>NC_134365.1:212592886-213794552 GCF_035582795.1 Mycteria americana
AGAATATGTGTTCGGGGACAAGCTTTGAAATCACTTTCAATTTCTCTTTTCACACTGGATTTAGGCTCTGAAGGGCATCTTCTCAGCATGGCACAACCTTGGCAGAGCCCTTTCCCATAGAATCTGTGTAATTCAGCCAAACCTTTTTCATCAGCACCCTCCATGGCTGGAAACAGCATGAGCCAGCAAAAGCAGGTGTCTGTCAATGTGCATGCAGGGTTTTGCCAGAAGAAGTAAAAGATTTTTAGGCTGTGGGGGTTCTTCTACACCTTTGACTGTCATGGTTTCATGGTTTTGTTGTTAGACCTTTCTATGGTGACTGTGCAAGCGCTAATGGATGGGGCAATGGGACTTGGCAGGGAAAGGCTACAGTGATCTTCCTGCCACCCCCAAGGCAGCCCACAGGACTCCTCTTCCAGCTTGTGCCGCAGCTGTTCCTGCAGCAGCTGCTGAGCTGCTATATGGTTTGCAGGACAACATGCGAAGACAACCCCCAATCAGTTCTGTAAATTATGATGATTTAACAGTTATGGCATGAAATGGCTGAACTTCCTCTGTTGTGAGGGTGGAAGGAGAGTCAGGCTCCTTCAAGGGAGGGACAAGACCATCATTTCTTATAGCAAGTGTCTGGGACATAGATACTTAATTCATCTGGGCACTTTTGAACTTTTTAACCTGCATGCCCAAACCTGCTCCCAGTAGAAGGAATGAATTTCAACAGAACTTGAGAACAGCCTGTGTCAGAGAAGCATCTGATTGATTTTTGTGTATTTGCCTGCTTAAGAACAAAGGATCTCTGATATACGTTTGAAATAAGTGCACCAGCAAGAAGCCAGCAGCCTTTGTATCGGTGCGGCTGTGAAGCCCTGAGATAGCGTGGAAGTGGGCTGACCTCTCGCTCCTTTTGAGCTGGCCTTGGATGTGCAGCAGCTGCTGTGCCACTATTCAAGCTGCTCTGTGCTTCTGTGCTGACAATTTTTTCCAAGGTGTGTCAGTTCCACGAACAGAGAAATTCAGCAAAATGTGGGCATCACCTGTACTTAACATTATCAATACAGGGAAAAAAGTGCCATAAAAGTCAATATTCCAACACATAGCAATACAGCTAGATGGCTGATCTATAACTGCCATGTGTTTATCATACTGATTAGCTCAAATAGCATGTCCACATCACTAAAACACATTTAGTTGAAAATATCATGAGATCCACAGCTTTAGCCTAGAATAAAGTCTTACATATTGTGATAGACAGAACAAGGACAAGCTGCCACAGACTCATCTACATCTTAATCAAGCTCTGAATTAAACAGGAGGCTTGATCTTATTACTGTAGTAATCTATTTGTAATTTCAATAAGGAAGAGAAAGCAACAGAGAGATTTTCAATAGCCTCTCCCTTGTTCCTTGATAGCAAAAGTCCTTCCAGCAAAGCTGAGGCTTTTATACAGGTTGTGTTTGCTGTGCACATTTTCCAAACAAGTGGGCTTGGAAGCTAGGGGAATCTGGGTCAGCTGAGACACTGTGGTCCTTCAAGTGGCTTGTTTGTGCAAATAACTTGTCAAACCTGGATTTTCAAAACTCAGCTGCATTTTCACATTTATATACTCTTATTTTTATTTCCTCATTTTTTTTAACAACTTTTATTACTGCTTTTCTCTGGAGGTTTCTTAAGAGGGAGGCAAAAGTATTTTACTCTTCAAAAGAAATAGGTTGGAAAATTCAATAGTGCTTCATGTCTCTTGCCAAGCACAGTAATTACACAAGCTACAGCAAATATTTAAAGAAAAGAAACACTTTTTTCTCATTGCCAGCTTTGTTGATAATAATAAAAGAGTGAGAAGATATGAAAAAGCTTGAAATGAAAATATGGATGGAGAAATTGGAAAATGAATTAGCACACAATTGTCTTCCCACAGGATAACTCCTTTATTTAAGGCAAATCTTCCAGTTTGGGGGAAAGGTTTTTAGGAATAACTATGGATTAAAGATGTTTTATTATTTTTATCTTGTTATCTAAAAACCCCTAAAATAGGCTGTGGGAGTTGAGGGAATGTCCTGGTTGTCTCTGTTAGTCTTAATTGCCAAGGAACAGAAATACCCTTAATGTATTACTCTTTGTAAATTAGGGGACTGTGATTTTTAAGTTTTTTAATTACTTCTCTCTAAAAATGTCTCCCAGACAATAGCAGAAATTTATCCAGCGTTTTGGAAAGCGAGAATACAAATTGATCATACTGAGGATGGTTTTGCATATTTTTTTTATTCTTTGATAATGTATTGTCTATTCACCCTCAAAGAATGCCCCTTTGCCGGAGACCCATATAATAAAAGTTATATTTATTGTTCCCTTAAGGCATTAGGTTAGAAACAAGCTTAAATCCAGAGCACTCCCTGACCCCTCCCTGCATTTCCAGGTTGCTACCTGTCGTTGGGCTGCCAATGATTGAATTACCTGTAGTCCCCTTTGAGGTTGACCTTAAATCCAGTCCTCATCTGCGCAGGGCAAGGCTGAGACCTGCTTCTCTGGGAGGAGGAGCATTGCTGCAAGGGTCAGTGGGACAGACGGAGGCAGGAAGGGCTGGCTATCCTTCCCTGTCCTATAGCCGTCCCTATAGGTGACAGCCCTTGTCCAGCCTTTTCTGTTGGAGTCCCCCCAATCATCCCAAAGCCCCGCAGGTGCATAAGAAGTTCTCATTCAAGTAATGTCTTCAAGTGAGACAAAAGAGATATACATGCTGCCATATCTATTTTCCTCCCTACCTCACTGTTATTTAAGGTTGGTGATGAGGAATTCTACTTATTTGAGGTGACAAATTAGCTGGAGGGGAAAAGCAGGGGCATGCTGGTCCCTTTTTCAATGTATCTGTAGGTACATTAGCCATCTGAGCACCCACCTTTCATCCTTTAACAGCTTCTTCATCACTGCTTCATTGACCTCACTTAATGTCCTCCCTAATTGGCATAGATGTTAGAACATTTTTCCTAATGCTCACTTTTAATTTCTTTCTTTTCCTAGTTTTAGACCATTACACCTGGTTTAACCACCTTAAATATTTCCCCCCACTCTTTCATATTATTTCCTCGGAATATATTTTCTCATCGGCAGTTATCATAGCCCTTCACCATTATTTTCTCTGAGCAGCATTAGCTTCCAATACAAAAGGATAATCAGAGACTCTCTGTCTCAGTGCAATTTACCTCTACATAAAAATGGCCTTATTTAATCTCTTGTAATATGCACTTTATTCTGTTTCTGTATGGAACATCGTAAATGGAAAACACAAAAGATCCACAACTACAGTATTTTTTTTTAAACATTCAGAATGTGCTCATTTAAAAATATCAAAGAAATCCAAATCTGTAGCAGGGCAGTGTTAAGCTTGAATGAAGAAAAGTGTGGCAATTAATAAAAACAGACACATAATCAAGTTCTGCTGCATAAGGAGCTACCACACATCAGCTGAGCATCAATATAGGCTGGAGGCTGTCCAACTCTATCAACCAGTGGGGTCATTTATGCAAACCTCAGTAAAAGAGATTTGCATTTCAGGAATCTCACAGACATCAGATTGTTTCTCTTCACAGACATCAGTCTGTCTCAGGACACATAAATGGGTCTATTGGCCATAGACTCCCTTCCTGCAGCGTAACACAGTGAGTCAAGGATGAGTGCAGTTACCATTGCTGTCAGGGACTTAGGTGATTTCCCCCTGTAATATTAGGTAATGTCAATAGTTGTCTTTTTATTGTATGTGCCCCAATGTTCAGAAGCTTCATGCATCACACGGATAAATTAATTAGCCTAAATTTGGCAGACAAGCTATCATACACGTCAGTGAGATTTCTAGATGCAGTTAAGACTTTTTGTTTGCCATTCCTTCAAGGTAATTGTTGGTGGGGGGTGTGCGGCGGGGGGAGGGAATGACACACCTCAAAAAAAAAAAAAAACTAAAATGGAGCTTTTATTTCTGTAGAAATAGAATCTAATTTTGGCTTCCTGCAAAGTGCAGAACTCGAAAACGGTGTCTTCCCTGCTTGTCCAAAGCAAATATAATTTGAAATTTGGACAGAAAAACACACATAGATTGTAATTATCAGTTATTCAGCTGGTCAATTGCTGCTTTTCCTTTTTTTTCTTTTCTAAGTCTTCAGAAACTCATAAAGGTCTTTCATTATTGTTTCTTTTCACCACCATTTTGATGAAGTCGTCCCAAATGAAAAGCAATGTTTAATTAATTTTTCTTCTGCAGCAGCGCAGTGCAGTAGGAAGCTCTGTCTTCTTTTCTGTGTGGAGCTGAGATTCAGAGGGTAAAATTTCTTGCCCACTGTCACATGGTCCCAATACAGCATGCCACATGAAATGCAAGTACAGTCTTGGATTCAAGGTTGTGTTTCAGCCCCTGTTTGCTTCCTCAACATAGAATTCAGCACATCAGGAAAAAATCAGTGGGAACAGGATGCTGCCACTCAAAGATCCTGCTGTATTTGCTTTGCCAGCTCTATTTTTCTTTTGTATAAGGCAGGAGTGCCACAAGGTGGGTGCACGCTTTGGCTGCTTGCATGGTCCTAGCCTGTTGGTGTCCACCTCGGCCATCCAGACAGCAGACTGGGATGAGGCACCATCCCACAGGAACAAAAGCAAGGTGTGAAGGCAAGGATGCTTCCAGGGCACTCTGATAGGTATCTCAGTGCAGATGAAACGGAGATCAGGAAGGACACGCTGGGCGGCTCCCAGATGCCATTGGAACCTTCTCTACACTATCGATCACTGATCCCCAGGCTACATCATCTGTCTTCCCCTTCTCCCTCTTGATTGAAAATCATTCAGAGGAGAGTTACAAAGGCCAAAGAAAATGTATGTTGACTCTGGGAGAGGCAACGCAGAATAATTGCTCAGGACCTGCCATTTTAAATGTTTCTTTCTCTGTTTTTAATGCTCCTGCATTTCTGGGGGGAAGTCGTTACAAAGTGGTTGTATATGCCAGTAATTGAAACTGAGTGTAATGCTCATTAAGGCCTAAATAAGGATGAAGAGGATGATCATCAGGACATATATAATTGATGGTGTTGCATTAGGTATTATAAAGCAATTCTAATTATAAAACATTCCCGGTCTTCTATCAATCATCCTTCTGTCGTTCACCTTTTCTGTTTTGATCCCCACACACATTACTCACAGAGCCTGAACCAGGTCCCTTGCCATATCTACTGCGCAGCCCAACAGTGGTTATTGTATATGCACCTTATGAAGAAAGAAACCGCAGCACTAAATGCAGTGCAGACTGGAATAAATAGCTCGGTTCTGCAAGGCTTGTGACACACACTCATCTTTTGAATTCCTAATGCATGTGGTTCTACTACATTTGCCCATTAATGAATGAGAAAACTGCATTTCAGAAACAACATTTTCCAATTAAATCTCAGTTACTGTCGGGAATGGGGTTTTAGCTAGCTTTCAAGGTATGAACTTTGTGTGTGTTGGTGTGCATAAGAATAAGGAGACTTGCAAGAAATTCAGTGATTCCCCATTCTCTTTTGCTCTAAAGTAGAAAAAGAAAAGAGAAAGAAAAATTCAGTTATTGAAAAAAATAATAAAAAAGGCATTTTTAGGAACAAAGGTTTATTCACAATGAAAGATAAATAGCTTATATATAAAACTTTTTAAAGCTTATTTTTGAATCAAAATACAAAATTCCACATGAAAAAGTGGAAAGAGGAAGTTTCTGATTTTCATAACCAATGTTTTACAGTCACTTTATTAGCGACTTTTAGATATTTATAAAAAAACCTAAAACAGCTAGGCATAGATTAAAAAAAATTATTAAAAGCATTCTAATGAAGTTTTTTGTCTCGCTGTGCTCCTGAGACCCTCTGCTAGCAAGCAACTAGAGCTGCCTGAGAAACAACACAGGCTTTGGGAAAAGGCCTGAGACTAGCTCTGCACTTCACTGTGGCCACCGAGCAGCCACCGAGCAGCAGGGGCTCTCAGGATCCACAGCCCACTGAAGTGTATGAAAAGCTGCCCAAACAATTGCAGCTGTCTTTGATCAGAACTCACGATAAAAGGCAATGCTAAACAAGGGGTAAAATTAAAGAATAAAAAGGTAAAAAAAAAAAAAAGAAAGAAAGAAATTGTAAAAGCCAGCTTTGGCAAAGTAGTCAGAGTCTTAAAGGGTTTCCATATTCCATTAGTAAATAATTCATAGATTTGGTACCAAATTTTCAGCATAAAGAAGATCTAACAAATAAACAATTTGTATGATGATTCTCAAAAAAGAAAAAACCCTTTCATTAGTGTCACTTTAACCAAAACCAAAATATTTAGTTTGCAGTCAGCTTAGCCACAGACTGAGCTTACTGGTGGAGGTCTGATTCCTGGTTTCCTTACTCTTCCCTGTGTTTCCACTGGTACCTCTCTCCTAACAAACCTTCCTGGATACACTGTGGGTGCTGCAGGATTTCAGACTTACCATGGGACAACAGCTGAGTCTGTATCTCAGAATGGGAGCATGAGGGGTCCGTACCGCATCACCTAGGAAGCACCACTGTGCTAGGGGAGCTAGAAATTTGTTTTTTAACTGATTAGGATGAAAGCATCACAGTTCCATTCAACAAATGCAAACAAACTGCTTTGACTTTTCTAAAATCAAAAACTCATGAAAAAAATTGCAGGTAAATTGCCTTTTTTGTCTTGTCTTCAGATGAGAAGTTTTTTAAATAGGCAGCAGTGAAAAAAGTGCTCTGAATTTTCTTGTTGAAAAGCAGCTAGAAAATAATGTAGGGAGGACATTATATTGTTATTGTTGTTAGATTATTTATGATAATGACATTAGGAACATGAGACTGGAATGAACGTCCATGTAGTGCAGTGGTTTGCTTTTATAGTCACTACATCAGATGATCCCTGTACTGCACATCCTCAGCCATCCCAGTGGCAGTTAGTTTCTTTTACCCCTCTTAGAAGTGATGGTGAAGTGCTGTACTACACTAAATCCCATCATGTTCTCCCTGAGCAGAGGAGACCCTCTGGGCTTGTCTAGATAAGTCATGAAAACTCTTGCAGCTGGTGGTACATGGGGCTAAGGTAGCCAAAATTTATGCCCAATGACCTCTAGGTCTAAGCTGAAGGAACAGGATTTCTTCTATTCACAGCTCATATCACTGCTGGTACAGCTTTTGGTGCAAACTGAGAACCTGGTGCAACCTGGACTTCGCTGTCTGAGGCTGACACCTTAACCCCCCTGGCATTGCATCTCTTTCATTGAAGGACGACCACTATTGTTTTTCCCCTAAAGAATGAGAAATTGCAGCCTGTGTTAGTGCTTTGGGAACCTTCACTGAGTATATATGGATTTCATTACTCTGATTGCACTGTAGTGAGATAGCTGGTGATATTGTCCTTCCCCTAACATGCAATGGTATTCTAGTATTATTATAGCAAGCCGTAACACCAGCAGTGTGGAAATGCTGGATGAGTCATCGGGGCCTACTAATGCATTTTCCAGCTGTCTCTCTTGCTCTCTTTCTGTCTTTGTTTCTCCTGTTGTATTTTCAGCATCTAAGGAAAGGGGAAAAAGGCTTTAAGATTACTGCGTATGATACACTTTGCTTAGATGAGCTTACAGAAGATATATAAAGGCTCTAAACTGAGGGACAATTCCCTTACAGTGCAAGTGATGCTGCTACCCTGCCCCAGGCTGCCTCACAGAAATAGGGGGAGTGAGATAGGGCGAGGACTGCTTTCATCCCAAGCTGCAGCTGTGCAGCAGTGCTGTCTCAAAGCGAGCTCGCCAGTCGCCAAGGCATGGTCCATTTTCAGGCAAGCTTGATAACACGTGAAAAATCAAAACTATTCACTATGGTAACTGTTTGGTAACCAGTGTGCTGCGCACAGACCCGCCTCTGTCCCCTTCTACAGGACAGGGTCCTATCTTCCATCACCATGGGGTAATAGTGACCGTGATGTAACTACCCTATATCCTAATATAGACAGCAACTCGTAATAAAAGCTTTAGGTAAACTGAAGGCCTGATTAGAAACTTCCTAAGCTGGAATATGTGATGAGACCATTGGGTGTTTAATAGCTATTGATGGATCTTCTCTCTCTGTATTATATGGGAGCAATCCCAGAAGTGGGAACCATGAGAAACAGGGAGTGAGAGACACAGGAAGCTGCTGCTGCATCCATACCAGGCCTAGTGGTCCTCACAAACAATTGCATTTTAAACATTGCTTATTCCTGACTGCTTCAGAGAAAAATGGAACCTGAGCCCAGCAGCACAAGGATGGAGATAAGTTTTGGGTTTCAAGATAACTGTCTATGAAATAACGGCTTACAGGACTGTACTTCATTCCTAATGGGCAATCAGCTGGGCTAAGACGTTTATGAGACCAAGTCCATTTGTGAGAATTTCAGTAAATGTCATGTTTCCCTCTGACTGGAAATATACCATTAAAAGGGTTTTTCTCTGACCAAAGCAGCTTCCAGTCTGAACAGAACTGGGGAGGGGGAAAAGCCACATATGAATAAGAATTAAACACAATAACAACAATTAAACACATATAGCCTCAGTCGCTGAGGGGAGCAGCTCAGGTGCCAGCAGTATCTGCAGCAGAGGGCTCTAGGGAGGTTCACAGGGGGGTTTCCTGAACCCAGAGGACCTCAGGGGGAGCGCAGAGAGCCGTCAGGAGCCCGCAGCTCACACGACAGCGGCTGACGAGACTGGGGCGGGGCCAGGAGCAATGGCAGCCAAGCCCCCCCCACCTATAAAAGAAGCCCCTGGGGAGCGCCAGCGACCAGGAGCGCCGCCAACAGGGCGGGAAAAGAGTGCGTGGTGAGGCAGCAAGGGCGTGGCACGGCAGTTTGCCCAGCAGTTTGCCCAGCAGTTCGCGTGGAAAGGCACACAGAAAGGGCGCTGAAGTTCTGCCAGCTTGACCACGGAGCAATCGTATCCACCTGGCAGAAAGCCATGGCCTCTCCAAGCTCTGCTCCCACCACAACTGACACAGCTTCCCAGACACAGCTCTGGCGGGAACGCGCTGCCGCCCAGGTGCCAGGCTGCAGGGCGGGCCCTGCTCTTACGCCAGTACCGGAGGGCTGCAGTGAGCACCTCTGGGAGGTGCGCCCAGGCAGAGGAACTCCTCCGCTTAGTGACAGAGCTCTGGGAGGAGGTGAGTAGGTTGAGGAGTATCAGGGAGAGCAAGAGAGAGACAGAGTACTGGAATCGCACCCTACCTTCCCTGAGACAGGCCCAACAGGCAGACAGGATGCATGGCATGGAGGATTCCCTATCCTCTCTCCATCTGGCTGAATGTGGTGACTTAAGAGATAGGAGGTAATGGCTACAAGTTCCTGCCCGGCGCAGCAGGCCCGTCTCCTCTGTGACTACCCCACCTTCCCAGGTGCCCTTGTGTAATAGGTACGAGGCTCTGTAAGCAGAACCTGAACAATAACGACGACAATGGTTCATCTAGCTTGGAGGTGCTGCCGAAGTTAAGTCGGCCTACACCCTGCGTCAAAACTGCTTCTGTAAAGAAAAAAAGACGGGTCATTGTCATAGGAGACTCCCTTCTGAAGGGAACAGAAGGCCCAATATGCAAACCGGACCTACTTCTTAGGGAAGTCTGCTGCCTCCCTGGGGCCCATGTTAAAGATGTGAAGAGAAAGCTTTCCTACCCTGGTACAGCCCTCAGATTATTATCCATTATTGATTTTTCAGATAGGCAGCAATGAAGTTGCAACAAGAAGTCCGAGGGCAATCAAGAGAGACTTCAGGGCCTTGGGACAACTGGTTAAGGGATCAGGAGCACAAGTAGTGTTCTCCTCTATCCTTCCAGTTGCAGGGAATGATGAGGGAAGAAACAGGAAGACCCAGCAGATCAGTACCTGGCTCCAAGCCTGGTCTCACCAGGGAATTTGGGGTTTTGGATCATGGATCAGTTTACATGACACCAGGCCTGCTGGCGACAGATGGGATGTACCTGTCTCAAAGGGGGAAAAGGATCTTTACACAGGAGATAGCAGGGCTCATTGAAAGATATTTCTTTAAACTAGATTTGAAGGGGGAAAGGGATAAAACCAGGCTCACTAAAGATAAGCCTGGGGGTGGCACGCCAATGTTTGAGGGACGGTGTGCTAGCAAGGTCCTTCGGTCTGCTGTCTCAGGGGATGTAGGGGATGGAGATCCATGCGGCAGCAAAGACACAAGGGTTATTGATGTGTTAGAAACCACGGAAGCGCCTGAGAATGGTCACGTAGGAATTGGCGCTTCTTCCTGCCCAAAAGGTGGCAGGATCAATAGCCCAACTGAAGTGCATCTACACCAATGCATGCAGCATGGGCAACAAACAGGAAGAGCTGGAAGCTGTTGTGTAGCGGGAAAACTATGATATAGTTGCCATCACAGAAACATGGTGGGATGACTTGTACAGCTGGAGTGCTGCAATGGATGCCTATAAACTCTTCAGAAGGGATAGGCAAGGAAGGAGAGGTGGTGGGGTAGCCCTGAATGTTTGGAGTGTTTTGACCGTCTAGAGCTTAATGATGGTGACAATAGGGTTGAGTGTTTATGGGTAAGAATCAGGAGGAAGGCCAACAAGGCAGACATCATGGTGGGAGTCTGTTATAGACCACCCAAACAGGATGAAGAGGCAGACAAAATATTCTGTAAGCAGCTGGGAGAAGTCTCACAATCACTAGCCTTCATTCTCATGGGGGACTTCAATTACCACATGTCTGCTGGAAATACAATACAGCAGAGAGGAAACAGTCTAGGAGGTTCCTGGAGTGTGTGGAAGAGACCTTCCTGACACAGCTGGTGAGGGAGCCAACTAGGGAAGGGGCCCTGCTGAACCTGTTGTTTGTGAACAGAGAACTTGTGGGTGATGTGACCGTTGGAGGCTGTCTTAGGAATAGTGACCATGAAATGGAAGAGTTTTTGATTCTTGCAGAAGTAAGGAGGGGGTTCAGCAGAACTGCCACCTTGGACTTTTGGAGGGCAGACTTTGGCCTGTTTAAGAGACTGGTTGACAGAGTCCCTTGGGAGGCAGTCCTGAAGGGCAAAGGAGTCCAGGAAGGCTGGACATTCTTCAAGAAGGAAATCTTAAAGGCGCAGGAGCAGGCTGGAGCAGGAGCAGCACCATGTGCTGAAAGAAGAGCCAGTGGGGAAGAAGACCAGCCTGGCTGAACAGAGAGCTTTGGCTGGAACTCAGGAAAAAAACTCAGGAGAATTTATGACCTTTGGAAGAAGGGGCAGGCAACTCAGGAGGACTATAAGGATGTCATGAGGTTATGCAGGAAGAAAATTAGAAGGGCCAAAGCCCAGCTAGAACTTAATCTGGCTACTGCAGTAAAAGACAATAAAAAGTGTTTCTATAAATACGTTAGCAACAAAAGGAAGGCTAAGAAGAATCTCCATCCTTTATTGGATGCAGGGGGAAACATAGTGACAAAAGATGAGGAAGAGACTCAGGTATTAATGACTTCTTTGCCTCAGTCTTTAATAGTAAGACCAGTTGTTCTCTGGGTACCCAGCCCCCTGAGCTGGAAGACAGGGATGGGCAGCAGAATGAAGCCCCCTTAGTCCAAGGGGAAATGGTTACCAACCTGCTACACCACTTACACGTTCACAGGTCTATGGGGCCACATGGGATATACCCAAGGGTACTGAGGGAGCTGGCGAAAGTGCTCGCCTTTCAATACTTTATCAGCAGTCCTGGCTAACCGAGGAGGTCTCAGTTGACAGGAGGTTAGCAAATGTCACGCCAATCTACAAGAAGGGCTGGAAGGAGGATCTGGAGAATTACAGGCCTGTCAATCCGACCTCGGTGCAAGAGAAGGTTACGGAGCAGATCATTTGGAGTGCCATTACATGGCACGTACAGGACAACCAGGTGATCAGGCCCAGTCAGCATGGGTTTATGAAAGGCAGGTCCTGCTTGACTAACCTGATCTCCTTCTATGACAAGGTGACCCGCTTAGTGCATGAGGGAACGGCTGTGGCTGTTGTCTCCCTGGACTTTAGTAAAGCCTTTGACACCATTTCCCACAGCATCCTCCTGGAGAAACTGGCTGCTCATGGCTTGGATGGGTGTACTCTTCGCTGGGTAAAAAAACTGGCTCGATGGCCAGGCCCAAAGAGTGGTGGTGAATGGAGTTAAATCCAGTTGGCAGCCGGTCACAAGCGGTGTTCCTCAGGGCTCAGTTTTGGGGCCAGTCTTGTTTAATATCTTTATCAGTGATCTGGATGACGGGATTGAGTGCATCCTCGGTAAGTTTGCAGATGACACCAGGTTGTGCGGGAGTGTTGATCTGCTTGAGGGTAGGAAGGCTCTGCAGAGGGATCTGGACAGGCTGGATCAATGGGCTGAGGCCAACTGTATGAGCTTCAACAAGGCCAAGTGCTGGGTCCTGCACTTGGGCCACAACAACCCCATGCAAAGCTACAGGCTTGGGGAAGAGTGGCTGGAAAGCTGCCTGGCAGAGAAGGACCTGGGAGTGTTGGTCAATAGCTGGCTGAATATGAGCCAGCAGTGTGCCCAGGTGACCACAAAGGCCAATAGCATCCTGGCTTGTATCAGAAATAGTGTGGCCAGCAGGACTAGTGCAGTGATTGTCCCCCTGTACTCGGCACTGGTGAGGCCGCACCTCGAATCCTGTGTTCAGTTTTGGGCCTCTCACTACAAGAGAGACATTGAGGTGCTGGAGCGTGTCCAGAGAAGGGCAACGAAGCTGGTGAAGGGTCTGGAGCAGAAGTCTGATGAGGAGCGACTGAGGGAACTGGGGTTGTTTAGCCTGGAGAAAAGGACATTCAGGGGAGACCTTATCGCTCTCTACAACTACCTGAAAGGATGTTGCAGAAAGGTGGGTGTCGGTCTCTTCTCCTAAGTAGCAAGCGATAGGACAAGAGGAAATGGCCTCAAATTGTGCCAGGGAAGGTTTAGATTGGATATGAGGAAAAATTTCTCCATGGAAAGGGTTGTCAAGCATTGGAACAGGTTGCCCAGGGAAGTGGTTGAGTCACCATTGCTGGAGGTATTTAAAAGACGTGAAGATGTGGTACTTAGGGACATGGTTTAATCGTGGACTTGGCAGCACTAGGTTAATGGCAAGAGTTGATCTTAAAGGTCTTTTTGAACCTAAATGATTCTATGATTCTATGATTCTTTGACATTCTCAAAAAAAAAAAAAGCTTTTGTTTAGTTTCACATTTTGTACAGTTGATTCACTTAGGATTTCTTTTTTCAAAAGGTGACTTAAGAGAAGAAATAGGAATTCTTTTTATACCTCTTCAATTTGCAGTAATCATTGTGGTTACTGGGCCCCAACCACAGAGTTTGCGAATCAGCCTGTATATTACACAGTGGTGAACTTGGAAGTGGGAGGAAAATGACACCTGGCTATTTATATTTAATAAGTTTTCTGCTTTTTCATCAATCTACCGAGAGAACTGGAAGTTTTAAAATACCGGTCCATGAAGCCATCATGTGGAAGATGGAATATGAAGGAGGAGAGAGGAAAAATAGATTGGGTGGATGGCACAGATGCGTCAAATCCTGAACTTAAGGCCAAGGTTTAGAATCAAGCTTATATCTCCATTTATTATAATTACCTAAACCTCTTCCATGCTTTTTTTTTGACCTCTTTCTTTCCTTACATTTAAGCACGGCTTTGGCATTCGGAGGCTGACTTTAAATTTAATGACCAAGCAGCCTAATGGCAAAGGCTCTGGGCAAATGTAGCAACTTCTTAATTTCTTTTTTTTTAATTTTAATTTGGTTTTGTAGACACCCTTGAATAATTTTCTATTTACCTAACCAGCTCATGTTTCTGGCTGCTAATTAGTGAATTTAGTTAAACACTTTTTCTACTTTCTGAAAGATAAATTGTATTTCAGTGTCAGGGAAAGCAGAAGTATTTGAGCAGTGGAGTGAGACCTGCTATTTTTAAATACTAGACTCCAATCCATTTGAAGCTACCTCAGAATCAATTCTTGCCTTTTCTACTGTGATATCACTGTAGACAGCAGGCAAGCTATATTTGTGTATGTATATAGATATCTTAATTTTCTTGACAGAAAATGATTCGACTACCACTATCTATTAACCCATGGCTAGCTCCTTCTTGAAGATAGTAATTTCTCTGTGAGCACAGTTAATGCCACTGCTTTTGAAAACTCCACTGTGACTATTAGTATTGTTATTAAAGGGAACATGAATTGTAAATATGAGTGTTTTAGATTCTCTAACCTAAGTTAATACAGATCTGCTTATCTTTTAATTCAAGTGAGAAATCTAACTCTAGGATCCCTCAATTTTCTTTGCTCTTCTATGTGCTTTGACCGCCTCCTGAAGGACACAGCACATCATTTCAAGATCCACATAGTATCACTTCATCACTTAAAATAGTTTTTCTCACATTGACTTATTGTGAAAATCTGACTAGCTTAATAGAATGAGTTTTAATGAGTTTACCTCAATTTAACATAGACATGCCTGTGGACAACATTTCTGCATCTATAGTCTTCATGAAATCATAAGGAAATGTGGGGTCTGCTTAGCCATCTGTCAAAATTTGTTTAATTTAAATTGAACAAACTGGTTTGCATTAAAATCATAAAGGATGATAGGAAAAAGTAATGAAGATATCCAAAAGCTCGGTTAAAATATGCACACTAAACTTCACCTGGTGTTAATGGTCACAGCTTTATTATAATGTATGCAAATAGCATTCAATCAATGAATAATGAGGCATTTATGTGATCAGTTACTTCTTTGTCAGAGATCATCTTTTTGGTCTGTTAGCACAGTGCCTTTCACAATGAATTCATCTTCATTGCAAAAAAGACAGTGTTGGCTAAATGGCAGTGTTGTCCATCTCCACAGGGACATCTTTAAGCTATTAAAACAGAGTCATATAAAAGCAAGCAAAATATATATAACAAAAATCAAACCAGAAATTTCCTCTTCCTTCCTACTTATCATGGACTTTTCTTCAATAGACTACATTGATTAGAGGCTAAGTTACATTGCTCTTACACTGGCATCAATACAACTGCTGGTTTACTTTCAGAGATTGCCAGTGCCCATTTCTATACTCTCCCTAATCTTTCCTAATAAGAGATGGACCTTGCCTTGGACCATAAATAAAAACTTACATTACTTACAAGTTCTCAGGTTAGAAACTCCAAACTTTCTCCCATGATGCTTAGCATATTTGGGAAGAATGTTTGAAGCATCTGCACAGCTGCTTCATTACTGAGTTTCAAAGTATTCCTTATTTTTTTCTTTGTTGTGTGACCTACAAAATACCTCCAAACAGGACAAGAATTAGTCCTCAGGTACATCAAGCCTTA
Source organism: Mycteria americana (assembly GCF_035582795.1). Lineage (NCBI taxonomy): Eukaryota > Metazoa > Chordata > Aves > Ciconiiformes > Ciconiidae > Mycteria > Mycteria americana. Next base: position 212,608,239 of record NC_134365.1, read on the forward strand.
TTGTTTACAACAGTGGTCTTCTTGTCATTTCCTTCTCCTGAGTTCCTTCTCTTATCTCCTCTTATCTAGTCCAATCTTTGTTTGCATGTGCTTTTGTGTGTGGATTTTGTTATGTGTTTGCACAGCAGTTGGAAAAATAGGGTTCAGGTCTGCAGCTATGACTATTTCAATGGGATTCATATAACCAAGTATACATTCCTACAGTAGAGACATCTGCATCCAAGGCAGTCACATGGGCTTCACTTACTACAAATAAACTCTTTCGGGGTTTATGAGCCAATAATGTATATTTTATAGTCAATTAAAGTTGCAATTAACTATGATATTAAGTAGTGCAGATGCTCACTTGAAATGAACTGAGTTCTACGGTCAACCAGTGCAGTTTCCACTATCACAGGATGTCCCTCTTACCCTTGGCTTTTTCATTCCGGATTTCTATAGGTGTTACCACCCTTTAGTATCCACCAGACTCAACTATGTGACGGATTATAATGACCACCTATGAAGCCTTGTTTCATAATGTACAGGCTGAGTCAGAGCACCTAAAGTTAGATGTCACCCTGGATTTACCCTGCAACATCTCCTTTCTGAATTCCGCTGACTTAGTCTAAGTAATAACGATAGTTATTTTCAGCAGAGCCTTCTTTTCAAGCTGTTGTCCAACATGGCAACTATTTTACAGTTATCTTAAAAATGCTCTATGCCACACTATTTTCTCTCTAAAACTACGCTTTTCATATAACCCAAATAAAAGAATAAAATTACCTAAGCCTCTAAAAATTACGTGTCTAAGACTGGACTTCTCATCTAAGGGTCTGAGAACCTCAGTGGGTTTGGGTGTAAGAGACATTAAGAAAGTTCAGACAAATTTACTGTCTGGAGGAGCCATTTCTGATGTTCACTAGTAAGTGAAGCAAGAGAATCAACCTTTCCTAATTTCAGAGACTAAGATGAGTTAGGATTGTGGATGCTTTAGTGTCTTTCTAAATTAAATCAAGTGATTGTCTATCAAGAAATTAGAAATTCCCTAGGATAGCTGAGATCTTCATGGCTGAAGAGACCTCTAAAGTTGCATAGCATCTTCCACTGACAAAGGGATGAGCTCCTAAATTAGGCAATTCTGTTCAGTACCTGAATCAAGGCAGGATAAAACTGGTCAAGGATGCCAGCATCATAAATGGCTTAAAACTATTTATTCTTTAATTCAGCAAATTCAGACCTGACATATGGAAGTGTAAGGGGAATCTCATTTCCCTTTACAAAGTACCTTTATTTCTGGGATGTTCAGTATCCTATTTTTCAAAGACTGGCCCTTCCTTATTGCTCCCTGATTATGTTAATTTATAATAATAGTAATGCAATTTTCCTTTTAACAACTATTTTGATAATAACATCCATATCAGATGCTGCTTTATCTTCTTCTTACTTTGTTGGGGTTTTATTTTGTGTGCTAGCACCTTCTGTAGATTGCAAATACACACTTCTGTAGCCTGAATGTTAAGCCTGAATCCCTTAAAAATTGTTCTTCTCACTGGAATTAACATCAATTCCACAAACAATTCTTTCCAATTCAGAGAAACTGATACTTCTTAAACACATTAAATTTTCCTTTTAAGGCTCTTTTGCAGTTTCTCTCCTTGTTACTCGGCATTGCAGTAAGGCTGATACCTTTCATGGACAAAATGACCCGTTGGTGTCTTTCCCCTGTGAGGTCTATTTGCTCCTGGAATGCTGTCCTTTCAGATTTCATCCAAACCAAACCTAGGCTGCATTAATAATTTCAGTCTCAAAAGGAAATGAGTGGGATCTTCCAACGCCACTTCTCAAAATAGAAACAACTTAATCCTTGCTTTTTTTGCTTCTCACAGTATCCCCACTGGGACAGAGGAGAAGGGGCCACTTACAAGGGACCCAGTTATAGAATATAGGCTGATTTTCAGTGCAAATATTGTACCATGCTGAAGGAAGTAGCAGCATCTACTACGCAGAGATCCAGGAGTCATTTTATATCCTGGCTTGCCAGTAACTTTTAATCGATGTATTTCATAACCAACTACAACTGTTTCATCACTCCCCCCTCCCACATTATTTTTCTGAAAACTACTGTGTCGGGTAAAGACTGTCTGTGCAACACTGATGTGGTAGGGCTCTGATCTCACTGTGCTTCCTGGTTGCTAGTGTAATACAAATAAAACTATGTGAGCAGACTGTAAGTGCCTTCATTTCGATACATGTCATTCAGAAATGTTGTAACTTATTCCAAATGCAATTGTGGGGACTTAAATTCCTCATGCAATCAAACATTCAAGAAATGGTTTCATCCTCTGGAAGAGTTTGAAGCTGGTGTTTTGTTTCTCATTAGCAGTAGACAGATTACATTTATTTTAGGACCTGGATTTCTGCCATTCCATTACTCTGTGCCTCTCTCTGGATCTGGCTCCAGAAATCTTTGTAAGGTCCAAGTACTTGCTGTTACGTTTAGAGATACTAATGAAATTTGGAGTATATACACTGATAAACACCAGGTGAAAATTAAACCAAATCACATGTCCTTAGGGATTCTTTATTATGAAATGTAATATCTCTCTAGCTAAATTAACCAGATAAAACACACTCCTTCGGTTCAGCTTCAATCACATTTGAGAGAGGAATTGTGAAAAGATTGGTTTGTTAGCATGTGGATATCAGACCAATTCAGAATTGTAATGAGCACAAAGTAAAGCAGCCTAGCTGGGGAAAGTTACCCGACTGCAGAGGGGTGGCTGTGGATGAGTAGCATATGACTTTGGAGAGTTAGCAGTCTTCCCTCCTTGCTGGCCATGGAATTAGGTTAGAAAGTTGTAACTGCAACTTCTATTGCCAGCTACTGGTATGTTGCACCCTGGAAAGCACACACATTCCTATTTCATAGAGCCTGCAATGAGAAATCCCGGTTCGTCCAGTACTATTAAGCAATGCTCTGTTGCTCCTGGTCCTGGCAATGTGGCTTGCTAGGAGAGCAGGAAAGAGAATCTGTAATTAAATCTGTCCACTGTGTAATTTCACACTTTTTTCCACACCTAAGTACAACAGCTAAAGACCAAGTGATAAATCACAGTGGAATTATATGCTAACCAATGGGTGGTGCCATTGAAACCCAAGCAGTATATGATGTCAGCTCATTTTGCCCAAATTTTTTTTTTTTTTAAATCTCTCAATGGAGATTTTTCTGAAGGGGGCAGAACATCAGGACATCCAAATTAACTGTTCATTTGGGTTTTTCATTTTGAAATTACCCCCTTCCACTTCCCTTTGTCTTATTATTTGAGCTTATCATGTATTGTAACAAAAGGTAACTTTTCACAGTCCCTATCAAAACAAAAAGCCCTTCAGTTCTGTTGACATGAAACATTTCAAAACAGAAGGAAAAAAGTCCTTTTTTTTTTTTTCCTTGGAGAACTTTCAAATGTGTTCCAATTTGGAAGAAAGCCAAACATCAAAATCCTAAAATCCTTTGCAAAACCCAACAGCCATTGTCTGCAATTGCTGTGCTGCTACTCAGGATTACATTCCCTCAGCCAGCACAAGGCTCAGCAACTAGAACTACTGTCTGGGTCTAAGAGATCTGGCATTGGCTATGCCATTGATTTCCTTGGTGAGTGAGACTAATCATTTGCCCCGTCTTTATTTCACTTTCCTTATCTACAGAAAAGGAATAAATGATACTGATTTTCTTTGTTAAATGTTTTGAGGTGTGTAGAGGAGAAGGGCAATGAATTCATATGCTCTCAGCTTCTCCAGAGATTTTGCAGCACAGATGGAATGCAGTCAAAGGGACTCAGACAGGAGCAAGGTTTGCCAAAGGAGAGCGTGGTCTCTGGAAAACAGAAACTGAAGGGATGAAAATAATCAGAGTACATAAAAAAAGAGGTAGATGATCCCAAGTAGAAAAGACTTCAAGATGTCCACAAATATTTTAAAAGTTTCAGTGACGGTTTTGAAAGGCCTCCTAGGTAATCTATTTACTAAATAATAAACTAGGGTGAATATCATAAGAATAGCAAAACAGAAAAGCCAAATATCTGAAACACCTATACCAGGATAAGAGTGTTACAGCCTGGGACCCTTTCTCTGGAGTACAGGGAGAAAAACTCCAACCCAGAAAACCCGTGGTCCTTCTTCTCCCATGATATAAAGCTGCTAGTCTCTTTTAACACTGCATTTTATGCAGGCTGTGCTAGCTAAGGGGCTGCATGTCAAACCTCCTGTAGGGACCATCAAATTTTCCTGCATGCTAAGGCTTTCTCCTTGCCCAGATGAGAACACTAATGAGCACAGCATCTGAAAAAATGCTAATGGTAAAAATAATAGCAATAGTAGTAGCAGTACCAGTAGTAATAGTAATAGTTTGAGCCCAGTGAGAGGAAAATTAAATATTAATAAAGGATTAAGTGTTATTTTCATGCCATAGCAGAAAAATTGAGTCATCCACTGCAAATATGCTCCTTATACTTATGTCTATCTATAGATATGCATGAAACATCTTCTTCTGTAGACAAAGTAACTAGTCTGGGACCCTTCAGCAATAGGGTAAAGAGGGTTTATTGCTGCTTCTTGTAATACAAGAACTGGGAAGGTCCCAGCGAAATTATTAAGCAACAGGCTAAAAAAAAAGCCAGAAGAAAACTCCCCTCCTCACCACCCCAATTGCAAAATTAAATGTGAAACTCAGTGCCACAGGATGCTGTGGAGATAAGAGGTATAAATAGGCTTTAAAAAGCATGGGGATCTTCCTGAAGGAGTCCAGCAGGGACTATTAAAGAGGATGGTCCAGAAGTAGGCTCCAGCTCAGGAAGTCAGCAAATCTCCAATAATTTCATTCTCCATTTTTAAAGTAATTTCTTAATCATCCATTACTGTCTGTTCCACATCAGGCTATTTGCACCTTTAGTCTGATCCAGTACCTGAGCTGTCACTCAAACTTAAAGTGCATAGCAGTTTGGATTATTTTTTATTTTAACAGAAAAAAGACTTCATGAAGCAGTATGATCAACAAAAGAGAAAATCAGTCTGAAAAAGACCCAGGAGTTGCTCATGATAGACACTGGCACAGCGTGTTATGTCTGTGCAGTTCCTATGAATAGCTTCTTTATTTTTATAGTCACAGTAAGGTACAGTATGTGTCACCTCTGAAATTTAATGAACCCAACATTCCAGGAAATTAAAGTAAAAAGGTAGACCTTAAAAATGTATCTTTAAAGATGTCTCAGGCAATTAATCTTTTCCAGTAGGGAAATCGGCTTTCTTAGTTTTTAGGTTCACTAAAGATATATCCACAATATTATCCTATATAACATGTTGTCTTAAATACTGACACATCAGCACATAGGCACAGAGAGCTGATATTTAATCTTTGGGGAGAGAAAAGTAACTGTGAGATGGCTGAGGGGGGACAATTTTTTCTCCCTGTAGGCAAATTGTTTTCCCTGTAAGGGAACAAGGCAGACTTCTTCAAGTGTTTGATCTTTAGGGATGGCATGGATGGGGAAGGTTATGGACCTCTTTTTTTTGTTGGGGCTGTATTATGGTGCCCCCCTGCTTGGCAGGAACTCTGGTCAAATTTCACAGTCACTCTCTTGCCTTCCTCTTGTCCCTTCCTCGGGAATCCTCTTTCTTCTCCTACCTGTGGGAAGCTTTGTGGAGGGTGGGTGATGCCCTTTGCTTTGAAGTCAGGGCTCCTGAACCTAGTTTACTCAAGTTTTAGTGTCAACTGATCTAGGTGCTAATGTCATCCAGTACCCAGCCACTAGCTCTTGGTTATGTGCCAGCCATTGTACACATGGCTGTACAATGGGTTTAAATGGGTTTCTTTGCTTCGCTTTTCTCTTGGAGTCAACACAAAGTGAGAGAGTTTATATAGCCTACTAGTTGAAAATAACATGCACGTAACTACAGGCATATGGGTGACAATTTGGTCCCAAGTTTGAAGAATATCTTTTATTGAATATTTGAATCCTGTGGAGGTCTACTAAGAACAGGGCAGAGCTTTTGGTTGGTTGGTTGGTTGGTTGGTTGGTTTTTCTGTCTGCTCCTTTAGAAAGAGGTGCCTTAGCCTTTATCAGGAAGAGGAAATTTCACACCAAGGTATGGCAGGCTCTAGTGTGCTGTAGGATAGGCATTACTCCTTATGTTATTCAGATTCACTCCCTCAAATGACATAGTTTACACATTTTCATCCTCACCCCCACTCACCTTCAGTCCTGCACAGGACAAGCCCAATGATAAAATAAACCAGCTTTATTAACCAAGATTTATGGTCAGGTTGTTACCTGCAAAACTGCAAACAGGTTACAATCAAAGGAGTGTTAACTGCAACCTTCAAGTAAATTCAACAGCTGAATATTTTTCCAGTTGCTTAGATTGTATTAGATTTTATTACCTTGGATTCCTAAGATATTATTAGGAATCCGTTATGAAGCCGCAGAAGTATCCTGCTTTTTGGATTATGCCCCCAGGTCTAAAATATTTATTTTAGCACTGGACTCTCAATTATATCAGCTGGGCTTCTAACTTATTTTTAAGGCAAATGAGGTATTGAAGCATGTGAATAGCATAAACAGTTGTTACTTTGCTGGTCAAAACATTTCCCATATATCTCATTTCTGTTGTGGGATGCCTTTTGTTTGTTTGTTTGTTTAATTCTACCTACACTTTAGGTGGAGTTTAGAAAAAAACATGTAAAGTACACGTAGAAGACGCTCCACTGTTCCAATATTTATAACATGTTCATAAAACCTTCTATGGCTTTATCATATTTCATGTGTTTCTTCTATTAAAACTAACTGTTCAGTTCTTTTGCCAAGCTGGTATGGGGTGCATGCATGATGCTTCAACAGTGCAGGGACAGATTTAGGAACACATGACTTTGTCAATAGACTCCCTCCATCCTCCACACTATCTCTTCATTTTAGGACCTCTAGTGTTACAGGTGATTTATGCTAACCTAGTGACTGCAAGAACCTAGAGTTAAAAGGGTGGACGAGATTATCAGTAATTCATCAATTACTGAGGAATTGATTCACAGGATTTGCTGTGGGCTATTTAGCTGTAGCTTTTCATTGTCAAATCTGCCCTTTTGATCCACATCCTCTCCTGATGAACTTCTGACTTCTCAGCCAAGCTCTGATGTCAGAGCCCAGCTGCCACACAAGGAGCAACAAGTCACCTGGGTTTCAAGGCTAGCACTGAATCAGCAAAAGCAGTAAACCAGTCCTTGGAAATGCTTCCTCTGGAAAGGGACATTTCTCCCCTCTCACTGCCTCTTTCATATGATATCAATTTCACAGAAGAACACCAGAGATCCCCACTGATGTGAATCTACCTGCTGTGGAAAAATGCCCAAATATAAAAAGAACAATGAATTAAGCTATTCTTTTTTTTTATTCCACAAAGTTGGAATCCACAAACTGGATTTTTCTTCAGTACTTTAAAAAATGTAGCTGTCTAAACTTACTCACTAAACTTGTAGTTTGGCTTAAAGATCTGTCATCTCTCACTAGGACAGTTTCTGTGCTTTTTTACCTCTTAAATTCAGCCAAAGATATTGAAAACTACTCACAGAATTGTCCATGAATGATGACCAATTCTGAAAGCCATGTAGGTCAGAGAGATTTGAGTGCATTTGGGAGCACTTCTGTGAACTGAGCTTCCACAGAATTCTCCTTGGAAATAATGACAGGTTAATGAGCTATTTTTCTTAAAAAGGAATATTGCAGAAAGTCGAATTTTTTGTACACTTTTCCAAATCAAGCATGACACATTGTTAGTTGAAGAGATCCTGCATGTAGAAAACTAGAAGAAAATTATCCACAACTATTATTTCCACGGGCTGAACACCCTCTAAGCACCCATGTCATCTTACATTAATTGGGGTATGCTATTGCTTTGGTATAGCCTGATTGCTATCAAGGAGACAAAGTCAATCACACTCACTCTTTACTCCCAGATGTAAAGTAGAGGTGATTTCTGCACAGCAAGCAGGTACCTCTAAGCTCCTTTCAAGGTGCTGTATTCCACAGGGGTCGTTTTGAGGCTGTCTGGGCTGACGATTTGTTAGTTACAATCAGGAACATTGAGGCGTTAGAGTTTCACAGAAATCAAGGGTATTGCCTGAAGCAAAGCCATATACACAATGAACTCTTAAAGAAAGCTTTCTTTGATAAAAGGTAAAAAAGAGATGAATTCAAGGTCATTCTGAAGGAAAATGATGGTGCTAAAGAGAGAGACCATGGCTCATGGCCATAGGGCCACACTCTTTCCTTAGGGTCACAGGCTTCCCAGAGCTCTCACATGAGGCACCTCTGCATGACATACTGCAAAGCATTCCTAGTGCGGATACTGCTATGACGATAAAACTATTTTGTTATATTACCACAGTAAACGTCCCTCCATGCAGGAAAATATAATCTATCCTTCTGTAAACACAATTCTGCTGCTATAGTTAGTTGTTTCTTCTGGTTGACCTGTCTCTACATTCAACTGTTCTCAAGCCCTCAGTGACAACACCAAAGACGCTACTGGAAAACAATCCTATACTTAGGGACCTCAGTCTCTTTAGCTCAACAAAGAGAAGGTGGTGGGCAAGTTTTGCCTATTAGACTCTACACAGAGAAGGTGACAACAGGGAGCTCTTTAGCTTAGCAGAAAGAGATACAATACTTCAGTACTTTAAAAGTGTAAACTAAATAAATTTAGATCAGAAATACGGTCCAGAAAAAGTAATTTCCAATCCTATTTGCCTGGAGAAAAAGTTCTTTCATGCTAGGGGCTTTCCTAACCAAGACTGGATGCTGTTTTACAATGTACACCAATATTTCAGACAGTCATTAATTCAGGGATAAACTATGTGTGTGATATACAAAATGTCATACTAGGTTATTTACAGTGTGGCTTTAAAATCTAGGAACTACTGGAAATGATAAGGGTTTACTCCCAGAGATAGTGGCCTAGGGAGAAATGGGATCAATGTGTCTACTTTGGGGGCCAAGCATATGCAGAACACTTAAATGGTGCCTTATTGCAAATCCAGGGGATGACTTTAAACCCATCTCTAGGCCCTGACTGAAGAGAGCATGCATTTCACTGTGAACAAAACCAAAATTGCATGGGCATGGTGCTGCCCACACTATGGCTCTGCCTGCTGCGGCTATGAAGAGATGCCCAGCCGAGACCCCTGCGAGATGAAGTGGCTTTCTGAGATGAGTGTCTGACCATGCCATGCCTGTACTTGCATGGCATCTTTTAACTGAGCACTGGCATGCTGGTCTGAGCAGGCAGCTGTCTTCTCTGATATGCATCTTGTCTTGATCAAGAAAAAATCATATTCCTGGCCAAGCATCAGTGATTTTGCTCTTATTGCTGCTCCTACTTGGATACAAGGAAGCTCTGCACCTGCTCCTCAAAGCAGAATTCAACAGCATCACTCTTGCTCCTCTGCTCTCCCTTTCATTGTACTGTGTTTTGGCCAAGCCTTTATCTACCCGGTGCAGCTCATCTCTTTTCTGCCCAGAGCTCTTTATACTTCTCACATCTGCACAAGGACAGTTAGATTCCACAGAATTTGAGACACCTCTTAACACTTCTCTTATATTGTCCTTATTCCTACTAATAGGGTGGACCAGGGAGTTATACTTCCTTCATCTGCCCCCATCCCTTGGTGTCAGTGCCTGGCACTCCTGTGACGCCCCAGTGCTTTCAGAAAGAGAATGACATTTGAATCGAAAGTTTCCATTGATAATAAATAAAATCTAATAAAATCTAATTGAATCTAGTGTAAATACTATTATATATTAATATGTATTTTTAAATGAATACCTTATATATATTATATAAATAATTATACTGCACTATACTATGTTGCAATGTAATTATAGATCCATTGCAGCAGGAAGTCTTCTGATTTGAGGGGGAAAGAAGAGATTGGAGTTGAATAAATTATAGATTAAAAGGGAAGTAACAAATGGACTGCAATGGCTCAGAGAGCATGGGAATTTGAATTTTTATAAGGATTTATTATGTTTACCGTATCTGCATTAGTAAAAGCTGCAACTGCCTGAGCAAAACTTTTTTTCAGCTGACATAGCATATAGCACTTATTTTTCTTTTTGCTAAAGAAAGAAGAGGCTTTTTATGAATTAGTGTACTGCAATACTGTTTTATTTTATCTATAAACTAAGGTAGTAAAAAAAGTCACATCATTTTAACCTTGGAATGCAATAGGGAATGTGGTGGATGTGTAAAAATTTAATGCCCTCCAGTGTCTGGTTAAGTGGTCAGTGCTGATCAGTGGGAGTTTGCCTCTGTCCCATAGTAGTATATTTTCATTGCTTTTACTTCCAGAGGGATCTCTGAAGTTTGGGCTGCATTTCCAAAGCAGTGAGGCCATACAACTGCTCTGCTGGTGAGAAGACGAGCAGATCCTAACTGAAGCTTTTTTGGCAACCTTGAAGTTCAGCTCAATACTGAGCATTTATCACATATCAAAGAGTTTCTTTCATTGTGCTATGCATCTTGCAACCAAGTTGTTTCAGTCTGGGGGGAAAAAAAGGCATTTATGCCTGGTAGTGGGCATGTGCTACATTTCTCCCTCATAGCCCAGGACCTAGAGTCATTCAGGTGCATATGGTACCTATCTAAATAAAGTTGGTGTCATAAGTTGCAGTTGTATGATAAGTATATAAGATAATAATGTCCTTGCTATACCAAGAGTTATGTTTTTTACAGTACCTCACTTTGCTGCATTCTGGAAAAACAAATGATAAATAATTCATCATTAAAAGAAAACTACGTTAAAATACATTTTAATGCAAACTCTCACTTCAGTCAGTGACAGTTTTGGATGAAAACCTGAACTGGTCTGAATGAACCCAAAAATTTCCCCTTCTTTTTATCTTCTTGTCTTAGATCAAAGCAAATATGCAAAGCAAACACAGGCTCCCTGTTTGAATAGAGTAAACAAGGCAGTTTCATAAGCATGGGTTTTGAAGTCATGCAGACGTTTTACTCTTTTAAACTGTTTTGCTGGTTTGTAAAGCCAAGTCAACTGTAGCTGAGCTGGTTGTTTTGGATACCCAGCTATTTACCATTTTCCTCTGGGTTCCTCCCTGTGCTTGCATAAAATATTGCCTTGTCTTCTCTCTGACCGTAACAATCTTGACAACAAAAGACGATGGAGTAAAAGTCCATGCTCTCCGTGTTTGTGTGTGTGTGTGCGTAGTGCTTGCAAATCCTATGGGATAAGAGCTGCCATATAAATGTAAATATAAGTCATGGTCTTCTTTGAACTGATGACCCTTTGCTGCTGTCTTTTCTGACAGGATAAGCAGCACGAATAGCAATTGCCAGATTGAAATGGCACGATAAATCCTGCTCCTTGCTAATTTTTCAAAATCTAGGCTATCTTCACATACTTAAGGACTTATTGTTGAATTCTTTCTTCAAAGTGAAATATAAATAAAAGGCAAACTTTAGGCTAGAATAAACTTTCAAAAGCAGCTCTGGACTTGTGGCTTTGATTTGCAGTTTCAGAAATGAAACATATACCTCTGAGTGTAACTCTCGCTGAAAGGCAAGAAAATTGGGCCACTTTTTATTTCTTAGACCTATCATTTTTTCTAGCTTTTTTTCCTGCTGGCTGTTTTCCATAGGCAAAAAGTACATTAGGCAAAAAGTACATAGGCAAAAAGGACAAAAAAGTTCTGCTGATTTCTTTGGAACTTTGTGCACTCACAAACATTTCCTCAAATACTGTGTTTTGTCAGTTTTGTCACATTTCCAGCCCGATGTTTTACATGAGACACATAAGCCAGGTCTTGCTTATCTGTGAAATTTCATAGCATTTCATTCAAATGCTAAATAAATTCTTAAGTCTAACAACTCTGTACGCAAAGAATTTCTATTACTATGCTCCCTTCTTTTACTAAGAAAGAGAGACAAAGTAGTAGTTCATGTAAGTTTACTGATTCTTGCTTTTAAACTTCCATTTTTACGCACATAAATAGCAATTACATTACAATTGTCTGAACTTGAAACGTAAGTTATTAGGATTTTTGGACGTCATCATGCCTCACAGATGTCAGTATAACATTAAAGCAACCGGAAAGAACTGGCATTGCTAAAACTTGCACTAGCAATTTTAGAGTTTTCAAGTTTGGAGGTCTTGTTAAAGTCAAGTTAAAAAGGAAGGTGCCTTTAATCTGCTCAGTAGTAAGTCAAATTGTCATACAAAGTTGGTGCTGCTTCTTTTTTATTTTGTGAGCTGGTTCACTATATTTCTTCCCAACTCCCTTCTTTTTGGCCCATGGCTTACTGGACCTGAACCAGCGACTCCCACTGGTTGAGAACAAAGAGTTCCCTATACTCATCAGCGGTGTGGAAATTTGCCATCTCCATTGTGTGCCACTAGCTTGGCAAGCTGGTTTGATGACACAAGCTATTCCCAGCATAATCCATCTAGTTGTCCTTCCCCAAAGGGAAAAAACACTTTTATTAGAGGCCAAAAATGATAGATGCCACTGGGATCACAGGACTTTTTATTATTATTTTTCTTTCATCGCTGACTAAACTAACACTGCCAAGACTAAGTGTTTCTCAGGAAAGTGATTGTCACTATGGTTATGCATGGAAGCCAATATCCATTTTTAGCTTTTGACCCCCTCATTCAAACTTCGGATTTTAACAATAACAATCCTGAGTGCTTAGAAGGGACTGTGACTCCTATGAAAGAGCAAATATTATTGCATAGTACAATTAATATCTAATGAATCAAGTTTCATCAAAGAACTGGTTCTTATGTCTTTCTACACTGTATTCTTAAGAAGCACCCGGAATGAATCTAACACCCATTTACTGCAACCTAGCAAAAAGAATGGGAAGAAGTCAGGCTGGCCTAAAAAAAGTTTAACAGTTATTCAGAAATGCCAGATTTGAGATCCGTTCCAACCTAAGAATCACTGTATTGTTTTAGGGGCACCTTGCATGTTGCATCTTTTCTCCAACATCCAGTAAAGTTAAGGAAAGCTCAGGAAACCTTTGCTAAAAGCAGAGGGGTTAACTCAACAGCCATTGCATTGTCTAAAAGAGATTGAATTAGCCTGTGATACAGATGATATATTCCCTTTTAAAATGTTGTAAAATTCTGGTGCTGACATAACACACAGAATGGGTCCCGTCTTTCTGTCGCCAGGTCGTAGAAGAAGTGTGCTACTTCTACTACCAAAGAAGGGTACAAGAATAGACCAAGTCCATAATGATGCCTACCCAGGTCTGGGTCCCAATTTCCATATTTTCTGTAGCTTAGACTTTCAGCTGTCTGTACATTATTGCCACTCATCTTTCCGTATGTGTCCATTTGTCTTATTTTTGGTGTCTCAGCTAGATGAGAATTACTTTCTCTCTGTTGTTATCAGTTTCCTTTAGAAGAAAGCTAAGGCAAGAGGAATACTATTTTTTAAATTCCTTCTGTGAACTTTCTTGCCAGCTTGGCTTGTATGGGTTTATTTCAATTGAATTATTCTTGGAAGCCACGGACAGAATCCATCTCACCACAATGCTGATGTCAACATTTAAGCCAGTCAGTGGTGGGCACCTTCAGGGAGCAATTCAACTCATCTGTCAGCTTTAGACATTAACTTTAGGATAAGATTACTCAAGTCCTAATATGCTCATTTCCCCCTTTGGGTTCTGAAAGGAACCCAAGATATACAGAATGTAGAGAGATACATATATACATCTCAGTAATTATATAGATATATGGGAAGCCAAAGATCAAATATAGGCATCTGTATTTGGAGAGAAGAGTCCTGAGCAATGAACATATCAAAGCAGAATGGTTCTTGAGTTCAGGACGATATGACAGAATGTGCTGTCTAAACAATGTTTGTCCTTTGTTTGTTTTTTTCTTTTTTTTTTTTCTTTTTTTTTTCCTGCAACTAAAACAAGAATCTCACTTGTCCACAGAAATTTTCACATTTCTGTAAGAGTCAAAATTAAAATATATAGTTTGCTTGCCTGTATTTCTGTTTCCTACTACAGATCTGTACTGACTATAGCCTCTAAGTAGCATTACCAGTTCTTTCTCAAGGGCAGGACAGAAGCTAATATTGAACTCTTCTCTGAACAGGCAATAGAAACGCATCTCAAAGAATTTGTTCCCTAAGCATTTTGTTCAAGGTAACTTAAACTGCTGAAACAAGTTCTAACAGTTAATTGCAGATTTTACAGTTGGTGAACATGTAAAGTAGCTCTGAGCCCTATGCGGTGATCTTTGCATTCCTACTTCTCTCAGATATCCTTCAGGCACTCATACAGAAAGATCAGTTGTACTTTTTCAGTTTCACAGGGTATCTCTGAGTTCTTGTATGACAGACAGTGATCTGGAGTGTAAGATTTGATTTCTCCACTATGTTGACTAGTCCGTAGTTCATTTATCTTTTTTTTTTTTTTTAGTTGTTTCCTGTCTAATGTAAACATCTTAATTTTCAAGCAACTTAAATGTCGTCAGAGTCTGGGCCAGTTTATCTCTTTTCTCTGAGTTTTATTCTTTATTTCCACTGTCTAATTCATGACTTAATTCCAAATAAGGTTGTAGTCCTCACCTATAACAGCAATGGAAGACTCCCGTATTACTTTCCTTTTTACTATTTCTTTACTGTTGCTTAACACCGAGAAGAGAGCTTCATTGGCCTCAGTAAAGACTCCTGTTCTGTTTAACATGGTATGGGGTCACTGAAAACACAACTGGAAGCTTTGAAAGTTTGGTGAGGAGACTGTAACCATCTGCATGGCACTAAGGTCTTACTTCAAGAATAACTATTGAGTATGTTTCAGTTCTATCCGCAGCAACCCAAAAAGGAAAACAAACCTGATGCACCTAGGGCATAAATATTTAATACTTTTTATCTTATCTGTTAAAAGTATTTTTAACTAAAAACTGCAGACATTTTTCCTTTTTCCTCCTTGTAGAAACCTGTAGAGGGCAGGAGTTATGATAATGCAGTGTAAAAACCTTATCTTTGGCATTTTTATAGCAGCAACATATATTGCTTGCTAATTGCAGCAGAATATTTTTAGAGCATCTTAAATTTGTTCTTCGTTCATAATATTCCCCAGAGAAATATAGTGGAGGAAGAGATAAATATCAAGTTGCAGTTCTAGATGAAGACACCTTTAGCTCTTCCATAGATCTGTTACCATTAAAAGGCCAAGACTCTTGCCTTTTCTAAAGTAGTATGCAGTCATCTGCAGATCTTGCCTAAGAAGCAGTCAAAATGATTTTGTAAATGGTATCAGATTTTAATTTTTAAAGAGGTTTCAAACTGCTGCCATAACTTTTTCATATTTATACCAGTAGGCAATTCTACAACTGAGACAGATTTTATTAAATTCATTCTGTGTTTAACAAAACAAAAAACAACCAAAAATAACAGTAAAAACTCCAGCTCTTTCAATGCCAGATGCTAACAGATTATTTTTCTTCCAAGAAATGCTTATGAAATTGTGTCAGAATGAAAAAGAAATGGGATTATGTGCATACCCCTGTTTATACATGTGAAGAGTTTTGTGTTGCAATATGAAGACACTTTAAACTGTAAAATCATAAGGAATAATCAGGGATCTATTTTTCCCTCACTCTGTTCCTGTCTCATTGATGGGAAACCCAATTGTAGATCAAATTAGCTTTGAATAATTTTTGATAGATAGAGCATATCTTTGGAACTATACTTCCACATAATACCTGAATTTTCAAGGATCCACATGCCTTCATGCCTTCTGTTGGCAACAGGTGTTTCACAAAGACGTTTATGAACACATTTTTGGGCTGCTTTGCAATGCAGACTCAGGGGTCTTCAGGCTACAAACCAGTGGGTGAAATACTCTTCCTTTTTATTATTCCTTTTTTGCTGTAACGCAGCATAACTTCATCAAATGAGCTCTTTATATCTGTATTGACCTTGACATAGCTTATATAGGAAGTTGATTATTCAAACATAATAAAGATCTATGTATTTTATTGCTCTGTAATTTTTTTTCTATTTTGCTTTCCATGCAGAAATAATTTTTTTCAAAAAACTTGCTCAGTATTTTTCTGGTCATTCTAAACTCACTTCCCTTCCCCCTACCACTCTCTCTCTCTCTCTCTCTCTCTCTTATCCTCCCTTTGATTTTGAATTATTAACTAGAATACAAATGCCTATCCTACTGCTGAAATGCATTATTAAAAAAAAAAAAAAAAAGGCATCTCCTATTCATGGGGCTGTGATTGACTTGAAAGCGTTTCCCCAGAGTAAAAGATGGCTTGATTTCTGGATTCAAACCCTGTTGCTTGTGATAGAAATACTTGTAAAAGAATCGCAGTGTTTAAATCTTACTATTTCTACAAATGCTTTATTTATAATCTGAGGTTCTCTCCTCATTCTAAGATAGAAGTGTGGTATATAAAGTTTTTTCGCATATAGGCACCAAGAGTTAGGGAAAACATTGCTGCAGCATAACACACATACATGAAGCACTAGCATGGACAGATACAAATAACTTGTTTAATTATCAAGTATCCACTGCAGTCTAATTCATTATTACTGTTGGTTGTTGTTGTTATAAACATATCCAAGTACATTCCAAAATTCCAAAAATGGAATTAGGACTTCTCATGACAGATGCTGTAAAGATGTGTAATAAATGTTTATCTAATCTTCAAAACCTCCAGAGGGCAATTCATCCCATGTACTATAAACACTTTTCTATTACAAAACTCATTTTTGTTGTGCTCTGGAGGTGCTTGATCTTGTCTGTCAACTTTGCAGAGAACCCCTTTAACTAGGTTGCCAACACTTTTGTAGTTAAAATTAGGTGAGATGAGTCCCACATGAAATAAATGCAGATAAATGGACCATATTTAAATCAAAATATTATGTGCCTAATTAAGCTATAAAGTCTACTATAGAATTTACTATCAAAACAGCAGTGAATAATTCAAATCATCTACTGCAAGAGAAGTGCTATAACTGGAAAGTGTATGGCAGATGCCTACTGTGCCTTCTTTTTTAACATAGGGTCCAATGTTAAATATGTTCTCTCAGTGTTACGTAGAAAGCCCAAAATACCATAGTAATGCAAGAATCTTAGGATGCTGAATGAAGTTTTCAGTCACACTACATTTTCAAGATGGAGAGAGGTAGTCACAAAGGCTAAATCTGGCCTCACATCTTCCTTAGTCTCCCACTATAGTCAACGGAATGAAATAGGATCCTCTGGAGACTATTACCGAGCAGTTGAATTAGGTGCCTGCTCTAAATTGCCCTTTCCATTAACTGCAGCAGGAGCTTGCAAGAGATTAGTCTCACTAGGCTAACCTTAACCTTTTGCATACCTGTTGTGCAAAAGGTGGGACAGAGCCTTCATCTCCGAGGGGGAGCTGTGCAATGGTATCACCATTTTGTGTCAGGTGCACAGGAATCTCTTTCACTGAACAGTGATAATGAAGGTGTCTACAGTTCTCCTAGCTCTCCACTCCTCTTTCACAAGAAATCTCCATCTTGGTATGCCTGCTATACTCGTTCAGTGCATGCAGCTTCACAGCTAAAATGCCATGGGTCTAGACTGTGTTGATGATTGTACTTTTTGCAGGCTAGTGGTAATGTTGATCTCTACCTGTAGAGCATTCTGGACAATCTAAATTCTGCCCAAAATATTCCGTAAGCAGAAAAACATTATTCTCGTACGTTGGCTTCGGGAGATGTAAAGAGCAAGTGTTTGACAATGACAAGAAATGTGCTCTTATTTGCAAGGTTAGCTTATGGGAGGAGAAGTTTGAGTTGAAGATCCAACTTCCAACGTTATTCATAGGCAGTTTGGAGTTCAGTGAATGATATCTATGAAGAAATGGTTGATATCTATGAAGAAATGGTGACTAATTTTTATTTTGGAAATATATCTACTGTATGAAAGCACATCTACACCATACATACAGTCTACATGAACCCCAGATATTTTTTCCTCCATTATCATGTAGTTCAGCTGGAAAGAAATTTCTGCTCTGCCACCTCTGATTTCCCTGTCAGTGTTCAAGGTCTAGATTCTTTGGGTGGTATCAAGCTATGTAGTCCAATTGACAGAAAAATGGCCCTGTCTCACTTTTTGTCAATTTAGAATGATACCCTTTCCAGTTTGGAAATAACTTATGACATCTAAGCATCCCCATATTAGAAGTTTTTGCAAATTTACAGACTATAGTTAGAAATCTTGCTGAAATTTCTTTTCTCAATGAACTCTGGTCATTCCTGTCCAGGGCTTACTGGCAGTTACAACCTTAATGAGGTGCACTGCCCAGAGGCATTGATCAATTCTAAACACTTTTGCCTAATAAATATTCTTCCCCTTTAGCCCATACAAAGGCTACCAGCATTGCTAGAGGAAGAAGAGGAGACCTTGCTTTGATTTGTACCCTTCTATACAAGGGGAAACAAGCAGAATGAGGAACTGGTGGCGATTTGGCTATGCATCTTGTAGCTCCCCAGCATGCATGTTCAGCTGAAGCAGAGGGAGGAGAGATCTGCTCCAGAGGACCTGCTGGTCAAAACTATTACCACCTACCAGCTTGCACGCAAGTCTGAGCTTCAAGCAACATTTCTAAATATTGCTCATTAATCCAGCAGGATTGATGCCTCAGAGTAGACCGTTAGTGGTAAGGATAAATTATTGCAGGAATGCTATGATAAAAGTACATTAAGTCACAAAACTAAATGGTCAAAACCAAAAATTGTGCCAAAGTTATATTTCCATATGAAACTTTAACTGAGTGCTTATGTGAATGTTCATTATAAAGCTATCATTAGTGACACATTCATCTACTCTTTCACAAAAAGGTAATAGCCTATCAAGCTGCTTTTGCTACAACTTTTGCTTTCCATACATAGCATCTTGAAATTGTGCGCACTGTTTCTCTACCTTACTGACAAGTTAATTTGACTGGATCAGAAGCTTCCATAAATAACAATTGTAACTAGGTTACCACTCTATAGTCCATTTATCCTCTTTAGCAGAGCAATCCAATAAGCCAGGACTCTAGAATTTCCTTAATCTTTCTAAACATGTGCAGTTATTGATTTTTTTTTAAATGGGCAGGAATTGGAAGAAGAAAATTAACGAATTGAGTGATAGAAACTATCTAGTTTAGAACACTAGAAAACTTCAAGAATCCTAATTTAGCTCTGATTCCTTTACAGCTTACTAATTATCTTTTCTTTTCAGTCATTTCAGGAGACAATAATAGAAATTATAGTTCAAACTTTGAAGTTTCCCTTTGCTTTTGGTGTTTTTTGTGTTAGGCCCAGAGCACACAGACAGCTATTCTAATAAAAGTCTATTAGTCTCTTGATTGTTGCTCAAATAACCTTTTCTGCAATAGTATTCTTGCATTTTGCAGCTGGTGATATCAGAAAGTTTAAGTAAGTTTAGGAGAATTTCCCGTCTTCTCCTCTGACTCTCAAGAAGACCAAACGCCTGAAACAGAGAATATGGATGAATTAAATGAACTGAGGAGAGACCTGGTCCTTTTTTGTGAAAACCAAAATGAATCTAAATTGTGATGCCCATGCATTTTGTACTGTAAAGTTAGAATCCTTCTCATCTGAATTTAGACATCTAAATCTACTTGTCTGGCTGGCTCCTTCTATAATCATATAATCATTGGGAAAACAGAAGCACATTTAGTGTACAGTCTGTTCAAACTGTTTTATACAGAGATGTTAGGAGAAGATGAATCATGCCCTCAAAGTAGCTATTTCTTTTCACTGACTTATAAAGAAAGCCTACTGGGGCTACTGCAGATACTACATCCTATCAAGTGATTCCTCCTCTGAGTGTCATTCTTGATTCTATCCAACACAGCATATGATTTCAGAAGAATAGGATCAAATATTTTGAAGCTAAATGAAGATACTGTACAACATCCCCCCCCCAAGAATATAATTCTTAGAAGATTTTAAAGCCCATATCCAAGCTTTTGGATAACATGAATGCTTCCATTTTGTCTCAGGTGTTTGCAAACTTATTAAGTTTCTTGCTTCACAGATAGGGAAGATGACTTCTTATGCAGAATAAAAAGATCTATTGTAGTACCGCAAAGACTTCTCTTCCTTTCTTCCATATTCACTGGCAATGCCGTTGATTGATAGCTATGGCAATTCTAATGCAACAATAAAGTTGTAAGAAGGAGGGAGAACAGAAGGGATGGTGTCTTGTGCTCTTATGAGATCAGAATCCACAAGAACTGAGTTACTGATCTAGGCAAAGGCATTGCCTCTGTCCCGGGCAGGCCGCTTATTTCACCTGTGTGATTGCAGTGCTAGTACCCCAGATATTTGAGAAAAGGAATATATAAAATTTAATACTATATAGCCACAGCAATGGAAACAGTCAATAAATACAACTCCTGATGATTAACATCTTGAGGCCAACCTAAGTATCAACACGGATCTTCTGCCTAACACAGGCCATGGAATTATACCCACTAATTCCTGTAATGGTCCAGGCAATTTCTGGTTGACCTGAAATATATGTCTTAGAAAGACTCAAAGGCTTTACTTGGGTCAGAGGTTTTAAGTGATGGAAAACGCATCCTAGGCATGTTGTCCTAACCTTTGGTGCTAAATTTTTACAGTACATTTCTAGTTTAATTTTGTTGAGCTTCAACTTTCAGCCACTGAATTGTACCATCCATTTGTCTGGCAGATTAAAGAGCCTTGCACTGTTAGAAGTTGTCTCTCTGTGTAGATACTTATAAACGTGATCAAGTCACCTCTTAACCTCCTTTTTCTCGTATTATTCTTACAACATTAAATGAAAAAAAAAAAAAGACAAAAGAAGGTGACATTTTGCAATTAGGTGCATCTGGACAGGTTCTGTTGAAAATCAATGCCACAGATGTGTGGACCTGAAGAAGGAACATGTCTATTGATGCTTTGTAGGACATGGTTTCCAGGAAATTCTGTGAACATCAAATGATCATCCTGCTGTTTCTGTTGATGCTAGCTAAGCAGGTATCACATGCCTTCTGCTGAGGGCAGTATTACTGCTGGCTGAATCAAATGCAGAGCAGTAGCTGCAGCCTTTCTAGCCAAAGGAAAGATGCAATCTGCATTGATTTTTAAAGATAAAGGACTAACAGTGGGATTAATACAGTCCATTTTCTCTCCTATCATAAAACCTCAATTTTAGCACCTCTTCTAAGTAATTTAAGGATTATTTTCTTTCTTTCTTTATGATTACTTTGGGTCAAAAAGGTTTCACTTTTTTGAAATGGCAACATAGTGAGAAATCAGGCTTTTCCTGTTATTGATTAAAAAGTATTGCTTGGATAGTAAGCATCCCCGGAAAGCTGTAGCACTTTTAACTTACCACTGTAAACATTCAACTAATGAATTAAATTAAAGAAGTTAGTCACTACTGGAACTGCAACACATGCATCCAGTTACCCCAGCCTATTTGTCTTTAGGAATGATTCTAATGGTTTGTGGCAGTCGCGATTCTGCTCTGCTTGCCCTGAACACGAGGTCATTAGAAAGCCAGGCTAGTTCTGAGCCATTTTCCATCCTAATCAGCATTCCTCGTGGATCTGCTGTCAGCACAACCTTCTGACTCACAGGAACTTGCTGCGTTTTTTAAATGGCCTGAACTGATTCAAAACAAATGAGTTTGGGAAGAGTGTAAAAGTTGTTACATATGCATTATCTAGTCACTGCTCATGGTACAGCTAGTTCAGGCTCCCAGCTCAAACAAAGCACATCCTAGACCATGTTAGTGAGACGTATGTAATTTAAAGCGTCAGTTGTATCAGTCACTCCCTCTGTAACAGGTCTTCCTCTAAGAGCCTTGCAGCCATTTGGAGAGAACCCTGCATTTGTTTTAAGTGTGTAAACAACTAAACCAAAAAAAAGCAGGGCAAGTGATAAATATGGTGAAATTCATGAGCTGGACAAAATGATAGATGGATTTTGGAAGGGTACCCAAAAGCAACTTGGGTATATCAGAGCATTTCCACATGGGCAGGAGGGGAGGCCTTTTCTGCCCACATAGAGATAGCCAAATGTGAGCAAGCTCCTATCCAAAGCTATTAGTGTGATGGCTGGGGTCCAGCTAATAAACCCTGCCGAAAGGTAGTCTCATTAGATTGGAAATAGCCCGTGGTAATGTGACTATATCACCTCCAATGTACAGCTACTGCCTATCTCACCAACTCGGGGAGGACTGAGGTGTGCACCTCTGGGCGCATCCATCTGCTCATAAGCACTTTTAGATCAGCTTCATCTCACCTAACCTTAGACCTTTGAGATAGCTATGTTAGAAGTGTAACTGCTTTAGAGTCCCTCTATAGCCAGTGGGGCAGAGGCATGTTTATGAGAGGGCAGTTCAGTTCCCTACAATCTATCTGAACCATTCTGTGAAAGAGCTTTACTCTTTCCATAGACCCAAATGCCGTTCAAGGTGATGAGGTGTTTGATTATGTCATGATAGGGTTCTGGGCAAATAAATCATATCCATAACACTGGTAATCAAAGGATGCAAAACAATCAGCCTAACAAAACTCACAGTCATCCACTATGGATGAAATTATTTTAAATCGCTAACATTTAAAATTGTTATTTTTATTTTAAGATTTTTGAATTTTCTAAAGCAAAACAGTGGGAAATCCTGAAAAAAAAAAAAAAAAAAAAAAAGCATTTCCAACTGAAAAATAGAAATGTTTAGGAAATGTCAGAAACATTTCTTTAAAAATTTTTGTTCTGTTTTGTCTTATGAAGTGATAAAATTCATAACACATTCTGATGTTGCTACATTTCAGTTTTATAACCAAAATTTTGCAAGAAAAAAGTCAGCACACTCTGCATATCCTGGAACTCCAGGAAGCCAAGCCAAATCCTTCCCTCTCTCTGCCCCCAAGCCAAACTTTTAGATCTCACCGTATCTCATGAAATACAGTGAACACTGGATCTGCAAAA
Source organism: Mycteria americana (assembly GCF_035582795.1). NCBI lineage: Eukaryota > Metazoa > Chordata > Aves > Ciconiiformes > Ciconiidae > Mycteria > Mycteria americana. The sequence continues at coordinate 212,631,272 of NC_134365.1, forward strand.
GAGAAACTCGGGAACATAAAATCAGAGGACACCATCGGCCTGGAATATAGCAGCTGAGATCAAAAGCAGCCAGCTAGCAAACACTTGTGCCTTCAGAATCACTGACACAATTTACCTAAGGTTGTATAGGCTTACCACTGCAAATATTAAAATCAGGACTGGTTGCTTCTCAAAAAGATACGAACTCGTTCAAAACCAAAAGAAAAGATAGGATTTAAAATAGGACAGCCATACGTTCTGAGTTATGCATGAGGTTGTTAGATGTTCCCATGTTCCTTTTTAGCCTCAAAGTCTGATGACTTCTTATAGACTTCAACAGAGAGAGGAATATGAACTATCTGGCCAGACATTTCCAAATTAAAGCAATGTCCAAATTTACTTAAGGTTTAGCCAAAAGTGCCTGGCCATCTTACGACTGACATGTGCATAGCTCCCATTGAAATGAACATGTATGTGCATACATGATAGGATAGCCTATTTTCTTTTCTCTTCAAAACTGACTACTAAGGGCTCGCCTTCCAAATTTCTCCCCCTTTTCCCAACTCTTATCTGTCCCTTTCTCTTTCACATATGAACCTTGTGCATAAGTCCTTACTTCTGAAAAGTGCTTCTGAAAAGCAGGAACAATCTTTTCCTGAAAAGAAATATTCACATTTCTTTTCCATTTTTTTGGAAAGGAATGGAAAGGATTTCCATTTTTTGAGAATTAAGAGGTAATTTTCCAGTGTATCCTGTCTGTCTGAATGTGCACACTCTCTACCTGAAGTTGCAGGAAGCAGATGCCTGAGGAGCCAGGATAGACAGACTGATGAGAAAAAATAGGTTATATCACCTCCTGGTTGATCCTGAATGGGATCCAGCCCTAAACTTTCCAGCATGTGCAAAAATACGAAGGCAAAGTCTCTGCTTGCACCATTCTTTTACCACAGAAACATCTTTTTTTCTCATTTGAAGTAAATTTTTAAGTATGTTAGTTTCAAATGCACTTCCTGAGGAAGTAGGGATCCTTTAAAAATGAGGCTGTTGTGGGTTAACAAGAAACCTGCTAATGCAGGTTTATACGGCTGCACATGTTACTGCTGATAAAACTAAGAAGTCTTTCAAATGCCCGTAGGATGAGCTTGGAGCTAATATGCAGGAGAACAGTCCTTTTCTCACATAAAACTTTTTTTCTATCCAGAGGTTCTGGATCATCTATGCTACTACAAGACAAGAAAAGACCTACAGCTACTTACATGTACGGCAGATTTGATGCTTGTCTATGCTAATTCTTTGTTTTATGCAGATGAATTATCCAGTCTTTGGGTGACAGGGACTTAACAAGGACCAGAACACTGAGCAGGGACCATATGTGTTTATATCTATGTCAGTGATTTTCTGTGACTGGAGTGTCTGATGCAGTGGGACAAAACAATTACTTCCCATCATCCTTTTAGGTGGTTTTGTATGTGAATGAATACATGGATCTACACACATGCATTTAACTACATTGTCATACATATCTGTGTGCATATTCATATAACTTTGCGCATATATAAATATTCATTGTATAAAAGCCTGTGAGAGGTCAAGATGCTCAATTATCTCATTCTCCACTTGCTACAGTCACAGTGTGAAAGCAATCATTTAAAAAAAAAAAGTAGGGGAAACAGATAGCATTAAGCAATCCCTGCTCTCTCTCTCTTTCATTTCACAGCAGGCATTCTCAAAGCCTGTTACCCAGCTCTGGCAACTCTCTGCATGACCAGGGGAGCTGGAAGGAAACACACAAGAAATGCAGCATTTCAGCAGCCCTTCTGGGTTAGGGAATACAAGGAAAGATGCTGTATCCACAAGAATTTGTTGTTCATGATACTAGAGTGATCTTTTCACCCATACTCTCACAGGATACATGCTTGTATTAGCAGGGCTGTTGCGGAATAGTTCATAGATTATGGTTAGAAACTGCAAATTACCTCAGTCCCTGCTTGCAAGTTGAAAGGAAGATTCATCTTGCAAGTTGAAAGGAAGATTCATCCTCTCTCTTAACCTGCCTACTGCCTCCATGCAAATCCCTTTTCATTTTGGCTTTGTGAATGGGAGTAGTGTTGGGCCCTATAAGCTCCTACTCTGATGTCTTCCTGCACAAACTTTGTGAGATCAGGCAACCTCAAAAATATTAAGTCTATTATGAAGCTTATGTATCAGTTTTCATAAGCCACTGAACTGGATAACGCAACTGACTGTTCTGTGGAAGGCTGAGTTTCACTCTTCCAGTGATAATATGATTTTTTTTTTCCAGATATCAAGTAATTTTCCAATTTGCTGTTTGGGCTTTAAGCACAGTTTTTCCAACATACCATCTAACATACACAGGACAAGAGAGATTTCTCTATTTGGTGCCCTTGAGATAATCTCAACTTCTATAATTTTTTTTTTTTTTCCACAGAATCCAGACTATCAACACTATAAATGCTGAAAAATGTCATTTTTCACCTCTGCTGCCTGTGAAAATGCCCAGTGCAACATTCATAGAAGTGCTTCATTTCTGTAACTATGCTAATTTTCCTCTGTCATCTTCCTCTTCACGCTGAAATGCAAAAAGCTTAATTCATTAAGGCTTGTAAGGGGCTTTAGTTGTGCTGGCTGGCACAAATTATAGAAATGTAGCAAGTTTATCTCCTGTAAAATGCAGAAAGGTGGGGTTTGGATGAAAGATGCTCTTCAGAAAAAATATTCACTGGGTTTTAGCACATCAACATGTTGCGTAATTCCATTCCTGCTCACAAAGAATAATGAGAAAACTACTGGCACTATCTTACTCCAATTAGTTTTTCCCTTTGCCTTGGCCTCCCTGGGGCTAATACAACTCTATCTCTTCTAAAGATAAACTGTGGCATTCAGTCCTCAATGTATTCAGGTGGACCATAAGCCAATATTCCCTTTGAATTATTATATGATGAATAAGCAGGGCTTTTGTGTTGATAAAAGCTTGAACTGACAGATTGCAGCTCCATCTATAGTCTCCAGCCCAAGGGTAGCTGTGACTTCCAGGAGCTGGCAGGGCATCTGTCAGTGAAGGATCACTATAAGTTTGCCCAGATTTTAGTGTTTGGGAAAGGCAGGTTTGAAGGACTGAGGTGTTTACTGCCTCCCACTGTTTGAGCTGCCCCAGTGCTAGAGTATACTTGAAAGGTGTTTGCACTGAGCTCCTCTTGAGAACTTCAACTCAATTACGGCAAGCTGAAATAAGTGTTGCTTTATATTACTATTCCAAACTGTACACAATGGCAGCTCAGGCACAGCTTCATGGCCTTATTATATGACACGCAGATAAGACAGCTTTAGACATTTCAGTTTAATGAGTTAATATCCTTATATTATTCTCCTAAGAATCCATTGCTGACCACTGTCTGAGATGAGACACAGCTAGAAAAATTGTCTGACCCAGTATGGCAGCTCTTACACTCTGATCTCATGAAAAGTTGCTCTGAAATTCTCCAGTAGATTTGCATGAAAATGGAACAGTAGGATCTGATGCCAGTTTTGTCTATTTACAATTGTTTAATTTTTGGATGCTTTAACAACCATATTATTGTATTAGCCTTTTAATGTTGAAATGCTTTGAAAACTTTATTTAATATGTCCTGCCCAACATGGAGGCTAAAACCAGACAATGGAAGCCTGATTCAAGAAATGAAATTGGATTCTAAAAATAAAAATAAAGAAATAAATCAATAAAAAGGAAAAGTATTGCATTTGTCTGATTATTTCCTTCCAGACAACAGCAGAGAAGAGCAATTTCAAAGCCAAAGAAGGTTGCTCAGGTTTGATGCTGCTGATATTTTTTAACCTGCCTTTACTAGCATTTTCTTTCTCTGGGAGTATGTCACACCTTTCTGGATTATTTCCCGTTGGCAAAGTTGAAGTCAAGTCACCGACTTCAAAAAAGCAAACTAAGACTAATGCTACTTTTTTTCAAGCAACTACTAGCTCATTCTAAATAAATGGTAAAACATAGTAAGGTAATAGTCCATATCTTTTTGAGCTGTGAAAGTGTTGCTACAGAAGTTTTGACTATTACTACAGAGACCAAAATCCTTCCCCGCTCTAGTAAAGGGCATTTAGCTATTAGCTTCTTTGAGGCCAGGCTTCCCTATCAATTTAATATCGCTTTCACAGAAGAACTCTCCAAGGGAGGTTTGCAACTACAGTTAGAACAGAAAACACTTTCAAAAGCAACTATGTCATGGGCTCCTTGTTTCAGTGTCTTTCTTCTGAACATTGTTTTTTTTGGGGGGAAGGGTAAAGACAAGGAGGGAAAGCCTGCTGGCTTGCAAAAGGATTGCTTCCAAACTGAATGCCCACAGGAATGGGAGGAGGCAAGGTGATCAGGCCTGGTCAGCATAGGTTTATGAAAGGCAGGACCTGCTTGCCTAATCTGATCTCCTTCTGTGACAAGGTGACCCACTTAATGCATGAGGGAAAGGCTGTGGCTGTTGTCTCCCTGGACTTTAGTAAAGCCTTTGACACCATTTCCCACAGCATCCTCCTGGAGAAACTGGCTGCTCATGGCTTGGATGGGTGTACTCTTCACTGGGTAAAAAGCTGGCTGGATGGCTGGGCCCAAAGAGTGGTGGTGAATGGAGTTTACTCCAGTTGGCGGCCGGTCACAAGCGGTGTTCCCCAGGGCTCTGTGTTGGGGCCAGTTCTGTTTAATATCTTTATCAGTGATCTGGATGAGGGTATTGAGTGAGCCCTCAGTAAGCTTGCACATGACACCAAGTTGTGTGGGAGTGTTGATCTGCTTGAGGCTAGGAAGGCTCTACAGAGGGATCTGGATGGGCTGGATTGATGGGCTGGGGCCAACTGTATGAGGTTCAACAAGGCCAAGTGCCGGGTCCTGCACTTGGGCCACAGCAACCCCATGCAAAGCTACAGGCTTGGGGAAGAGTGGCTGGAAAGCTGCCCAGCAGAGAAGGACCTGGGCGTGTTGGTTGACAGCCGCCTGAATATGAGCCAGCAGTGTGCCCACGTGACCACAAAGGCCAATAGCATCCTGGCTTGTATCAGAAATAGTGTGGCCAGCAGGACTAGGGCAGTGATCGTCCCCCTGTACTCGGCACTGGTGAGGCCGCACCTCGAATCCTGTGTTCAGTTTTGGGCCCCCCACTACAAGAGAGACATTGAGGTACTGGAGCGTGTGCAGAGAAGGGCAACGAAGCTGGTGAAGGGTCTGGAGCAGAAGTCTGATGAGGAGCGGCTGAGGGACCTGGTTGTTTAGCCTGGAGAAAAGGACACTCAGGGGAGACCTTATCGCTCTCTACAAGTACTTGAAAGGAGGTTGTAGTGAGGTGGGTGTCAGTCCTTCTCCCAGGTAGCAAGCGATAGGATGACAGGACATGGGAAATGGTCTGAAGTTGTGCCAGGGGAGGTTTAGATTGGATATTAGGAAAAAATTCTTTCCCGAAAGGGTTATCAAGTATTGGAACAGGCTACCCAGGGAAGTGGTTGAGTCACCATCCCTGGATGTATTTAAAAGACATGGTGATGTGGTGCCTAGGGACATGGTTTAGTGGTGGAATTGGCAGTGTTAGGTTAACAGTTGGAGTGGATGATCTTAAAGGTCTTTTCCAACCTAAACGATTCTATGATATTTGCCTGTTCAGTGACCACAGTAACATCTACTCTCTTAAAATTATGAGATAGTTAATGATCAGGTTAACATCTGTTCTGAGCTTATACTCCAACTGAGAATTTGACATTTTGGTAATGTAATGTCAGGATTTCCAATATGGGTAAATCTGAATAAAACATGATATGTCCTGTATCAGACTCCTGCCATGCCCAAATCCTCCACGTATCACAGGCACAGAGAATATGAAAAAATCCCGGAAGTGTTGGACTTGCCATGCACATATGGACCATCTATATGTATACAGATGTGCACAGTACACCTTTTTCCTGATGTTTAATTTTTCTGGCCATGAAATACCCTGAACACCACCATCTACTGACCTCATGTATTCTTTACATTTAGAGGAAAGAAGAAATGTGAATAGTAGTAGCACCATTTATCTCTGTTGCATTACCAATTTCCAAACAGTGGCATGGCTTTATTTGAACCCTAACAGGATCACATCATAGATAGGTCAGGGACTGCTTCCAGCATCCATTGCAAGAGAACAGAGGAGATCCCATTTACCTCCACTCCAGGATCAGGATAGATGACTCTTGAAACTGAGGCTAACTAAAACTATAAATCTGTTCAGAGGATAAATCTCAGAGGGAGATACAAAGCAGGGTAGATTAGTCACAGGAGATCAGGACACTTTGTTTAAGGTTACTTTATTGAAGTAGTAAATAAAAGCTGTTATCTGATGGTCCTACGAGGAGTATATGTGAAACCAATCAGTTTCCTCACACTGAACAGTCTCATAAACATTTATAGCCAACAAACCATGGCTTCGGTGAACAAGACTGTGCAGTTCTCACCATGACAGATGATCTTTTTGGAAAATATCTATGATGTAGAGAGATTTTGTTGCTCATACCATACCCAACCTTAAGATAAATGCCACTGGCAGATGTTTCATTCTGCACAATGAACCCTCTATTAAACAATTCTCTGAAGGTGTTTCACAAGAAGAAAAAGTGATAGGGTCTGGTCAGCATTTTACATGCCTCCTCTACCCTTGCAATAGCTCCATCTCTCTTCCTCATCTTTAAGTTTCCTCCACCACAGCCATCCCAAATTTTCCCTTGTCCATACACACTTCCCTCAGCCTGCCAGCTGAGCAAGCCACAGCCTGTGTTCTGACCCCATCAGAACACTGCACGTGCTGACTGGCAGGCGCACACGTTACATGGGATGAGTGCCCAGCCTCTGCTGTCAAGCAGCATGGAAGGTACCTGAACTATAAATACAGCCTCTCTCCTCTACACAGTTACCTATGGTCATAAACCTTACAGGAGCTTAATAACCTTGAGACCGTCACCTCTCTGAGAACTTTGATGGAAATTAGCCAAAAGGTTTAAAAATTGTTAGAGGAGACTGACGATGAGTTACCACAAGTCTAATTCCTACAGTATTACAAAGTAATAGTAATACAAAGTATTACAGAGAACTAAAACCCCTCAGCCCTTTGGGAGGCTGCTCCTAGCTACTCTTGACTGCATCCTTCACATATCAATCCTGTGTTATGCCATTAACATGGGCTCTCCTAACCCAGGAGTTTGAAATTGCCAGGCATGTGAGCATGCCTATGTGAGCATGGGCTGTTCAAGCTGGCTCTGAATGAATTTCCATAAATATTATAATCCAAAAGAGTTTGTAAAAACATGATTCTGGGATCTGCCATATGCATTATTTGGCTTTGATGTGATATCAGCTATAAAGCCATACAGGGCATGAAACTAGCCTGCCTTTTTCTCACATCCCACTGCCACATATTTTTTCATTGGGTTCTTTGTGTTATAAGGGATGACAGCAGAGTGCCTCTTCTGAGGATCTTGTACTTTCACCCAAAATAGAACATATTCTGGGTAGGCTGCGAAGTGTGGGACACTGGAAGGAAGCTTTGTGAAACTTCCCTTAATGACAATGAAACAAAAAGAGTTTTTCTAAGTATTTAACTGTGTATCAATTAAATTGATATTGATGAAAAGTTATTGCAGTCATTTATAGTAACAAGTAACCAGAGCTTTGGTTAGATATTTATATATATTAATAATGGTTTTTTTGATGTTTGTTATATGCATATCTATAACAAATCTGAGAATACAGAGATATTGGATCAGATAACAGCCTTTTTTCAAAGAAAATCAAATAAGCAAACACAAATATCCTAAATAAATTGTATATTAACCTAATATAACACATATTAACACAGTTAATCAACAAGCAAACTAATTGCTTATTCCTGAGTTCTTCTGGTCTGTGACAAAGTTACAGGAACAACAGCAACTTTTAGATCTGTTATTCTTCATGTTCATACAGTAGACTCTCCTAGGGTATACACAAAGCCTCCTTTGAGGCCCTGGAAACCTGAAAAGAATTGCAGCCTGAATGCCTTCAACACACCAGGAATAAATGAGGTCTTCCTCTCCTCTAACTTCAGCTGCCCTAAACTTAGTCATTGAGGCTTAACTAGGATTCCTCTGCACCAGCTGAAGAAAAATAGGCACTTCTGGTGGAAACTTTTTGGACGTCTTCAATACTTGCTTTAGGATGGATGAATCACTATTTGGAGATGCCTCTCTCTTCACTGACTCTAGAGGAAAAGACTTTCTCAGGCTGAAGGACTAATTGTCAGATTCCTAAAGATGGGTGAAATTAATCCCTCCCTCAGAGATAAACTTTCCACTCTGTGCTCAGCTTGACTTAGATTTAGACTGGTGGCTTTCCGGTGTCTCAGTCATCCTAAGCTAAAGTTTGCTCCAGTACTAGGTGCAATAATATGTTTGAGTTGAAAATATGTTCCCCCAGGAGTGTTCCAGTGAAAGTGAAGGTGCAGAGAAATTGTACATATCTCCCCATGCCAAGGGGTGGAAGGGAGATCATTCAGAGAGATCACAAAGGTAATTTTCAGGTAGCTGTTAAAGTTATTTTCCAGCAGACATAATAGGTAATATGATGTATTTTCTTTTTGCATAAGTTAAATGTTCATTTTTGCACCATTTTTTATTTTAAATGTTTGTTATTATGAACAAAAATGCAAAACAGAAAAATAGCCTATCACATCATCTCTCTGTGCCTCTCAGTATCCTGTGGTATTGATGGAGAGCAGGGAAATGTTCTGCACCAAAGATCTGTCATTTTTATCAAATTTCCTTTCAAGACTGGAGGGCAGCAGAGCAGTGGTTAGATATAATGACCTTCCATATCACTTTTTCTTCTTTCTGGGCACTAAAATTTATTTCCTTTAGCTTGGCATGTCAAGCTCCAGAACTAGGCTAGAAAGAGTAGGTGAGAGCAGTAAGACTTAGGGCACCTGATGTGGCAGCTTAGAGAAACTGTGATGAAACAGTTCTAACCAAGGAGTATTTGGACACTACAGAATAAAGTGCTGTTTATATCGAGGGGCATATGGTCTGGACTTTTGAAAGTTACGTTTGTATTTAATGCAGGGCTGCCCAGACGTTGATGAAGAGCTATAGAACTGCACAAATGCAATGTTAAATCACAGTATCTTCTTATTAGAAAATCCATGTCCATAAGGTGATTTCTATAAAGTGGCTTCATTTAGCTATGAAGAACTCACTGCCATCACCAACATCAATTTTAGGCTCTGTGTTCAGATTATTTGCCAGTGCCAGCTCCATGGCATGCAGCTCTCCCACCTTCATTTCTCTCCTGTTGTTGGTGCTTAAAAAATTGTCATTCTACAAAAGAGCAGACCCAAGGCCAGGGAGTTGTGCACACTGCAGGGCATGGACAGAGAATTCTCAGCCCCCTAAAACATTTCTGCTTCCCTACTGAACCATTATGATTGCTTTCCCTACCACTTTGACCATTTGTCAGTCACATTTTTGATCTGGATTGTTTGACATAAAGATTGAGCCTTTGTATAACCTACTCTTTATCTTCTGTGTGAATAGCACGTAGACATTTGGGTTACAATCCCTGCCAGCAAGGTCCATGGTTCCCTGGCATGTAAACGACACACAGTAACCTCGACAATTGCTGCTGAAATTACAAGTAGAACAGGTTCCATCCTATTATCTTCACTCAGGCTTCATCAATCAAAAACTTTCCCTGAGTAGCTCCCAGGAGTAATTGCAATGGCTTTTCTGTGCTGAGCTGGAAGCCAGCAAAGCTTCCTAACCATTGCTGGCTAGCAAATATGATAAACCTTTTTATCCATGAATGGCATGGTGAAGGGATAAACATGTTCCTGTTCTGTAGCAGTCTGGTTTTCCTTTAGTTTTAGACGGTGTAAATCAAAGTGCTTCCACTAAAACTGAAAATTAAAGCCAATATGTGACTGAATACCTGTCCTGAAGTTTTTATTCTCTGTCAGGCAAGAATATGGCACTGCTAAGACAAGGTTATAATTCAAGATGTTTGGAGAAGCTGTAACAAATGACAATAGCTAACTGAAAAAATGTTTAAATGAGTGTATTGGATACTGATGTCCAGATAATAATCTTTGGCCACCTTATTCCCAGAAAGTAGGCAAAAGGCATTTACACACCTTTCTAACTACAGGAAGGGTGTCTTGTCCCTGGGTCCTCCCACTGCAGATAGTGATAGTTCAAATAACATTTTTTTATAGAGTTGGATCTTAATTATTTCTGGCCAAATCTTTTTGATTGGAACTTGTTCCTCCCACCTAAGAATTTTACACAAAAAAACCCCTTGTATTAGAGGGCAATTTTATTATCATTTCTTGAAATGTGCCTGAGAGGTCTGAAGGAATAAATTTTGTAGTTTACTGGGAGGAATCCAACCTATGTTTTCACTGCAAGCCATGAGACAGCAACTCCCTGCTACCATTTTTTACAGTCCAGACCTCACTTTTGCCAGACAAAAATGCTCTTTACCCAAGTTAGACCCTGAACTCTCTGCATTGCTCAGTTGAGTTGCAAACCAGGAAAGAGGCAGATACATGGAGCTAATTATTTCTCTGCTAGTTCCCCACTCTGAAAATTGCTTTGATTAATTAAAACCCCCTCAAGTGTACATGGAAATGCCAGTGCACACAGTGTGAGTGAGATGGGCAGCATTGCGGCAGTTATTGAAAGGTGGAGCATGAAATGTTCCTAATGCAGGACCGGCATTCAGCCAAGGGGGTCTGACATCTCCTGGCCTTGTTGCCCCCATCACCTTCAGGCTCTGTAGCTCAGCAGACAAATACTTTGCAGATCTGTTAGGATCACTGAACAACTCTCACTTCGTACCTGCTCTCTGGAAAGATATTCCAGTATTTTGGTCTATTCTCATTTCTGAAGGGATGGAGAACAAAACTGGACCCCTCATTCATAGGCATGCCTATAAATTTCCAGGGTGTAGCAAAAGGAGTGTGAAGATGTCATGGCAAGCAAGGGTGGATACATGAGGCTGAGGGGCACGAAGGTGATATTGAGCCAGTATTTCTCTCTGCCCGGTCAGTTCCCTCAGACAACATGAAATTACTTCTTCCAGAGTACATTGGATCAGCTATCCTCTCTCTTTGGTCTCTCCTGAACATTTCTATTTGCACTCCCTGTGGACACACAAGTCAAAATAGATCATCACAAGTTTGCAAGTTAGATGGTAGGAAGATTGTCACACATCTGTGCTAAATGCACTAAGAACAGAACTGACAAGATACCTGTTTGCAGTCATTATCCGGAAGCCAAGCAAGAGATTTCAGTATACTTCTGGGTGAAGACTTAAGGGCAGAATATCATACTAGAGGGAAACTAACAATTTTGGAGAATTGTGCTTCTAATCTGATTCTGGGGAATTATGGTTTGACATTGTTTTGTCTTTTTATCCTCACAAAGGCCTTTTTTCCCTTGTCACACTGAGGTCTTTCTACTACTCACATTAGCAGCTTTACATGAGCCTTCATAATTGTTTCTTATAAAATACGTTGATTTCTATCATCCTGTTTAATGATGTGCTACATTGTTTATAAGATAATGCAATGAACCCACTTTGAACTCATTCTATTATCCCATAAGTAATGCAATAAACTGCTTAACAGGGCAATCAAATCAAGTGATTTCAGGTTAATGTTATTAGACAGTGTTCAAGAACATACAACTTTTGTTTTGAGAATTGGCTTAACCTCTTAAATATTGGAAAATGTACTTTGCTAATGTTTTTGTTTGTATTCCCTAAGGTACTAACCACATTATTCATTGCTGAGGACCAGAAATATTACAGCAGCTTTCCAAACAGAGGAGAGAGTTAGTGTAGCCTCTAGTAACTTGTGACAAAGCAATGGATTTAATAACCTTGGAGAACTCCCCAGGGTATTATGCAGCAGTGTTCGAAGCTTAGAAAAAAAAGACATTTCATTATATACAGACAGTAGAAAATCAAATACATGAAAGAAACATAAAGGTTAAATACATTATGCTGTTGAAAAAAAAATCAGGCTGCTCAACCTACATATCATACCTGATTTGAATTTTTGAAAGGGATCTTAATGAATGTTTTTAGACAGCAGCACTTTTTTCCTTATACCTTTTTTGGGCCTACCCAAAAATGTAATTCAAATACTCTGCACCACACAGAATTTCATTAGGAACAGTTCCAGTGAAATTAAATCTCTATTGTGCATCTTGAGTCTGCTCTAATGATTACTGCTCCACTGAGTATGTAATTTAAAGTCTCTTGTTAATAGATGAGGTGCTGAACACCAACAGCTAGCTCTTCCAAACTTCACAGTTGAAGAGCTATCTTGCTTACAGCCAGAGAAATCTACTTCTAATTGGACTTCCATGGAACAATACTGACATCTAACAGCTGCTGGAATAATCCTAATTGAATATTACTCTATCATTTCAAGACGGGTCTATTAGCTGATATTTCTCTTACTTAAGGTTTTCAGTAAGAGTTACATATTCCAAAATTAAGAGCAACTGTGGACTTCTTACCTGGATTCAGATTTTCAAAAGATGGCTAAAAAAGACCCTGATAAGCAAACAGGTGAAAGAAACAATGGTTAAATCCATTATGCTGTTAAAACAAATGACCCTACAGCTCTTTTGAATTGAAAGAAATAAAAAACAAATGCTGAGAAAATAATCAATATTGGAATTGCTCATTTTGAAACATTTTCATATTAAATATGGATATATTTATTTTTGTAGTGGGTAAAAAATTATCTCACAATCACAGAATCACAGAATCATATAGGCCGGAAAAGACCTTTAAGGTCATCAAGTCCAACCATAAACCTAACACTACCAAGACCACCACTATACCATGTCCCTAAGCACCTCATCCAAACGTCCTTTAAATACCTACAGGGATGGCGACTCAACCACTTCCCTGGGCAGCCTGTTCCAATGCTTGATAACCCTTTCAGTGAAGAAAAATTTCCTAATATCCAGTCTAAACCTCCCCTGGCGCAACTTGAGGCCATTTCCTCTTGTCCTATCACTTGTTACCTGGGAGAAGAGACCGACCCCCACCTCTCTACAACCTCCTTTCAGGTAGTTGTAGAGAGCGATAAGGTCTCCCCTCAGCCTCCTTTTCTCCAGGCTAAACAATCCCAGCTCCCTCAGCCGCTCCTCATCAGACTTGTGCTCCAGACCCTTCACCAGCTTCGTTGCCCTTCTCTGGACACGCTCCAGCACCTCAATGTCTCTCTTGTAGTGAGGGGCCCAAAACTGAACACAGGATTCGAGGTCCGGCCTCACCAGTGCCAAGTACAGGGACACAATCACTTCCCTAGTCCTGCTGGCCATGCTATTTCTGATACAAGCCAGAATGCTATTGGCCTTTGTGGTCACCTGGGCACACTGCTGGCTCATATTCAGGCATCTGTCGACCAACACCCCCAGGTCCTTCTCTGCCTGGCAGCTTTCCAGCCACTCTTCCCCAAGCCTGTAGCGTTGCATGGGGTTGCTGTGGCCCAAGTGCAGGACCTTGCACTTGGCCTTGTTAAACCTCATACAATTGACCTCGGCCCATCGATCCAGCCTGTCCAGGTCCCTCTGCAGAGCCTGCCTACCCTCCAGCAGATCAACACTCCCACACAACTTGGTGTCATCTGCAAACTTACTGAGGGTGCACTCGATCCCTTCGTCCAGATCATTGATAAAGATATTAAACAGAACTGGCCCCAACACCGAGCCCTGGGGAACACCGCTTGTGACCGGCCGCCAACTGGAGTAAACTCCATTCACCACCACTCTTTGGGCCCGGCCGTCCAGCCAGTTCTTTACCCAGCGAAGAGTACACCCATCCAAGCCATGAGCAGCCAGTTTCTCCAGGAGAATGTTGTGCGAAACCGTGTCAAAGGCTTTACTGAAGTCCATATAGACAACATCCACAGCCTTTCCCTTATCTACTAGGCGGGTCACCTTGTCATAGAAGGAGATCAGGTTGGTCAAGCAGAACCTGACTTTCCTGAACCCATGCTGGCTGGGCTTGATCCCTTGGTTATCCTCTACATGCCGTGTGATAGCACTCAGGATGATCTGCTCCATCAGCTTCCCCAGCACCGAGGTCAGGCTGACAGGCCTGTAGTTCCCCGGGTCCTCCTTCCGGCCCTTCTTGAAGATGGGCGTCACATTAGCTAATCTCCAGTCAGCAGGGACTTCCCCAGTTAGCCAGGACTGCTGGTAAATGATGGAAAGGGGCTTGGTGAGCACATCTGCCAGTTCCTTCAGTACTCTCGGGTGGATCTCATCAGGCCCCATAGACTTGTGAGTGTCTAAGTGGTGCAGCAGGTCACTCACCATTTCCCCCTGGATTATGGGGGCTCCATTCTGGTCCCCGTCCCTATCTTCCAACTCCAGGGGCTGGGTACCCAGAGAACAATTGGCCCTGCTATTAAAGACTGAGGCAAAGAAGGCATTAAGTACCTCAGCCTTTTCCTCATCCTTGGTCACTGTGTTCCCTCCCCCATCTACTAGGGGCTGGAGATTCTCCTTACCTCTCCTTTTGCTGCTAATGTATTTGAAGAAGTGTTTTTTGTTGTCTTTTACAGCAGCAGCCAGATTGAGCTCCAGCTCGGCTTTGGCCCTTCTAATTTTCTCCCTGCACAGCCTCGTTACACCTTTGTAGTCCTCCTGAGTTGCCCGCCCCTTCTTCCAGAGGTCGTAGACTCTCCTCTTTTTCCTGAGTTCGAGCCAAAGCTCTCTATTCAGCCAGGCTGGTCTTCTTCCCCGCCGGCTCATCTTTCGGCACCTGGGGACAGCCCGCTCTTGTGCCTTTAGGGCTTCCTCCTTAAAGAATGTCCAGCCTTCCTGGACTCCTTTGCCCATTAGGGCTGCCTCCCAGGGGACTCTCTCGACCAGCCTCCTCAACAGGCCGAAGTCTGCCCTCCGGAAGTCTAAGGTGGCAGTTCTGCTGACCCCCCTGGCGCTTCTCCACGTATCAAAAACTCTATCATTTCGTGATCGCTCTGCCGTGATCACAACATCTCAAAGGAGGTGTTTTGCTGTACCCAAAATACTACGTTTATATGTTTAGATTTTGGTTCACCATTAAACATTAAACCAGTTGATTGCTGAACTCTAATGGTAAGGCCAGTTTTTTTAAAGAAATCACCTCCTCCATATATAGAGAGCTGTGGCTTCACAGAATCACAAAATCACAGAATCACTGAATGGTTGAGGTTGGAAGAGACCTCTAGAGTTCATCTCATCCCACACCCCTGCTCAGGCAGGGCCACCTAGAGCCAGGTTGCCCAGGACTGTGTCCAGACGGCTTCTGAATATCTCCAAGGATGGAGACTGCACAACCTTCCTGGGCAACTTATGCCAGTGCTTGGTCACCCTCACAGTAAAGAAGTGTTTCCTGATGTTTAGAGGGAACGTCTTCTGTTTCAATTTGTGCCCGTTGCCTCTGGTCCTGTCACTGGGCAGCACTGAAAACTCCTGTTCAACTTGGTGTCCACCAGGACCCCTGAGTCATTTTCTGCCAAGCTGCTTTTCAGCTGGGTGGCCCCCAGCATATACTGGTGCCTGGAGTTGTTCCTCCCCTGGTGCAGGACTTTGAACTTCTCCTTGTTGAAATTCATGAGGTTCCTGTTGGACCATTTCTCCAGCCTGTCAAGGTCCCTCTGGATGGCAGCATGACCTTCTGCTGTATCTGCCACTCCTCTCAGTTTTTTGTCATCAGCAAACTTCCTGAGGATACACTCTGACCCATCATCCAGATCATTAATGAAGAAGTTAAATGGGACTGGACGCAGTATTGACCCCTGGGTACACCGCTAGTTATTGGCCTCCAACTAGACTTTCTGCTACTGATTACCACCCTGTGCGCCCGGCCATTCAGACAGTTTTCAATCCACCTCACTGTCTGCTCAACCAGCCCATACATGAACACCTTGTCTATGAGGATCTTATGGGAGACAGTATCAAAGGCCTTACTGAAGTCCAGGTAGAGAATATCCACTGCCCTCCCCTCATCTACCAGGCCAGTCATTTTATCATACAGGTTTATCAAATTGGTCAACCATGACTTCCCCTTGGTGAATCCATGCTGATGATTCCTGACAATTTTCTTGTCCTCCATGTGCTTGGAAATGGTTTTCCAGCCATCACCTTCCCAGGGGCTGAGGTGACACTGACCAGCCTATAGTTCCCTGGGTCTTCCTTCTTGCCTTTCTTGAAGATACGAGTGACATTTTCTTTCCTCCAGTCTTCAGGCACTTCTCCCAGTCATCATGATTGATCAAAGACTATTGAGAGTGGCGTTGCAATAACATGTGCCAGCTCCCTCAGCACCCTTGCATGCATCCTATCAGGGCCCATGAACTTATGTATGTCCAAGTCACTTAAGTACTCCCTGACCTGGTTCTCTTCCACTGAGCATTTTCCTTGCTCCAGGCATTCCCTCTGGTCTTTGGGACCTGGGATTCCTGAAGTCCAGTCTTGCTAGTAAAGACTGAGGCAAAGAAGGTATTCAGCCTTTTCCATGTCCTGTGTAACCAGGTCCCCCCTCTTGTTGAGCAATGGGCCCACATTTTCCCCAGTCTTCCTTTTGTCAGCTATGTACTTATAGAAACTCTTCATGTTGTCTTTGACTTCCCTGGATAGATTCAATTCCAGATGGGCTTTAGCTTTCCTAAGTTTGTCCCTGGATGCTCAGACAATGCTTCTGTATTCCTTCCAGGTTATCTGTCCTTGCTTCCACCCTCTGTATGCTTCCACCCTCTATATGCTTCCACCACTTCCTGTTGAACTCTTTTGAAATTCCATCCCATAATCTTCTAAAAAGGTGACCTGATTTTTCAGCAGTGCTGAGCACTCAACACCTTCTACTGATAGACTTGGGAAATGACGGCAATGCGGCACTTTTGAAAAAAAATAAAACCATTGCTTAGTCACTATAGAGGAATTTAGGAACTTAAATTTTTCTTCTCTGATTTTTTTTTACATAATCTTAAAGCTGAAATTCAGTAAGTCCCAATGACCACTTTTCCCATATCAGCTAAACCCTCACTGCTTTTGACTACTAGTACAACCATAGCTGCTTGAACTATTTGTCTCAGTCTGTATTTATTGTGATTTCTACTTTTATTTCAGTATGAAAATTGTTTGTAAATGATGCCTCACTTCCAAGTGTCTGATCACTTCTTCATAAGTCTTTGCTATATGGTTCACATAAATACCTTTCAACCTGTATGGATATTTCATGAACAGCAAGAATACATCACATTTCTATACATTTTTAACATGTTCAAAGCACTGAACAGACATTAATTAAGTAGGACACAATTTTCAAAAATATCTAAAGGAATTAAATCCCAGGCTCCCCTTTAAATCAACTGGAGTAAGCAGTTAAACTCCTTGTGGGAAAGGGGAAATCTCATTTGCAATCATAACAAGGCCTCAGTAACTAGTACTCACCCTTTTAGATACAAACTGCTTGAAATAAATACACAGTTAAGTAAATGCCCTAAGATCACAGATTCAGTAAGCGGCACTGTTAACAGTTGAGCTTGAAAGGCTTCTCTCCAGCTGTAAGCACGAGAGCCAGGTCACGTGTGCTGCTTGCGCAGGTGATCTCATGCCCAGTAAAAGAGGGAGGAAAGGTATTTGCCAAGACTGAGGTGAACCTTACTTGGATGCTCCGAACCGCTTCTCTCCTCAGAAGAAGATGAAGGGGAGGCACTGCTTGGTGGCCATGTGAAATTTCTAGACCTTATTTCAGAAAAAGATGTCTCATACAAACAGTGACTGAAATAAAAAGAAAATTGAGGTTAGACAAATAGATTAAAAATTCAACACAAAGCAAAGCGTGTCAGGTTCACCTAACAAGAAAGTGTATTTTTCATTTGCTTTTGTTTAGCATTGTTCCTGAAAAATCTGAAAAACATTTTTTGACTCAGCTGTACATAGTATTTCCCCACCTCAATTTTTCATTTCACCAAACCTGAAAAATGTTATTTCACTCTACTTTATTTGACATTAAACTGAGCTACTTCAATAGGGCTGACTTTATTATTAAAGATTGTTTAAAAATTATAGCTCCTTTGTAATATAGGAACTACATGCTAGTGAGTCAAATCTAAGTTACTTTTTCCTCCATCTTTTTTTCTTTTTTTGAGATATCTGTCTCTAGAATAATTAACTAGCTAGTTCTAAAATGTAATTTATATCACTCAAATGGGTCTGAATTACATTGTACTTAGAGAGGCAGAGTGAAACGGGAAATGCAAATTTGAGTTCATGTAAGTTTTTTAAAAGTGAACACTAATCCTTCAGGGACTCTGGATTTGACAAAAAAATTATATGAATGATGTATGCTCAGAAAAAGCAATGCTGATAAGGAACCCAATCATGATAGGTCTCGAGTGCATGAACAGTGTAAGCCTGATTTTTATTTATTCTCTCACTCCACTTCATACAGGGATGGAGGGAAAACTGGAGAGGGTGACTCCAAACCACCTTTTTGCTCCCTACATTTCAGGCCTACATATGAGAGATTCACATGAAAGCAGCATCTTTCCAACTATCATTTCCATAACAATTTTTCTGATTCTTTACTGCCTCTTACTGAATCTCTGATCTTGGGACATTTACTTAACTGTGCATTCCACGCACCAAAGTTAGTTATAGAGGGACCTCACATGGCCATGGTCCCGGTCAGCCCCTCATGTTGGAATCACATCCTCTGGACATCGCTCATGAGATATGCATGACAGAGACCTTCTTCATCCAGAGCTTGGCACCCAGGGTTTACCACCCTGTTTTAAGACTCTTATGAGTTATAAAAATGACCTTTGTGCAGTTAAAGGTGAGGTTCAACCACACTAATGTCATTATAAACAGAAGGTAATAACTGCAAGTTATGTTAGACCAGTATTTCTAGAAGCTGCTACAGCAAATCAGTGAGGCACTAAAAAGACTCCTGCTGGGATTCTGGACAAAATTTTCATCCCTTCATATTCAAGAAGGACTGGAAGAGAAGTCAAGACATTCAGAAAGAACCTAACTGCAAGACAAAAACAGGTTACCTTGTTCAGCACAGAAAAATAGAAGCTTAGAGAGTTTTGATTCCTTTCCTTCCATAAATAAATCAGGAAAGAAGCAAAGACATTTTTATGCCAAATGGAAGTTGCCCACCTGACTGGAACCAACTTTTGCCAAAAATTGTGAAGATGTGTAGTATGAAGAATTTATGAGCACACTTTCAAAAGAAGATGTGAAAGCAAAAGCTCATTCTCTACCAGTTTGTGGAAGAGGAATATTTGACATGGCAGCCTGTGATACCAGGAAATGAGAGAAGATGACCCAGAAGATCTAGTCTCATCTGTTACTGTTATCATCAAAAGATAAAATTGAGAGAGTTGTAAGGTACATTTCCTTGCTTTTATTTTTTTTAGGAAGGTAACTGAGTGTATCATTCGGGGTTGTTCACTCCTAACTCTACAAGCATACTGTATTTATGTGCTTTGAAAGTCAAAAGCTCTTTGCTATGACATAAAATAGGAACATCTCACAAATTGTTAGTGCTGGGATTTGCATATACCATTACCATATTTCCTAATTATTTCTGGATCTATTTGCATAATGAAAAAGGGAATAGTTTCTTCTCAATAACAGTAAATACAAAAATTCACTCCTCCACGGGGAAGGAACTTTAATTGTTTTTTTTCTAAAGCCTAAAAGTTGAAATTTCAGAAATAGCTAAATAAAAAATAGGATGAAAAACTAAACAAGATCATAATATAACATGGATCTTCTTCAGGGACATCCAGTATTTATACTGGGGTAAATTTATCATTACCAATACTTTTACCTCTAATTTACTGACAGATAAGTGAAAAAGAGTACAGAGACCTTTATCTTTTCAGGTAAAATGTCTAAATGACTATATAAGCATCTTGGTGATCTCTCAGGAAAGTAGATGCTTCTGTTCCGTTTGCTTTTGTTTTACTACTAATGGGACGTGTCTGAGTTGAAAAGGTTGTGAAGATTTGTGCATTGTAGTGACACTTTATCCTAGCCTCACTTAGAGAGAAGAAACCTTTTATTGATCGCATATCTGTCTTGTTTAAAGGCCATCAGCCAGAACATCAGACCCACTCCCAGGTTTTAACGGCAGGAAATTCATTTGTTGGTGTTTGGTAGAAATTAGATACATCGAGGCAGAAACCAGAATATAAAATATCAGTTATATAAAACCTCCAGATACATCTGAATTTTTTTCACACTCAGCACCTAAAAGCCTAGGATGGATAGATTCATGCTTGTGGTACTGTGGTGGGAGCCACAGACTGTGAGCTCAGTTCCCAGCCCAGGCAGAGGATTTTTACGTGATACTGAGCAAATCACTCCAGTAATAGTTAAGATTCACAACACACTGTCATGTATAGCTGAGCCAGCTCTGAACAAGCTCGTGTGTCCAGACCAATGCTATGCAAAGGCAGTAGCCTCAGTGGTGATGGCAGACTAGCAGTGACAGTACACTTCAACTAATTAATCTGATCTCTCAGTGAAGCTGTGTAGCCCAAGTGGACTGTTTTACTAATATGACTATACACCTTCCAAATTTTGGAGCTAGGGACAAAGCATGGCATGCTGCAGAGAGGGGGGTCCTTATGGTTTTGTGGTTTGCCATCTGTGAAACAGCGACAGAGCTTCCCTCCTTCACAGGATGGTTTTGCAGGTAAATGTCTGAAAGGTGTGCAATGATCAAGTAACATGATGTCAGAAGATAAATTAAATGGACAGGAGAAGCGCTGGACCACAGGACCTCAGAAACCCACACAAGTCTCTAAATATAAGCTACTGCCCGTTATCACCTGTCTTTCATTATCACCTGGACTGCAAATTGCTTCCTCCTCAAAACAAAATGGTTGACAAATTAGCTGATTGTCCATATGGCTATAGCTGAGGAGAGGTTTTTTCCCCTCATTACATTGTGACATAGAACAGCTAGGAAAGAGGGAGGAAAAGGAGCTGCTTGGATGAGAAGCATATTTATTAGACCTGCATAACCAAACAATTCAGATAGATAACTCTTAATTTACAAAACTGCAAACAAAAAAGTGGAAAGAATGGTCAAAATTCAGCTAAGGAAAGGCATCAGGAATGTTAATAGATTGTCCTGGTTTCAGCTGGGATAGAGTTAATTTTCTTCCCAGTAGCTGGTATAGGGCTGTGCTTTGGATTTTTGTATGAGAATAATATTGATAACACACTGATGTTTTGGCTGTTGCTAAGCAGTGCTTACACTGGTCAAGGACTTTTCAGCTTCCCATGCTCTGCCAGGTGCACAAGAAGCTGGGAGGGGGCACAGCCAGGACAGCTGACCCCAACTGGCCCAAGGGCTATTCCATACTATGTGGCGTCATGACCAGTACAGAAATGCCTGAATAGGCATTTCATGAAACAGCCGCCTGAATATGAGCCAGCAGTGTGCCCACGTGACCACAAAGACCAATAGCATCCTGGCTTGTATCAGACATAGCGTGGCCAGCAGGAGTAGGGAAGTGATTGTGCCCCTGTACTCAGCACTGGTGAGGCCGCACCTCGAATCCTGTGTTCAGTTTTGGGCCCCCCACTACAAGAGAGACATTGAGGTGCTGGAGCGTGTCCAGAGAAGGGCAACGAAGCTGGTGAAGGGTCTGGAGCACAAGTCTGATGAGGAGTGGCTGAGGGAGCTGGGACTGTTTAGCCTGGAGAAAAGGAGGCTGAGGGGAGACCTTATCGCTCTCTACAACTACCTGAAAGGAGGTTGTAGAGAGGTGGGGGTCGGTCTCTTCTCCCAAGTAACAAGTGATAGGACAAGAGGAAATTGCCTCAAGTTGCGCCAGGGGAGGTTTAGACTGGATATTAGGAAATTTTTCTTCACCGAGAGGGTTATCGGGCATTGGAACAGGCTGCCCAGGGAAGTGGTTGAGTTGCCATCCCTGGAGGTATTTAAAGGACGTTTGGATGAGGTGCTTAGGGACATGGTATAGTGGTGGTCTTGCTAGTGTTAGGTTTACAGTTGGACTCGATGATCTTAAAGGTCTTTTCCAACCTATACGATTCTGTGATTCTGTGAAACTGGGGGGAGTTGGCTGGGGGGCAGCGATCTCTGCTCAGGGACTGGCTGGGCATCGGTCGGTGGGTGGTGAGCGGTTGTATCACTGGTTTTGGTTTTTGATTTTTTTTTCCTCCCTTGGGTTTTGTTCCTCTCTCTCTTGTTGTTTTCCTTCTCATTACAATTTTTTATTATTATTATTATTATTATTATTACTATTATTTTGTTCTAATTATTAAACTGTTCTTATCTCAACCCATGAGTTTTCCTACTTTTGCTCTTCTGATTCTCTCCCCCATCCCACCGGGGGGGCAGGGGGGAGGGTGAGCGAGGGCTGCGTGGTACTTAATTGCCGACTGGGGCTAAACCACAACACAGATATATCTCAGCTACACAATAGAAATTATCAGAATGAACCCCAGCGAGGTTAAACAAGTGATAAAAATAGCTCTGGTAATAGCAGTAAGAGACTTTCTATTTACTGGTACAAACACTTTGGGTACAGAGTTGAAAGACTTTTACAGCCTGGTGTTTGCCATCAGGGAAAGCACACACCCAGGAGCCGTTATATTTTCACATTTCTGTTTCAGGATTTAGAAGAGTTGTATGCAAATCTGAAACCTTATTTCCTGCCCACATACACAACATATCTCGGCCTTCTCTGTGTGTCATTTTTTTTCTTGTTTTGATTGAATTCTGGTTACAGTAAATGCATTCCAGTTATTTACATGTTTTCTTCTTTCCCTGTCCTGTGTCTTTGAAAATGCTAATTCATACATAAAGAAAGACTGCATGATGAAAGAATGTGAAATAAATAGTTTCTGCATAGTTCTAAAAGTTAAATAAACAGTAGCAAATAAGGTAGGAACAGGACACGGCTCAAATATTGACCTGGGATCATTCCTAAAGCTTAAATGTCAGGGTACTTCTAGCATTTTTTTGACTCAAGCTACCTAACACTCCTCCAGAGAACACAGAGGAGTGGTCAGGGACTAGCCAAGCGACCATTCCCAACTGGCAGTTTGGTGAAGACCACCCTGTTTTGGAGAGGAAGAGATTCAGCTATATGGAAACAAATCAGGCCAGGGGAGTTGACTGGAGGGTCAGAGCATGGTCTGGTCTCTGGCTGTTAGTACGCACGTAGCCACTGAGGCTAATGCGCTGCTGTTACAGACCCGCGGGTCCTCTTGCCTCAACTGGATGAAAGACATTAGGTGATTGTGGATCTATAGCACCTACAAAAAATAAAGCTTCTCAGGTTATCTTTGTTCTTGTATGGTATTAATAGATTTCCCATTAACTTAGTCTTATAGGATGACCAGAGAGTGGTGAACACAACATCCTTGCCCCGATTACATATTCAGATGTGATCCCAGAGAGCAATAGTCATGACAAGGAAGGTCCAGTAAGGAAGAAGAACGACACCTTATGGAGGTGCCTATATCTCTTCATCAGCTACAGAAGGAGCCTAGAGCCTAGTGTAGTCTAAATGGACTAATGTTTATATGTTAAAAGTGATATGAGATTAATCTCATATCACTTTGATGTGCATACTTAGGCTTATTCTTCACTGGAAAGTAGTCATCAGTCCACAAAAAATTCCACAAGAAATCTGGATTCATCAATATTTCTAAACAGACAAGAGAATGTATAGAAAGAAATAAAAAAAAAATGGATTCAATTATTAAATTGTTCTCTATGGAAACCAAAAATGTTCTTGCTGTCAGAGACTCAAGGAGTGGTGTTACACCTGTGCAATACTCCAGACTGAGGAACGCCATAGAAGTTTCATTAGATTTCTCTTCTCAGTTCTGTAAAGAAAGGTGTATTTAAAAGATCTAAGTAAGGGGCTGCAGTTAGACTGTACCATATTGTGATTTCTTTAGGCCTTCTAGCTAAGCAGACAAGAAACAAGAGTACAAACAAATAGAGAAATATAGCACAAGGAGAGAAAGTGTAGTAGGAAAGTAAGAAGTATATTAAAAAAGGAGATGTGAGGAGAGAGAGAGAGGGAATAAAACAGAAAACCTGAATAATCTAGCCTCAAAACCAGACATGGCAGACACAGAAATCATTCTACCAGTTAAAAAATAATTAGATTCTCCATGCAATTTGCTTTTCCTGAGAAAAATGTTGCTGGTTTAGTGCAAAACCCCCTGATAAACAGAAGTGGCAATAATTATTACAAGTAATAATAATAATAAATGTATAAGTGATAGTATTACCATTCTTATCTGTTGAGAATTATTCTATTTGTGTATACAAAAGAAAAAAATCAAAGGAAAAAATAACATTAAAATAGTGAATCTACTGAAAATCCATAATGTGAGAGAAGATAAATATTTTCTAATTCATTGCTATACCTAAAGCACCAGTATACCTATCACAGGTAATTAAACACCATTTTATAATCCTAAAAAGCTATAAAAAAACTATAGATTCTTAAATGAAATTCCTTTGAGACAAGTTGAGGACAGTTAAAAATAATTTTAAAAAATATAACACCTATTTTTTACTTTTAAATGCATTTCTGCTATGAGGGAACACATTCATTTGAAATGTCCCTTGCATGTACAAATCAATAGAAGAGTCCCAGTGTGCAACCTTCACCTGGTATAAGTTGCTATGAACAATAATCCCAGTTTATATCAGCCAAGAAATCATCCCATGGTTTGGTTTTAATTAACAAAGAAAATGTTGAAATTTTATTTAAAGCATAACTGCTCTCTTTGGAATTCTTTTGTCCAGACAAGCCAGCTTGGAGCATTGTAATATGCTTTCTCATTAAATTTTTAATACTTCCTGCTTTCAGTGTGGTCAGGACCAAATATTGAAAAAAGTGGAGTTTCTCTTTGTAGATTGACAATTTGAATTACAATCAAAACTGCAGAGGAGGGGAAGAAAAACATAACTTGGGAGGAATTGCCTATCTGACAATCCGACAATCAAGTACAGATGTCTTTTATTTTTCTTATGTAAAAAGAGTGTGTTTTACATGAAAACCAATAAGATAATAAATGCAAATGCCTTTTTTCCCACCACACATATACTACTAAAAGAAAGCAATATGTATAAAAACACTAGAATCCCACCTAGAACAGTACTTCACTGTGAAGTTTTGTAAAACTTTACATATATATAGTACCATACATATATAATATACATATATATAATGTACATACATATAATACCACCTAGCTCTTAGACAAAGCTCTCTAGTAATTGTCCTCATTGCACTTAAACAGTAGAGTAGCAACATTGTACCCATTTTCCAGATAGCAAAACAGAAGACAGGGTGGGAAAAGTGAATTGTCAAACTTGTTGAATTGTTAGAATTCAAGCCCCCAGGGTCTTGATGTGTTATAGTGTTCCCCAAACAGGGACACACCCTGGGACGAGGGCTGTCCAGACAAGCCCAAAGTGGATTGCGGAGGGCAGGGATTTATTGTAGCATCCTTCTTTCAGGTAGGCAAGGCTGTGCTTCTAACAGAGGTAGGGGTCAGTCCTAAGGAAGAAGCTTTTCTCCTGTCTTTCCAAGTGCAGAGCATGGCTCACTTTCATTTCAAAACACAGAGTTAGAGGTGACCATGGCATCCCTCTCTAATAAAGCAGCCAACGGTTAGAGAACTTCCTCTGGAAACAGAAGATTCAGGTTTAATGTCAACTTCTGCCTGAGGCTGTTGAAATCATCATCCAGGAGAGTAGCAGAAATCCTGAGCTACGGGCCAGGTCCTTGCTCTAGAGACTCTCTCTGTGATTCAGTCAGTAACAGTTAATGTCAGCACAGTGACAGACCCGAGACGAAAGGCCAGTCTCTTTCCCATGAGTGCCTTATCCAGGGGGTTAGTAAGTCGTACCTGTCTGAGCTCCCTTGGCTTGACCCAGCGTACCCAGGGGGACATTAGAAGTGGGGCTTTCCAGAGTTCAGCTGCCAGTGTCAGGAGGCGGCTGAATGGGCTTTCCAGGATTGAAATTTGGAGCATATGCAGCTGAATACTGCTTGGAAGCCTTATTTTTCATACCTAAATTGTGGTTTGAATCTGACCTTTTGTTCGTCTCCCCGCTTTGTTCTAACTGTCAGGAGGAGTTAATTGCAATTCATATGCTGAAGTTCACTTCTACAGAATCAAGATCTAATTATAACTCTGAAATTTGCTTCATCCCAATATCAGAGAAAAGAGGCCCTACAGAACCAATGAAAGAGGAACATATTTTCAGCAAATCTCTTTTCCCTTGTTGCTCAGAAATGGAAGGTAGTTGCTATACGTACTGATGCAAGGATTTCCTGAAGTTTCTCTAACACTGAGTTTCTTCTAGAGCGTGGACATTAAAATAAATTGGGGTCTTTTGGAGCGACTGACTTGTTATCCATTAATTTTAATGCCAGACTTGTGTGGATAAAACCTTTTAGGTACTGCTGCTGCAAATGTCTCAGATGACAGTAAAATGCCAACAGACATTTCTCCGTAGGGTTTGATGTAGCCTCATGGTAGCACTATTAATACCATGTACTTCTCCAGCATCTTTTCTTCGGTAACTTCAAAGCACCAGCTGGCTCTGACCAGGCCTGCGAGATCAGTGAGGGATTTATACAGGAGACTCTTCACAAGACATGAGCATATGCTGGGAAAAGCAATGAACATGAAAGAACAGTGCAACGTCACGCAATGGCTTACAACAATGTTTAAAAAGAATAGGTTATGCTGTTGAATCCTGTGCAAGTCTACTGGGAGAATACGCTCAACTCAGCCTTTGAGCCTCCCAGCGAAAGACAAGGGATTCATACTCCATGAGGTAAATTAG
This sequence comes from Mycteria americana, assembly GCF_035582795.1. Classification (NCBI taxonomy): domain Eukaryota; kingdom Metazoa; phylum Chordata; class Aves; order Ciconiiformes; family Ciconiidae; genus Mycteria; species Mycteria americana. The sequence continues at coordinate 212,658,207 of NC_134365.1, forward strand.
TATAATGCCCTTGAATTCCAGTTATTTCAGTGAAACAGTAGCAGCAGTCCAGCAGTGTTCCTCAGATGTAAACTAAGGCTGAATTTTTCTCACAATTGAATTATACAGGTACAATTGAGAGAAGAGTATGACCTGTAAATGTTTTATTGCTGTTATTGATTCATGAGCCAGGAAGATCATACTTTGGCTGTTAGCTTCCACAGTGAGTCTACAGTGGCAGTGGTTAGAAAAATGATCGTTTTGCTTGTCTTTTGACCGGATCTGACATAACATCAATAAAACAAAGTAAGCAGGGCACCCTGCAGTGCTATTCTTTTCTCTGCAGACTCACTTTTCAGCACACGTATTTTAGAAATGCTTTGTTTTCTGGTTCATACCAATCAGCCGTGGCATCTCAAACTACAAGCAGTGCCTTGTAAGTATTTTCCCAATAAATGCAGGAAACCAGAATCACAGTCATGAAAATCTGAATAGACTTGATTTAATTCCATTGCATTGCATGTCACCATTTATCTTACAATTCAAAAAGGAATTCATATTACTGACTCCTGAATAGCTGCCCAACGTCTGGGGACATCAGTCCAAGGGAGCTGGTTTCAACAGCCAACACTTGACCTGAAGAATTGGAAAAAATTCTAAACTCTTCCAGAAGACGGGGAGGGATACTCAAAACTGGTAATTAAATGGGACATACTTTTATCTAGGCATAATGTCACAGCTTAGCTGCTTTCCACCTGCAGACTCACTCCACTGTGTGATTTCATCCATTATTTGTGATTTTTCAACAGAAGCCTGGTCTGCAAACCTTTGTGAAAGACATAACGGTATTCCAGAAAATATATGACCATGATAGCCCTACGAGAGGACAGATGCACAAGCATATTGGCTTGTGATGTCTTATTGATGAAATGCAACGCTTTGAATTCTGATCACCTTTTTCTCCACAGTCATCAGAGGACCTACCGGGACCTATTCCCTGTTGGACTTAAGAGTAGAGCAACACTGACCTTGGCGGACCTGCACTGAGTCGCGTAATCAAAATTCTGGCTCACTGTCTGCCGTGAATTTTATTACCTGAGGAGAAGGAAAATTCTCTTTCCGCTTGTGACCAAATTACACATGAGGTAATGATCTTCATTTCATAGCATGGAAAATGCAGTGTTTTGGCCTATATTATTATTATAAGCAGCATTAACCACAAAAGAAAAGTCAAAAGTACCACAAAAGAAAAATCAAAAGTACTCATCTGCAAATGTTAAAAAAAAAAAAAAAAAAGAATCTGGGGTCACTTCACTCCTTTAAACCAACAGAGGGGGAAAAAAAGTACTGTAAATTATTTGAAACAAATCCAACCTCCCGACAGCTGAGTAAGTATTAAAGTTTTATTTTAGTGTAGAAACACCAAAGGAGTGTGACCAGTTTATGTCAAAGTCTTCATATGTGGATTTTATTCATATGGGATTTTCTAAGGAAAATAACCTGAGATTACTGTGAATAACTTGGCAAGTGTGCTAAAACAGATTAAAATCTGTAAAGCCAAAAAAACTCAGCTACATTAAAAGGCATTAATGAATAGTATACTTCTGTAGTCCTTAATCCAAATGTGGTCACCCAACATTAGGAAAAACATAAGTGAAATTACAAAACTCACCATGGGGCAAAATAAATGGCAATAGAGCATAAATAGAGGTGTCGCAAAGGTTGGAATTGCTTAGCTGGATAAGAAGAAGAAATTAGGGGGCTTACTGTGAAAATTATGAAGGACGTTGTGCGTGGGGAATACCACAGTTAAATTCAATTGGAAGTGAGTTTAGAATAAAAAAAATATACATCTGTATGCAATCCGTATTCAGCAATTTGGGTTTTATCGTTGAAGGAGGTATTTGATTTAAATACTGTGGCAGAAATTCTAAAGGGCTGGATAATTTTATGACCACTAATAACATTTGTCATTATGTATGTTGCCATTATGATAAGGATAATCAACTCTCATGCTATAGAGCATAAAGTTATCACCTGTGGGAATCAGGGAATTTTTTTTCCTAGCTATTAGGTGTCCATTATGATTTTTCTCATTTGTTTTTCCTAGTCAGTTTAGTGAAGTATCCTCCAACCCACATAGGTCAATCCTTGCTGCTTCAAAAAGACCTTATTAGGCCGTGCGGGGGTGATGCTTGGGTAGGTGATTCTTATCCTGCTAGAGTGTAAACCCTCCTGCTGGGGGTGAGGGAGGTTTTTTTACTGTAAATCAAGGAATGAATAAAGGGGTGCCACCAAAATCAATTTAGCAGAGTAGCTAATACCTTATCTGTATGCATTCATTTAATAGATTAAATGGGTCTCAGGGTCTGAATGGGGCTGGGGGACTATACGTAGACAATATTGATCAGTTTGTGTTCCTTCAGGAGAATCATCTTAATTGGGCAGGAGAAATTTGTCTTGAATCAATACCTTACTGGCAATAAGAGTTTGAATGTGGAAAGATAATTTGAACTGACAAAAGCTTAAAGCATTATTTTGATAACATGTTTGATAGCAGTACCTCAGGAACAGTGAAGAAGTAAAAATTTGGAAGTAGAGGAAGAGGTGGTGTTAAATACTTCACTACCCCTTTCTGAACATCTCCTACTTTATAATACATGGAGTTTTATATCAAATCCTTGCTTTACTACTGCTGATTCAGTGTAATCTGTGGTTAGTAGAATTCTAACCTCTGGCCTCATCATTCCTTGACAATTGAGCTAATGTGAAACTTGTAAAATTTTTGAAATTTTCTGTAAGGTTTTGGATTTGTAGCTGATAGTCTATTTATTTTTGAAGTTTGGTAATTTGAGGTGGAAGGAACTGGTTTCCAAAAATTCAAATTTTTGAGGTGCTTAGATTGAAAGTATAGATTAAGGTGAATTTACAAGAGCAAAAGGTTATTTTCCCATTCCCTTTTTAAATGTGTTTATTTAGGATTATAGAAATTAATTTAAATTAATCTTTAAAAGAACAACAAAAGCCTAACTAGAGATATTCAGGTTTGCCTTCAACAAAAAGTAAACTGTTAATTTCTCTGCCCCACTGAATATTCTATAGCTGCAGCAATAAAAACTCACTGCCTAGGTCTTGCTTCTGACGTTCCTGTTATGCATCTGTGGAAGGATTAAATTCAACTGCAGGTTCATATGATAAGACAGCAGAACCTGGAACATATACATCTCATCCCTCCTTACATTACAGCCAGACTCAGCAGCCCAGAGGCCAAGATTTGGTAGGACACATTTGGTTTGTGATTATTTCATCTTGTGATGAGTATTCAAATAATTATTTGTGTATTTCATGTGGTTTCCAGATTAGAGAGGTATGTTGCATTTTGCAGGGCGGATTTGGTTTGTTTGCCTACATGTACTACATCCAGCTCAGCCTTCAGCTGTCATATGGGTCTCCCTGTAGGTCCTGTGTCATCCCTGTTAAGCCCATGTGGATGTCCTGGATAGCCTGTGGATTCCCAAAACACAACAGAGACCCAACACAAAGTGGTTCAGAGAGAGAGTAAGAATTAGTTTGCACCCCAGGCTTCAGCAAGGATAATGGCTCAATGTCATGTACATTTTTTTATTAACTAAAATGGTTATTAGTCCTCGAACAGCTACTACATCCACAAAGCCGACAGTGCAGAGTGGGAAAATATGTCTACTCCTCACGAACAAACCCTGCAAGAGACACTACTTGCTAGCTCTTAGATCTGGGCAGAAGAAGGACATAAGAGCTTTGAATAAAGATTTACTTATGAAAAATAATAAAAGCTAACAAAAAGCCAAGGTTAACTGAAACAGATAATTAAACTTCACATTTGCTTTAATAAAATACAATATTGACTTTGCTCTTTAAAGTAGATTAGGTTGTTGACATTACAGCAGTACAATAAACAAACCACTAAGCTTTTTACTAGCAGAACAGAAAATTAAAGCTGGTTATGACAAGCCAAATAAAATGAGTTTATTCAGGACTGTATAAATCATCAATAAGAATTCCTAATCACTCACCTCCAAAAAGCTAGATTATTTGATCTGCAACAAAACTGGGGCTGTGTCAGCAAGTTGGATGCAAATCAAACAACATTCAGACATCTCAAAAATTCGGAAAGTATGTGTCTGGAATACAGATGAAGGCCAGAAATTCAGTGAGGCCTTCTTAGGGTAGTGGAAAAATAAATTAAAGCTGTTTTTTACACTGAGATGTGGTTATTGAAACAGGAGTCTCTCATCAGCATGGTGTATCACAGATAAAACATCATCCCTGGTTTTCTAGTCTTATTTTCTATGTATATTTTTACAAAGACTTTTCTTGGTTTGATGCATACATTTTATACACACTAAAAGCTATACAAAGCTAAACTGTTCGTTTTGATGCTTTATCATATTGTATTACCTTTTAATACAAAACCACATGGTTCCTGAAAAGGTTTACTATAATTTAAGGCTTGCCAGGCACAATAGCACTCTTTGATGCATGTATTTTATATACAAAGTCTTATTGTAATGCTTGTGATCAATAAAGATGTTCACTCAGACATGGAGTAAATTTGTGAACTATTAATATTTTATTATCTGTTTCCCTAAATCATAGTCTATTCCTGCCTCAAATAAATGCTTTTTCCAGATTTTTTCATACCATATAAATAAGGTTTAAGAGCAAAATAAAAATAACAATAAAATATGTAATAAGAAGTTTCCAAGATGACTCCAAAAATTATAATGCAGCATTGAGATGTAGCATGAACTTCTTCACATTTACCTGAATGTGGATCTGGTGAAAGTTGTTCATAATTCATGATAAAAGCTGAGAAGTGCATCTGTTTGCAAAAAAGTCATTCCTATTTTTTACTATGCAAGAATTTATTTTGAAAGTACCAAGCTAAAACACTTGCTTAAAGCTTTCTCTACTTCTGACTGCATTTCAGCATTTGCTCATGAAATAAAGGTGCTCTAGAAGGAAGGAAAATCTAGAAGATCTCATGCTGCCATAATCTTCATCTTATTACCACTCCTGTGATCCTGAAGAGGATACAAATGAAGGACACATGGAGGGAATCAAAGCTTCGCAGACTTCTATTGCTTATTCACTCCATTCCATGTTACTATGGCAGAGCTGCGAATAAAGCAGAAGTTTGGCCAGATGATCTCTTGACTATGATATACAGAGGGTGTTGACCAAATCTTGGATGAAGAACAAAAATAAGGCATGGAGGTAACATGGAAGATTAAACATTGCTAAAAGAAGATTGTGTCAGACTAGCCCGCTAGATTCTTTTGCTTTTCTAAACAAAAAAGAGTACCTCTGAAGATTTGGACTTTGGTGAATCCTTTGATTCAGTATAGCAAGAAAAATTGTTTTAGCTGGAGAAGGTAGAAATTGTAAAGAGGTTAGAGTACAGGTGAAAGTGCAAATAACAATTAGTTGTGTAAATGGCAATTAGTTGTCCTTGAAAGGGGAACTGTTCATCTGGAAGAAGGTTACCAGTAGAGTTCATTACAGTTTAGACTTGAGCCGTCCTTAAAATGATCATTATTGAGCGTAATACAAAAGTGTGAATGTGATAATAGCTCAGAGTAGGAAGACGTCTTTTGTTCGGAGAAAAAGCATAATATCTCACAGAAAGAAAACCTGGATGCTACAAAGAACTAGACTAATCAGAACTTTTGCTGTGAGCTGAGGGGTCATCACAAAAGGCAAAGGACACAGCAGGGTCTGTGAATTGCTGGTGTGATATTACCTTGCAAACAGACAGAGGGCATCCAAGGGTGCATCACCTGAAGAATTGCCTGTGGAGAAAGTATGTTTATACCATTGTAAAAGCACTTGCTGAGAACTCATCTAGCATCCAAGAAAATGCAATTACTTTTGACCGTGTGGGATCAGGGCTAATACATTCACTCAAACTAGGGAGACCCACTTCTCATGACAGGAGATTAAAGGACCTCATTTTGTCCACCTTAGCAGACAAAAAGCTGGCCAGGGATGTAAATATCAGTGAAGGGAGAGAACCACCAGTTCAAGAGAAAGCAGGAATAAACAGGCCATGAATACACTTAAGCCTGAAAACAGAAGGATGCTAAGCACCATGTTCTGGAAGAGCCTTTCGGCAGAGCAATAGGGACACGGGACTTCACTAAGGCAAACAGGGCTCCTGCCTAGAGATCATTTTCTGTTTCTGCTCACCACATCATGGAGGTGGTGCTGATGATTCAGAAGAGCTCTTTGTATGTTCTTCACTATAGAAAAACATTAAGGAAAGACTTGTGAGGCTACAATGGCCACCATCAAATAATTCCAGTGGTAGGTGGTAAATTGGAAGAGATTAACATGTTCCCCCAGCAAAACAAAAAAAGACACTTTGGGGTTTCCTTAGTTTACTCTTGGGAATAAGGCCAGTGGAGTTGAACAGACGCAGTCGAAGGTGGAATCCAAACTTGCTTATTATATTCCTGTATTTCATCCTCTGTTCTGACTACAATTCTAAGATTAAATATAGGCTTCTCTGAGTACAACCAATGCTTTTGTGGCCTTTAAGATCTGTAAGGTCTCCCTCTGGAGAGATACCCATTCAGACTAAGTCACTATGCAGCCTTAACTTTTAGTATCTGGCTTGAAAGGGCTTAGGATAGAGTTTGGGTACTGATTCAAAAGACAGAAAAATCGGTAGAAATCATCCTATTAAAACTGAAAAGAAAATGAAACAAGTTAGCTCAATGACTTTGCTGAAGTTAATTACCCAAAGAAATAAATTGAGAGAAGCTGAATTGTTTAGTTCTTGAATTAAACAATAGTCCTATCCCTTGGAAAATATTTTTAGCAGTTTAGCAAATCCTATGTACACAGGGTTAGAGAATATATTTAAAGGAAAAAAAAAGCCCAGCATCTCCCACTGTGAGTGAAACAAGATTCCATCATTCAGTACTGCTGTTTTCTTAAAATATTGTTGGGTCTGATGTGGAGACTGGCATCAAAATGCAAGTCAAAATATGTAGGGGTTTCAACTATGTGTTAGATATTGTTTTGGGCTGATTTCTTTTGCCATCCAGCTGTGTTTGTGTTTGGGAGAAAAATTTGAAATCAAGGGTCATCTCTGCAGGCAACTGTGCTGGGAAAAATTAACTGGCATAGTAAACGGGGAGAGTTTGAGTGAAATACCATTCACAGCTGAATGGGAATACTTTAGACTGGTTACAACAGCAGGGAAGAGTGTCATAATCTGAAAATATTTCTTAACAGAACATATGACAAAAGGACTGTTTTCCTTAAGATATTAATGAGTAATAAATTTATATGCTTCCCCCGCACTCCCATTTCAACAAAACCCAGATACACCAGGGTGCTGGCTGGGGAGAATGACTAAAAATATGAACTTCTTCACCTTAAGCCTCCAGTGCTCCAAAGACACATCAGCTTGACTTTTCTCACTGCTTATAGAATTTATTGAATGCTAGGAATTTAGACAGTTATGCGGACCAGAAAAGACTAGATTTTGCCTAGAGTTCCGATATGAATAAGAAAAGCTTTGGGACCCAAACTCTGACAGAATTCAATTCACACTGCTAAGACATGTATTGAAAGTGTGTGTATAGGCCCACATCAGCCTTCTGGTTTCCATACAAACAAACGTCCCACATGCAATGTCTTAGCAAACCCAAATTCAGCCAAAAAAACAACCAGTGGGAACTTCTGCCATACCTTGTCTGTGTCTCCTGACAACCAGGCCTTCTGGCTGCTTTTCCCTACCTTCTTTCTTTCTTTCCCTATGACGAAGGAAGAGCGTAACTGCCAAGCATTGACTCTGTATTCTCCCCATGCCCATAAGGACCGCTGAGCCAGCATGACGTTTGGTGGTAATTCACTACAGCTGTAGGTCAGCAGCAAACAACCACTCCAGAGGCAAGAGGAAAACAGAGATGAACTGCTTCTGTGATCAGCTGCCTTCTGGAACTAGACTTTATGCAATGCATCCTCCTGTGCTGCTAGTACCTACAGGCATACTCTAACCCCTAAACAGATGGCTGAATTTGCAAGCTGCTCTGGATTGTCTGTTTGCAGGTGTATGTGTGAAGAAGGAGGTTACGGTGGGTTTGATTTCTATGTATTGCAATGAATCTGAAAGTATGTTTCTTATTTTGTGCTTATATAAGGAAGTCACACTTTGAACTTTCCTTTTTGGGAGTAAGGTAATGACAAGTCAGAGATATTTTTGTCTTCACACCCCTCATGTGGAAATGACTATAGTAGGTCACACCCAAAGCCTGTTTACTTCCGATGCCTGCTTCCTGCAGAGACCGTAATTGAACTTTTTTAAAAATGCACAAAATCATACTGGAAGGAGGTGAGGGAGAGTCTGGTACATATAACAGTCTCTTAGTCATTGATGAAGACTGACTGAGGCACTGAGATCTGCACTTCTAGTTCCCTTTATTGTTAGATATTAGTAAGTACAATTAGAATTATTTATATACTTGCATATAAATTTCCATTCCCTCTTTGCTTTCTGTGCAAGCTGTATTCCAGTGTGGGTGGGATGCATCTGAGACAGTCACCCTGGCACCCTTTTAACCTCATAGTGAGTATTAGGCTCGTTAGGGTGCAATGCCTCTGCCCCCCTTTAAGCATGTAGAGCCGGGTATGGCAAATTGTTCTACAGAATTACCTTTTTTCCCATTAATTAAAATTACTTTAGATGATATGCGCAGATGTAGACCCTTACACCGAAAATTTGCTCGGATGAATCCCATTTCTTTGACAATGAACTTTGTATCAAAAAGTTTGCATAAATGCCAGCACATAAAAATGGGTGAATGGTGGCTCTGATCTGTCTGCCCAGCCACTTACAGTTGTTCACTGAAACACAGCAATTCTACTGGAGAACTAGACTACTTGAGAATTAGGCCAGCTCTCTAGCTCCAGTAGTAGCCAGGTCTAGGTGCTTCTGGGAAATGAGGGAAAAAATCAAGAAGCTGACAACTGTAAAAGACAAACAAAGAATTTCCTAATCACAATTTGACTTAATTTCACCTTGTTTGTGGCTCCTCCCAGGTTCGGAAGCTTTTTAATTGGTTTTAAATCTTATAATGTATGTAAATATTCTTCCTAGCCCTATAAATGGTCATTTCGTCTTGTACTTCTGGTAAACACAAAGTTTCTGTAATAGCCTGTTACTACCACTCCTTGAGTATTTGATATGGAAATGAACATGCCTAGCCCATGTCTGCTATACTGGCCACATGCTAGCATACATCAGTTTATGGAAACAATGCAAATAACAAGTGTCACTGTATCAGGTTTTGGTAGATGAGGCTTAATTCAGCAAGATGCTAAGAAAGTTGATTCCAGCCCAGAAAAGCATTTATACAAGTTCTTAAATCAGTGATTCCCAGCCTCTGTCATTTGTAGTGTCTTCAGAAATACCACCTCTGTGATAAATACTGAATAGCATTTATGCTCTCACATTTCTTTGCTGTTCTCTGAAGGCTCTTTAGAAGTCACAGATTTGCAAAGGTGTCAGGCACCACAGGCTGAAAATCATTGTCTTAAATGAGGCAACCCTGTTCACCTAGCCATATAGTTATGTGTTTTAGTAGGACACCTCTTCTATTGCAAACAATTTGGAGCATTTAGAGTATGTGTGTAACAGTGTATGATACAATAGAGCCCCACTGTATTTAGTGTGTATAAGAATTTCTGCAAAACTGTATAATTTCTTATGTATAATATTTTACTTTATTTGCTATTTAGAAATTGAAAAGTACAGTCTCTGGTTCAAGTATTTAATCTTTTTCTTCATGTCAGCATTTGAAAAGCAGTCTAAACCCCTAGTGCAACATTGCTAGAGAAGAGAGAGAAGTGAGATTTAAATGTATTTTGTCTTTTTTTTTTTTTATCTGGGGTGGACGATGACTACTGTCTGTGTAGTTTTTCTATTCATTAACATGTCAACTGAATTTCATTTATTGATTGCTAAGAAACAATCTGGAGGTTTTAATTTTATTTTACTCATTTTAATCAACACTACTTCTTAAATGCTCAGTTCACAACCCTGTAGTGCATAAAAGAAATCACATGTCCTCGATGGGTCTAGACTTTTATGGCCGTAGAATACTGGGAAACTCCATGGTTTGGAGTGCTACGCTAAAATAATGTCAGTTTTTATCCTTCTTGCTCTCCCCCAGCTGAGGGTGTGTGTGTGGAGGGGAGGATACAAAAGGAAGATATCTGAAATGTTATTCATTTTGTTCAAAACATAAACAGCAAGTGGGGGATTTTGAAAGTGCTCAGTGTTGGCCTAAACATTCTCAGTTCCTACAGAAATAAGTGGTAAAGCTCCTGTTGACTTCAACAATGCATGGTTTTAAAAACACCACCTTTGGCTTTCTTTGTAATAAGACAGAGTTACAGCTAATCCACAGTACATACGGTCTCCCAAGTTCATGGCTTTTTCAGAATCGTTTTTGCTATACAAAAGCCAAACACATGGCTACGTCCCAAAGAAAGAGAATTTTGCTTTCTATATTTAGAGCTGATCAGGCTGTTTTTTTTAACTGCTTCATGATATGACTGTAGAGCTCAGGTTTTGGCCTCCTTGTTTTCCAAAAGTCTCTGCATTGTTGTAATTAAATGTCTCTAGTAGGCAGTCTTATTAAACTGTTTCTCTCTGTTTCCATCCCAGTGCTTCTGCCAAGGTGCTCTGCACATGGTTTTTCACGCTGTAAGGCACCTGGTTAAAATGATCCTATCTTCACTTCTTCATCTACTTTTAGCCAAATTTTCTAGATAAAGAAACTAAATTTCATAAGTTTTGTCCCCAGAGTGGGTACCCATAATGTGGCAGAGTAAACCATTTTCCATTTAGAGCATCAATGCCAGTATATTTATGGATAGCAGTTGAAAAGGAGAAAAGGAATCACCTGTAACTCTGTTCGTCACAATATTTACATCTATAAATGTTTAGCTCCAACAGCTAATCTTTGCCTGTACATGTGATATCTGAGCAATAAAAAGTAATGCCCTTGATATACTGCCCTTGATATAATTCGCACCAGTTATGCACAACTCTTTTAATAGTTCAATGGCTTCTGGATTTATATTAATTTCAAGTGAAAAGGAATCAATTGTTTACATTTCTTCACATTTTGCTATGTTTGAAACATAGAACTATTAATAGCAATAAAGAGAAACTGAATTTCCCTCCACTGTGGATTGTTAAACTGGGATCCTCTCCTGACAGAGAAGCATAGCACACTTGCTTAGTAGCAAGGGGCTTGAAATTTCTGATAAACAAACCTAACCTGCACCTAAGGACAAAGACTAGCTTGAACATAAGGAGAATCATTGCTCTGCACTGCCTTTACAGCCGCAGAGAACTGTGCAGGGACAATTCTCTCAAAAAGTTTAAATTTAGGTGTTTCAAATCACCTTCCTAGAGAAGCCCAGACTTTTGACTACAAGGAGACCAAATATCCTGAAGCTAATGTTAGTATTTTAAAGGCATTTTTAGCTCTGTTCTGTGTAGGAAAACATCCATTATTGTCTGGATTCATAGCCGTAAGCTTCCATAAGCCTGAAGCCAGTTGCTATCGTCAGCCAACACGGCTGGCATGCAAGACCTGCCACCTTCAGAGCAGGTCTCTCACCTGGAGGTGACAGCTCTCATCCGCCCTGTGCTAAATTAGCTGAGGGAGTTAAACCAACCCCAACAATGAGGTGACAATAGCAATATACAGAACTGCGTTCTCTGAGGAGCTTTTATTTGTCTAAGGAGGTAGGCACATCTCCCACTGGGGAACTTCAGCCATTTGTTGGGTCACTCTCTGCAAAATCAGAAGCTTTCCAAGCCCTTGCAATCAGAAGAGAGACCTGAGCATCCCACGTGTATCCTCTAAACCACAAAGCTGTTGGTAAGGGCCTTTGATAAGTGGGAGGCCCTGCAGAGGACATGTACGAGATACTGCAGCTGCAGGCAAGCCAGGAAGGCAGACACCTCTCTTGCATTGTCCAGGTTTCAGCAATTTCAAGGCTAGTTTTTAAAGGATGTAGGTGCTTATCAGGGTCATCAAGCATCAAATCCTTTTCGGATCTTTGCCTTTCAGAGCAGAGTCTCTGTGTGTTTTCACTAAGGGGAAAACTTTAATAACTTACATCAGCAGACAAATTAGCACTAATCTGAGATAAAGTTCCAGGGAACACAAAACAGACTGTAGTTTTCACATGTGTTAAATAGTCAAGTAAATTCTATGGTGGGGTTACATCACCTAATAAACTATTTTAAAACTTCATAAGTGCCTTGCTCTCACTAAGGCCATATTTTGTAAGATTCAACAAAAAGAGCTAAAATAAGGCATGACTCCCCCCCACTTCCACAGAGAGGACAGGGTGTGGAGGGATGTAAGAACCCAAATAATTTAGGTCCATATTTTTAAGCATAGTTGTTCCATAATTAACATTTTAAAATGTCCAGTTCACTTCCAGCATGCTCCTGCCTGAAAGGTACCCTAACAATTTTGAAATGTGGCACTTTTGGAACTTTTAGCTCAAGACAAATCTGAAAATATAAGGACCAATTCTATTGCTAATTTAAAACTGATTCTGGCCAATGTTTGGCTTCAGCTTATGCCTCTATATGGCACTTGCATATCTTTTGTGATATTTTCTGTCTTACAATCTTTACTGAAAATAGATTCACTTAAGGATCTGACTTCCATAAATTTTGCTTCAATTAAGGGTAATTTGAGGGAAATTGTTCACCATAGGGAAAAAAAAAATATTTGCTGCTTCTAAATATGACAAACTCCCCTCACTTTTACTTGCTTTTCTCTGGGAGGATCCTACAACAATAGTGCTTCAAGACAACACTGGCTTGTGATTTTGGTCACATCAACTCAGATGTCTTTGCAGTTACAACTACAAAACCAGGGATGGGCGGCAGAACTGCATTTCCTTCATTCATGTTTGAAACAGTGGGCTGCTGACTTGCAACACATAGCCAATTCCTTGCCACGCTTTTGGACTGCCTAGGGTGTGAATTCACCATGAGTTCATCCCAGTGGAACAACCAGGGAGACAAAATGAAATTATGTGTAGTCCTGGACAAAAACTTTGATCACTTTTGAAGCATCCACTGCTGCAGATTGCCCTAAAATTACACTGAGGAAGCACGCTGATGTGTCTTGGGTTGCTAAAGCCCTACAGTAGGCAACAACAAGTATTTATGGCCCTTTTTGATGGCAGCCATCTGAGCATCTCTGAAAAATATCAGTGTGACAGCATTGCATTAGGTGTCCTGCAGAGATTTCTTGCAGAATTCTCCCATGTTCTCAGTATATTCCTCTTGTTTGGTAACCAGTTCCAGTTCAAGGACTTTTTTAACTCTCCAGGCAATAAATTTACCCCTTTTGTGAAAATTTGCTCAATATCCTGTGAGGTTAGCACACGAATGAGCAATGAACTGCATAGTCAGACTCAATAACTGTCTCTTGTAGGAAATTAAAATTATGGCTACCTTTACGATGATTCATTTATCTCATTGGCTTCCCAGAAAAACCTTAGGGGAGGAGCTGGATTTTCAGATATTATGGCTCAATTTCTTCCCTTTGCTGACGCAAAAGGGAGGAAGGAATCATTACTGATCTTAGATAGGATAGGCCATACTAAGCCCCAGCTCTTTCCCAGTACTCAGTTTCCAACCTTGCCTATTGTCAGCACCTAAGTAGAAGTTGCTGTTTATCTGATCGCTTCAACAAGATTTTGGTATGTTGGCACAACAGCATACAGTTCTGGTTATCCCATGTTAGGACAGAATAAGTACACTACAACTTAAAAAAAGAAAAATAAAAGAGGGATGATGCAATTATAAAGTCTCTAAATAGAATAGGATTGTGAAGGTAACTAGGAAATTATTATTGTTTATTTCCTTGATTACAAGAAGAGGGCCATCCAAAGAAGTGGTGAGACAACAGGTTTAAACTAACTGTGATATTTTTTCTTCATAAAGCACAGTTAAAATGTCAAACTCACTGCCATGGGATACTGTGAAAGCCAAAATAAAATAGGTAAAAAAATAAATAGACAATTTCTCTTAGGAGAGGTCCAAGCATGGGGTTTTTTTAAACAAATGATGAGCCAGATACAACTGCCAGCTCAAAATGTCCTTAGTTTAATTATTATCAGGTTGGTAGACTTCAATGAGGCAGGATCTCCTATACTTACTATGTTTTTGTATTTTCTATTTTCATATCCACGGTGAGATGATCTTAATAGATCTATTACCAGAAAAAAGATACAAGCTAGATGAACCTTTGGTCTGACCCAGTGTGACTGCTTTGTATGCTTACGATAGATGAAGCTTTTGCTACCTCTGCTTACAAAAGTCTTCCTTATCATCCCATGGCTGTTCGGATGCAGATGGAGAAAAACAGCAGAATTGCTTTAAAACTGCTTTAAATACATTTGTGAGGTGGAAATACAAGTCCTTTCTCAGAAACTAGCATAACTGTTAGTGACATGTAAATCAATGCCTGCATTATTTAAAATGTGCATTTGCTCATTACAAGTATCAGCCCTGAAATTTGCCTCATAAATTCTTCTCTTGTGTACTCTTGTCTTTGAAGTTTTCCAGGCTACCAAAAATCTCTGCAAATTTGTTTTGGTTTTCTCCCAGACTGTCAGAAATTGGTGAAAATATAAGAAGATATTTTACAATAAAAGCCTGAGGCTTAGGCAGGGTTGGCTTTTTAGACACCTTATTTTCCACTTTTCGGAAAGGCTGACCTTGCTAGAAGGGTGATTGCTCACCAGTGACGCTCACACGCTGGCCATTGGGTTACAGCATCTGTGACAGGAGCCTGGTTCTGTCGTTTGAGCTGAAGAGGAACATGATTGTAATTGAAAGCTCTTCATTTAACCCCAGCCAAGACAGTGTCAAATAAGCCAAAAATCATTAGTACTCCTGCACTCATTGACAGAGTACATTGTGTCTGTATGAGTCTAGGAAAAAAACCTCAATTTCTGTTACTTTTTAAGTATTTGAGCTTCTAATATTTTTATAATTATACAGCCTGGGATTTGATTTCTTCTCCCAGTATTTGTGATCCTAATTAAGCCTCACATTTATTATTAACACTGCATCCTATTTTGTATGGGGGAACAACCTCTGGAGACGCTGCTCTGTTGTGCTGTGACACCCGAGGCCTCGTGTCTCTCTAATTATCAAGGCCTGCCTCTGCTCCATTAGGATACTGCCCTGTTTAATCCCCTCTTGCTTTTACAGTCTGGGAATGGTTTCTTTTCCTAGTATTTGAAGTTCAAATTAAGTCTCATGTTTATTAGTAAGTGCATCATTTCATAAGAGAAATACAAGCCCCCCGAGAAAGATCAGAGAGTGCTGTGCTGAGCTGCAGCCACAGCTCGGAGCGGGTCGGGTCAGCAGCAACAGTACCGACAGAATTAGCTTTATAGCAAACGAACAAACCAAAAAAAAGCACATCTGCAAATTGTATCCAAGGGCCACAACAAAAGCCTGAAACTTAGAGAGGTGCTTTCAGGTAGCTTTGATAGGGGTGCAAAGAAACTGGGAAAGTCTGAGCATAAGCTACCCATAAACCAAATAATCACGGCTTCATGGTCTGTGCATCAACAGAGAAAAGGACAGGGGCAGTAGGGTGAGTGGCAATGACTGTGAAACTAAGGAGGGAAAGCTTTTTATCCTGTCCTGCTCTGTGCAGGAAAGTATCACCCCTTCTCACCACTGTGACTGCTGTCACAGGCTCATTCAGAGCCCTCAGGACATATCATTGCAAGGTGTACAAATCAGGACAGCTGCCCTGACAGCCAGGCCTTTATACATATCCTGCTCTCACGCATGTGTCCATTATAAGTTTTAACCAGGACTAACGTAACAGGGTCAAAAGAAGCAGTACTGTGAAGTGGTGAATATGAACTTGTATTGGTAGCCCAAGCTCTATTGCTGGTTCTGCCATGGGCTCACTTTATCATCATATATAGAATTATATGAACGGTTTCTTATCGAAACTTTGCTCGCCTGCTTTTCTCTCTAATGCCTTTGCCCTGATGCTTCATCATGTTCTAATCAACTTCATTCTGCTGCTGACTCTGTATCTGCCTCTGATATACAGCTGACACTGTATCTGCTCACAGCTCAAAGACATCAGCTTAAATGCAATAATGAGACGTGACTGCAAAAATAGCACATTTTCTGTGAGGAATCTTCTCCCTGCAGGTATCAAGATTTCAGCTTTTTTTTTACTCATAAGAATATCATCCTCAGCCCTGTGAACTCCTGCTTGCTTTGCAGATCTGGATTCACTTATCTGTAATGAAACTGGAACAAATGGGAAAAAATTTCTTTAGCCACCTGAATAAAAGGACAGCAGTCCTAAAAGGTTGCAGCTGTCTGCAGTCCAGATTGGTAGAGATTCAGACATGGCATTGACGGCATTGATGGCATTGAAAGTGAATGACTTCAATTTTCAATAAAGATAATGCAGAGGACAAAGGCAGGATGGCCAGTGAGGCTGTGGAAATAATAACTAACTATGTCAGAGGTAGAAGCAACACTTAAAAAACCCAGTACTGTCACATCTTGAAGGACCAGATAACCTGCATCTGGCCCAGTGTTACAAGTCTAGCAGCAGGGAGCTTTAACTAGATTTATTGAGTCTGAGGAACAATTTTGTGACTGGAGCAAAACAGGTGTAGTTCATGCAGCACGTGGATGAACTGCCCATTGCCGGCTGTGAGCCTGGCCTGAAGGGGCCTTGCAGGGCTGCAAAGCTTTTAAATACTAGCAAACAAAAGAGCAGTTAAACGAAGGAAAATGATAAATGAGATAAATATGACAATTTAGCAAACATAGGCTGTGCCAGACTAACATGATAGCTTCCCTTGATAAGCTAACTGATCTTCCAGACAAAAGAAATGCAGTCGATCTAATCTACCTGGAGTTCAGTAAAGCATTTAATATACTCCCACATGGGACATTATTAGTTAGGGTAGATAAAATGGGAATTAGTGCAAGAACTAGAAGGTGGGAAATAGCTAGAATAAAGGAGACAACCTAATAGGTTGTTTTAAGAGGGAATTACCAGCCTGCAGAGAGGCTACCTGTGGACTTCCACAGACAGCAGTTTTGGAAGCAGTTGTACAGGTGAAATTTGCTGATGCAACAAACTTGATCAGCACAGGGTCTGTCTGCACCATCTTCTAGAGCAAAATGAGAGCTTGCCTTGTCCTCAGTCCAGGCTGATAGGGTGTAAGCCACGTCTGATCTAAAGCTATATAACCAAATAACTGCAGGTCTGATATAATAAATGAGGGAAAGAGACACTTTTACCCATGAGCAGAACCACAAGACATTTGCAAAGGATCTGGCTCACATTCGGCTGGGTTAGACTGTGGTTAAACCAAGTTCACAAAGGGTTATATAGTTATACCACAAAAGAATAATCAAGATGCAGGACAGAAAGAGGAGGAAGACCTGTAGATTAGAGTAAGAAAGACAGGGCACAAGGAACCTGAGGTCTAGAAAAATAACATTTTGCTAGAAGTTGATTGTTATCAGTAGGAAATACAAACTAGAAAAACCTATGTGCATTATCTAATTCCAGGATGAAAGTGATCCACAAATGCAATAGAGCAAGGAAAACACCCTCCTAATTTCCAACACAGCTATATTATTGTGGAATGCTCTCATAAGACTGCATTGTATACTCTGCACAACTACATTCACAAGGACAAGAAAGGTGAGTACAGAGTGCTGCAGACAACATTATGAGCACTGCAAGTCCTTTCTTCTGGGGGAATTTCTTTTTTTGGTGGCTTCACTAAATGCATGGCCATGTCCTTATTCTTCAGTTGCTTACTATGCCTGCTGTTACAACTAGATTCTGTATAATGGGGGGAGCTGTGCTTTGCCTCCTCTGGCTAATACTGTTAACTGGTAACATGAGCATTTCTCCTTTGTTTCAGGACAAAGTTACAAGAGTTAATTTAAGCTATAACAGTAAGGGAGAAGTGCTCATCCAATCAGACACTGATCTCAGCTGGGACGAGGTAAATGAATTCCATGTGGTAATTTAAAAAATCTGTTCCTTATTGTTTCTCAGCTGTTAGCTGTTGCCTCCCAACTGGGCCTGTGCTTGACTGTGTGCTAATTGGACCCAACAAACATTGGTAAGAAGGGTCAAAGAGCCAAAGCCTTGGTTTGGATCTTGGCCCATGATACAAGGAAGTGTTGCTTTCTCTGCTTAGCACCTGGAAAATGAAATGCTTATATGAAACAGAGGACAAGGTTAGCACAAGAACAAATTGTTTTAACCTGGCCATAAATACATTTTGGCTGGAATTCTTTCTAAAATACTTCTCATGATCCTAGCAGTGGGATTCTGGAAAATTCATTTATGGAAGGGGTTGCATGATACCCCTTCCAGTCAACACCAGAGGACAGGCTCAATGGTTGTGGGCACCCCTTCAAGTTCTTTGTTCTTACCTTTGAGAGAATTACTAAGAAAACTCTGTAATAATCTGTAGCTTAAATCATAATGCATGAGCCAGAAAAAAAATGCAAAACACAGCTTGACTTTTGGTTCCCAGGTGGAGTTTGCAGAACTGGCATTTACAACAACCATCTGATCTCATTAGATATGGAAGCCATCGGGAGATGATAAACATGGAATCCCATAGCACCATTTTTGCAGTTACATTTTAAGAGCTGAACAGCATTTAATGCCAAGCTGAATAAAAAGGTGCCATTTGAAATATTGCCATCCTCATGTGTTGACTTAAGGAAAAGTATGAGGATGGTACACACTCCCCCCAAATCAAGAGTCATGCAGACCTATTGCTAGCTTGCTAGTAGGTATAAGGGCTCAAAGGGTGAATCAGAAGAGGTAATTTAGAAGAGATAATGGGCTTAAGGCTCAGCTGTGTAGCAGCCAGTGGTAGGATGACACTATGTATATGCACAGTTTCCAAAAAGCACTCAGTGCATGTGAACTGCTCAACAAACTCATATGATCTGATATGCTTGTTCAGCCAGCTTCTTTCTGCCTGCCAGGTGGGTTTGTCCATAGTCTCTGATTTCTGTACAACAATCTGGTTTTGTGCATGTGTTTCCTCTTAAGAATATGGCTTCAAGAAATAGTTATTTTCTCCTTAAAGTTTCAAAAGCACAAAATGTTGATACAAAACAGCCTTCAACATTTTCACACGTCAGTGTAAACATAAGCATAGGAAAGGTGAATGGATAAGATTTACTGTGCCATTTTTATTTGTATTTAATAAATACTGCTCATAAAAGATAATGTTCACATTACTTCAATAATATAATTGATTGAATGAGAGGGTAAAATAAGAAGGGCCATTAATGACGATCACAGTAAAGTTTTACGTTAGTACTCTTCTTGAATTTATTGAATGAGGGAATAGCTGCTCTGTACACCCTTGGAAATCAGAGAGAGGTACTTGGTTTTGAATTGTGTTGAGACCAGAGGATGTACTACATAGTTGATTCTTATTGCACTTCTTGCTGGCTGAGGCAGGATTTTTTAAAGAACAAGTGCCACTGATTTTTTTTTTTTTAAGGTCTTTTCCTTCATTTCGGTGAGCAATAGGTGAGGCTGCTAAAGTAAATGGATGTCACCAGACATATAAATGGTTCCTTGGCTAATGAGCCCTCTGTGTCTCACTGAACTGTGATGTCTTTTATCATCTCAGTTACTGATGTGGACACAGGTGAAGAGCTGCATTATAAGCTACAGCAGCCAGGAGAACAAGTGGGTAGACATTATTTTCAGCTTGTTCTTTGAGATGAAACTTGGGGTATATAATGTGTATAAACAAATAAAAATGATGGGTTTATACATATGTGTGATTATACATATAATATATATAAAGCATCATTTGGAGACTACGGACTGTTTTATCAAGTCAGATCTCCCCTTATATATAGTTTAAGACCTGACTGAATCATTAGATCATCCATTTGGCCTGCATGATATCAAAGGACACATCATTTCAATCTGTTACCCTTTACTGAATCCAAGAAGTTATTTTTGTATATCAGTCAAAAAGATATTCAGCCAATACCAATAGCATGTGCAAATCTTAGCAGTGGTTTTAAAATTTTTGTTGATGTATGCTTATTGACCTTCTCTTCTACATTGTCTGTCACAAGATCAGTGATTTCCTCCTACTGAGTCAGTTGGTCCTGTAAGAGAGCGGGGGGATCATCTGATAGACGGCAGGGTCAGCTTCCTCTAAACCAAACAAATGAAACAATACTGGATGCCATGTTATGGGAGGGTCATGCTGGGGATAGGGACGACCAGAAATCATCCTGAAAGGCATTTGCAAAGGATATTCTTGGGAACAGCCACTCAGAGTGGAGTCTAGGAGACAAGAAGAAAAGAGGTGTGCTAAGGGCTTCCCTGAACTGAAGGATCTGGAAGAGAAAAAAGATGAGAAACTTCAGATGTGGTAACAGTTAAGGTATACTGAATCTAGGTGACAGCTAAGAGGGTGGAGGAGCTCTTACAAAGTCTGGAAAGCCTTTGAGACTAGATGAAAATTTATGTGGACCCTGTAACCCATTATAGCCAAAAGGGCTGTCTGAAGGTGACAAGTAGTGAGAAGATTTTGAGTACATCTTATCCTATGGAAGTTAATCATGCTCTGAAGGGGAATAGTGTAGAGAAACAATGCTTGTATTCATTGTTTAATGTGAAAGGGAAGGTCAAGTGAGACAGCACACAGCCCCTTAGCAACTCAAGGTAATTCTTCACTGTGTTCCCTAATTATATACCATAAATGTCAGTCACACTTCATGTTACCTGTAGTTAACTGTAATCCAGTTGCATGAACCCAACATAAATTAGTCAGTTTGTATAGTCTGCTGTTAAATATACTTCAGAATAGGGTACATCTGATTGCCAGGGGAGGTGGGGGGAAAACATCTCTAATCTCATCTCATAAATCTCACCTTCCTATCCTGGAGCGCTCAACCACATTTCTTAACACAAGATCTGCATCAGTGTAAAATTTTGTCCTTGTCTGTCTGTTGAATCTTCTAAATCCTTTTTGCTTGTACAGGATGAAAAGAATTCCTCTTGAGGCAATGGCAGATCTCTGCTTGTAAAAATGACAGAATATTAGAAATTCAATCCATTGTGTGGCATGGGAACATAACTTTTACCCTAGATTTCCTCAAAAATGAATATATTAGAAAATGCGGTTATCAGCAGGCCGTTTATGACCAGAAATATTTTCTTATAACTTAGTGCTCCTTATATCTTTAGATTAGACACTTGTAAAATAGGCCATTATGTGTAATAAAAAGCATTTAACGAAACTTTCATTTGGAGGACATTGAATTCAACAGACTTAACTTTGACACTGACAAATGTGTCACAAGAGATGATTTGCATGGAAACCACTGGGGTCTCATTTTAGTTCCTGTAACAAACCAGAACAGTGATTTTATCATTTCAAAGTCATTTATATTAGCCTGGAGCTACATGACACAATGGCAATGCTTAGGATTGTAGCAGTACATCATCTGCATAAGTGGCATAACTTTCACTGCTGTGATAATCATTCCCAGAGCCTATATCATACATATAAACCTGTTTCAATAGGAAAAAAAAAAGTCTAATTGATCCATTATTTCCCAGAAAGACTTATTATCATGTAGCACATGGTTACGTAGGTGGAAAAATGGACTGAAAGGTATGGTATACTGATTGGGTCAACATTTTGCCTACCTTTTAGTAGAAGATGTTTCTACTGCAGTTTTTCACAGTTACAGCCAGGTAAGAAACAAATACAATTCACTAATAAATTTATGCCAGGTAATTCTCTTCATTGCAAGAAAGAACACTTTGTAGAATCTATTTAATATTCTAAAATTAAAACATTATGTGGCTTGGACAGGCTCTGCATTCAAATTTTTATTTGAAAACTGTTATATGATAGTCAAAAGGACCTACCTAGCTAGAAACAAAAGCAAACAAACAAAAAGGGCAAAAAGGAAAATCAATGCAAATGTATAGCCTCCAAAAAGTAGGATCAATAAATACACTCTGATGTTAATACCACAGGGTTAGATTTATTAACCACCTAGACATCTGAGAAAGAATTTATATAAATACTTAACCCCTCTATTATAAGGATTTATATTTGAAGTTCATCTTTGCAAAAGTCTATTACAGTAGGCAGCCTCTTTACTTAAAAATGCTCCTGAAAGCAGTGACATTTCTTGTATAAATCACTCCTAACTGCCGCAGAAACTGAAACGAGATTTTAAGCCCATGATAACAGTTTTCAAAAACATCCAAATTCTCTTGTTAACAATTTCAGTGAGATTTTTCAAAGTTATTTGAGGACCTAAATGCCACTGATTTCATGGGAGCCAAGAGCTTCTTGTCGTAGTCCAGGGTCTGTCCTTTCTGGAGTGGGACAATGAGGGATCTTCCCAGCAAAACCAGGGGTCTTCTGGTTGGTTGGAGACCACAGCAGTGGGCAACAGAAATGAGACAGGCTGTAACTTATTTCCCGTGATGGACCCACTCTTATGTGCTGCAGTATTACCCTAGCAGAGTGTGTGGCTTCACATAGCCGGCCCTTCTCAGGCCCTTCTGCATGCAGCACATATTCTCAATGGCCCCACATAAAGAAACTCAGGTAAGTGGTTTGTTAGGTAGTATTCTCAGTATCTGGGCAAATATAAAAATACCAGTCTTCAAAAAAAACCTTAAACAATTGCAGATTTGCCTCTGGCCCAAAGAGGAGCTCTGTGGACCAGAGGAGAGCCTAGTCCTTGTGACGGTTTCCCTCAAGCTTCCCTCAAGTTGCCCTCAAGTGGCAGGGCAACTTCACGTCACAGGGTTTAAGCACGGCTTTGAATGGTGCTGGCTGAGATAAATAAATAAGAACCAGCCCATATTTCAAGATTATGATGGAAACAAACATAGTCACACAACATGTATAAAGCCAAGCACCAGAGATGTGGCCTGGGCTATTTTGAGGACAGACAGCAGAGGGTGGGAGAGGAACTGTTCCGACTTACCCCATTAACTCCACTCTTAAGTTCTCTCTATTGCATTTACATACTTTCAAAGCTACATGGACTTTAATGTATTAATTTGTCGTAGTGTCTGGGCCTCCCAAGTACTCATGCATGTCTCAGTGCTCTTAAACAGTGGCTATAATCAGTACAACTGTGGTTTTAACAGTTCTGGTTTCTCCACCTTAACTTAGTAAAAATCACTGAAAGGATTCTTCAGAAATATTATCCTGCCTTGGTGCATGAACACACATTTGAGCAGGTTTGCCGCTTACGACAGCCTCTGCTTGAAAGAGATGGATAAGCCAAGGTAACACAGAGGAGGGAGCGATATGTTAGCAGTACTGTCAGGGGAATGTCCCCCATCTACCCATGTGTGTAATCTGCTTGCTCTAGCTATCAGTCATTTTCCCTATGCACCACTCCACAATATTTACTTGGAATGAAATCCTGCTTTTAGAACCTCTTATTGTCAGTCACTGCCTCTGCAAACTGACTTCAGGGCTTTTTTGAGATTTCAGGCCTATGCTGATTTTTACTAGGAACTGGCCCCTCATTTGATGTAGCACGAAATAGTCATCGCAGCTTTTCTTAAATTTCTTACAGAGATATTTCCTATTGACTAATACATCAATAGCACTTTGGCAACTATGCAAAATATGCATAGCATATCGAGGAATCCAATGGGGTATTTCTAATCATGTTTTTATCTTAACTTAGAAAGAACTGGTGACATACGAACCACTGGCTCTGTGGGGAAGTAACAACTGATTCTCAGACCCACAACAGACTGCAAAGCATAGCTTGAGACTTTGCGTGTTTAAGTATGAACACTACTTACATTATTATATAGAATACTGGGTTATTCAGCAGCTGTAAAAACCTTTAGGGATATCTTGCAGTGCTTGCTGAGACAAAGCTGGTTTTGAAGCCAAATGGCATTGTGCCTGAATAAGACCCAAATTTGAACAGATAGTTATATTCCTATAATTCTTCAGTGTTTGCCCTGAGTGCCCATGCTATGAGGTTCAGTACTTATATGAAAGAGGTTTCATTTTGTCAAGGTGAAGGGTGTTCAGCCTGCTGAATATTTTGCTTAAGACAGGATTTACTTTATTCTCTCCTTTCCTGGTTCCCTGCAGTTTGCCTCCTGCTGACGGATGATCTTTCCCTAGCGAAGGTATTTTTCCCCAAGTGTGAAATTGATTCCAGCTGACAACAGAGTGTGTCAATCACTTCCCACTTTTGTCATCTTCAAAGACTCTTCTTCCCCTTATTTAAATTGTATTTTCATAATTGAAAATTGCTTTCAGATGACTTAATGAATTCCTCCACTCTATTAAAGGCTGAAAGCAGATGAAATACTGCAGCTTTCAGGTTAAGTGCATTTTTATAGGGAAGCTTTAGCAGAAGCTTCAGCAACAACAGAAACAAATTTGCTGCTTTAAGACATGCCCTCTAAAGAAGCAAATCAGAGTGGTAGAAGTGGCATTTCCCACCAGCAAGAAAACAAGTACTAAATTATATTTTGACCTTATGGATATATTTGTAAAGCTTCTGAATTGCTGGAGCTGCCATCAATCTCCAAACAGCTAATGTGACCCATTGATCAACTGAGATTTGTATTCTTTCCGGTTGATATAGTGCTGCATCTTCCATTGTGGTATCTCTTTAGAAGGATAAGGGCTGACCCTGGCAAGCATAAATGCTGATGGTAAAATATACTGTGTAATCTCTATTAGCTATCCACAGTTAATCTTATGATAGTAAGTAGAGAGAGGCATAAACTGTTTTCATATGATGATACCCGTGATCACTGGGGCTTGAAATGCAGACTTGCTCAGCAAAGTAGTAGTTGATAAATACAGCTGAACTATTAAACCATCTGAAGCTCTGCTTTTGAAGACAGTAGTGCAAATGTCTGCTGAAATCTGTGTCATTTATTCATGTAGTTTACTTAAAAGTAGCTTAACTCTTGAGACCTTTTTTGTACAAAAGTGTGAACTACAGTTTCTTTATATTCTAAAAATAAATAGCAGTATCCAGATTTGTAAATAAGAGGATTTAAAATCTTAATACTGTTTCATTTGAAGTTTTTATTTTTTTAAGAAGCTGGCCAGTGAATTGGTATGTACTGGTGGGCTTCAACACATGGCTAAAAGCCAGTATCTCCTGGATTAGAATGAGTCAGAATGATTTACCAGGCCCAGTTATCTATCTACTCATTCAAATGCAAATCTAGAATAACTCCTCTAAGGCAATGAAGTTACCCCAGTTTTGCCCTGGTATGCGTGATGTCAGCAACAGGACTACTGTGTTTATATGCATAAATCCCCTTGCCCTCTTATTGACCTGGATTTGCATTTCACTTCCACTTTTTTTGTAGTACGGACAGACTATTCGTAGTTGGCTCCCTTCGCACAGTAGACATCAACAGTGCATAAAGCTCCAAAAAGGGAGAGGAGAAGAAAATGAAGAAAGTGTGTAGGTGAGCAAATGAGACATAATACATACAGCCTAACAAGGACATTATTTTGTTTCCACTTGAGGCTAGATTACAAGCCCCTGACACAACAGAATTATATCTAGGTTTGTAACCTACACTTTGGTAAATGCAGCTTTAAACCACCATGGCCTTCAAAATACTTATCTCTGCTTCAAATTATCTGAGCTGAAATCACACAGTCAAGCACAACACCCCAGCTCTGTGAAACAGGGAAAAGTAGTAGTTATTTTTTTCACAGGTTTGTCATAGATAAATAATGGTGTGATAAAAATAGTCTAGGTGCTACGATGCAAAGAAACTCAGTATTATGCACAGTGTTTGGGGAAAAAAAAGTGATTAATTTTTCAGATAACGTAATATATATCTGAGCCAGGGCATCCCTGGCATATGACATGAGGTGTTTGAATGATCTGTGGACCAAATTGAGGCTGATCAGTGATGACACATTGGCTTTGTATTATCTCCCAGTTTATTGCAGAAAAGGTCTAACAAAAAAAAGAACAGTTCTGTCCTTTTCTATTAGCTTTTTCTTAAATATCACAGCTGAGATGTCTTAGAGGTATAGCACAAATCTCACAGCTGAGGAGGCTTTAGTGGCTCCAGGCCATCTTTCAGAATATCACTTCTAAGTTGCAGAGTAGTATAATTTAAGGCTGTCCTGCGGTACCATCCACATCAAAACATATTTTTAAGGGAATGTTAGAGCTGCCTGCATTGGCAGAGTCCTTCCCTGCTAGGCCTAGAACTTCTAGCAGTAGCAACACTTGAGTTAAGGGGTGAGATCCTACTGTAGACATGTCTTACCCAGTCCCTGATGAGTTTTCTATTGCCAGTGCTTCAGCTAAGGAAAGCTGAATTTTGTTTTCCTGCTTGTGAGCAAAGCTGTAGGGCGTTCAGGCCTCCCCATCCAAGATCCACCCAAACTATACGAACAAGAACTTATCCTGCATATTCAGGTTTTCCCTGCCAAGAGTTTCACAGCTCTCAGTCCTGATTATGTCTTTGCTTATAAATAGCATGGATGGTTTCCAGAGGAAGCCTTCAGAACATACTCAGACCCACACGTAACTTACAGTACCGACAAATCTGTAGGGGTCCTTGATGTCACTCCAGTATTTTTGCACAGCCATGGAGTGACCACATCAGGACTGACAGTTCTAACTCATGCCTTTAAGGCTAAAGTTCTGTATGGACACCTCAAAATGTTTCGAAGCAGCTCTTTCAGTTTTCTTTTTTGAGACAGACCCTTGTGACCAAGAACAACCACAAAAAACAAGGCACTTCCTTCTCCAGTAAGCCCAGTTTACCCGCAGTGAAATTCAGAAATGGGAAAACCTGAATTCTTTACAACTCCCATCTATATGGATGTCAGGATTCTGAAAACTCCCACTAAACAAAACCTGCAGACTTGCTGGAGATAAACCCAGAGGCTTCTGAGCAGCTCCTGTTACTCCTCTGCTGAATGGGTACTTAACTGGCCTGGCACCATGTTACCAGCCAGCCCCATTCAGCAGCACACCTGATGTGTGGTGCACTGTGCAATAAACATCTGAGACAGGAATCACCTCAGCTAATTCTAGCCCTTCAGATCTGGTGTCCTGAGCTAGACACCTGAGCTGCATTGACAGGTAAGTGAGAGAGACATTTTGATATTGTAGTGCCTTCCATTTAAGGGCATGATTGTACGAGATGGGATGAGCAGCTCATTGCTGGGAAAAGCGCATGTTCCCATTGCTTTTCCCCATCCTAGACATGTCTTTGTACCTTTTTCTTTGCACTGGTCTTGTACTTAAATGGATCTTTATTTTTTTTCATTAATTGGAAATGAATGGCAAGAACTGGATCTGGTACCGAGACCTTTTTGTTGGGGAGGAAGTAAGATGAGAGAGCTGTTATGTTCAGCTCCCTGTGAAACCATGTCTTTAAGCACTTACCTTAGCCAGGGTGAATTGCCCACTGGAAGGACCCACCACTCTCCACAGGCTCTGGATGCAACTTACCCTGGGTCATATGCTAACACTAAAAAAGCTACATTAAGGTTAGCCAATTTCCCTAGTATTTCACTAGGACATAACAGTATTAGTCATGCATACTAGTGCATGCATGGATATTAGTCCAAAGCAAGCAGAATCATGTTTTTTTCCTGCATTTCACTGTGTTGTTACTAGTTTTTCAGATGCACATAATGTTGGAAAACAGGAAAGCTGAGAGGAAATGCTAATCAGACATTCTAGAATAGGATCTGGTAGATACAGTTCTTGACCCTGCATATGTTATTTGCCACTGGAGAAATAATTTGCCATTTCTTGAGGTTTTTGTGCCAAAAAAATGTAGTAGTAAAAAGAGATTGCCAAGAAAGAAACACTTGAGTCATGAAGCAAGGAAATCAAGTGGTATGAAATGCCATGCTATTGTGGCTGTGTTGCTAAGCTGAATTGGACTGTGCATCTTTTGGTCTTTTATTTGTAAATTGTTGCTTAAGAAAAGTAGCCTTATTTGCCAGGCTATTTGAAAAAGAATGCTTGTAAGTGGTCTATAACTTATCTTCAACAAAACTTTAAGAAACTAATGCGTTTAACAGAATCCAAGAAAAAAAGAAATATTGAAGACACCTCCCTCTTCAACCTCTTCAATTCTTACATTGTTCTTACTATTATTGTAGCTGTGGCATTTATTGGGGGGGGAGGGAGAATCTTATGCTCTCCTACTGTTCCTCCTACTGCAAAAGTCTTATTGTTATTTTGAGCTATTGCTAAGAAAATTAGAAGTTAAATAACACTGTGAAAATGAAAAGTTAATTATATTTTTTTCTACATTCTTTGTTTCAAAATGGATAATGCTTAACTGTCTTCTTAAGTTCTTGCAAGCCTTTTTTATTCTACAGAAGAGTTAAATACTGCAAAATAGAGCTTCTCTAACAGTTTCATTTTATTTAAAGACTTCCTTCTGGCACCAGAAAAAGAAACGTATATAGGCATGGATGGTCACTTGCTATAGACATGAATACGAAGCTAGAAAGGGCAAGAAAGATTATAATGAGAAAAAGCTTTTGAAATAAATGAGTGCGGAAAACTGGGGCAGTCACAAACCATGGATTTTCTTTTGGATTGATGTGCATTGATTTATATACTAGGAAATATTACTTGCACCTCTAGAGAAGAACAATTATAATATGAGTTGCAGTGGATGTAGCTTAATTAGAGAAATACAGACAGAATTTTTTTTCTAGTCAGAAGCTTAAGGGAGCTCAGGAAGGTAGAAGGAAATATTTATTAATATCATTAAAGCTTTTCATAATCACTTATAGATGACTAAAAGCCTCTGGGTGGAATGAAGTTTGGGGTCTTACTACAACATAGGAAATGACATAGTGGATAACATTAGTATTTATCTCCCGTATTTTATCCTGAGCCCATGTCTAGTTCAGGTACCTTGAATATGAAGATATATCAGACCTATACAAGGGAAATTTCTTCCTAACCCGAAAGTAATTACTGGTAGCTGTAATTTTAAAATCATATCCCTTTACACATTTATCCTGCAATTACCAGAGAAACCTTATGGAGTTACATGACATATTAAGTTTCATTAGATCTTTTTAACTAATCTTTTCTTAGCTATTACTTTATTTCCTTTATATGCTATACTGCATGTACTTCTTCTTGGATGGTGAAAATAAATAAATTTAAAATGTTTTCTAACTGTAGAACAACTTTCAAACTAACTAACTTTCAAACAACTTTCATCTACTGCCATGATATCAATGGTGAGGTCTATTAATGGCATATTTATGTTGAAATATATATATACCATTACTATAAGTACATACTATACTTCCTATGTATGTATCTAGCATCTTTTTTTTAAGAAAATTAAATTAGAAATGAAAGGTCCGTTATTGAACATCCTGTATTTACTCCGATTTCTTGCATTATATGTGGAACGTAAAGCTACTGAACTGATAAAATT
Organism: Mycteria americana; assembly: GCF_035582795.1. Lineage (NCBI taxonomy): Eukaryota > Metazoa > Chordata > Aves > Ciconiiformes > Ciconiidae > Mycteria > Mycteria americana. Next base: position 212,687,786 of record NC_134365.1, read on the forward strand.
ATTTGAATCATCTTCTTTGCCTAAATGAAGAAAAAATGGTAAAACAATGGGAAATAATTATCCATGATGCAATAAAATCTCATTGACTTTTAATCTGCATCCTTTCTTCCAATAAATGTACTCCATTTTCCAAATCAGCAGAATAAAAGAGGACATATCTTAACTGCTATCTAATTCTAAGGCTATGCTTAGATGAAGATAACATTGTTTTAGTATCCTTGTATGCATCATCAGCAAACTCCCAACGAAGGCCTCGAGGCATTTGGAGACAGATTGTCTTTTCATTTACACCACAGCAAACTCCATTCATGAAAATTAATTGAAAGGAGAATTTAGCCCTCTGAGTGTAAATCCAGTTTATGAAAGGCTGTTAAACCTGACAGTATGAATTTACTTCAGGATGAAACTCATTAGATGCTATTTCAACCTGATACAAACTATTTATAAATTAGGTTTTATCTTTTCATGTTTTATTGCTTATTTTTAAAAAAAAATTAATTTTCATATGGATAGCTACTTTAAAAGCTATTCATTTAGAGAAAGACAAGAAAGTCATGTCTGTCTTCTGTCACATTCCGGAAAAGGATACTCTGCAAAGCAAGTTTAAGAAACAGCAGGAAATGGCAAAAGTGCTCATTCATTCTCTGCGAATATGGTATCAAATGCAAAGTTATTCCAATCTATTCTTTGTTCAGTTCAGATAGATAAACTCTTGTATTAAGTCAAATTATCTTTGAATACACTTGGTTGGAGGTTGGATGCATTGTATCTAGTTTTAGACTAGGACTGGAACTTCTACACAGCTAAGCTTTAGACTCCCTTGCTTTAACAGAGAGAGAGGGACAGGTACCTCCTAGAGATGCTGCCTGACTCTGCCTTAAATGTTTTTTTTTTTTAGGAGGGGTTGTACTGCCTGCTAGAGGTGTCTGCTTCTCTCTGCTGTGTGCCTAGACAACTACTTTAGACTACACACCTAACTAAAGTCAAATGAGAGTAATCCAACTGTTAATATTTTTTTCCCTGAACTTGCAGTCTGCAGCAGCTGGAAATTACATTAGAAACAGGAAATTCATCTGGAAGACAAAACAAAATAATCTCTACTTTAAGTGACATGCATGTGATTGCAAAGATCAGACACTAGGAATCAAATTAAAAGATCTTTAAAAAGACTCAAGATTTCAAAGTTAGTTTTACAGTTAATTTATTTTAGAAAACAAATGAGAATATCTTTTTAAAAGCCTCAAGATTTCTATTAGTCCTACAGTTAATTTGGTTTTGCTCTCTGGAGCTTGATTTTCAAAAGAGGATTTTCAATAGGATTAACATGTGGGACTGACAGGATAACAGCTTCCAACTACAATATTTCTAGCAGTTAGATGTTGGGGGATTCACTCAGTCTTCCTCTTTTGTTTTGGTGGAATATTACAGCACAGAATAATGAGAAAGTGAGATTGTGTTGGATAATTAACCCTGGCAATATAGTAGATTCAGGAAGACCATGGATCCTCTCTCTATTACTTTTATCACCATCTGAAATCATTGATTTAACCCAGAGCTTGTTTGTTTTTTCCCCGTAGTCAATTAATTTGCCACTAATAGCAAGCAGAACACAAGAACTGATAGAAAAGAGTGTGAAAGGGGATTTATATGCCTGTAATTCATGTCACTGAAAGCACACTAGAAGCTCAAGAGCTTCTCTTAAGGACAGATACAATTGTAAGTGCAATAGTGTAATTGACCACACATTTACCCTTGTTTAATAAAATTTAGACAGGCACAGAATAGCACATTTGACTGAATGTACACGGTGGAGTAATTACATTGAAGAGACTAAATGTAAGTCAGAGCTGGGAAGTAATGAATACAGAGCATTTAATTATACTGTAAGCAAACACATTAAAGCCTGCCAAGAATGTGAAGGTGAACATTGGGTGATTCAGCAGGACAGTAAAATTGCAAATGGAAAGCATAGAGGATGCACAGCTTTCCAACAATGTAAGAGAAGGATTTTTAACAATACAAGCTCTTGGGATCAAAACAGTGCATCAGATCAACCTCTGGATAAATTATACATTCCACATTTATCCACAGTCTTTCTAATTGAAAACTTTGACATTACTGGAAAATGACATACTCCTTCTGTTTGCCATTTAGTAAAATTATATTATTTTCAAGATACCGTTGCTCCGTCGTGTTTGTATTTTACTTGGTCAAAATTCACCGCCTGAATTCCAGGAATCCTGCAATTGAGTCACTCCCCACTTAAAGCTTAACACTGTGGACTACTTTTGTTCCCCCCAATGTGACAGCGGACAAGATGTCTAGATGCCTGTGTGTCTTTAGAGAGCATGAATGCCAGGAAAGTCTCATTGCCTTAAGTTAGGCTCTGCCCTTCAAATCAGTTTTCCCTTATGAATCTGAATTATGGTATTTTCCTGTTCTAGGGCCAAGTACAAAACATTAAAGGGATGAAGAAGGACGGGTGAAGCTACAGCTGCAGGTAATGGGTCTGGAGGGAAATAAGAGTAACATACCCAGTGTAACATATCAGAAAAGATAAAATGAGAAAGACTGGGTAAGACACAAGGAAAGAACATTTCTGTGAATTAAGTATTAAAATGAGATCAGCGTTCAGCCACAACCTCACTTTTGGGATAACCTTTAATTTTGCTCTCTCTTTTGCTCTACTAACCTAAGCTAAATCTGTCTGCAATTGTCTGTATAATACTTCCCAAAACCTTAATTTTTCTCTACTGATAATGCCAAAATTCTACTTGTGTCTTATTTTACCTTCATGACTTGTAGCTTTACTGCTCTCACGTCCAAAATATTGCTCCTAAATTAATTTTTCTCATTATTTTGTTGGTTGTAGAGTTGGTTGGAGAAAAAATAAAAAGAAGGGGAAAGAAGCTATTCCTCAACAAAGTCAGGTTGCCACGAACCTCCATGAATTCTTTTCCAGCCGTCTTGCATCATGAAAATCCATAGGTCCATTGAATGATAGCAGATGGGATTGGGCCAGAGTCAAATCCGGGGAGATCATGGGAACCCTGTGGTGTAAGGAAAATGGATTTCAGTTGCAAAGTGGCACCTAACCAATCATCATCTAAATTCTTAGGTGGCCATGAAATCACTGAAGTCTTTAATATTTCATAAATAACCCAAACTCAAAAGAACTCAATAGACACTTCTCACAGATTTAGATCTTTCCTAATGACAATTTTCTGCTGAAACAACTCTCACACAAAATGTAAGACTAAGTCACCTATTCTCCTCTTTAAGACATGGGACTAAGAACACAGCAGATCTGAGTCCTGGTCCCCAATTCTGCCACTGACAAACTGTGAATCTTCAGAATCTTCACCTCATGTCTCTGAACCTCTTTTTCATTTTTAGTAGTCTGTCTTCTCTACAAGACTGAAAACTGCAGCAGTGATCTCCTGAAAATGCCTTATGTATGTAGACAATGATCTCTAGTGGGCACTTATGTGTAACATAGTGGACTAATGGAAAGGGCTCCTCAGCTATCTTGAGTATGCATTTTTAGCCCCAATTTCCCTGCAAACCTTGTTTTAAAGGGGATGGAGTAATTAATTACTTAGTCACGTGTAAATGTTCTACATCCAAACAATGACATCTGGGTGCATTTTTCTGAGCTGTACTCTATCAACATCATTGTAAACAATATTCTGTGCAAGTTAAACTGATTGTCTTCAGATTAATCCTGTTTGGGTTATGTTTCATTGTGAAGTCTTTTCTTCCAAAGAAAAGGTATTTCTCCAGTTGCAAATACCAGACTGGAGAAAAAAGGCACTTTGAATTAAGTCAATAGTGAAATGACTCATTTTTTCCTAAGGATAAAACCTATCAAATGTGTTGTTTTCTCCTAGTAATTAATTTAATTATTATTGTAAAATGTTTAGTCAGATTTATGAAAGTGTATACTTTACCAGGAGGTTTAATGGTTTAAGAGTTACTTTCTGGAGGTTATTGTAAATATACAGTCAATAACATTCATGCCCATATAAACAACATTGATTTCAGCCTCTCACTGTGGTAAACTATTCTAAATCCTCTTTTTTTTTTTTTAATAGTAACATAATAACTCTTAAGGCTTTGATAAAAGCAAATAGAAGCAAAACATAACTCTAGTTAAAAAATGAGTGCTTTTACATATACTTAGCAGTCTGGAGCATAATGTTTGGGTATTGTGAGAGGAATAAGCACTGGGAAAGGAAAGGAACTATGTAATCTAAAGGATAATTCTGGAATAAGGATCACATATCTTTTGTAAACCTACTTATTTTGATCCTGCAGTGCCTCTGTGATTCCTTCACAGTCAGAGCTGTAGTAGAGGGTGAAAGACACAACATGCAATTAATTGTCACTTATCCCTTGCAGGATTATCTAGATTGCAGGCAGTTACTTACAGACGTCGTGGTGCAGAGACATCGCAACTGCATAACTAATGGTGTTACCAGCTTGATGACAATGGTTAATCATGGCTAAGTTTATGGATAGTTTGGGGGAACTGGCAAAGCAGTGTGAAGCACTAAATTTACCAGATGCCTCATCTAGGTTAAAAAAATAAAATTTTTCTTTTAGCACACTTTATGTCTAATCCTTTTCTTGACAATAGCCAGGAAACCAAGCCCATCAGAACAACTAAATGTCAGCAACAGAAGACAACTCCCACCTTAGATTTTTGTCTCCAACACAGAAGAGCAAACTGGGAGGAAGCCCTTCCAACGCAGCACCGAGTCGCTGTCTCAGAACCTGCAGAATCATCCTTTGGTGGACCAACCCTCCAGATCATAAAGCTCCCAACAAAATGGGATGTGGATAAACCAGACTTCTTATAGGTTTAGCCAGGGCCAGAGATCAGATGAAAAGCTGATGTGTTTTTCCAAGCACAAGGTGGGAGTGACAGAAACCTGGATATCCATACTACCCTTGCAAGACTTCAGGGATTTCTTTCTTGTGCCCTGTGGTAGTCACATATTCCTGCAAAGTAAGGCTACTTCATCTACTTCCATCTCTGATGTGAAAGTTCAAACAGCAACTAAGGGACAGAGCTTGACACATCAACAAGATCTAAATCTGCTCTAAATGTACGTGGGCAGTGGGTCAGGTGTGGGGGGGGGAGGCTGGTAGTTCTTGAAAGATTATGAGCCAAGTGTAGGCAAGTTATTTTATTAAGAACCTCATTTTATAGCTGTCTCCTGTATAGCTCAGAAGGCAAGGATGGGGGATATATTTTCCAAGAGACAACACCACATGTCTGCATAATATTCCTTTGACTACTGATAATTTTGAGATTAAGAATAGAGTTAGAGATGGGAATAAAAGGACCTGTGTCTCTTACTGGTCACTTATGAAGTTTCAGCAAAAGTCCAGCCCATAGCAAGTAAAAATATTTTGTATTGATTCTGTAGTCACCTGTATGTGGTATAAAATGTAAAGAAGACTTTACCTGCCAACATGTTCTGGGTTTGTTTTGTTTTTCTTGGATACTGTGCAGCCCACCAGACTGGACTGTAGATTTCTGCTGAGGTCCATAATTTATATGAGGTTTTTCAATAGGTATTGGACACCTGTCTGTGGTTAATGGTAGAGTTAAGGCTTATAAGAAAAGGAATTGGGTTGTTGATTTTAGGCCTGGATCTGATATTTCCAGCAGAGAAGAGAGTGAGCTTTGTTTCCTGAAAATGCAGGCCTTGCAAAAGCAGTTATAGTTAGAACTTTTAAAGGTCAGTATTTGAGTAAGACTCTGAAGAAGAAATATTGAAGGGTTGAATCTATTGCGTTTAGGATATAGGTTAAAAATAGCTGTATCCAACAGAAAAATAAACATGGAATAAGGACTAGTTTCACTTAAAGTTTACAGCTTTTTCTTAAGGTTTGGAAACAAAGATTGAAGACAACTGTATTTGCATAGTTTAAACTAATTTCACAGGCCTTGATGACTTCGTTTAGCAGAGGCCTCTCATTTCAACTGGGTTTGTTCTGCAGGTATTAGTTACCTGGCTGTTCTTAGTTTGTTACAGTCCTTTCTGTAGGGTTATAGTTAAAAGGTTTAAAAATAAAAGAGATGAGAAAACTAAACTATTTCTAGATTCTCTATTGACCATTGGTACAAACTGAGGTTTGTCTCTGTTGACAACACCAGCTTATCTGCAGTCTTTCTGTAAATGCTGTGCTACAGTAAAGATTTTCCTGTATCCAGAGCCATATTAGGTGTAGGATTTCAAAATAAGACTCCACTGATCATGGACAGTGCTAGAGATTACTGGTCTCTGCTGAAGTTTATTGATATATCTGAATCCTGGGTTTTAAATTACATTTAATAAGGATTGCTTTTAGTGTGAAATTATGGATTCCTCAAGATAGACTCCAGAGCCCTGCCATCAAATATGCTAGGTTTTGCTTCTCCCCCTTCACTTCTGTTCCTCTCTCCCATCCCTTTAGTGTTCTGCTCCTCATGCAGTCTTTACCTTGCCCTACAGTGACCCTGGTACTCTTCTGTAAGCAAGTTTAACTCATTCATCCAGAAAGAATAGTCATCCATTTGGGACTGTGTTTGTATTCTGTTGACTTTCTGAAGATCTGACAAGTGACAGAGCCAGCACAATATAATCATGACCGGGAGCAACAGTGGAGAAGGTAACTGAGAGAGGAACAGGCCTCCTTCTCCTCAGCCATGGCAGCAAGGTGTTATGTCAGCTTTAAGGACTTATTAGGCTACAGTACAGATTTGCATTAGGGCTGGAAAGGGATAAATTGGTGCAAAAAATAAATTTAATGAACACATTGAATTAACACATTGAATTGAATTAACACATCCTGCATGACCTAGAGTTCCTTCAGTTGAAGGCTTCTCTCTGGAACATGTTCCTTCTCATATCCTTAGTTTTTCTGCTATTTTGGAAAGCCTCTTCCGACCCGCACCACTATTTTCTGTGTTAACTAAAAATAGTGCCCCTGTACTAGAGGATCTGGATGTGCATTTAAGAAGGACATCTGTGCACTCTGTACATTTGACTGAAGTCACTTTTTCTTACTCTCTTAAAATTCAGGGGGAAGGAGAAGAGCTTTATCTTGCTCAAGGCACAATTACAACAAAAATGCTGAATTCTTTATTTACCACCATTATTTTTCTCCAAAACAAATAATCTATCTCAGTCTAATTAAATTACTTAAAAATCATGGGCAAAGAATGTCTATTCCTATGTTACTAAGCAGCAGGTCCATCAAGTGCCAGCACTGGTTGCTGATCCATGCAATCCCCTTGTGTCTTTCTATATCTTGGGTGAGAGGTCACATATATAATCAGTCCAGTGACGTAGTTATTCCCCAGCTCTATCATCTACCATTCAAGATGCAGAGAAGTATCCTTTAGCCTGCAGCCAAGGGATGTAGAACTCACTGGTCTAAGAGGTTTTATCTGTTGATATGTCCTTTACATTGACTACAGCCTCACCTCCATGTGATTTGTCACACCATGTCCCCTGAGTATATGATAGATTAATATTTCTTTCACTATGTTGTCCATGCCTGCCCACATAGAGACAGCTCCACTATGTAATAGATCGGAAATCTAGTATGCTGAGGTCCAGCAGACTTTGGAACTGTCTAATGCTGGAGGTGTTGCTTTATTGAAGTTTTAATCTACAGTTATATGGTGAGCGGGGAAATTGGCATGGTGGTAAAGCCTCATCACCAACAGGCAAACATTCCTCTGTATGAAAGTTCTATTTTGAATTGCCATGGGGAACCTGTTAATATTTTGAGCTAATTGCAGTGGCCTGAATGTTAAAAAAATCCGTATCAATGAGACTCACAGCTGTGCAGAATTTGCAGCAATAGTCTTCACATGTATTTTTTGAAGAAGTCCTCTGAAATCACAGTGCCTCCTCTCTGTCTGAAACCTGGGTCATGCTCAGTGTATCCTCAAAGACTATGTAAACAGGGGCATGCAAAACTATCAGCATGTTGTTTACATTGCAGTAGCTGCTACTTTTATTTTGTAAGGCACAGCAGGAATTTCTCCTGTTTCGAGGGATACTTAAATTCCCCAATCCATTTTCCATATCTCCAAGATGAAGAATGATGCAAAGAAAAAGCCCATAAAGCAAACCAGTCCTACTATTAGTAGAGTCCTACACAGTAGAGATTAGAAGAAAACAAGAAACTGATATGTTCACAGAGTAAAAGTAATCTGACATTGTCCCATATAGGTTCTTACAAAATTCTGACTTTAATCACATCTGACACCACTGTATTTCAGCTGGATTCAAAGAAAAGCCTCCGTGGAGGAACTGAAGGCAGCATGTCTCAAACTCTTTTCCACTGAAGAACTGAAAGGTTGATAGACTCTGCTGTAGCATGAGTGTATATCCTGAATTTATATTTGGACCTGACAGAGGACATTTTGTATATCAAGTCACACGCCATGATAAGGCTTCATATGTGCAAAGAGCACTCATGATATGTGGCATGCTTATAGAAAATTCAGTTCTATAAGGTGCTAAAAATTCATCACTTCAAAATAAAGGCATGCAAATATAACTTCAAAAATCACTTGCTATTTTTGAAATTCTTAACTGTACATTTCTGAATATTATCCCGTTTACTGAATATTTTCCCATTTACAATGTAAAGGCAGTTGCACTGGCTCATATCAAGAGTTCATCAACTGTGCCCATAATGGATGAGTATCTCTGTGGAGCAGCGTGTAGAGGAGTGCTTGTGGAATGGGCCTTGGGATTACCTTACTTCTGTGTCCCGTGGCAAGAGACAATCCTGCACACATGTACATTGAGTTTGCCAGGCTGCAGTCCATTTTTCTGCTTCACCAAAATCTCGTCAGGTTCTGGCTGTGCTTTTCCTCTCACCTTTCATCCAAAGCTCTGTTTAATCTCTGGCCCCCCTCAGCCCACCCCTCCTGGCCTTACTCAAGCCAGACATCCATTGCTCAAGGAAAACGAAGGCTGAGGGGATGATCCAGGCATGTGGTACATTTCTGTTCCTACATCTTGCCATGTTGCCAGGCAGAACATGGCCAGGGAGCTTCTACCAACTCCTTGGATGCCTTCAGAGAGAAGGAGATGGTATCACGGGCATCCCACTCTTTGTGCCCCCCAGCTGTTTTTTTTTTTACACTTTTGACCCTATGACCTTCACCACCATCATTCACTGCTCCTCAGAATTATTTTGTTCTGCTCAGATTCTTTTCTGGAGCCCCTTTCTTTCAATTTTGTTAGGGAGGAGGTGGTGCCTTTCCGAAAGAAGGAGCAATGACCGTAAATGAATGTCTAGAGATCTGTAAGAAAACTGTGTGTGTATCTGATTGCTCCTCTAATACTGTCTCATCTTCCAACTATTTTCAGCTCAGGGGAGTTTCTGAACTGGATGTCTTTCTGCATATTTTATAATCTTTCAAGAACTTCATTTCCATGTGCTTGTCTAGTCAGCTCTTAAACCAATGTAAATTTTGGCTGTACACAGCATTCTTTCCACAGGGAGGTCCACAGTGCTAGCACGTTCTATATAAAACCACTGCGTTTTTGTTTGTTTGAAAATAACTTCTAATATCGTTATTTGGCGATCCATAATTCTTGTCTTTAAAGACAGTGATAAATAATTGAGTCACATCTACCCTCTCCGTGACAATTTGATAGAAGCTTATCATATCTCCTTGAAGTCTTCTGCTTTGAGGACTAAGAAATCCTCACCTACTCAGCTGCTACCTCTAGAAAAGCCTTCTATATCTTTTAACCCTTGTTGCCTTTCTCTCAGCTCTTTCCTATTCCGCTTTTTAGGATGATGGGGAAAATGCCACACACAATGCTCCAAGGGCTTGCAAAACAGAATTGAGCTATTATTTGTATCAACAGCTACCATCTTGTTCAGTCTTTGTGACCTGCAATGGAAGAGATAGATGATCTCACATGGAAACCTTTTTCCTTGTCTCAGTTTTATTGCTTTTTCCTACCTTTTATTTTTCACCATGGCCAAAGCTACCAAACAAGTTGTCACAGACCTCAAAGGATAGGGAGGACAAGGCCTGAGGTGTAAATGGGAGTCCAGTTGAAAGCCCAGATGTGCAAACTGCAGTGGTTATGACCTCAAAACCTTGGGAACTACCATGTTACAGAAAAAAAGCACACTGAAAATGCCTTGGATTTTATACATGGAAATAAAATGGATGCAATCGCTGTTATCAAAATGAAGTGCAAGTGGACAAAAAATGTGTGAAGGCGAAGGGGAAAAACTCATCAGGGGTTGTGAGTTTACAGTTCAACATTAAAATTGCTGGAGCATTCTTCACAACATAAAGAGCAATAAAATCCCAAAGGCACCTACAGTCCATTAGCACTAGGCTAAAAATAGTCCAGGGACTAGTCATATAAATAGACATATTTTGCAAGAAAAGAAACAATTAAAACAACCCACAAGACACATTTCTGGTCAGAAAATGTTTTCAGCTGTTTGACTGAATGAGTAATTGTTTCTCAGTTACTGCATCCCGCATTAGGAATCATCTGTTCTGTTCACATTTCCATATATGCAGTTTCCACAGTATTGTATGGGTAGGAGTGAGAGAAGAGATTTTCTACAGAACTCAAAACAACATTTGGTTTTCACCCATGTGGGTATGTCAGACACTCTAAATATGTATCAGAATGCACTAACCTAAAATTATCATCTTTTACTGTTGATACAACCTTTTTACTAATTTCAACACTCACATGGTATCTAGCATTACAGGCCAATGGGCCCTCTCCTGCAAGATCTAACACATTTAACAATATGCATATAATCTCCCTAACTACTGTAATTATTCATATGTTTAAACTAATGCATGTGCAGACACATGTGCAGAGTGAAGACAGCTGTCATTTATGTTTTTAATTTCAAAGTCATAGCCTAAATACTGGGAACAGAGATTTCAGAAGCTTAATTTTCACATTATGATTTGTTCTATATTTTCATAGTCTGGAGAGGAATAAAGCAAATATTTTAGTTTGGGGGGGAGCTGAAATCCATCTGTGACTGGGAAATAACATTGCACTGCCTTACCATCAGAGTAACTTCCCCAGAGTCTGTTGTTGGAACTGACAGCAGAGTTGAGCTGATGGTACTTGCAGTACACAGAATAACAAACACTTGCTTAGCAACTGTACAGCCCATTTACTTACGAGTAATGCTGAAGCAAAGCCTAATTCTCACTTTCCCACCCCTCCAGCAAGTACGCACTTTGGAGGCACCCGTGGAGGCACATATCTCTCTCTTGCCAGCTTTCATATCATGCCAGATTTCTTGCCATGATCTTTATCCCGCAACCTGTCTCATGACAACAGAACAGGCAAGATGCAGAAATAAATGTTATGTTTGGGTCTCGCCTGAAAAGGGACTAAGAATGACTGAGATATAGGATTTCCACTACCAGGGATTATATTAAACTCTCAAATGGGATATGTAACTTTTCACATCAGGTTTGAATGCAGCTGATGGAAATGATGAACCTTTCACTCAACTCTAGCAGTGATGTATTCTACTGTAAATCAGAAACATCGCCACAGAGCTAGTTGTGTAAAACCCATGAAAGTAAGTGAAAGCTCAGACATGTGGAATGCAAATTGCTCACCTCCAATGAGCACTGTATTCACTTGATTGATTTTAAATGGCTGTATAAGTGTTCTCATACATGTTGAACCTGTATAAAAAATTAAATAAATCCCAGTGGGATTTTTCTGGTATTACACTCTGAAATTGAACTTAACTTGAACAACAGAGTTTAAATACCTAGGGATGTAGTTCCTCATAGCATGATTTTAATTTTCATTCAGAACCATAAAAGCTAAAGAAAAGTGGGTGACACAGTCATTTTCAACAGTCTCATCTAGGGTGTGAGCCAAATTCATTATTCCCAGTATTATTCCAACGATCTCCATCAGATGCTGTGGTGATTTCAAGTGAATCAAATACATGTAATTTCTTATTTTAGACTCCTGACAGTGATGCATAACCAAGCCACCATTTTGTATCCCTTGGCACAGTGGATATTGTTCAATATATTTGTCTTTTTCTTAAGTAACCTTGGAAAGGAGAATGCCTTGAACTTTCTCCATTGTCACTCTCTGTATGCGCTTTGCTGCAGTGTCTGGATTTGATCGTTAAGGCCTTAAATAGAAGATTACTGCCATTTCCTCCTTCTTATTTGTAATCTGATGTGTCTATGTGTCATTGAGCTCACTAAGCCTACGGGATCTTTGGCCTTTCTACTTTTACTGAACTTGGTCAAAATACCTCTTGGTACAGTGCATCTCTGGCAAGTAGCGCATCTCCACTTGATCTAAAGTTTATTCCAATTTAAGCAGAACTTATTATTCTGTTGCACATTCAAACCACAAATGGACTTTTTGGTAATTTCATTCAACTTTCATGCTTCAATTCTTATCCTCTAGGACACAACTGAAACTGAGCTTTATAAACCAAAAGTCAATATGTGCAAGTAAAATTCAGAAGTTGCCAAACATATCTGTGATTTGATGCCTGTGAAATTAAAAGCTTGGAAAGATCAAGTTAAATTGAAGCCATTTCCTGTACACAGAAGCACAGGAGAGTCTGGGCTTCTCTCACCCCTTCTCTGTCAATACCTTAATTCAAACCCAGCAGAGCTCATGACAGACTAGCACCACATGGCAGTTTCTTCAGTTTTTAACACACAAATCACACTGTTTTGCTTCTCACAATCATCCAAACATTTTCACCATGTTGTATCGACTAACACTAGAGAAGAGGGGAAAACAAAACACAAAAAAAAAGAAAGGAAAAGGGGGAGGGAGGTTACAGGTAAGTTGGAATATTTTAAAGCAGGTTGTAATTACTGTCTCAGATTTTCTCACTTTGCTAACCTGAGCAAAAAAAGGTCATAAGGCTCTCAGACTTGCCTCTGAGCCTGTCTTTTTCAAAGTTAGAAGATATACAAAGAACTTTCTGCTGCGACCCTACAGGAAAAGTACAATAGGGGGGTCAGTGCGTGAGTGAGTGCAATTTGAAGAGTCTGCAGGGGAGAACATTCATTGAATTCCTACTCAAAAGCTCATCATTTAACAAGCATTAAACTCAAAGTAAGAATCATCAGCCATTGGAAGGACTTAACCCAGTGGTATTCTCTCTCTTGGACAATTAAGTTCTTTCCTCTTTAGCCATCTCTCAAGAAGCAAGTACTACCTGATTCTGATGCAGGAACTGGGTTTCCTACGTTATTTAGCTAACTTTCTGAGATAGCTCCAACAATACAGCTGTTATTTCATTTCTAATGTACCTCACTATTTTCTTGAACTACCAACTGAACATAATTGTATCTAAGTAAATGACTCAGTGTCTGCCACCAATCACAGGATAACATGGATCTTTTTTTTCCGATCTACCAAACTGTAAGTTTTTATTTAGAAAATGTTTTAAGTTGTGCAGACACTATTTATTACTCTCTGTACATATGGAATATATTTGGGGGGGGGATGGAGATTTGGTTTATTGTTAACTTTTATATGAAGATAAATCAGAAGTGAATAAAAAGTAAAAGCAAAAAAAAAAACAAAAACAAAACCAAAAAGATAGTGTCCTTGAACCTCAGAGCATTGTTAGTCTAAGTTGTTTTATGCGTGTGACAAGAATAATAATATAACCAAACCTGAAAAGCTCTGATGTCAGCTGACAGCTTTGAAGTGACTTAGGAGGGTTTGAGATCATGACCTTAATAAAAGTCTTTGCATGTTATTTACACCCTTTAATTTAGGAATTTATCAATGACACAGATGAGCCATTTTGCCCCTAATGTATTACTGTCATCCCAGGACCATCCCCACTTTGATAGAGCAGCAGCAAATATTCCCTTATTCAGCTGGGAAAGAAGAATAAATGTTTCAAGAATTTAGGGCAGGAAAGAACCCAAAATTTCCAATTTATGAGAACAGGAGGTTTCACAATGTGGCTTTATTCAACACTGCAGTAGGACTACAACAAAACTTGCTTGAAAACAGTTGACGGCGCAGTTGTTTGGTAATAAATTCAAGCAATACATATGTGAAGTTCGTGACTTTTCTATGCCAGCTAAGGCATAGAAATAGGATAAGTTTGGTTATAAGTTTATAAACTATGCCAAATAGCTAAGGCGTAACAGGATAAGTTTGCAGGACTGGTTTATGAAGACTGTCACTTTCTTTCCTAGTGAATATTTCACTCGTTCACAAGACCTGAAGGAGTTTAGGAGATAAAAGATCAGCCCAGATTAGCCAATAACTACAGCACCTCAACCTAGTCAGAATGAGGATTTTTTCACAGAGGACTTAACTTTCTGAGGGAAGTGTTGTAACTCTAGGGCTCTTCTGCGTAACAAACTTCCCTGCCATTTATACCAAACTCCCACTCTTGCTCTGGTATGTCTGCGCCATCAGACAGCCAAGGAAATACAAGGAAACTGCTCAAACATCTCCATCGATGCATGGATCAATCCAGGGCACCCAAGATCTCTGTTCTTTTCCACCCACTCAGTATTACCATGTCCAAACTTTAAAAAAATGGTAGTCTTTGTCATCAGTGTAAGACAGGATCCAAAAGCACAAAATTAAGAATAGGTCTGCAAGACAGACGGTGGGATTTCTGCCTGCTCCTTTTAATCCCTGCTTAGCCACTTTATTATACAGGTTCTCACTCTCCTAAGCACACCCTGCAAGCTGCTTTTGCCTCCTGCATTGCAGTTTTGCCTGGCCACAGGAGGATGACATCTCCAGCTCTTTTCTTCAGGCCACAACATGACAATAAAGTGATTCCTCAGTCAGCCCACACTCAAGATCCCTTTATGGCCTTACCTGATGCCACAGCAACTCACTTTTCCCTCCTCACAGCACATCCCTTTCCTCTTGCCACTCCCACAGCTTTTTAGCTTTTTTAACTGGTCCAAGCAGAGGCACAAGTTACAGCACAGCTTTCTTCTGGATACTTTCTCTCCTCTTTCTTGGGCCTCCAGGGTCAAGAAGGATATAGAAGACCACACAGCAAAGCAGCAATGTTAATCAGAGAGGAGATGAGAGGGAAACTTGTGGCTGGCATGGTTTTGCCCTGAAGAGGCCTGAGAGGCCAGGGCTGCCCAGTGCCAGACACAGCCGGTCCCAGCTGGCTCCATGACAGACCCTCCACAGCCACAGCTGGGCTCATCAGCCAGTTGGTGGTGCTGCTGTGAAAACATGGTTAGGAAAGGAGAAATATGCTGAAAGAGCAGAGGAGGGAGGAGAAAGAAGAAACAAGAAAAAGCGAGAAACAGGGGTGTGA
Organism: Mycteria americana; assembly: GCF_035582795.1. NCBI lineage: Eukaryota > Metazoa > Chordata > Aves > Ciconiiformes > Ciconiidae > Mycteria > Mycteria americana. Next base: position 212,703,125 of record NC_134365.1, read on the forward strand.
GCACCAAGGGGAGAGGAGGAGGAGGGGGAGGAGCAGGTCTCCAGGCGCTGCAGCCGGCGTTGCCCGGCAGCCCGGGGACGAGGCCATGGTGGAGCAGGTACCCGCACTGCAGCCTGTGGAGGACCCCACACGGAGCAGCTGGATATGGCCCGAGTGAACTGCAGCCTGTGGAGAGCCCAGGCAGGAGCAGGGGAGCAGAGCGAGGAGGAGGGAGCAGCAGAGAGGGGCGGTGAGGGCCTGACCATGACCCCCACTCCCCATCCCCGTGTGCCGTCCGGGGTGGGGGTGTCGGTGGAGTCAGGAGTGAAAGAGCGAAGCTCAGCCTGGGAACAAAGGGCGGGGAAGCTGTTGTCTTAATTTTTGTCCTTGTTTCCTACTACCCAAATCTATTTTACCTGGCAATACATTAAATTAATTTTCCCCAAGTCAAGTCTGTTTTGCCCGTGACAGTAGCTGGTCGGCAAGGCCCCGTCTTTATCTTGACCCATGAGCGTTTTCATCCTCTGTTCTCCCCCGTCCCCTTGAGGAGGGGGAGTGAGCGAGCAGCAGGGTGGGACTGTGGCCCTTAGCCAAGGTTAACCCACCGCAACTGTGAATACAGCTCATTGTTTCTAACCTTGTTCATGACTATCGTAGAAATCTTATACAGCAGCACAACATTTTTTATCTGCATCGCTTTTTGAAGACTGCATATGCAGAGAGATCATGGCAAATTCTGAGCAGCCGCTTCTTTTAATGGAGTTAAGCGTTTTGCATTGGTCAACAGCATTCATGAAGATCAGCTCTAGTTCAGTATAAAACAAAGTGTTAATCTGAGCTATAATAGAAAGATGGCTAGAATAAGTTAAGATGACTTAAGCATATGCAACGCAGGACCCCTTATATGGCTCATAGTCTGCTAGAATGGGATTCCTTTCACTGAACTTCACACTTCCATGCTTACATCCACGTTATGTCCAAGAATCACTCTAGAGGAAAGAAAAAAAACACTTTTAAGGTATAACTTGTTTCGTCCTAAATCAATGTCTGAAGCAGGTCAAATGATTTGTGCCTAAAAAGCACCTGTTTCTCACCCCTGATTTCTGAAATAGGAAGCCTACTTCAGAAGGTGAGAAACTGGCATTGTATGTAACTAAATGAAATGAGGCGAGTCTCACCTCTAATGCCTGCTTGGCCCATTCTTTGCTGGTTTACCAACACTTTTAACAGACACATAATGCAATAGAGTCAGGCTCTCTAGCACAACCCACAAAATGTAGTACTCTGGGTCATAAAAGATGTGGTCCACAAACGCACAGAAAACAGTCTTTAGAGTTTATCATTTGAACGACACTCAATGCCCTGTGAAGAAGCCCTGTGTATCTATCGAGGTATATAGTACAAGTAGGATATGAAAATACTGATCAGCAATAAGGGAAGATAGGTTCGCAAGTCATACGGGGACTGCGAAACCCCAGCTTGGTACCACAGAAATACGAGTCATCAGCTTCACAGGCCGTGCTGGGATTGAAACAGAACAATCAGGCATTCCTAGTGTGATTAAGTGACTTGATTTCACAGTTATAAAAAAGTAACTGAGTTGAGGCAAACTATTATTTTAGTGGTTTTGCATCATAGGTCAGAAAATAATCCCTCGTGAGAGGTGTCTTAACCGTGAACTGTAGGGATTTGAATCAGGCTTCAACTCTGAGGAAGGACTTTGCTCCAAACTGAATTCAAAACTCTCTCCTCTGCGTTCTTTGTACCCTTGGGTGACAGACTGGGAAAAGGCAGCTTTCCATTTAGCCTAGTCCAGTCTAACCCAGTGAGCCCTGCACTGCGCCTGGCCTGGTGTGTTACTTCAACCCCTCCAAGCGATACGTGTTGCACCAGGACTAACATTTATCATGGCAGATCTTTTTATAATACTCTTCCTGTTGTAAACCAGTATCTTTCTCAACACTTTCTGATTAACATGAGAATGTCACACTCGACTTTGCAGAACATGAGTTTTATGCACTTCCTTTATCTCCATTGACATTTCTGGGACAGATCTAGCTCAAAAAATCAGAGCAGGAGGAGAGGAAACAACAGCATAGGTGTTACGTTGCCAGTGAGTTTAAGGCTCAGAGTCTCATCTAGACAGTATTCTAATTGGGTACCTTAGTTGCATCGTATGATGTAATTAGCAATCTCATTGAGCCAAATGATAATAAAAAGAATCACAGAAAGGCAGCAAATGAGATTCCCTGACATAGTCCCTTACATGGGAATTAAAAGCCTGCTATGCCAGCTCTCACAACATAGTCTGCCCAGAGACATCTGAATCACAAAAACGGGCTTATATATTTTGGTGAAACTTAGATTCTACTGTGATTTTGAGAAGTTACTCAGATATTAAGAAGATACCGGCATTGTATTATTGACATAGACTTAGATTTATAATTTTCTGAGAATTTGAGTTTTTTTTTTAAACCTGTGTAATGAAAGATTGGAAAAAATCTTCAGTAAAAGCCTGCCCTGGATTTGATGCCACGTGTGATAATATTTCAATCAAGAAATCCAGAATAGCAGCCATATGCATCTGTATGTGAATCTATAAGGGATTCCATGGATAACGGGTGTTTTCTGAGACAGAACAGGTAAGACAGTGAAAAGTTCTCCTTTGATGGCCTCAGGCGAAAATTACCAGAGATGGAGCGCAAAACTTCCTAGCTGTGTGCTCAACAGCAAATGGCCTTGTAGCGAGGTCTGGGTGGAGCCCGTAGGACAGCGAATGCCCGCGACATCCTTCCTCCTCCTCGGACTGACTTAAGGACGTGACTCCTGGCTCGCGCCCCGCGTGTTTCCATACGGCTCTGTGATTGGCCAGTCGGTACGTTTTGAAACCGCCATACCCACGTGATCCCAGAGCACCCTCTCATTGGCTCCCCGCTTCCTTTAGATCAGGAAGTGCTCACATGGAACAATATGCAGATGTACGTAGAGACACTCCTGGATATATATATGTGAGTGTACAAATGTGTGTAAATATATATTTATTTATACATAGTCACACTTTACATGTATAAATACCTGTGTATTTATGTATGTGTATATATTGCACATTATGTATTATATATACACATATATATAAATACATTAAGGAAATAAGGATCATAAGGAAAGGCCCAAATGTTTCCCCAAACCCCCACACAAACCAGAAGAGCCAGCCAATGGGTTCATAAACCAGAAACTTGATTTCGAGGTCAGTTTTGGACGGAGAAGGCGGGTGTCGCGGAGCTCCCCTTGTCCACGGCTGTGAGGAGCTCCCCGCTGCCTGTGAGGCCGTGGCACGGTGCAGACTGGGGCTGTGTGTGCTTCCTTGTCCTCAGGTCAAGGGCTTTGCAGAAAGCTGCAGAAATCTCCGGCTGAGTGGCTGAGGAGGGAGGGGACGGGAGTGCGCCAGGGTCTACTTGTGTCCGTCTGGGCCTGAGGCTGTGAAAAATAGGACAATATGCACAGACAAGGGGAGCAGCCACCCTCGGTCACCATGGGCAGCCCCTGCCCAGGGCTCTCCCAGCCTCAGGCCAAGGCTGTCAGTCCCACGTCTCCCCGGCAGCCCAGAGACACCCATGCTGGGGTGGCCATGTCACCAACCCCACCACCAGCCTGCTGCCCGCTGTGACATGGCTACTACATTGTTGGGGCTGGTGCCAGGAGCACATAGCTCAAAATGGCACCAGTCAGGTGTTATTTTGATTCCTTATCTTTATGTTGATGTCCGATATCTTTATGTAGAAAGTTGCGAATCTCTCCAGCCGAGTGGCTGAGGACAGGAGTGTGCCATGGTCCGGTCGCGTCCTCTTCTGGCCCAGAAGGCAAAGGAAGAGCAGCCACTAACGGTTGCACCACAGGCAAGCCCTGCCTCCCTGCCCGGGGCCCAGCCGTCCCCTTCCCTGCCCTCTCCCCTGCCCTCTCACCTCAGCCTTTGCTCCTCCACCGGCTCGCCCCCGGCCCAGGCTGGCTCACCCCGCAGCCCTTTTTATACCCTCCCTGGGCCGGCCGTGTCACCGACCCCCCTGTGACACGGCCCCTGCCCACGTTCTGCCTGCTGTGACAGAGCCGCTGCAGGACCGGGGCAGGGGGGTGCCAGGGGCTGATGGAAGGCCCGGCCCTCGGCTGCCCAGGGAAAAAAGGCTGTTGCTCTTCAGATTTACTCCAGTGCAGAAGGACAGATGGTAAGTCCAGGCCTATGAGGAAAATGGCCGACACAGCCAGCCTGCTGTTGCTCCTGTCTGTGTGGGGACAGCCCCTCGCCTGGGGCTGCGGTCACATCACAGCCCCTCATCGCCCCCAGCCCACCCCACCTCCCCTTGGCCTCCTCCTTGCTGTCAGGGCTGGGGCAGGGGGAGGTGGAGCCCAGCATGAGGGTGCAGACAAATAAATGTGGTGTGTAAACGCTGGGGAGCCATTCAGGTGTTTAACATACTGACCTAGTGCCACTTTGGCTGTCTGAAAGGCCAATATCCTATGAATCTACACGGAATCGGCAGAATACTGGACCTGGGAAAAATGCATACCCAGGTGGAATACACTAAGGCATCTGAAATTGCACTAAATATTTATTTTAATTCCAGTTGTAGTGCCTGGAACTCCACTGGCTCCATCTATGGACAGTTACCTCCCACCTGGCTGCACAGAGCAGGATTCAGTTGTCTGAAAATAGGCTCTGCAGTGTCACAAGTAAAGTTAAGCTGGAAAAACTGGGTGCGGTGTGGGAGAAGATGTTGTTTTAATTTTTGTCTTTGTTTCTCACTACCCAAGTGTATTTTAATTTGCAATAAATTAAATTATTTTTCTCCAAGTCGAGTCTGTTTTGCCTATGATGGTAACTGGCAAGTGATGTCCTTGTCTTTATCTCAATCCATGAGCTTTTTCATCTTATTTCCTGCCCCTGTCCTGTTGCAGAGGGGGAGTGAAAAAGTAGCTGGGTGGGGGTATGGCAGCCAGCCAAGGTCATCCCACCAGAGAGGGACTGCCTGCCTTGACAGTGGTCTATCCAGCTGTCAGGAGTGTGACACTGCTCTGCAGAGTTGGTTTATTTTGTTGACCCTAACTGCATAGCCTTGGGGCTGCTTAAAGGGTTATTCTGTTACGGGAGCAACAGGGCCTGACGTGTCTGTTCCAATACACTGGTCTGACACAGCAATAGAGGAATTCATTTATGCACGAACAAGACACCATTCTTTGGCCATCTTTTTTTAATCTGTTGAGCAAAGCTGGAAGAGCTGCTCTACCTGTGCAAAAGTCTCCAAGTTGGAACACCAGCCCGCGCCCTAAAATCTTCTCTTGTTTTCTTTTATCTGACTTTAGACGTGCTTTCACTGCAGAAACCTGAGGCAAACGATCCCCATTGCTTGTGATAGGTGGGTTATCTAGCTCAATGACATGGATGATGCTGCATGCTCTCAGGAATATTTAGGCCTCTTCAAAAGCATTTCTGGTGTCTTTATGAGCAGGAATGCACACCTAGTCATGGGAACAGGGAAATTATTGCCTGGCTTGTCTCCTTTTATGATCCCACTACAGCAGGATTTGTAGATGTTGAAAGTGCTTAACCAATATTGGGCTTTCTTCCCCCAAAAGTCTACTTTATTATAAATTTTACCTATTTTATCACTGTAATGGCTCTATTCATTGCTGAAACAGAACTTAAGGAGATAATTCATTGCCACTACTGGTGGACAGACATAGTAATCAAATAAACAATTTTTTAAAGCATAACTTATCTGCGGCAACCCGTCTCCTTGCCATATGAGCACAATGGGATAAATTCTCCCCAGGGCAGAAAGACAGCACCAAGTCAGGCCTATCTGCAATGCTGAAATGAGGATGGAGAACCACTACTGCAGTCCTGCAGAATGAACAGGTATTTTATTTTCAAGGCAGCAAAGATATTCTTGTGCTCACAGGTCATGTGTGCAAACTGGTCCTACCACATACTCTGTGACAGACTGTATCAGTGACCTTGGGTAAATTTCTTAAAGTCGTATTTCTAAAAGAGTGTAGACATTTCATGATGCACATAGGCACTAACTTTAACCTCAGAAATAACATTTCATCTTCATCTGCCTTTTTAGGCTTCTAAATGGCTTTTAAAATCTGATCTTAATGTTTTGTGCCTCTATTCACCATCTGTTAAATTATGATGAACAGTTTTCTCCCATCTTTTTTGGTTGATAAGGCTATAAGCAAGTAAACGCATCTGTTTGGTATTCAGGGTTGAACTGAGACAAGTGGGTAAATTCTGCATGATGCACCTCGATGCTGATCTTCTGCCTTTACCTGTCTTCACCTTAAATTACATTAGTATTTTTCCGAAACTTATATTTTACTGTATCTTTGTTCAGTGGCAGTTCAGCAGTCTTAATTGGGCCCTCAGGAAACTCTAAATTAATAACAGAATTACTGTGATTGAATTAATTCATGAGTATCCTGTGGGCAGGGATGGGAAATTCTATAATTGCTCAGTGTCAGGCAATAATCAATATTAAGAGTAATAGCAACTAAACATATTCCAGGTCGACAGATTTGAGCAGAATAAGTGGCATTGGTGGATTCCTAAATTTGCAGTGCTTGGACTGGGTCTTTCAGGGACCCAGTGCTCCAGGGCACAGGATTTTCATTTCCTTAAGGAGACATAAAAGGAAATTTTTCCTTCTTGTGAGAATGTTTGATATACAATTCTCTCACATAGGTAGAACTGGAGTGTCATTATGTGAGTTAAAAGAAAAAAGAAAATTCCTTAGCTGAAATAGTACAAAGAACAGGATGGCATACACCTCAACACTGTACCGTGGCGCGTTAAGGGTCTTAAGATAAGTTTAAAAAACATTTGCATCCACTTTAGGATCCTCATACAAAAGTTTACTGGAAATGACAACTAACCAGTCTGCCTTTTACACACATTTTGTACAGGTCAGAACAACACCTGACAAAGCAATGACAACTTGTGTGCAAAGCAACAGAGAATCAGGCTGATGGTATCAAAATATTTCAGCAGGCCACTCTCTAGTGTGGCTGAATTGTGAGCTGAGCATGACTGGAGACAGGAAAGAATCAAAGAGCATGTCTACACTTTGCAGTATGGAGAGATTAAAAGATCCCAAAGGAACTGCCCCAGACACTAGCTCCTACAGCAAATGCATTTTAGCTGCACATTGGCTACTGTTAGCAAGGTTAAGAAGCAGACCTAATTATATTAAGCCCAGTGCCTGGCTAATGCTTCCAGAAATGGAGATTTTTGTGATACAATGCAGATCCTTTTATGCAGTGCCACATCAAGTAGCATGGAGATAGCAAAAGATGGCATTTTATACTTTGTAATGAATGGACAAAGAGGCTAGGTAAGCTACGAGTCAAGCAGGAAATTTCTGTCCTGTGGACAGTGTTGAGGGTTGTCTGGTTTTTAATTTGATCTTTGGAATAAATGCCACCAATTCTGATGATTCCTGAAAAGGTCTGCTTTAGCAAGAATTGACAGTTTAATCTTTAGGTTGCTGACTTCAAGGGGCAGCCAGAGAGGAATCATCTGTGATTTTCTTAATGGAAAATGGAAAATTAGGATCATATTTGTAAAGCCTGCTACTGCTAGGAAAGCCTCTCTGACAGGTTCTACCTTCCAATAATTTCTCAATTCCCTAAGATCTCAATTCCCTAAGATTTCAGAGAAGCCCTAAGAATAATATCACTAGTTTGCTAAGACAGAACTGACCATTCTAAAAATAAGCAAAAATTTGACTTTAATGAAATCAGAATGGCAGAGACATGTGAACAGATTTTCTCCTTATTTTTTAATCACATTAACTACCTGTTTTAAAGGAAACCTGCCCCTGATAAGCCCCACAAAAGAAAACAGGAGGAGAAATATATAATAAATGCTTTCAATCTTCGTAAGCAGTTTTATTAACATTCAGTTCAATTTTGCCTTGAAGTTGCTAGTGCTACATATTAGAACCATGGGGAAAACTGTACAGCATTTTGAACATCATTGAAAACCTCAGTAAAAAGGTGCTAAAACTTCAAAATTTTTGAGCAGCAAAAGCCAATCTGCATAACCAGCCCTAATTTGTAAATTATGTATTTTATTGTACTATATATTGTAAATTCTTGCTGTTTTGAATCACAAAGCCCCTGAAGTTACTAGCAGTACTTCCATGAGTTCTCCCATACCTGGGAGGGGCAGCACTTTGAGCAATTACAATTCCTAATCCTGGCTTTGCTCATATGTATAATTCACCTTCAGTTTACACACTGTATGGAGAAAAAAACAACTTGCCCATCAGACAGATTTAACAACTAAAATGATGGCCTACTTATTCATGTGTTATAAGTGTTTACTTTCAAGAGAGGAAAATCTACGCATCACAATAATTATCCTATCTGAGCAATGAAGCTTGAAAACATTCACTGCCAATTTTTCAGTTAAAGCTGCTAACTTTATTGACCTGATGGCATTAACAGGGCCATAAAACTGAAGAAAAGACCAAAAAACTGAGCTACAAGTGTAATTAAGGCAATGTGGCTGTTGTAAGATCTGAATATACTTTTATAGCTTGAAAATGAACTTTTATTTCACTTCTAAGTTAGAGTTTGTAAGCACTAGTGTGATTCCCTGTGTATCTCTTTCACAACAAGAAAAGAAGCTTAGGAGCTTGGAGAGCAATTTCCCAGAGAGTTATAAATCTAAGAGATCAGAATGGCTATTTCTTAGCAGGTTTGGGGTTTTTTGGGGGAGGGGGATGAGTGTTGATGTGTATCTTAAAAATAAGCAGCAGAAAATCACTGATGAGGACAGAAATCCACAGAGGAACTATTTTTTATGAAAGCAACATGGTAACTTGCCTTGGGTTCTTTATCTGACAACATTTTTTAAGTACAGTAACTGCATTTGTTGTCCATCATTTCTATTTTCATTGTATCAAAGCTAGCAAACTTGAAATTTTAGATTGGAAAGGTTAGATACATAAATGTGCATAGTTGCATAGCAAACTCCCATTTTTTATTAAATTTTTTCAATCTGAAAACCATGCTAAATAAAGATTTAACTGTCTGTTTTCCTCTTTTTTAACCTCTTTCTTATTCTAAATGATTTCCATGTTAAGTACACAACCATTTCCTACTAGTATTTGATAACTTCCCTCAAAGACTCTTCCACTGCTCTTAATAACACTGTTCGGTAGTGAGTTAGGGGATCTTGACTGTACTCTTAGGAGAAAAAAGTTTCTGAAAGTTTCCCAAAACCACTGAAAAGTGAAACTTTAGGCTTTCATTAAAAGCTTTGCAAAACCAAGATTTTTTGGTTGTTTATTTTTTAGTGTTTATTTTTTATGAACTGAACAAGCATGGTTCTCTGCTGCTTTGGGGCACTTAGTGAGCTGGCTTGCATAACTCAAATACTTGGGAAGCCACAAATAATCCAAGTCCATGCTCAGTCTGCAGAAAACGGTAGAGGAAAAGACATCGTTCCAGAGTGTTCCAATACCATATGGCAAATAGCATTTTCTGCCGGTATGCAGCGCATTTTAACTCCAAGGAATTTGCAGTTAAATTCAACTAATTAATTCCATTTATTTTTTTACCAGGCTGTCCTTTGTGTTAAAAGGAAAGGAAATTCAATCTCCACCCACTGTGATTATCATTTTTATTACATGTGTAATTGTTGTGAGAGGAAAAGGGATTTTAAAGGCTGCCTAATAAATATGCACACAATATATATCAAGTGAGGGGAGGGAGAAAGAATGGCAAACAAACTTTTGTTTAAAATCTCAGTTTCTGACAGATACAGACTGTCCAATTATCACCTGTATTTTCTTTTAGGGTCATCAGAGGGCTAAGTACATACTTAAAAAGATATAACGTCCTCAAAGAGCCAGAGTACGAATGTAGCTGTTAGTGACTCCCTTCCCATTCGCTGTTGTTGACAACATCCAGGGTCAGCACTGTGTATGTGTGTATGTGTTGATGCCAACTGCTATTCAGGTGCTACTTTTTTTTCCTGTTGCACTGGCAAGAGACTCTCCTGTTCCCCAAAAGTATCAGGGAGCAGCTGATCCTCCTGGCTCTCATGTTCTCCCTGTCAGAGTCATGCATCAGGTATTTCAGTTGTATTCATGGACCTAGTGTTGGCCTGATGTTGCCATTTCAAAATATGCTATTAAAAAATAATTTATGACTGGGATGAATCTTATTGTGGGATACCGTGTACCAGCTTCCCAGATTTCCTAGCATGAAGGGAAGAAAAGGTAATAAACCAATGGGAGAAGGATCTCCACCAAGGCAGGGTGTAAGCATAGGCTTTATGGCCCACACAAGTCTCTATTTCCTAGATTTAAACAGATTTTAAGTGAGGAAAACAGCCATGCAGGTTGTGTAGGACTGAATGCCAGGCATGTTGAGGACTGCAGAGTGCCACTGTGGTAGAGAAGGCAGAAAGCTAAGTGTGAGGGTGTGCTTTCCCCCACCCCCGACCTTTATCTCCTGTAACCCTGCTCAGGTGACAACTACAAGTGGTGGTCCTAATGGATGCATCTGGTTATGATGGCTGCATCCGCTCAAAGTGGGTTCAGGAGACAGATAACAACACAATAGTCAAGGGCTATTGTGCGATGCGCCCACCTAACCACAGCAAAGAAACTAAAATCTGTGGTCGGTATGCAAATATGAGTCAATCATCTCACCCCCATAAACAGTGAGCAGCCCAAGAGCCCTTTGAGCTCTCCTGCATGGCAGCAGGCTACACGCCAGGATCTCCCCTTGAGCAGGGACGCCTCTCAGGGTTACTCCTCGAGGTTGAGAGATTCCTTGCCGCAACAGATCCTCGGTAAGTGACTAATAACATGCTAAACTTTGAAATCTTAGCTAAGTGATATAAAGGATTGATTGCGCATATACAATGCTTTAGACATAAACTGTTGACCAAGTCTGGGACTAGGACTGGATCTAGCCGCACCTAGACTCCTCTTTGAGAAGGAGAAAGCAAGGGGATCCTTTTCTGAACCTCATGACTCAACGGGAGGGTCTCCCTGACAGTTTTGTCTGACCCTGTCCTCTATGCAGTAAATAATCAAGTGTACCTTGCCATCGAATCTTGTTAAATAATTGTCACACTGAACTCTGTTAACTCCCTATTCGATATCAATAAAGTATATTTTTGCTTCTCTCTTACGAGTGGAGTGCACTCTCACTCCTTCCACGACAGCTTTCTGTACCCTTGTCTGATAGCACATCTCTGTTTTTCCCACTACACAGTTGGCTGATTTCCTAATTTTCTACAGCGAGGTAAGGAATAGTCTGTCAATCCTGGGACTGTGACGTCAGCTTTTGCAGAATAAATATAGAATCCTGAATGTTAGACTTCCCTGGCAAGGACAGAGGAAATAAGTTTTATAACATGTATGAATTTATTCAGTTTTGTTCTTTTATTCCTGTTCGTTATCGTTTCTCATGGATAAAATGCCATGTGGCTCCTATTTTCAAAAACAATCAGTTTTGAGCGGTGATGCTTCCAGTTTGGGCAGCCCTCCTAAATGGAAACTTCCAAGCTCAGAGATCTTCTGAACATCTCCCATCTCGTCTCACCTAATTAAGGTACTTAGAAGTTAGACATTTGCTGAGATTGGTATCTCAAGTTCTCTTTATAATCAAGGCAGAGAAATAGGTAGCTCCGGAGGGCAATTCATCTATCTTATATTAGAAACTGGTTTTAGGAAGAAAGCAATCATTCTCTGAAATTGTCTACTTCTCTCCATTGACTATAAAGCTAGACTGACAAGCTCAGACATAAAACTCTAACTATTAGAGTAAGTTAGGGTAATGGCCCCTATGTTAGGGGTCAATAATGCTTATTCAGACTACTGGGACCTTTGTGTTCTTAATAAGGCTGCCTTAACAATGCCTATTTTCCCTTGATCTTTCTGGATTCCCTGGGAACCCAAGAGCACGTTATATAATACAGATAATTAAGAGACCAGAATGAGCCAAACTGACGAGGTACTTGTACCTGTGGCTAGAACAGGGAGGTTGCTGCAGCAGGATCTTGGGAACATGTCAGGAGGACTGAAGATTTCTAAAACCCAGGACTGAAGACTTCATGCATGTCACTGAACAGAGATCTGTTCTCACCGTCTGACCTGTCTAACCCAGGTGATACAACTCATCAGTGTGACGGATGATGGGATCAGTAAACAGTCCCCCTGAGAGGATCTGTGCTGGGATACAGCACTTGCCTGCACTGTTTCAAGGCCCAGGTCAGTGTTCCAACAAAGTACTGCATTGGCCCACGTGGGCAAATTTACTTATCAGTTTGGGCAATGTGTTTATGCCAATTGTAAATGTGCTCAAGACAGAGCACAATGAGGGCTGTGCGATGATAAACTGAAGAGCCTGCATTCCCAGCTTGCACAACTCTCAAAAATCTGAGTCACCGAGGAAGGAACAGGAAATCTAGTGTCATGTGGTAAAACTGGAAATGTACAGTCTGATTTTCACACCATCCAAATGTATTTGCATATGTATTAATACCAATTTTCGAGTGAATTGTAAGAGTTCCTGTACATCAGTCTAATCATAATGTCCCCTCTGCCATGAGCTGCAGAGTGCTTTGGGCAGCAGCCTGTCACATAGCCCTGCCAGGAGAGAAGTGCTCTTTGGGGGATAATGATTTCGTTTGGATAATGGACACTGGATGTGATTTGGTATGCTTACTTAGCATGCTGGATACTGAAAAAGGAGTCTGCACATAGCTCGCTTAAACTATTTAGCTGTCTTCATTTGACTCATTAAAATCTCCACAGACTGGCCTAAATCATAATCCCATTATGGTTGGTGGCAAAACTCCCACTGACTTCCATGAATGTCTCTCCTTTTCAATTTCACTCTCCATCACTCTTTCTCAGTCTTATCCCAGTCAGCACTTCTGCACAGAGCTGAAAGCAGAGGATATTTTCCCCCTGCTTCACCACTTGATGGGATGCACAGATGGCTTTTCTTCTTGCTCCCTTCCCTCCTTCCACAATCCCAGCAGAGTTGTAGGGGGAGGAGGAGGGCTGTATTCAGCCTGCCTGTTATGACACTTAAGATGGACCAAGAGACAGTCACAGCACCTAAGTTCAAAATGAGCAATTCAGATCTTGTGCTGTGCTGGGACTGTTAGGCTCTAATTCCCTGTAGCATCACAGGAAAGAAACAGTCACAATGGTTAACTTAGGCAGCTCTTGCTGGTGGTCTAAATATTGCCTCCACCTTGCTCCGTCTACCGAGCAGTACAGGGCGCCAGCTCTTAATAGCCAGAGGTTTGAATTGCTCATTTCTCTTCTGAATTTAGACACTGTAATTGGAGTTTCATTTCATATAGCAGCCAGAATAGGCAGTCAGACCACAGCCCTAAATCACAGTCTCAGCTATTCATTGCTCTCACGAGGTTATTAGATGCCATAGCAGATGGCCTGAGGTACCAGAGGAGGTACTCCAATGTTACCCTCAGGGCCTCTGATAAAACTGACCTCTCTTATACATCTCATGAGTCCCTCACATTAAAGTATGGAACCTCAGAACTGTCTCATACATATCTGCACACAATTTGTTTTTTTCAATGCAGTTTTGCCTTCCATCAAATTGGGCAGAGAACGATGTTCCCTCAAAATAATAGCAACCTTGTTTCCACCCCACGTGGACAAAATTTGCTTGCACTTAAATAAAACCAAGGATTAAAAAATAATATTGAAACAGTGAATCTAATGTGTAGGAATGGTAAATAGTCTGGTTTCATCAGATGTGGAGCTAGTGGGGCTGAGAAGGAAAGAGAGAGGCCATCAGCATGGCACATTCACCATATGTTACTGCTGGGTGTCTAAGCTGCCCCACTAAAATTAGGGCAGTGGGTTAACCATGACTGCATTCAGCAGGGTGACAGCAGCCATGACTTGGTCAGTGTTGTTTGTGTGTCTCTTAAGATATCTATTTCCTTATAGAGTTGTGCTGCTCTTCATGCCATAAACTTTGTATGAATATAAAAGTTTGCTTTACTGGAAGTTAATTTAATAAAGGTGGCGGATAGGTGCTAATTCCTCTGTAAGGAGTGGGTGACTGCTGAATAATATGGAAGCCATTCCCCAGCTCCCCCAGTTTCAGTGTAGCTGTGATGACACTTATATACAAGGGAGTATTACATTGGAATATGATTCCTTCTTTGACTGCCTGACACAATAGACTACTCAGGCCAACCATTTTCAAACTGCTACCTGAGCTTTCTCAGGATGCAAAAAACTGAGTACAAACCATCTCCAAAGAAGTTAGTAGGAATTCGCAGGTCCATAATATTCAAGAAGCAGAAACTTTAACAGAATGGAAGATACATCAAAACACGTGCAATGCTTTGCCTACTGTCACTTAAGTACACTCCAGTAAACATGTTTCCATATCTTTGAAAAAGACCCATTTTCTTCTAATATTTCTTACAAGAGTTTCTAGTAAATGAACAATATATAGGGGGTTTTAATTGTTAAGACTTCACCCTGCAGATGCAATTTCTCAATGAACTGTTCAAACCTGCATAATGCAGTGATGAGCACCATGTAAAAGAACAGAGGAATTAAGTAGCCAGAAAGACAGATACTGAGAAAAAGCTCTGAGATAAACACATGCATTTATTTGAAGGAAGCAGATATTATACAGAGAACCAAATCCTGCTCACCTAAAAACCACCTTTTTACCACTGGGATGATGCACCTCAACCAAGTGAATTGGATTTGGTCTCCACAGTTTCATAGCTCCTCAAAGTGTTGGCTGGAAGCTGACTGAAGCACACAGAAAAGCGTACATTCAGCAAATAATTAAGACTAACTGGAGAACAGCTTTTATATGGCTGATTCCCCAGGCAAACCACCAAGAAGCTTTATGTTGATTATAAGTAACAGCTGCATGGAGGAATTATCAGTTTAAATAGAGGCTATTTACTATATTACCTTAACTAGTAAGATCTTGAGCTCGTCTGACTGTTTTGCTCAGAGCATGTTTGAGTATAGCCATATTCAAGCTGGTTGTGATCTAGTTTCACTGTTCTGGATCCTTCTCATCCAATATCCTGACTCTGACACTGGCCAGTGCAGGATGCTTGGAGGAAGGGGCATATAACCCATCAAAAAGCAGATGTGGATAATGAGCCTGTTTGTGGTACACACAGCTCTGGCATCATCAGTGTTCTTCCTCCTCTGTATGTGCACTGCTGAGAGTGCTGCTTCTCAGGCCATGTATACCAGAAGATCCTCATTTTTTAATAGAACCCTGTTTCAAAATCTGTAGGTACATTCTTTTCTATTGTTCACTTGAGACCTGGGACAGTTGCAGAGGGTCGTAAGTTGGATCAGCGAGGACATAGGCACATGTTGCATTCTGCTGCCCTTTGCTACAAGGATGATAAGCAGCAGCAGAGAGACAAGATAGGCAACCCGGGGCAGCAACATATTAAACTGTATTAATAAGATTTGCCAGAACACTTCTGTCCTTACCCCAAGACAAACACGAAATGACTCCACACAGCATTTTGAAACATTACTTTCTTTTTATTTACTAGAATAAATCCACAGAACAAGCCAAAATCAATGAAACCTATAACTGCTATCAAATATAACTTTTGGGCTCAGGTCAAGGTCATCTGGATTTTCTTTCTCCTGCCTTTCATAGCTTGTCTTCTAAAGTCCAGCTGGCCCACTACTACCACAGAAACTTGTGCATTTCTTCCCTTCTCAAATCCAAAGAATCTTCCTTGTTAATCTAGGCTTTCACTGTGTCTTTGGGAACCTCCCCTACTTTCTAAGCCTCCGGCCCAACAGCTAGCTTCATTATACTTGGGAATTTGCCATGCATACCTTGCCTCCTGCGGACATTTGGAATATGCTGGCTCTCCAGAGTTTTAAACAGCCACATTAACATGTATCAAAGATGCATATATCAAAGTACACTCATTATGATTAATTACTCCAGATATCCCCTCAGGGCAATTAAATCAGGAGGACTACTGCACAAACATATTCAGGATGATTCCAATACCAGAGACAGGTCAGTCAGCTCCTTGCAATCTTGGCATGTATAAATACCATAAATCAAGTAGGCATATGCTAGAAGCCTTTTCAAAAAAGACAGAGCCACATAAAGGCACTTCATGTAGCATCACTTTTCATAGTAGCACCCAGAATTCTCCCATGACTTCTTAAGGTGTTAAACTCTTTCACTTTATAGTTTATCTCAATTGTTAAAGTGAAGAATTATACTGCAATTCCTTGAGCTGATTTTAACACTAAGATATCTTTCCTTTTGGGCAGAGCCCCAAAACATAATATAAATTCTTAGAATGCAGAAGCCTTTGCTCCCAAGACTAAATAATTTTTGCTGTATATACAACCAAAAACCCTCCAACAGTGCTGGGATAACAACATATATGGCTTACTGAGAATCAAGTTTATGAATAAAAAAGGATTAGGTTGGCTGACTCCCCAGGATTATTAACTAAAATATGATTGCTTATCTTTAACTGGAAAGTAGCAGTGTATCCCACTATGGCCCATTTCCAGCAGCAATAAACATTTTTCCTACTAGATTTGCAGTACAGTTTTCAGGCATAGATTAAAATTTGAAATTCAAAAATATCATTAATTTTCCAGTTAATGTGTTCAACCTCTCCTACATGGAGAGAACTTAAATAAAATCAGTGGAATGAGCTACTGCTGTGCCTTGGTCAAGATCTCAGATGAATATCATTCACTGCTAGTGTGCTTGTAGTTCTTGCTGGACTACAATTATTAAGATTTCTAGTTAGAAACAACAAATACTTTGAATTTGGTATGCCTTTATCGTTATCAGGGCTTTTACATACAGGAAAAGAACGTGTGGCAATCTGCCAGATCTATCCAAGTTATAAGCATATTAACTCTGGAAAATGGAGTAAATATATCCCTAACTATAATCTATTTATCTAACTAGAACTGCATATACACATACCAAAGCAAAAGAGTAATACTTTCCACTTACAGACAAAAATTCTCCTGTCTCTTTTCATGGAGTGGAACAGAGCTTGACAGAATAACTTATCACTTTATTTTGCTTTGAAATACTTCTTTAGTTGTGCAGAATGTTTTACAAACAATGATTCATCCATAGGTTCCTCCTTCCCTCTAGTGACATTTTGTCCTGAATTATGAGGAAATTAAATATCTTTCTAAGGGGTACATACAGGGTCAACCACAGAATTTGAAAGCAGATCTTGCAGCTCTTTTGGCCCATAATGAGGGCTAAAGTCAATAACTGGTGAGTGTTGATGAGAAAATGCTGTGCTAACATGACACATTCTTCCTCCTTAGTCCACCTGGGTGCATCTAAACCTTCTGAATGGAGCACTCAGGATTTCATGTGAGAATTGTACTCCACCCATAGTTGTTAATTCATTGAGTCATGGAATAATTTAGACCTGAAAGGTCCTGTGAAGGTCATCCAATCTGACCGCTGCTCAAAACAGGGCCCTCATTAATCAGGTTGCTCAGAGCCTTGTCCAGGTGAGCTCTGAAAATCTCTAAGGATGGAGAGTCCAAGAGTGTTCTAGCCAACCTGTTTCAAGTGTTTGTGGGATTTTTTAACGTCCAATGAGAATATCCCTTATTATAACTTGTGTCTGTTGCACCTTATCCACGCTACCTGCAAGCACTTTAGTTTTAATTTCCCACAGTTACCAAAGAAATCTGGTCTGGGTCAAGAGGACTGTGAACAGTCGCATGTGGTACCTGTGTTATGGATGAAACTGGTGCACCGTAAAGGGCTTTGTTTGGACAGAGCCAGGGCACAACATGAGGTAAAGCATGCCCTCAGATGTTCACTGTAAACAGAGTATAGACCATGGCTTGCAAAGACTGAACTGGACAGAGTTCTGCTTCACAGAGAATATCAGGGCTTCATTATTAGCTTGCTTTCAAAGGCAGAAAAAAAATAGCATTTTGAAATTTACTGTGAAAGGGAATGGAGCACCAGCTCTGGGATGGTCTGCCTGGTGGAATTCCCCAGAGGTTATAGTAAATAGGAGCTTAATTTACTGGGAAACTTGAAGCCTGGAAACAGATTTTCCAGCAGCTCATTATGCAGCTGGTGTAGGGCCAGATGAGAGAGAAAACCAAACAGGCTTCAACAACTGCCTAGCAGGCAGGATTTCACAAGACCTGTCTGCTTAAAACCAAATGGTTTCCACAAAGCAATTCAATTCTGATGAATGAACAAATTCCAGTAGGAAAGAAATAAGGATTTTTTTCTGATTGACAGAACCACAGAATCAAATGTCTGGGAGGGATCTTCAGCTACATTACTAACAGTAATGGACTTCCAACTATTCCCTGAATGTCTTTTTTGAGATTCCCTTGACAAACCATGGCCTTGACATTCTCCTCTCCTGACAGAAACAGGATTCCTATTTATATTAATAGCCATTTTGTACCAATAATGACTGCCAGATGTTGGTGAGGAGATTCATCAGGAAACATCCAAGATGGACATTTTGCTCTATGGAGTGGTGCCACCTTGGAAACCTTGCCTCAGTGTCTCCACAGCACCTTGCTTATTATGGTGCAACTTGCTACTGTATTCCAACTGCAAGTCTGAAAAAGCTGGGGCAGCTTATTTAAAGCAATTGATCTCTCCAAAGTACAAAAATGTACAGACATAAGAGTGACTGAAAAATCAGGCCTAAGCATTCTAAGAAAAAAAAGAAATGCTTATTCATATGTATTTTTATTAACAATAACTGGAGCTCCACTACAGTAGGTAGATGCTACTATAGCATTACTAAGATACAGACAGTGCTGTACAGCCTCAACAAGGTTGGACTGAAATATAATAAGAAGCACATTCAGTGTCTTGTCCAGACCTACAGCTGAAAATATTTCTTGCAGTCAAGAGCCAGTTCTGCAGGACTGTCCTATAGTTATGGGAACAGGTTAAGAAAGCTGAAATGGTAATGTTTTAACCTGTTATTTATCCTTAAAGATAAGAAGATAAGAAACGGGCTCAGTATTTCTCAGTGCATGGGTCTTCAACATTGCACAAGATTTTAGCAGAGGAGTACAGAAGTCAAGTTAATGGGCTGAGCATGCCAGATTCTCAATCATATAGGAAGGAGGTTTATACATTCTAGGAGACCACACACAAAGCCTGCACATGTGTGTACATAAAAAAGGCATCGCTAATGAATCCTGCAGACAAGTGGAATTTTAAGACTGCATTACGAAACAAATGAATGGAGAAGGCAGTTGTTACTGTTCTGAAAATATGTTAAAGAATAACCTCCATAAAAATGGAGTCTTACAGTGTCTAAAAGACTTTAATGATAGCCGAGGCTTGGAAGGTGTCATTGCCTTCAAGACTCACTGTCTTCCCTGGAAGAAAGGACTGTTTTTAGCTCTGTGGTAATTGCAGGATGTCTTCCCACTCCAGAGTGAAGGTGATTATCTCCAAACATAGGATAAGTTGACTATCCCCAGACAAATAATAAGACATTATCTTTCTTTTCCAGGCAACTAATTAAACAAGCTCAAGCTGTAACAATGTGTGTACAGTAATTTCTACGTTATTGTAGTTACAGAAATTAGTGTCAGGTACCAAAAGGAGCAGGAATAAAGAATGCATTGTTGAAAGATAATGAGGTAATTATTACCTAAATATCTAGAAAAGTATATTATGTTTGCATTGTAAAAATGCTCACTTACAGATTATCTATTTCTCCCACAGATTTTTATCATCTCTCTCTCTTGTTTCTCTTTCTGTCTGGCTTGCTCTATGCCATTGTGCAATACTTGGACCCCAAACCTTTCACCAAGTTAGGAATGCAAAGTCACTGAGTGCTTTTCCAGATAAATTTCAAAGCTTTTTCATGCATTTGCAAGTCAAAGAGGGAATGCAAAATTTGGGGTTTAGTGTGTTTAAATGGAAATTTACTACTCAAAACACCCGTCTCCTGGAATGCATTGCCATGATTCCTTAGCACAGTACAGTGGATATATCCATGCTTAAAAGGAGAATGAAGTTGAAGAATGCATAAATATAAATCTAAACAACCAAAGGCACCCTGGGTAATGGTCCAAATCATTCTTTCATCATCAGATGGAATGGCGTTTTGAAGGAATAGGGCCTCTCCTATCTGTCTTTAAAATGAGTCAGAGGCAGGGGCGGCTTTGACCCTGGTTTACAGTCCCTGATTGATTGCACTTTCTTCAGAAACCATCACTTCCTTTTTTGTCCTTTGTGATCTAATACCTGGCAAACAGGCAGCTTGTCAAGGAACAGCAATCCACAGTAATGCTGAAGACATTTGAAACATTGACATACAAACAGTTTTGTAGGAGAAATACCAGTGTCCACTTTTCCAATACTACATATAGTCCTGTTCATAAACCCTTCTCTGCAGTACCTTGCAAAGGAAGCAAAGATTATTCCATGCTTACTGTCATTCTGTATTTCTTTTCTTTATTTTATTACTGTATTTCTGTATTTCTGTATTTCTGAAATTACTGTATTTCTTCTCTTAGTCAAAAAGGTGATTGTGGAACTAGTGGCCTCAGCAGAAGCCAGTCATTATTTCAGGACCTCTTCTGTGAACCACCTGCAATCAGCTTTAAGGGTTACATTGCAAATGCCTCACAACAATAACTGGACAGCAGGCTTTCCAACATCTAGCTGATGAGTTGCTGACCTGAGACAATAAAAATTAGCTTTTAGAGTAACCTGTTTCCATATTTATAATAAATAATGCATTTATTCGGCATTCAAATGGTTAGTGCTAAAGTTTTCAGACAATCTCTGCATGGAAGGTTTTGGAAGCTTCTTGGGATCATCCTCAGTCTTCCCAACAACACCATTTCCCTACACTAGCTATATATTTTGTTCCAGGAGTTGCACTGTAGGCGTACATGTCAATCTATTGTGAGCACTTTGTTCTCACTCTGTCCACTCAACAATCTCTCCACATCTCAGAAATACCTTTGAATGCCTCTCAAAGAGCCCGGTCTAATGCATGGGCCTTTTCCTATGAACAACACTGTAAATGTAGACATGAAAGGTGCCAGATGTAAGCTTTTGAGAAAAAAGTGGTGTGCTGGTATAGGTGTGAGTATATGCATGAGCTGTTCACATATAACCAGTTTCCAAGTTTAACTCAACGTAGTTCCATCGCCTTGATGGAATTATGTAAATTTATACCAAGTCTATCAGCAGAAAGCTAACATGTTTCATCTTAGTACAAAAGCAACACCATCTTTTATATGTATTGGAGTCTGAAAGTGCAACTGAGCACATTCAAGGGATGATTGTGACCAACTAAATCAACAATCAGTATTGAAAATGCATTTTTATCATAATTATTGCCGGAGCATTAATGACTTAATTTCTCATTTCCCCCTCACCATGTTAAGTCATTCAGTTCTCAGTTCCCTTGAATAAGATAATTATATTTGGAAAAATTTTGTTTGATGCTTCATCTTGATGCATAGAAGCAGCTTCTCATTTTGCGGTTATGCCAATTAAATAAATATAATGAAAATACTTATAAAAGTAATGAGTGAACATGTTTAACTCTTACTTCAAGTTGAGGCTCAAAATTATTTGAATACCTGTGGGGTTTTTAGCATTGCAGAAGTATAAATCACTACATAAGTTACAAGGCCAGAAAAATGAATCCAAATGCCCTTCTCCTCAGAAGGCGGTTTCTATGCAACCTCTAACTTTTATTACAGGATAGTCTGGCTGCATAACTGTTCAAAAAGTTATGAGGTCTAATTTTTGTAATAGCAAAGTAGTTTTTCTCCTCATATTGTAAAATTGCTGAACCGTTATTGAGTATATTTTCAGCAATAAGGCCACTCTTGGACAAAGCCTTGACAATTTCAGCTCCAAAAAGTTGTGGAATAGAAACTATTACACAATCTCAGCTATAATAGGCATCATTATTCCCTCTATAGCTGCATCCTAACTGGCTTTGTTGTGGCCAGTAGAAGTTAGATATTGTTAGATCCTGTAAGTAAGGAAATTTAGAAAGAGGAAGAGGACCTAACTACCACTTTATGTCCCAAATCCACAAAGGTAATGTGGTACCCATCCCTCAATGTAGTTGCTGGAATTAGATGGCTAAATTATTTTGAGTCATATGTACTTAAATACAAAATTTGGAAGATCGAAAGTCCCATGTAATCCTCGAGGTCTCTACATTTCTGTAAGTCTAGTGAGTGCCCAGTTAGAAGGAATAATTTGAAACCAGATGTCTCCTATCAGTTCTGTCTTTGTCAAGAAATAACACATTCTGTAGTGCCTGTCCCTTGATGTTTCTTGCTAAAGGTACTGTGAATTGTCTAGGTAAGTAAAGCAGAGGACATGAAGCTAAGTCTTCCACACCCCAGCAGAGTGAGCAAACCACTAAGCCACTGGGCTTTGAGGAGCTTCAGAGGGAAGGAAATAATTTGGCTTGAGAGCCCAAGTTCAGCAAAAAGTTTCCAATGTATCAGAAACCCCTAAACCTGGCGAGTGATTTGGTGCGGAAGAAAACTAGATTATCATTTTGAAAAGGGAAAAATGGAACTTAGAGATGAGTCAAATGAAAAGAAAATAATAAAATAATCAAAAGTGTTTTCTTTAGGATGGTCTAGGGCCACAGAGGAGGCTGGGGAGGGGTATGTCCCCAGCCCTAATAGGTGAATTCCTCAGTGCATTTTAAAGGCAGCTGAAGCGGCTCTACTGACATTGTTACTACCCTTAGGTAGTCTGCACTGCTAAGACTAAGTCACTCCTCTGATTCCAGCTGTGTCACTCCTCTAAATCTAACTGTCTTTGGAGAATTTATCAATTATACTTTTTCTCTGTCAAGAGAGATTTTGAACAAGAGCTTCTTATTCAAAAAACATGAACTTTTGCTCAGGAATAAATATACTAATACTAGCATGGATGAAATTTCTGGTAAGAATGAGAAAGACAGCTCTACCACTCCCAAACAGCAGCTAGCCTAGGGCTTGGGGCGCTCATCCAATGCAGAACAAGATATGCCTTGAGATTGCAAAACATTCCTGAAGCAGAGGGGAAACTCCAATTCTTCCCCAGTTAGAAATCATGGAAAACATATGTAAAATGAACCCTTTTTCAACTTACAGTAAGCTTTTTTGCATTTAAAGTGATAAAATGATTTAAGTCTTAAATGCATTATTCTATTCTGTTTTCTTCTCTTTACACCTTCAGCATCACATTCTCACCCATCAGTAACTGATCATCACTGCAGAAAACCTCTCGTTTTGTCCCAAGTTGCACTCCTTGGAAAGTCTTGCTATTTTTCTCCAGTTGACTGATTTCTTTTCAAATTCAAATCCTGTGTTAAATTTCTTCTCTCTTTATGATCTGACCTCTCATTCCTGTCCCCATGTGCCCTCCACTTTTATTGAGACAACTCTGTGCTCAGAATTACTTGATTTGGTTATTGACTGTTGTGGGAACACTGAAGCTTTGTGATTAATTGATCACACCGTGTATCCCATGCTGGCAAGCGCTTCTGTGGCACACAGTCCTGGGATTTCTGTTTTCATCACTTAAAAAGATGATACATAAAACCAGAACCACTCAGTGCTCCTGTTTAACATATCCATAGATTTTATTTCAAATAATCAGTGTTTCATATGCATCTAAGTCAGACAACATTTCAAAAGATACTTGCTAGTCTCAAGTGCTCTTAAGCCTCTTATGTTCTTCCTCCTCCACAGTCAAGTATTGTATTAGGACACAAAGCTACCAATGGTTTAAAGAGCCCTATGGAAACAGTATGGCAAACCTATAACAAAAGAAAGGATTCTTCCAAAAGAGATGGTGCTTGAAGCATTCGGCAGCTTGCCTGTGTGAAACCATTCGTGGTTGGTGCTCCTTGCCCAAAAAAAATGGTGTGCCACTGTGTGTGCCGGCATCATGCCATCCTAGCAGATGGGCATAAGCATAGGCAGCCAAGAGACCATATATGAACATCAAATGTGTTTTCTAAGAGCATAGTTCATAGCCAAGAATATTTCAATGGTTAGCTGTTTTGTCAGTGTAGTCAAGGAGAAAAGCAAGCCAAGGAGAGGCAAGGCCCCTCAAAAAGTCACCCGTTTTATAAATGACAAAACTTACAGTTCAAAGCAGTCACAAAGACTGTCTCCCCCAAGAATTTCTTGTATTCAGATACAAAATCCAAGTACAGGAAGTTGGTCGGGGTGCCACCGTAGCAAACTTTTTAGTTATCTTCTGCTGAATTGCAATAGGACACTCATAAAGGTCCAAGAGAGGTGGGACACAGCCAGGTCAGCCCAGGCGGATGGAGGTAGTTCACACTGAGTGGAAGGATATGTGCCAGGGCACCCTGGGGGCTGGCACCTCCCTGGGGGCAGGAGCAATGGGCGCTTCCCGTGATGGCTGGCAGGGCAGAGCCTCGCAGCCAGGCCTATCCCGCCGCCCCAGACAGGGATCGGGGGGGGCTGGAGGCAGCCCCAGCCCACAGCATCAGGCGAGTACGTGGGCATGGGGCAGGTCCGAGGTCAAGCTGGGAAATCTCTCAGTGCCTCAAGGCCTTGACAATAACTGTCCTCACTGCAGTCTGCCACAGCTTCGGATGCAACGGTTACTAGAAAAACTAAAACGAGATTGCTTAATTTTTGTTGTCATCAGTAGAAATTTTGACTGAATTTTGTGTAAAAGAAACTCAGCAGTAGTATAAATTACAAGATTAATATTGGCATAAAGTATTTTTAGAGTAGGCTGATGTCCCAGCCTGTCCTTGGTCCGTCCCCATCCCCATGGCCCTGCCTGGCAATCACGAGGCTGTGTCTGACCCTGGTTCCCCTCACTGGGCCTGATGCTGACCCCCACCGCAGGCTGATGTCCTGGCCTCACCTTGGCCTGTCCCCATGCCCATGGAGGTGCCCAATACTTCTCTCTCTCCATCAGCCACAAAGATGAGACCACTGGTTTAGGTTAGGTCTCCAAGACATTTAACTTAGGGGCCCTCAGCTAGGAGGACACCCAGTTAAACATCTTCACCGCCAGCTCTAGTTAGAACCAGCGTTGCAGGACCAAGCCTATGACAGGAGGACTCTGGAATTTTCAGCACTTTCAATTTTATTTATTTTTTAAAAACTACGTTATAGTAATCCACAGTTTATGGTAAATGTGGTTATTACCCCATTAGAGTTGTAACAATTTACTGAGGAGCTCTGCTTCTCTCACATGGGGAAGACTTTGATTCAGGAAAAAAAGAAAAGTATATGGTTCAAGCATCATATTAAACTCAACAAGATAAATCATGTCTTCATATACTTAAGTGTTTTGCTGAATCAGGGCTTGAGTATATATGATCAGTATCATTGTTCACAGGAGTATTGTAAAGTTATAAAAGGATGGGCTGTATACTGAATGGGAAAGCAGAGCAAGAGGTATGAAAAGGGGAGGTTATTTTTCTTCAGTGATGATGTGCTGGTTTAAGCTGGATTGTAACAGCCAAACCTCTGAGGTGGAATGTGTATTGTGCACCCATGCCTGAAATCCTCATTTTATGTTGTTTTAGGTAATCCATAGCTATGCCAGGAAGCATTATTGTTCTTTTGATTCCATTTTGTCCATTCTACGGCTCCTGGTATGACATGTGAATTGCTCTCAGGAATGCTATTTGGGTATGTGTAGAAAGAATTAAAAAAAAAATTCATGCCAGGCTATTAGTATCACCTTTCTTTGACAATTAAAAACAGAATCCAGTGTTAACATCCCAAATAGATTCCTAGGTTTATATACACTATTTTTTCTTTTGTTGTTTAAAAATAATTTAAAATGTACTGCAAATGCATTTTGTTTGTATCTTGTAACCAAGCACTCCAAATCACTCCAAAGAAAATTAAAGAGTACACAAGTGATCTCTCTTCCACTTTCCTAAAGCATGCCAACAGAAAAGCAATCCTGCTGTAGTGGTTGAATATGCTCATTCCTATCCTAGCTAATCAGATATTAGGCCCATCCTATTACACATGCTGGGCACGACTATAACCTGCAGTCTGCATTATTTCAGTTCATGGTATCACAAAATAAAATCACATATCAGAAAAATTTCCTATTGGTACAAAACACAGTTCTTTCCCTTAGCATCAGCAATCAATCTAGAATAAAGTACATTGCTAATTCATCATTCTGCACCAATTTCTAAGTTCAAATTCGATCCCAAGTTTCAGAGATCTGGATGTGACTTGTGACTTACTTAGCTTCTCCACTCCACACCCATGATCACCCATAATGCCAATGTTCCAGTGAAACATTGCAAATGACTACCGGCAGCAAAAGACTTAGAATAAAAACAATTTTCTCACGGAGTGCTTCTTTACTAGAAAATAGTGTTCCTTCATTTTTGAAGAAAATTTAAATGGACCAAGTCTCAACCAAGTCAAAATTAAATTTTTAATTATTTTGAATGATCGAAATTTTGATGGATTTTGAATTAAATTTTGAAATTCAAAATTAAATTTTGAATTTCTTTTTTGAAGAAAAGATACCTTTTCCCCTTCCACATACTTCAGTCAGATGACAAAGAGCAGACCACTTGCTTTATTTCAGCCTTTCTTTCTTCCATTCCTGATTTTAGATGAACAGCTATTGACTATACTCAAAACCAATTTAAACAACAATACAGTATTTAGGAACTTTGTCTTTGTCTGTTGGAGGACAACAAAGAATTAAAAAATCACCCTATTAAACAACCTTCTTAAGTTTTTAATCATGCTTCTGTGAGCATTTTTACTCACTCTGAAATTTTCCATCTGCCAGTAAAGCTGATTTGTCATTAATTCAGCAAATAATGTGTTCTGAATGCAGTCGATAAACTTTACCTTTTCAATTGTCCAAAGTAATCCAAATACCCCAAAGGGCATGGATTGTTTGAAGAAAGTATGTAACACTATTTTTATCACAAATAAATTCTACCTATCTCTGTCAATATTGTTATTAATGTTATTATTAATATAATTTAGAAGAAAAGCTGAAGCACTACAGCTGATGAATTATAATAAAACCATACTGCCACTCAAGAATTATGCTGGTCTGTAGAAAATAATACATCCATAAGAAATCCCAAAAGCCAAACAAAAGACCTTCCCTTCTAACCTAAAATATAATGTGATTGATTCTATGATAAAAATCTCTTGCTATCAGCAGCTACCTACTTTGCCTGTGCCTTCAGCAAGTGCCAATTCCTGTGCCTTGAGTGAGTACTGATTTCATGCTTAAATTAAGGGCTGATAACACATATCGTGTAGATCTTTTGAAGACAAAGATAGCAGAGAGAAGAGACAAATACACTTTAAAAGGAATTAACACCGGTAGAAATTACACCTGTACTACTCCAGGTCTATATTCAAACTGTATTTCAGTAACTTCTTTGAAAAGTAGAGAAATAAGTAGATCTGCCATTTTATTCATTAAATATCTTACAAATACTAATTAAAAAAAACCCTGCTATTCAGTAACTCCTTTGATGGCAGTATCAAGAAGAGCGAAAGGTGGTTTTATAAAGCTGTATTTGTGTGCTTTAGAAATAAATACAAAAGGACAGGAAAAAGACCAAAAGGCTCCAAGTAAATCTTCAAAAGACAAACAAGGTTCTGCAACTTTGAAGACTGATCTTAAAAAAAAAATCTATCTTTTTGTTCTTGGTATTTAACTGAAAGTGGAGAAGGGACCATCAAGCATTAAATGAGTTTGAGTGGATTTTTTCTTAGTTTTCAAAGATCTTACATGAACATGGTTTCTGCCCTATTAATAAGGTGTAAGGTTCTCCTAGTACCTTGTGTCTTATAACAGGAGCAGATACATTGGAAAAAATTAAATTTTTAAGGCAGTTGTAGAATAAAGTACGCTTCACATTAGATAACATATTCCGCTTGTATTAGTGACTGGCTTTAGTCTTGTAGCCTGGGACATTAATTATGTTAGCTGTACTGTTAGCATTAATTAGAATACCTCTGTATATTATTGCAACCCTAGTACACCCCTTTTTCTATGGTGGAGATATGTAATTTCCTGTGGCAATGAGTTCTTCAGGCTAATTGTACATTTTGTAGATAATTATAATTGTAGATAATTTTGTATTTTATCAGCTTTGACTGTTCCTCATTTTCATTTCACTGGATGCCCTCTTGTTCAAATATTTGAGGCAGTCAGAGGAGGGGGTCTTAAATTTACTTACACAGGCCTATGCTTATGTTCATATTTTTACAATTTCTTTTTTGATCTTCCATTTTACACAAGACATTCACACAATGTCTGCCTGATTCATTGCAGGCAACCATAAATGAACTCCATCATCCCTTGGTTCACTTTCTGAACCAATCAGATATAATTCAGCTCTAATTCAGAAGTTATAGATCCACTCCAGCATGAACCTGACCTAACATGTCTTGCAACCTAATTAGCAAAGCCTGCGATGAATGGGCAGACATATCCCCAACTGATAAAGTGTTAGAAGCAACAGAACTAAATTAGACTGAGTACACTCACATTTACCACAGCAGTCCAAGTTCAGAATCAGGGTATAATCAACCCTCCCTCACAAACAATTCCCCAACATCAAATCCTGTATTCAAATTAACTTAATTAATACTACATCTGTTAAGAACAACTGACACCTGACAACTGACACCTGCCGCTGTCTAACAAATTTTCCTCCTAAACTATTTTTTTTGACAGAACCTTTAATATTTAGAAAAAAATATTTGTATTTGCTTTCCATGGCAAGCATTGATTTTTAATGAAAAAACACATGTGGTGACCTTGAATTTTGTAGTTAGAAATATTGCTGCTGAGTCCCTTTGGAGCTGTAAGGGAGATTCCACCTCCTTCATCTCTCTGGGTGAGGGTCACTGAAGGACCACTACCTCTATGCAGCACTCCCTTTCCAGCAGCATGTCACAGCTGTTTATCAAGGTCATGACGGGGAACATGTTGCAGTTCAGAGGAAAAAATGCAATGGATTACACTGATATCTCTATCTGACCAGCAGTTGACCTCACCACCACTTCTTCTCTTACATTAATACTAATAATTACATATTTATAGACTAATAAAATATAAACATAAATATAAAAATGATATTTTTATATACCAAAACCAATTAAGATAAAGGTAATAGTGACAAAATTATAGTATTAACAGCTTCAGAACTCCAGATTAGCATCTGAGCCTTGGTATCAGTTTCCTGCTACAATTATGAGGAATTAAAGCATTTATCTGAAGAATGTGTAAGCACAAATTCTTTGGTAGTTGTGAGGCAGCATCTCAACAGGGCATTCTGAAAGCAGGTCAATTCTTTGCAGAAAATCTGTGAAAACTGGGTTCTCAGTAAGATCTTTTCTTAGAAATATGCTTAAAAGCTTGTAGGGGGAGAAAAAATATGCCATTAAATGTGGAAAACTATAGAAGCAGATACCTTATACTGCGTCCTATGTATTACCATGGTAGTTTTGAAGTGACACAGATTTTGATAAACTAGAGAGCAGCCATGTTGCCAGTACAACCAATTTATGCCTTTTTCCTCATTTGAGCAGGAATAGCTGATGCTGCAGTGCACCACAAGCTAAACTATGCTGGCCAGTGAATACAAAAGGCAGAATGAAGCATACACTCACTGTGTGTGCTAGAGGTTGAGAAATCAGGTAAATAGGATAGTCTATTTCCCCATGATCCGACTGAAGACTAGATAGATCATGCAGGAACAGAAGGGAGATTATAGGTTCTCCTGATTTCTTGCATGGACCTGCAATTCTGTTTACAATCCAGCCTACAATGAGGAATGATCTGTGAAGAATAGATGTCTATCATCTTATTTTACTATTCATTTTTTATTTGAGACTCATACATCACAAGGAGAGACAAGAATTTTTATGCCTTCTAGAAGGCCATGAACTGAAAGATTAAACCAATTGAATGATTTAGCCCAGAGAAGAAGTGCTAGAGAGAAGTCAACAATGAAAGGCAGTGTTGGTAAGCGTAGCACAAAGGTGTGAAACCCAAAGAGATGTAGGCACAAAAGGGTGCCAAACCACCACCTTTACTTTGAACAGTGAAATACCATAATGCAGAAAGGTTTGAATCTGGAGCATCTACAGGAACTCAGGAACACCACTGCCTCCCACAGAAGCAACACACCGGTAGGCTGTTTAGCCGATTGCTTCCATGGGCCACAGTCTCTGGGAAGAAGGGTCTCATGGCTTTTCATTTCTACCAAGTTCTTGAGGGAGACGACCTCTGTCTTGCACAAGGGCAGCTGCTCCCAGGTCTCCCTACCCACATTTCATGTACTGTATTTACACCACACAGGGGAATGGCTAATTCCCAGTGGGTACCATACACCATGCATTTCCTGTATTTGGAAAGATCTCCTAAGTGAGGTGCTTTTCCCATCAGTCGTTTCATCCTTGTCTTGAGGGCAGTGGCAGCCAAAGATTACAATGGAGACAACAGCGTGACTTGCAAGGACACAGGAAGAGAATCTCTGCTCTTCCCAGCAGGAAAATAAAACTGGTTTAATCTATTAGACAAGGATATGAAGGTTTCTGGATGCCATCATGGCTCTGCAGATATCATTATGAGCTAATTCATTTATGGACAGAATATCCACCAGGGCTT
This sequence comes from Mycteria americana, assembly GCF_035582795.1. Taxonomy (NCBI): domain Eukaryota; kingdom Metazoa; phylum Chordata; class Aves; order Ciconiiformes; family Ciconiidae; genus Mycteria; species Mycteria americana. The sequence continues at coordinate 212,733,839 of NC_134365.1, forward strand.
TCTATTGACCTGGAAAGGCCATGGGATGCAGAGCGCTAAAGGAAAAACCTCCTGGGGCTCTCACACATGCCTATAACAGCAGCAAATCAGCCTTTCCACGTTCACTGGTTCAGTTTAATCTCTCTCTGCTGTATATTGTGGTGGGTCAGCCTCACACTCATGACCTATTATCACATCTCAGCTGAGGAGGGGTGTCCTTTCAAACTATTTCTTTTTTTATTGTGATGATGCTCTTGTACTTTTCCTGTATTCAACAAAATCACAGTAAAATGCTCATGAGGCAAAGAGTCTGCTCTTGTTGGAAGTCACACAGTCAAGCATTGAGGTTCAGTTTTTAAGGTGATACATTTTTTATTGCTGGTAATAAAAGCTGGAATTACACATGCTAAGGTAATTAAATCTCATGCTTCCAGGAAAAATGCCTCTGTCCTACTGATAGTTCTGGATATATGATTTATTGAACAGATGTATCTGTATCAGACACTACTGAGCACAGAACAGTGGCTTGATGAATCTATTATGTCCCCTGAAGGGGAAATCACCACTCTTTTGGTTTGTGCTAGTCACAAGCTACATTAGCATAACAGATCAGACAGAGCAGAAGGCAACTACTGCTCTGGGAATAGAAGGCCAGGATCACATCCAAACTACAAGGCTTATTAGTGGAACAAGCAAACATCAAATCAGCATCTGCAGGACCTGATGGGATTCACTATGGGATGCAAAACTGGGAGTCAGCGTATTCTCTGGCATAGATCAAAAAGTCATTAAAATCAGAGATGTCACCAGAAGACCAGAGGAAATCTAAGTGTGTTGCCAATGTTAAAGAATGAAGAGATGAGAGTAACAGACCAGAAAATTTGGCTTCTGTAGCTGTAAATATGTTGGAATGAATCTTTCAGTAGAGATAAGGTGGTTATTAAAAAAAATCCAAAGGGGCAAAATGATGTGAAAATGATGTGAAAGTGGCAAAAACTCAGTGTTTGCCAATGCCAATCACACAGGAGCCGCTATGATCCTCTGTTTTCTTTTTTGCTCCTTAGAGTTGACCAGTAGGCACTGACTTTATAATGGTCTTTGCCATAAATACCAGAGAAGAGCACAGGAAAAATGATTTTCACAGGAGAGGGGACATGATAATAGAAAAGCATCACATTTTGGAGGGGTTATGTTGAATTCTTATATGTATTATTTATCATAGAAAAAGTCAAATTACAGTGTAAACAACCAGAGGACACAGATGGAGATCAGCGTAGCAAGCAAGAAACATGTGGCCAGGGCTTACAGGAGCAAATCTACAAGGCAGTAAAAGCGACTTTTTAGCTTCTTCTTTCTTACTTCTCCTTTTCTACATATTAGAAAGTAAAACTGAGCCTACAATATCGATGAATTCACTCCTCTCTTACCAGTAACTATTGTTTTTCTTGAGCTTTCAGGCTTTCCTGTATCACAATGGACAGAATTATCAGGAGGCCAGTGAATCATCCAGTATTCATTTATGTCCTCCACTTCTTCTGACAATTATTATTAAGGGGGAGATGCTGGGGAAAATATATGCACTGAGACCTGATTGCAAATGGTATGAGCAAGTTTTATTACATTACATGGGCACATTCCTAATAGGAATCCATACTTGAAGAAAAATTAACTGAGCTGGTGAGTGAATTAGTATCAATCTTCCCCATTCTGCAATATTAATAGAAATTACAAAAGACTCATGCTAGAAATCACTTTCAGAGACAGAAATGGATATTGTACTGCTTAAATGGATGTTCCAGGCAAACAGACTATTTTAATCATGGTATAAACTGCTGCCTCTTTGAAATACTCAGTGTAAACCTTAAGGGCATCCTTGTCACTAGGACATATGAGTTATGGTTCTGCATCACCACCTTCTAGAAACACACCATCAGAGGTCCTTTTTGATTTTAAGTATTCATATTTTTTATTACTGGAAAAGAATAATGAGGCATTATTTTCCTACGTATAATTTTATCCAGCGGCTGGATCCAGCTGCTCCATAGATGTTGGCACCACACAAGGCAATGCCAGTAGGAGCTACCTTTGCCTCAATAAAAATACATTTATTTATATTCTCGTATCAACCAATGATTATCAAGTACTATTGTGGTAAGTTCCACAAGTAAGCCAAGTTCATGACAGCTATGACAGCTGCACACAGAATTGCTACTGTGAGGTGATCTCCACGTATGTAAGAGATAAGAGCCTATAAAAGATATACAAATGTACATATAGGTACTAGATAGGCAGAAGCAGAGGACTTAAGAGTGTTTCTTGCTAGCAGGAGGTGTAGGTGTAGAATCATTTAAGGGAAGAGGCAAGTCAAGATGGAAGAGGGTTTCTGCCTGAAGAGTTTTTCCAGGGTATGAAAAACATTCCCAACTTTTCCTTATATAGTACTTGAAGCCAGTAGGAGAATACAGCTGGTTTGCTGTCACAAAAAGCAGGAATCTGCCTGCTTCAGAGGCTGAGCTCCAAACTGAATGTTTCTCAAGCAAGTTTGTGCAAGATAACATATGCTAAATGGCTAGGAAACAGAAAAAGCCAAATTTACTCATAATAGAAATTGGGCCAGCTTCCACATCTCTGAACTTGCAGTGATTTTCAGCAATGAGACCTCCCTCAGCCAAAATAATATCCTTTGAGAGCAGAAAGCTGTCTGGATGTTTGTCCTTTTCATTATGCTAGAGCAGGCAAAGGGACTTTTCCCCTTTTGCTCTGGGGGTCAGCTGCTAGGAAGAAGACTTGGAACCACATAAGTTATGCACTTACTGCTGCTTAGACAAGGCGTATGCTCACCAAGTATGAGTCTTCAGATCCTGATCAAATTTTATCAAGTAAGTTTTTTTCCTTAGGAAATCTTTGACAGTCCTTTGAGATCCTGCTGGGTCATTCCTGTTTTAGGGCTGGGGAGATTAACTAATATGAAAATATCAGAAAAATTATAACCTTAGGTAACACCTGGATCATGCCACGGTAATGACTCATAGAAATTCACCTCTAGAATATGAATGACCTTTTCCTGTTTTATGTTTGCCTTTTTTTATCCCTTGGAAATTCCCAGTGATTTGGATCAGTTACTTCAGTAAGAGGATATCTTTTAATACCCTCTACATTTACGTAATTTCAGGCCAAGAAGATTTTCTAGGATGCGCCAAAGTTGCAGCTTCTTAGAAAAAAAGGGGAACGGGGATAGAGTAGTTCTAGTTACTCAAACCCATTTTCCTCCTTTGGATAAAATAGCATTTCATGACCACTCATTTGACCTGGTCTGAAGGGAGACAATGAATTGAAAACAGGTTGAAATTAATGACTGATTAACTTAATGTGTTACCTTTATGTGATTACTGCACATTGCTGGATAGCTGAATTAACACATTACCTGCAAATGAATATTTATTGCTATGGGATTGTCATTAGCATCTTATTGTAAATTCAATTGAACTTTGGAGCTTTTTGCAGGGGTGCTTTTATTGTTTAAATCTAAACACTTATTGTTAGATGACACCTGGGAAGGTTTTGAACTACACTGGCCTAGTGTAATTCAAACCTTTGAACTACTAGAAGTCTGCAGCAACCATGAGGGAAGAATATTAATCTAGAAAAAACACTGAGAACACAAAGACTGGGAGACATTAAGATTGGTATACCTATAAAGGCAATCAAAACAGCAACAGCAGAACATCTTTTAAAAATAGGTGCTAGTTTTAAATATCATTTATCAGAATACTGGCATGGCTAGGTAAGAAAAAAGTATTAATCAAACCTGCCTTGTGGGATTTCAAACAGCATGTTTCCTCCCTCACATTTGCATGCTATTAAAGACATCCATGCTGATTTGGATAGCTTCTATTATCCCAGCTCTTACCCAGTCCATTGTGCGCATCATGGCAAGGGAAGGGAGAGATAATTTTTTAGCTCAGTTTCTTAAGAAAAGAGGCTCATGTGATCATGTTATTATTTTCTTTCTTTGTCTGTGTCCTTCTCTAGTCACATTTCAATATGTTGTTCAAATGCAGCACAGAGTTAGAACTCTAAAATAACTAAATTCATGTACATTTTTGCCTTTTAAGTGCTCGGATGAAGGGAAAGGCTGAAACATGAGTTTCACATGTTAGCAAACCCCAACAAGATGCACACAGGGGAAAACACTACCAAATACCCCAATCATGGTTTGCTTCAGACTGAACTCACAAACAGCAAATTCAAGGGCCATTGAGCCTCATTAGCTCTGATTCTCCCAGAACTGCTTCTTTTTTACCTCCCTTTTTAATAGGTACTTATTGTTACAGATATTAAGGTGTGCTGGATTTCACAAGACTGACTGAAGCCTGTTGAAGACAGTGCGAGTGTGTCCATTGGCTCCAAAGGGGGTTGGATCAAGCCCTAACACAGCAGGGGATGACAGATTCCAGGAGCCAGAGAAGTCTCTCTGTGAAGTATACAGTTTGTTTCTGCCACTGCTCTTTTATTGTTAACATTATAGAAGGTTTATATATCACAATGGCAATCAATAGAAATGACAATCAAAAGGTAATGATGTATTTCCAGAAGCTAGAATGTGGGGGGCTTTCACACTGTCTACCTTTAGGGCTTCTAACTTAACAGTTTAGTCTTGCTGAGTTTTGTATTGCCCTGTGGATAAAGGGCATTCTTGCCCTCTCCAGAGAGAATACTAATACAAAACTTGCTATGAACTAACCCTTCAAATGGATTTCTTTCTCTTCATAGACCACATGAAAGTTAGATGGCGATTCAAGATGGTGTGAACTTTGCCTTGGAGAATTTGGCACAGCTCCTGAAGATGATGGGAAAGAATAGTCATAACCTCCATAACTCATCCTTGTGTGGCCTCCCTTAGTAAGTTTTTAAGACTCAGGCAAGTGGGTTTTGATACTCCACCTTTTTATGTGCCTGCCCCTGAGTATTTAGCATGGACACAATATTAAAACCAGCCATTAACTCACTCCCTTCCTCCCAACAGCCAGCTCTAGGTTTTGGCTTATGGAGCTCCTGGCACAGAGTATTCCACATGCAGACCCTGTGCTTTTACTGCTTTCCCTCTAACAGTCAGCAATCCATATATTTACTGAAGACCAAACAGCTCTCTAACATTTTAACAAGCCACATGTTAGCACATGTCTTCATACTATCCAGCAAAAAGACATGGCCATTGGTTATAGGAAGTGAAGCTTTAGGCTACACCCAGGTTCCTGATCACCGATATCCCAATAGCACTAATGGTGCTTACCCTATCATCATTGCTGCCATGATTCCTTGTACCTCTTATACAGAGTAAAACAGAAATGAAGGCTGCTAAGTTTTCTTTCCACCCTCCAAATCCAATGCACATCAACAGAAGTTCATCACTACCTTTTCTGCTGGTATCTGTTGCTGGCAGTTCAGTGTGGAAGGGGCCATCCAGGCTTCCTTCTATTGACTGCGTGTGAGACTGACAATACTCAGCCCCTTTGAGATCAGGCCACTCTTCCACTACCAACAAGTCTAGACCTGCCTCTTTCTAATTCAGACTTCCCAAGATCTCATCTTGTAAGCATGCAGGAAGAAACCCTGCCATCAGAAATCTATAGCCAATGCCTTCTGAAGCTACTAGTAGCTGCACAAGTGCAAAACTGGTCAAGAGAAATTTGTATAGTGTTCTCCTACATAACAGAGGTCACATAAAATATTATACTGCTTGCACACTGCATCTGCTACTCATTTATATCACTGCCAGAGAGGCTAGGACTGAGTCTGTAATCCCTGATGGCATAACTGAGCAGAAGTAATCAAGTGTCTGTTACTTATGCTAGTGATCCTAGCTGAGGCTAGTCCTGCAGGAAAATAAAACCCCACTTGAACAAGAGTGACACATTTTGCCCCCAGGTGCTATACTTCGGCTTCCCTGTGTGGGCAAATTACAGAAAAGGCAGGAAAGGGTCTGAAGAGGTTACCTAGACTAGTCTCAAGTTCCATCAGAACTATTTACATGTCTAACCTGTTTGTAATGTTCGTAATGTTCGTATTCTGTTGATAAAAATTCTAGCTTCCCTAAATAATATGGTCCCTGTGCCACTCTTACAAGCTCTTATCTACAAAATTCATGCCATCAGTCTTATCAGATCTATATAAAGGAACAAAGACTTCTCATATGACTAGGGTCACCCGCCAAATCGAATAAGAATGCAGTCATCTGCCAGTTAATTTGATTCTGCGGGCTACCATCAAGGTGCTGAGTAATCCGTACTCTGACTGAAGCCAGAGGCTGTTAGAAGGAGCTTTATTCTTTGCAAAACTTGTCTCCCAGAGAAATAAAATAAAATCATTTGGCATGTCTCAACTCAGGACTGTGTTTACACTGTCTAGAAACAGCCAGCAAGGAAGCTGAATCATGACAGATTATTGTGGCATTTCTTGTAGCACCAGTCAAAATCGCAGAATCACAGAAGAGCTGAGGTAAGAAGACACCTCTGGAGATTACCTTGTCCAACATCTGCTCTCTAGAGTAAGGTCAAGCAGAGCAGGTTGCTCAGGGCTATGTCCAGCTGGGTTTTGAATATCTCCAAGGACGCGGACTCCACAACATCTGTGGGCAACCTGTTCCAGTCTTCAATCATGCTCACAGTAAAAATGTTTTTTCTTGTTTTGGCAACATCCTAGAAAGAGGATAAGCAATTGATCTGAATTATTAAAGGGATTGGTTATAAAAATGTCTATAAAAATAAGCTAAAATAAAGGAATATTTCTGCTGGTATATTAGTGGGATAAATCACAGCTAAAAACCAAGTCAGAGCTGCAGGATGTCAGTAAATTGAGATTTATGTACTATCAGAAGCAAACAGCCTGGAAATCTATGGCACAAATAATACCCTAATACACGTGCTGACCCCAGAGGTGTTTCCTTCTGTTATGCTCAAAATCTTGTTTATGGGCAAAGAGAAACACACCTTATATATAAAGCCAAAATTTTATTCTTAGTATAAATGAAATCTTAATAGTCTAATTCAAGAATCATTATTAGTCTAGATATAATTAACACAGAAAAAGAAAGAACACATAGTAATACAGTTAGAAATCTCAATAATGGCAATATTACTATTTAAATTGTAACAAAACATACTTAGTTTTTATCCCTTTTTTGCTGAGGTTATGCTCACCCTTCTGCTGATCCTCTGGTCTTAAAATCAGATTGCCAGAGAATGTAGACAGTCATCAGTCTCTGGAGTCCGTTGCCAGGAGGAATATGATGTTCATGTAGATGGTTTCTTCTTCCTCCCTCTAGGATCTACTTGGGGTCATTTTTATCTGTTTTCTAACATGCTTTTACACCTTGTTTTGTCTTCATTGGTTTCCAGCTCCATGTTACATCTGAATTTACAGTATTTGGTGCCTTTTACAGATGTTAGATACTCTTCCTTTGTACTTTTTGTTACCCCTAAAGTCTGCTTTGTCCAGCTGTAGGTCTGCATTTCTTTAACCAACCATTATTGAGTTGCTCATAGTGTCAGCCTGTGCCCTATCTCTTATCATCCCATGCCTGTACTTCTCTGCACCACATACATTGTCTTCACTTCTCAAGGCCTTTGCTCTGGTACCAGGCCTGTATTTCTCTACAAAACATCATTGTGCTACAGTCATAAATATTTCATTTTATATGAAATATTTATTTACATTTTGTTACTGGTATCTACATAAAACTACAGTGTAGTTTTAGAAAGATAAAGAAGTGACGCAATTTAGCCATTGACACCTGGTCAATAAGGGAAATTCATGTCAGAGCTAAATGAAGTAAAACAAAGCTGCAGGCAGGTTGAACAAAGTTCATGCAGAGGGAGCCTGACAAGCCTCCCTCCTGAGAACTTGCAAACTCTGTAGAAACCCTGTGGCTGTGACTAGCAATGGTATATTACAGAGCTACATAGGTACATTTCGGAGGGGATGATTGTGCTTCTGAGGTGAAAGCACATCAGGTTCAGAGCTGTAGCAGGTCCTCTTTGGACTACATGCTAGGGCAAGTTCCTCTTTATCTTGCCCGAGGTGCTAGTAATGGAGGCATCTGACATTTCAGCTCTGATACCTCTAAATGTCATACTTACGCACAGGCTTGAAATACAATCCTAAAAAACATCCATTCCCACTTGTACTCTCTATACAGATTATGCTATAGTGACATTATGCACTTTGAGAAATAACACACTGTGTCTTCCTGGTCTTTGGCCTAAATCTCTCTTGATCCAAATATTCTTGCAATAGAATAATGAGAGGTAAAAATCTCCATCTTCAGTTGTTTTTCCATTAAGATTGGATGGCTTTTCAATAGGTACAGCAGCAAGATAAAAATATCCTCTTGTGACAGTGCAAAATTTAATTGTGTGGTTACATCAGAGTGCATGATAGCAATAGTACCTGTCTGCATTAGGACCTACAACTCTATAAAGCTCAGTGGCATTATGCCTCTTGGCTTAATTACACCTTCACCACAGAGGAGAAAAGAACATTTTTCTTTTTTATGTATATATATATATACTGGTGAAAGAAAGGAAAAATACACTATTAAACACATACCAGTATCTTTCAGAATGCAGATGGAATGAAAGGCTCAAGAAGAGATGACACAGCCAAGTCACTCACTGTCTTCAGATGTGCCTTAGTTTCCCTGTTTCTAAAACTGGAGAAGTGATAGCAGCATGCTCTGAGATCAGCTGATAAAAAGCAATATAAAATTTATTAATATGATCATGGATAGATTTTGTCCTTTGTGATTGGCTCCCCACTGGAAGAACCCTAAATTTTAAGACCAATACTGGTCTTAAAGCTCCCATGAAAAAAGAAATGAAACAGATAATTACCTTTTGATTTACAGATTCCTATTCCCTGTGAATGTTGCCTAAAGAATAGACAAGGTATGTTTCTTCAGAACAAGAATAGGAAGTTTCAGAATATCAGTGTGTATACCAGACTCCATAATTAGTTAGCATTCCAATTACAGACATGTTTTTATAACAGTATAAGAGAAAAAGTTTCCCCATAATAACATGTCAAAATAATAATATATGATCAAAACATCTTGCAAAGTCATGATTTTCCATCTGAAAATGCTGATTCCATGCAATAAAAACATTTAGCAATCATATAGTAATTGTCTTAATTTTCACACTTTGATATAATTAAAATGTTTTCAGTTTATCATTGTTCTATCATTCTGATACTGAAGATTTATTATAGAACATATTCTGAAAGTTAGAACAATGTAGATGAGTATAAATGAAATATTTTACAATGTGATCTGTAAAAAAAAACCTCTTAGTTTGAGATGAAATAAAATTGCAAATCACAGAAATTACTGTGGGACAGAATTTTGATTTTCAAGTCAGTACTAACTGTTATATTAGTTTGACATATAATGTTTGTATCTAAGAGAGTTACAACAGGAAAAGTGAACCCAAATGTCCTCATAATAGTATTAGTATTGGTCACAAAATAGATCACTTTCTCCAGATACCTAATTTCCTTGGAAGAATAACCCTCCTGCTTTCATAGCTGTTGAAATTCCTTCTCCAGTTGCTAACGTGCAACATCCAAAGATACTTCAGGTTTTGGCAACTAACATTAATTAAAAAATGACAGATTGACAGTGATTTTCAGAGACTGACTAAAACCAACAACAATAAACACAAACTCTCTCAAGAAGTGAAGATGTGGAACTTTTCATTTTAGATATGGGAGGAAAGTCTCCATTAGCTTTGTTCATTATCTTGGCTGGGTTTGTAGGGAAATTCTAGCCTGTCAGGTGAATCTATGGAATAGGAAAATTCCTCCAGATTTTTCATATCCATTTGTTCTGGATTTGAGGTCAGTGGGCTCTGGATCAGGGATCTACAAGGCATCTTAGAATGAAAGAAATCCAGGTAGAGTATTTCATAGGATAAGGCTGGCATAGTTTGAGAAGCTGGAACTTTGGTTTTAGTTTGATCCAAAGCGACCTGTGGTCCACAGGACTCTGTTTTAGCAAGCTTTGTATCAGACTCTGAAATTATATAATAATGCACAACTATGGAAGCAGTGAATTACCCCAAAATATCTCCCTTGCTTCAGAAAGGCAATTTTCTTTGCATAAGGCTCCCCTTCTCTTTGTTGACAGTTGTATTGGTGGCCATGGAAGTACTGTAGAGAGTCAGATATTCTGTGGGGGACAGCCTTGCCTGATGATATCTCTTCCTTGCCCAAAACTGAGCATTTGAAAATAAAAGGAAATAATATTTATATAAAGTTTTAAGATTAAAAGGTTGATCTTCAAACAATAAAAACTCTTTCTGTTACACTAAGTGCTGAGGGAAAGAAGGTGATTCTGGATCTTGCACATATCATGACTACGTTGTCAGCTTTTTATGAAGTATCTGGTACTGAAAATTAGCAATGGTACTATTTATATCCTAAGAATGGGATATTCAAGGTCACTTACTTGCCCAAATCCCATTGAAATCCAAAGGGCCTGTAGATTCCTAGTATATATTTTCAATACTTCTATGCACATTAGGGAGGAATACAGTCCATCTAACCTCACCTATTCCAAGACGTAATTATATTTCTTGTATTTGATATAGTCAATGGATCTGCTGTATCAGTAGGCCTCTTAACTTAGGTGCTTAACAATCATTGATATAAGAGCTTAGATCCCTTGCGGCTTTATCGGAAATTGGCTTAGAGTTGAATATCCATACTTTCAAATGAAAAATTTATAAGCAAGCCTAAGCTATAAGCAAATAAAACTACATTTTGATTAACAGTTTTAAAACACAAATTATAAACTTTATTAAATTATAAGTTATTACAGTTACTATTTCCATTATAATATTTGCGTATGGTCTAATAACACTATTTGTATTTCAAACATGCCTTTTTTTCATAGGCACTGAAACAGGAGATACGCACCTACCTACCTTTCACTACCTCCTAAGTTCCTGCGTGGTACAAGGAGACACTGTCCTGGTTTCAGCTGGGATACAGTTAATTTTCTTCCTAGTAGCTGGTATAGTGCTGTGTTTTGGATTTAGGATGAGAATAATGTTGATAACACACTGATGTTTTAGTTGTTGCTAAGCAGTGTTTACCCTGGTCAAGGACTTTTCAGCTTCCCCTGCTCTGCCAGGTGCACAAGAAGCTGGGAGGGGGCACAGCCAGGACAGCTGACCCCAACTGGCCCAAGGGCTATTCCACACCATATGGCCTCATGCTCGGTATATAAACGGGGGGAGTTGGCCAGGGGGCAGCAATTGCTGCTCGGGGACGGGCTGGGCATCGGTCAGTGGGTGATGAGCAGTTACATCACTTGGGTTTTTTTCCTGGGTTTTGTTCCTCACTCTCTCTTTTGTTGTTTTCTTTTTCATCATCATCATCATCATCATTATTATTATTATTATTATTATTATTATTATTATTATCATTATCATTATCATTATCATTATCATTATTATTATTATTCTCTTTTTCGCAATTATTAAACTGTTCTTATCTCAACCCATGAGTTTTCTTACTTTTGCCCTTCCAATTCTTTCCCCCTTCCCACCGGTGAGGGGAGGGTGAGTGAGCGGCTGTGTGGTGTTTAGTTGCTGACTGCGGCTAAACCATGATGGACACCAATACATATTTGATCAGAGAACAGAATTAAGGTCCAAGCCCATTGTCAACAGCAGTATAATGGCTCAAAATTATGTCTTTGATGTCTATATTTTCATGTCTATATTCCAATGCTAGAGATATTGGGAATAAACAGCATGGACTAAAAGCATAATGCATAATAAAAACTACTACTTAACTGCTATAAATAGTGGGATAACTGGCATAGTTAGAATATTAATATGGAAAATTACAGCTCAAGAGGAATAGACCAGGAAAATCTAAAGAGTTTTGCTTTATAAAAGATATATATACTTGTTCCAGGTTCAGCAGATAAAGAGACCAGACTGACTGAAAGTGCCTGAATAATGATGACAGGAGAAGTTTAATGATATGAATGTAGCCCACAGTTTCTCTTTCACTCTGCCTTAGACTATCAAATCAGAAAGGTCAAGAAGAAAGGTTTAGTCTGAGCAACCAGAAGAATCATCAGAAGCTGGGAGTAATGGAGATGCTATCCAGATACCTGCTAAAAGAGTAATACGGCAGAACACAGACTATCTAGGTGTTGAAACACACTGGAGACAGGAAGCTGAGGGAATGGTCTTCTACAGTTTATTGCAGCAACAGGGAATCGATGATGTGAAAGCAGATGGAGGGTAAGGTGGCACTGAGGATTGAACAGTAGCATTCTTGTCTAAAGAAAGGAAAGAAGGAGAATAAAGACAATAGACTTCAAGAAAATAGCAAACTCGGAGAATTCATAACTCTTTGGGGGAAACAAGTCAAAGGGAAAAGACAGCTGTAGAATTAAGGCCACAGAAATTTAAGTTAGACATCAGTGAAAGCTTTCTGCCTATAAGGCTGTTTAAGCATGAGGACAGATCATCTAGGGAGATTTTAGTCTCTCTGTCATGGGAGATTTTTAAGAGTAGCTCAGAGAATCATCTGTCAGGAAAGACATAGATATGACTGATCCTTCCTCTGGAGTGGCCGTGCCAGCCTTCCTGAATTCTCTCCTTACGATTTCTTTGATTCCGATGATCTGTGCTAATGAGCTTCCCCAAATCCTTCTTTGCCCTCTTTTTGCTGTGTTCTCCTTAGGGAATATGTCACGTGGAATAAAAATGTATTCCTTCACTGGAGTCTCTTTTGCTGTAAATTCAGCAGTTATGAAATCAATACCAGTTAGACAGCAATAAAATCTTTCTGCCTTCCCTTCCTAAAATCAACCCTGTTTAAAGAAAAAGGAGAGCTATTACACCACATATAAAATATTGATCTGAAACATACTAAACCTGCATAATGGGTGAGAAAAGGTGAGATTTCTGTTTTGAAAAGGTCTAGCAGAATTTATTTTTATTTTGTTACATAACAGTCTTATTTATTGGGGTTTTTTTTTTTGCTTAGAATATGGATGAGCAACCCTCAACTTATTTCCCATAAAACAGAAAGCTGTCTGGGTGCCCCTATTGAATGCCCAGTTTTCATAGTAAAAAGAAATATTTAAAATGTACAATGTTCTTCCAGGCAATGTTTTTGTAAACACCTACTTCTCAGACCTCAATCCATTTCCCTCAGTTTCAACAACTCTCACTAGAACTGGAATTTAGGTCATCAGCATCATACCAGTCAGAGGGTGATTTTATTTGATCAGGAGGAAAAGCTGATAAGAATGACTGTCAAATGCATGCTGGCAAGCCTTGCAGAATTTGTAGCAGGCATTCTCACCTAGCATAAACCAAAGTATTCAGCTTGGCAATTCCTTCTCACAAAATTCTGTTTTCAAGTGTATTATTGTACATAAATGTCTCCATAGCCAAAACAGGGTTGCAAACACTCTATATTTAGCACTGGCTCCAAAAATAAACTTAGTCAATGACTGTTCCGACCTCTGAATTTTATGTGCTTGGTTCTGGAGTTGAATTTAATATTAAATTTGAGAAAGCATTAGAATAATTATGGGGGAGATCCCTGATCTCTCCTACCCTGAACAACTGCCCTACTCAATAAACTACGCAGCCATGTTCATGCTCCTTTGCTTCACGAAGGCAATCAGTCTTGAATTGTCTCTGAAAAGCACTCAGAGAAGGGATTGAATTTCTCCTTCTGATTTCCCCCCAACTCCTATGTGCACTTGGGTAGGCAAAGAATTTCCCTGAGTGTTGGCAAGTGGGGAGCTGATGTCTGTCCAATGGATAAGGGTCTTCTGCTTCCAAATGCTATTGTTTAAGAGGAAGCAAAACCTCTTTTTCAACTGAGTTTTAGACAGCAGCAAACATCATTCCTCTTTGAATGAAGACTAGTCTTACAGAACTGTGCCAGACTTGTTCTGTTCCTGAGGAAATCCCTCAAGGGAGGCAGGCACAGGAGTGTCTGCTCTCAGGATCACAGTCAAGCTTAAGCATGATAGAGAGGCCAAGCGGCTCTGTAACTGTCTGGGGTACATCAAAGCTAAAAAATTGAGATAGCTGCTGGGGTTACTCACCTTCAGAATTGGGTGGCAACATAGCAGGAGGTTTTGGGATTGCATTCTACTTCAAACCCACTTCAGGATTGGACACTTAGATCCTTAAGCTGCAATCAGGACAGGACAGACAACAGCAGACGAGCTAATCTTGACTCTTCTGGCTTCCAATCAATTGAAATCTTTATCCATAGGAGTCATTTTATGCTTTTGAGAGCTGAAATAACTGTTGTAGATGTTACATGGTGGGGAAAAGTTAACACTGTTTTGGCTCATGGTGGGTCAATTCACAGCCTCACTAACTCAGTTTTGCTATTGGTTTTAATGGAGTGACTAAAACTTGGACTTACTTTTGCAGGAATGGCTGAGTTTTTTCCTCTCTAAGTAGAGGAGTGCTACTTAAGCATCTCTATGCTAGACAGAGATCTCAGCATGGTAGATCATAGTAAAAGTTTAGTTCCTAATCCTACAAAGACATACAACACACTTAGCTTCAAGGATGTGAAGTGCTAGAGAAGTACTGCTCAGTTCAGACTGAGTTTTCCATTCTCTTCCACGCTGCTAATTGCAATGAGATGGTCTCTTGAAGTCTTCATTATTCAGTTTTCTCATTTTAAAGTATAAACAGAATTTGTGAACTTCATAGCTGTATTATCAGGGTAACTAAATTTTGTTTGAGGCTAAACTTGTTCTGAGATCTTTGCCTGGAAATTATCACATAAGAAAGGGTTTTCAGACTTGTAAGTATTAAAGTACATGGCCAGATTTTTAGAGATGATAGGCATTATTACTGGAAACTTGAAGTCATCAGAAACTTTATTCCTCTCAAAAACACATGAGAAAGTTTTGGTCTTTGATTACCCTTCCTTGCATGTGGGTTTGCATTGCTATATGTGCACAGTAATCCATAGTGCTTATGCATCCTCACGATCTAGCAGATTTTTTTAGACTTACGGAGATGTGTGTCTGAATACTGGTAAGCAGCACTGAGTCTTCATAGATAATCAGCTTAATTTTCTTCTTCATCTGTTTTCATTTTCCTCATTTTCCCTTGAGGGATTCATCCCTCATCTTATTATAACTTTGTGGCCATTTATTGCAAAATTTTGGTACATTTCCTTAGAGGAATTCAGTTATTGCAAGTCATAAAGTGGTATTTTTACATCCACCTTGTGACACTGACTTTTACAAAACCATCTAAATGGCCATTGCTTTTAAACAAAGCTGGGGAAAATATACTACAATACCAGACTTTAGTTCTGGTTGAGGAAATTCCTTGACAGAGACAGAATGATTTCATTGTCTAGGGACTGAGTCCTCACCTGAGAGGAAAATCACCTCCTTGTTGTACTGATAATTTAATAGAAGTGACTGACAGACAGCCCTCTGCCCCCTCTACTCTCAGCGGTGTATGCTGCCTCTCAGCTGAGAACTTGTGGAACACGTCTTGCTCTTATGAGATTAACACATCTTTCAATACTTCATGTATAACGGCACAGCTTCCATGGGAAAGACTGAAAGCTATTCAATCAAATCACTGATAAGCAGGATGTCAAGGCACTCCCCAAGGAAGCAGAAGTTTGGACATCTTCAGGCAAATTCAAAAATGGAATCTATATCTGCCACATCCAGGAGAACAACTCCAAGCTGCCAAGTATTAGATAAAAATGGTGTTGCAGCAGCTGCTGCTGGTTTTATTTAGGATCAAACCCAGCAGTTACGGTCTGGAAATTCCTCACTGATGCCTCCTGCAGTCAGCCTGGAGGAATGTTGCACTTCTGAGATGAATACAGCTTGTATAAATTACACCACAGTAGATTAAGACACCTAAAGTTTTTAAAAATACTTAGGTACTTAAAAGTGAAGATAGACATCTGTCTGTGGGATTTTCACAAGCTCCTAGATGTCTAAATATAATTTGGAGATTGCATAATTGGGAGTTTGGCATTTAATGCATTTGAAAATCTCACTGGGCTTTACACATTTTACCCCAAAAGTCTAACTTTGAATTGACCTTTCAGCAAGCAGGGTTGTTTCTTCCCCTCTTCACCCCTGTTTTATACTGCCTTGGCTTTAGCAGTGTTGTATGCTTCATTTATGCTGGAGCACAGAAAAGAAGAGTCATGTCTGAGGAATGTCTCTTTGGACACACATCTAGATTCTGCTTCCAGTTCAGGATGAATTCCAATAGTGCTGGTGCCACTGAGATCAAACCTCATTCTGTGCACAATTGCTGCTTGATATTTATGATAAAGTCTTGATTCACCAGGTAGTAAATAGGCAAAATATATGTGCACATCTACCAAGATGGACTAACCCAAGAGGCTCAGCATCTCTGCAGTCCCTTTAATATTAAAAACACCAAAGGTATGCAGTTATGTGGTGATCCATTTGGGAGCTTACATGTGCTAAGATATATAGATCTAATATTTCACTTTGCAGAAATGGTTTATTTCCAGCAGTAAATATGATGTTTGTGAAATGAGAATAGGCTATTTCAAACTGTTATAAGGCCACTGAATAATTGAATTATTACTCATCAGGGGGCAGTGTAATTTGTTACCTGTGTGATTCCAACACTCTGAATCAAAGTAATTACATTCATGGTGTCATTTAGTGAAATAATGACATGAAGGTCTCTATGAAGAGAGAGGCAATTGCTGAAAGGATTTTGTTCAAATAATAGCACCAATTCAATTGGTCCTCTTGCTTCATTCATTGTTACTTTATTATATGGCTAAATAGTTCATTCATGTGCTTTGCTGGAGTGACAAATATGAGCTTTGGAAACGGTATCTATGGAGAACAAATGCACAGCTTCTAAGGGGAAAGCACCAAATAGTCATTTTTAGTATCACAAATGTGCAAATGGCAAATGGTAGATTAAATTTATAAAAAAGAACACGAAGGCAGATTTTAATATCCTTTAAAAGTTCAGTGGCGAGATTCCACTAGAGGTTTGTCTAGTGTAAAGAACTGGTGGGAGATGTCTGGAGACTGTTTCAAACCACAGAGCAGTCACTTCTAAATCCCATGAACTAGGCTTCAGAAAACTATGAAATCGGTATAAAAAAGCAAGGAGTTATTTTTTAGAATAAGCATTTTGGAGTTACTATTTTATGTCTGTCTGCCAACTGTAGGTATATATGCATTCATGTATGTGAGTATGAAGTGGTTTCTGTTTTGCTACTTTATTCACATCTTGTTCTAATGCATTTATTGGACAACTTTTCTGTTAGGTGGGACAAGTCTGCACTCCCTGGTTTGAAGAAACAAAGACAAAGAGCTGAGGGCATCTTATAGAATCTAAATTTATGGCTTACATCCACTTTTTCTTAAGATTTACATTATTATTTCTTTAAAATTTTTTACATATTTTTGGGCACGATCGAAACCTTCTTTATGCATTTGGCTCCGGTGCAACTTAGCAACGAAGCTGGTGAAGGGTCTAGAGCACAAGTCTTACAAGGAGTAGCTGAGGGAACTGGGGTTGTTTAGCCTGGAGAAAAGGAGGCTGAGGGGAGACCTTATCGCTCTCTACAACTACCTGAAAGGACGTCGTAGAGAGGTGGGGGTCGGTCTCTTCTCCCAGGTAACAAGTGATAGGAAGAAAGGAAATGGCCTCAAGTTGCACCAGGGGAGGTTTAAATTGGATATTAGGGAAAATTTATTCACCGAAAGGGTTGTCAAGCATTGGAAGGGGCTGCCCAGGGAAGTGGTGGAGTCACCATCCCTGAAGGTATTTAAAAGACATGTAGATGTGGTGCTTGAGGGACATGGTTTAGTGGTGGACTTGGCAGTGTTGGGTTAATGGTTGGACTCGATCATCTTAAAGGTCTTTTCCAACCTAAATGATTCTATGATTTCTATGATTAAAGAAGCTGGGGCAACCATTGACTAGCCTAGTGCTCCACTCCTGTGGACCTGCCTGCAGGATGTGGGTCTAATTTCAAAAGTTATGTGTGAGATGTAGCAAAAACAAAAAGCAGCAAAGGGAGAAAGGAACCGCATTGAAAGCAATTCATTGCAGGAGTTAATTGGCTTACATATGGACATAGAGACAGAACAGTCAGAGAAAGTAGGACAGACAATCCTCAGGACAGGACAGAGAAAGTAGACTGTCGCTTTTATAGAGAGCATGGCCTAAATGAGAATATATAAAATACAGTTCTGAGGTTATTTCCAGTTGATTTCACTAGCACAATGTTCGTATTCACAACAATTGGCACTAGTGATCTGGGGGTGAGAGAAAAACAGTAAAATCTGTTTGTTCCCTGTGAAGTCAGCACAGAGCCAGTGCATGGAAAGGGAAGAACAATACTTCATGAAGAGTTTCATCCACTGAGAAGAATTAAATAGGAATTGAGACTTGGCATTTCCTTGGAGCTGATCTAAAAGTATGACCTGGTTTTACGCTAAATAGCTATCTGTTCAAGGGAGACAACATGCAGCTATTTAGGTATTGTGAAGACTTGTGCTAGACTTGACAGCACTTCGGAACCATTAAGGACATGAAAATACTTCAGTCAGGTCCCTTCTTCCTATGAACCCCTGCTTCCCTCCACCAGCTCTTATCTTTTTATTCACCCTGACCTGGACTATCTGTTGCGCTAACACCAGTGCTGGTACCAGAGACACCCCAGAACTGACCAGGACAGCTTGGTAATGGGGGCCCTTCCCAGGGTTTGAGAGGAATTTGTGTCTAGTTAGCAAAAGAGAGACACATGCCAATTCCAACAAGCTGTTGAACACCTCAGTCCTGCAGGGTTTTTAATTCCCAGCCAAAGACTGAAACCCTGATAACTGGAAAACTTTTGCCCTAAAAATAGATTTCTTCACATTGTTGGATTCATGTACCATTTAATATAATTACAGCCCTTGTTGGAAAATTTATGTTGTACAGATCTGGCTCGTAAATCCTATGCTTTACAGTACTACTGTGGCTCCGTTATAAGCCCTTACTGCTGAGTCCAATATTTATTATTGGGGAAAAAGGTGGAAAACAAATCCACACTTTTGAAAGTGTTCCATAATACCACAGTGTTTTAGCAAATTCTGAACTGTTACTTTCATCTGGGGATTTATCATGGTGCCTACACACATAAATAGCAGGCCCATATGCATGTATTTCTTTGAATAAGAACACAAAGTTGTGATCTTTTTTTAATAGGAACACAGTTTTCTGGTGTGTGTAATCATTTAGGGAAGCAGTCTTTCTGTTGCATACTTGAAAAACAAGAGTGATTTTTGCTGAGGGAATGTTTTCAATCCTTTTTGAAAATCTGTCTCATATTATCTTGAGGTGATCTTCAGGAGACTGGCAGTGCAGTTCCACGTTATGGTATCTTAGGGCATAATTTCATGCTGAGTTTTCCCCATAAGGCAAAACCAGCATAAAAGATGTTTGCCTTTCCCTGTGCCTGGTTGCCTGTTCCCTATACTCTTTGGTGGACCTATAGCCTGATACAGATCAGTGAAGTGATCTGTTTTGGAAAGCAAACACCTTCCGCTACTTTTGTACAAACAATCTCGAGTAGCACTCTGTTTTTCCTAATGCAAGAAGATCATCAGGCCCTTTTTCCCTGCTTACCATCACATGGATTCGCTATTTTCTCCTAGTCTTGCTGTGAGATCCCATGGACAACAGTATCAGTGGTGCAGGGCAGTTCTGCAAGGTGCAGGCAACCTCCTTCCAGCAAGACTGGGACTAGCAGGCACACGCTGGGAAGAGTTTAGGGACTCTGCCTGGTTGTGTAGGGGTGGGGTCAGGAAGGCCAAGGCACAGCTGGAGCTGAACTTGGCAAGGGATGCAAAGAATAAGAAGAGCTTCTACAGGTATGTCAGCCAGAAAAGGAACATCAAAGAAAGTGTATTCCCCCTGATGAGCAAGACTGGTAAACTGGTAACAATGGATGAGGAGAAAGCTGAGGTACTCAAAAACTTCCTTGCCTCAGTCTTCACTGGACATTTGTGGACATTTTAAAGACATTTTATAGGGGTGGCCCATAGACTAGGGTATTGTAACAAAGGATGGGAAGGGGGGTGGTGGGTAATGAGAATGTATTGGGTACTGTGGGACCTGAGCATAACGTAAATGGTATGGAATAAGGGGTGGAGAATGTGCTGGTTTTGGCTGGGATAGCGTTAATTTTCTTTATAATAGCTAGTATGGGGCTATGTTTTGGAATTGTGATGAAAACAGTGTTGATAATACAGGGATGTTTTAGCTGTTGCTATGTAATGCTTATACTAAATCAAGGACTTTTCAGCTTCCCCTGCTCTGCCAGGTGCACAAGAAGATGGGAGGGGACACAGCTGGGACAGCTGACCCCAACTGACCAAAGGGCTATTCCATACCATATGGCCTCATGCTCAGCATAGAAAGCTGGGGGAAGAAGAAGGAAGGGGGTGATGTTCGGAGTGATGGCGTTTGTCTTCCCAAGTCACCGTTACACGTGATGGAGCCCTGCTTTCCTGGAGATGGCTGAACACCTGCCTGCCCATGGGAAGGAGTGAATGAATTCCTTGTTTTGCTTTGCTTGCATGTACGGCTTTTGCTTTACCTATTAAACTGTCTTTATCCCAACCCATGAGTTTTCTCACTTTTACTCTTCTGATTCTCTCCCCCATTCCACCGGGGGGGAGTGAGCGAGCGGCTGGGTGGTGCTTGGTTGCCGGCTGGGGTTAAACCACGACACAACTTCTCTTCCCACACCTCTTGAGTGGATGGACCACAAGGCAGGGACTGGGGGAGCAAAGTCCCCCCCCACTGTAAGAGAAGGTCAGGTTAGTGACCACCTGAGGAGCCTGGACATACATAAGTCTATGGGACCTGATGAGATGCATCCCAGAGTCCTGAGGGAATTGGCTGATGTAGTTGCCAAGCCAATCTCCATGATATTTGAAAAGTCATGGCAGTGAGGTGAAGTCCCTGGTGACTGGAAAAAGGGAAACATTGCACCCGTTTTTAAAGAGGGTAGAAAGGAGGACCCTGGGAACTATCAACCTGTCAACCTCACCTCTGTGCCTGGGAAGATGATGGAACAGATCCTCCTAGAAGCTATGCTAAGGCACATGGAGGACAGGGAGGTGATTCAACACAGCCAGCATGGCTTCACCAAGGGCAAGTCCTGCCTGACCAACCTAGTGGCCTTCTATGAGGGAGTGACTACGTCAGTGGACAAGGGAAGAGCTAATGGATATCGTCTATCTGGACTTCTGTAAGGCCTTTGACACGGTCCCCCACAACATACTCCTCTCTAAATTGGAGAGATAAGGATTTGATGGGTGGACTGTTCAGTGGATGAGGAATTGGTTGGATGGTCACATCCAGACGGTAGTGGTCAACAGCTCAATGTCCAAATGGAGATCAGTGACAAGTGGTGTTCCTCAGGGGTCCATACTGGGACCAGTACTGTTTAATATCTTCACCAATGACATGGACAGTGGCATCAAGTGCACCCTCAGCAAGTTTGCAGATGACACCAAGCTGAGTGGCGCAGTTGGCATGCCTGAGGGAAGGAATGCCATCCAGAGGGACCTGGACAAGCTGGAGAAGTGGGCCCATGTGAACCTCATGAGGGTCAACAAGGCCAAGTGCAAGGTCCTGCACATGGGTCAGGGCAACCCCCAGCCTCAGTACAGGCTGGGTGATGAGGGGATTGAGAGCAGCCCTGAGGAGAAGGACTTGGGGGTACTGGTGGATGAAAAGCTGGACATGAGCCAACAATGTGCATTTGCAGCCCAGAAAGCCAACCGTAACCTGGGCTGCATCAAAAGAAGCATGGCCAGCAGGTTGAAGGAGGTGATTCTGCCCCTCTACTCTGCCCTGGTGAGACCCCACCTGCAGTACTGCGCCCAGCTCTGGAGCCCTCAGCACAAGAAGGACATGGAGCTGTTGGAGTGGGTCCAGAGGAGGGCCACAAAAAAGATCAGAGGGCTGGAACACCTCTCCTATGAGGAAAGACTGAGAGAGTTGGGGTTGTTCAGCCTGGAGAAGAGAAGGCTCCAGGGAGACCTCATTGCAGCCTTTCAGTATATAAAGGGAGCTTATAAGAAAGACAGGGACAGACTTTTTAGCAGGGCCTGTTGCAATAGGACAAGGGGTAATGATTTTAAACTAAAAGAGGGTAGATTCAGACTAGATCTAAGGAAGAAACTTTTTAAAATGAGGGTGGTGAAACACTGGACCAAGTTGCCCAGAGAGGCGGTAGATGCCCCATCTCTGGAAACATTCAAGGTCAGGTTAAACGGGGCTCTGAGCAACCTGATCTAGTTAAAGATGCCCCTGCTCATTGCAGGAGGTTTGGACTAGATGAGCTTTAAAGGTCCCTTCCAACCCACACTATTTTATGATTCTATGATCCTCGAAGCAGCCTCATGGTTTGCAAGGTGAAGCCCTAAGAAAGGGTCAAGACCTGCCTCAAGAGCACTAGCAAAGAGCACTGTCCACACCAAGGTAGCTTGCCTGGTGCCACTTAGACTTTCCAAAGAAATTATCTTTTTTTTTTTTTTTTTGAGGGAATGCAGGTGCTGGCAGTCTGGGCAAGCCTCCAACACAGGTAATTACATTCTATCATCTTATATTCTCCTTGCAATTGATCTTAATAGCCATGATGCGACAAGAGTCCATAGACAGTCCTGCAAGTAGACAGCATACTATATTCTTGAAGGCTTTAAACGCTAGAATTAAAATGCTAGATTGCATGTGTGAAAAAAAAAAAAATGTTTACATAGGGAAGAACTGAAAAGAAAAGAAATTGAATAGGGAGGAAATGTGACAGAGCTCGTAAGGCAAAAATTACAGCCTTTCAGTGTTCTTATTAAGGGTGACAGAGGATCTCTGCAGATGATATAGGATGGGCCCTGAGTCCCCAGACTGATTGCCATCCCTACGAGTATACGGCAGATGGTGGAGTCCCTCGCAGGAAACACTGCTCACAGGAGTCCTGAGGAGTTAGCAGTGGTAATGGCTGTCAGATGCCGCGGTTTAACAACTATCACATCCAAAGCACAAGGTCATCTTCACCTTTCCCCCCCCCCCGCTAATGAAAGCATTTAGGTTCCTGGAGGAAGGCACATTCTGAAAACAGCTCCATTTACCTCCACGGCTGTGTGACCAAAAGCTGTGAAATCAGGAGCCCTCCTCCCGCCGTGGATTGCCTGGTCTCCATGTGGCATCCTGGCACTCATGTGCCAGTGCCACAGGAAATGGTGCTTTCTGAACAAAACCTGGGTGAGAAAAGTTCTTGTTTGAGCATAAATCCCTGATTGCCTCCAAACAAACCGAAAGCTTGTCGTTAAATATATAGTAAATGTGGGTTATTTCCAAACATCCACAGCTCTCTGTTTGATCTGAATGAAACACGTCTGCCAGAGACAGCTGCTTCTAGTCTGCTTGCTGCCAATGATATTTACAATCGCTCTCCTTCTCTGCATTTCTCTCATTTATTTTCTTTCTTTCTTTTCTTTTTTCCCTTTTTTCTTTCCCCCATGTTTTTACCGGAGAGGTTATAACACTCCAGTCCTCCTAGATTAAAACCAGTCCCCTTGAGCTAAATAAGCATCCTTGGCTGCATAGCTCCACTGAGTCCAATGGGCCTATGCCAATTTTATGGCCTTTAAGGAATTGACTTGTTCAGCTGGGCCTAGACCCAATGCATGCATTTAACAGGTCGGGGAGCACAGGGTCTATGCTCAGGTGGTGAAACTTCTGAGCTTGTTTCACTTCTGAGACTGTTTCACTTGCAGAAATAACTCTGTTTTTCACATCTTACCAGCTTGACACCTTCTGAGCTTTGTTTTTCTGGTGGCTGTAAGACCTAGCTTCATTGCTAGGAGAATTCTGGAAAGAAAAGGGAGAGGAAGAAGATCCCCAGTTAATCGGCCACAGCAAGCACTTGGTCTGCCCAGGCCACTATGTATTTTAGAAGACCAATGAATATATAAGTTAAGAGGATTCCGGACACAAAAATCAAACAGTGTTGTAGGCATAAAAATGTGCAGCTTGTGCAGGCTGGTTGTCTCTTTGAGCTGAAAAACGAATTTGATGTATGAGAGAACACTAATTGTGGGTTTGGATCAGCCTGAAGGCACACTGGTAGGGTATGGAGTAGAATTTGCCCCCTTGCATGCATTGATACTGGGAACTTCACTAAGCTGGACTTTAGACTGTCTTCACACAGTGGCTGGCAATTGGCCTACTGCAGCACGAGTTCCTGCTCATCAGCTCGCCCACAGCCGCTGACCATGATCACAACAGCAAAGCGAGTGCAGTTCCATCATGGCAGCTGACACACTTTGCTCGGTCTTTGGAGCGTATGCCTAGAAGGTAAACTGCAATAATTCAGTTTCTTGACATATATCTGCTGAGAACAGCAGTGTAAGACTATGCTTTTCAAAAGACACTAAAAGCGTTAGGTTTTCAGTTCTTACTTGGATTTGGATGCCCTGATTTTTAAGGGCCTTTGGAAAATCTCATGAAAAAAGGACACCAGGAAGGATCCTAACCGGTAACTTTAAATCCATAAAGTTTCCAATTCTGAGCAGACACATAGACGTTTTAGTGTATGAGGTCTGTATCATCTCAGAAGTGTCAAATTCCTTTCTAATGCCATTTAATATGGAATAGTTCCTATTTAAGCCTCATCTGGATGCTGCTCCTGAAGTCTGCAGATATATTTGGCTTTAAGTTATGACAGTAAAGTAGGCTAAAAATGTAAAGGTGTTAATCAGCTACATCATTCATCTGATTCAGTATTTATTAGCTCATTTATAATGGCTGTTTGTGCTGATACTTGCTTTTATTTTGTTAGGATGCAATGCCTTGAATTTAATCAAGTTAGCTGTATTTGAAATCACTGATAATAAATGCCTTTCATTTCAACAGTGTAGAAAAGGGTTGGGTTTTCAAAAGGATTTATGAAAAGTAAGACCAATGATGTCAGGTCATTGCTCTTGTGGAAGATGACCCGTACCTGAGACCATCCTGGCTGCCTTTCTTTGAATCCTTTGGGAAGGTAGGGTTTCACGACATGAAAATTAATTGAGCCTCACTGTCTTGTATGCTATATATACTACATTTCCCTGCACCCACATTCAAATTCCATGTTGGAATGAGATCTGGGCAAATACCAGCACCTCCTTCTCCATGCAATACTGTTGCGTGTGGGCTACCAGGGAAGAATAACTCATCCTGGTCAGCTCCATACTATGGAGTCAGGAACCACTGAACAAGACAGTGTATCTGCTTCACAGCTAAGACACTCATCCGGCTGTTTTACAGAATCGCACAGAATCACAGAATGGTTTGGGTTGGAAGGGACCTTTAAAGGTCATCTAGTCCAACCCCCCTGCCATGAGCAGGGACATCTTCCACTAGATCAGGTTGCTCAGAGCCCCGTCCAACCTGACCTTGAATGTTTCCAGGGATGGGGCTTCTACAACCTCTCTGGGTGACCTGGGCCAGTGTCTCACCACCCTCAGCATAAAACATTTCTTCCTTAGATCTAGTCTGAATCTACTCTCTTGTAGTTTAAAACCATCACCCCTTGTCCTGTCTGTACAGGCCCTGCTAAAAAGTCTGTCCCCATCTGTCTTAGAAGCCCCCTTTAAGTACTGAAAGGCCACAAGAAGGTCTCCCCGGAGCCTCCTCTTCTCCAGGCTGAGAAGAGCCGCCTTCTTCTGGCTGTTATGACTGGGAAGATGTCTATCATTGCACTTAAGTGCCGTTAGTATAGACATTGGGATACCATAGTGGCAGGCATGGCAGTATATATATACCCTCCTGACGTATTTGAAGGTTGCATACCTATAAAATCATGAGTAGAGCGGGGAGGGCAAGCAATCGGTCCTTACTTGCTGTCTCTTCGGTACAAGAACTAGGGGGTGTTGAGTGAAACTGGCAGCAGGCTTGTTAGAAAAGAGTTGTTCTTTGCATATGTGTAGTTCAGCCCCAGAGTGGTGTGGAGGGTAAGAGCTTGCGCTGGTTCAGAAGTGACTGGAAGAGTTCATAAAAAAGGCCTTCAAGGGCTGCTGAATCCTTCTTTCTCAGGGAATCTGTGACCAGCAATTTGCTAGAGTTGAGGAGCACTCTGTGAGGGAGCAGCACAGCACACTTGTCCTTTCCACGTCTCCTTACATGCCTGGCCTCTGTCGGAGGTAGGATACTGGTTTAAGTGGACTTTTGGTGTCTCCTTTTTTTGGTCTGACCCTTAGGTTTTTATGTATTCCTATTTTCCCTGCCCTGGGATTCGGCACGAGTAGGCACGGTTCTTCATCAAGCTCCCAGTGCATCATCGAGGATGCTTAACCCCTTTGCTTCAGGTTGGCTTAGTAAAGCGTCTGATTTCCATGTCCTCCAGAACCTCTGCCTGGCTGGTACTGGGTGGGAAGAGCAGCAAGCACTTGGTGCTGCTCTTCAGGGTGTTTTAGAAACACCCTGACCCTGTTGACTGACACTCCTGCTCCTGATGGTCCCTCTTTTAAGCTGCTGACCACCTCCAATGAGCTCTTTATGGTCCTGGGGAGACTGAAGAGATTCAGTGACTTTTAT
Organism: Mycteria americana; assembly: GCF_035582795.1. Taxonomy (NCBI): domain Eukaryota; kingdom Metazoa; phylum Chordata; class Aves; order Ciconiiformes; family Ciconiidae; genus Mycteria; species Mycteria americana. The sequence goes on from NC_134365.1 coordinate 212,760,496, forward strand.
AGACGTATATGCGGCCCATCCCTTGCTAAACTCAACTTTGGATGCACCTGCGTCTCCTACATGGCTGTGCCGCAGGTAACGCACCTGCACGGTTGTTTCTCAGAGGTTCCCTAAAAAGAATGTATGCATTTTTTATAGATTCCGTAATGTGAAATGTCACATTCCTGGCAGAAAAAAAGCGTATAGTCTTTTGAAGTGCTTGCAAAGAATGTATGCATGATAAACTAGAAGGGGTGGGGTTTTTTCTTCTTCAGGTTCCCCCATATCTGTGACTAAGTGGTGGAGTATTTGCAAAATTTAGAGCAGGATCAGAAACATGGCACTGTATCTGAGGTTCATTTGTAGAAGGTAAAGTAGCATATGTTATGAGTCAGTTAATCTCTTTAGGGCTTTATCCAGCACAAATTAGGTTCTGTGGTCACCGAGTCACAGCAGGCTGTGGGCCGCTGTAGCCTTGGAGCTTTATTCTGATTCAGCTGCCAAGAAATGAACTGCTCTGTGGGCGCAAAAATTGGCTTACGCTCTGTGAGCTCCAGCCAGGCATGCACAGCTCCAAAGGCTGCTCCTCTCTCCGCGCACAGCTACGTGATTTCATTCTCACCTCCTCTCCAGCAACCCTGATACTAAGACACAGCCCCTAGAAAATAAACAAACAAGGTGATAATTCAATCGCATTAGAAATCAGCAAAGGTTGTGAAATAGTTTTAAAAGATGTGGAAGCCCTCACTGTTTTGGCTATTTAAAGCTAGCCAAGACAAATGCACACGGCAGGGATTAGCTCTGTGCTTCAGCTGGAAGCAGAAATTGTCTTTTTTTTCTGTTAGATTTTTTTTGTGGTTTGTTTTGAGGGTTTTTTTTACATATTTGCCCCCAGTATAAACTGCAGATGTTGCAATGTCAATAAAAATAAAATGCCTTAGGTTTCCTAAGTGGACAAAAGGAACTGGGAAGCATAGCTCTAATTACAACTAATGTCTCAAAGAGGCTTGAAAATCTCATTCTTAAATCACTTAACAGAGGCACAGACCAAATCATAGGGAAGTCACAAGTGCTTTCATGTGGGTGTCAGGATGTCTGGTCCTATAGGCAAGTTCCTCCTTCCCTACTGATTCTTTGACCTTGGTAAAGAGCACATCATCTCTGCACTATATATTGCACATTATAAATGAGGCTATAAATATTTGCCTATGTCACAGCAGTAGTGTTAAGATCAAAGGAGTACTTACTCTTTGCACAAACTACAACAAAAATCAATTTATTGTTACCATATTTATTTTTCCCATGTTATTTATTGATGCCATTCATATGAATTAATGACTATTAAAAAACATTGCTTAGTCATTTTCACTTCTAATCTTAGTGATTCTTTTAAGTGAACTTTCATGAAGAAGTGGTTAATTCTGATACGTTTAAGTATAAAACATGTAGGATGTGCACAGTTGTGACGTCCTGAACATACAAGACATTACCTGTATATCAATGACAAGAAGCTGTTGTCACTGATGTCTGCCAGTAACCACAGCTTGGCCAGGAAGTATTGCCAGAGGAGGCCAGACACAAGGCTAAATCCCACCCTCTTGCAAATATACTGAGAACTCCTCATTTCTGGGCACATGGAACAAGAGCTAAAGAAACAGCCAGGCTGTTGACATGTTATTTCAGCTGAGCAACCCCCCAGCTCTGCTTTGCCCGCCTACAGTCAAGTGCTTAAAGCTGTGATGCTACATGTCTTGGGCTCCTGCATCCCAGCTCAGGTTCAAGCACATCTCTTGCTTAGGGCCATTTGGGATTCAAAATCTTGGTGTCTTTTTGTGTGAAGTAACCTGAGAGATCTGATCTGGTGGGTGTGCTCAGATCACACTCACACATGCTGGCAGCCCTCACTTCAGCTTGAAGCATGGTAGCCACCGTACTTTAGCTCAAAAACACAGCAAGAAGTGCCATTTTCACCTATTCAGCTCTTGGCAGCTTAAAGACCTGCCAAATTTAGGCCCAAAATGAACACCCAGTAAGATTTAGAGCTGATAAAGGCTAAGATTGTACTTACCAGAAAGAGAAGGGCACAAGGAGGTTACTTGTGCCTCTCTTCCCTGCTTTGCTGTCTGGCTCCAAGAATTCGTGTTCATTCAGGATGGTATCACAGCTTCCATTTCTCATAAATAGCACTGACTGCAGAGTTTACAGTGCAGGACAAATGTAAATATAAAAGGGGGATCTTTCTTAACCATCCTTATCATCCAAAGTATGTGGCAGATACGCAGCAGCCTAAAAGGATGTAGTTTGAGGATACTGAACCCCAGTAGCATGACCCAAAAAAGAAATCTAGTGGCTCGCTTATGTATTTCCAACTTTAATTTGGCAAAGCACATGCTTTATGTGTGAATAATTTTTCAATTATTCTAGTCTATACCCAATGGCAATTGCAAAAATATACCCGACTTAAATGTATGCATATGTTTAAGGGTTTTGTTATATTAGGGCCTGTGGGACTGGCCCTCATGCATCCATTTTGCTTAACTGGTAGAAATATTTGGACTGGTCCTGGTGACCCTTCATGATATTCTTCATTTACAGAAGCTGTAACCTACACAGAAAGGGTTGTTTCAAAAGCAATAAGGTACCTTTAGCAAGTCAGACTAGTTCAGGACAATCTCAAACTAAATTTTATTTACTATCATCTTTGCTGGGGTTTTCTGCCATCAGTAAGTAGTGCTAGTTTAGTTAAGACACAAATAGAGACAGCTTTCCCAAAGATTTGACAAATGTTTGGCACATTACAATTATCGCAAACCCATGCTTCTATTATTATTTTTATGACTGGGTCCCATAAAGGCAACAAGTAAGTATTTGTTTCTCCAAAGATCTCTGAATGTCAGGAAATTTGCTTGTGGGAGCCTTTGACACAGAAAGTCCTTAGGAGGCCAGGTGAGGCAAATTCTTGAAGGACTGGACCTTCTAGAAGGAGCTGATCTTCTCCTTTTTATATACATTATATGCAGTACCTCTACTTTTGCTTTAAAGTAAGAGCAATCAAAAGGAAGCCTTTGCACCGGATCTGGTGAACTGCAGGTCCATCACGTGTATTGGTTCAGCATTAGATGTTGTATAGTCCCTGCAATTAATACAGTCACAAGAGCAGTGACATAAACATAACACAAAATCATCTGCATGAAACATAAAAGAGCCCAGTAATTTACGAATATTGCCTTTAAACCTATATTAAGCACTGTCCAGGGAAAAAAAAAATTACTGAGCCCTATTTGCTTTGCAGTTAAATCAAATTTAGGATAGGATAAAATGTTTCTTATCTATTAGATTTTACTTTAATCTTTACAGACTTGATTGATAGAGAAAATAGATATTAAATCCCAAAATAGAATTCTAAGTATGCATGAAGAACAGTGCATGACAAGACTCAACAGTGCAGGCAGCAGGTTTGGACTAGGTCACTAGAAAGAGATTTTTAGTGCAGAACAACACTGTAACTGGTGGCAGGGCTTACCTGAACACTGTGTCTGGTAGTTCACAGCAACACAGCTAATCATATTATGTGATTTCTTGATACAGCTGTTCCTTTCATCACCACGGTAAGAAGGAAGGTGGAATGACTGTTGACTAAATGGCACGGGAATTTGAGAGAGTGGGAATACGAAGGATAAAAACCTTACCTTTTTTTTGTTATTATTTCATTTGCTCACCTAACATTTTTAATGTATAAATGCATACTTAGAAGGGATGGCAAAAATATCCCCATCAAAATATATTCTTTTTCAGTAGGAAACTAGGGGTTTGACTGAATGAACAATTTTGTGGAATGCATCTGCTTTGCCTAATAAGAAAATCTTGATTTTTATGTGGGAGTAAAAGAAATCAAAACTCCCAAATCATCAATGTATTCAGGTTCTTAGGATTCAGTTATACTTATTACGAGATGCCTAAAGCTTCCCAAGAATATTTTATCTCTGTTTTATATGGAAAGTAAAAAACATTTTCCTGTAACTCTGTTATTTAGATATCCAGGGTGAATTTACTGACTACCATGAGAAGAAGGAGGCCGAGTCCCTTCCAACAGTCCAGCCTGATGCCAACCGCAGCATCACGGTGGCATGACAGGGGAGGAGAGGGGTGTCCAACAGGCTGTCACCTCCATGCACATCACTGCTGCCCCAAGCCCTAAGCTCAGCACTGAAGCAAACTGATTTCCTGGCACTGATTTTCCAGCAGGGAAATTGCTTTGTCTCAACAATTTACCTGGTGCAGTTTTAGGTTCTCAGACTTGGATCAGTCCCTACACATAACCTACACATAACCAAACTGGGGAAAGAAGTCACTAAGCAGAAAAGGTGCCCATGAGTTTGACCCCTGAGCAGACAGCTTATAAGGGGGAGATCCCGCAGGCTGCGGTGGCGGTCGGAGGCTTGGCTGTGCAGCTCTCATCTTCAGAGCAGCCCCTTCTCTCTGCTTGCAGGCTCACGCTGGGATCCCTCCCCTCCCGTGTGCCACAGCGCAGGGGGCAAGGTGTCGCACGAACACTCAGGACAGAGTCTTTGTCAAAAGAAAACAATAATTTGGGGGCAACTTGGCGCAGGGCAATGCTTGCATAGGAAATAAAATCTCCCAATGTGACAGCAGGTTTCTGACCAGTGGTGACAGCAGTCTCCATCGCAAGAGTATCTGCTATCTGCAGCAGCATCTTCAGCTGGACCGAGAGAGGCCCCCCAAACCTCTTTTCTGATCAGTTCTTATAACCCAGCTGGCCACAGTCCTCTGTGACCAGCCCAGCACATCCATAATCCATCTTGACTACATACTAAAGACTGTCCTCTGTGACAATTTCTGCGGAAACAGTTTCTATTGAGTTATAAATGTCTTATCTATGTAAAATTTCATCACTTCTAGAGCAGAAACATCTAGGGGAGTCTTTGGGACACTCCACTCAGGATGTTAATCAACACTTTTAGGTATACAAAGTGGACTAGAGACTGCAGGACCTGAATTGGGGAATGTCTAGAATTGTCCTGGAGAGCTCCTGTTGATGGCCAAATACCTAATTGTGAAGCTTCAGTCAATCACCAAGTTTGAAGCTGTTACCCCAAAGTGTTCATTATCTCAAATCAGTCCATTGTCTCGTCCCTGCAGGTGACAAGCCAGGAGGAGCTGCTGGACCACCCAAGGAATTAATGTCTTAAGTGCGTTGGGTTTGCATAGCCCTGACACCCAGCTAAACCGTAATTATAACTGAAGAGCAAACTTCATTTTCATACATAGAACTCATGGCCCACAGCTCTTGCCATAACAGTGTGCTGGATGCTACTAAGCTGGATGCCTGGAGAAAGTTTTTGTACCATAAGGCAGACTCCTGTTTCTCCATGTGTCTGCTTTACTACAACTTGGCTACTCAAAAGTGTTGTCATGCAGCAGTGAACATAGCGTGCTGCTCTGGGTCTCCTTTCCTTTTGAATAATAATCCAAAAGACAGGAAAGAATATTCTGTTTTTCACTGATCAGCATATAACTTTGTTCAAAGTGGGTCAGGCCATCATGCAAATATGTGAGGATCAGCCCGTCACTGTGGAAAGAAAAGCCTGAGGAACAGAAATAGACTTAGGGATGACTTCACATTCCTTGAGGCTTTCATAGGGGCAGAGAAAAAGAAAAAGAAGCAGCGTTTGTAGTTTTGGGTCCTGGTTTGCATAGTGTCTGAGCACCCAGATCTCCATTCGATATCACTGATGTTCTAGAAATTAGGCCAGAAATCACGCTGTTCCGGCTCTGATGGGAGTGACAAGTGCCTACTCGGATGACAGCTGAAATGCTCTCTCCGTGCTGGCAGGGCAGAGCCCTGGGCTTTTCATCTTGAATACGTTCTTTGCCGAAGCAACAGATTTGGGTTTGGTTACATCTTTTATGAACACTTTTTCAATAAATTAATCAGAAGCTTCAGGGGATTTAAGGCTTTTAAAAACAGATCAGTTCTTTTGCAATTCCCTTCTGAGAGCTTCAAAACTGGATTTCTTCCCATTCAATTTTTCATATTTCCATTTTGCAAAATTGAAGATTCCTGAGCCAATGCAAAGACAGCGTCTGTACTCTCCTTGATCAGAATTTGCCTTGTAGCCACTGTCCGTGGGGTCCAATGTCTACCCCATGCAATGCCCCTGATTCGGAGATCTCTGTCAAGGAGTCACAGCCGCCATAATCATATATGCCTGAACCGTGATTCCTCCTGCTTGCTGAAAAGCTCCAAACACCATCTTGTCTCAAATTGCCCCTCTAAGCTTGGACAAGGTGAATAATCAGCAGAGCTCATGCAGTGCCTTGAGATACTCTCTGCACCTGGGGAGCTGCATAGCTTTCTAAAGTCCTCTTTCAGCCGGTTTGGCTGCTCCCAATGGCTACAATGAATTGCACCCACTGCTTTGAAGCTTCTTGCTATTGTTTAGGAAGCCAGCTCAGAGTTAGTAACTTTCTTATATTCAGAAAGAAAGAGCACTGAGATCACCAATAAGCTCATGCTACGGAGGACATCAATAGCCTGAATGAGGGATACAGAGGGTTCAGGCAGAGCCTGGAGTTGCAGCTAGGAGTATCCCCTGTGCTACACTAAAATAGGTGGAACAGGTATATGGAGTTTGTTTCCAGCACTTTCCTTGTCAGCCAGTATGGTAGTACCCTTCTGTGAGGGGAGACCCAAAAGAGATAACAGAAGTCCTTACAACCCCACAAAAACAGCCCGCACATCATATACTGCACCACTTCAAAGGATTCTCCATAAAACAGGTGCACAAAAGGCAGGTTATTGGTTATTTGTGGTCTTTTGGGTCTTTTGCTGTTCGCACAGTAAAAAATCAAGGCAAAGGAGACACAAGGGCACAGTCATAGCTCATGTAACTCTTTACAACAAATACACAAACGTACCATTCCTTACTATATATTTTCAATCTCTCTTGTCTGATTTCTGGTTATTTCTACAATACATAGTGTCATGTGCACCATTAGAGGTCTCACAAGCACTTTGAAGCTATACTGCTGAGATACCTGACATGGACACAAAAGAGAGGTCAGTATGTCTTCAGTGTGGTCTTGATTCAGACAGATGTCTAGGCAGAGTCCTCACAGTATGACATAGGGTTAAAGAGCTTGAGAATCTCTGTTAATATTAATGAAAGTATAAAAGACCTTGTAGCTATGTAGAAAACAATTGTGGTACTGGAAGAGTGTTTGGACTGAAGGTGGTACTGTAAAGGAGAACTGGAGACTGAGCCTACCGATTCTGAGCAATGTCTAGTCTCCTGGAGCTCAGACTGCCTTGGAAACTTTGACGTTTGACTGTTTAAAGTTTGCTTTTTCTTTTGATTAAAAAAGAGCATTTTTTTTCTTTTTCTAACTAGCACAAGACCTCAGTAGTCTTTAGCACGAAATCTCTCAAGACTCAAAGTCAATAAAAGCTGAAAAGGGTAATCACAGCAAAGGCTTGTCTTTTGGAATCCCTTGGCCAGAGACGAACTTTGCATTTTTGAAGAACATATACTGTTAAGTAAAAGCATGTGTATGCAGTAGGGAAAGAGAAAAGGACAGTCCAGTGGACGTGGGTCTGACAGCAGATCTGTGATTTTTCAGTCTGGCAGCCCATGGAAAATTTCTAAGGGATCTGCAGAGGGTAACTAAGAAATAAAAGGCTTTTGTCAGTAGGCTAGAATATGGTATACAGAGGTCTACACTTCCACAGAAAAAAATCTTAGGAGTTGAAAACTGAAAGAAGTTGAAAGCCACAAGAGTGGAGAAACACATGAAAGAGAAAGAAGATGGAATGCATAATAATGTAAGTTATAAAATTGTTAATATCCAGAAGTCTTAAAGAGAAACTAGTGTCCCTACACACTTCCTGAAAGATGGCTTCCAATTTGAGAACTCACAGGCTAAGAAAAAAATGGGGTAACAACTCAGATTTATCCAAAACCTGTATTTTACTGGCACTTTATGTCAACACTTAATATAAAAATAAGCTACACTATAGACAGCCAAGGGGCCTATATCTGCACATAAGGGATTACATTCAGAGGTGAACAAAATTTGGAATTCATCTTGAAGGAAAAACAGGCATGCCAGCATTTTTTTTGTGCTGCATGCTGACAAAAAATTTGAATTAAGAACATTTCTATACGAAAATCAATTTTTTCTTTTGACATTGTCATCTGGAATAAAATATTTTGACTGAAGTTCAGTTGAACAGTTTCACTGTTGATTACTGATAGGATCTCACATGCTTTCTTTGGAATTAGTTTAATACAGGCATAGGACTTTTTCATTATAACACCTCACTGCACAGGCATTACATCTCAGGAGAGCGATGCCCATGTTCCCTTTCACAAGTTGGATTGTTTTATCATCTTTTATGATGCACCGGAGTCAGATGATTTCTACCTTAAAACAGAGAGCGTACTCGGAAAGAAATCCATTTTGTCTTGTGAAAGAAGGAAACCATCCTTTGGAGACCTCCAGATCATCAGGGGTGATAGCATCTCAAACCACCGCCTCATGGACCAATGCACAAAGTGGGAAGGCAGTATAACTATTTGCTAAACGGAGCACGCTAAATCTTCTGAGGCAGCTCAACAGAATAAAACACTTTTACCTGGGCTGAACCAACCCAAACTAAAGTAATCCTACTAGACCCTAACCAGGGAAAGAGAGTTTGTTTTCCAAAAGAGAATTTAAAAAAAAAAACAACGTAACATTTTGACATTGTAGAAACAGCATTTTTCTTCTAAAAATAATTGCAATCATTTTTACCTGCAAATTCTAACAGAAACAAACAACATCAATCTTGATTCACAGCTTTTGTTTTCTTTTGGCACCAATTTTTATGCATGTAATAACTTTGTGTGAGTGACAGTGAATTTATATTATGTCACTGAAAGGTATCAGCAGCTGCTGTTTACCATGGCATGAGTTAAATACTGTTCTTTCACCTACAGGGGAGGAGGTTACGTTCCTTTATGGAAGAAGGTACCCGGTGGCAGCAATAGCTGGTGGCCAAGACAAGCAAGAGTGGACCTCAGCAGAACCGATGCGTGTGGGCTGAGAGTCCGGCCCCAGAGCAGCAGGACGGCGTTTGCAAGGACACACGTCTTGGGCACAGAGGAGCTAGACAAAAGCCAGCGGCGAACAAATGAAACGCTTTTGTGCAGGTGGCCCTGGGAGAGGGCCGAAGTTAAAGGCACTTGAGGTATTGGATTTTTAAACTGTGTTCAAAAGCCGCCTCTAGTGGTTTCTGCCAGGTTCAGGGAAGCGTAACTTTGTGGATATTCATTGTAAATAAGCAGGACAGCACCAAAAAAATCCTGTCTGATTCCTGTCATCAATTTCTCCTCTTAATGGAAACAACCTGGCCGGGCCCCAAATGCTAACTGCTCGGGTCACGGGGACAACAGTATAAATGTTTGCAATAAAGGACTTCTGGGCTCAGAACACATTTGTTTAATCAAAAAGATTTGTGTAGTGATCAAAGAAATTACTCTAGCAAAAGCCATACAGTTTGTACAGATTAAGCGAGGGATCCAGGCCTAGCAGGAGAACCATCTTTAAAGCTCGTTGCTGTAAATCCCGCTGCTTTCAGCAGAAATTAGAGGTGCACTGAACAGTCAAGATCTACTATACTTAATAGGACAATCTTGCACAAACACTTTCTGGCCAAGGCTGAAAATACGTTTGCACAAAAAAGTCAGGAAAGAGTTATGGACAATAACCACACATGTAAAACAAAGATAACAGATAACAAGCTAAAACATGAAGAGAGGTGCAGTTCTCTGAATAAATTACTATTTTTTGTACAAATTGTCAGTCTGCTTCTGATTTATGGACAGATAGGTATGGAACACACAGTGATCTCTGACAGATGGGAAGCGTGAATTCTTTATAGTGTGAATATTAATCACATCATTATTTTGCTTTCTGCTTTCTACTTCTACTTTCTACTTCTTTCTTTCTTTTCTGCTTTCTACTTCTGCTTTCTGATCATCTTTACTGGAGTGGTTAAATGTCATTTAAATATTAAAAAAACATCTACCCAGATTGAGAGCCATGCTACAGTTAATTACAATGTGTTCTTTTTACCAGTCATAGTTTTCACTCTGGGCGTACCATCCTTGTACACTTTCATGAGGCTGCTGGTGACCCGGACGGCCAGAAGAGCCCTACAGAGTTAGAGGAGATGCTGTACCATAAAGGAAGCACATCTGGGTAAACAAGGCTCTGGCATGTCTGTTTGAAATCCAATTATTTTTTCTACTGTGTGGGAAAAACTACATAGCTCCATTTATTAAGAAAGAATGCCACAGCACAGCTACATGAATGGAAAACTTCATACGAAGCTCTTTTTCTTCTATGCACATACGCTTTCACGTTAGCTTACACAGGTTCTCTGAACAAACACAACCCATTAAAAAAGCTCACACTTCCAAGCAACACTCCATTTGGATAATATTTGTAAAAGGACCTGAGGGACTGGGAAACCAAACACTGAAGATGCCAATGCCTGTCACTTCAGAAAGATTCCGACTAAATTTTCCAAACAGCAAAGCGTCAGAGCCACCCAAATGGCACTGGCTATGAATGGGACTCGAGCTCTTTTGAAACCTTGAGCTTCACGCACACTCACTAAACAGGGAGTCTTTTCACCACATCAGAGAGAATACAGGAGAAGTGGAGAAGGGAATCAAGACCTGAATCTAACTTTCCGGCACAGTAAATCATTGTTTGCATTAATAGTGCTTAATACTGGTTAATAATGTGGATTGATAATAAAAGGTATTCTGATGCGAGTGCTGCAAAGAACGGACTCGCCTTCCTGTTTTCCATTCCTCTGCAGATCAGTCCATGTTCTTGTCGTTCTTTTTTCTATTTTCCAAAGAAATGCCAGACGGGGAGAGCTGAAAGAATCATCAAGTGGAATGATTAATGTTGCGACTGGGCTTTTGGTCTCCATATGATGCATAGGGACAGCTTTATCATGAGGAATTATAATAAAATCCTATGGCTGGTGGTATCCAGGCTGTTCAATATGAACTGTAGCCACTGCAGAAATATTAATGACTTTAACTGATGTTCTGCATTTTGAATGTCTTTCAAAACTGTGCCCTCTCAGAACTGGAAGGGAGTTGGTGTGATTTCCTAATTTACATGGCAAAGAGACTTTGTTCATCTATGGTGTCAAAGGTAATTGTTGGGCTAATGAGATTTTATATCAGACATTTATCCAGCTAAATAAAAAGACTAGATTCAGCTTGTAAGAATGGCCAAGAGATTAATCTGAAATGTGCAAATGAAGGAATGGAATTAGAATCTGGGGAAAGTATTTCTTGCTGCAAACTGCACAGTCAGAAGAGCCAGAAGCTTTTCTGTCACGTGGTATCAATCATAGAGCTCAAGCCAGGCTGGATCCCGTAAGTATACCCAAATAGCTTTCAACCAATTCAAAATAATGGAGTAGTTTATAGCAACAGCTGATTGTCATCTTTGATGTGGATCAGCACAGGTAGGGGAGAAGATGCTTTGCTGGAAGCCTTCACATGTGCAGAGAACAAGGAAGCATGGGTTGGGCACCCCAGCCCGTGCTCCTGCCCACTGCGGGAAGGCGAGCAGTGAGTGAATGGAAGCGCCTGCCCTTCCCTTTGCCCACCACGGCCTGAGTCACTCGAGTGTTACCCTGCTCTCCTCTTCCTCTCCACCCCGCTCCACATGGTTCATCCTCATCACTTCTCCTCACCCTTGCCACACCAGTTTCCATTCAGGCTCCTCACCCCAATCCCAGCCGTCAGTGATCAGTCATGTCCAGTCCTCAACTCCCTCCTCCTTCTCCTGCTGCAGGCTCCTTGCCTGCTGGGTCCCAGGTCCCTCCCAACTTGGATCCTTGTCCAAGACATCACCATCTCACCTCCAGTGCACCAGAGATCTGATCTTTGCCCTCTAATTCCAATCCATATCCTTCGGGTCCTGTTTTCACTCATTGTCCATCACTTCCATCCCAGTAATTCTGCTCCCTCTGTGTCCACTCTCCACATCATAGTCCAGGTCCACTGGAAGCTGCTGCCCTGAGAGCTGCTAAGGCACAAGGGCATTAGGAGGAGTACAGCAAGGACACATTCACTGTTTCATGTCTGGTACTCTGTGCACCCTGTCCCCAAGCAGCCAGGGCTACACTTACCAGGAAAAGTCTTATTACAAGAAGTATCAGATATTCTTAGTAAAATAAAAATAGGAAACAACAATAAATTGTGCATCCCATCTCCATTACTGAAATATTTCCCCCCTTGCTGGAACACTTCAGAGTCCTGCTGCTTAGGCAGAAGAGGTTCACGTAAATAAGACCCTTTTGCAAAATTATCTGGACATAAACTGACATTTTCGGTTTCCTCACTGGAGCTTGGGGAGAGAGCTACTAATGCAAGAGGCAGTCTTTCCGAGAAAAACAGCCGAAGTAGATTGGGGAAATCCACTAGAGATTCTCTGAAAGTACCAGAGGTTTTCCTGAAGGGGAGCAGAAGTGTATTTAAAGGCTGAAGAGGAAGAATGTACTATACCGAGCCATGAAAACACTGGGGAAAATGAAGGGACACTCAGCGTATCTGAACTCTCAATAAATTTTAATCTATTGCTGACAAAAGAGATATCAGGAAGGAAGTTGGGAAAAGCATCGAGGGGATAGTATGAAAGAAAAGGTGCTTGTCCTTGGCATGACAGAAGGATTCTTCCTTTCTCAGAAGCTCTTTTACCAGGTCTCTTACATTGCTCCCTCTCTCCTTCCCAGAAAAAAAAGGTTGATTTGCATAACCTCTTCTTAGGGGTTGCAGTGGATTCTGTATCTCCCTTCTGGTTCTTAAGGGATCATTATTTTATTTCTTGTTTATAGAGCTTTCTTCCTTAAAGGGACTTTTTCCCCAAGACCAGCAATCCTATAAACCCAGAAAAATGAGAGCCAAGGCAACATGTTAAAGACATCACTATATGCTATATTATGGCAACTTACATATAGGGGACACACAGAAACTTAGCTCTGCCTAGGGAGATGCTACAGAAAAAATGCTGTGACATTTTAATGTTGGTGGTCTCAGCTTAGACTAAGAATAGAATTAATACAACTATCTATCATTCCTGTGCCCATATACAGATCCCTGGCTAAACAGAGACATTTCGATGGGAGTGATGACTCCAAATAATTCCAGTTTTCACTTGTGGGACCAATCATGGCCCTATTGCCCCTGCCAGTGGAAGACATAGCTTCCATTTGATAGTAAGTCATTCCATTATGATACAAGGATTCTTCCTATTCCTCCATTACGGGAAAAGCTGTGCTTGTGTGGGAGTATGTATTTCTTTAGGGAATTAACCGATATAATCCCCGTGAGTTTGCATGTGAACCTTCCTGGTTTCTCGCGCTATGCCAGAGGACATTTGCATAAATATAACAAGCGATGCAACAGTCAGTTTAAGACAGAAGCTGCATGCTGTGTTCCTCAGTTCACCAAAGGCCATATCCTTTGGCAGGGATAAATCTCCTGATGCTTTTCCTCAAGAGCTCAGAATGCCGAACAATAGAAAATTAACAAGATAACTTTCCCCAGATGACAGGTGAAGTTACATTCCTTAAGCTAGTTTTTTCTTTTCAAACTCACACATTAAATGTGCAAGCATGCTATCAAATAAACAGGACACGCAGCATGGCTGAGCTAGCAACACTGAGAGAGCACTCCTATAGTAAACTTAATGTTGTTTATTATAGGAAACAACAGTTTGTTTCGAAACAAACTGCATTTTTTTTGAAAACTGCTTGTATTTAGTCCTTTTGCCCTTGTTTGGCAGGACTGACAATCTGTGCTCAGAAAGGATCCAGAACCGAAACAGGGGAGATGCCAAAGGTCCGCGGTGAGACAGAACAGAGCGTGCGGATGTCGGCAATGCACACTGGGCTCTGGTTGCCACCCAGGAATTTCCTAACCTGTGATTACAAGTCTGACCCTGACACACGGCGTTACAGTACTCCCGATGGTCTCCCAGAAAGTCCACATCCCCCTCACAACTGAGGTTCAGCAAATCCCTACTCAGAAGAGTCAATCCCACCCTGAAGAAAGACAGGAGCTTCTGGGGCAAACTGAGGCATGGAGGATGAAGTGACCTGTAAAGGTGCAGCAGATGAGCAGTCTGATTTTAAAGCTGAGTCTTGTAACTTTAAGCCTGGCACTGTACCCAGGGCCACATTTCTCTGCTGTGCTTATACTACCAGATCCTGCTCCAAAGTTCGCTGAAAATTAATAAAAAGACAACTATTGACTTAGTGGTCTTTGGACTTTGCTCTCTAGCTCCAGGAATAAACATCCCAATTTATTCAGAAATATCTATAAAAGGTAGTGAAAATACTCTATTAATTTTATACCCATTAACTTCTCATAACATGCCTGATTAATTTGTGTATATCTGGAGAATGCTGCCATCAATGACACTGACACCCTTTCACTCGGATCAGAGTGCTATGGATCTACTGGGGAACTGGCTGGGGGCCACACAGAGACTTCTGCCTTGTTAATATTTATTAACTCTACTAGCAAATGCATTTCTGAAAGCAGGAAAATAATGCTAGTGTATTTTCCCCTATTTCCCATTCCCTCCTTGCATTTCCCCCCGCCCCCGCATTTTTGCAGACATGACAAAATCCCCTGTATCAGCAATTAAATTGGAGCCATGAAAACAATCTCAGAGATTTCTCCTCCATTCTTTCAGGCAAGAGAGAGTTCATGCCCACAGTTTTGCTGCAGAGAAGCTCAGCAAATTCATTAATACTCCAGAAGTAGGTAATCAATCCCTTCAGGTCAAAGATGAGAGGTAACGGTATCAAGGCTTAAATAGCAGCCCTTCAGCAGTTCATCTGGTATTGCCTTCGGATTATGGCGATTCGTCTCTGAAGCTGAAGGCCAGGTTTTGTGTGTTCTCTCCCTCACTTCACATAATCCTTGACTGCAGTTGGGCTATTTTTGGTTTTTTTTGTTTTTTTTTTTCTTAAAGGGAAAAGCTTCATAAAATGCAAAGAGGCAGAATAATATTCCTTCTGCAAGTAAATGGCACATCCCATTACAAAAGAAACACCTAACCTCTGACATGCATGCAACACATAAAATGTCTACATAAAATGGCAGCGTATGTTCAGAGCAGAAATGCTGTGAAAGGTAAAGAACGGCGCAAACCGCTTTACGCCATTTTCTGTACCTGAAGGCCCGTGGCCATCTTATTCCCAGGAAGCACAATGTGTTTACACTTGCACACCTGAAGAATGGGTAAATTGTGAACAAAACTTCGTTTTCTTTCAGCTTGCTGTTCTACCTGCCCTATTGTGCCATTAGCACCTGCAATACCCTCTCCAGCCTCCGCTCTATTCATCAGCTATGAGCACCCACAAAAACAAATACTTGCAACTTAAATAAGATAGCTATTCTTTATATACAAGGCACTATTTTTGGTAAAAAGAGGAGGGTCACGTACGAAACCTCTGGTTTCATGCTGTGCACTGCTAGCAGATGCAATTTATTTTCAGCGCTACCTGCATTCTCTAGTTAACAATGGCTGTAGATTAAAGCCTGTTTACTGACTTGCAATATTCCGGTTGCTGGTGAAAGGAAGGACGGAATAAATTACAGGATGCCAAGAATTCAACAGAAACAAGTATGTAGTGTCGAAGCGCACAATTTCTTTCCAAATAGCCTGGGGCTTCCAGATGGTGCCAGACTGACTGAGAGACCCCCACGCATCTTCAGAAAGCCAGACCCCTGCGCGAACGCTGCAGGAGGGAAGCAGGCCATTGAAGACCTGTGCTCCAAGGGAAGGACAGGAGAAGGGATGTGGATGAACCAGAGGGCGGTGGGCGAAGAGCTCGTGGCAGACGCCGGGCGTAGCAGCCTGTCGCGCACGGAGCAGGTGTTGAGCGCTGCTGCAGCCCCAGGTCTTTGCGGCCAGCTGTGGCAGGGCTGGGTGGCTCCCCGGGATACGCCTCCGCTTTTCCAGCGAGGATCCTGCCTCCTGGCATCCGTGCAGCTCTGTCCCAGCAAGAACTCTCAGGCCAGAGAGAGCAACTGCTGTCCCCGTTTAGTGACTTTCCACATAAAGTCTTATCCTTTGTGCGAGGCAGCAAGAGGAACACCCTGGATCAACAAGATAATGTG
Organism: Mycteria americana; assembly: GCF_035582795.1. Classification (NCBI taxonomy): domain Eukaryota; kingdom Metazoa; phylum Chordata; class Aves; order Ciconiiformes; family Ciconiidae; genus Mycteria; species Mycteria americana. Next base: position 212,776,704 of record NC_134365.1, read on the forward strand.
GCTGAAATAAATATTCTTTTCCAAATGAACTGAACTTGCTGGCCCCAGCTTACTACCAGGTGGAGAGAACTGCACAGTCAGGGCAAAGGCATCAATTTTTCTTTATTTTTCACTTTTTAACCAAACCAGCAGCAATGAAATTAGTTTTTGTAGGAAGTATCTCCTAAAAAAATCTCATATGACCATGGGCTCCGTTCCTGTAGTGGTAGTATATGCGTAAATAAAGGGAGTAAAAAGGTTAAATGAATTCAGCAATCTAATGCTCTAAGCAAAGCTGAGGCCATCAAACCAAAAAAACTAGCTCCAAACTCCACAAGTGCTCCCACAATTGCAGCAGAGAGAACAAGCAAAACAGGCAGGGTTTAATTTTACTATCACATCTGCTAATCTGACACCAAGATACTTTCTTTGCTGTTATTCCTGAATTACAGTACTGTAGCACAGAGCAGAATCAGATGGGAAGATCAGGGATCTTTTATATGACTTAAGATTTCTTTTTCTTTTCTTTTTTTCTAATCTTTTCGATATCTATTGAAGATTTCACAATGTAGATCTCAGGCAATAAACTGAATCATAGATTAAAATATGCAATAGTATCAAGAACAGTGCTAATCTCAGTTTACTAGCTCACTTGGTAACTAAATCCCATATCATCCCTTCCAAAAACGATTCAGGCAGATTAAATCTGACAGGACAGCATGGGGTAATTTGTGCTGTGGTAGCATGCAGTGTACTAGTTTTCAGATAATTTCTCATTTCCAGGGCATTTGAACATTGGGCTTTGAAACTCTGACACATAAAAGGGAAAAAGCATTTGAGAAAAATTGTTTTCTCCCTTTCCTCCTCACCTTTTAGTTTACTTTTGAAGAGGCGAAGGGACGTGAAGACAGATTGCCATCTATTGGTGTGACCAAGAAATAGCGTGAGTGAAAATTTCCTGGTCTAATGCAACTCGAGTACCTGATTTACAAAAATCTAGAGGTACTAAGTCCCCATATGTAGCACTTGCTTAAGTACATTAGATGCTGTCTACAATATAACTACAACCTAATTTAATTAAAGGACGTATTTAGACAAAACCAGTTTTCCCTCTTTTTCTCCCTCTCCCCCAAGCAATATACCTGGATTCTCCAGTCAGATTAGTTCTGAATGCAGTTAATAGGTATCAGAGATTGTCTTTGTACTCTGCTGTTATTTATAGAGGCCTTTCAAACTGCATCCTGGCTTTGCAAAACAAATTAGAAATAATTAAGAAACAAAGATCTTGCCTGTAATAGCTTCTTTCAGCAGAGGAAATTTAGGTATCTTGGGAAGACACGAGAGATTACCTTCTTTGCAGAAAAACTCAGAGAGAGGAAGGAGTGGAGAAAGAAAATTAATTTAGGGATTTCAAGGCATAGAGACATTTCTTGATAAGCAGGAAGAGGAGAGGCTGTATCAGAGAGAGGGGCAGGGAAGGAAGCACAAAGAGAACATGGGAGAAGAGGTGAGGAGACCAAACAACATGGATGTTCCATGTTTTTAGCCCGCTAGCCCCTCCACGAGCCTTTCTGCCATGGAGTAAGTATTTCCCAGCTAATCTTCCAATTTCATTGACTCTTAAAGCCAAGAGCAGACAAGCTGCCCCACAGGTGATGCTACCTCAGCTGCATGTTGCCACACACCAGCTGGATGTTACTCTCTCCATCCACCACTTGAGCGGTTTACATGGCATTTTTCAATTTACTCCGTGGTAGCACCGATTATGGATATAACACTGCTTATTCTAACCCAGCTACTTTTCCTTAAAGGCAATTATTTCACAACAGCAGAACTACAGGAACAACAGTCACCAGCAAGGGCAACGATGGTGGTGGTAATCGCTTCTCCCATCACAGCTGGGTCCTGAGCAGGACATGTGCTCTGGCATTAATGGCAAAGGCTATTAACCTGTGCCCCTGCAGAAATGTTTCTTAGCGTAGATTGGAGTTTTAGTTCAGGTTTCAGTGAGGCCACAGTTCCCCTTTTTTCTTGCTCCAAACATTCGTTTTATAATAGCTCAAAGAGGTCTTTGTTTCCTTTCCTCACCCATAAAAGGGATGTGCCTGTATTGGTGTGGTCATCAAGCCTTATACTGAAATTTTCTATCCTTCTTCTATCCATAAGCCTCCATCTGCCTTTAGATTAGGTTTCTGTCCTCCTCTTAAACAGCCATGACACCCTGGCATAATATCCCCTTCTTCCCATGATGTAGAGCATTTTTCCACCCAGTACCGCTCATGTGTGGGAGCTGGAGGGCTGCAGTCCACTAATGCCTTGGAAAATGCACTCAGGAACAAGGATTCACACTGCAAACCCTATTATTCAAACGAAGGCCTGCCAAACCTCTTTTTTTGTGTGTGATCTCAGCAAGGAGAGCATGAAATGAGAAGACCAGAGGAAGCTGTTTTCTCTTCCTGAGAGTTGCTGCCACCAGCACCGAGCTGATCACACAGAAGAAGGCTGGAGTGCTACAGCCCAGCATATACCTGTTCCCTGAGCTCTGGGCTGTCACGTTGGCTGGTATAAGTCAGTATAGCTTTTTTGCATCTATTAGAGCTGTCATAGTTTAGACGTATTCAAGCACCAGCCCTTACCTTCCAACACCACCACCACTTCTGGGCACCAAACTACTCTCCAAAACAAACGAAATGAAAACAGCACTTGCCTGTTTTAGGAAAGAGACTTTCCGTGACTTATTTCCTCTGTCAGTAGAAGGTTAAAAGTGGCTGGTGTTAGTACGTAAGTAAAGTAGAGTACCAGGGAACTGGGCAATAAAGCATCTCAAAGCTATTTACCAAGTAGATTGGTTGATGTTAATGCCTGTTAGATCAGCGTGGAAACAGCCTCTGGGGGTATATAATAAACAATATTATCAGAGTTGGAGTGCAGGGAATATCAGATTCCACTGCTGACTGACAAAGTGAGAGATTGGTTTATTTACTACTAAGAAACCAATTTATAGTGTTGTGAGGTTGCTATGTCTCCGTTTACTAGGAAATAATATACAGCTCCGATGTTCATTGGTTGTGTAAACATTTCTCAGTTACTTGACCCCAAAAAGGCAGTTGGTGGTACTGTTACTGTATGGGAAGGCTTAGTTGCACAACAGCATTTGCTCACTTTGGTACTGTGAAATGAAATGTTGATCTAAACCACATTATGAGGAAAAAGAGTAATAATTACTATCTAAACCATGAAACCAGTTTTCAAAAGTAAGAGAGTTTAATACTCAGAGGAAGAAAAGTCCACCTAGAGATTTTGTTATTGCCAATTGATTTTCAAGTGAAAAGGCACTCCAGGCCACGTTCGAACCACCTAATAGAGGTGCTGAACTTTGTCATCATAGCTACTGTAGTGCCAAAGCTCAAAAAACAGGTGGCAACCTAGCAGGTGGCTAACCTACGTTACTGTCCACAACTTCCAGGTCTTGGCTCCATATACAGTGAAGATAGAAAAATACTCCCAGTGCCTTTGAGGCATAAGCACCCAATGCAAGAGTTATCTTGCAACGGACTGCTTAGGCAACTTGAGAACAGTCAAAATACAGCCCCAAGGCACATTGCTGATGTTTGGCAATAACAAATTGTTGTAATAATGATTACAACATGTGAAAATCCCTGTGAAAGGGGAGGTGTGTGGTAAACACGGGGCCTGGCTCTTGCTATTGACACCAAGTTATAACAGGTGCAAAATCACTGAATTCAATGAATGAGAATCATGTTCATGCATTGGACTTACACTGCCTCCTTCTTCTATCATCTACTGCCTTTGTGTAAATCACTCTACTTTAGTGCCAATTCATATATTGAAATGCTTTATCTTTGGAGTCTCCACCTTCTTGAGCATTCAGAAGTCTTGGCAATAACTTCGAATCACTACCACACCTGTCAGCAGTGAAAGTCTGTTCATTAATATTATGAAATAACTGTCTTCGAGCACTTGAAAGAAATCATTAAAAAACTCCTAATGGGTATAATAACAGGGTCCTGGAAATATGCAGTGCAGAAGGCTGTAAACAGGTGACTTCTGAAACTTTGGAGTCCTGGGAGCTAGTTTAAAAGTTTCTGTGCTGGCATGAGGTAAATCACACACTGACTATAGAAGGAGCCTGTGATGATTCATTCAGATTTGGTCTTCAAATTTATAGCTGCTTGAGTTAGGGCAGGTGAATTTCCCTATTTCCCACACTGCCATTCCATTAGTTCCACAGATTCAGGGTTGTGTGAAACAGTTCAGAGTAAGAGCTCCACTGCCATCTTTTAAATTCCTGTCCATACTTTTAAACTCTCATTTTAATGGTGCTGCTAAAATTTGTGAAGACAGTCAGCAGAGGACCTTCAGGTATTTAAGTCATGCTGGCGGCATGGGATAGAGTTTACATGATGTACACGGCTTATATTGGCCATTTGCAGAAAGAATTCCCCCTCCACCCCTGCATATTTTCCCAGCATTTCTGACATGAAATATGCAGCAAAACAGCATCTAGGCATTTTCTTTCTACGCATTGGACCATGAAAACATAAGAATGCAATGAAGACACAAATCCAGAGAGGTCCTGATAAAGCACCACCATGTGGATGTTTATTCTGTTCTCTATCAATATTCACTGTAATCTAATTAAGAATGATAGGGGTTTGGAAGGGAGGTTGTGATACAGCTTCTAAAAGAGATGTCTTGAAGTCAAGGAAGGTTTGTCCTTAGCATCAATTACAGATTCTGCCTGCGAATACTGAATATGTTCTGCCTTATTCACTCTGGGGCAGTATCTGCCACATATAAAATTCAGGTTTCATTAAGTGTTGCTACTATTCCAAATGTGCTGGTCAGACTTCTGGTTATAGATGGGAGAAACTATAGGATTCATAAAGTTGATTTCACCGACTACGGATTTGGCAAAGTTTATTTCAAATTTCAGGGCTTGATCTTGCAACCAGGTGCTATTGAGGCATTGGGTCGAATGCACTGTGCACCCAAGGAAAGCAAGACCTGACCATCGGTGTGCAAAGTTTCAGCATGGACTACAGTAGGAGGGAGATCATTATGATAAGCAATATGAAAGTGTAACACTAATGACACAAGAATATTGACATACTGTAACAGAACCTGCAATCAGTATTCTCCAGTACAGCTAAAACCATTGTTTTCGACTTAGTAATAAAGCTAAACAGGGGCCTAAGCTGGCATCGAAAACGTGTGTTGTCAATGTCTTGTGTTGGTGCAAATTAGAACAATAGAGTCAACATGATGGGAAGCATCATTGAGAATGTTCAAGGACTTCCTCCTTCCCAATTTTCGTTTCATAATTTTTGTCAAGGCTCCCACTCAGCAGATGTAGCAAGTTCTTCTCTAAAGAGAAAGGAATGAAAAAATCCAGTAGACCTTCCTGACAAGGAAGTTAAACCATGTTTTTTCATCTACATACAGCATCTTTACATGATACTGACTTGGGATTATGGGATATACGAGAGGCAAAGCCATGGCATATTCTCATCCTTTTACAGAAAGGCTGTATAAGCAGTCATCAAACCTATTTCATGCAGTGATATTAGTAGCTCTTCTTACAAAAAGAGCTTCCCACAGAAACTGAGTAGTCTTTGCTAGGCTTGCCTCTCAAATACACTGTTCACGCTGCCACCAACGTAGGGCATTGCCCTTGAACACCTGTGCTGTTGCCCATTTTCACTTACTTCGTAGAAGCTCATTCTGCAGCAGAGCTCTGGGACTGAGCATGCTTCCAGGAGCTTTGTCCTATGGGTAAGTTTAACTCTTCTTACACAATTTCTCTCCATTTCAAATGCCACATAGTACAACTGCTCCTTTTGCTGTCAACTCTTATTTTGAAGGAGCACTTGTTTCTGATCCCCTCTCTTCTTTATCTGCTTCGGCAGAACCTGTTACGAAGAGAGGAGAGTCTCAAGGACTAATTGTAGTTTTGTGCAATATTCTCACTTTTGCGTTGCTGTGCAACCAATTATTATTTAGCATCTGCTGTTGTAAGCCAGTAAATATTAACTGATGTTCCTGATCCTGCACACTTTTTCAAAGAACTCAGTCTTTCCTGTAGGCAAGCTCTTTGAACATCACAAATGGATGACCTGCTAAGGTCTTTTGTACAAAGAAATTAACATTAAAAAAATAGAAGAAAGAAAAAAGAAAGAATCACGCTTGATTTGTTAACATGTGTGCTACAGTCAAAAATTGAATAATGCTTCAGCACTTGCAGTGCAGCATTGAACAATATACATTTGTGACCATCTTCACTGCATTTTGCTGAAATGTTTCCACTGAGTTTTTAATACATTTGTTATTTCTTAACATCTGGATCAGATTTAATAGTAATTATACATGCTGAAAAGAGCTGGGGGTTTGGGGTTTTGAGGGGGCAGGAAAGGTGGCTTTCAGTAGAGGAATGAGCCTTGAGTCATTCAAAGGGAATCCCATTCATGACAAGGTATTTACTTTCTCCTTTACCATACTGAAACAGGACTCAAAAAAAAACCTGTCTGGTATTTTTGTCCAAGAATTTCAAAAGCAGCTGGAACAGGATTCAATTGCCTAAACTTAGGTATATAGCACTATTTTGGACCCACTTCCTATTCAAACATCAGTATGGAGCTGTCAGCCATGTCATCGGGAAGACCCATGTCATTCTGGTTGGACCCAAGTATTTCACAGTGAGCACAGAAAACCAGTAGCCACATTTGCAATTCTTGGCCATAATGCCTGAACAGGAGTTGCACAGCCATTACAGTTTACCAGCAGTGATGGCAAAGATAGGCATCAGTCATTTGGAAAAGTTAAAATCTGAGCCTTTAAACTAGCAAGAGCAGTTCAAAACTATGGTAGTCACCACTGAAAACTGAAATACAAAAAACAGAGTGGCTACAATGTAATTGCCATTGATAACTGTTATGGGTGCTGATCTCCACCTGCTAGAGGAGCTAAACGGGTTATCAATTTAGTTATTATTCAGAAGCAAATTGAATATAAAATGCTGTCATGTGCAGGAGACATTTGATTGACTTTTATCATGTGCCAGATGAAAAACTGAGATTCTGGATCAAATCCTCCCCTTGTATAAAGGGTTTTTGTCCCCCCACACTAAATGGAAATACATTTAATTACACGCAAAAGGAAGTCAGTCCTTCCATCCTATACATATGGAAAAGACACTTTGATTCAAATTCTTTATATTCCAGAAATATTTCCATCACTGATGTGACTCTCCTGAGGGCAGCAGCAGGCAAATTTTATTTTGTCCACACCTGGTCACAATAATAATTACACAAAGCAGACATCTGGGGTGACATTTACTAACTAAATGTAGATTTCTATATTTGAACTACTCTCTATGATATGCTGATATTTAATATGACAATTTATGACAAGGGTTGGGTTTCAGATCTGTAATGCCCCTATTAACATATTTTTCAGCATCACAGCTCATCATAAATGTCTACACTAAATATTAGGAGAATAGCATCTGTCTTATGTTGTAAAGAATTGCAGTAGAGATGTTTAGATTGATATGAATAAAAATGTACGGGTGTGGGAGCACCACAAGGATCACACAGCGGAGGAGGGCTAGAAGAATGACATGTGTGGATGTCACTTAGATCAGGAGGTCATCAAGATCCCAGCACATCTCCGTGTTTCTTCTCAGGATACCCAGACTGGGAAATCCTGATGACTCACAGGTAGGACAGGATACAGAGACTAATCCCTGTCAGTTTCTAAGGGGAACAAAAAAGGCATATCCAAATCACCAACCTACGATGGACCCAGAAGATGTGGAGAGAAACTGGCCTGTTTCTCTTGTCCTCCGTGTCACCACAGGGAATCTCGGTCTGCCTGCCTGCACACCAGCATCTTGGTGCTCCAAGGGCAGACAGACTATTTGGACATACACGTTTTGGTGTTGTACGTGTTTGTGGGAATGTGTGGATGAATGAATGAAATCAGCTTTGTTTCAAAATATAATCGCCTTCCCTTCTCTAAGGTCTCCCGCCAAGATCTGTTGCTACAATGCTGCAGCATTATTTCTGACAAAGTACTTCTCTGTCTCTGTCAAAAAACAGCTCCTCATCAGCCTAGATTGGCTCTTTTCTTTCATGTCAGTAAATATCCAAGGGCAGGAATTATTTCACACTACTGTAACACTCAAGACTTCATGAGCATTACACCAGATTTTTGGAGGCATAGATAAGAAAAGATTCCAGTCCTGTTTAACTTTTAATTTCAGACTAGCAGCATGACTAAACTCACAATTACATTATTTCACGTGGGTGACACTGAAGAGAGAAATGGACAATGACAAACCCTATTCTAGAAAGCACTGAATTATGGGACACAGGGTGGTTTACAGCTGGTTGTGTTCCACAGCTTTGTGAATGAACAGGTTGAAATCTGGCACTTACTATAAGAAAGAAAAATGAATACTTGGGTATATTATTCATTCAAAAGAAAAAGAGCCAAGCCCTTTGCTGGCATAAATTGCCACAGCTCTATTGATTTCAAACAAGAGCTGATTTGCATCGGATGAACATCCAAGCCATATTTTATAACATGCTCAATTTTGATTAATTGTTATTACAGTCCTAAACAGGATTTTTCATTGCTCAATTATTTTCAGCACCATACATGAAAAGAAAACAAAAAGCCCTGCTGCTGAATATACCATACTCTCTAGCCATAAGACAATAATTCTTTTCATAATTTAAAGAACATGAGACCTGATGGTCTCCGTTGACTTGTCTGTGAAAGGTGAGCAACTACATCTCCTACACTCATCCAGGTGGACTCAACAATGTTGTTCGTGTTCAATTTTCTGATGTTCCTTTCACTGGTGTGTTAGGTCATCAGGAACGCTTCCTAAACAGAAAGCCTCAAATGGACACTTTAAATGTCTGGACAGAATGGGATATGATTTCCTATATGACCGGTATAGAGGTGGCTGGATGAGCCATCTGAAAACCTCTTATATTCATTGTTCAGAACGACAGAAGTATTATTCATGCAGCAATCTGGGCCTCCATTCTTCTGTTACTCCTGTCTTTAATTTACATATCATTATAATTCTTCCTTAGAAATAAAAGAAACACCTTATTCTGAGTACTCTACTCCCATGTGATACATGTCAGGTTTTTTTTCTTGATCTGTCAATGATTTTATGGTTCATTTCCTTTCCTTCTCTATTAATATAGTAGTAACATACTGGATGTTTGGGAAAGTCATGTCTGTAGGTTGTTATTCCACAGATATGTGAGGGGAAGGGGAAGGGAGAAAAAAAGACAGAAAGACAGGAAGGAAGGAAAAGAAAACTAAGAAGAAGGGGGAGAGGGAGGGAGGAAGGAAGGAAAAAGGGCAGCTGCCCTGTGGCTACAGGAATCAACACATCTGATCGCACTGCGAAACGGAGCTGACTGAATTGTACATCAAAGCGTAAGTCAAGAGTTGGTTTCTTCAGTCAGTTCTCCTCTATGGATACCCTTGTGGATAACAAGCATGTTTACATCTAAAGTTTTTCTCTCTGACAAATCTGTGCCTTTTTTCTGTTTATTTAACAGTTTTTTTTCAGTGGCTTCATCGTGAATACGTCAACATCCTTCATCTCATTCTACCATGGTGTAATATACCTGACCCCCTCCTTCTTTATTTAAAGCACATTTTGAATTATGTCACATGAGTCCGTTCTGTGCTGTCTAGTGTCACGATCTCTTCTGACTTCATGTGCCAAGCAGCCTTGGCCTAAATTTACACTTAGATGGAAGATCTTCTGAAAAATACATCTATACAAAAAAACCCAGTAGTTTTGGTAGTTCAGAACATAAGTTATTCTCTGTGAGTAGGCAATCCACACCTTTACAGAAAGGTGCTATAGAATTTGCTATAGGATTATAAAATGCTATACGATTTTAAAACAGACTAGAAGATTCTTTAGTAGGGAGTCTATGCCCTGTTATATTTTACGGCCCTGGCCCCTTCACAGTGATAAATCCTGACTGATTCAAATGGTCATATAAAAGGGTATTTGCCTTAGTAAGCTACCTACAAAATGTGCTATGGCTCCAAAATCAGGCTCTATTTTAAACCATAAACATCTATAGATGTTTGTAAATTTGGTTCTGCCATCTTGAAGATAGGACCAGAAAAATATTCCACAGTATGTATTATGGGAGCAATTGGTTGATCTCAACTGTTAAAGAAATGAAAATCTGTTCTTTCATAAGGTTGTACAAACCTAATATAATAATGACTATGTAAGGAAGCTCAGTAAACACTGATTTACTCCTGCGGGCTATTAATATTTTCCCATACATCACCATGTAGATCTGTAGCCGTTCTTTTTCATAGGATCATAGGGAAATTCAGGTTGGAAGGGACCTTAGGAGGTCTCTAGTCCAACCTTCTGCCCAAAGCAGGGTCAGCTCTGAGGTCACACCAGGTTGTGCAGGGCTTTATCCAGTCTGGTCTTGGAAACCTCCAGACACAGAGGCTGCACAACCTCTCTGGGCAACCTGTGAATCTCTCTTGGTTCCACTTATGCCTGCTGTCTCTCACCCTCCAACCATGCATCACTTCCTTAGCTAAGGCTTTTCTTTTGGTTTGTGTGTTGTTATAGGTATGTCTTAATCCCTAAATTGGATTTATATTGGTGCACCTTAATGCCTGTAAAAAGTCCTGGTGATACTAATGAGATTATGCCCAAGTGCAAAGGCATCCATACCAGTCCTGTTGCAGGACTGCAGACTTTGCAGACTTTCTCTGTAAGCAAAGGAGAACAAATACAATTGAAAAAAAAATATTTCAGACAATTTCAACTTGTCATTTAAATAAACATTTTCTGTACATCTCATTTGCTGAAATAAAAAAAAAAAAACCACACAAAAACTCCCTCCGTTAGATATGTAATTTAACAAAGCTGAGTATGTAAAAGAAACTGGAACAGCAGGTGTCTTTAAAACAGTCCAAGTTGAATCTTGAGGGGCTTTATATGATGCAGTAATGATCTACCTAGAATTATATGAAATTTTCTATTACCTTAGCAAAATGCCATATCAGTCTGCTAGCTTATCCCACATATTTAAAGACAGAGATAGGCAAATAAATGAAAGCAAGATTGGAGACGGTGACATAAAAATAGAGAAAACAGGAGTCTAATATATACTGTCAGATAAAAGGAGCCTGAAGGGAGATGATAAAACAGTTTAAACACCCTGAAGGAAGTAATATCAAGGAATGAAGAGAATTATTCACACTATGTAGGAGAGCTAAACCAACTTGTGTTTACCAGGACCTGCAAGTTTTAAAAAAGAAAATATTTGGGCAAGACAATATTAACATTTTAGGAGAACAATAATGCATAACTGGGACTCCAGCAGGAAGAACGCCACACTCCCCAAGCTTCTCGAGACCTTTGCTCTCTTGCTGGTCAGCCAGTCCAGCCCTGGCCCCTCAGCTGTCCCCTTTCTCAATGGCAGGGCCCACCCATTACAGTCCCCTGCCACCCACGTTGATCCCCTCGGTTGGCTGGAGCTCAGTTTAGCACAGTGCTGTTCTCTCCCCAGCAATAACAGGGTTAATTAGTGCCCACCCAGGTCTCACCTATAACAGAAACATCTGTTTCTGTGTGTGAGCCAACCTGTTTCAGAGAAGGCTAGGCTACTTTGAAAGCATGAAGGCTGTCACACATCTCCATGCGAAGGCCTGCCCACAGCCTCACCACGGTCAGTGGTGGAACCCCATTGCACGCTACCTGCAAAGCTGCGCCTGTGTCAGAGACCAAAAGCCCTGTCACTGAGGACGTGATGCCCAGACCACATGTATTTCAGGGGGCTTCCTTCAGACTACTTCTAGTCCAGTCCCATCTCCAGCATGCTCACTACCAACTAAAATGGGCTAGGTGTGCTCCTGGAGTACCTCTTCTAGCCTGGTTTCATCTGAGATGATTCTAGTTTAGGTGCTCTGAGACCACGCTGAACCAAAGCACAGAAACCGGGGATGGTTGGGAGATTCACTTCAAAAGTGCACTCTCGATCCAAATTAAAATGCTAATGGAGATGTAACCAATTGCTCAGAGTTTCCAGGCAATTGTCTTCTTAGCCCTCTTCAGGTAGGTCAGAAAAATCTGGGCTTCCTTCCCAGCATGAAGCTGTTCTGTTTCTGTATTTTTACATTTGTGTTACTCATGTTCGCACTTCCAGTTTCTGCAGGAAGCATCATTTAGATCAATGATTTTCAAACTTTCCTACTTTGTAGATCCCTAATACATTTATTTTTCCATTGGAAATGGCAGCCCGTATACGTCACATCTAAACAATAAGCTTGCCTTTCTCCGATACCTTCTCCAGGGCCAAGGACCCCAAGAAACTGGCCCAAAGATCTCCAGAGATTCAGAAGTACCCTGAAGGAAATCATTGCTTTAGATTACCCACAGAACAAAAGACAAAGCCAGTAATCAGCCTACGACAGTAACACAGTACTTATGGACGATGCCCGACTTCTGGAGAAGCAACTATGCCTCTTCAAATGCTCTACTACTCCGTGTCATGGCATCTCTCCCATACGGTTCAGGATTAAATCACAGTATCATAAAAGGGAAAGAAAATTCCACATACGTTACAATTAGATGAAAAAATGTTCTTTTCAAAGCTCAGAATCACAGACCGTCTTTGATTATAAAGACATTTTATTAGTTATGATGACTCCACGTAGGCCAGAATCCTTTGCAATAATATGGAAGATGACAGCATAACCAAAAAATAAAAGAAAATGAAGGTAGGCATTGTCTTCAATATTGCTTTATACTGTAATATCTTCTGCAGGATAAATCAAGTGGATTTTACAAGCTGTGTGTTACAGCACAGATTCATTTTTCATAGCTTTCATAGACATTTTTCTGCATTAAGCAAACAACTGCAAAATAAAGGCTAAACTGTGCTTTTGGAATCAAGCCATCCCTCGAGCAGTTTTGCATGAATCACATTGTGTTTATTGGTAGCCTCAGACAAACAAGCAGTAGCCCTGACTAATGACAACAAACGTAATAAAATATCTATGCCTCATTGCTTCTGGAAAAGAGGACAGAGGTAGCATGCGCACATTCCTGCTCATTCTGATGTTACACTGATGTTTCTGTCACTGCCAGACAGGACAGACATCCTTTCCCAAACGATTTCCTAGGAAGGAGCGCCTGACCAACAGCAAGTAAATTAGGTATGACACAGGTTACCTGGATTTAATTCCTTGCCTTGACGAGGACTTCCCGCATGACTCAGACAAGTAATTTTTCTGTCTTTCTGTTCCCAAGCATTCTGTATGGAAACAGTTACTTACTTCAGCGAGTATTAAGAAAATGTACATTGTATATTGCAAGAAGCAAGAAGAGTCAGTCCATCCAAGATCTTTCCCATGTGGGGCGAGTCTAATTGTTTTGAGAGATGCCATATACAAGCACAATAACATTGTTATAATAAAAGATCCTGATTCATTATTGTAATTATCTTTCCAGGAATACATGGGAAAGATTATACCAGAGTAATATTTCATTATATTTTTCTTTAGAGCCTGAGAAAGCAGGGGGATGTTGAAATACAAGTGCCAGCATTCCTTTCCCAAATCCAGACTGAACGCACAGGATTCAGTGCGGCAGCACCACCTGTCGGTAAATTTATCACCAACTTATCTAAAAAGCAAACGGAAAATTACCAAAGCAGACCATGAAATGAAAAGCTAAGATATAACCTGCAAACTATATCTTCAACTGTATCGTCTTACTGCCAAGAGCCATGTGTGAAACTAGGACCCACATCAAGGGGCACCCACATTATTAGTGCTGTAGAAATATTCTTCCACATGAACCATTCTTTTATTATAGGCAACATTTTCTTCAGCCAGAATTTCACATTTTTTACCCTCAGTAATTTTGCAGCAGCAAAGGCTGCCTCATTTGCACAGAAGCTTCAGATTAAAATCAGGGTGGTTCTTCAAAGTGAGTATACGCAGAAAAGAGTGTTTCTGGAAGAGGCAAAGCCATCATAAGTGGCAAACAGTTTATCAAGCTGTCAGCAGTGTCAGTTCTGGCTGTGAAATCTGAAAGAGCAGCAAATGTAAGGTTAACGAGTGATTATTACTTCGGGAAGGGTGGCATTCACATAACTGTGAAAACAGGGAAATCTCACAGCTCTTACTGATGAGATTGTTTTTCCAATGTGGAATAGCAACTCAAATTACTAGAAGATTATAAGGAAAATACACATCTCATCACCTTAAGCTCAGAAACAGCCTGTAGTGCGCAGATAAATATTTTGCTCCTTGCCATAGTTTTCTATGGGTATGTTACGCAGGGACTATGGCACACCGTAATAAAGGCAAATGATGTGGAAAGGAAACTGCCATCAACTGTAGAGATCTGAGCAACAATCTGGAAAAAAAACCCAGACAATTTCACCAAATAAACTCAAAATTAAGAAAATCTATTGTCAATCTAATCTCGTGTAATGCGTAATGCCTTCACCTTTTACATTGAGTGTGTCAGCCTTTCTAGACCAAGAATCCATCCTCAGGCAGGTGCTGTTGTGCTCAGACTATGCCATGTAGTTCACACGTGCCCATTGCTCAGAAGCATATCCACCACTACGTATTACTGTAGGGCACTGTTCTTGTTTAGGGCTCGACCTACAGTGCTGAGACCATCCCAAGGCAGACCTGGACATCGTATCACTTGTTCTCCAGCCGTGCATCCACTCAGAAGAGCTGTTCCAAAGCCCCTGTGGTCTTCTACTGCCAGCACAAGTTCAGTGTGCAATGCACTTGCACCCACCGGGGTCTATTCTCCAACCACAAGTGTCTGAAGACAAGGATCTCTGGCTTCTCTTACACAAAAATACTTTGTACCTCTAGTAACTTATTGCCTGCTCATATACCTTATGCAATAACTCATTATTTTTATTATGGACTTAGGCTGAAACAACTGGTCACAAGACTATTTGCATCCTGCTTTGGAGAACTGCGAGTCCAGCAAGGCAGCTTACATTACAAGTACCCCTGTTTTGCCAGTCCTAATTACTCATGCCTGACAACATGATCACTGTCGGCAGTTGCAGAGCTTAGTTTCTCATACTGGTTGCGTATGATCAATTGCACAGCTTTCCTCCTTTTTAAAATTTCTCACTGACTGACACATCCATTTATTTACAGTTAAATAGACACAGGCTACAGATTTCACTTTCGTCAGAGCTACAGGATAAAGGGAAATAAGAGCAGTGGGGAGGACAAGCAGCAGCTGGGTCTCCTTATTCCTCACTTGGTCTCTCACTGCCAGCAATGGGAGGAACATTTCAAAGGGTTCAGCACAGGCCACTTTACAGAATGTGGTCTTTTCCACTTTTTATTGCAATAGGGTTTTGACTTCGTTTCTAGGAACGCGACTCCACAGAAGGTTTGTACACTCTAGCCTCTTTGCAAGAATACCGGCGTTCATTGCTCTCCAGATGGAAGCATTACCAGCAAATAACAGCACTGACATTTTCTTCTTTGCCCTCTTACTCTCCTGCCACAACCACATTAATAAGTCAGTAAGAGCAGGAAATACAGACCAAGATGTTTCAGATGACTAATAGAGTTCAGATACCCCAATTAATTTGGTGCCAACATAAGGCATCTTAAAAGAACCTCAGTTTTTCAGCAAATAGTCATTTAGCATTATATGAAGATAAAATAACATTCAGTAATCTCAAAGGAGATGCCAAGTACCAATTTAAAGCAAACAGGAACAACTTCGGGTTTCACTAGGACTTCTCACAGACTTGGAGATAAAGGAATTATATATTATTTCTAAAATATTCACTTGTGCCTATCTAGAAACTATGCTTTTGTACTCTGCACATTTGAAAGAGCAGTCACTGTGCACTTCAGTACTATGCTGAACTGAACACCATATTTGCAAAGCATTTTTGATAATGTGGTCTTTTTTTCCCCTACGTTGCAAAAACAGAAGGATAATGTATTGTTTGTACCTACGGACAAAATACCAGAGCACTCCATTAATAGCATCTTTTCCTTCATCAGCTCTCTTTGATTTCATATCATTGTTTTTGTTCCCCAAAACAAACATCTTTTCTCCTTCTTTTGAGACGAAACAGTTAAATACAGAGAACTGGTAAGCATTATGGAAGTGATCTCTAAATACAATCCTAGGAAATTTATTATTTATTACACAAACATTTGTATTTTCATTGAATAAGTTCATTTTGGGTTAACCCTCTCCTAGCTTATGCCTCAACACAAAACAGGGCTGTTGGTAAACCTGCTCTGGGTTTTTTCAAATGCCCAGGTGTTACGATGTAATCCACAGTCAATTTTACCCCTGCATCTTTGCAACACCTACTTTTTTGCCTAAAAGACACCTTACCTGTGAATATGCTTTCCCTGCATATGTGCAAAACAAATGTCTGAACTTTGTGATTATCTCAATATCTTGGCATGTTTTCCACATACTACATACATATTGGGTGTTTTTAACCATGCTTTCTATATCTGTATTCTAATATCTGTATTCTATATCTGTATCGATATCTGTATCTACCCATTATTTGTTTTTCCTACCATCTTTTGCCGTGTTCTAAATCAGCTCATTCAGTATGTTCATCACTGTACTTGCTGTGGCTCCACTACCAATTCCATACATACTGCCCCGAACAATTTTATATTTCGACTGTGAAGAACAAGAAACGGAGAGAGGAGCATACATGAAATAATGCTCTGTTGTTGTAATCTTGGGTGAATGTTTTTCTCTGTCAGAACTTCATCAAGAGGAGACTATGAAAGCTGCAGTCACTCTAAAAAGCTGCTAATTTTAAAAAGACCGCCAGTTGCAAAATTGTAAGAGTGGCAGGGCTTGCTCTGGAGCTCTTCCTTTTTCTTTGCTTTCCTGTGTAGTTCCAGCAGCTCCAGCCTGCTTGCCCTATGAGCCAGGCAGTGAGACTGATGCTCTCTTGAACTGCTGTTTCAGTTTACTGATAAACAGATAAGGCACAGAATGCTTTGTTTTTCTGGCATATTTTATTGTGGTGACTCTTCCTAATATCACTCTGCTCCCTCCATTTCCAAACTGTCCAGTAAGTTAAAAAAACCCGACGACTATCGTTACCATAGAAACTATCTCTAAGATACAGAACAATTTCTTAAAGAAGTCTGCACAGGAGTACTGACTATCATCAGAGCCGTGATACAATGGTTCAGAGGGAAATGAGGAACGGGCTGTGCTCCAGATCCTGAATTTCTCACAAGTTTCTCTCAGTGATGAAAAGTGTCTCTGCTGAAATAGGAATGGCTATTTGCACTGTGAACTGACTTACCAGGGGGTCACATGAGTATCACAAGTCCATCACAAAATAATAAAACAGAGTAATAAAACTTATTCCTTTGCATCTTCAAGTTGTTACACTTGTTAAGAGTATGACTGCGCTGCTGCATCAGTCCCAGCCGATAGAGAATTCTCTCAGCATTTGTGTTCGTATCTGTGGAAGAATGACAGAATTCCTCTGGATGGAAATAATGTGTTATCTGGTCTTCTCATGGTACTGACATCTTCCAGTCTTGCGATACTACGAGCAAAACAAATCTCTTGTCATTTCAGCCCATAAATGGCTCCCTTTGGCATTAAAAAGTCTGTAAAAACCATAATTACAATTGCAAAAAAACAGAGACAAAACCGAAGTAACAGATCCCGCATGCATTCCCGACGGATGACATCTCAGGCATAAGTGCAGACACTTTTCTACTCAAAGATACTGCCAAATGAAAAAAAAAGTCAATGCTATTTGTTCCTGCTACTAAAAAAAAAAAATATGTTTTCTGAACTGCACTTCAAAATCACTTTGTATTGAGAATGCCTGCTGGAACACAATTTCAGAGCTGTTACAGGAGAATTCTGCTACCACCTTCTGGCTGACAGAAATGCTTAGCACTTATTTAACCAGCATACACTGAGTTCGTAACGTGTTTGCTGTTTTTTCACTCTGCACTCTTCACACATTACTGCCCCATTTTCTTTAATACAGAAATAGGAAATACACACAAAAAAGTTACACCTTCATTTTGCAAACCTTTCTGATAAAAAGAAAAAACAAATTGCAAAGCCTAAATATTTAATTTGAAATTTTTATAAGGATTTCAAAATCATTGGTTTGCAATTAAGAAGATTTAAATTTATCATAATTGAAATTAAACTTCTTGACACAAAACTAAGTGGTTTTTTTCCACTTCTTATCCCTCCCAAAAAAGTGTCATGGTTCAACCCAATTTATTTCATTAAGCTATCAATGAACAGAGAAATCCATTGTTTACATTGCTATAACAATAATTCACAAAAGGTGCAGTCTTGTAAGTCTTTTGCGCACTTCTCCCATTGCACATGTGATTTATTCCCACTAACTTCACAGTACCAGAAACAAAGACGATCGGTATGCTAGATGGCTGCTTTTACTCAAATACAATTGCTTGCAGTAAATTGAATGAAAAAAAAAAAGAGCATAATCCAGACCACAGTCTTGTTAGCTGTGTTATGACCTTTTCTACTACTGCCACAATTTATTCTTAAAACTTCTGGAGTTATGTAACAAAATCAGCACCTCTTTCTTTTGCTCTTAAGTAACTACCCAGCCTTCAGCTGAAGAAAAGCCTGAAGCTGTAAGATTAAAGGTTCAGAAACACGATGATCAATAAAAAGAACTTTGTATTTAAATATTTTAAATAACCTTATTTTTAAAACAACATCTGATTTGGGGAACTGTCCAAGAGAGCACCTTGAATGAATTTGGCAATGCTGACCAAGTGGGAGTAATCACATGAATAAAGAATACAGGAGTAAAGTAAAGGTCATCATTATTTTCCATAATGAATATCAGGTCATTTCTTCTAATGTAAGTCGTTGCTGTTGCCTGAAACAGGTGGTCTGAATTCCCCCTTCGCACACACAACAGAGGATTACTTGTGTTAGTTCCCTCCCGAACAAAAGAAGGAAAAAGCCGGAGATGGGGCAAATGGAAGCTCAAACACTCAGTTTGGTGGTTGTGAAAACATCCACAAAATACAAATGAACACGTTACTGCACCGTAACTTTCAAATATTTGATCTAAATTTAGTTTTTGTTCTTCTCCCACCTGTATTCATGTAACCTATCAACTTTATTTTCAAATTCCTTTGGGTCACAGCATTAGTGCACTATGTGTACCTACTATCTGAGTATTTTCTCTCATCTAGGGAGCTGAATTTTTTAAATTTCATCATAACATTTATGTTTAATTATTCACAGATTCAGCTGTATTTCATCCTTGTTTCAGCTGCAGGAAGGATGAAAAAGATACATGCATCACTGCAAGTTATTACAAAGTATCGCTCTACAGACTGGTTGTACAGATTGCATCAGAGAGGTTTTACTCTCTGCAGCTAGGTCAAAGGCATAGAAAAATTTAAATGGGGAGGCATGAATGCATCAATGTATTATTTGGACTTAACCCATATCCTATTGAATTCAATAACGCAATTTCCAGTCTCCTTATCAGGACCTGAAAGCAGACTTCTGAAAACTGATTAAAAATTATAATGTTTTCTAGGTTTCAAAGGCCCCTTGAGAATCCAGCCATAAGTCACTAAGCCTCTCTCAAAATGAAATGCAGGCACCTAGGTTACATAGATGACACCTTTGAAAAATCTGCCTTAAATGAATTCTTACGATCACACTGCAAGCCTATGCTAAAGCCAGATATCAAAGGCAGGTGGTGAGCCTTAATGAAGCATCTACTCAAATTCAGGCCATGTTTTAGCAGCAAGCACTCAGGTGGATTATTAGAAGCGGGTGCTGTTTAATCTCTCTTACCTCCTGGGAAAAATTGGAATTTAAAAAATGTTAGCAACAGCAATCACAGAAGGGGGAGGAAAGTATTCTCTCCTAAAAAGCCAGCCATTCTGCTTCTCCATGATATGTGACGTTTTAAGATGTTCTGCCCATCAAATCTGAGCATTTTCAGTTGAACTGGACAGTTTCTTGCAAACTCTGCAGGCTTCTGACTCTCTTAGCTTTTCAGGGGTTTACATTTGTATTTAAACCTCTGCTAAGCTTCCTAAAGAAAGGATTTGTTTAATTATTTCACATTTTGATATTTCCAGATCTGAGACAGAGCGACCTGCCTTGACTCTCAATGAGCCCCCAGAATCCCTTTAAGTTTCAAGGACTCCCTGTCTGTTCCTAGGAAGTTGCGGGAGCCCAAAATGCCCTTTGCCACCGATGAGAAGCCAAAACATTCAGGTGCCACCCACATAGCAGCCCTAGCCTGCAGCTAGAGTCTTGACAATCTTCTCCCCATCCTCTGTCAGTTTTATTCAAAACTGTTTTAGTTTGGGGTTTTTTTGCAATCCTAGGATTAGCAGTTCTGGATGAACAATGCCCTGGTTTGCAGACAGTGGGATGAACGGCTCCTCACCGAACAAACTGGCAAGCAAATGAGCAGATTCTGCATTTTGGGAAGTGAACTGAAACATGCTGTTTCTTTACAAATTTGGGTTTTACAGTGAAACCCTGCTGTTTCAAATGCTTGGAAATTTGTGACCATCTCATGTATGTAAGTTCCATTAAGCATAGGCGAGATGGGAAGACTTTTGACTGGTAGAAACTCAGGATGGCTTTTGGCAGACGAAATCTTTGCACACAATCTAGCTCTGTGCAAAAAAGGGGATATAAACCCCTCTGCTATCAGCCAGAAAACACACCCAGCATGTCAGGACACATGCATTCAGTGTCCAAGGGTGCACTGACATGCTGTCTAGCAGTGAGAGCCGACAGAGGATAACATTACTGAAACAGACCAGATCTGATAATATATTTTCAAGCTTAGAGCACAATGAAAAGACATAATTTCTGCCTGCCTAAAGCTGTCTTTGACAAAGAACTGCCTTGCAATCTATCTTTTGACAGAATTCAATATCACGTTCTGCTCATTTCACCTACCTGTTTGGTCCAAAGCAGCACATACAGTTCTTGATGGAGGCTTCCTACTTGGTACAGAGTGCCTTGAACTGAAAACTTCCATAACAAGTCCTTAAAGTATTGAACCATTGTCTTTAGGAACATAAATGTTAGAATATTACAATGCATAATATTTCATGGTAGGCGGGTGTAAAGGATGAGAAAGTTTCACATGACAGTGCTCATCTCCAGTGTGTAATAAGAAAACATTTTTTAGGGGTTCTCAAGACCACAGGATGGGCAGTAGTTCTGCGTTCTAAAAGGCCACACACATTCCTGGTTGTACTAGTGTAATCTGTCCAACTACCACTTTGGGGGAAGCAGAGACAATTTAGAAAGAGAAGAAAATATTGTCACAATGAATGTGTTGCTGTGACACTTCAATCTTCTGGTCCAGATTGGGGATAATGAATCCCAAATTAAAAAGGATTTTCTCTGAGAAAAAGAGATTGAACTCCTTCACCACAAGAGAAACTCATTTTCACTATCTGATCATCTAATTTGACCCCCTGAGTAACAAGACATAGGAATTTCCTAGAGCAATTCCTGCTTCAGATATATAATCTGTGCTTGAAAGACACTGTTTTATATATACATATATATATGTATATCTATATACATAAAACCAGTAGACACCATACAAAACCAATCATCCTTTTAAAGCTCCCCGTGATGGAAGAACAATAATAATCCCATCAATCATCACTACTTTTAAGACTGTACATCTGATTTCTGGATCACAGATGTGTAGCTTCCCTTTCCAGCCACTCATTTTTCCTATCCCTTTCTGTTATCCTCGGTGACCCTCTATCAAAAATGGCAGTTTTCCATGGAATTATGCAAACTATGATCAAGTCTTAACCTTCTCTAGAATTACTTCAAAATTCCCCTCAATCAGAACATTTCTGACATTTTGTAATCACCTATGATCAGCAAAAAACCTGTGTTCTTACAATCAGTATGACTGGCACTGACAGAGTATTTCCCACGAACTTTTAAAGTCTATCCAAATGTGTACATACATACCAGTCCAGAGCAGCAGTACATTCTCCTGTGTACGTCTGTTCATTGTAGAACACTGGTTCCATATTTTTTTTAAGTGTAGAATTTCTGATGTCAGAAAAATAGGGCATGTGTAAATAAAATTTTAAATAAAAGTTATATGAACACAAATCTCTCGCTATTTCTCAGATACAGTATCTCAGAACACCAAATACCAGCTCTAGTTGTTAAAGATACCATAAAAGTTTGTCTAACACTCTGAAGACTTTGCAACTGAAAATAAAGGTCAAAACTCATCAAAAATTATATATGTACTTATAATGTTTTAAGTTCTAGGGACCCAAAATCCAGTGACCAGCCATTAGACAGTTATTCTGTATCATTCGGAATCTCGGTTAAAAACAGTCATTTCTACACAAAATATACAGGAATAAATGAGGCTTAAAAGTCTATTATTATGCACACAAGATGATCATCTAAATCTTCTTTGAACAAGTTACTCCCTAAATTTTCAAAACTGGTTGAAAAATCTCTTATGCCTTCCTATCAAGCATGGAAACTGCCTTTCTGAAGCTATGCAGACTTCTGTGAGATGATTATTGTGTACTGTGAATCTGTCGTGTTTTGTGCGGGCACAATATATGTGATTTCAGAAGACCCACTTAATTACAAACCCCTATTTGCTTGTACGCTGTTCTGTGAAACAAAAAACTCATTCCATTTAATATCATGTACAAAGAAGACAGATAAAGCTCAGTAATCTTCAGAGAACCAATTATGTGTGTGTTAAAATTAACAACAAACTGAGTTTTCAGATTAGTTTTTCATTTTCTTTAATGTGATACACTACAGAATATTGAACTACGAAACAAATACATTCTTGATGGATTTGTTTCTGAAGATCTAAAGGCATGCCTCCCTATCAGTGAGATAGTACTTAGGTGTGGAATAGCACCACATGATGCTTTTCGGGAATGATATAGATTTAAAATTTTATTTTTCTCCCTGCAAATTTTCTCTGTGAGCATTTGAACCAAACTCCATTACTAAGGTCGCAGGAATGCTACTGTTTAGTACAGTAAATATCATGCTGGTACAAACATTTACACAAATATTCTTGGAACAGAAATCCATGCTGCCTCTGCAGAAATATAACTTTTTTGCATTGCACAAAACCAAAAAATGTTGGCTCCTTCTAAAACAGAAGTATGCTTTCTCACTACGGATGAAATGCAACCACAGTCACAGGAATAGCACAAAACTTATTTTATGGATATAAATCAGACTTTTATTCTTATGCAATACTTTCACTGGCAGTGAACAAGGTGAATTTCATGTTTAAACAACAATTCTTGGCCCTACGATAACAATGCAAATACACCTACTTTAATTATGCAACGTTTCCATCAATCTTGTTGGTACCCAACAAACAGAAACAACTTAAATGCTTTCTATATAAAAAGGAAAGCATAAAACTTAATTACATTCTTACTTCTCCTCTTTCTTTCCCAACTGTTATCACCACATGTATTTATACATTAAAATGCCTCCTGCCAAATAACAAAAATTATGTTTTTTCAGCTTGAAACTAAGCAGCTTATCCTACCAGTCTTACGACAGGCCTCAGTGGGAGCTTCAGATCGGAAGCAAGCACTTGGTATTTGATGGCTCAAGCAAACATGTGTTTCTTGACCAAGAATATGTGTATCTTCGTGTAAGATATACAGATAATGAAGCAAGTGGAGCACACCTCACATAAACTTACAAGTTTGCAGAAGTTTAGGGCTACATTGGAAGCAGTCCCTTGAGTATCCTTTTCGCATCCTTAAACTGCCTTTAAAGAAGCACTTGTAGGGATCACTTAATCTGCTCACTCTGTGCACATGTGCTTCAGGATTTGTCACATGCTGTACAAACACCTAGGCGTTTCTATTTTAAAAACCGTGCAGTAGATGCTTAATTAGAAGAAATCAATTTGTATTTGCCTGCAAAAATATAGAGCGCTAGAATTATTATACACGACCTATTATAATACATCAAAGAAGTTGGCACACCACAGAGAACACATAAACTGGGCAGCTGACAGGAGCATTCAGGGTAACTTTCAGGGAACTGAGAGAACATAAATAAATAATCTTTTTTCATAGTCATTTCTGATGTTACTATCTTTGTTTCTGTGCAAATGAGACAATCCTTTAATGCATACACAAAAGTATTTTTTTAGAATTACACTCACATGTATCATAGACATTTAGGAAGTAAGCATTCATAGTGTCCTAATTAGTCTTTTATGTAGCCAAATGTTTTCTGAAGCGCCTTAGACAACCTACACCCTCAAAAAAAAAGTTAAAAACTCGCCAGAGGCCGAGCATCCCCCCCACCAGCCCGGCAACAGCACCGGTCACAGGCTGAGGTGCTCGCCGGCTCCCGATGACTCCAGACCGCAGGAGAGCACAGCCGTTCACCGGCGCCTCCACAGCCGGCGGCAGGCAAGCTGTGGCCGGCCTCCCTCAGCACCTCCCGGGCCCAGCCGCCGGACGGGGCCGGTCCGGCGCCACAGGGCCCTAAGGATGGGGAGCACCGCTGCGGGCCGGCGGCAATCCGCCTCCTTCTACTGCAGCTCAAGGGCTTTCCACGCATATTTTACCCCGGCGCCAGCCTTGCCGCGGGCGGCGAAGCCGCAGAGTCACCCGCGCGGCGGCACTCGCAGTCCCCGCCGCGACCCTCCCCCCGCCCCGTCCAGCCCCGCCGCACTGCGCGTGCGCGCCGCGACCCGCTCGCTTCCCACGCCCCTGGCCGTGCGCACGCGCCTTGCGGCGTCCTGCCGGCCGGCACCTTCCTCTCCTTCCTCCTCTTCCTCCTCTCGCTCTGGCAACAGCTCCCGCGGCGGGCGGCGGCGCCTGCGCAGTCGCGGCTGCCCGCTCTCCCCTTCCCCCGAAGCTTCGTGAAGATTCCGGAAGGCTCCGGCCGCCTCTTTCCGCCGAGGGAGCCGTCCCGCCCCCCGGCGCTGCCCGGCTTCCGGCTGCTGCCTCCTGCTCCACCGGGGCTCCGCTCTCCTGAGCGGTGGGGCAGGAAGCGCCGCCGGCCGCTCCGCCGCCATGTCGCTGCTCTGCTACAACCGGGGCTGCGGCCAGCGCTTCGACCCCGAAACCAACACGGAGGGTGAGAGCGGCGGGGAAAGGCGGCGGAGCGGGAAGGGGGGCGCGGGATGCGTCCCTCATTGCCCCCCGCCCTCACCCCCCAGCTTTCGGTTTGGGGGCTGTGAAGGAGGGCCTCTCGGGGGGGTTACGAGGGGTCTGCGGGGAGGGTCTGAGGGGCGATCTGAGGCGCCCGGCGTGCTCGCCACGTTCTATGTCCTTCCCGGTTACTGGAGCCACGTCGCGGTGCGGAGCTGTCACCCAGGCCGCTGGGGACGGTCAGCACTGAGGGGCAGGGAAAGCCCTGGCCTGCGGGGGGGATGTGTGTGTGTCTGTGTGTCCCTCCCGCCTTCGCCTGTTACTGCACGATGCTGGTCCCGGCTCGCTTCTCCCCGGGGAAACCTCTGTTTTCATGTGGTGCTTTCTGTCGCTTTGGGGGCGGAGGGGTGGTGTGGTGTGGTAAAACGATGCTGCAGGTTGCTCCGTTGTGGGCTTCGCGGCAGCTGGACAGCGAAACCTGCCCGGGCTGGAGGCTGTCCCTTCAGTGCGGAAGTGCGGGGCTGGCGGTGAGCCTGGCTCTAAGGTTCTTTTATAATAATAGAACTGTTCACAGCAGTATGAGGGAAAAGAGGCAATAAGAAGCAGTTCTGTACGTTAGTGTGATACATTCTAAACGTAGAAACTGGAGGCCTTGGGTAACAGACGTTTTTCTTTTGAGAGCCTCTGTGGGTGTTGCATACATAGCAGTTACCAACTACTTTTTTCTTTTAATTGTAGTATGTGGACTTGCAGCAGTTAATTAAATGTATCTTATGATACGTGTATGTCTGCTTTGCTAATTACTGTGAGCTCTTGGCAGTGCTTCCCCTATGCATACTGGGAATCCAATACCTGGTGAAACATCTTCAAAGCGCTATCATTTTAGGTTTCATAATTCCACACAGGCTGCAAAAGAGGGATCTGAGTTTTCAGTAGGCTTGCCCTCAACTAGTTTGTAATGTAACTCTGTTGGCTGAATTTCTAGAATAGCCTCTTTGCATCAGCTTAATTTTTAGTGACCCACAAGATTAGAAGTAGGCTAACACGTTCTAGCATGTGCATATTCTGTGGTTAAGAACCATGGCATAAAATGTGTTTATTTTTCTGAGCGAACTATTTCCAAAGAGGGGCAGCATTTCGAGTAAGACTCAGTAATGTTAGTAACAGAAAAAGCAGGCATAGTTGTGGAATGCTCCCATTTAGTGATCTCTTCCACCACCACCCCCTGCATCCCTTTGCCCCAAAAGACAAAGCAGATAAGGGTGTTCATATTAAAAATTCTCATTGCGGCTTCATAACCTATATTTCTTATTAAAATAACAGTTCTTTACCATGTGTTCCTAAGTTCATGATCAAAGTTGGAGTAGACCAGATCTGGTTGGCATGGCCCTATGCTAATTGTATGGTGCTTGGATTGGGGAAAAGCAACTTCGTGAGATGAAGTTTGTTTCTGTAAATGGCTGGAACACTTAGTGGAATTACCGTGTCCTAGACTAAGCAGTTCTAAAGGTAAACGTAGTTATTCACAGGCCACTTCAGAAAACCAAGTTTGTCATTTTCAGTGTAAGTAGAGTGATTATAACTTTTGGCATCCTAAACTTCACCATAGTCAACGGGATGATTACTACTTAGGTATCTAGATCCATATTTAGCTGTGTATGGCTGTCGAGTTCAAATGTTTGTGTTTCAGAACTGTGTTTGGATTTAATTCTAAAATACTGTGGGGATTAAGGCTAGTACATGTGTTAAACACCAAAATACTTATCCCTTTAATAAGAAGTTTTGCATTGACATAATCTAATAGTTAAGCTTAGGATCAATATAGGAAATTTTCTTAAATGAAAATAGGTAGAAAATAAGGCCTGCTGGCCTCAGAGCAGTATTGGATCATTCAGGTATTTTTGTCTACATTCAGCCTGCAGTATAGATATTCCCACAGAGATGATTGATGTAAGAGGCCATTAATCTTCTCTTTAGAACCAGATGGCTGAAATAATATATGCATGTATTTTCTGTAGAAACTCTAATTGTTTCCAAACTATGAGCAAGTGGCAACTGGCTGATGTGAAGGACTATATGCTTCTTAAAGAGGGGCAGAAAAAACAGCCTGAGGGAAAGCATTAAAGGTATGTCTACACAGTTGTGACTGAGTGCACAGTTATGAATTCATCCATGGCATGCCTGGCAAGGTACAAATTTCACATGCATTTTAGATACGTTAACTACTAGTTAATCCACGCTGTTGAATGCTTGTACAGGATCTGACATAGAATGTAGAACTTAACTTCAAAAGCGGTAGTAGGTTTTTAACTTTTTTTTTTTTTTTTTTTTTTTTGTACCTGTGAATGACCGTATGACCATTTCTAATCCATTTCAAGGCCAGGTCAAATTTTGTTGCTAAAACAGTGGTATGAGGTAGTACATGCACACTTTGGTTTAGGTTTGAAAGCAGTGCTGCTTAATGACAGTTGTAAAGGTGGTGTGCACAAACAGATGGAAAGTGTATATGTTATATGTGTTTGTCTCAATTTCTTCACTGTACTGCAACATTTTTTGGTTTAGGCTATAGTTCGTATCTTTCTTAATGTGGTTTAATTTGGTCCATTGCCAGAACAGAAGCACGTGCTTTGTCATGCTTCTTTATATCCTTTTTCCTTAGATCAGACTTAGTGATGTTGCACCTCCAGGATAAATATGATCACAGACCTGATGAAAACTTATTTTATGTATTTTTGAGGTAGAGTGAGTGAGAGATGGAGTTGCAAGAAATGGTAGCCTAGATTTTTTGAGTCTGTGTGCCCAAAGTCAGCTTTCTCTAACCTTGTCTGGTCCCCACAGTTCAAATTCTGTTCCTGTAAAGTGTATCCTCTGATCCTCTGTCTTCCCCACAGCTTTCTGTTTCTCAGGCTGAGCCATTCTTTTCTCTGTGAACTATTTATAAGCTCTTGCCATACCATGTTTGTCCTGTTTTCTATAGTTTTTTTTCCAACACTGTGAGAAGTTCAGTGGACTTAGCTTCCTAGCTTCAGCAAGGACTTGAAGGCATCAAATTCCCCAAGGTGCTGAAGGAAGTTAATCAGGTTTAATGACCTTCCATTGCTTTGGGGCTGTAAAGCATAGCTTGCAAAGTATTGGAGTGTTCCCACAGGATAGCAGGTCGGTTTGCAAGTTGTATATAGACAGGTGTCTTATTTCGTCCTCAAGAATTCAACACGATTCCATTGTAAATACCTCTAAGTTTGGATGATCTGTACCATCTTCTATTTTGATATTTAACAAAAAGACTAATAAAGTGCTTCAAGGAATAAGCAAGGATGTAGCAGTAAGGTAACAGCGAACAGCAGTGTGTACATTGTGAGAGTGGGATTGGTTTGGGTATGAAATCAGCATTAAAAAAGAACCCACTAAACAATCTGAAAATTTGTGGTACTTGCATCTCCAAAAATGATCTGAGGGTGAGAGAAAACACATTGTTTTAAAAAACCTTAAGTTTGTTTTTTCTTAAGTTAATTCTGGTTAAGGAAAGGTATTAAAAGCAGTGGAGAGGTGACTTGATTTTTTTTTTCAGTGAAAAATGTAGAATAGCAACCAAAGGCTGGAAGTTGAACTCTGACAAATCAGAAATAGACGTGCTTTGAACTGCTCAGGTGACTATAATCATCTTTAAAACTTTAATCAGATAAGAGTTGTTGGGCTCAGTATGAGTGAAAATGAGGGACATTTTACTGTCCTTTGGTACACAGAATGTCAGACTGCTTAGTGGATAAGTCCTACTGCCTCTTTCTGAGATACTGCAGAACTCCTTGTCTCAGTATTTTCTGTTGTGGAACATGCATGGCCGTCATGAGATAGCAGCAGAGAGTGGGCTGTCATTTGCTCCATGATGTATCTCCTGCAGAGAAGGCTTCAGGAAGCAAGGAAAGAGGATTGGACTTGGCCAGATGGACAAACAGACACTTGTTTGTGTCTGCCTTGTGAGCTGGAGGATAGCTGTCCCTGAGTTAATTGATCATAAGATGGTTTTGGTCTCGAAAAATGTTGCACTGACTAATAGCACCTCTCTCATTTAATCCCACATGTTTGTGAGGGATTAGAAATATTAATTTACGTCTTCTGATTCAGAAATAATCTTTGCTGCAAACAGAGCTTAGTTTTACTACCATGATGCTTATGATGACATACTTTCATACTTTTGGAAAAGAATAACCTCTGTTTTTACTTTTATTTGATTTAGCAGTGAAGTCCTCTGCTTTTTGTACAAAATAACCGCTTTTTTTTTTTATTTTCTATGAGGTTTACATTTACAAAAGCATTAGCTTTTCGTCCTGAAGCTGAAGGAATTGGTAGAAGTTCATGGATATGTATGTAAGTCCATCTGAAGGACTAACATCCCAAAATATGTTCCTTTTGAGTTAAGGTGGGAACTGTCATCTTAAAGCAACATGTCTGTCAGACTGTATTAGTGCCTTAGTCTTAGGCACTGAATATAAAACTAAAGAAAATGATACTAAGCAAGATTTCTTAAAAGTCTACATATTTATAAAAAATGAAAACAACAAAGTTATTTGTCTTTAAGCCCATTTAATATCTGTAGGCAGATTACTAATAAAGTTATTTATCACTTTTCTCTTTTGCCTTTTATTATGTGAATTGTGATTTTTTCACTCTTCTTTTTTACGGAGGCTTATTATAAAAATTGTTACTGTTTGTGTCACTTTTAATTTTAGCTGTTTCTAAAAACAACAAAATTTTTGCTTTAAAGGTTAAAAGATAGCTAGTGTTTCCCATCACCTTTAGAGTCAGGTCATTAAAATAATATCCATGCAGTATATGTCAAAGAGAAGTTCTATAATCAGAGCAATTATATTATACTTGAAAAATACATCTGCTAAGTAAAAAAGGAGCCGTTGCTACATAAAAAGCTGTAGTGTTGATAAACATCTGTGAATATAAACAGTTCAGATAATGGAAGTCATGTTTCAGTGTAGCGTTTGTACAGAACCTATTAATAATTAATAGTATTGACATGTCTAAATTGTGTATGTGGAAGACTGGCCTTTGGGTTCAAGTCCTTAAGTGACCTAGGATGCCACAAACAGTGAAAAAAGAACAAGCTTATTTTCATGGGTAAAATAATGAACTCAAGATTTGTGTTAAGAGAATCTTTTAACAGAGTGCTTCTAGGTAGAAGGCCTTGATCAGGTGCAAATAGATGTATTTGACGCTGTGAACCAGTATTTCATGTCTGTCGGGTGGCCATAGGGCCACTTTTTTTACTTATGCTGAATTACCATTAAAGACTAATTATTGACGAAGGCAAGGGATGGTCCATAGAAAATTTACTTGCTCCACACGGAGTAAAAGTTTGTCTTAGATGCCTGCTTTCTGGTTTGTGTTGTATAATATAGAAGAAAAAAAATCTGGATTATTTAGGTTTAATATATGCCCTCAGAAAGTGTGTTGTGTGGAGTCTGTGTTTTCCTTCATAATCATGTGCACTTGGGGAAGTGGGACAGTTTATGGCATACATTAATTGCAAGTGTGAAATTTTTGCTGGGTTTGTGATCAGATGAATAAGGATTCTTGGTATGCCTGAATATTAATAATAGTAATTTTCTTCTAGATTCATGCACGTATCATCCAGGTGTGCCAGTCTTCCATGATGCTCTCAAAGTAAGTATGCAACTAGCTTTTTAAGTCTTACCTTTTTTTTTCCATATATGTAAAAAGTATGCTTGTTTTCCTTTTTAATTCCAAATCTTTCAGTTGTAGAAACTGGTGTCCAGCCTATCACGTTTGAGCAACCCCATGAAATTAGAAAAGCACACTTACTCGAACCCGAAGAAGAAATTAAAAACTGTACTCTTATGGTCTAAATGCCATGCAAGTCTATGACACATGTTTCCTATTGATTGACTTCATGTGTCTCAACAGTTTAATTAGGTCCTCTGAATAGGTCTTTGGAGGCATTGGGAGGTGTCATACTCTTTCAGTTAATTAACCTGCTTGGAATTCAAACGAGCTGCTTGTGGTCTTATGTGGCTAGTGAACTAATGTGTATGTGACATTTGCCTACTATAAAAAATAATTGTGTTCTGTTAATCTGACAAATGAGTATGTTGATTAAGTTGGGACTGGTCGCCCATGCTTCTGATGCAGCTGCCCAGGATTCTTGGCTACATCTTCAGTAGTGAATTAAATATACTTGTGACTGGTCTCCAGTGCTTAGGCCAACTGCATAGCCCACATTCATTATATTAAACTGTTTTCCTACTTCAGGATCTACTGGATGCATCCAAAGTGCCTACAGGGAATTATCTGAGACACAACTGCCAAAACAGTACTGGAAATCGTTCTAACAATTTAATAGTGTATGGCCAGAAATCTGGTGTCCAGAAATGGAGCCTGGCACTGTTTACTGTATTAATACAGGTGTAGCCTAAGTGACCTTTCTTAGGACACCGAACTGCTATTTAACTGAGCTTTGGGGCAAGCATTTTTTTTTGGTATTTAGGAACTGCTTCTACTGGCAGTGCATCTCATCGCTGTCCCATAATGTGGTGTCTTTTGGGCTCATGGAACCTTGTGCACATGTGCTGGGTAGCATGTTTTCTGTGAGCTATTGCTGATATTGCAGTGCATGACTCTGGAATTGGCCACAGTGTGCCACTTGCAAATTAGGATGGATGCTGTTGGATCAAATACGATACAGTTACTTAGACTATGGCAATTTGTTTTGTACAAAATTATAGTTGTACTCATAACACAGTACCTAAGACTTCTACCTAATTATATAGACAGAAATCATACAGTTACCTGAAAAGATTGT
The DNA here is from genome assembly GCF_035582795.1 of Mycteria americana. NCBI lineage: Eukaryota > Metazoa > Chordata > Aves > Ciconiiformes > Ciconiidae > Mycteria > Mycteria americana. Next base: position 212,808,757 of record NC_134365.1, read on the forward strand.
GTTTACTCCCTCTTATATACGCACCATTTTTAAAACAAATACTACTTTCCCTACTCTCCTTATCCTATCTCTTGGCCTAATTAAAAAATTATCGTAATTTGTATGGGCAGTTTTCTTCCTGCTATGAATTCTAGATAACCTTAAGTGGGCAGGGTGAACCTTCTGTCTCCTTGACTATGGAAATAGTTAATACTTTGAGGATATTTTAGAACCACCTACCTAAAACCTATTGTGTCACACTGCTTAAGCTCCCAAAGCGGTGGTGCATTTATTAGTCAAACTGTTGCCTTTAATAAGGTTCTTTGAGTTGTAAGATACATTATTCACAGTGGCAAGATAATTTTCTCCAAAATTGGATTTCTGGTTTATATAATAAAAAGTGCTCTTGATTGATGTAGTTGGATAGATGGCTATGCAAGGCAGATCTCCAGCTTTGTGGTGGGAAATAAGCAATTGAAAGACTTGACTAGTGCTCAAGGAAAGAAAAAATCCTCGTCGTTTTAGGAAGGGGGCCTGTACATTATGCCACAGGTGTGCCTAGTCTCAGGTATAGTATTTGTTTGTTTTGCTTAAGTGTTACTTTGAGATAAAGTAACATTTCTGCTTCTGTCGTACAGAGTTGGTACCTAACCTGTCATGGAGATATTGCCTCAGGTTTACCGAACTATCTGATTAAGGCAGCATGAGTGAACTAGAAATGGCAGCTGTAACAGGTTTCTCTGGCTTCTAAAAATGCACATGATGATAATATTGTCCAAAGAAGGGAAGAAAATAATCTCTAATCATGATGTGCTGCATCTTGTAAAGGAATATAATTAGTCTTTTGCTTTTTATAAGCTGTTGCCAAGTAAGGTAGTCATGCTTGTTTTATTTTTATTCCAAAATGTTTATAGGGTTGGTCGTGTTGTAAGAGAAGAACAACAGACTTTTCTGACTTCTTAAGCATTGTGGTATGTACTCACAATTATTTACAATTTTTATACTTGTCAAATGACAGTGATAAATATTAAATGGTATATGTGCTTACATGTTTAAAATTTGCGTACTTTTGCTAAAACTAATTTAATCTTGCATGCACTATTTTTCTTGATATAATGTTGAAGTCAAGTCTCATTTTCAAGCTCTAATGGTTGTAATTAGTTCTGTCAAAACCTATTTAGATGCTTGTTAACAATGAAGGAAGGTCAATATTTTTTGTTACTTTCCTCGATTATGGAAGGCATGCATTTTTCTTTAACGTACATCCAAATGAAGATATTTTCCACTTCAGTTGTGGGATTTCCTTTGCAGCCAACGTTTAGAGTGGGTTTAAAGGAGAAGATGGGGCTGAAGAAATAAGTTGCAGTTTTTGATAATTTTTAATTGTGCACACAAATTACACTGCATATATATAAACGTATGCTTTCCATAATAGGGCTGTACAAAGGGTCCCCATAACAGTGAGAAACCTCCTGAGCCTGTTAAACCAGAAGTCAAAACTACCTCTGAACGGAAGGAGCTAGCTGAACTGAAACCCAAATTTCAAGAACACATAATTCAGGCACCAAAACCATTGGAAACAATTAAAAGGCCAAGGTACAGTATATGAAACTTAGGTTTTGCCAGATTTGTGGTCAGTTGGCCAAGTTGAAGATCGTTTAGTTATTCAGTGTTACACATCTCATACAGTGTAAAAATTCCCAAATTAACCTTAAAAGAGCTCATGTTTGGTAGCAGTGATGATGTTATCTTAAGCTTCAAAATGAGATAAAAGAATTGTGGTTAGGACAAGGTAGTACTGGATCTCTCAGCATTTAGCTTCATAGGAAACAAAAATTGCAGTCTAAAGCCTCGTAGCTTAGAATGCCACTGAAAGTTGTGTTTAGTGTTTTAAACAGTCATAAAGAGTAATTTTAGGGTGCTTGTATTTAGAGTCCTTAATCTCTCTGATTTATTTTTATTGTGGTAGAGTATTTAGGATTTCCTGTTCAAGTCCAAGACTGCCTTCTAAATTTCTAGTCTGTTTTGCCATAAACAGTAACAATTGGCATTACAAATCTAGTTTGTTTGTTTGTTTGTTGTTGTAAGGCAGGTTGGAAAGGAAGAGCCTTATCGCAAGATTGAAAGTTACTACTTTGTTGTCTTTTGTAAATTCTTTTTCATGAAGCTGACATGAATACATGGACTTTTTTTTAGCCCAGACGAGCCAATGACAAATTTGCAGCTGAAAGTGTCAGCTTCCTTGAAGCAAGCACTAGATAAACTGAAACTGTCATCAGAAAACGAAGAGAAAAAAGGTAAGGATATAGGGAGGTTAAGTAGGTATATGATGCTAATTGTCACACAAATAAATGAATGCTATTTTTTTGTTGTTGTTTCTGAAGTAATTATTTCATGTAATTATGTTCTTGTTCTGGGAGTATTTCCCAGATTATTAAATTTGGGAAATATCTTCCAGTCTAGGGAATGATAATCAAAGTTTAACTGTGAACAATGTGAAGACTTGGATGTTAGGAGCAGTATGTTCCCATTAAAATTATTTGAACTGCCTATTTTGTGAGATTTCCTGGTTAGAATGGACATGATGGGAACATCCATTTCTGAATATATGATGGAAAGAGTTTCCCAAGCAATGAACTCTGCTCCTATGTTATTGCAAACACGATGTCATATAAAGCCTTTCATAAACTGATGAAATTCTTCTGAAGTCTAGTTGGTTCTCCCTTGTCTGTTTTTCCTCTTTTTTTATTCCCACAGTTTATTTGGAATTTGGTTGCAGAACTACACTGCTCCTTAAGAAACACTTTCTAATTTCAACCTACATTTGCGGCTATGTTATACTCTCTTGTTCTTGTGCCAAAACTGTCATTTAGCTCTTCGTTCTACTTGGTATCCAAATTCTTTCCTTGTGTGTATTTATAGACAGCAGTTGGAGCTTTTTACATTCTTAGTTTTACAAAACCAAACAACATGAGTGATTGTTCTCTTCCCCTATAATTGTAATAATCTGTTTCGTCAGTCTTTTTTTGCCCCACTTAAACCGGTGTAAAGGCACAGAACCTAGAATCTCATGCCTAGGTAATAATTCTTTTGGAATGTTTGCATACTTTCTGTTTCTGTGTACCTTTCTGGCAGACTTCAGTGCCAGGCAGAAAATAGACAGCTTGAGAGTTTTTTTTCCCCTAATCTACTCCTTAGCTTGTTTTAATTCTCAATAAAAGCAAAATATTTAGTACATTGTACAATTCAGTTGCTATTTTCTATAATATGATTCTGTTTACAGAGGAAGACAGTGATGAAATCAAGATTGGGACGGCATGTAAAAATGCAGGCTGTTCAAAAGTAAGTGGTTCAGTTCCACTCTTAAACCCAGCTGCTAAACTATTAAGTGTGCCATTTTGTTTTCCTTTCTTGGTTGTTTTTTTGTGTGCTACAAATTGATTTGGAAATGGCACAAAGTCCATCAGGCTTAACGAATGCACATTTGATAACACACTCTAGTATGGACAAATGTGGGCTGTTTTGTACTGTGGATGCAGTAAGTCTAAGATTACTTTTTTTAAGCCTGTCCTGAACTTCTAATTAGTAAGCTTGCCAAACCCATGATCCTGATGTGTTTTAACGTAAAATGTTAAATATACTATTGGTGAGAGGTGGCTTACTGATAACACTTGAATTGCTCTTGATAATCTGGGTGTAGGTCAGAAGCATCTGCAGATCTTATCAATTAATGCTTCCTGCCAGAAGAATCAACAAAGAAAATGTTTTAACACTTCTAGCACCAAAATTAGTCTTTATATTACATGGTCATTTAAACTGAAAGTTTTTTACATTGACACCCTTGTGTTGTACAGAACAAGACAGTAGAATTTAAATAGGTCACTGGACATCTGACAGATTTTTCATTTTCTACTGAAACTGGTGGGAGGAGAATTTATAGCAGTCTCTTGTATGTGTTAGGAAGAACTGATATGATACTCTGGGGCAGAGTTGTATATTGTTTAATTTATTTCTGTTTGAGAATCCATGTGTTTTGTGAATGATTAATTTATTTTCCAGTTGAGTACTTGTTTTCTCTGAACATTCAGAGTATTTTTAAAGATAGACATCTCTGAGGATCTAAAGTGACCTTTATGAGCATAGATGGTGTCACCCTTGATGTACTCCATTGAACTAATACAAAGTATAGCTTCTTCAGAGGAGTGCCAGGGAATTTTGTGAATGCAGGTTGAATGGTTATTTTGAAAAGCTAGGGCAAGCCATTACATTTAGATTATTTACTCAAAAGCTTTGTAGTACTTCGTTCAATGTTTCTCTTGTGGGTTGCGTTTTGTTCTGTTCTGTTTTTTTCCTTGGTCCACACCCCGTAACAGTAATACATTTTAAATGCTTTGTTTTACTAGACATACGAAGGACCACACAGCACAGAAGAAGTATGTATATACCATTCTGGTGTACCTATATTCCACGAAGGGTTAGTATTCAGTTACCTTCAGGTTTTTTAATTAGTCTATTAAGTGTTCGTGCTTTCTTTGTAGATGTTGCCTTGTTTTCATTCTGTGTTTCTTCTTCAAGCCAAAAATTGCTTGAAGAGGGTATACTAAGTTAACAGTAATATTGCATAAAGGAAAGATCTTAAGTACTCACAGTAAATAGTGTCCTAAATATTGTTTTTTAATTACTTTGCAAACTTTCCAGGATGAAGTATTGGAGCTGTTGTAAAAGGAAAACATCTGACTTCAACACATTTTTAGCTCAAGAAGGCTGCACAACAGGAACACATGTATGGACTAAAAAGGATGTGGTAAGTAGCATTAACGTTGCATTCTGTAGCTGGCCATTCTGAATTTTGAATACTCAAATGTAGTTAGTAGCTTGATTGAGTTACTGCGGTAGTCAAGCTGTTACAGATCGCTACCTCTGAAATAATATGGAGGATATTATGCACAGCATGACAACAGAGGAATGGAGTTTGAAGTCATCTCTGGTAGAAGCATACTTGTAATAGAGTACAACCCTTCTTAACCTTTCTTTTTAGTGATACGTATAGTATCATTATTTTATAGTAAAAGTGGTTTTGGCAAATATAGGAAAAAAAAAAGGCAGGCTTTTCTGCTTTGTTAGTCAAGAAAGTCTATGGTATTCCTTATAGAATATATTCCACATATATTCGTTTAAAATAAGATTATAAGAAGTCTTTCCACCCCCAAAGACCATGAAGAGAGCAGCCATACATGTTCTGTAGTAAAATAACTGTACTTCCAGTTTCATTCAGAGTAGCTGAGTTGTTGTTTAGGTAGGGATGGCAGGGCAGATAAGGTCGATGAGGTTCTGTGGCGGGGGATAGAAGGATCTCTTTCTGTCCAATTTGGATTGTTTACACGTCTGAATATTTTTCTGGTCTGAATCTAATTCAGTGTTTTGGTTTGGCTACCAGTATAACAAATAACAGAGAGAGCATCTGTTTAGTTTGTAGGTATTTCATGGCAATGTTGGGAACAAACTGCAGAATTACAAGCTGAAAAATATTTCCACTCAAGGTTTAAAAAGATTCTTAGAGAATATTATAGAACGTAATAATGAAACTGAACACTTACTTCAGAAGCATTGGCTGGTCACATGTTGGATGCAGGTGAACACAAAATTCTTGTTATTGTCTATTGCTGAGGCAGAATGAGTTTGGTACTGCAAACATCAGTAACATTTAACCAGAAGGAAATAAAGGTATATTATAGAAAGTGTAGTTCTGTTACCTCATTCTATAACAGTTACTTCACAAGTCCTTTACTTCATTTAAGTCATGGAATTGCTGCTTGTTTTGAAGATTTATGTTTGTGTTTAAGAAGTATTTTCAAATACAGAACAGAGGGATTAAAAAAAAAAAAAGCTGAAGTTGTGACCCTAAAGCAGGAGAGTATTCTTGTAAAGAATTTACCCAGATGTTAAGAAACGATGGGTGTATTAAATGTGTCTATATTGAGGTAATGGGCTTCTAGCTAACAGGGGTTTTTTGACTTTACCTTTTTGTTGTTGTTTTGGTTTTTCTTAACTGTTTATTTTTCCTGCATCAGAGAACAGAGGGTAATATTCAATAATTTTTTGCAGTAATATTAAAGTTTATTGGAGTTATGACTTGCTTTTTCTTTGATTGGTTCCTTTCTGCTACGTGCTGGATAACTGTAGTCTTGGAAGGGAAGTTAATCCAACAAGTGACTTTTTTGTTGTTTTTTTTTGTGTTGCGGTTGGTTTTTTTTCTATCACAATGTCCTGGTTTCCTACTGTAGTCTCTGTCATAAGTATTGGTTTTCTCACTTCTAATGTTTGTCAGGGACCAGTAGTTGAAATATTTAGTAAAAAAAGATGTAAGTGGAGTCTTGCAGTCTCCTGTGAACATGCAATATAGTCCTTTATTAGCTATGCTTATTGGCTATTAAAATAGTCCTGGGCTTTTATCCTGATTAATCTTGTTAAAAATACTCCTGAATGCAATTTTAAGTCTTTTTTTTTTTCATAACTTTTTCCCTATATAGGGAAAGAAAGTAGTTCCATGCAGGCATGATTGGCACCAGACTGGAGGAGAAGTGACTATTTCTGTATATGCTAAAAACTCTCTTCCTGATCTGAGCTATGTAGAAGCCAATAGCACAATGGTGAGTATCTACCTTAAGATGTAATTCTTTTTTTAATTCTTACAGAAGCTTGAAGTTAGGTATATCTGGGTTCTGCTTTATTTACAAGGCAGAGGTAGAATAGCATAAGAATCTTTTTTGAGTAATGGATTTTTCTTGGCATTTATGTTTGTTCAAGTATGTATAGCATTTTTTTTTTCTCTTCTGTTTGGACATCTGTGCTTAAATGTTTTGTTTTTGGGTTTTTTGGTTTTTTTTTTAAAGCTGCAATATAATATGTCCAAAAAAATCTTTAATTTAACTTCCTCAATTAAAACCTGAATGTGATGGATTTGCATCACCGTATGTGTAGATAATTATAGATTCATAATTTCATTGTATTTGGCTTAATGTAATTTAATATAGTTCTTCATGGTATGCAGTTTCACAGCTACTAATATTAAACAAGTGTTAAAATGCTTCTCTGATGTCTTAATCACACATTTGGAGAAAATAAGAGATTCCAGGATGCATGTATGGCCACTATTGGCTATGATACCATATCAGAATAGATTTTAATTTCTGTGTCTGAGGGGCAAGTTGATCACTTTGCCTGTTGAAGAATCTGAGTCCCAGTGGGATATATTTTGCTTAAACATACTTGTGTATGTTTTATTAGCCTGACAAAATGTTCTGTTGTTTTTCCTGTTCAGTTAAATATCCATATTGTATTTGAAGGAGAAAAGGAATTTCATCGCAGTGTGAAATTATGGGGAGTAAGTATAAGAATAATTTTTCTATTTTAAATAAAAAACCAAAACCAAACAACAAAAAAACAAAAAAAACCCAAAACACAAACCCTCAGCTTCCTCTCTTTCAAAACAGTGTGTTTTTCCTCCTTACTCTGCTTATTGAAAGAGATTCAGTTGTATGTCATTCAGTAATCTACATTTAAATCTGAATCTAATGCCCCAAGTGATCAGACACTACATCATAGTTGATGCTAGTTTGAGCAGAAGGTGACCTCCTGAGGTCCTTTCTGTCCCGACTTGTCCTAAGATCCCAACACCATGATAGTGGTGTTGCAGAAACCCTTGACAATATGTAATTGCATGCTTATGAATGTGTTAGACCAATGTATATGTTACATATGCACAGGCATATGTTCATGACTTGAGAGAGGGTTGACTTTTCCTGACAACAGAGGGAACTCCATCTACCTAATCATCTACTGAAATTTGGTGATAAGGTACTCTTCCTAACTTAATTCCCAAATATCTAACAGTCTATTTCTTAAATTGAAGCGTGAAATATGTTTTCTGTTTTAGGTAATTGATGTAAAGAGGAGTTACGTGAACATGACGGCTACAAAGATTGAGCTTACTATGAGAAAAGCAGAGCCCCTATTATGGGCAAGTCTTGAATTACCAGTATCCAACACACAACAAAAAAAAGAGAATTCAGATCAATAATGATTCCAAGAGACAAGTTATTTCCCATTATGAAGTGGTGACTTGCTACTGTAATCAAATATATAACTTTTATATAGATTCATTTTTTTTATGCTGGATCATATGTTCCCTTCTACAAAGAAATCTGATGCACAGTAAATGGGGGTGTAAACTTGAAGGGTAATAGCTATTTCTGCTCTTGCTCCCATGAGTGTATTTATTCTAGCTGCAGTGTCTCCATGGGGATTTAGAGTAAAAGAGCTATTTGCCCTTTGCTTACAACCTTACCTACCATGCACTGACTATCCAAATAGATGTGTTCTCAGCCCACTGTGTGTGTTAATTTTTCAAATGTTTGGTTTAGACTGGATCTACTGGGTAGCACATATTAAATTCAGCACTGTTCATTATGAAGCATACAGTAATACAGATACAAAAATCTGAGTTTATGAAGTGATTAACATGCAGTTCTACATCTAGAATAAAAAGGCACATGAACATAAATACAAAAGAACACTTGTAGACTTGCATTTTTGTCTTCTGAAACTAAGGGTTGTTTCAGTACCTATTGGCTGTGGAGGGATGGAATAAAAGGTATTTTGCTAAGGATTTCAGTACTTGCTGACTCTTTTGCTGTCTTTCTTGTATAAAAGCAGGAGATCAGATTAAAATAAAAACCAAGTTGGCAAGAGGGGATTTTTTTCTTTTCCTCCCGTACCTTTGGTATTTGAATTGTTAAATATAAAAGTGAATGGACAGTGAAATGGCTGAATAACTTAACATCTCAGCTTTGGAGAATATACAAACAAGCAAACTACTGTAAAATTACCAAGGTGCTGTATATATTTGGTCCTATTCTACAACATTCAAAATGATTAATCTTTTTTTGAAGTAGGTGGATATGTGTAGTAGGAGAAGCCAGTACACACTGTAGGTGTCTCAGAAAAATTATTTCCATGTAGATATGTGTAGCTCTTGTTTCTGAGGATGGTAATCTAAGAACTAAATTTATCTACAGGACAAATCTTAGGAGAAACAAACAACAAGCTTTAAAAAGTCTGTCTCAAATCATAATTGTACCTTTGAATTAAAATATTTTAAAAATATTATTTCTTTTGAACAGCATAAGCAAATCACTGTAATTAGAAATCAAGACCACCTTTTTGTTTTCAGTTCTCCATCAGTAAAGATTTGTGGCTGAAAACAGGATGGTTTTAAAGATGATACTTTTATCCAAGCAGCAACACATGCAATGATGTCGCTTTCTCTTTCTGCTTGAACTAGTTTCTTAATTTTGTTGCACCTGAAAGAAAAACAACGTTTTCGTATAGAAGTCATGCAAAATGTACACCATTATTTATTGTGCCAAAACTTACATATGTAAAGAAGCAGTCCTGTGGACTGTTGAAATGTGTGGCCTACCTTGGCAGACCTGCCATAATGCCAAGAGAAACACAGAACATAGTAAAGGCATTCTGAAGCTAAATATGGATTTCTAAGAATCTTACCGTTTTCCAACAGGTATAATTTGACTTGAGCTCAGAGTTCTGTCTCTGGCAGTACTTGAAATCCTACTTCATGCTTAAAGTAGTAGGAAATACATTACCAAAGAAACCATCCCCAAACACCAAGAAAGTAATACCAGTGCTGTATATTTGATATTTGTTTTGATGGTGCTTTACCTTCATTTCAAGATCCTGTTTCCTCATTGACTTGGAGGGAGTGTAGTTGCTTACTCCCTTGGGCCCCTATTAAAAGTTCCAGCTCTTAAGTTCTGCCTGAAGGATTCTATTAACCTCTAATAATTCTGCCTTTTTTTTTTTTAATAAATTTGAACATGTCAGGTGCTGTGAAGTGATAGGGTACAAGCTTACAAAAATGTATGCCTGCAAATGGTCCTTTAAAAATTGAACAGATGTTCCCTGACGTGTTCTGAACCAACAAGTGGAGCTCTTACTAGTATGATACTGAGAACAACTACTTCATTGGATGAAAAATTCTAGATAGCTGTAGCTACCAGTGTGCCATCTGTGTTTTTGTATGCAGAACTCTGAACTTGGACAGCAAGATGAGCAGTGTTTAAATGCCAGGATAAAGTTCTTATTTAACAAGCAAGTTCAAATGTGTGTCTATCCATACAGATATATAAATACCCTAAATATCTTATGTTTTCCACATTTTTTAACATATTTTCAATTTATTTGCATCTTTACATGCAGTAGGTTTACATCATGTAAAATCCCTTTTAAAGAACTGGGAATGGGGAAGTGGAATTTCTAGGGAAAATGGAATTTCTGGTTTTAAGCAAGTCATATTCTCCCTTAGCATACTAAATGCTAAATGGAGAGAAATGTGGATGAATGGACCTTCTGCTGTTAATGCTGCAGGCTTTGGGACCCCCTAACTGTTTGTTATACTCTTTCAAAGTATGTTCTGCTGGTAGCTGAGTCAACTTGGCCAGAAGTAGAAGAAAGCTCCTGTAAACATGGTCCTCAGTTTTGCTTTTGCTTTTTAGTCATTCCTCCTACTCTTCTCCTGTTGTTCATACTTTCAGCACAAAAGTAAAGATAATTCAGGAGTTCTATAATGACTTTCCCCATCAGTGGCAAGAAAACCACTTTTAAAATTTGCCTGTTTAAAAAAGTAAGCAAACAAGAAGAAAACACCAGCTTCGATCAGGCAGAAAGGTGTAGGTTTTACAAATAATAGCTTTGTTTTCTATGGCCTGGGATTTTTTTCAAAATAAAAGGATAAACTTTCAGATGGTATAGACTGCCATAAACCTCTTGTTCAACTGCATTAATTCTTAGCAGCTTTTTATAACCGTGTGTCAGCATCCATCATCAAGCTGCAAAAGCTGTGTCACTGAATTTGCGCGTTTTGAGTGGTTGCTCAGAACAGGCTTCAACACACCAATGTGTGATCCAGGTATTTCATGAAACGCCGTCTTGACGTGGATAGTGGTAGCTGACGCTTCAGTGGAATATTGGCTTGGCTGTAACTTTTATTAGTAAATGTGGAGAGAAGGTGGAACCAACTGTAGTGTACCAAACAATCACGATACTTTCTCAAAAGCAAGATTTGGAAACTAAGCGAAGTGATTTTTGATCACATAGGCTTGTCTAATGATAGTGAAACTAAACTGCAAACAAGTATGTGCGGGAATACTTGCTGTTAAATTTACCCTTTTTTTCACATTTTCAGAAGTTGTGCTGTATTTAACAGGTTGGTTAACTTGACACGGTCTAGCTATATTTTTATAATTAATGAGTCTTTAAAAGCTGTCGTGTGTTTCAGTGTGGGCTTACACGTTACACACGTACACAGCATATTACATGTCTCAGAACTGGCTGTCCAGGTGCATATAAAACTTTTCCTTCACAATCCCTTTTTAATATGAAAAATTGCATAGGTATACAAGTTTGTGACAGAAATCTTAATCTCTTCCCTCATGTATAAGCCCATTTTCCTACCTAGCATTACATATTACATCTGTAACACCATTTCTTGGAGGAGTTGGAATTTATTTTTAATGTTAATATACTGTTGAGCACTGGGCTGTTCAGCTACTCGGACTCTTACATTTTACGTGGCACTGATACAACTTGACAAATCTTCCATTGGATGATCTTCTGGAACATGTACATTATCAAGTCACCATTTCAGTAGTTTAGGGACTAGTTTTACTAGGAATTTTGCCTGGAAAAAAAAAAACCTTATTCTATGGAACAAGGCATTTTTTGCTTGCATTCTTTAAACATGGCATGAGTATTGGTTAAATACTGTACCTGTTAATCATTGGTCTTTCCCTATTGCTACTAAAATTTTTTTATCTCCGTTCAGGAACGAGATCCTTTTTAAAGTAATGAGTTACGTGTCTGGAACACTGTTTTAAGGTGGTAATAATTTTGCCATTATAAGAGTCTTGAATTACAGTTGAAGCGGGGAGATGTCATTTTGCATGGTTGTTTGATTCTGCACATTCATAAAACTTATATACAGAAATTAATCTCATGTTGTCATGCTCTAGTTTTTTTCTAAATGTATTCAATAAAATTCTTACTACATGCTGGTTGCATTTGGGGTTTTTTGGACTTCTTTTATTATGGGACAGAACTTCCCTTTGATTTGCAACATGGTTGTGGAAATAAAATGTCAGTGGGCATTTCCCACGGACCAGTCTATATATGAGGGAAACTGGGTGGCAAAGGGTTTTTTCCCCACCCCTTGGATTCTTTCTTTGCCTGTTGCTTTCTAACGCGACAGCCCAGTCAAGACACGTAAGTATTGCAGCACTCTGAGTAAGCGTGGCTGCTCAGATGGGGGCCGGTCTCATTCACGGGAATTGTTCTGTCCAAGAATTTTGAGCTGTCACAAACTTACTGGAACTGGAATAATTCCAAATTTGGGCTGTTTCTAAGAGCGCTGAAGATATTATAGCTCTCCTGCTTTTTTACTATTTTCTTGGTTTCTTGGAAAAAGGAAGAAGATGTCAAAACCTCTGTCAAAACCTCTGGCATTCCCACAATGGAGAGAAAAAGAATTCACTTCTTGGGGCCTGAAGTTTTCCGTGGTAATAACAACTTTGTGTTTTCTCCAAGTTTGGGTAGGTGTTTTAACCAAAGAGAACCAACATACTGTCACAGACATTTGTGAGAGACTGCAAGAGTTAATGTCTCAAACACTGTGGCGAGGCCAGTTCGGCAGGGGTCAGCCAGCACGGGAGGTGGAGAGCGTGTGGGAGGACGCGCGGTCCCGTGTCCTGGTGTACCTCCCACAGCGACTCACCGTGTATGGCCAGAGGTCACACAGAGCTTATCTGACCACCCCAGAGACCCCTCGGGACCACCCCCCCAGCGCCTACGCAGAGATTGAGAACCTTCTAGAACAAGAACCATATAAGCCCTCAAGGGGCGTAGCCGGAGGCGGGGACTAGAGTATAAAAGACACGCCCCCAGGGAACCAGGTGCGCGCCCATCACGGGAGGATTGCCATGCCCGTCATCGTCATGGCGGGATCCAAGGGTGGTGATCTCTCTCTTGATCGCTCTCTCTCCTTTTCCTCCCTTTCCTTTCCTTCTTACAAATGTTCCAACCAGATCCCACCGTTGCCAACCCCTCTATGCTTTCCAGATTTCCAAGTTGATGCATTCCATGTTCAAGTTGTTCCCACCACAAATAAAGTGCCCAACTGATCGTTTGGTGTCGTTTCACCTTAATTTAGTCCAAGGGAATTTGTGAATCTGAGTCACTCCCAAGTGGGGCAGAGAGGGCCCTGGCAGGCAAACGCTGACTCTGCCGTGTGGCTATCCCTATCGTCCTCACAACCCTTAGACATAAACCATTGACCAAGTCTGAGACCAAGACTGGATCCAGCCGCACTTGACTCCTCTCTGAGAAGGAGTTTATAAAGCAAGGGGATCCTTTCTGAACCTGGTGACTCAACAGGAAGGCCACCTCTTTTCCCTTAGCCACACAACAGACTCGCGCCCTTCACGTGACATATTTGGCGTCACGGTTTCCCGTCTCCCTCCCCACCGGTGGGACATGACAACGTTATAAACCAATCCACAGTTACTGTGCCAAATGATTGTTAGTCAAGCAAATTCGGTTTCTCTGAGTTTGTCTGCAAAATGAAGGGTGGGTGTTAGGGAGATGTTAGCAGTTAGGGGGATGGGCAGGCAAAGAGTACATCCTTAAGGCTTCTCTGGAGGCAAAAAGATTTCAACCCGTGTTCGTAAGTCAATGTTTTTCTGTTCAACTTCTGAACATTTGGTTTTCCTGCCATAATGTTGGCATGAACAGGAATGAAGAACTACTGTACCTGATTGCTGTCAACTACGCATTTGTAGTCAGTCCTGTGAGCCTAAAAGGAAAGGGGCTGTAGGAACAGGTACCTGTAGTCTGGAGGTATGTGAAATGCATCCACCTCTTTTTCTTTAGCTTAATTGACCAACCTATATGATGACTGAGTCTGGCTATCCAGAAAGCGTGCAGGTTTTTTTGCAGCCAGCGCTTCTGTGTGAGCAGGAAGCGTCCTCTTGAATAAAATATTTTTGCTACCCACTGGAAACAAGTATTTGAAAAATTAGTTCCTTCTTAAATAATAAAAGCTGCATTGCAACAAAAGTCATTCAAAGCTAGCTGGAGGCACAGCTGTTACCTTACAACCATCTATGAAATATTTTTAGTCCAGAAACCTTGTTCTCTGAAATGTGTTTTAAATTTATGATAAATATCGATACTGCAATATTACTGCTGAATTCAATGCTTGGGAGAAAACTAACCTAATGTGCTTGTAGCCTAACATGCTTAACCTAATTTGTTCTTCCTTTATTGAAAATCAGACTCATGTATAAGAGGCAGAGTTGATACTGTGCGCTTCTGACCCCAAGGGTTTAAATTTTTTTTTAAGGGAATACCTTGTAATCAAGTTATATTGTTGTATACATAAACATTAACCCAAACTTTAAATGTTTTGCCTTCATCTGTGAAAGCCGTTAACATTTGGAGTGTCTACTCATGAACAAAACCTACAACAAAAGCGTTCAGTTCAGAATTATTCTTTAGTTGTAGCTCTGCAAATCAGAAGCCTGTCGGCACATCTGTTACAAAATTTTTACTTCAATGGATTTATAACTTAAATGGGATGCTTATGCTTTCCAAGAGCAGTTAACAGCTGTAAAGAAGACAAAGATGGTAAAATGAAGGGAGAATATTAAAATGTAGTTGAAAATAAATTTTTAAGAGAAAGGTTTTCACATGTTCATAGCAAAATGAAATAGTTTGTAGAAAACATGCTAAGGCTGAAGGTTAATGCAAAGCAACAACTCCAGCTGTGAATGAGCCAAAGCACTGAAACTTTTCAAATCACAGTGTTTTATACTTTTTTCCCATATCTTTATAAAGGTTCACCTTGTTGCTATGTGCTCTGTGAGTGCAGTGGCATTGTTCAGCATTTCTTCTTTTGCTGTTATTTCTCCTCAACAATATTTTACTTTAGAACGCAGACAGTTAAGTTTACTGCATTTATTATTGAACCATTACCTTGATGCACATTGCCTGAAGACTGCAGTGTGGTTGGGACTTGCACAATGAAAAGTGGCCAAAAACTTCAGCATGGTACCAAAATGTTGAGCGCACATTTCTTAAACTAAAGCATGTGTCATTTTAATGAGGTTTTGCATTTCACAGTTTTATTATATAATGCACGTCTTTTATCTTGAACTGTCCCATAGGGGTACTTAAGTAAACGTAACTTTTCAAGGGTATGTTGCAATCTGCAGTGTTGTATGTCCTCATTTTCCCTCCATACATTGTAGGTATTCTTCACTGAAGTTGTAAGTATAGTTGTCTGCAGAACGAGCAGTAGCTGTGAGAGGGCTGACAGATTTTGCCAGAGCTTCTCCATATTCTGGTAATTATGTTTGAGTACAAAACGGAGTACAATACTGCCTGAGAGGCAAGCGCTGACTCCCGCAGTTACACTCTGAATAGTATATAAATATCTAGTCCTCCGGCAGGTTATCATTTATCAGACTGCAGATGACAAGAATGATTGATATGTGCAAAACCAAAGTCCAGTCAGGCTGAATTACGTGAACTGGGATGGTTTGAAAATGTGGAAAGAAAAGCTACGTCTGTTTCATCCATATCTCAGATTTGCCAGGACTAGATACTAAGTATGTATACGACTATATTTAAGTAGCTGTCCTTAACGATTGTTCTTTCAAAAACGTGGGATCTCCCCCAGGCAGTCCCTGAGTGCCCATCTCTGCTGACGGCTCGATAAATACAGTACTGGCACGGCTAGTAGCAAGGCACACACAAGCTTTGTTCCAGCTCTGCAGGGTCTCGGGACTTGCCAGGCTTGCGTTGTCCGAACTTCTCTTTGCCTGCCTGGAGCGTTGTTTCAGCTTGTTTGGCTGTTACAAGTTTTCTCATGACCAGGTGGCTATTGCCTTGTTTGTTTTACCTTTGTTTCTCCTCTTATAGTTGTATGATATAACTGTATTTTTTATATAGATACTAGTAACAAGCAGTTTTTCCGTGTAGAACAATATATTTATGATTCTAGCATCACGCTGCAGAGGAATACAAGCCTGATACAAGCAGGGGCCTTGAAAACTGGGGCATGGGATGTGGTGTAGAGGACCATGGGCATGGAACGATTACAGAAGGGGCACAGGATGATACTGGAGACCCCAGGAAGATAAACAGCTCATAATAATTTTTACTGCTTTGTTATTGAGAGGTTTGTCTGTAATAATATTCTTTGTGTTTTCTTTTTCCATAATGAATAGAGACTAAACATTCTTTGATCACACAGTTAAGATGAACTTGTCTTTACTTAGAAAGTGTGTTTCTTTCTGCCTGTAATAAGACAGGCAGGACGCTTATGTTTTACTCCTCTGCTGTGGCGATGGGTGACGCTACGCAGTGCCCCACTTCTGCAAGGCTAGGTGCCAGGGTAATTCTGTCTGAGCTGCAGGCTGAAGACGGTGTTTTAATGCAGGCAGGAGGTGCCAGGGCATGCAGGCTTGAGTGGAAAGGGTATGGAAACATGGCTTGGGAGACGGAGAGAGCTGAGGAAGCAAAAGCAGTGTTTCAGGAGGGGGGGTGTTTGTTCCAGGAATATCTGAAGGGAGGAGTGATCTCAGAGGGAGCTAAATCTCTCAGTGCTCAGTGCTCGCAGCTGACCGTGTTTCCCCAGCTGACGTCCTACTGCTTCTGGGTTACCTAAGGGTGTGTTGTCACAACAGTCGCTGTGTCCAGCAACTGTGGCTTGAGTTTCCTTCTAAAAATACAGCCAAGTTTGGAGGTAATGTGGATGGCAGCATCAGGCATGCGTCAGCAGCTTACTGTCAGCAAGCTAGCAAAGCACATCTGGGGAAGGTGCCATGTAAACATAGCAAGTCTATTCTTATCTGATACCCTCCCATGAAATGCTTTTCCCATTATCGCCTCTCCTGTTCTTTCCCTTTATGGAAGGTTGTGATGTCTTTGCAGTTTACTTGAACCAGATCCAGCCTCTCCTGCATGAGGTGCCTAACAAACAACTCCTCCTCCTCCTCCATTCTTTGAGCTCCCCATGCTCATCGAGAAAATGGATGTGCCTTACAGATTGGGTTGAAGAATAGCTCGTAGATTTTCTTGGATGAGAAAGAAAATGTTTAAAGGTGTAGGATCCATCAGGACAAATACTGTGTTGACACTGACAGGAGCTGCCTTGACTTCACAGACTACAACTGGCACAAGCAAGTACAGAAGCAATCCATGGGACAAGACAGCTCCTAAACCACTTGGGCTTTCTAAGTTCCTCCTGCTGATGCTGGTTAACAGAAGTAACTGCTGAATTTGACTTAGAGCTGAACTTTAATACCGCATAGACTTGCAGCTAAATTACAGGGTTAAATGGTAGCCACTCTTGTTTGATTTGGGTTGCTTTTAGTCCCAGTGGTGTAATGGAAACAGTCTTTTGCATTAAAAAAAGGCTGCTCACTAAATTCAGCTCCTACTGGTTTCTCTAGGGATAATTTCTGTGTAGCAGGTGTTGCTCAGTGAGGAACGCAGCACTTTGGTTCGGCTTGGAAGAGAACAGCATAGCAGAAGCAAGATTTCTGTATTTCATTTAATTAGCGTTGTCTTCTCTGCTTTGCCATAGGGAAGTCCATGGCATTCACCATCATTCAGCTCTCTTAATGGCACTCTTAACTGTGTGTTAAAAATCCCATGAATTAAAATAGAGCAATTCAGAGTAAGAGAGAGGAAAAACAGGCCATGCTGAGTATATCCTGTTCCTATCAGCTGCAGAGAGGATGTCCCCAGCTGCTTTTGATGCTGTATCGCCTGGAGATTCCAGCTCTGCCTCCTTGAGGTTTTCCACAGCATTGCCTGGGAGATGCAGAAAGTCCTCAGTGACTTTCAGACCCAGTCAGGATCTTCCAGAGTCTCATCCTGCTGCTGTTTTCCTTAGGAATAATGTGGGGTCACTGCAGTAGCTCTTCTCTGCAGATGCTGCACATCACCTCTTACCCTCTGAATGACACCACCGCAGGATAAACTATTTCTGCTCTCAAGCAAATTTGTTTTTTTTTTAAAAAGACCCGTGATTGACATATTTTATCATTACCTTGGTTTAAAGAGGAGAACAAGCAACCTTTTAAAGGTACATTTATTAATTTTCATGGTTTTCAATCAAGTGCACACGAATGGAGGACCACCAGCAGCACATAAAGGGCTGTCTATTCAGTGCAAAGCACTACAATGAAAGAGTGCGAAGTACTGTTTTTCCCAATAATTTCTCCATGACAAACGCTTAAAGCAAGGAATGAAGAAGGTATGTTTTAATCCCTTCATGCATATATATGCTTTAATTCCCAAGTGCTTTAGGGCCTGCTGGATGAAAGGTTGCATCTGGATCATTAGGCATGAGCACTCCTTGCATGCATTTGATCCTTTTTTAAGCCATTTCACCTTTCACAAGCTCCTGTGGCAATGAGCTTCACCATATAATCACATGTGGTGTGAGTAATCCCTTTGTTTTAAACCTGCTGCCTGGTATTTTATCAGGCAGCATGGACAGGAACAGCAATAGTTCCTCCACACAAGGAAAGGGTTTCAGGTCACTGAGGGCTGCTGGCCAGGTGTTCAGGTCCTCTTCTGTTGCAAAATACTATGCAGTCCATAAAGTTCACATTCTCTTGGCCCTTATGAATATGCAGAGATTATTTTATAGGTTATCTATAGAAGAAGGACAGAATAATAGAAATCGGGTCTGGGGAAAAGTCAGCATACAGCACCGGTACTGATTAATGGGCTGATTGACTGCTTCAGGACCTTTCTCTTGCACTGTCTTTTCCTTAATAGATACACTGAGTTACACAGTGTGCTTTATTTTTATGACTGTTGTAAAAGAATGCAATTTTAGATCAGCTGAAGCAATTTGAAAGTTTGTCCTGGACTTGACAAATTGCTTTGGCTGAACCAAAAAACCGGACAAGTCCAAACGCCCTGTTCTAACACCTGAATATATAGTTACTGAGAAGATTTATGAACCTTCTTTGGCTGGTGGACTTGTACTTCAGTGATCAGGATGCTGGCATAGGGAAATTTTAATTTCATTGCTCCACAAAGGCAGTCCCTTGATGCATGAGTCAATTTTGGGAAGGGTTGCTAAATTACAGGGTGTTGAAAGAAGCACTGACATCACTTAATCCCGAACACTTAATCTTCAAAGGTTTTGAATTAGTTTGAGTTTTTATTAAGCTTAAGATCTGCAAAGCATTTTTTAGGTGGTTCTATTTCTAGTTATTGCTTGATTGAAAAGCACAGCAGAATAACTATTTTAAATTACTACCATTTTTGGTGCAACTGAATGAGTGTTGTTGTAACTGGATTGTGTTTCTCACTTACTCAGTGGAGAATGGAGCATGCAGGTTATCCCCACTTTCCAGCCATCACTATGTTGACCAAGTGTTACAGCTTCCTTTCCAAAGGCAAACCAAAAGTATTTCAACCATAAGAGAATCTGAAATAAACTTCCTGGCACCGTCCCTTTGAAACTGTTTTTCTAAAGAGACAATTGGCAAACCAAGTATCCAAGGGATATTTGGTTCACCCAAGTTTAATTTTGCCAAATTGTTTTGCAGCCCCAGTCTAGGCTGAAGGGTCTGTTTCACCCAGCTATATGATTCACAGATTGTTTCAGCCGGGTTGAGTGAATGAACTGTGCAAATGGAATTAGGGAAGGACAGAGTAGGTGATCCAGTGTTATCCATTTGTAAGGAGAGCCTGAAAAATCTCCACACACTTTGAAATTATGGGTAGGCAGAGCTACACAAATACAGCAGCCTTTGGGCTGGGAGACAGCAGCAGTTGCTTGGTTGCCCATCTATAGAAAAGGAGATAGTACTGACTGAAGCAGGGAAGGCAATCTCAGCTCTGAGTAACTGATCCTTTCAATACCAAGAATATAGGATTTTATGGAAATCAATTAGTATAAGCCATTTATAAGTGGTTTGGTTTCCTTATTTATAAGGGTTTGGATGTCACTCTCCCTCAGTAGAACCCTCAGAGTCCATCCCTCAGAGAGGAATGGAAATAGATTTAAGCTGGTTTGTGTACTTCTCAGGATGTAGCAGGTCATGATGAATCGTACATTCATACAGAATTATCAATTAAGTTGAGAAAAGGAACAAAGCAATCAATGCCAGCTGGGCATTCAGCCTGATGTGAGCTGACGTAATTTATTCTTACAGCTTCAAACTGCACACAGAAACAAGAAGAGGTAACATGTTGTTTTGCAGCAGCAAGGTAATGGCACAGAACTTCAAAGGCTAACTACCATTGAAAAAGTATGTTTACTGGTGAAACCTTTGTTCACCAGTTTATACTATTAAAGAGAGTTCTGTAAATGAAGGAGGAAGCACGCTTCGTCAGATATTTCCTTTTTATGTGCAAATTCCTTGTTTGCCTTATCTTCTGATGATCCTACGGCAGTGACCACTGACAGATCCAAAGATGGCTGCTGTTCACAAAGAAGAGGCACTAGTGGCTTTTTTCCACCATCCAGGTTTCCAAACCCTTCCTTGGGGGCACATTCAGTTACTGCCCACTGCAGTTAACATAAAGCTATGATGGAGCAGGAAGAGTGGGCAATTCAGGAAAAGGGAAGAAAAACCAATGCAGTTCCGTACCAGTCACCGTTCACAGGCAACCCCATCCTTCAGCAACACCTTAAGCTACAGATGTGGAGATGAACAACTTAATAACTGTGAGTGGCCCCAGTTAGGCAGAAGTACAGGGAACAACAAAAATGTAGTCGCTGTTCTGGTGTCCTCAGCATTGACTACTCGTCTCTTATGGGCACACTGACAAGGTCAGTTAAGCACTACTTTTTCCAACAGAAGAGGTAAAGCATGGACTGTGGAAGTGTAATTTCCTCCTCATGTGCCTAAGGATTGACTTGTGAAAAGCAATTTAACAGTAAATTACGAGCACAACATCAATAGGTACGCAGTCCTTCGTCTCTCAGAGGGGATTATTGGAAGTGATACCATTGAAAGCCTGTCTTCTTGGTGGCATATACCCCCTAAAACAACTTCCCAACGGACTGAACTACAGTAATTGCTCATTCCCTTGTTCAAGTTCAAGGCATTTGAGATGAGAACAACTCCTGTAGCCTAGTAATTGTCCTGTTTCTCTAATTCTGTCTTTTTTAGTACCACATCTGTTGTATTCCCCATAAAACAAAAAGGATTTTATTCCCACAACCTGGTGTGATTCATGGTTGTGAGAAAAACTGTAGTATATTTTACATAAGAGAAGAAATTGGTTATTATCAGCTCCCACAAACTGGAATGTGATTTAATAGAATTCTAGCAATTTTATTAGTTGTAAGCATGTAGACGAGAAGTACATTTAAAGGGCAAATGAAGCAAGAATCAATTTTTTTACAAATTAAACAGTTTTGTACAATTACCCTTCTCATGCATTTCAGCTTCTCTTTGAATGTAAATGCAGCTCCTCATGGGAAACTATTCAGGCCTTATTTGAAGACAGAATAACTTCAAGCCCTATGCCAATAGTGACAATGTCCTCCATCTCCCTCAGCTGGAAAAAATAGGAACAAAAGCTGCCATGGGTTTGGGACTAATGAAAGTGCCAAAAGGAGCAGGGAGGCCAGCTTTTGGTCATCCCCCACAAGCTGTATATTCCAAGTTCATACAAAGGAGGGAGGTGCACACTGTCTTTCAGAGGGATGGACACTCACTCCCCAAGAAAATGCGTTTGGATTTCTGCATATAAGCGGCTGTTTTCTCTGATTATCAAGAATGGCTAGTACTGCTTTGGCAATCAGCAGGAGAGCCAGTATTTTATTTTTCCAGGAAAAGAAAGCAAAGCAGTATAATGAGCACTCACCAGTCCTGCAGGATAGATTCTAAAATACAAAGATGCCTTTGGTGTCTTATATTATAAAAGTAATTATCAGAATAAGAAAAATGCACCTGCTGAGGAGTGTTATTTTTTTTCTCTTGAAATGTGTGCTGTTGATCACTGCTACAGACAAGATTCACAGGTAGCATGGCAAATAA
Organism: Mycteria americana; assembly: GCF_035582795.1. NCBI lineage: Eukaryota > Metazoa > Chordata > Aves > Ciconiiformes > Ciconiidae > Mycteria > Mycteria americana. The sequence continues at coordinate 212,830,890 of NC_134365.1, forward strand.
CTGGTTTTGTAATTGTACATCCAAAATAACAGGTCCTCAAAATTGGCAGATCTTTCAGAAAACTCTAATTGGGAACCGATTCTTCCTTCTCCCGACCCCCAAATTTGCTTCCATGTAGGGTTGTTCTTAAAGCTACAGTTTTGTCAGCATCAGAGAAGCAGTAATTTCTGGCTCAGGAGTTCTTTGATACACAGAGCTCCTGCTCTCCCTACCGGTACACTTGCATGCATTCAGAAGGTTGGAAACTCAGATAGGAAGGCAGTCAGAAGAGACTGAGTCACTCTAGTAGCCTGACTACAGTGCATTTCAGACTTTGCTATTTGACTGAGCTTTTCGAAGCCATCATCCTATGCTACTTCTTTCAGTGTCCCTGCTGCGGCCTGCACAGTGAAGGCTGCAATGGAAATCTGCCTCTTTACTTCTTCCCAGGCTCCATGCTGATCTGCTTTGCTTTCAATATCAAACATGGCATCATAGATCCCTGGGAAGGACTCTCCAGCATACTTGTTGTGACTGCTTGGAGCAAAGATGATGTGTCTGTGGGGAAAGAAGGAAAAAATGTAGGTATGCTAAATAACCATTAACTGTGTGCGTGTTCATTGTAGGGAACTGTATAGGTGCTACATAAAGCAACTATGAATCCTGTGAAGATCAGAACTTACTAAATACACGGGAAATCTAACTGGAACTGTCTTTAAAAGGATAGGAGGAAGCAGCCCCAAGGGCAAAATCTATGGGAAAGGGCACAGTTTAGGACAGGTAGCCTTCTCCTTGGGAAGAGATGATTCGTTTGTCCAATTAGTAATGAAACCATGTTAAATTTTTTGAAAATGGGAGCTCAACAAACCTGTTGAACTAATGTGGTAGTCCGGAACAGGGAATAAAACTAGTAATGGGAGAAAAAGTGGAACAGAAACCTCAAAAGTAACTAAGCAGTTGAATGATGGTCAGCAGATCTGGGAAAGGAATGTGAAAAGAGGGGAAAAAATATCTGTGTGAGAATTCTTGAGAAGAGCACGAATTCTTCAGAGAAGAAGTGATTATATTGGAACAGAACAGGAGAAAATTATCACAATTTTATTTGTTAGTTGGTTTTGTTGGTTTTCTTTTTTAATAATGGATACTTGCAGATCTGCTTTTAATATGAAGTATTAAAGCACATTTGTGAAAGAGGATGTGAAAGAGGCCCCCCCAAATCAAAATAAACACTAAAACTACATTAATAAATGCAAGCAAGTAAAAAAAAAATCCATACAGCTCTAAATGATACCTAACACTCAACAAGAAGAACTGCACATAACAACCATTTCATTCTTCCAAAAGCATAAACAAGAGTTTATCCTAGGAGGGTGGAAGTGGGATTCTCAATTCTACCTGCCTGAGGGACTTCTGGCTTGGTGTGAAAGCCATCACTCAGTGAGTCAGATATATCCAGTCATTAAGAAAAGGGGAATACAGAGAGTAAAGTGAGGTAGTCACACACGTGACACTGGAAGCTAGTTTCTTGTCAAGTGTTACTAATAAATGCACTGGTTTTCTGTAAAGGGTATTGTGGTGCACCGGACATTGTCTTTCTCCAGGCCCATATGCTTGTAGAGAGAAAACTTCAAGAATAACTAGTGAATGATTTAAGCTAATAGGAGCACCTATAGAAGCAGCCAAAGCTGGGACAGATGGGACTCTGCAGCACAGCTCATGGGCCTTTATCTATCCTGTCCTCAAAGGTCACTCCCTCCAAGCTCTCTCTTCATGACTTCTCTCTTCACCTGACCCTCACTACACATCTGTTCTCATCCTCCTCTCCCTTTTACTCTACCTTTGTTTCTCCTTTTTTTCCATACAGTTGATTCTCCACCGAATCCTCACTTTGTACAGGTTTAAAAGAGAAAGTGGTAACAGAAGTAGTACTACACATCTGCAAATAAAACTCACAGAGTATGATGGCTAATAAAAACAGAGTTCCAGACCCAAGAAGAGGAATTAGGCACCACAAGACTAGTGCAGCCAAGGAGTTCTCCTTGGGGGTTATAAACAAAGTCCACTACTCACTGGATTGTACCTAAAATATAATCTGTTGAGCTGTAATTCCTATATGAGGCCTACACAGCAGTTCAACTGACCAGTCAGTTAGGGTGGGGTTCGCCTGCAAAAATACAGTGTCTTAGACAGCTGGTCAAGAAACTTATTGCCTCACCTGTAAAACTTCCTTCCTGGTAAGCCAAGAGGATCAATGAAAGCTCTTTCTATAAACATCAGCTGATCGTTCATGATTCGCACTGCAACTGGACTGCAGAAAATGGAGACAGAAATGTTTCACAGATGAGGAAACATGACTTCCCAGTCTCATTTAAATACTTCCTTTTCTTTGGACAGAAAAATAAATGACAAAGAGGATCTCTAGGTTTTGCAAATTGAGGTATTCAATACATGTTATATTAATGCATTAGGATTTCTGTGTTAGAAAACTCAACTACAATATTTCACACTATGCAAAAAATAAAATGGGAGACTTTCTGAGAGTGTCAGATACTTGCTTAGTACTAAATGGCACTAGAGAGATCGCACTTAACAGAGGGGAGAGGAAGGCTGAGATTTAGGTCAAGATGACGATACCTAGATTTTGGTGTCCATTGATAAACCAAGTGTCCCAACTCCCACTCTAATCTCATACAGTAACATAGTAAGGATGGGATTCAGTTGCCTAAATACAACTATCTGGTCCCATACTAGGTGCTTAGGAGCACCTGGCCTCCAGCCACTGCACTCAGAGGGATGGGAGTATCATAGAGCCCTTGTGTTTGCAAGCATCACATGGATCATACAGAACCGGCGCTGTTTGACATCTTTGTCGGCGACATGGACAGTGGGATTGAGTGCACCTTCAGCAAGTTTGCCAATGACACCAAGCTGTGTGGTGTGGTCGACACGCTGGAGGGAAGGAATGCTATCTAGAGGGACCTTGACAGGCTTGAGAGGTGGGCCCATGCGAACCTCATGAAGTTCAACAAGGCCAAGTGCAAGGTCCTGCACAAAGGTCGGGGCAATCCCAAGCAGAAATACAGGCTGGGCAGAGAATGGATTGAGAGCAGCCCTGAGGAGAAGGACTTGGGGGTGTTGGCTGATGAGAAGCTCAACACAACTCAGCAATGTGCACCCGCAGCCCAGAAAGCCAACCGTATCCTGGGCTACATCAAAAGAAGCGTGGCCAGCAGGTCGAGGGAGGTGATTCTGCCCTTCTACTCCACTCTGGTGAGACCCCACCCGGAGTACTGCATCCAGGTCTGGGGCCCCCAACATAAGAAGGACATGGACCTGTTGGAGGGAGTCCAGAGGAGGGCCACAAAGATGATCAGAAGGCTGGAGCCCCTCTCCTATGAGGAAAGGCTGAGAGAGTTGGGGTTGTTCAGCCTGGAAAACAGAAGGCTCAGGGGAGATCTTATAGCGGCCTTCCAGTACCTGAAGGGGGCCTACAAGAAAGCTGGAGAGGGACCTTTTACAAGGGCATGTAGTGATAGGACAAGTGGTAATGGCTTTAAACTGAAAGAAGGTAGATTTAGATTAGCTATATGGAAGAAATTCTTCACTATGAGGGTGGTGAGACACTGGAATAGGTTGCCCAGAAAAGTTGTGGATGCCCCATCCCTGGAAGTGTTTGAGTCCAGGTTGGATGGGGCTTTGAGCAACCTGGTCTAGTGGAAGGAGTCCCTGACCATGGCAGGGGGGTTGGAACTAGGTGATCTTTAAGGCCCCTTCCAACCCAAACCATTCTATGATTCTTTGTCTTAGATGCTCTGAAGCATCACCCTGTCTCTTTGAGGTGTGCTGAAAGTACAAATTCCGGCATCACCTACAACACTCAAGTGTAGATGTCTAAATACAGAGATCAGACCAACTTTAACTTTTACTGCTACCTGCCTTTCCATATATTATGATCATTTTAATGACCAGCTGATACTAGTAATAAGCTCTACAGATGATACTATTCATCATGGGAAACAGAATTCATCTTAGCAGATATTGCCTGTCTCAGAGTTCAAGGGCTCTATTGTACACTAACCAGAGAGACTCCTTGTGTAGTCACTGGAAAGAAAGAACTGCTGCCCTGGGTACCTAAGGCAGATATACATATACATATATATATTTTGGGGTTTGTACTTACTCTTTCCTGTCAAGTTGCTCGAGTCTCCTGTGAAATTCAGCAGCAGCCTTTGAGAAGTTCACCACAGCAGAAAAAAGAGGATCTAGAAAAGGAAGGACTTTGTGAACAACTTCAGAGTATATGCTGAGCCTAATATACCTTTCAGTTGCCCAGTGGGAGAAAAACTACATTTGTTTTGCTGATATAATTGCATTAATTTTGTTGTCTTTCCATAATTCATTAGTTTCCCTAGTGCAGACTTTAAAGAGCTGCACTACTAGCAGTAATAGACAAAGACCTTGTGCAACGAGGCTAGCAATAAGGCAGAATGCTTGATAAAGCTTTCACGAGTATACATCTTCCCTCTGCCTGGCAAGGAAAAGACTGGCTGGCATTGCAAACGGAGAACTCTGCAGTTCCCTTTTTAACAAAGGGGTGCATTGCAGCGTTCAGGTATAAAAAGCCTGCCTTACATCAAAAATACCAGCTCTTCCAGCAGGCTGTGGAAGGACAGCAGGATTTCCCTCTTGGAACATTATGTCCTATTCATATCATAACAGAAGAGTGTGATATGTATATTGAAAAGTATTAGGTGAGGCATAAAAGACACAACTGTCATGAAACACAGTGAAAGACAAGGTAGATTGAAGTAGCCAAGTCCCGTCCTTGCTCCACATGAGCACTAGAGTTACAGCATCGGAGATGTCTCTGCCTTGACCCTGCATGCCATCCCACAGCGCTGCTACTCAGACCCCAGGATTTTTGCCTGTTATGCCTGGCTGTGCAGGCAGGCTGGTGGGTAAGTCAGTCAGTTGCTTTTTCCTGCTCTGTCCCTGGCAGTATGGGAGGGACAGAGTGGAATAATTTAGCCATGTGGAATAACTTAGCCAAAGAAGCAGCAGGCCTTTCTTTTAATGACAATATCTGCTGTGATGATTTTCCTGTGGAAGGGTGTATTTAATACAGACCTGGGAAAATTATCAATTCATACAACTCATTTTTGTAGAATAAGTAAAAGGTGGGTGTTATCAGGAGAACTTCTGGCCTTACCAAAACGCAACTCAATTACAAAGAAGGAAGATTTACAACTTGTAGATTTTGCCCACAGTTTTCAGAAAACTTTAGATAAACCAGAGTATCTTCTCTTTGATCGTATAGGAATATGGGGCATAAGATTAGGTCATCTCCTAAATCCAGTCCTCTGTTGGCAGTTATGGCCCTTCACTGTTTATAAATTTATCACACTATTTTAGTGTCATAGGCTTTCTGTTCCCAGGTCTCCTGTTGAAAGCTGTTCTGCAGTCTCGTTTGCCCTTCTATTTCTAGCAAACTTATTTATTCATCACCAGCCTACACTTTCTTGTTCTTGTATTAATATGTTTGTTTAGTTTACATAATTAGAGGCACAGATTTTATGTATGCGACCTGTTTACGGACTGCAGTATAGACAGACCCATGTCACCTTGTGAGGGTGAGAATTTACACTTGTCCACAACCATGGCCATAGTTATAAGTTTGCCAGAGGACAGAGATCTGCCCTGCTGACATCATGGTTATATCATGGCAACAGATTATATTTCAGAAGCAGTAGGAGGGGATTTAAGAGAAAAAAAAGAAAGGTCATCTGAAAATATGTAAGAGAATGTGTGCTCGTGTTCACTAGCTATTCAGTGTTGGTTTTTTTAGAAGATATCACATTTTTTTTTCTCCCTGCAAACCTTAGTTCCTGATAGCATATGCCTACAAGTACATATTTAATGAAAAAAGGTTTCCAGCCTTCATTGTTGCAGAGGAGCAGCTGAAATGTGAATCCAAAGGCAAATAGAAACCTTAATCTATTATTTTGAAGGAGAATTATATGATTTATTCAGGCTTAAGTAACAATTTTCTGACATTCAGTGTTGTCAATAGGCAATTCTATGAAAATTCTGAGTGAAATTAATTTTAATTTTCACAGTATTGTAAAAACTACCTACATATTTTAATGCACTCTGGTGTAACAGAATAAACAAAAATTAAAAACTATAGTTTTATTCAAGAAATAATTTAAAACTGATTGGGCATCAGAGAAGGGTCTTTTCAGACTAAAAAATATGCCTTGTAAAAAACTGGTCAAAGCGACACATCTATAAAGTTATTAAGGAGAGTGTTAAGCGATACTTGGGGGGGAAAAAGCTAAAAACCAGATTGCTTCTAGAATCTAGGAACAAAAATCAATGCATTGGTCAGAAGGTAGTTTGGGCAAGTTCAAACCTGAAATGAGAAAGAAACCCAAACAATGAAAATAAATGGTTTAACAGAAATTTTGGTAGATGTTCTACTACTGCAAAAAAAAAATCCAGACTTGGTGTTTCCTTACAAGGTATGTTGCAGTAAACACAAGAACGTATGGAAATAAATCCATGTGTTACACAAAATCTCGGACCAGGTGATCCATCATGCAAGGCTTCCTGTCTTGAGTGGCCTTTTTACAAAAAAGGGTGACTTTTCAAAATAGTCAAGAAGTTTTCATCTAAGGTATTACATGAAGTTTTAAACATAATTTTTAGTTTTCCCGAAATGAGGATTCAATTTGAGTTACTTCTAATGTTTCACACAACCTGAAAGAGTACTGCATCTCCAAAAAGCTAGTGTATGTCTCTAAACCATGAGTCCCTCGGATAGCAAGTGAATTAGGACTGACTGAAAATCCTCCTTGGTACAGAAACACAAGGGGTGAATGAGGCAAGAAGAAAGAAAGAAGAGAGAGGGAGAGAAAGAAAATTACTGTGGAAGCTATCCTAGCCTGGGATCCAGAGCACTCTGCTGCTTCTGACCTGTTTTATTTGCTTCATTGCAATGTGTTCGAGTACTCAGCAAATGGATGTATTTATCCAGAAGAGTTAGAGAAGTGCTTCTGTTGCCTAAAAGTGGTATCCAGGCACTGAGACAGATGGTAAGCAAGTTTCCCAGAGTCAGATGAAGTCTTTGGCTGAGGAGGAATGGGCACCTGTGCCACTCAAGTTCCAGGCAGTTGCCATAAACATTTAACTTGTCTTCTTTTTCAAGCAAGAAAGTGAGAAGCAGGCTGATATATCTCTATGTTCTGCATTTGATTGTGGTCCATGACTGGTCATGAGCACTGTAATAATGCCCATAATTAGTAATAAGCATGAAAATTTTTATAACACATTATTGTCTATAATGTGTTAAACCTGTGTTATGTTTAGAAAAAAAAATAGACACTTTTTATTATGATGGCAGAATTGAAACAGGAAAGTAAGGAATTCAGTTTCAGAGCTGTAGCAGATATAATGTGTCCTTGCATCATTCAAATTAATGCACTTAAGAAATAGTCTTGTGGCTATTACTCACCAAACAAAACTTTGTAAGTTTTCAGCTGTTCTTCATGTTTCTTGGCCAAATTATAAATTCTATTGCTATATCCTTTTAAGGCTTCTCCATAATCTCTACAGTCGAATGGAATGACCTGGGAATCTGCCAGTTCATAAACCAGTTTGCCTCGTAACTGGGCAATTGTTAGCTGTTTCTTGAAGGTGGGGTCATAAAACTTTTCCACTAATTCAAAGGTCTCATACACAGTGTGATAAACAGGATAATTGCTGAATTTGTCTGCTTTCTGAAAAAGAGCAAGCAAATTTGTCAGTGCCCTGTATTCTAACTGCAGTTAAGGGATGTATTGATCACTTAACGACTATGATGTTTTGCACAGTGTCCAAATCAAAAAAGCTATTTGCTACAAAACACAATTTACCATCCTTCCATTTTTGTGTGTTCATTTTAGGAAACTAAAACAACCTGAATCCATGGACTGTTGCACAAGATTAAGTGAGCAGGCTTCCTTCTCTCTATCTACACAGACCTGCCTTCAGTTCCACTGTACAGAGATTGCCTTGACTAAAAGTGAAAAAGGGATAGCAGAAATCCTCAGGGTTACCAGAAATCCTGGGGTTTTGGATAGCAGAAATCCTCTATCATGGCCCCTTTTTATCTTGTGTAGTTATTTCTGAACACAATCAAGGAAGACTTGTATATTAAGGGGGCTACTAATAGTATGGTGCAGTGAAATATACACCTCCAATCAGATTCTATAAATATCTTTATGTGAACTTGACAGCCTATAGACTATACACATCACTGTAACATGTTATAGTCTCCAAACATTTAGGTTTCTTGCTAAATTAAAAAAATGGCACTGATATACAAACCAGTCAAAGATTCTCTGAAGATTTTTTATTAATTTTGAATAAATGCTTTTAAAAGATGACAGCTCAGCACTATCAAAATTCTTCAAGCAATCTGGAAGACTTACCCTATTCTTGGTATAACGGACTCTGCCTGATGCAATTCCCAATCGCTGAAAGTAAGCTTCAAAATCACTGCCTGATCCCAGTTTGTTTATTCTACATGTAGAAAAGACAACATCTTAGTGAGAGCACTTACTTTATAGTATGGTAGTAATTTGTGCAAAATGCAGATTTTATTCAAAGAAATTGAGATCAATTCTTTTGGAGGGCACATCAGGGACACTAGTAAGATCAGAGACTAGATGAGTGGCAAACTTAATTACTCTAACTGATTTTATTCTACCACACTAATTCAGTATCCTATATTACTAGGAAGATCTTTCAAAGGTAGCAATCCTGCTTGTGTCACTGACCACATTTAAAAAAAAATGTACACATTATGCATAAGAGCCATAAAATTGTATCAGACATGCCTCTGCAATCTTAAAACATTAGTCATCTATTTCCAAACTAATATGAATTGGGCAGCAATATATGTAAAGACAGATGTGTTTATACACTTAGCATATTCCACAGCAGAATCAAAGACTGATAAATAATTGCCACTGCAGAAGACACAGTTAGCATTTGTTACTTACAAGTAAATATTGCCATCTGCTGGGTAGGTGTGGCAAGACAGAGGAAAAGAAAACGATAATAAAGGCAGATGTAATAGTCTAAGTATTTTCAGACATTTATTTAAGTTTTATATTAAGTTTTAGCTTTATATGCCTAGCCTGATGAATAATTGGTGTTTCTCAGCTAAAAAAGAAAAATAATTCAGCTGAAGTTCTTCTGTTACTATAAATTTCTGCAAGGAACTATTTGTATCAACTGAGAAAGGTCAGGTCAGGTAGTTTTTTCAAAATGAATAAACCTCCATGAGTCTAATCTGTAAACTCATCTTACCAGGGCCTGAAAGATAAGGTAATACATGCAGAACATTTTGGTCAAATCACACAAAGGGGCAGTTCTATTTACCTTACGTGAGTAATGCCACATGGTGAGTAAGATTTAGCCCTACAAGTCACAGGCTCAAACAGGGTTTTGGAGTTTTAATACCTTCAAATATGAAGTTTTAATACCTTCAGATATAGATTTGTAATGCATTACATTTACATCCATTGTTTAAACAAAGAATAAGTATCATGAGAGCTTTTTAATTACCGCTCTAGGCAGTTTCTTTCAAATGAGCATTTGCTTATCCTAACAATTTTGATATTATCTCATCTAGTAGGGTGACTAAACTATACTTTGAACTCTTTCCCCACCCTGGTCTTTTTTTGATTGCTTTCCAAATTGCTTTTCTACTAATAAAAGGCCTTTAAAAAGTGTCAGGTTTCACTTTACAGCAGGCATAGATGTCACATCATTAAAATAAGAAGTCGTAAAATTTTATTTTATTTTACTTTAAAAGATACTGCTAGAGAGTCACCTTATACTAAAAGGTTTTGTATTGCTGTCATCAATAGCACATCTTGAGAAATTCTGGAGAGTAGCCATGCTACGATATGATTAAAATATCAGGAAAGAAAAAAAACAGATTAACTTACCTGGGATAGCTATTATTTTCAGTTGCAGGATCTTTCTCAAGCCAACTCTCATAAAGAGACTTACTTTCATAACCCTCATCAGGGCTTAAAATCTGGAGAGGAAAAGATTATAATCTCATGGGAAGTACCACTAGCTTAATTCAGTATCAAATGAGACCTTTACAGCTACCTGCGTCATCGTTAATTAACAGCATTGCTGCATGCAGGGAAGTACACATACACTATTTACATTTCTCACATACGTTTATGGATTCCCAACCATGACAAGCTTCTCACAGGCACTTGGAACCAACCACAGACAGTGGGGAAGAGCAGGTGAAAAGCTCAAGGACACTAGCTGGAGCTCATCCACTTCTGTGGGAAGTGGATCCTGCAGATTTCTAGGACTTCTTACCACCTTATTATTGCACTGTGTATGTACACACACACCAGCATATGTAGCACTGTGGAGCTCCTCCAGCAGCCAGGATGCCCCCGCTGCTTTCCTTTCAGCAGGCAAGGGGAGATGAGAGCCCTAACCCTGTGAAGGTTTCCCCTGCACAGCAGCAATATTCTCTCAACAGGCTGAGTCTGAAATTTGACTGCTTTTTGCTATGGAAAGGGTACAAAAGAATTGTGCTAGAAGGAAGAGTCAAAACCAGCCATTAACTATATTACAGCAGTGGCAAGGGGACTCAACCAAGACTGGAGCACCACTGTGCAAGACACTGTACGTACAAATGTAGGTCCCACCCTTACCTTAAAAAAATTGAAAAGCTATCTAACCAGGATGGAAAATGTTTTAGTATTAGTAAAGCTATCTTACAGCCAGGAAAACTAGGAAAGAGTCTAAAATTAGTTGACCAAAGCTCTTAGAAAATCAGTGGCAGAGGTAAAAATAAATCAAGACTCTGGTCCTGGTCTCCATCTACACTTAAACAATCTTTAATAGACATGGTCCTTTAAATACAAGATTGTTTATGATGCGCAGAGGATTGGGATTTTTTTTTTTCCCCAAAATACAAAGCATAAATGCTCATGGCTAGATACATGGTCCCACAGTATTGTCAAGACTTAAATCCTGCATCGAAAAACATACAGACTCCAAATTGAAAATCCAAGGAGTTCTGACCTCTGAGATTATGTCAGCTGCTAGCAGATAAATAACAACTTTGTGAAGTAACTGCTTTGCTCCTGTCATTTTCAGGGCACTTTGTTCAAGTTCTAGGGCTAAATTGAAAATGGCACATTAATAAGAGCAAGCTGAACTCTGACATATGGGAGTAAAAGTACTCCATGCTCTGGCAGAGATGTTATTCTGACAGCTCTGGTCATGTAAAACCCATTGGCCAGCTTTTTCGTATAACACTGAGAGCCTAGTAAAACATACTGTTTGCCCTGACTTAGATCCAAATCTAGAATCAGCATAAGCTTACTGCTACCTCAAGGGAAGATGCAGAGTTCTTTAAGTATAAATACAAAGTAAGAAGTGATGATCAGAACAGGGGAATTGGAGTTGAACTATTGCAGACGCTGGCTGGTGGTGACCAATTGTCTAAAGCCTAGCAGTAGAGCAGCGCCAAAAAAGACTTTCAACAGCTAAATGTCCCATCTGTATGCTGAGGACCACACTTAAATGCAGAACTCCTTGAAAGATGATACTTCATGTGTACACTACATTTTTTTTGTGAGAAGCGGCTCACTAAAAAACAAGAAGAGCAAAGAGGTCTTGGGATGTTGGATAGTTGGATGTTGGACTCTTTAATATGAACAGAAATAACTTTATTTTGGACATGCATAATCACCCACATCTGCACTAATGTTCTTTCACATACTGGGCTTCCTGAATGAAATTCAATCCCATGCAAAAGCCTAATGCAAAGCATAGGGAATATTTCAGTCCCATTTATGCTGTTTCCAAGAATTAACTAGGCCTCCTGAGGTGCACAGGACTTCTCACTTAGTCCTATTCAAGAAACTAACAACCAGGATATGCAAAGACTTAATGGGTTGAGGCTTTGATGTGTACATCTAGCTTCCCAATGTCATCCAAAATGAAATGCATTGCAGTTGAAATAGCAAAACTACAAATATAATCACTCTGCCTTAGCCCTTCTAGCCCTTACAGAAATTAGGGGGTTTTTAAATTAGTGAAAAAGACACAACTGATTAGCAAAGGCACAGACGGTAGTCTTTGGTTATCTTTATAAGAGGCTACCTAAATGCAAGTGAAGAAAAAAAGAATAAAGAAAATTAAGCAGATCCCTCTGCAAAACAGAGCTATCCTGTTCTAGCTGTTGCTTTAGTTTCTCTCCTTCTTTTGCCAATCCAATTCACTGGTATTTTTAGAGACCTGGAGAATAAAGATGTTTGAACCCTTAAATGAATTTTATTCTGTGATGCTAGAAGCAATGAGTCAAGTGAAAGATGTGCCACATTTCTACAGGGTCTATCAGTCATCTGTATACATGTTTCTATGCCAACAAAAATGGTGTCCTAGTTAGAAGTGGTCCTTCAGCAGATGCACTTTGGTATCCCTGACTTCTCTCCAAGGGTCCATCAAAACATCTTTTTCCTTGGGAAAAGTCCAACAATCTCTATGAATGATCTTACAGAAAAGTTCAAAAGAGTGTAAGTATTCTAAAGAAAGGTTTCACAGCCTGCGATTTATGGATTACTGAAGCTCACTGGTGGCACATCAACACTGGTAAATTAAAGATGGTTGGGAAATGAAAACTAACAATGTTGAATCACTGTAAAAATTGAACCATGATTTTGTTTTTCAAAAAGATGAGAGGCAGTCCCAGGTTTAGTAGTAAGAAAAGAGGAAAACACTCCTCTAGAGAAATGTGGCAAGGAGTGTCTCAAATTTATTTAGCAAGATAGCGAAAAAGAATGAGTAAAAAGATAAAAAGAATTGCAGATGAGATTCTTTGAACAGAGACAATATGATACAAGAAAACTGGGGAAAGTGCTCCCTGACTGTGTACAGAAAGCAGAGAACAGCAGAGAATCAGAATGTTGCTGCAGAATCCTGCTCTGTGGAACAACAGAAAAGAAAAAGTAGTTGTGGATTTTGTCTATAACAAGCTAACAAGAAAAAAAAAATCTAAGTTGTACCAACAGTAGCTTTAAGGAGCTCAGGGAATAGTCAGACTTTTCGCTGACAACTCTCTACCATAAAATAATCCCCTTTACAAATGAAGCTATGAAGAATATGGATGAATATATTGTACGTCTAGGAGCTTTTTATATGCAAGGAAACAGCATAGAATTATGGAATAGTTGTCATGCTTTCTGTTGTTTATATCATGCTTCTACTGTTAAAAGATTAAATAACACTGAGTAGGAAAATGTTCAAAAAAGCCAGTCTCTAGTACTTCACATGGTAGTTTAATGGAAGTTTTCTACTCAAATCCAGCAATAGTTGAAAAGTTGACTTAAGATCAAGAGTGAGGTACTATTTTTAGCCCAGAGCATTTTTTTACTTTGTTTATCTTTTGCAGAAAAACATATCCCTGGGTAAGTGGCTTGACGCAGACAGAAAGTAAAGTATTTTATCCAGGGCCCTGCAGCACACGGGACATAGAAATTTTTATAGGCAAAACAGAATGCCCTTCAGCGTGCGAAGTGTCACAGCTAATGTTTGAACAAGCATAGCTTCTTCCCTCGCAAGGAAGAAAGAGTAAGATAGAAAGAGTTGATAAGAAAATAAAATTTAGAAAAGAAAAGAAAAACATGGGAATAGCGTAGATAAACCACACCAGATTCCAACCATGGCATTTCCAGTGTTAAAAGAAAGTGTACTGCATTTGAAAATAACTCAGGATGAATGCATCTAATAGGATGGGAGACTAATAGCTCGAATCATCCTACCAAGTGCAGTTACAGTGCAGATTTTTACACTGGACCAAGTCAGTTGTGCTCCCTTAACATCAGGGGAAAAAAATAGTTTGAGAGTTCTGTATGGACAGACAATGTTTGACAACCACATTTGGTCAAATGAATCTCATCCTAAAGGTACGTACTTCTACCCATTGCCTTTAAAGGGAGGCTACGTTGCTTAAGTCAGACAGAGATGTCTTCTGTTAATTGAGATGAATCCAGATCTGAGGATAGTGACAATGGCTCATGCTAGGTGCCTAATCTGGTTAAGTCCTCATATGGCCAGTGAAGTTTCATGCTTTAGTGGACCACAATCTTTCAGCATTATGATAATTTATCCTGAGAGGTGAAAGCAAAGGAGACATGATTAGACCACTTGTATTCATGCAAATCCATACATCTGGCCTGCTACAAAACCTCCCCAATCCTTCAATATTTATCACAGTATTTCAGGGGTTCAGTGAGATATGAAGGAGATTCAGGGGGAACAGACAGAGGGAAAATAGTAGCTAGCCAATGTGAAAATGAATAGATTTGCTTTTGCACCTGAAATGGAAATTTAAAATGCAATTTATTTCCTTGAATGCTTATCACTTTAGAGAATTGATCTTGCTCAAGTGTTGCATTATCTTGTTTTTATTATTATTATTTTTACTATATATTACAAATAATATTCCACTTATGTCAGTGACACATCACAACCTTTCTAAGAATACTGAGGAACCATGAGCCTGGACTGTGTACCACTGACAGGATGTTTTGCTATTGATTTTGGTGGGATCAAAATTCTTCCAGCACAGCAATAAGATAAATCCAGTATTAGTCAATAATCCAATTTTATCCAACAAACTCTCAGTTTTACATTATTAGAAAGTCACAAATAATAGACACTCTGATTCTGTACCTCTTTTGTCAGATTATACACCAGTTTGTAGAGAAGAGGGGTGCAGTCAACTCTTAATGTGTAGTTGCCTGAAAATGAACAAAGACATGGAAATTCTCCCTTCACGTACCAGTGGCATTATCTTTTTAATGGATTAAACCCTGCAGTCCTTTCTTAGACAAACTTCTTGACTTCAAGGCAAGAATTTAGATCTTGCCTCAGAATATATACAGAGATAGACTACTTGGTAACTTTGTAAAAGCTACTGCTACTACACAACAATGATGCATTGGTTATACTACATACACAGTAATGTAATTAAGCCTTCTCATGGCTGTAAAATATGCCCAACTATCCCTCATTAGCTACAAGCCCTTGTCACTCATACTCCCCCCGAAGCTTGTGTTAAACAGAAGGCAATGGTAACATCCTACTTTTTGTAGGATGTTAAAAATAAAGTTGGCGCATTCAGGAGCAGTGCAGGAGGAAAGACATATTCCCTGCAAGACATTCTAAGAAGTCTTTCAATGCAGCTGCTTCTTTTATCATAAAGAGGACTTTTTCAATGTTTTTCCAGACTGTATCTGAAAGACAGGTCATCTTCTGAGTAAGAGACTTGCAAGACATTTGGCATTTTGTATTTCAGGACTAAGTCTCACCCAAATAGGAGTCAACAAAGATGCAGAGTAATGTTTTCATCTACTGTCTCCTAAAGCTCCCCTTTTACTACCACGCTGTGGCTTCTACACTTTACACCCATGAGTTTTCCACACTGCCTGCGGGCTATGTTGAGCTAGGTAAGTATCTCATACTGAAGTTGTCAGTTACAGCAGCAAGACCCCATTGAAAAGAAACTATCACCACTTTTGAGGCAGGCAAGAGTGTAAAGCAATCTTCTCTATAGATTACAGCCACGGGACAGCAGCTGGGCAAACACCTCTGCCCTCAAATACGGACAACAACAAAGAGGGGAAGAGGAGTGAGAAGGCTTTGATATAAAACATAAGCTCTCAGATAACACAGTTATTAGGTTTTGATATGGCTTTAGACCTTTGGGTCATCCTTTGCACAGTGTGTACTCACAAGAGGACTAGACTGACAATTACAGAAAAATCCCATGATGATGGAAAAAATACTAGATAATGTTAATAATGTTTCCAAGGAGAGTCTATATTTGAGAACTGGAAATTAAAGTCACAAAAATGCTCAAAAGGATGACCCACTATTCTTCTTTTCATTGCTAAAGGACAATGAATAGAAATAATTTGCTGTCCAAAACGTGGCATAAGAAGTGCTGTGGAGAATGTATGATGATGAACAAAATAATTGGCAGAGTACATGGATGCTATGGCTCTCCAGGGGATTTTAATGCTCAGTCAGGTGAAAGATGTCCAAGATACTTAAAACAGTACACTGAATATGGTGTTCTTTTCCTTATTACATATTTCTTTTCCAGTGGTTTTACTTTCACATTTTCTTTAATGCATAAAGCAAGAGACATGTTTGAATAATCAAGATTTAGAAGAAAATTGTTAAGGCAGCAGCATGTTGGCTGCAAACCAACTAAAAAATATGTGTTACCATCCATGCTGAGAATATGAAGCAGTTGTAAAGCTATTATTTCATTCGTGAGATCTTCTAGGCGTGAAATTCTGCTCTACTTTTTACACAGCATGTAGGCTGCATAATTGAAGGAACAGCTCTAACCCTCCCTACACCCCAGCTCCAACTGAGCATTTAGAAACTGGGTTTGGCTTTTCTTTCTTTCCAATCCTTTTGTGACAGACAAAATTTTCAGCTGACAGGAATAAAAAGAGTTCTTAAATATGCCTGTTGATATCCATTTTAGTCACACACAGTAAGTCCAAATAAGTTGAGTTTAACATGGGAAGAGCAATGCCCTAAATAACTGAGGTTATGATGCAGGACAACTTCACAGGACTCTACTGACTATTATTTCAGCACAGACAACAGTAAATGTCCTTCTGTAATAAAGCTCAGTATAATTTAAGAAGGATTTTGTGATTTAGGTCATAGTGTTGGGCCCAAAATTCAAAGTCCAGTTTCTAAGCAGCATTCCTGTATGACAGATTCTTCTCATAATCTGAAGGGCATAGTAAATTGGATAATGGTGGATCAGGTTTTTTTTTGAACCACTCTTCAGCGCCTATTTTTCTAGAAGAGCCCTGCCATAATACACACGTAACTCCCTGCACATTCTCCCTGCTCATAGCAATGAACAAAGGTGACCACACTGGCCCAAAGCACCAAAATGGGTCCCACCCCCACGAAATGTAAGCCTAAGGTCTCAACACAAATTGTCTTAAGATCATAATAAATTAGTGTCCCAAAATATTATAATTCTACAGGGAAAGGAGCTGGAGCTTCAAGCAGAACAAGGAGCAGTCTGTCATATATTAAAACTGTAACTGTAAATTAAAACTAATGCAGTTAAGAGAGAGATTAACATTCAGACCACTCAGTTCATTAGCAGAGAATACTAAACTCCTCCAGAGGAGATATTCTGGACTCCAGACAGGTGGGCTGCAGCTCATGGATGGCACTATTTGCAACAGGAAAGCACCATGAGAATTTAAATTGCTCTCTCTCTCCATATAAGTCTGTATTTACTACACTTATTCTGAACATCACATTATCTAGCTTATGTTTGCCAGCTCTGGATGCAATAAATAATACACAGTGAACTATTAAAATTGACATCTGTGAAGTAAAGTGAGTTTAAAAATAAAAGACACACCTTCTATAGAAGAATCTGTGTTGATATAAGCAACTGCCCGTTCCTGGAGGACTCTGGCATTTTCCTGGGGTTGCAAAAGTGTAATTATTACTTTCAGTTAGTGACATTTAGTCAAGAGCATGTTAAGTGCACCGTATTTTACAGCATTACCTTTAAGAACCCAGTCAGATAAGTAGCACTATGTACCTTACTAATTATATTAATGTTTGAGGATGGGTCAATGATCTGGGCATATGAAAATCACTCCTGCTTTCTGGGACTTAATTTGTTGTGGAAAACATCCACAAAATGTAGGTGCTGCCTGCTGCATCACACAGGAGCAAGATGGAAAAGGAAAATTATTGAACAGCGTTGTAACAAGGTAAATTAAGGTTATACATGTGTTTTAACTCTGCACTTGCAGTGCTTTTTGAACATGCAACATGTAACTGTGAGGTCAGCCAGAATTCCTCCATGCTTTTAATCCCTAGTTATTCATGTGAGCTCCCAGCACTGAACTCAATTTTAACGCTGATAATCGGGTTTATCATTTATTGGGTTTATCAACGTTAAAAGTATTGTTGTCATTTCTACACTCTTCCATTTCAAAAAGGGATGAGTCAAAGCACTGACTTTTCCTATTCAAATGAATGTGACTGACTGTTTTGAGTCAACCAAGCATTGCTTTCGTGCTAAATATATACACACACTTGTTTAATTTTTTGCAAACTGGTAATTATGATTGAAACTGATATTCTAATCAGTAAGTGGTATTTTACTAAGTCTCGGCTTTGTGATAGATATTCTAATTAGGTTAGTAATTGTTACTTGATTCATTCAATTTATAACCCAACTAATCATTTGTAAGTCATGTGAACTAAAAATCAAATTGGTAATTGATAACTTCATAATGAAATTAATATCTTTAAAACAAACAGTAGAGAAGATTCCACAAAAGAATATGAAGGGAGGGAGCAAGCCTGTATATGCATACATGAGGTCTTGCATATATGCAAAAGCATATTTGCAACATAAAGAAATTCCTTCATTTATGAGCAATGGAGATTGTGTAACAAAAGGATGTTGCCACAGTTGCAGAGTCTTTTTGTTACACAGAAGATGGTGAATATCATGGGTTAATTTTCCTCAAGATTTAGTAGATGACAGATCTGGCAGCTGCAGAAAACATGAATGTAAGCTGTGAGGAATGTCTCTGGAGAAACTGAATGTAATTTAGGTGTCAAAGAGGAGGAATGCATACCACCAAGATAAAGCAAGAAAACAATAATATAAAAACATTGAAGTTCAAATATGAATTGTGCTTATGGCTTTCTAATCTAGTACAGCTGCCATTTCATGAAATAATGGATGATAGATTACTAGATATTAAATTATTAAACAAAAAACATTACAAAACAGCAGTAGCAATATGTGAACAAAGCATATGTAAAAAGAACTCCTAATTTATTTATGACTTCCTCAAGATAAATTGATCTTTTAAGTATCATTGCACCATATTGCTTATTGTTAAAACAATTGTGTGTTTTTTCTTGACAGCATCTAAATATGTGCACAGATACATAGACAAAGAAATCACCAATAAAGTTTTATATACAGTATACTTTTGTTACCAGTGGAGTTTGGGTAGGATGAAACTTTAATGACAACTCTTTAAAATCTCACAGTAAATTATTTTAAAGATAATTTAAATTATTCTTTCTTCATCTAATGTCCCATAAACCTACAGTAAGACGCAGAGAGTCTATTGCAGCTGGAAGCCAAATGGTTTATGGGAGAAAGGATTAGTGCAAATCCAAAGGAACAGAAGTCTCAGCTTTGTTAACAGAAGAATGATGGAATCCCTTTGGTGTTTGGGAGCATATTTCTGGCCTTGTTCCCTCCTCTGACGTGTCATTTTGCTATGTAATTTTGTGGTTTACTGAAATACATGCCAATGAACTAAAACAAAATGATTAAAATATTTTATTTTATAGATTTTGAAAGCTCTACCCACATATCTAAATATAACCTTGTAAATAAAATTCTAACAGAAGAACAAGACAACACATTTCCGTTAAACCATTCAGTACTAATAAATTGACATAGTTCAGCAGAAGTGTGTTTCATCAGACGATTTTCTGCCTGCTCTATTTCTAATTTGGATTTTATGGACAAAGCAATGAAAACTCTCATAAGACCTATATTTCTTACCAGGGCTGAACAAATCCACTTACAGGGTTAAGAACTGAACATGCCCAACAGGGAAAGGAAGAGAAAAACATTCAGAACGTCACTTCTGAATTTCCCAACATCCTTCTCTCAGGCAGGAATATAGTCAGGGATCCCACTACAGAATTAATCGATTGTCCTGTCCCTGAGACTCTACAATACTGGAAGTTTCACATGAATTTAGAACTATTAACTCATAGATTACCTACCCTTTCATTTGCCCAGGAGGATTAATTTCCACACAAAGGGCTTGGTGTGCTTACAGATCACAGGTACATGATCTGGACTTTAGTTTATAGAAACTAAGGAATTTCTCAAATAGAAAGTTAGAAAATAAACCAATTTAGGTTATACAAAATGCTATCATTTTGTTAAATGAAGGGATAGATTTCCACATAGAGACCACTGAGGGACATTAGCTTTGAATCAAAGTAGATTTTTAAATCTTAGAAGAGTTAGTACACTTATGTTGTAAGAAGCTAGGTAGGTAATTTGTTTAAATACATGAGGCCCTCACAGCACCTGAAGGAGTCTGTTGTGCTCCAATTTTACCTTGAAGCTATTGATTGCTGCCTAGGAATACATACCACTGGGTATTGCAGCTGCCTGCAACAGACTTTCAAGTTTTGCTTTCTTTACACTATTTTTTATTTACCTCAGCCCATTCTGTGGAACCCAACAATCCAAATTCTTCTGCATCCCAGCTAGCAAAAATAATAGTTCTCTTAGGTCTCCAACCTGCAATCACATAGTTAAGCTTGAAAATGCAACTTAAAGTTAGAAAGTCTAGTAAAAGATCACCACAGTTAATTGAAATCACTTTAAAAAAATAGCACTTAATTGATATAGCAGTAAAAAAAAATCCTCTCTAAACTCCTTAGAGGAACACATTATTGCAGAGGCATTTCTTCTTAATGCGGTATTTTCATTCCACACAACTAAGAGGCTAATATTAAACTGATGAGAGGCGTGAGGGAGTAAATTCAGCCCACTAAGATGCAATGCTACATATGCATCTCTTCAATGAATTTGCATCTTTCATAATGAGAAATACAACTTTCTGTAGAGGTGAAAAGTTAAATCAACACAACTGCTTATGGGAACATTCAACACAGTTCCTTAAAGCTGCTGTTTTCCATATCCATCATTTTATGTTTGTAATAAGTAAGTTACCTTCCATCTTCATTTTACCAAAAATCCGTACAACCTCTTGCAGAACAGCTGCACCCGTAGTTGGATCAATACCACCAAATACCCAAGAGTCTCTATGACCTCCTAAAATAATATATCTGTCTGGAAACAAACACACAATATCAATCCTTAATTAAAAATGCATTTAGGTTACCTGTATTTCCTTTGATTGCATCCCTACTTGTGTCAAGTGAAATACCAGTGCCACAAATTTATTTTTTAAGGTAATCTGCAATCATTCACTTACTCTACTGAAGTATATAAATGAAGACGAGAAATATTTTATACATGTTTTACCACTTAAAAGTCTTTCATGTATATGGCCTGCTACTAAGTATCAACAATAGTATGTTGAGGTCCCAGATCATCACTAGTTTTTTGTACTTTGCATTGTGTTAATTTTTGCAAAGGCAAAATGTATGAATGATGTAAGGGGAAACCTACTGTAAAATGACAGGCGTTATAAAAAAATTCTCTGACATCTATCATCCTAGCATTCCCATTCAAATATATTCTTGGGAATGCCAATGAAAAACAGTGTGATGGGAGGGATAGGACAACTATCAAGGGTTTCTCAGATTCCATATTATCTGGCTATCTAAAAAACTTGATGTTTCTTGCAATATGAGAACAATTTCACCAAACACGAAATAAAGAAGGAATTAAAATCCTCAAGCACCCGATGCTCACCTGGTTCCACAGCTCCTCTGAGGATGCCAATGACATTGTAAATTCGTGTTATTTCATTGTTCGTATAAACATGCATTCTGACTTTTCTGAAATGAAAAGCAGTATGGAGTAACCATTTCTGACTGAGAAGGAAATAAAAAGCAATGTAATAGCTTGTAAGCCAGAAAGTTTGTGCTTCTGTTCTGCTTTGTGTGTTCAGCACTGATCTAACCTGTCATGCCGTATCAGTGTCCCATTTTTTATTTCAGGTTAACCTGCTGACAGAAAGATACCTTAGAAACAACCCTATGAAGTGGGCCAATCTATAACTTTCAAACATTTGCAGCATTTATTGAATTGTTATTTATGGGAGTCAATCAGATAATTGTGTATTAGAGGAGTAAACTGAAAAGCATATACAGTAACTAAAAATACATTTACATTTTCACCGAAATGATAATTGTGGATATACATATTTTTATAAAGAATACACTTTGGTTTTGTAGCACAATTCCATGTAATAAGATAGAACATGGAGAGAAGGTCATTAGAAATGTTCATCCAGGAATAAACTGAAATCTCTGTTTAGGACAACAGATCTAAGTGATCAAGATTTGTCAATCCTCCATCCCTCTCCCCCAGTAAAATCTGCTTGTGAAATTTTATAAAAAGGAAGGAAATTCAGGTATTAGGAGAGCTAAAAATAATGTAGCATTCAGCCCCTCTTAACCTGTAGAAGAAACAAAGCACCAAACAATGCTTTTTTTGTGTCTGGCAAAACCCCATGAGTTTCACATTTGAAGTTATCTTTTCAGCAGCAAATCTGCACAGCTGTCAAAATCAAAACCTACTTCAGGACAGCTACTGGATCTTTGCCCAGAAAATAACTGACACCAGTGCCTTCAGCATGCATATACTTGCACACTTTCCATGTGTAAGTGACTTTCTGCCTAGACTCAAAAGGTTCATTTTGATATGGAGCTACTCTGAGAAAGAAGTCTATGTAGGATTCACCCATATTTACAAAAACTGTTACCCTACCAACTAGGAAGATGTTAAAAAGTGCATTCAAAAATATCTCCCATGTATATATTTTGTGGATGAATCATGTTGTTTCTTTTCTTACTGTTGCTCTTCAAGACATTTCAAACAGCACCTTAATTATGTCAAATATGCTTTCTTATTTATTTATTCCTACTTTATTCATCTTCAGCTAGAGTTAAAGCAGAGCAGAAAAAATAATGATCAATGAAGTCTTTATAAAATTATATATTCAGCCTTACTCTTGTTTTGCAGGAGGTGGAGCAGTGATAGTGATACACCATTTTTACACACTGTTCATTGTGGTCCACCACCAATCCTCGTAGAATAATACCTCACGTAAAGTGAAAGTACTTTTATGTGAAAAAGTGATCTTTAGCTTTATCTATTGCAGCTTATCAGTTATAAACAATGAAGAATGCTATGACAGTCCCTGACAGCCAGTCAAATCCCTGATCGCCAAATGTAATTGTTACATGGCTTGGTCTGCTAGAGAGCAACTCTTAGTGCTGGAGACCCGGACAGTTGTATTTCTCTGTTAGAGCTGAAAAAATGTAAACCGCAAACATAGTATCACTAATCCAACTGGTCAAAGGCCAGTTCCTCACAAACAAATTAGTAAGATACATGTGCTTTGAGCTCTTCCGTCCTGTTATTATTCAGGGCTTTCAACCATAGGGCCTACCAGCTTTGGGGAACAGTTGATGGACTCCCAAATCATTGCCGCACTTCACAGCTCTAAGTTCACAGAAACACTGGGAGGCTTCCAGTGGACAAAGGAAACATACGTAGAAGAGAACTACTGAATTGTCAGTCCTTCCCCGTTGGACTGGGACAAGCTGGCTGTCCTATTGTCCCCTCGGTCATCAGAAACAGAGAAGAAAGACCAAACTTGAAGTAAGGAGGAAGTTTAGGGTTAATTCAACAGTATTTTAAAAAGTCTGCTTACTCCTATAAAGCCATTTTTAAAAGGACCAGTGAAACAATGTCTGAACCTTAAAGTAAGGATTAAAGTTGGAATGACAGAGCTGGACCTATACCCTCTGAATCTGTCTATCCATTAGCACTGGGGACACTGAGCAAAACGATCGCTTTCATAATTAATTTTCAAATTCTAGTAATTATCACCAAGTGTTGGCCACTCAGAAGGAAGTAAATTTCTCCAGAATGTCTCTAGATGTATTGTTTCACAGTCCTTTTCTTGTTGAGATTTTTTTTGCAATATTTTATAAATAGGCAAGGGTTAAAACAAACCTTGTAGAAGAGCTGCCTGCAAATCCTGGCCCTATGTTATAAGACACATTGAGACTTCCCTTCCAGCTGCTGTCTGGAGCTGCGGGTCCTCCCATTGCACTGTTAAGTGAAAACCAAGACCAATGTAGTTGACCAGTAGGCTAAAACCTTAAATTCCCTTAATGATTACTGCACCTAAAACAAGGTCGGTTTACAAAATTCTTAAAAACATTATGCCAGAAGCAGATTGCTTTGAATTTCCCACATTTTCTGAAGCACACTCTACTACAAAAGAGCATTAAAGACAAGTAACAGCATAGATTTTACCATCTTAGTATAAAAAATTTTGCTGCACGTTTGTGAATATTGACTTCTGGTGAGGAGGACGGATGTGTACTCACCGTAATAATACTTCTGCATCGTGATATCCAATGGGATGAACTGGGATTTTGGGAATCCCTACACCTTCATTAACTTTATACCTGAAAGTGTACTCTGAGAAACCAGAACAAAATGTCAAGTTTATAGTGTTCTTAGCAACTTTCACCAAACTGGAAATACTTTTGAACAGTGCAGCCACAGAGTAGCCACAAGCATGCATCAACTTTTTAATTCTCACATCATTTCTTAGATATTGCTTCTAGGATACCAAAATCTAATGGCAGAACCACAAACCCAATAGTGCATCTGCACAACTGTGTAAGAGGAGTCCCCAGATTTGATGCAAGGTTAGTTTTGCTGTCCATCCACATTATTGCATCTCCTCAAAGCTGACTGTGGGATAACCAAACTGGTGTGCGAGGTGAAGACAGCCCCTGTGCAGCCTGTTGACAAGCTGCAGAAGACATCCACAGATGCATTTACCTATGTTGAAGACAGTCAATATCTCTCTGAATCTGGTGGGCCAGGCACACACGATCTATCCTGTTTTTTCAGTATGGTGTTGTCTTATGCCCCCAACAATGGTCACAAAAGCCAGTGAGCTTTCCAGAAGCATCCCTGTGTTCCCATCCCATCTGCAGACAGGACTGGTAGGCACCTTAGTTCAAACTGAGTTCAGGACGCCTACAAGGACAAGACAAGCACATGGTGCCAAGTTTCTAGAGACTCCAAGCTACTCTTATTTTTAATACAGAAAATTTACTCCCTGTAAAGAGGATTTTAAACTGTTCTTCTGCTTGGAATTTAGGATCAGCAAGAAAACATACCTCCAAGCAAAGCAATTACTCCTCTTTGATGGTAGACTATAATCTAGTTTAGACTGGTCCTCTTGAGAAACACAGATATTTAAAAATGGCTATAAATTCTCAGCCATTTTCTACTGCTTCACAGTCTGTAAACATACACGTCCTGCTTTTCTAAGAGCTATGAAGCTGGGATCACACAAAGAGATTTTCCTAAAAACTTACTTTCCCTGCCTAACTCAAAAGCAACCAGTTGAAATGACATAGAGGTAGAACTTAGTCTACAATAGGAAAATTAACTACTGTTAAAAACAATTTTAAGCAGCTTTTTTCTTTGCATCTGTACTGAAAACAGATGAATTTCTAGTGCCACAATAACTTTCAGCACCAGTTTATAAAGTATTTGGTGGCTCAGGGTACAGACATTTCACTCACCTTTTGCAGGATAACCTGGTGTTAGAGGGTCCCCAGCTCCATTCAGGTTTAACACATTCCCACGCTGGGCTCCTCCACCTGGAAGGTTCCAGCCATCTGGATAAGCATCTACTCCTGGGGCACAGTAGTCAGCAGGGTCTGAATAAAGTATGATCCCTTGGGCTCCTGCTAATATGGCATTTTTAACCTGTGAAATGATATGCTTTTAAGAAATGCCTTTTTTTTTTTAATGAAGTAATAAATCTGAATGTTGCAATTTACTTCCATTAGAAGTTGTATATGTAGAAGAGTGAAAATGACCACAGACTCGGCAGAAGAACAAACCACAGTGAAACACAGTATCTTTGTTATTTGTGTCACACCTTTAGTCATAGCTCAAGGCTATGAAATAAAGCACAGGACATAAAATTGAGGCATAAAAACTGACTACTATCCCCACTGTCCCACTATCACCAATTTTGTCAGAGTTGTTGTCTAAAGTCAGAAGAGTTAGTTATTCAATCTCTATGCATCGGACTCCTTGTCAAATACTTACTTCTTTAAAATACTGCAATTCTATGGATGAAAAGTATTAAAAGCCTTGGCTCTTCAGACTACTTAGTTACCTAAACTAATCTCTCGCAGGAGCTGTCTAAGGAGTTTGCAGTCATCTCAGTCTCAGGAGATTAATACATTCGTCTGTTTTTATTGTTTTCAAGTTATTCTTAGAGTGCAGTCACAACGGATACATTGCAGGCTTCCTTCTGCTCATATGTTCCAACTTAGAGCCCTCATTAACTCCTGCCAGCTCTACCACGAGCAGTGTCTGACCCACACAGGAAAAAATAAAACACAACCCTTACTTTGTTTCCTCTGAAGATCTTCCCATATCTGGCAATGACAATCTTTCCCGTACAGTTAATTCCCATTTCACGCTCCAGCTTAAAATAATCTTCCGTGCGGCCATAATTCACATATACAAGATCTGCCTGCACAGAAAAGAAGAGCAGTTTCATGGCAACTGGTCATTCAACAAACAAAATATCTGTTTTCAGAAATACACAGTTTTATTCACTATGTATGACATAGCTATTTTTTGGCATTTCTACAAATGAGATCCAATGCCCATAAAAATAATAGCAAAAGATTTCCATAATATTCTATAGGAAGCCTTGGCTCAAACTGCTGACCTTTCTATATTACCCTGCACTTAACAGCAGCCCTATAAACTGAGGTTGGAAACTAAACCAATGTACTTTGCTAAACTGACAAACTTCTGTGGCCATGAAAAAATAGTGGCATTCCTTGCATACACAAACACTCACTATTATATAACTTAATTCATCTATGCAATGCAATATTGTCCCTGACTTGTTCCTCCATGATGAATTATCAGATTAAGTGAGGGACTTTTGTAGCCTTTGAAGACATTCATTTAATCCAAAATGTCTTCCAAATTGATTTATATATTGCTATTTCTACTTAAGACTTAAGCAAGTCCTCTCCATGTGATTGAGTAATGTGGAGTAATCTGAGACATATCCAACATTTCCCATAAAGATAAAAGCTTTTCACTTATTACGTGATTCAGATTTCTACCAATTTGAGAAAGTTTTTTTTCTAACAGGAGACTTCTAACCTTCACACAATATGTGGCTTAGCTGTCCTTACATGTTCTCTTATACTAATGGTTAATTAAAACTCCTACAAGACATATTTTGAGAAGTTGGAGTAATCTATCCTATCAAGTGTTTTGCAAAATATGACTTCAGCTAATAATACTCTTACTCTTTTTTTTCTTACCTCTGGCACTCCTTGTGCTGAAAAAGCATTATATGGTGGTAGTATATCAGTAATATTTTCATACCCCTGTGGACGTGGTTCAAACAATGACGTATTGAAAATCTATCAATAAATAACAGAAGTCTTTGGTCAAACACTCTACCTCCAGGCACAAGTTTGTACACTAAGCTTTGTTATTGCACATGATATGCTAGTTTCCATAAATCGTTAGCAAAAAATACAATTCTAACTACCAAGTATAAGTTCAAACAAAAAAACAGCTAGGGATACATAGCTGAATTTTTATAACAGAATACAGATATGAATACAGAGAGATAGATTACTTGTCAGAAGATGCTCATCAGTCACTGCCTGAACCTAAGCAAAGAAGTAGCTGAAAATTGCCAAGAGGTGGTGACAATAAAAAGACACCTAGTTCGTCCATGCCATCACAGTTATTTTTTGTGATTACTTCCACTTTTATTATTACTCCTCTCTTCACCTTTTCGCTAGTTACCCTCCAGTTAAACATGCTGCCTTTCATCACTGTCTATTGTAACACTCATGTTGCCTCAAGGTTCACGTCCACTCTGTCACCTTGTGAGATTATAGCTGGGAGACTGTGTTAGGGAGTTTCTGGAAGAATTTCTCCATTCTTTCACCTCTAAGCTCATGTCATCCCTAAGCACATATTCCTCGATTTCTACCAGGACTCTTCATCCCTACCTATGTGCTATGATGCTTCTCCAGCAGTCCCATCTCCTCTCCTCGCTCAGGCTCCGTGTCAGATTTTATATCTACTTCATTAATTCCCCTGGGTGTACAAAATGGAGAAGGTGACTACAGACTGACAGTTCATTACTACTTCCAACACTAACTTAGGAGACACCATAGGAAGCCAGTAGGATCAGGGTCAGAGCAAATGAAACAAGGCAGTACTTCATACAATGCATAGTATCTATGTGGGATTCCTTACCTCAGCATGTTGTGGAAGCAAAAATTGTACAGATGTTAAAGCAGAGTTTGGATAGGTACTTGGAAGAGAGATCCAACAATGGTTACTAACTGGATAAATACTTGGAAAAGAGGTGTAATGAGGATTCTTAAAGAGACTAATCGCATCACGCTCAGAGAACCCCTGAGCGGAAAACAGCCAGACACTGGAAGAATTGCATGCCTTAAATACATTTCTTTGTTCTTACACATCCCTGTGCATCCACTTCAGGCTGTTCATGGAAACAGGATATTGGCCTAGATGTATCCTTAATCTGAACCAGTATGGCCATTCTTATACTTTATGATCTATTGGTGTTAATCACAGCCTCTCCGCACATCCTCTCTCTACTGTATGAGGCACTGAGATTTCAGCCACTCTGCTCTTTTCTGCTGCACAGTCTGGAAAAGCATTTCTAAATATGAGTTCCCTTTCCAGTGGATTTTTTATCATATCAAGCACATGCTGGGATGAGTGGGTGGGAAAACAGAGGAAGCCACTATTTCTTTAAAGGAGTCTTACATCAATATAGTTTAATCATTAAAAAGATCACCTCATTCCCTTGATCATCAATTATTGAGATGTAGTTTGGCTGCTTTTCATTTGGGTACGAAAGAAGCACATCATAATGAACGAGTTCTACTGAATCCAGTCCAAATTCCTTCCACTGGCCTTGAATTTGTTTGGCAAGAAGAAGATTCTGTTCAGTTCCTGCGAGGTGAGGCAACTTGGTAAACGAGCTAGAGTAAAACAGAACATAGCTAATAAGCAGCAAATACAGAGAAGCACAATAGTGAACTCACATCAGTGTGTATAAAGCTTATCTTCAAGCCACATGTGTGGAAAGTAAGGTCTTACAGTTAAAGTCTGAGCTGTATAACATGATTATCAGTCTGCAGCAGCATAAGCACAAAATGTAGTCAGAGCAGAGGATCTTTCCTGAGGCCTTAAGATAAGTCAGCTGAACCTTTCTCTTTGCGTAACAGAAATAACCACATCTACACACAAGCAATGAAAATCAGTGTCAAAGACATTCAGCAAAAGAATATGAACAGTATGCAAGGAGCAGAAATAGATCCAGAAAAGCTACACATTCAGAAAGGAGCTCTCCAAATAATTCTGGTATCTGATGATGGGTTTGTACATTGTTGGCATAACATGTACTAATAAGTTTAACTTGAAAATCATTATGTCAAATTATCTGCACAGATTTGTTCTTTTTTTCTTAATCAACAGCCTGAATAATAAAAGCCTTCTTAACAACATTTACATGCAGATCAGATATAACACATTATGGTGATAAATAGTCAGAAACAATATCCAGCCCCTCTGGGCTACCCTACACAAATCTGTCTAGAATTTATTTGGCCCACTGAAAAAATGAGTTATGGTGAACGCTGATGAGTCAGCCGGGTATAAGCACCAGCTTTGGATCCCCAACAGGCTCCTTGTTAATGGCTGCCCCACGGATGTCAGATACCATTAATTACCATTAATTAGTGGTACCAAATACCATGATTAGTACCACTTCAACCTGTTAGTTCAGCCTATTTTCAACCCATGTAAGAGCTTGTTCTTCAGTATGTACTTCCTCAGCTTCCAAATGAGAATGCTGCAGGAGATGATGTCCAAAGCCTTGTTAAGGTCAAGGCTGTTACAGCCACTGTAACATCTCCACTGATACACATAGCCAGTCATTTCTGTAGAGAAGACAATCACCCTGATCAGTAGTGATTTTGTCTTATTTATTTACAAATAGTAAAAAAATGCTGCCTGTTCCTAACTATCTTCGTGTCCTTCATGTGCTTGGAAACAGATTCCAGAAGGATGTTTGGTCACCCTTCCAGGGACTGAAGTGAAGCTGACCAGCCCACAGTCCCCCCAGGCTGTCCTTCTTGCCTTACTGAAAGATGGGCACAACATCAGCCTTTTTCAGCCACCAGGGACCTCCTTCAATCACCAGAACTTCTCATAGACAGCAGCCTTGCAATCATAACATCCAGGTCTTTCATGTGAAACCCACCTGGCCCCCTGGATTTGAATGCATCTACATTCTCATGTAGACCACAACCTTCTGCTCTCTGCTGTTGTCTTTTCCTCTCTTTAAACCATGCGGGTATGCACCGAGATCCGGAAGCAACCTTTGCCAAAGCTTGTTGCCTGTTTTCTTCTTGCACTTTAATTCTCTAAGTATTTTAAGTACCTTTTGATTCCTTAAGTACTCTAGTTTAAATACTGCATATGCCATCAGGAAAAATATACTGAAAAACACATGATGCCTTTTTTCAGTTTTACACTTCCAAACAGTTTCATCCTTTCCAGAGCTACGATTCAATGCTAAGGTCAAGGTGTCTGCATTTTCTAAGACTCATAGTTTGTTTTTCCCCACTTCATAAAAGCAGATTTAGTAGTTTAAAAAACTAAGAATATGGATCAAAATTCTCAAGTTCACATTTTTTTATGCTTTTAACAAACTTTTGCATAGTGTATTAATATAATTTTTCTGCAGTTCCTGCTTTTTATTTGAATTTAGGAAAAAAACCAGTATGAAGCATTTGGCCAATTATCAAAGCAAGCAGACAAACCAGACACCATGAATACCCTATGGCCAAGAAACTTTAGCATAATTGCAGAGCTATTTCATGCTGTCATCAATCTCAATGTTGCCCAGACTCTCACTCAAACATAATCTTCAGGAACTCTCCAATCTACTGAAAGCAACAAATACAAAATAAGAAAAGGCCTATCGACTTAAAAAGCTAATTGATGTTAGAAATGAAACCTTTTGGGCTTAGAATAAATGAACAGAAATCAAATTTGTCAGCAATCCTTGAATGTTTATGATGAAGCTGCTGACTTACATGCTGAACACCAACATGTTACTAGCCAGAGGTTATATTTGTTTACTTTTTGTGTGAATATATTTGTTCCTCTGTAGAAGATATAAATATGCACAAGAATGATTTTTTTTCATTTCCAGTGAAAGACACAGCAAAACAAGAGGGTACTTCTATATCCCTAGCATTTTAGATGTTTTGAAAGAACCGCATGGATGCAGTTTAATAACAATTACACCATGCAAGACTTAACCAACCATACACACACACTGTGCTTGGACAGGGCCCTTTACCTTCTGAAACAGAAGACAGGGTATAATGGGATCCCAAGCACCCAATTTAACAGCACAGTATCCAATATGGCCACACTAAAGGAATTATCGGTTATAACTATATATGCAACTCAGTGCCATGCAAACTTTGTATCATTTTTAATGCTACATTTTTAATATATTCATTTTCTACTTAGACTAGCTGCTCAAACTGAAAGTTTAAGGAGACACTAGAGAGATTATCAGTCAAATGTAATTAATAGCAGTGTATCCCAAATACAGTAAAATCATCTCAGTCTGAAACAAAGAAAAGTTATTCGATGTTAGAGCTTCAGACACTTGTGAGGAAAAACCAGACACTTACACTGCATTAAATCAAGACTATGGAAAACCATAATAAAAAAGCATGATAAGCACTGGCAGTAATGCAGCTTGAGGGAAGTACACTTAACAGGACAACCACCCCAAAAAGTAACTTCAAAAATGGGGAGGGGGGGAACAGAAGGGTTGTGAGTCTCTCCTGTCTCCTTCCCCCAGACATTCTGTACAAACCAAATACTTCGAAAGCATCTTAACAGCTCTGCTTTCAGAAGCTGTTCCTTGGAGCTGATGTTATCACTTTCTGGCTTTTGTGACTGATAAAATTATTCAAAACCCAAGATGTGCAGGGCTTACCGAAGGAATTGCTTGATGTTTTCTGCTTTCATTTCAGCCGCAAGTTTCTGTCTCACATTTTGATAGACATCTGAAGAGTATGGGGTTTTTTCGGTCGGTTTTGTAAACCATCCTGAAACACATTTGAAAAGCTTCCTACTTAGCAAGAACACCAGTCCTCACATGTTTGAGCCTATGTGCAACCTAAAGTACTGAACAGTCTCATGAAAACCGCAAGGATGCACAGGGCTTAGAGCACCCTCTGTCAGTGTTTGCTGGCTCAAACATGGAAGTGAAACAGAAAAGTAAAACATACTTCATTGACTGAATTGCCAAAAAAATGACATAATTAGAAAAGCACACCCTAAATCTCTGGTAAATACAGTCCCCTTTTTAAGGCAGATTTATCTGTTGTTAATTTTAAACTATAGTTTAAATTCTCAATTAACTGTTTGCAGTGGGAGGAGTGAACTCCTGATACACGTGATGAACTTCCCTTATTTAATTTATACATATATTTAAAAATTATGCATAAGCATATTTAAAGTGAAGGTCTAGGACCCAACAGCCACCCTGCCAGCATTATAGTAGTTACAGATTTGGGGAAGGGTGGGCTTAGTCTATTTAATAATTAAAGGAATAAAGTTAACTGTGACCCTAGTCATTTTAAAAAGTTAAAGATTTTTCAGGTGCCATAAACCCGAAAGGAGAGAGTATATCAACTATATGAATTTGTCTTTAAAAAAAACAAATCCTTTTACTATTACAGCTAGAAAATCCCAGACTGGGATAATTGTAATAATAAAGCCAAGTATATGTGCTGTCACATGCACAATACATATGACCTGTTAGACTTAAATGCTATTGTAGTAACACTCTGAACATAACAGCGATACTGGATCAGACCAAAGGTCCATCTTTCCCAGTATCCTGTTTTGGAGCATGGCCAAAAGATGATGTTCAGAGAAATGTGTAAGAATAGCACAAGCACCAGAAATTTGCAGGTCAGGGATCTCCTAAATCAAACTAATGTTTTTTTCATATTTAATAGCCCTCATGGATTTTTCTTTCATGCTTTAGCCTTAGGTGTGTGCTACAATGCAAGTTTAAAAGGGACAGCTGCAGACATGCAATTTTAGACTTAAAATCAAATGCTGCAAGTGACTGCAGAAAAGAATCTAATGTTCTAGTGAAGTTCATTGTACATGATAGAAAATTCAGCAACTCCACTCCTGGCTGTCAGTCAAAACTCCTCCTCCCCTACATTCTGCCCTTAATTTCTAACATAGCAACTGAATAGGAGCATTTAAATAGATCTTCAGTAAAAAACAGGAAATACAAATTAAAAAAAATCCTGGATGTTTTGCAATCACAAGTCTCAAACTCTTCTATTAATCTCTCCTCTTTTAACATCTGACTGCCCATTACGGGAAGCTGTCAGTTCACCAGGGCTCATCTTGGGCTGAAGCATGCAGCTGTTACATTCCTCACTCCCTAAAGACCAAGACTGCTAGAGAGAACAACCTCTTAGAAAAACAGTGGGATGAGTATTTTATAACGTCCCTAAAAAGCAGTAAAAGCTCCCTGATGGGGAGTTAATCACAGCAGGAGTCGCACATAAGTATCTGCAGAGGGCAAAGGCTGCGGGCTGAGCCCCGGTGGCTCTGTACTCACCTGCAAGAAAGCCCAGCAAGAAACAGCCCAGCAGCCCGGGGCAGCCTAGCCATGTGCAGAGGGTGGCCTTGCTCCCGGCCATACGGGCATCGGTGGCCGGCAGCTCTGCAGGCTGCCAAGAGGGCAGGCAAACAGCTGCCTTCCTCCTCCTCCTCCTCTCTCTCCTCCTCCTCCTCCCGCCCTCAGCCTCAGGGCTGCCCCCGCTTCTGTGATTCTCAGCTCTCCTCCTGCCTAACCAGCCTTAATCCCTGGATGATGATGATACGATTTTCCGAGTGCAATAAAAGACTTTCATTTCTTGGTCTCACCCCACAAGACAGCTTGTGTGTAGCTGCATGCGTATCTCTGTAACAAATACGCATCTAGACTGTGCATAAAGCAATGCATAAGTACTATTTTAAAGGCTAATTTCTATAAATTATCAGGACTTTCTGTTTTTGTAAGTTCCTGTTTTAGGCTTAATCACAATCAGTATTTGTTCCAGTGGAAGTGGCCAAGAGATGAAGTGGAGGAAGGGAAAACTTGTTTTCTCTTTACCAAGGAAGCACTGAATTGCTCCCCTTTGTAATCCATGGTTACATTAATCCTTGGCAAGTGATGAATGCTTAGAGCAGCTCAGAATACAATTTAGATTAGCCAGTGGGGACGCTTCCAGGCGTCATCCAATTTGCAATTGGGAAAAGTTGCAAAATTATTTTCTATATTCTCCAGCTTTTTATATTTTGGATTACAAGGTTCTTAGGATCAAGTTTTCCTAGTCTAATTCAGCCAACTCCATCAGTATCTCATGGGAAAGGACACAACTTCAGCCCAGGGAATAGTTAAGATACTTTCATAGAATCATAGAATCAACATATTTTGTACAAACTTACCCTGACCCTGCACATCACTCCCTGCTGGTGAGTTCCTGCACGGCTACGCGGAAGCCAAGACTGATCATTCTGGAACTGAGGACCTGCCCATCTGAGACCAGTTATCTGGCTGAAGGGAGGAGAGCTTTTCTGGGAGCCTGGACATGCTCTGAGTTCTTACCACTCACTCCCAAAAGAGTCCGAAGTAGATACATCTTGTGAAAGAAATGGCAGTGCTCCAGGTATCAAAACTTTCTTAAATAGACGAGGTTGAGCTGAAAATATTCAGAAACAGCCGAAAAGACTGATTAATGTCCTAATTACTTCACTAAGGCTTTTCAGAGATTACAGAAGAATTACACCATCTGGGTATTCTGCACCAGTCCCAGCCACTGTCTTCAGCATACGTCTGGATGTCTTTGTTCAAACGATAAGCACGTCCAGTTTTGTGATCTTTTTTCCTGTCATTTCCCAACTGCTCATAAGCCATCACAAATTCTGAACAGCAAGGACTTTTCACACCAACTTCTCACTTGACATATACAAACAGATGGAATTCCACCTACGGAACTTATAAAGAATGAGCATATTGATGTATTATTAGCATTTATACAGCACCACAGGTGTAGGACTGGCACATAATAGACAGTAAAGTGACAAGGGCTTTTGGAGATTACTATCTAAATTAGACCTCACATAATGATAACATCAGTGGAGGAAGAAGGTAAGAATAGCAACAGTGAGAAAGTAAAAAATGTATTTATTTCTATCCGACATCTTTTTAAAGTGATAAGGGCATCAGCAATGCTGAGGTTGAACAACAGCAGCAACCAAGTGGCTTCTTCCACTTAAAATACAGTCCTAATACTACTAGTTATTAGTTGTGGCATGTTCTTACATTCCATGGATTGGCCACCAGTGGAATATATTATCTTCGATTTAAATTCAAGTTTAACATACAGTATAAATCTATGCCTTCAATCACATGCCCTCCACAACAGGACAGGGGCAGGAAATAAGATAAAAAAGCTCATGGGTTGAGATAAAAACAAGGACATCACTTGCCAGTTACCATCACAGGCTTGGGGAAAAATAATTTAAGACTCGACTTGGGGAAAAATAATTTAATTTATTGCAAATTAAAATACACTTGGGTAGTGCGAAACAAAGACAAAAATTAAAACAACATCTTCTCCCACACCGCACCCAGTTTTTCCAGCTTAACTTTACTTCTCCACTCCTGACTCCTCTATGCCATAGAGCTGCCATAGATGACACAGGATCTACGGGAGGCCTCCTGGGACAAGGCCAGATACCCTAGGATAGCTAAAGTGTGCTAGGCACCTAACTTCAAGAACTTGAATTATTCTGTACAGGGAGTGTTCAGTTCCTAACAGAAAAATACCCAGTGCCATTTGGGAGCTTGTAGAGTGTCTGAGACCTCTAGACAGAGCAGACCAGTGCAGGGCAGCATTTATAGCAGGCCTGCCCTGTTCAGGTGCAGCGGCTACAGGTCAGATGTGACTTCTCACAACACCTAAAGTGACACTGCAGAGCCTATTTTCAGACAACTGAATCCTGCTCTGTGCAGCCAGGTGGGAGCTAACTGTCCATAGATGGAGCCAGTGGAGTTCCAGGCACTACAACTGGAATTAAAATAGATATTTAGTGCAATTTCAGATGCCTTAGTGTATTCCACCTGGGTATGCATTTTTCCCAGGTCCAGTATTCTGCCGATTCCGTGTAGATTCATAGGATATTGGCCTTTCAGACAGCCAAAGTGGCACTAGGTCAGTATGTTAAACACCTGAATGGCTCCCCAGTGTTTACACACCACATTTATTTGTCTGCACCCTCATGCTGGGCTCCACCTCCCCCTGCCCCAGCCCTGACAGCAAGGAGGAGGCCAAGGGGAGGTGGGGTGGGCTGGGGGCGATGAGGGGCTGTGATGTGACTGCAGCCCCAGGCGAGGGGCTGTCCCCACACAGACAGGAGCAACAGCAGGCTGGCTGTGTCGGCCATTTTCCTCATGGGCCTGGACTTACCATCTGTCCTTCTGCACTGGAGTAAATCTGAAGAGCAACAGCCTTTTTTCCCTGGGCAGCCGAGGGCCGGGCCTTCCATCAGCCCCTGGCACCCCCCTGCCCCGGTCCTGCAGCGGCTCTGTCACAGCAGGCAGAACGTGGGCAGGGGCCGTGTCACAGGGGGGTCGGTGACACGGCCGGCCCAGGGAGGGTATAAAAAGGGCTGCGGGGTGAGCCAGCCTGGGCCGGGGGCGAGCCGGTGGAGGAGCAAAGGCTGAGGTGAGAGGACAGGGGAGAGGGCAGGGAAGGGGACGGCTGGGCCCCGGGCAGGGAGGCAGGGCTTGCCTGTGGTGCAACGTTAGTGGCTGCTCTTCCTTTGCCTTCTGGGCCAGAAGAGGACGCGACCGGACCATGGCACACTCCTGTCCTCAGCCACTCGGCTGGAGAGATTCGCAACTTTCTACATAAAGATATCGGACATCAACATAAAGATAAGGAATCAAAATAACACCTGGCTGGTGCCATTTTGAGCTATGTGCTCCTGGCACCAGCCCCAACAATGTAGTGGCCATGTCACAGCGGGCAGCAGGCTGGTGGTGGGGTTGGTGACATGGCCACCCCAGCATGGGTGTCTCTGGGCTGCCAGGGAGACGTGGGACTGACAGCCTTGGCCTGAGGCTGGGAGAGCCCTGGGCAGGGGCTGCCCATGGTGACCGAGGGTGGCTGCTCCCCTTGTCTGTGCATATTGTCCTATTTTTCACAGCCTCAGGCCCAGACGGACACAAGTAGACCCTGGTGCACTCCCGTCCCCTCCCTCCTCAGCCACTCAGCCGGAGATTTCTGCAGCTTTCTGCAAAGCCCTTGACCTGAGGACAAGGAAGCACACACAGCCCCAGTCTGCACCGTGCCACGGCCTCACAGGCAGCGGGGAGCTCCTCACAGCCGTGGACAAGGGGAGCTCCGCGACACCCGCCTTCTCCGTCCAAAACTGACCTCGAAATCAAGTTTCTGGTTTATGAACCCATTGGCTGGCTCTTCTGGTTTGTGTGGGGGTTTGGGGAAACATTTGGGCCTTTCCTTATGATCCTTATTTCCTTAATGTATTTATATATATGTGTATATATAATACATAATGTGCAATATATACACATACATAAATACACAGGTATTTATACATGTAAAGTGTGACTATGTATAAATAAATATATATTTACACACATTTGTACACTCACATATATATATATCCAGGAGTGTCTCTACGTACATCTGCATATTGTTCCATGTGAGCACTTCCTGATCTAAAGGAAGCGGGGAGCCAATGAGAGGGTGCTCTGGGATCACGTGGGTATGGCGGTTTCAAAACGTACCGACTGGCCAATCACAGAGCCGTATGGAAACACGCGGGGCGCGAGCCAGGAGTCACGTCCTTAAGTCAGTCCGAGGAGGAAGGATGTCGCGGGCATTCGCTGTCCTACGGGCTCCACCCAGACCTCGCTACAAGGCCATTTGCTGTTGAGCACACAGCTAGGAAGTTTTGCGCTCCATCTCTGGTAATTTTCGCCTGAGGCCATCAAAGGAGAACTTTTCACTGTCTTACCTGTTCTGTCTCAGAAAACACCCGTTATCCATGGAATCCCTTATAGATTCACATACAGATGCATATGGCTGCTATTCTGAATTTCTTGATTGAAATATTATCACACGTGGCATCAAATCCAGGGCAGGCTTTTACTGAAGATTTTTTCCAATCTTTCATTACCCAGGTTTAAAAAAACCCCTCAAATTCTCAGAAAATTATAAATCTAAGTCTATGTCAATAATACAATGCCGGTATCTTCTTAATATCTGAGTAACTTCTCAAAATCACAGAAGAATCTAAGTTTCACCAAAATATATAAGCCCATTTTTGTGATTCAGATGTCTCTGGGCAGACTATGTTGTGAGAGCTGGCATAGCAGGCTTTTAATTCCCATGTAAGGGACTATGTCAGGGAATCTCATTTGCTGCCTTTCTGTGATTCTTTTTATTATCATTTGGCTCAATGAGATTGCTAATTACATCATACGATGCAACTAAGGTACCCAATTAGAATACTGTCTAGATGAGACTCTGAGCCTTAAGCTCACTGGCAACGTAACACCTATGCTGTTGTTTCCTCTCCTCCTGCTCTGATTTTTTGAGCTAGATCTGTCCCAGAAATGTCAATGGAGATAAAGGAAGTGCATAAAACTCATGTTCTGCAAAGTCGAGTGTGACATTCTCATGTTAATCAGAAAGTGTTGAGAAAGATACTGGTTTACAACAGGAAGAGTATTATAAAAAGATCTGCCATGATAAATGTTAGTCCTGGTGCAACACGTATCGCTTGGAGGGGTTGAAGTAACACACCAGGCCAGGCGCAGTGCAGGGCTCACTGGGTTAGACTGGACTAGGCTAAATGGAAAGCTGCCTTTTCCCAGTCTGTCACCCAAGGGTACAAAGAACGCAGAGGAGAGAGTTTTGAATTCAGTTTGGAGCAAAGTCCTTCCTCAGAGTTGAAGCCTGATTCAAATCCCTACAGTTCACGGTTAAGACACCTCTCACGAGGGATTATTTTCTGACCTATGATGCAAAACCACTAAAATAATAGTTTGCCTCAACTCAGTTACTTTTTTATAACTGTGAAATCAAGTCACTTAATCACACTAGGAATGCCTGATTGTTCTGTTTCAATCCCAGCACGGTCTGTGAAGCTGATGACTCGTATTTCTGTGGTACCAAGCTGGGGTTTCGCAGTCCCCATATGACTTGCGAACCTATCTTCCCTTATTGCTGATCAGTATTTTCATATCCTACTCGTACTATATACCTCGATAGATGCGCAGGGCTTCTTCACAGGGCATTGAGTGTCGTTCAAATGATAAACTCTAAAGACTGTTTTCTGTGCGTTTGTGGACCACATCTTTTATGACCCAGAGTACTACATTTTGTGGGTTGTGCTAGAGAGCCTGACTCTATTGCATTATGTGTCTGTTAAAAGTGTTGGTAAACCAGCAAAGAATGGGCCAAGCAGGCATTAGAGGTGAGACTCGCCTCATTTCATTTAGTTACATACAATGCCAGTTTCTCACCTTCTGAAGAAGGCTTCCTATTTCAGAAATCAGGGGTGAGAAACAGGTGCTTTTTAGGTACAAATCATTTGACCTGCTTCAGACATTGATTTAGGACGAAACAAGTTATACCTTAAAAGTGTTTTTTTTCTTTCCTCTAGAGTGATTCTTGGACATAATGTGGATGTAAGCATGGAAGTGTGAAGTTCAGTGAAAGGAATCCCATTCTAGCAGACTATGAGCCATATAAGGGGTCCTACGTTGCATATGCTTAAGTCATCTTAACTTATTCTAGCCATCTTTCTATTATAGCTCAGATTAACACTTTGTTTTATACTGAACTAGAGCTGATCTTCATGAATGCTGTTGACCAATGCAAAACGCTTAACTCCATTAAAAGAAGCGGCTGCTCAGAATTTGCCATGATCTCTCTGCATATGCAGTCTTCAAAAAGCGATGCAGATAAAAAATGTTGTGCTGCTGTATAAGATTTCTACGATAGTCATGAACAAGGTTAGAAACAATGAGCTGTATTCACAGTTGCGGTGGGTTAACCTTGGCTAAGGGCCACAGTCCCACCCTGCTGCTCGCTCACTCCCCCTCCTCAAGGGGACGGGGGAGAACAGAGGATGAAAACGCTCATGGGTCAAGATAAAGACGGGGCCTTGCCGACCAGCTACTGTCACGGGCAAAACAGACTCGACTTGGGGAAAATTAATTTAATGTATTGCCAGGTAAAATAGATTTGGGTAGTAGGAAACAAGGACAAAAATTAAGACAACAGCTTCCCCGCCCTTTGTTCCCAGGCTGAGCTTCGCTCTTTCACTCCTGACTCCGCCGACACCCCCACCCCGGACGGCACACGGGGATGGGGAGTGGGGGTCATGGTCAGGCCCTCACCGCCCCTCTCTGCTGCTCCCTCCTCCTCGCTCTGCTCCCCTGCTCCTGCCTGGGCTCTCCACAGGCTGCAGTTCACTCGGGCCATATCCAGCTGCTCCGTGTGGGGTCCTCCACAGGCTGCAGTGCGGGTACCTGCTCCACCATGGCCTCGTCCCCGGGCTGCCGGGCAACGCCGGCTGCAGCGCCTGGAGACCTGCTCCTCCCCCTCCTCCTCCTCTCCCCTTGGTGCTCACACCCCTGTTTCTCGCTTTTTCTTGTTTCTTCTTTCTCCTCCCTCCTCTGCTCTTTCAGCATATTTCTCCTTTCCTAACCATGTTTTCACAGCAGCACCACCAACTGGCTGATGAGCCCAGCTGTGGCTGTGGAGGGTCTGTCATGGAGCCAGCTGGGACCGGCTGTGTCTGGCACTGGGCAGCCCTGGCCTCTCAGGCCTCTTCAGGGCAAAACCATGCCAGCCACAAGTTTCCCTCTCCTCTCCTCTCTGATTAACATTGCTGCTTTGCTGTGTGGTCTTCTATATCCTTCTTGACCCTGGAGGCCCAAGAAAGAGGAGAGAAAGTATCCAGAAGAAAGCTGTGCTGTAACTTGTGCCTCTGCTTGGACCAGTTAAAAAAGCTAAAAAGCTGTGGGAGTGGCAAGAGGAAAGGGATGTGCTGTGAGGAGGGAAAAGTGAGTTGCTGTGGCATCAGGTAAGGCCATAAAGGGATCTTGAGTGTGGGCTGACTGAGGAATCACTTTATTGTCATGTTGTGGCCTGAAGAAAAGAGCTGGAGATGTCATCCTCCTGTGGCCAGGCGAAACTGCAATGCAGGAGGCAAAAGCAGCTTGCAGGGTGTGCTTAGGAGAGTGAGAATCTGTATAATAAAGTGGCTAAGCAGGGATTAAAAGGAGCAGGAGAAATCCCACCGTCTGTCTTGCAGACCTATTCTTAATTTTGTGCTTTTGGATCCTGTCTTACACTGATGACAATGACTACCATTTTTTTTAAGTTTGGACATGGTAATACTGAGTGGGTGGAAAAGAACAGAGATCTTGGGTGCCCTGGATTGATCCATGCATCAATGGAGATGTTTGAGCAGTTTCCTTGTATTTCCTTGGCTGTCTGATGGCGCAGACATACCAGAGCAAGAGTGGGAGTTTGGTATAAATGGCAGGGAAGTTTGTTACGCAGAAGAGCCCTAGAGTTACAACACTTCCCTCAGAAAGTTAAGTCCTCTGTGAAAAAATCCTCATTCTGACTAGGTTAAGGTGCTGTAGTTATTGGCTAATCTGGGCTGATCTTTTATCTCCTAAACTCCTTCAGGTCTTGTGAACGAGTGAAATATTCACTAGGAAAGAAAGTGACAGTCTTCATAAACCAGTCCTGCAAACTTATCCTGTCACATCCAAGTCCACCATCTTCAGCTGGCATAGAAAAGTCACGAACTTCACATATGTATTGCTTGGACTTATTACTAAACAACTGCGCCTTCAACTGTTTTCAAGCAAGTTTTGTTGTAGTCCTACTGCAGTGTTGAATAAAGCCACATTGTGAAACCTCCTGTTCTCATAAATTGGAAATTTTGGGTTCTTTCCTGCCCTAAATTCTTGAAACATTTATTCTTCTTTCCCAGCTGAATAAGGGAATATTTGCTGCTTCTTCCATGGACCTGTTGGAGCGGGTCCAGAGGATGACCACAAAAAAGATCAGAGGGATGGAACACCTCTCCTATTGGGGAGAGAGTTGGGGTTGTTCAGCCTGGAGAAGAGAAGGCTCTGGGGAGACCTTTTTGCAGCCTTTCAATACTTAAAGGGGGCTTATAAGAAAGATGGGGACAAAGTATTTAGTAAGGCCTGTTGCAATAGGACAAGGGGTGATGGTTTTAAACTAAAAGAGGGTAGATTCACACTAGATATAAGGAAGACATTTTTTACGATGAGGGTGGTGAAACACTGGACCAGGTTGCCCAGAGAGGTGGTAGATGCCCCATCCCTGGAAACATTCAAGGTCAAGTTGGACGGGGCTCTGAGCAACCTGATCTAGTTGAAGATGCGCCTGCCCATGGCATGGGGGTTGGACTAGATGACCTTTGAAGGTCCCTTCCAACCCAAACCATTCTGTTCCATTCTATGAATCAGCTTGGAATGCTGTGGAGGCCAGTGTAAGGAGTGACATTACTACACAACAATTTTTGTTGTCCCTCTTGGATGATATCTATTTTATACACAGATATTTGAAATTGCTTGCTGATACATTGCAAAAGTATCCCTGAACTATCTCATCTACATACTTCCTGGAAAGATGAGAAAAACAGCATATAAAGGGTAAATAAA
The DNA here is from genome assembly GCF_035582795.1 of Mycteria americana. NCBI lineage: Eukaryota > Metazoa > Chordata > Aves > Ciconiiformes > Ciconiidae > Mycteria > Mycteria americana. Next base: position 212,873,702 of record NC_134365.1, read on the forward strand.
TACCAGTCACCCAGGCAAAAAAGAAGTTTTGGCTTCATAACAGTTTATAGATGCTGCTGGCTTCCCTTTTGGAAGGGGGAACAGGGTGCAGCAATCCAGATGCTTCTTAAAGAATGTGGGGAGAGAGCAGCTAGAACTAAGTTTTCCAAAAGAAGGGAGGGGGAATAATGCTACCCCCTCCTATACCAGCTTCCATTTTCCTCAGTGCCTGGGCTGGAAGTGGGGGTTCTCTTTAGCATTGTTTTGCTGCTCCTTTCTTGTCCCCCTCTTTTTGTTTCTGTATCTCCTTTACTTTCTCCCCTTTGCTGGTACTATCAGTTCCAAGATATGCAGCATAAGGAATGCAGTATCTATCCTGCATGCTCACTGTTTCCTGAGTCTTGGGACATGGCCTAAATAATCCACTATACACATTACTAAAATACAAAGCCAAAGTTGTAGTATCATGTCTTACAAATGTTCCTCAGAATAACTGGAGCCAAAGAAAAATGAGCCTGACATGGTGAGATCTGAAGTACAGCATGCCCGGAATGCAAAGTCACATCTGTGAGGAGGTGGAAGAAGCTGCTCCAAACCAAACCTCATCTCACTCTTAGCTGTTACTGAGCATCTCACTTAGCAGCCAAGGAGAGAGCTCAGAGCTGTTAAGATGATCAGTATCCCATAAGACTCACCTGTCTGAGTCACTTCCTGACCAAATCAAAACCATATCTATCAGCCACCCTATTCTTCTACATGGGGCTTTTCCTGCTAGAACTAAGGTATTATCAATGCGAGATACTGCTAAGACTGCTTCTCTAGTAATAGTTGGGTGTTTTATTCAATGCTGAAAATACCAACCTTAGCCCAAGTTTAATCAAAGTGAAGACTTGAGGCTGATGGGAGATAAAACCGGTCCTAAAATTAGGACCTAATTAGGTAGTCACAAAAATTATGCAAGACAAGCTATGTGAAAAGATTATGAGGAAAAGAGATTTCTTTTCTCAGACCAGGTGACAAAACTGAAAGAAGGTCCAAAACACAGACAAACTCCTGAACACGCAGTACTTCTTCAAATTAATATCACTTTTAAAACTAGCAAGAAAACTATCAGCTACTGCATAGGCCTCATATTGAGCTCAGGAGTGGTGAGAATTGCACATGTTGAGAGTGAAAACAAGAATGAGGCTCAGCTGAAGTTAGCAGAACTTGAAGATAGCTACATATAATCTAGTGAGTTAAAAAAAATAAAATAAATATCCCTGGAAAACTAGAAAAGCTCCAAAAATGGCAAAGATACACATGCCAAATGCAAAACTAGCATGCGTTTGTTTTTTGAATGCATAATTATGCTATGCAGCCAATTAGCAAAACCAGCAACAGTACATAAAAATACATAATACACAGAACAAATGCCAGGGCTCATAAATTGTAGGTTGTAGCTGCTCAGCAACTGGGCCCCAAAGGTTAATATCTGCAGCAAGAAAGATATGCTACTGTTGTGCTGCTTGACCTATTGTTTGACTAAAGGTTGAACTTGTGGCTTGACAGATCAAAGGGCCCTGGTTTGTGGGAAAGGCAGCTCTTTGCAGGAAAAATGGCAACAGGGGAATGTTCAACTGCAATTTCAAATCAGTAGTTTCCTTCTGACTCTGCCTCTCAGACCCCCAGAACTCTCGCAGAGCCTCTGCAGTCTATCTGACTGCCAGATTAAAAGAGTAGTAGATTTTAATGCTTTGAGTCAGAGTCTCTGTTATCTTGAACTTCAGGAGTCTATTATCAGATTCCAGCTAAAATAAAGTTTACATTGCTGGCAGCTGACAAGTTCAGCTTGCAAACTTTGACCCTTTCTTCTACAAGAGGAATGCACCCAGTGAGGCAGAGAGAGTAAAGGACTGTGCATTGAACATAAACCAAATTATATCTTCCAGCATGTACAAGAAGTTTCTCAAGAAGACAGAGCCAGCCTCTTCAGTGGTGCATGGCAGGAGGATGAGAAACAACAGTCATAAACTGAAACAAGAGGTTCTGTCTGGATATAAGGAAAAGCTTTTCCATCATGAAGGCAGGGAAGCACTGGAATATGTTGCACAGAGAGGCTATGCAGTCTCCATCCTTGGAGATTTTCAAGACTGGACTTGATAAAACTCTGTGCAACCTGGTCTGACCTTGGAGCTCACCCTGCTTTGAGCAGGATTTTGGACTAGAGACCTCCTGAGTTCTCTTCCAACTCTGTGATCCTATGATTGTGTGATATCCTTCCATTCATTACAATCCCCTGCCCTGGGGAGCTGCTGTCCATCAAGTGAAAGAATACAATTTACTCTGACTCCAGCTGTGAGAGTTGGCTGCTCTGCTCCACCACAGTATTGTCTGTACTCCAGCAGCACGTTTCAAACTGCTCATACAAGGCAGAGATGAGCACAGGTCCCATCTCAAAGATCTTGAATACCAGTGATTGCTCTGCCTCAGCTAAACCAACATTTGAAGTAAGATCTGTGTTGACAGCATCTTAATTTAGAAATTATGCTGCCAGGTCAACAGACTTTCCAGCCAAAGTAACATTGACATTGCTGGTTTCATGATAGCAAGGATTCATTTTAATACAAGTACAGTTTCTACCTTTTCCACACATAGGTATGCTTTCATTTCATTTGATTGAGACTCTTAGTGCATGGGAGCACTTTGTGCTCCATTGTATGGAGCTCCATTGTATGGAGCTCTTTAGAAAATTTTGACAGCATCCAATTTGTGATCATAGGATAGGAAGTACTTTCTTCAAAAAATACCATTCCTTTTTCATTTCACCTCCAGATTCTTTAATGTAATTGCTCAAATCGGAAAGGATGCTCTCAACAACGCCACTGTGCCAGCCAGGTTCCTCCCTCTGCTTACTAAATACTTCTAAAGCTCTTGTCTTGTAATTAAGTCATCTGCTGCTGTATATAAATCAATGACTTAGTGAGTTTATCTGCAGTAACTGTAAAAGCCAAATGAGTGTTTGCAAGGAGCTGTCTGGAATTAGGATCTTAGTTCTTCCAAGTATTAATTACAGCATATTTAGAAAATAAAAGATCTGAAAAATGATTCTAGTAAACAACTCTGCTAAGGCCATCTCTAGCTGAAAACATCTGTAGTTACATGAACAACTGGCTCATGTTAGATGATCAATAAATCAAGTGTGTAAATTTGACACACTTAGTTGATTTTGGGTTTTGTTCATGTTAACAATGGAATTATTTTTTTTTTACTTAATTCAACAGTCTTTGTTGGCCAGTTCCTATGGAATAATATCAAAGCTTGAGAGCCAAAACACCTAATCTGGTCAACAGCACTTGGCAGTGTTAAGTGAATTTCAACTCACTGTAGAAGTCTAGGAAAAAAAAGACTTCTTTATGTTGTTTGAAGTTCTACTTCGCTAAAGGAGAATTAGCACACAAACCTTATCTTGACTTCTTGTATAGGAAAGGATTTCACACTCAAGGCTTAAGTTAGCTAATAGCTATGCCCCTGAGATACCCTGGCAGATCTAACAAAAACCACAGATGCTTAAAAAGTAGTTATCCCTGTATCTGGCTTCTCATTGTCTGCCTTTCCTTAGCAGGCTGCTTCATAGCATACACCGCCTTGCTCATGCGGCTGGTTCAGACAGTTTTTTGAGCTCTGAGAATCAATGGACTGGAAATGTTTCTCAGTGCAGCTACAAAGTTTGCAAGGACATATTAACAGACAATGCTTTTAATGCATATTACTTATTTATTTAACCATTGTTCCCCACTTGTCTGGTAGGAACTAGATGTTTTCATTTGCTGGCACATGTCAGTTGGCCTGATTTTGTTCATAAACATGAAATGTGACCCTTGCTTCACTGTGTCATCCTAGTAAATAAGTCATGTGAAATGACATTTCTCAGTGCATATACAACTATTTTTTCATTTTTTGCTTTGTGTTTAGAACTCATAATCCTAGTGACACATACAGGAAATGGACAGCTACATATGCATATGCATATATTTTGACATATGGCTTGGACAGCTGACTGCAAATCATGTAGCTTCAGTAATTAGCTATGTAGGCTTTGCCCTTTGCTGTCCAGTAATGACACCAGCAACTTCTGCCTGGAATAGTGTCTGAGGAACTGAAGGCTGCAGTGGCTATATCTAGACTCCACAGAAGACTGACAAGAAGAAATGATTTAGGGAGAAGAATGTTCTTATCAGAATTTTCATAGAAGTTCTTGAAGTCTAAAAAGCACCTTTATTTTGAATTTAAAAACCAATCAAGAACTTCAGAATGTGCCATAATGTGTCTAAATGCTAGATGCTGGCATGTCTAACTTAGGGCTTGCAGAACTAGACACCTGTGCTTCCTTTCTCACAGAAACAAAGGAGTCTGAGGGTATACTGAGGTACAAGTGCAGACAGCTTAACATGGAATACCTATCACGCTGTCGTTATTGCCACCTGCTGTCTGTCTTTCCCTCTCTCAACAAGTCCCAGATAAAGACACAAAGATGTCTTGGCAGCTCTTGAAGAAGCTGTTGAACAGGCACAAGTTGCAGCACAGTATACTGAGGTGTATGGGTGCTGGTTTGTCATAACAATTTTGTAAATTGTGCTCGTTTTCTGTAGTGGGGCCAGTAACATCCAAGATGATGCTGGATTAGCTAAGGATAAGAATCACAGTGGCTGTCTCAAGAGAAGTCAGCACCAATTATTAGGCTTCTCAGAATGGAGAACAGAAGAGCTTCGTGCTGACAAGTGAGTGGGGAAACACCCCCACCGATAGCATGGAGCATAATGTCTTTGACCTCAAATCCCTTTGATAAATGACTGGGTTAGGGCTTGGGGAAAAAGCTGGACTGAGTCCATCTGAGGATCTTCTTCTCTCAAAAAATTAAGCAAAGCTCCATTTCCTTTTAAAATTCAACTCCTACAGGTTTGGTTAGCACTGAACAAATATGGATCACAAAGCAGACCCAAATCTGGGAGAAGGCACTGGACAGTTTGAATCCCACCTTACCAAAACATCACTTAAACCATCGTGTTACAACCAGCCTTATGGGTGCTTCCTCTCTCTGGACCAATTAGCCTTGCATTTTTTGTGTGCAAGGAAACAGAATCAATAGGAGAGGGACAACTTCTGTCCCTATATCCTATTCCCTGCAGTGGTTAGGGGACAGCCCACAGATTTTTTTTTTTAAATGGATGTTGCTGTAGTTTAAGAGTGTAACTACCTCTGTATTTTGTGAGATGCTGGGCCCTGACATTGTATATGATCTGCCAGCTATTGCCAAAAAGGGTCCTAATTAAACTGAAATGAAACAATGCTATGGTTAGGCCAGAGATCAAAAAATTATGTCTTCTGGGCTGAGAGAAAAAGTTGGTGATGAAGCTTACAGATCATTTAGGGAAAGATCTCAACAATTTCGGAGTTTGGTGCTTCAGTTCTGCAATAGGAGGATACATCCTCCTTCACAAGAGAAAAATACTCTTTTTGTATCCAGCTGGTCAACAGAAGCTGTTTATTGCTGCCCCCCTCTGCATGGCGGATTTGTGTTTTCATTCCCTTGATTGCTGCAGACAAAATACTCTAGGTTAGCCTAACTCATGTTCTAAACTAACCTGACCAATTTTTTCAGAGGTTGATTCTCCACTGGCAAAAGGAGCAGTGGAGCAGCCAGCAGCGATAAAATAGTTAAGAGACAGCAATGTCTCCCATCAGCACAACTAGATTTGGGGGAAGACATGTCTCCATGGTTTTACTCCAATCATTTTCATAAAAATGTGAAAATAACTGAGCAATAACTGTGGGTGTAAGAGCATTTCCCATTATCTGGAAAAATGGATTATTTAATGAGAAACATCAACAGCTAAGTAAAATAATGACTTAATTATAGTAACTTGCCTAAAGGGTTTTAATGTGAAGAGTAGAAATATTTATGAATAAATGAGGTCTTATAGAAAAGAAAAAAAATCTACCATGACACTGAAATCCATCAGATCATGGGACAGTCTTCTAAGACATGGTAGAGGCCTCAGCTGAAACGGCAGTTCAAATTACGCAAAATATTTGCTGTGCAAGAGGTCAGTAATCCTCTAGTGGCAGAGTGTCAGATGAAGGGACCTGATTTTCTGAGTCTTCTGTCTGATCTCGGTTGTCCCAGTGTAGTCTTTTGAGCAGACTGTCATAAGAGTAACCTGCAGCCCAAAATCAGAAATACAGATGCTACTAAAATGGTAATAATTTGGTATCCTTTCAAACTAAGGACATGATGAATTTTCTTTGCTTCTAATTGTCTTCATATTAAAAATACCTTGATACGGACAAGGCATAGCAGGGGTAGATTTTGGATAAAAGAATGTAAGTAGGTTTTCATCTCAAAAGACATGCTTTGTGAGATGATTATACGTCTGACAAGATGTATTGCCTTGTTTTTACTCTGGTGACTAGAAGGATTCTTGCTCAATTTTATTTGCAAACAGCTGCAAGACTCAGCATGTGAAGAGAAGAACGTCATGGATGAGTATTCTGGGCTGGCTGCCCAAAACTTGTTATGATCATTATACATCCCTCACACAGTATGTGACAGTTTTCCCATCTTCATACGTGATTTTCTGTGTAAAAGGAGAGCTGAAAGGGCTATCTTGGAGTATAATTATGAAACTCCAAGGTAAATAATAAAATGTCAACAACAAAATTAGAAACTGATAGAAACATGAAATGACTTCTGGTTTCCTAATGCACTATGAGTAGTGCTATAATAATCAAGCTAGCAAAATTCAAAGCTCTGAAAATAAATCCAGTAGTTAGCAATTCTTAAAATATGAAGATGAGAGAAAACATTACACTTTTTCACTTCAGAAGTTATCTAAAGCCTGAGCTCTCCAAATGGAGCACTTTACCTTGTTAACATTGCTAAATGCATTTCACTTGGGTATATTATTTGCAAAGAAAAAGATTTTTTGGATTTTGTGTTCTTTGTAATAATCCTCCTAGTGTTTTTAAATGCTCTGTTTTTAAGGCTTCTGCAAACTGTCATATATAGTCTTCGCTGATGATTATGTTGTTGACATTTATGCTACTTCTTTCAGTGTTTCTGCTGCTGCCTGTACAGTGAAGGCTGCAATGGAAATCTGCCTCTTAACTTCTTTCCAGGCTTCATGTTGATCAGCTTTGTTTTTAATGTCAAACATGGCATCATAGATCCCTGGGAATGATTCTCCTGCATACTTGTTATGGCTGCTTGGAGCAAAGATAACATGTCTGTAGGGAAGTTGGGGGAAAAAAATAACAATATTCTGCATTAGGAAAGTAAAATATATTATTTTCTGAATAAAACAAATCTGGTTTTATATCATCTATTAAATTCTTCACACTGAAGATGTAAATAAATAAGATTTTTGCAGCAATAGTACCTATAATCTATGAAGCAAGAAAATAACATAAGCTAAATTATTTCATGTGAATTCCAGAACTTAATAGCTAAGAAGACTTGAGATAAAGATGACTGAAGTATTTTCCTTTCCCTCATTTTAGATGAAATGGAAAGATAAAAAAAAGCCAGCTTCTTTTCTCACAGATATACACAATCACCAACAGATACAGGCATGCTTTGAGGTAGGAAAGCTGATGCTTTAACAAGAGACTGTTCTCAACAGATTTTTAATCAGAAGCTATGAGGGGTGCAAGGACTGTAGATCTTAAGTTCTCTTTCTACAGTTACTTTTCAGTGGAACTTTTTAGTGGAAAGATTACTGTTCTGCATTACGCAGATTGGTAGAAGGACCAAAAAGCTAGACTTGGCTTGACTATTCTGCCTCTCAAACAAGATTCACTTCTTGAACTGGATGAGAGAACTACTGAATTCACTTCACTGCTGTTGAAGTACTGCCCTCCACACTGTATTTGCTAGCATGACTGTTTCGCTATAATCGATCATATTGAAGATACTTCAATTATATCCTATTTCACTTTCAAATAATAGTAACTTCCCAAAGATCCTTTACCACTGAAATTACTTGAACTGAGACACAGGCCAAACTTTTAGATCTGTTTAGAAGCCCACTGAAATCAACAGAAATTAGTTTACTGACCTAAATAGGCTTCCAGCAAGACTTTTCCTCATTCTATATAGTGTATCTATCCCACTGAAGTTTTCCCTAATGTTGTTTTTCCTTTTCAATCTTATTTTTCCTGTTTAATCTACTTTTACCATGTTTAATAAAATCACTACAATTCCACTTAGAGACCTGTAAATCTTAAAGGAATTCTCATAGGGTACTTCAGGCAGAAAGTGAAAAATAAACCTTTCTTACCTATAGAATGGCCTGCCAGGTAATCCAAGAGGATCAATGAAAGCCCTTTCTAGAAACATGAGCTGATCATTTAGTGATCTGACAGCAAGTAGGCTAAAAAGCAAACAGAGGAATATGTTAGCTACAGAGTGTTTGGCCCACTCTCACCCCGTGCCCCAATGTACACAGCTCTGGATTTATGAAGGACAGTAGATCCAAGATGTTGAACTTAAAGCGTAGCCCACAAGACAGCCCATGACAGCTAACCTGCACAACAGAATTATGCTGATCTGTACTGTGAGACAGTCTGGTTAACAACATGAAAGTTTCTTAAGCTATTTTTAAAGGCCAAGGAATAGTGTCAAAGACGACAGAGACTTTCAGGTATTTTCTCTCATGTTGCGTCTTATTCCTTTATCTCTTTTTCATTAGGATGCTTAGGCAGACCATTATCTTCTTTTGTACGACAGTTTTCTAAAGACCTTATTTTCCACAAAGCCAGCCAGCTGCAAATTACTTCAATAAAATCACATTTGTTTTTATGTAAAACCACAACATCTGAGAAACAGGAACCTTGTGATGTTAGAATCATCTTTTGAATCATCCAAGAATTGTTTTTCTGACGGCAGATTGTAAATTCCCTAGAGCAGAGACCATCTGTGTCTGTGTGCTTTGAATAGCTCTGAGCATACTACTGATGCTTAACAAATAAAAGAACTGTGAAGAAGATTATACTGAATATATGTGGGTTTGGTAGTTTATATCCGAAGTAACTTATTGTAGAGCTTCAAAGGCATTCACCAATAAAAAAATGGTAAAATTTATATCACAGTAAGCCTGGAGTAACTCTACTACCGTCAATGAAATTGTTTCAAGTTACATTGGTGTAAAGGGAAACCGAAACTGGTTGGTTGAATTAATACTTGGATTTAGACCATCCATCAATGAAATGATTTTGAAAATATCACATACATGTCATATGTCATAAATGTCATATTTTACATAAGAAATTATTGTTAACTCATTTATCTTGAAAGTTGCTGCCATTAAAAAGATGGCTTTATTCTCACTTAGTCTTCCATAAGGGTAAGCATATGGCTAAATGAGATTCTTCCCAAGAAATGTAACATACACATATGTACATATAAAAGGAAGTTTGGTTTCTTATTCTAGGCATGGCCTACAAAGAATAAATTAAGAATGAAGTCAACTGCAAATTAGGCCTTTTGGCATAGGTGGTGCATAGAATTTTTGAAAGCTCATCAAAAACCTTGCCACAACTACAATCATGGTACAGCGCTTTTTTTTTTTTTTTCATTAAGTGGTACCAGTGTCTTGAAAACTAAAGTGCTGGCAAATGACGACCACAAGTCAACATTTGTTCTTTAATGATAATCCAGTAACAAAGTCTTAGGACGTGTCTCTGCTTCGAGGGAATTACACACCTGAGCTGGCTGTGCTCATGCTAACCAGCATTCTAGTCACATCCATGTATCATCCTGGCATTGCTCCTCAATTAAAACCCATCAAGAATTGACACTAATTAGTTTGCACAGTTTTTGAAGCTAATATGGCTAGATTCCCAGGCTCTGCAGTGTCTCTGATGTCCACTAATTCAACATTTCTATACTTTGTTTCCTAGAGTAACCAGATCCTTAAAGACAAGAGTCCATAAGGACTCATAATGAAACAAATGACTGACAGTCATTTGTCACCAAGGTTATTCAGGGGACTAAATGCAAGTGAAGACTATGCCCTCTGAGCCCAGAGGACTACATGGAGTATTTGACTGGAAGGAAAAAAAAGAGTTAAACTTACTTATTGGTATCTATTTGTTGCAGTCTTTCATGAAAGCTAGCAGCAACTTCTGTAAAATTCTTCACAGCTGAAAAGAGAGCATCTGGAGGGAGCAGGAAGAAAGTCTTTAACTTCAAATACTGAAGGAATCATTTAACAAATCAAATTCTTCAAATCAATCACAATTTATCTTTCATTGTGATCATGATCTGTCAATTCTCACTGAATGAAAATCAGATGACTCCATATTCCTACATTAAAAACTGTAATTCTGTGTGAAAACTTGCCTTGGAGACAACAGAAGTCAGTATTTTTGTGAATATTTTTTATTATTTGCCACTTGAAGAACGTACAGAAATACCAAAAACTGGAGCATGGATTGCCAGAACCAGACTGTTCAGGTAGGTGTGGGATTTTATAAATCCCAGCAACCTGTGTTTTACTGGTATGTCCCTCCACACATACAGAGTTTTGAGAAAGACTGAGGGTATATATGTTTGTGTGTGTGTGTGCGCACACGTACATGATATTGGTCATTAGCAGCCAAGTCCTAAGCTGAATACTATATAATGTTGCCAATAAAATAACGGCTTCTCAGGCAGGAGGCATATTGTGAATCCCTATAACATGAAATAAAATTTCACATGCCAGCACAAGATCCCTATTGTGGCAGAGGGATGAACCATTCCTGCCTGACCAAGCCCCAGGGCAAACTTCTCATGGTGCTCGCACTTGCCATCATGTGCCCATAAACTGAAACAAGAGAAGTTCTGACTGGATATAGGGAGAATCTTTTTACCCTGAGGACAGTCAAGCACTGTGGTCCAGAGAAGTTCTGTAGTCTCTGTCCTTGGAGGTTTTCAAGACCAGACTGGGATAAAGCTCTGAGCAACCTGGGCTGACCTGAGCTGACCCTGCCTTGGGCAGGTTGACCTAGTGACCTCCAGAGGTTCCTTCTAACCTGAATTATGCTATGGTCCTACGATCAGTGTTGGACAGAGAATTATCCAACACCATAAGCTGCAAAGCAGTGTGATTTCTTTTAGGGACCAAGACAAAGATACCTTGTTGCCAACCTCGGTGAACCATATACAGGTCAAAGAACATGTGACTGTACGTGTTAGCTCTGCTTGGCAGTGGCATAGTCTCTACACAGACATACTAGTGACAAAATATTAAAATTTCAAATTATTGGAGGGTGTGGCTCTTGTTTTATTTACTGTTCATACAGCACAAGGTAAATACCAGGTCATGACTAAGACATACATTAAGATAAGTCACTGCTAGCACTAACAGAGGAGGAGTGCGACTGTACATACCAAAGGATACATTGTATGTTGCCAGTTCCTCTTCATGATTCCTTGACAAATTGTAGATGATGTGAGCATAGTTGCTTACAGCTGATGCATAATCTCTACAGTTGAAAGGAAGCACAACGGAGTTGGCCAATTCAAACACCAGCCCTCCCCGTACCTGCGCTACTGTCAGATGATTCTTGAAAGTGGGATCATAAAACCTCTCCACAATTTCATAGGTTTCATAGACACTGTGGTAAACTGGATAGCTGCTATATTTTTCTACATTCTGAAACAAACAAACCCAAACAAAACCAAGATTCAGCTGTGGATACTTCAGCTTTGCTTGAAAAGCTTTGCTGTGGGATTCAAAGCACTGTAAAATTAAGTGTTCAGGTCACACTAATCCTATGTAACCACTACAGACAGTCTAACGAGAAGAACTGCTCAGTGGTGGCTCTCTTAGACATCACCCTATGATGAGACGAACAGTCATTTGGAGATGTCTCTCTCCACTGACCATATACAGAGCCTAAAGAAGGTAGCTAAGAACAGACACATAACTTTTAGTTGGCTAAATTGAAGTGAGATTGCCCCTCCTCTCTTTGCTTGGATCTCAACAGTAATTTCTGTTTGTGTCTTTGGATATGCCTTTTTAGAGGAAAAGACCACATTGAATAGATTGCTCCTTGAACATTTCTCAATTAGTGTCATCTCACAGTATGCTCCAGAGTCAAACCCATATTGTCCATAAAACATGAACCATTTTGAATTCAAAGCTTCGTAAGTTGTTACAAATCATTCAAAAGTCATCATAAGCTGCTCATAAGCCTTCATCAACCATAGGTAATTTTGAGCACATCCATTTACCCTGAGCAAAGGTCCTTTTGTCTGACTGACACCAAGCTGACCATTCCTATTTATTAAATATTTGTGTTGTAGTAGCACATAGAGTTCTAGTAATGAACTGTGACTCTGACACACCAAACTGAACTACTCCAAAAAGCTGGCAGTCTAAATGGCTCAATTACAGGTGATATTATTCAGGCAGTTACAGGGGAGAAAAAATTACAAAGACACAGACTTACCCAATTTTTACTGTAACGTGCTCTGCCCGAAGCGATGCCAAGACGTTGAAAAAAGACTTCAAAGTCATTGCCAGAACCCAGTTTATTTATTCTTTTAACAAGAAAGAGGAAAATGCCTTGAGTGACAATAGTTAAAGTATAATTTTAGTTTGCTTCCAAGTACTGTGGCAATTATTTATCCTGCAGCCACAGTCACTACACAGTCTTTTCCTAGTATGCTCTAGAAAGAGCTCACAGAAAGAGTCAAGATACCATGAATTGCCTGTGACCCCTACATTACATGCACCTCATCAATTGCATTCTCGGAGGAGCAGAGTCGTCATTCTCAGGGTCAAAGAAATCAAACTCTCAAGAGGAGAATTTAACTCGCTATTTTTAATCATTGAGAAGACCCAGTGACCTTCCTCCTCCTGAACTTCCACTATCCCAAGCTCTCAACTCAGAGAAACCACAACAGTTCCAGCATGGCTCCATGGAATACAATCAGAATTGAGATTCTATAGAGAAACCCTGGTAAATTTGAAGGACAGTGTTGTAAAAACCAGCCTGCTGTGCTCCCCAGCCACCCAAAGTCAGAGGCCTTCCAGGAGACTGGAAGAAAGTGCAAGGGAAAGCTGCTGTGTTAGCATCTTGTGTGCCTGCCTCTGGCTTGTGCATAAATCTCTATAAACTACACAAACACTTTACTTTTCATATATAAAGCCTCCTGGTCATGCTACAAAGGCAAGTTCACAAAACTGTTGTACAATGGTGTATCAGCTGCAAACAATAAAACTCTGGAATTTATACCAGCTGAGAATCACACCATTTATTCTAGGCACTCAGTTTTTCAAGTGGATATTTCTTTAAAACCCACACTCTACAAGTTATAATAACTTTTGGTATATCGTTTATTTTCTTTTGTCACTGACCTGGGGACCTCTTTATATTCTCTTGATGGATTTTTTTTATACCAGCTCTCATACAGAGATTTTCCTTCAAACCCCTCGTCAGGACTTGGTATCTAGAAAAGGTATATTGTAAAAAAAGACAAAGGGTACAATTTTAAATGTTACCAAGCAACAAATCTACAACCTGTCATCATGTAAAGCCTATGGCTTAGGGCAATGAATAAGTCACAGTCTTAAGTCCCTCAACCTTTCTGCATTTCCATTTTAACATTTCAAATACGTAGCATTTTCCAGAGGAACAGTTTATTTGCTAAAAACAGGTAATTTTAGATGGAAGAAAACACAGGGAAAGTAAAACATTTCAAGTCAACATTTACATTCTGATATTTCTTTATGAGATTTTTAGCCATTTAATTTAAATATTAAAAAAAAAAAAATCCCTCACAAAACCAAAACACTTTGTCTCACTTTGGCAGGAAATTTCAATTTTGTCTTGGTTTAATTCAAAACTGTTTCTACCTTGTTTTAGTTCACAAAAATTATTTTCATGGATGCAGCAGTAACCTTAGAAGGGCAAAGTGTACAGTACTTGGTGTTTATGTCATCATAGCTACTACAGAGGTATACAAATCGTGATCATCCTAAAGTTCATTTCTATCACTCTTTTCAGACTACTTTCCAGATTACTGAGCAGGTTAAACACTGTGGGTATTTTTTAATCTTTCCTTTTTATTGATGGGCTGCTGAGGTTTTATTATCTTTAATCTATTAAAGATTATTAATATCTATGTTATTATTAATATCTATATTTACCATCTAAGAATTACTCCACAATAGCGATCAAAATAAACCTAATATATTTGCTTTTTTGGTCATGAAGCTAATTGTTCATAGAACAGTGTTAACACTTTTTGCTGCAGATTAACTTTGGACAGGATCACTCAGGACCTGCCTCCTGATCAGCATTCTCTTCAGACATCAGCTGCCAACAAGCCGTGGTTACATGCATTCATCAGCCTTTGTTGGTACTTCCCAGCTCGAGGAAGGGTTACACAACCATGTTTACTGGTATTTAGGTCAACATTTAATGATGGCTCTTGGTGCCCAAACTGAGACTCTGCTGACCTGATTTTCTGACCATTCTGAACACCTGCACTTAGTGCAGGTTACCATGGGAACTGCAGGTGATCAGCTCTTCTGCAGTTCAGGACAGAAATACCTTTATCTGGGCACCTAATTTTAAGAGAGTTAAATTTTATTTGTTGTCCTTCAATTGCCAGAAGATTATTATACTGAATTACTACATTTCCTTTACTTTTCTACCAGTCTAATGCCAGCTTTCAAGAGATAACAAATTATCAACCCTGGAAAAGACAGATGACTGAATATATACAGCAGATGAAGGCAGATATAGTAGATTCATAGAATATATACAGTAGTTGAATGTACATTATATATACGTATATAAAACACACACACAGAAGACTAATTAAATGTTCATGCTTTAATACAGATGAACAGGAAAAAAGAAGGAAAAAAAAGCCCTTAGTGCCAGCCTCTAAGACCCACTCTCAAAGCAAGGAACATCTTACATCTAAGATGGTGAGGCTATTTCCTGAGACAGGTCCCTACCTTTTAATTTTGTGTGCCACACAAATATGTGTGAGAGCATCATGGTCAGAGCCAATGAATATCTTAACAGGATACACCGAAGCTGAGCACATTGACCAAACCTGCCACATCATGCTAAAACCAACACTGTAACAAGCCTGATTTCTTTCCCTGCCTACAGGGAGTCGGAGTCTCCCACTACCATGGGCACCCTATTAGTTGGACTGGCCAAATTTGTGCTTGTTTCTGTCCTCTGGCTCATGGCATTTTTTATTCTTTTGTTCTTAGAAGGAATACTTTCACAGGAGGAGTGGAGAAATCCCCTAATCCTGAATGGCTAATAATTTAAAGGTATAACCTTGAAATCCCTTTGCCCCTCCTGGGAAAAAGCTCCAGTTACTTAGCTATGGACTTAAAAGGGTTACTGCAGTTAGAAAAGAAAGAAACATCTGACACCATATTTTATACACAGAGCCCCATCCAGTAAGTGAGTGCTGAACATGCTGGCTAAAAATTTCAAGCGATATTACCTCTTTAGTCAGACTGTACACCAGTCTGTACATCAGTGGTGTGCAATCCACTCGCAGGGTGTAGTTTCCTGAAAAACAGGAAAAACTATTTATCCAAAGAAGCAAGTTCTACTCAGCTGAAACCTCATGCCATTATTTAATAAGAAAGGGACTAGAGCGCTACACTCTCTACAAGGAACAAGCTAATTCTCCCTGTAGAATAGTTCTCCTGTGATTTTGCCAGCGCATTTGTATTGACTAGGATGAATTACAGCCCAGCTGTTGAACCAACCCTTAAGAGCTTTTCTTATGTCCCTATGTTTATTACACACGTTATAAGAGGAGAAGCTGACTCTAAAGAGTTGCCATAGAGCTGCTGACAGGGGCACAACACTTCTTGTCCCTTCCCATTACTTCCCAAATAGTGTAGCTACTGTAATGGACTTCTTTCCTGAAGCAACAGGAATATCTGAAGGATACTTTATGACTCTGGGTTGCAGTTTCCCCCCATATCTACTCCCAAACTAATGCAACAGCATTATCACATTGATGCTTTCATGGATCTCCAAGCCAAAATGCCTCCCAGTCATCTGTAGATGCCACCACTATTCCTGTAAAACACGTCAACACTATGTACCTTCGATGGAGGAATCTGCATTGATATAAGCCACTCCTCGTGCTTGCAATACTTTGGCATTTTCCTATGAGAAGAAAAAGAGGAAGAAAATGCTGATGAACTTTTTTTTCCTCAGAACTATTTTCCCATCCACAGAAGTAACAGCTGTTTAAGGGAAAGACATCATATACTGCAAGGAGCTATATATTCTTGGTAGTTCAAAAGGAAACTTAAGAGAGTGTGTGTGTGTGTAAGGAAGAGAGAGGGAGGGAGGGAAGAACTGTTGCTTTCTGGTACAGATTTCTCAAAGATCTGCCAGCGTGAAAATTGCTTTGAACACTATTGGTTTACCTCAGCCCACTCCGTTGACCCTAACAAGCCAAATTCCTCTGCATCCCAGCTTGCAAATATCACTGTTCTCCTTGGCTTCCATCCTGCAATAAAAGACCATGAAAATTGTATTACAGAAATAAAGACTGCTTGTTACATGGTAACTTATGTGAAACAAATGTCATTTTTGGGGGGGGTCATCTTTTATCCTGATCTGTGGGGCAAGAGGTGTGTTTAAGGAACTTTAACACCAACTTCTTCACTAATCTAATCTAATAATGGTTTGCTAATTTTGTAGCAATCTCACTTCTACTTCAATATTGCACCAAATAAGGTATTCTTTTTCTTCTCTCAGCTTGAATTGCAAGAAAATTTTCTAAAATTTAAAACTCTGAACAAGGAAAAATAGTGTGCTTGTGCACAAATTCTTGAAAGAAAGATTTTCTACTCTTTTTGCTCTGTTCAAGTACACATTGTATACCAGTGTCTACTTTGACAGAAAAGTGTTTGGCATGTTTTCATATCTATTACTGAATTTCTTTGACCTGTTTCCCAAATTCCAGATTTCAGAACCTAAGGAATTCCCCATAATTTTGACAGATCACCTTCAAAACTGTCCTGGTTTCAGCTGAGATAGAGTTGATTTTCTTTATAGTGGCTGGTATGGGGCTATGGTTTGGATTTGTGCTGAAAACAGTGTTGATGATACAGAGATGTTTTAGTTGTTGCTAAGCAGTGCTTATACTAAATCAAGGACTTTTCAGCTTCCCATGCTCTGCCAGGTGCACGGAAAGTTGGGGAGGACATGGCTGGGACAGCTGACCCCAACTGGCCGAAGGGATATTCCATACTGTATGACGTCATGCTCAGTATGTAGAGCTGGGGGGGAAAGGGGAGGGACGTTCAGAGTGATGGCGTTTGTCTTCCCACATTATGTGTGATGGAGCCCTGCTGTCCTGGAGATGGCTGAACACCTGTCTGCCCATGGGAATTAGTGAATGAATCCCTTGTTTTGCTTTGCTTGCATGTGCGGCTTTTGCTTTACCTATTAAACTGTCTTTATCCCAACCTATGAGTTTTCTGACTTTTCCTCTTCTGATTCTCTCCCCCATCCCAGCGGGGGTGGGGTGGGCGAGTGGCTGCATGGTGCTTGGTTGCCGGCTGGGGCTAAACCACGACACAACTTCTCTTCCCACACCTCTCAAGTGGATGGACCACAAGGCAGGGACTGGGGGAGAAAAGTCCCTCTAGTGACCACTATATAGTGATTCATGATCACTTATCACTATATAGTGATTTATGATATTTAAAGATCTTTCCCTTGAAGTTCTGCATGCGATTTAAACGCAGACCAAATGGAACAGGCTCTATTGCCCTGCCTCTGCATCTTTGCCCAAAGTTTTCTTTGAAGCTACTGGAACCTTTTCATCTTTTGCTCCCTTTCTTTTTTACCTTTTTTTTTTTTCCCCCAGCTTGCATTCAAAGCCAGTTTCCCCTGATATCCAATAACTGGGAGGAAATGGACAGAAGACTAAATGTCAATAGGTTTTAACTGTAATGGGTAGGCAAAGAAAGCTCCTCTAGCGGAGTTATTTGAGTTATGTCAGAGCTTCTTTCCATGAGATGTCAGATAGGAGACAGCATTTGCTCTGACAGCAGCAGAAACTTGGTACAGTTGACATTTGTTCCTATTCTAATGTAACTAGGCATGAGGTATTTTTAACCATTGCCTCCTACGATGTTTGCACAGCTCATTCTCTGCATTACACAGACATGCTTTAGTTATTCTTGGGTCTGTCTCCAAACTACCATCAAATGCTAAGGAGGCTCTCGATGTTGCCCAGATGAAGCCTTGATGAGTCCACCACTGTATCAATTTTATAGGACCATTGAAACATCCAGTCTGACTGGCCTCAAATAAGCAGTAATCAATTGTACCTAAATGTCATATTTATTTCGGTATCCCTCATTTTGTGTTTTGTTTTCCTTTAGGTGTACTTTCTCTTGAGTAGAAGTTCCTCACATATACCAAGGTTGTAACTGGAACTAATTAACAGCTGCAGAGCAGTGTGCTTACTGGAGACATCAGTGAGATAAATGTGTTTAATTTTCAGCATATGCTTAAATCCCAGAGAAGAAATCAATGGGCACTGCTGAGAGCAGTGATTTTGGTGTGCATTATCCTTTCATTACATTACCTTTCCTTTTCAGTTTTCCAAAGCTCCTCACAATCTCGTGAACCACAGCTGCCCCACTCTGAGGATCAATGCCACCAAATACCCAGGAGTCGCGGTGGCCTCCCAAGATGACATACCTATCTAGAGAAATTAATTATGGAGGTTTACTTAGAAAAACTTTTTTCCTGCCATAGAGCTGTTAATTGGAAGTAATATCTCATTTTCCATGTAGGTTTCAGGAAACAAAGTTTAATAGTTCATAATATACATGATAGAAAGGCAAAAGACATTTTAAATCTCCAAAGACATTTTTCTGCATTTTCAGCCAGTGCTAAAGAATTTGTCAAACTCAATAACTCAATCCCATAAGACTTAAAACCTCCTAAATTCCATAGCGTTACTTCTATAATTAGAAATACTGCAGCTTTCCTCTGAAGATAGAAACATGTTTCCATATTTTACAACAGTAAGTTTCATGGTAAAGCTGATCCACTAATTATATTTGTACAGCACATCAACTCACAACACTAAGGTGTGCTGAATGCAGTATTTCTCTGAATATGTATATAGTCAATCATAAAAAGGGTTGTCCAAATCATGACAGAGATGTGATTAATAAGATCAAAGTCAGACTAGATCTCTGTGCTACTATAATATGGTCAACAGTTGCGTTTCAGGCAACAGGGAAATGCTGCAGTTACAAGTTAAATGACGTTATCGTCATCCCAGGGATGTCTATATATCTGGTTTTTTAGAGTGTAAAATCACACTGGTTACAAAAGATTGTAAGACAGCCAAAAAGTCAATAGTGGTGGATATGATGTCTTCAGACGGAATGCAAAATCCATTCCTGTGTTATTAGGGAAGAATATCCACTTAAGAATATTCTTTCAATTGCAAAGTTACTTGCCTGAAGACAAGTAATTCTGTCTTAGTTATGACTCCCCCTTGAAAATCAGCATTTACAGTGAAAGTGCTGACATACCCTGAACCATGTGAAAGCTGGTGCAATAAATATTTCAACACCAATGATCATGTAGTGCAATATTTCAGAGAAAAGTATATTCCTCATTTCCCCCTTGTAACTATGAAGTGCATGTAGAGGTCACTGCACGCTCACATTACACTGAAGACAAATTACTTTACCTGGTTCCACTGTGCCTCTGATGGTACCAATCACATTGTAAATCCTTGTTACGTCGTTGTGGCTATGAATGTGCATTTTCACCTTTCTAGGGTATCGGGAAGAAAACCCAAAGAGAAAATCCACCAGATTAGATAATAAAACAACTTGACAGCTTTCAAAAGTGTACAATATAAATTGTAAGGAAAACATTTCGGCCAAATTTACCTTCCATTAAACCAAAGTAAATCTGAAAAGATGTCAGTGTAGTTTTTTCTGGATTTATATTTGTGCAACTGAGAACAGCATTTAGCCCTTGAAAGCTATGTACTGTTATTGATGTCAGTAAGATTTATACGGATAACAGGCTCAGAACTCCAAATTCAAAGATTTTTTGCTAGCAGCTAGTTTTTAAATTTGGAAGAGTGAAAGAAAAATGAAAACCATCTAATGTTAAAAAGGTAAATAGTTCTAATCATCTAGAGGTTGGTGCAAATCAGAAATTACTCCAGCACAGTCAATACTGACGTGGCAGCTCAGGCAGCAGAAAATCAGACAACATGAGTTGCATCAAGAGACTTTTTTTGTTTATCTACAACACAGCTGGAGGTGCAACAACCCATCCTCAAGGGTTGCCTGTATATTTTTCAGAAAGAATTTTTCATGTGGTATGACTAAGACATAGGGAAAAGGTCAAACGGTTCATACAAAGTCAGTGCAATAGCTCAGCCAATATTGAAACACCTGGACTTTAGTCCTAAACTGTAATTACTAAATCAGTTTAAAAACAATCTGAAACAATAAAAATGACATTGTAGTTAAAGCTTTTTTTCTGGAAAACTTGACTTGTAGGTTAATATTGTTTTATATGAGACAATAGGTAAGACCAGAAGCTGGGCCCACATGAATTTAAAAAAGACCACACACAAATTCAGTTCTCAAAAATAATCAGTCTCATCAAATAGTTTGTCAAAGGCTAGATGCTTTTCAAATGAAACTGGTTCAAGACTAGCTAGAAACTAAAGCAATTCAGTCATATCCATCCAATCGATGTAAATCTACTGAAGCTTTGCACCGAGTGCATTTCAGCTCAGGAAATGGTCATAATAAAAGAAATTATACAAAAAACCTCAACTACTCTACCTTTGGTCAAATTCTATTGCTCCACCTGTTTTTCTCTGATCCCAAGCACCTTTTCCTTATGAAACAAAACTGACCTTGTAGAATAATTTGTTGTGAAACCAGGACCAACGTTGTAAGATACATTCAAATTTCCTTTCCAGCTACTATGTGGTGGTGCATATCCTCCCATATTACTATTATGAAAAAAAAAATTATCATTATTAGTTACAGACATCTTACAATAGCACCAAACACAAATGAGGAACCAGGAACCACTCTTTGTTACGTCCCATGCACACACAGACCACAATGATGGTCTTTGTCTTAGACAATTTATACTACAAGCCTCCACAGGAGAAAAATCTGTCTTTTTAGCTACATTAATACTAGTAAAGTAACACAGAGGAATAGTCCTGGGCTGTGAGATCAGCTTGCAATGGCCTACAGCTATCCTGGAAAACAGTGTTGGCCTCCAAAGGTTTTGCATACAAACTGCCTCTTGTAAATGGTCCCTGGAACTTTCTACTGCCTTGAACTGCATTTGCATTTGAATCAGCAGAGAGTAACTTGGACCATTCTAACAGTTTAACAGCATAGGCAGTTGTCTTCCAGTGCCTGTCCCTGCACACTGTTTAATCTGGTAGCACAGACAAGTTGATGTGTTTCAAAGACGTCTAAAACTGGAGAAATATGATCAGTCCAAGTCACCTTTTCTTGTTCCATTGTCAAAGGTGAGATGTTTTTTCTCAGTTAACACAACTGGAATGCAGTAATTCAGTGGATTGCAATTACCCATACTTATTCACCTGTTCTAAAGGATTTATATTTTTTACATGAATTTCTGAGAAACATTAAAAAAAATATTAAAAAGTATGCTGGATGTTCTGGTTCTTATTAGGCAAAATATATTTATTGTAAATGAAAGCACATCCTTTACTGTAAATGCATATTTCAGGCAAGCTTTATTCCACAAAACACTTCAGCATGTCTTGAAGTCCTTGGTATATTTTTATATAAAAATATGATAGCAGGAATAACTAGAAGTTATGACTTCTCAAGACAAAAGGATAAAACAAGGACCCAGTATTTTTAGAGGATTTATATTTAATTCATAATTATTAAAACCAAGTTCTAGAATTATTTACAACTTATTGAAGAGAAATATCTAGCTACATCATATTTATACATATTAATCTGCTCTACCACTACTAGTTGGCAGTGGAAAAAAGAGGTTTTTTAACCTATACCTTTATCATTATGAGCAGTTATCCTCGTAACAGTGATGACTGTAAAGTTTGAAAGAAAAGACAGCCTGGAGATATATTAGTCCATAAAAGTTTGGGAGGAAATAGGAAAAACACTAGAACAGTGTTAATGAACATCAGGTATGCAAAGACACCAAAGACAGTAAAATTCTGCCTCATATAAAAATAAGTAGCTTCAATACTTCAGAGGAAAACCTGCATAGAGAACCAAGATAGAATTTTTTTTTTTTACTCAATATTCAAACAGAGGCATCAGACAGAGCAGAATGATTGCTCATTTGATTTAGATACAAAATTCCTATACAAATACACACCCAAGATTAGGTTCACTTATTGCCCTAAACACTTATCTTTGGTACTGTTGCCAACCCTGGTATTTCCTGCTCTGTATCTCTACAGCTGATACAGATGACTACTGCTACATTTTTAGAAGAATGATACACTTGCCAACTCAATCACATCTTAGTTTTTTCAGAGAACTTACTTGGTTTGTTAAGATAATTATGAATTTTAATGCTGTCCTCTGGCAAGCTGGTAGCCTGTCTTCATATCACTTGCATGTTTAGTAAGCACACTTACTTACAAGTAGATGTCTATTAAATCCCCTATAATACTCCAGTTTCTCCAGTGTCCTTATATTAGTTTGCTAGCATAATTTCATATTTACGCAACATAACACACCTGATGAGAGAAAGCATATGTCCTCATTTAACATAGGACAGTATAGATACTGTCCCATCAAGCATGCATGGCAAGTATATCCCGGGACAAATGAATGACTTTGTGGTCTTTTTCACAGGACAGGTATCATGCCATCCTCAAAAAATTTTGCTTTTATTCAAACTGAGAGGCACTTCATACCTTCAGTATACTTGACTTATCATGATATATTACAAATGATCCTCTCCAGATCACTCTGCACATATCTGATATGTAGTAATAGATAACATGTTTACCTCCTACAGAGAACCTACTGACAAACATACACTATTTCAGTAGCTACAGTAGAAGCACAGTGCAAAAGTCTTTTCCTTTTCTTTTCAAATACTCTCATAACTTTCAAAAAACAGTCTGTTTAAAATTCCTCATGTCTTCCATACACTCACCGCAGTAATGACTCAGCATCATGATAGCCAATGGGATGAACTGGAATTTTTGGGAGACCTACACCACTGGCTTTGTCTAATCGGTAGGTATATTCTGAAAGCAAAAGACAGATAATTTCATATTTACGACTCTCAGAAGGAATTTGTACAGTTCATAGCACAGTCCTAACACTGGAGTCAGGGATAATCGTTTCACTTTCCTCGAAGTCGGGCTGACATTTCTTCAGTAACTTCATTCTTTATGCTTTATCAACATGTTTTCAGAGAGACAGTAACAAAGATTCTCCCACAGGGTCTGCAGTCATGCATTTAGAGATGGCTGGAAATTTTAAAATTGTTTGCTAATTTTTTTGCGTCTAAATGCTTTTAGGTAGAAATATTTCTCTCCATGGAAAGGAACTTCAGACTAAGCCACATAAGCTCACAGAGAAAGAACAAGAGCAAAGAGGGATCCTGTAGTCTGATGCTTGGAACATTCAGCTAGGAACTAAAAAAATTTTGCCAGTTGATAAGAGATGAAGATAAAATCTTATACACTGGGCTACTGAATATTGTGTTTTGCTGTTTTTGTGAACGAAATGAAGTCTAGGTTTTGTTCTGACAGAACTCACATACAAATCATGGTTTTTTACAAATGAGAATCTTGATTTTCACAATGTGGACAAAATTTGATGTTTGCGAGCCAGCAGGTATGGAATAGTCTCCTCCTTAATACAACATTAACAGGGACTCTTGTTGAGGGAAGCAGATGGGGATTCATCTATGAGATCACTGACTCTAGCATGAGGAACCAGAAATCTTCCTCATGGTCTGCTCCTGCCATGCTGCTGTTGTGAATATGTATCCTCTTCCAGCTCAAATTGTGCTGGTTAGAGGCAACCTTCCCCATCACTTAGGGACTGCTCTTCTTGAGGTGACTGCCTCTCTCAAATATGCTGGTTCAAGTGCTGGATGAACAGTTCTTAATGCATTTCAGTCAAAATGATCTGGGTTAGGTGCTAAATGAAAAAGCTTAGGCAGAGCTCAAATGAGCAGCTGAGGAAGCATGAGGTAAAGGCAATGAACCAGTGGGGAATAGTCATCTTCTCAGGAGCCTCAGCTGCAGCCCAGTGACATGAGTCCCAGCATGAAAGGTCTCAGCATTGCCAGGAGGGGCTCTTGTGGAGGGAAAGCAGCCCAAATCATGCAGAAAGTGAAGAAAAAGTGAAGAAACCTGTGAGCTGTGCAGGCTGGCTCCTTGCTGACTTACTGATGAGAAGCAGAAAGAAAAGACTAGGGCTTCAGCTGTCGAAAACTTGTGTCATGATCTCTGGGCTGACTTGGCTATGTCTGTGAAGGTAAGCAGCCCAGCACTGCACTATGTGGCTCCCTTAACATCCCCTCACTTTCTCTCATGCGCCATTTGCAGAAGTGTCCTACTGATGTGAAGCCCAAAGCTCCCTCTTCTGAGCAACAGAAAGACCAAGAAAAAATGTGGTTTATTCCAAGGGAAAGAACATCCCCATTACCTTCCCCCTCTTCCTGAAACCAGACCCTAAGAGCATGACTTCTCTAGTGTCACTCACCTTTTGCAGGATAACCTGGTGTCAGAGGATCCCCTGCCCCATTCAGGTTTAATACATTTCCACGCTGGGCTCCTCCACCTGGAAGGTTCCAGCCATCTGGATAAGCATCTACTCCTGGGGCGCAGTAGTCAGCAGGGTCAGAGTACAGAATAACTCCCTTGGCACCTGCCAATTCAGCATTCTTCACCTGCAAAGCACATCTCCAGTCCCTATCCAGTCCTTTATAGCTCAACACAAGAGTTCAAGAGGCAAAAGAAAGTATTGTAAGTTACAGTGACTATTCCTCAAGGCCTTTTACAGTGCTTGGGCTAAGTAAAGGGCCCATAACTGTCTCATATAATTAAATTTCCTGAAAATATATATGCAGATATCAGGTTCCATATGAAAGTAAGAGGTTTGCTGCTGCTTTGAATTTTAGTTAGGAGATAACCGCAGTAACATGGAAAACAATCCTTCACTATTACTACATAACCTGATTTTGTATTCTGTCATCCAGATCAATACAATCAACTGACTGTTGAAATGTACACATCAGGATGGAAAAAACTGTATCACACTGATGCAACTTTATCTTTCAGTTAGCCATGTATTTACCTTATTTACCTAAATGATCTCCTAACATATCTCAGGGTTCAGACTACACAGAAAGATCATTATTGGAGAGCTTGAAACTGTCTTTGGCTGTGAACAAGACTAACTCCAAAGAGTGTGTAACTTAGGCTTATTATGGCAGAAGGACTGACTTGTACGCTGTTTTGATTTTTAAAAGTGTTCTCATGTGACTTTACTATTGTATAATCCTGGTTGGTGGAGAGAGAGAGAGAGAAAATATGTCATTCTGACATCCCAATCTGTTTTGCCACTAGATAAGACAGTGATGTATAGTGACTGAGTGACAACTAATCCTCAACAGTTTTAAATTTGGGTATTTTAATTCAGAAATACCATAGCTTTTTTTAGGAAATACAGTACTTCCCTTCATCTTCTATTCTATTCTTGCACACCATTAAGAAGTTGGAAAATCACAGTACAGTTCTCCAGATTTTATACAGACTACCGAATTCTTCAGTGTATAAACAGTCATTAGAAATACTACCATAAGAATGAACATTATCATCTTTTTGTGTCAATGAGGGCATGTAATTTCCAAATCACAGGACAACTGCCTCTCTAGATATTAGTAACTCTGAGGTGTTTCTATTTAATTTTAACAAAAGATTCATAGACAGTAATACCTTCTTCAATTTTTAAGTCTTTTCCATTCAGATAGTATCTTTAAGAGTGGTAAGCAACTTAGTGAAAATATTATCTGACCCAGAATACAAGTTACATGTCACTTTTCACTGGTGAAAATGGTATGTATGTAAACCAGTGAGTTACCCACTTAAAAGCTCACAGATTAGTCAACAGCATATAGTAAGAGTTGGCATTCCAGTGAGGAGATTCAGTGTTTGACACCCTTAGGTAACTGAGAAATACAAATTATAGTCCTGCCCAAATTAGGGTCAAACTAATTTTTGTACAAGAGCCAAACACATTTAAAATAGACTGTCTTCTTACACCCCTATTGAGGAAATAACTTGTGTATATGCCTGAAGTATGCACATGATTATGTACTTTCCTGTCAGGCCATGGAAATCTGCAGAAATCTGTAGTTTAAAAATATTTATATGGTAGGGACATTGAATAAACAAATACAGAATTTAAAATAACCTCCATACAGTTATAGTCTCTGCCTGGTGTACAGAAACCATTGCAAAGAGACACAATATAGGCTTCTTAAAGCACAGTTGAACCAATAGGGAAGAATAGTCTAGTTCAGTTCAGAGTTAGAGTGTATCACCCAAGAATGTTAGTAACATTTTGGAACAATTTATAGTATGCAAATGAATATAAAAATATGTAACATTTTCCAACTTATTTACTTTTATTCTATAGATGTATTATCTAGATATTAAATATTTATTTTATATCTTCTACTAAAGAATCATCTTTGAACACAGCTTTATGAAAAACTCAGTTACACTAAAATCTCCAGAACTCTTTAGGTAAGTGTTTCAGTCTCTTGAAATCAACTGAAGGACAGCGCAAGTAACATTTTTATATAGAGTCATTACCTTATTTCCTCTGAAGATCTTCCCATATCTGGCAATAACAATCTTTCCTGTACAGTTAATGCCCATTTCACGTTCTAGCTTAAAGAAGTCCTCAGTGCGGCCATAATTCACATACACTAATTCACCCTGATAGAAAGACGTAGAATTTGAAACAAGAATGTCAACAAGCATGTCAAAAGGAGGATGTGATCTAGTGAGAGAATAAGCTGGGAACAATGAGCATTGGGACTGGATCTGATATGAATTCTTCTTTGATCATGAGACAATTAGGTACGCAAGTGACTTCTAATGAATTTAGACTCCTACCATCCAAAGCTGCCAGACTTTGCCCTCAATGGAGAATGTTAAGATATGACTCGTGAATCAGAAACTTAAGAGTAAGTGTTCAGAGTACAGCATTTACTTCTCTTCATAGTCTGTTTAAGCTGTAGTCAGTCTTGGACAAAATACTTGGAGGTATTTTGGACCCAGACACCACGATAAATATCAATTGTATTTTATGCAGTAGACTGAATGATGCCATATCCAATGAAATTCTCAGGACTTGATTCTTATTCAATACAGCAGAAGCTACAGGTGGTTGACTACCAAATACACCTTGCACATGAATAAAGTATTCTTCATGATTGTATTTCAACCATGTTATTCAATACTTGATGCGTGATTCATCTTCCTTAATGTCAGCTACCTAAAAGTTATGTGCATTGTCTAAGAAGGTCCTGTAGTGCACTCCATAGCCACTGAAGAGCTAGGAAGTTCTCTGAGAACTCACCCTTCCAGGAGAATTCACTCCAAACCTGTTTTAAACACCTATTTTAGGAAGGAATAAATTGCCCTCTGGATATACCTCTCATTGATTATACCTCAAAGACTGTTTTAGAGTAAATACCTATAAAAAGCCTAAAAAACTGCTTTAGGAAAGATGCCTACACTTTCAGACAACTAAAATTAGGTGACAGGAAACTCTTCCTTAGCGCATTTCTCCATATTACCAGACACCTCCAGAGAGATCTTCAATTTAATTTCAAAAAGGTATAAGCTTAAATCTCTTATACTGATGAAAACTGCTGACTAGACATTCAGGTGGTCTCATATAACAGCACACAGCATGTCCTGATAAGACTGTGGTACAGTCATTTTGACTGTACTGGTTTCATCAGTAAACTGCTCAAGTTGCAATTTCTTCTTAAATTAAGCAAAATGAACTCAGTTAGGATAAATTCATGAAATAAAGGGGACTGTATATAACAAGGCAAGCAGTTTCACACCTAGTAAGATTCTGGTCCTCTCTGGTAAGGGAATAATTCATCAACACAAGGATTATTCTTGAGGAGGCTTTTCTGACTTTATGGAGTAGTTTTCCCTCTCAGTAAAATCAAGTGTAACTCTACTGAAGTCAAGACAGTTCTTCTAGTCCATTTAGATTAAGCAAAACGGGAATTTGGTCCTCCATTCTAAAATAATTTATTTAGAATATCTTGTACAGAATAGCTACATTTGTAGGCTATTGTATTTTTTATGACAAACACAAAAATTTCAATAGTTGATTTCAATAGTTTGTCTTACATAATTGCAGAGCTGTAATTATAACAATTAATAGCGGCCTGCTGGGTTCTCATATTCAGGGCCCTTGTTCTACAATGAAGTGCAAAACAAGTTAACTTGAGAGCAACATTTTATGGTGAAAACCTGTTCACACTTCATGGGTTTTTTTAAATAATGTGTTTGATTAAGTAGATGCCATCACATAAAGAAAAGAACAGTTCTGATCTTTAGAAGAAGGTGTCATAACTATATCTGATATAAAGTATATAATCCATACTCATAGCATTTTTCCTGGTGTTGCAGAATAATTCATATTTATTCAATATCTAGATTTCTGAAACTACATTAAAAGGTACTTTATTTGAAGATATTTGATATATTGCATAGTAAATCAGGCTTCCTTAATTAAATTCTTGTAGCATCTCTGAAAATTCTTAATCTTTAACTTTCATTAACAGGACTAAGAACTACATCGATGAAATAAATTTCTCATCAGAGCATTGTGACAGTTTTGGATCAGAATTTCCTAGTGATGTGATAAAATCCCTCATGTTTATAAAACTATTACAAAATACAAGCTTTGAGAATGTAGTGTGGACTCATAAAATGTCTTGTCTGGGCTTGTTTAGCATAGTTAGAGATCTCAAGCACACCTCTTACTTGTGACCATCATTAACAGGATGGGAGTGCTTTTGCCGTCACTTAAAAAGGAAAGGAAGAGCAGAATTTTACCATTATTTATGATGCTAATGTTCCAAACTACTACTACTGTCTGACAGAATGTGACTTCGCTACTTTGTCTGCTTTCTGCTAAATATTTCTGTTAAAATAAGTTTCTGCTCAAAGCTTAACTGTTTTCATATGACTGTTTATTGGGATTTAGTTGAAATACACCACACAGAAGAAACATACGTTTTCTAACAATCTGTATGAGAGATCAGGATATATTCCATTTTCCATCTACTGAGAACCAGAAATGAGTGAGAACTACTTCTAAATCTCTGCAGGGTCTCACTCTAGCAGGCAAGTAGCTACTATCCCACTCTGATAGTATTTAACCTTCAAAACACAGTCAATGCCACTTTTTTTTAAAAAGCAGCTGCAGGAAAAAGTAATAGTGCTAGCAGCACTGAACTGTATTCCCACAACTCCCTGATTAGAGCACTCACCCAGAAAATGTCAGACCTGTGTTCTCGGCCTCTCTCAGTATGAAGAACTTTGATCCACTTCTCCCACTTTCCAGGAAGGTGGCCTACTTGTGAGACTACAGTTAGCCTGGGGTGCAGGTACTTTACAATGTTCTCCCTTCATTGAACTTGGAGCTTTATGCAGGAATCGTTTGCAAAATTAATGAGCAGAAAGAGAACCTATGACCGACAATTGCACGTGGCAAGTTCCAAACATCCCTCTCCACAGCTTAGTTCTGGTTTTTAATAGAATGGCTTTTATCATAAAATACATAAACAGGCCTGGGAGAACTCAGAAGAATCACAGAATTGTATAGGTTAGAAAAGACCTTTAAGATCATCGAGTCCAACCATTAACCTAACACTGCCAAGACCACCACTATACCATGTCCCTAAGCACCTCATCCAAACGTCTTTTAAATACTTCCAGGGATCGCGACTCAACCACTTCCCTGGGCAGCCTGTTCCAGTGCTTGATAACCCTTTCAGTGAAGTGAAATTACCTAGTATCCAGTCTAAATCTCCCCTGGCGCAACTTGAGGCCATTTCCTCTTGTCCTATCACTTGTTACTTGGGAGAAGAGACCGACCCCCACCTCTCTACAACCTCCTTTCAGGTAGTTATAGAGAGCGATAAGGTCTCCCCTCAGCCTCCTTTTCTCTAGACTAAACAACCCCAGTTCCCTCAGATGCTCCTCATCAGACTTCTGCTCCAGACCCTTCACCAGCTTCGTTGCCCTTCTCTGAACTCGCTCCAGCACCTCAAGGTCTCTCTTGTAGTGGGAGGCCCAAAACTGAACACAGGATTCGAGGTGCGGCCTCACCAGTGCCAAGTACAGGGGCACAATCACTTCCCTAGTCCTGCTGGCCACACTATTTCTGATACAAGCCAGGGTGCCATTGGCTTTCTTGGCTACCTGGGCACACTGCTGGCTCATATTCAGGTGGCTGTCAACCAACACCCCCAGGTCCTTCTCTGCTGGGCAGCTTTCCAGCCACTCTTCCCCAAGCCTGTAGCGTTGCATGGGGTTGTTGTGACCCAAGTGCAGCACTCAGCACTTAGCCTTGTTGAACTTCATACAGTTGGCCCCAGCCCATCGATCCAGCCTGTCCAGGTCCCTCTGCAGAGCCTGCCTACCCTCAAGCAGATCAACACTCCCGCACAACTTGGTGTCGTCTGCAAACTTACTGAGGGTGCACTCGATCCCTTTGTCCAGACCATTGATGAAGATATTAAACAGGACTGGCCCCAACACAGAGCCCTGGGGAACACCGCTTGTGACCGGCCACCAACTCCATTCACCACAACTCTTTGGGCCTGGCCATCCAGCCAGTTCTTAACCCAGTGAAGAGTACACCCATCCAAGCCATGAGCAGCCAGTTTCTCCAGGAGAAACCTGGAGTAAAAAGAGCCCTAAAGCCACTGAGTATTCCCACTGATGAGCTATATACATGCTCCCTGTTTGCAGTACAGTTGCAGACAACTGTTCACTGGAGAACATTAGTGCTAACAGCACTAGCTAGGTACCTGGAGCTTTTGTCAAAGTATTATGCAATAAGACGAACATAAGCATCATATTTTGAAACGACAACCTGTCTTTTATTTATTTTTTTTCAGAAGCAACGTTCTTCTATTTAATTAAAGCAAAATCATTTTCTAAAGAAGGAAGCTGCAGCTTTTAAAACTTGTTTTTATTATTTCCCATATCCCATCACTTACTGTAGCTCTCCAGAAACCAAATAAAGCAGTGAAGTTATTCTGTCTTTCTTTGGGGATATTACATTAATGATACAGAGTCAGAATCCATGAATTTTACCTTACATTATGTTCCAAAATTCCCACTGCAATTCTTGAAACACTCAAAGCTGTAATATCCTAGGGTACAGACTATTTGCCTGGTTCTCCAGCCTCCTTTGAGTATCTGAGGCAAATGAATACAAGATACCTTTTGTTTTGTAGACTTGCACAGCTTATTAACAAACTTCAGAAAGTACATGACTCTAATATTGGGCTGTGTGAGTAAAAGCATTGTCAGCAGGTTTCAAAGTCAGATCCAGCTTTAAAGCAGAGATAGGACCAGATGACCTCTAGAGGGCCCTGCCAACCTACATTATTCTATTTAGACAGGAAAGATACTGAGAACAACAACAAAAATTTTTAATCTTACAAAATATTAATTGAAACCACTAATGATCATAGGATAGAAAACTCCTGTTACACAGGGCAGCTTTATAAAAGAAAGTCCGTCAGCTGGTACCATCTGTACAGCAAGACAGAAAGGATTAGTGTTAAGCTCAGATCACAGCAACATTTTTACCGCCAGCTAGAAATGCTAGCAAAAGCCTAGCATGTTCAAGCATACTGTACACTGTGCAGTTATACCCATCAGTGTCAGCCTTGGGCAAGGAGCATTTTGAAAATTAGGTTGTTCATTTGGCTACGTAAATATAACAGTCTTATTTGTTCACAAGATGGGAAACAATGGTGCACAGTCACAGAAATATCTGGAGAAGCTTATGGCAGCTGACAACATTAAAGATTTATTACCATATTTTTTAACGAAAAGGTAAAAATAAAATCCACTTCTGATTCAAACTAGAGAAAAAAATTAAACATGTATGTATGACTGCTCAAGTTGAACACTGCTCCATCACAAAACTCCCCAAAACATCAGAGCTAGGACCTCTTTCCTACTGGTGACATGTCAGGTTTTCGACTAAAGCCTAAGACCCAGGAATTTCACATTATTTTATATCGCTCTATGCTATGCTGTGCTATGCTACGCTACACTACACTATGGTATTCCATCTTTTCTATTTCTATTATTTCTATTTCTGTCCCTATTTCTATTTCTACTTCTGTTCCTATTTCTATTTCTGTTTCGTTTCTACTTCTATTTCTTTTACTCTTCTATTATGTTACCTCAGGCATTCCTTGGGCTGAAAACGCACTGTAGGGTGGCACCACATCTCTAACAGCCTCATATCCTGGAGGAGGAGGCTCAGATAATGATGTGTTGAAAATCTAGTGGGAAAGAAGAAAAGAAAAAAAGTAAACCAAGCAATATGGAAAAGAAGTACTGTCTATTCAGGCACATTTCACGTGCATTTGCAGTTTAAAGGACTCTAGTTTTAGAACTCTAAATGAGGAGTGGCCAAAACTTTAGCAAGCACTGGGCATCCTTTTCAGTATGCAGGTTCAATGTGCGATCTTCCAAATCCCATCTCCACTCTTCACACAGAATCCTGCTTTAATGAACAGGGCGTCCCTTAAGGTGGTCTCAGTACAGCACATAAGAAGATAGATCAGAATGGTAAAAAATGTTTGCATTCTACTCATCCCTGGAGCTTCTATGAGCACTAGAACTGCTCCATAATGAACCAATGTTACTTGTGACAGTACGCCTTGAGGCATAAACTCTAATCTTCAAGAAACTGAATTTACCACAATTACCAATACTGTAAAATGAATCAATGCAAAAAATGATGCTGACCACGGTTGCTTTCCTCTTTCTAAATAACAGAACAATTTTTAAACAATTGAATTACATAAAGTAATTCTCTTACATAATTCTCCTTTAATCCACATATGTCAGTATGCTATATGAATTAGGGTAATTATTAGTATTCCTAGCACATACATTAAGAAACAAAGATACAAAATAGAAAAACAAACTGGAACCCCTCGTTTCTGTGAGCTCTGGATCAGGCCCAACAGCATTAATCGAGCAGACAATAGCTTTCCCTCCCAGTCTTCCCAGGTGTGTGAAGGTGATTTTGTTCCCTGGTTGCAAAACCTGGTGTTTTCTGTACCTCATTTCCATGCTCATCAATTATTGAGATGTAGTTGGGCTTAGTGTCATCAGGATAAGACAGCAAGACATCATAATGAACCAACTGAACAGAATCCAAACCAAACTCCTTCCACTCAGCTTGGATTTGCTGTGCCAGATGCAGATTCTCCTTTGTTCCTGCTAGGTGAGGAAGCCGTGTAAAATTGCTAGAGAAAAAGAAGCAATGAGTCAGGATCAGGCATTGCAGCTCATAATCAGGCTCCTCTTAGCCTACCTGGAAAGAAACTCCCTAGAGATGACCAGATGTACCCAGGCTAAATAAGGACCCAGACTCCTCTGTGTCTATGCTTTCACCTGTCTTACACATAAGTTGAGGTAAAGGGTTTCAGGTTGTCCTGAGTTATCACAGGTGTTTGTATCTTCCTCACAGTGTGGCTTACCAAGAATGGCATGATGACATCAGCTGTGGGGTCTTGTCCTTGCTTTACTCCTTGTCTTCTGGGTGACCTTAGGCCAATCACTCCTCTGCACAATGAGACTGACCTTCCTTGTGAAGTGATAAAATAATTGAATATACTTATCTTTGCATATTCAATTTAGAAATGTGCATAATTACTCTGATCCCTACTTTTAATTAACTGGATATTCTCCTTGGATCCCACTGTTTTAATTAATTTTGGCACAAATACTGATTTATCTAAAAGTTCATTCTGAGTGTGTCTTGTTGGCAAATAAGAGAGAGTTCACAGTGGCTTACAAACACGGAACAGAAAAACTCAACAGCTGGTAACTTAAAAGTCATGCAGCATGAATAACAAATAGTGAAAGATACCATAAATAGTGAGCAACCCATTGTCTGAAAAAAAAGTTTTCCAGACCATTGAGAAAGCCCAGTGGTGAAGTGAGCCGAAGAAACTCCCAGCTGAATGACTTTGTCATCATGATGTCCTCATCCTGTCATATAACCATGCCATCAACATGCCACAGAAGCATGTGTCACACCAGCTGGTGTTAATGAAAGAACTTGGATCCTCAATAAGGAAGGGGTATTAGATTGGAAAAAAAATTAATTATTGAGTTTGAGTGAGAACAAAGCCATCAAACAAGGGACTTCGAAAGAACTATACACTTAGAATAGAATAGAATAGAATAGAATAGATTAGATTAGAATAGAATAGAATAGAATAGAATAGAATAGAATAGAATAGAATATTTCAGTATGAAGGGACCTAAAACGACCATCTAGTCCAACTGCCTGACCAATTCAGGGCTGACCAGAAGTTAAAGCATGTTGTTAAGGGCATTGTCCAAATGCCTCTTAAACACTGACGGGCTTGGGGCATCAACCACCTCTCTAGGAAGCCTGTTCCAGTGTTTGACCACCCTCTCGGTAAAGAAATGCTTCCTAATGTCCAGTCTAAACCTCCCCTGGTGCAGCTTTGAACCATTCCCATGCGTCCTATCACTGGGTACCAGGGAGAAGAGATCAGCACCTGCCTCTCCACTTCCCCTCCTCAGGAATCTGTAGAGAGCAATGAAGTCGCCCCTCAGCCTCCTTTTCTCCAAACTAGACAAACCCAGAGTCCTTAGCAGCTGAATGCTGCTAAATAAAACCATGTTCCTCTGATAATGTCAACATCTAGTACCAACACTGTACTAAAAGTCCCTGTTACAGTGACAGTACCATTTTCTGGATGACATACTGAACCAAGAGCACAGTT
This sequence comes from Mycteria americana, assembly GCF_035582795.1. Classification (NCBI taxonomy): domain Eukaryota; kingdom Metazoa; phylum Chordata; class Aves; order Ciconiiformes; family Ciconiidae; genus Mycteria; species Mycteria americana. The sequence continues at coordinate 212,908,835 of NC_134365.1, forward strand.
CTGTGTTATTGTTAGAGCCAACGGCTGTTTTCTGTAAGAGTTAGGAATGTTTAAGTCTCATGTTTTTATTAAAATTTGATTTATGCAATAACATTCTCCTGTATTATATTCCCATTTAACTGAGTACTGTGTTTTTCTTAATTTCCTCTTCTAATCTGTTGACTGCCTGTACTGGTAGTTCTGAGTAGTGATTAAGTATCTGCCTATTTCACCACAGAGCTGGCTGCATCACAGTAAATGAGGTACAATGTTTCCTGTTGGCATAGAGACAGGGAGTTTAGAGGGCAGAAAGCAGTCCTTTTACAGAGCTGTTGAACAACAGTTGACTTTGTAGGAGCCAAAACACAGGTTAAGACTGTAAGAAATCCTAAGTCTTCAGTTTTCAATGTTTATATAGTCCAGGACATGGCTGCTATGTAGTGAAGAGAACATATTTTCCAGCTCATTTATTTGTAATAGTTTGTGGCAAGTGCAGTTAAAATGAAATGAGTGGAATTGCCACAATCTTATAAACCAAAAACGTTTTTTTAGTAATTTAGTTTTGTAGCAAGATACAACTTCGTGCTATTTAATCAGGCTGGGAATTTAAGGCAAACCTGAATTTGTTGATTAGTCCTAAAATAACTGATACTCTAACACTTTCTTTACACAGAAAGTAAATTTCTATCAATAAACTATGACTTCTGGTGTATTACTGACTGGAATAAATACAGGTTTTAACAAATACTACACTCCCCTAAGAGAAAAATAATCTGTTTACAAGATCCCTAAAATAAACAAATAATAGTGCATCAGCTTCCTTGTAGTTAAAGATTCTAAATTACAGAAATTAAGAAATTAATTACAGTAATTAAACTGTAATAGATTAAAAAAAAAATTATATTGTCATCTTCCATTGTTTGAATTTTCAAGAACAAATGTTAGCAGCTTTTCTTTTAGGATTTAATAAAAGAACTAAGAGTACATTTAGAATCAACTAATTTCAGTACTAAAGGGTAGATGAGATGAAAAAATAATTGGGAAAAAAACATGGTCTTAAAAAAGACTCTAAAGCTTTAAGATTATTAGATTTATTATGAGCAGTGTAATATACCATCAGCTAACTAGCTGGTATCTACTACGTCTGTTGTAGCTATTCACTGTGCAGAGGGAAAGAGCTTGGAAACATATCTTTCTTCATGAAAGTGAGTACAAGGTCGGAATGGTAACAGATTAACACATAAATTTGGTCACAGTATGATAACGCGTGAAGGGAGAACAGCAATAAGGTATTAAAGCCTAAGCTGTAGGAAGAACTAAAGGCTTGAACACTGGTATGATTTTCTTCTCTTTTACATTGATGTACTCCACTATTTTCCATTTAATCTCTCATGGTTTAAGTTCGTTCATACAGCCTAATTTGAAGTGAATGATTTTTCCATAAAAACCAATGTAAGATAAACATTGTTGTAGACTGAAAAAGGACACATAAGAGAAAGGCTGAACCTCTACATCATTTTACAAGCATTCACCAAAGGCTGAGAAAGAGCTTGGCCAGTTTTTAACTACTTTAAGTACTGAGATTACTGACAACTCCTCAACTGTTTCCAACACAAACAAGAATGAGAGGAGCTGAGATGGACTATTTTGTCAATCACAGCTCACTGGGACACATTAGATAAAACCTATGGCCAAGAACCTGCACAACATCCTCTGTCTGCTGGCATCCTTGGGCTGGTTCCTTCTTGAATTTTTTTTGTTTTCTTTTTCTGACTGATTAGTCAGAAATTACTTATTAACATTACTTACTAAAGAAACTGCTTGATGTTTTCAGCTTTCATTTCAGCCATAAATGCCACCTTCATGTCCTCATGAGGACTCACAGACGTCTTCTCTTCTGTAGGTTTTGCAAACCAGCCTGTACAACACACCAAAATACAACAGTAAAAACACCAGAGCAATATTCCCACAACACACACCATTTCTCTTTGGTATCACCACAAGATTTTCACTGTGTATTTTACAACTGTGTTTATCCCAGCACAGACAAGCAGCCACAACCTAATGCAGGCTGCACAGTGATGGCAGTGGCAGTCCCACACACAGTAAGAGGACTTATTTACCTAGGTAGATATTGAGAGGAATAAAATACTATATTATATTTATTCATCACAGTTATTTTACTGTAGATGCTAAGATGACTTATCTATCTTCCTTTAGCACCAGAACATCATGCTGTCAGTCATGTTAGTCGTATCAGTCACCTCAGTAATAAGGCAGCAGCTTTACAAAAATGCACAGAAACACAGACACCCTTTGTAAGGAACAGATGTCTTGTAACTCTTTTCTCACTCTCTGGTCTGTCTGGCTCTTATTCTGGAATCCTTCCCTTACTGTGCAGGCACTACCAGAGTAAGTGATGAGAGGAACACCTGGCTAGAAAGAAAGTGTTTCTGACATCTGTTTTTATTTTTAAGTCAGAGACTGGACAATGTTCTGAGCAAATGCAGCAGCAGTTACATGCGTAGTGCAAATCAGAGAACCGGTGGGAAGCAGAGAGCGGGTAACAAGCTGGCACCAGCGGGGCACTGGTCACTGGCACAGCAAAAGGCTCTTTCCACGAGAGAGTAATCCAGTTAGGGCTTCCCAATGGCACGAACCCCAGGTACATACCAAAAGGCATTTCAAAATACAAGTGGCTCTTTTGTTTTCCTTCCTGGTCTATCTGTGAACCAAAGGGAAGGTAGGGAGGTGAAATCTCTTGTGGCAGCAACCCACAGGCCTGCGTGCTTGGGCCGAGGGGGAGGTGGGACATTAAATTAAAGACTATTTCACGCTTCCTGTCAGCGCTCCTCCAGCCCCGTATTTATCCTCCCGCTTCTCCGGTTTGGGCTAGTGCGGTTTCAGTGCAGCAAGGTCGAGGGGCCTGTCTTCCTCCTCACAAACCCAGCGCCGCTGCTCTTGCCCATAGCATAACTACTTTATTTAAAAGGAAATCGAAAAACAAGTCAAAAAGACACTCTCAACAAAAGACTCCTTCTCCTGCGGAGGAGCTAGAAATCCCAGGAGGGGTGGGTGACTGCACCGGCCGGGCCCGAGGGGTAGGAAGGGAGGGAGGCGTCGGCCGGGCCGAGCACGGACTCGCCTCGGGCACCCCTGGCACAACGCCCCGGGCGCTGGAAACCCGCCCGCTCCTTCCCCCCACCCCGCCCTTCCTCGGTCCGGCTCCAAGCCACCTCCCTCGGTTGGAGGGGCCGGGGGTGGCCGGAGAGCCCCCCGATCCGAAGGGGGGTTAGTCTGCACTGTACCGATGAGGAACCCGAGGAGGAAGAGCCCCGCCGCTGCTCCCAGGACGACAGCCCAGAAGCGGCCTCTGGCTGCCCTGGGGCCGGCCGGCTCCGTGACGGCTCCGAGGGACGTCCACATAGCTGCCGGCCCGGCCCCTCCGCGCCGCTCCCGGCAGCACCCGCCTCGCCGGTCGAAGTTCCTCCGCGGGCCGGCCCGCCCCAGCGGCCGCAGGCGGTGGGCGGGCGCTGGCCGTTGGTCACGGCCCCTTCAGCGGCTCCCGCCTCAGCCCGGCCGCCTCACAAGCACCCCCGGGGCCGCCCGTGAGGGCTCCGCTCTCCCCCACCGCCCAGGGATAAGACCCTCCCGCCGTCACGCCCGGGCGAGTCGGGAGATGTCGGAGCCCGCCCGGGTGCCGAAGCCGCTGCCCGGGCTCTTGCCGCTCTCTCGCTGAGGTCTGTCAGTCGGTCCAGATGTGCCCACCTCCCCTCTGCCTTCCCCCTTTCTCCCTGCATGTCCTAGATATCCTGCCACCCTATATTTGTGTAACTTGCTACAGAGTGGGGTGAGGAGGTAAAGGGATGATTTCGACACCTGGTTCGCCGTGGCTGTGTCACACAGAGCTGTGCCATGCCGTCCTCCACAGGGTACATGCCAGAGTGGCAACACCAGCTGGGCAAACACGGGGGGAGGAAGGTAAAAGCCATTATTTTAAGAGATTTATTTTAAGAAATATTGTACCCCAATACCCAACACTGTCCGAAAGGCTATGAAGACTCTTCAGAGAGATGTGTGCCCCTGTGGAGGTGGGTTGACTACCACACGTCTCTGTGCTCTGTGTTTCTTTCCAGTTTACGGAGGTACAACCCCAAAGAGTGCAGGTGCACCCAGCCGCTGGTTTGAGGACAAGCCTGAAACTGTACACACTTGACTTTGCTGGAGTCTTTTTTCCACCTCTTAAAACCTCCACCATATGGTTTTGGAAAAACCTCTCCGTTCAGTTCAGTCATCACATTTGGGATAAGGCTGTACCTTTAGGTCCATGAACAGAGAGGAACTTTGCACGCAGAGGTGACCTCCTGGGCTCTGCACGGGTTTTCATCCTCAGAACCCTTGCTCAGGTGCCAGCTAGGAAGACAGGTGATGTTTAAGACATAAAGTCTGTAGTTGTGTTTTGTCCATGTCCATGTATAGTATGTTGCACTTCTCAACAGCAACTGCAAGCACTCTAACAGGACTGCTCCTATTGCACCACACTACTTGCTGATGCAGACAAAACCAAAGTCTAGGATGAATTCCAGACACTGGACTTTGACTGACCTCATCTGCAGAGCCCATTGCACGAGGAAATCTTAGTACAAGACCACTAGATGGGCCCTGTGGAAAGCAGAAGTGTTGGTTGCAAAGAGCAATACACCAATGACACAGCCATAGCATGCTTTGAAATTTTATAAGATACCAAAACCTCCAAATAACCAGACAGATGCTAAAAAAACCGCCAGTATTTGTGATATTAGTCCTGTCTCCTGCTTTATACTATCCTATGCAGTCTGGCCCTATTGTGCAAAGGCCCTGCTTTTAATGATACTCTGAGTGGGGTACTCTGCCACATTGTCAAGTCAAACCCAGATGCCTGCCCAGTTGCCCTCAGCTTCCTTGCTGTTGTAAATACCATTCTGGAATGCCCAGCTCTCCCCTATAATATATAGGGAACCTAAGTTTGTAAATAAGCACAGCAGAAGGTTGTACCCCTACCAAGCAGTCTACTCTCCTTCCCCATTCTGTACCTGGCGGGGCATAATGCGCCCGTGTTCGCTACTCTACCATTACTCATTGATGGAAGCTGAAATCAATGCGGTGTGTAAGTTAAGTGGGCTGAAGAATGGATATGTCTTCTGGTACTCCTAAAAAGATTAATATGGCCAGGGCACCTTTGGGCATAGCAACTTGGAAGAGCTCCTGGATCAGCTAATTTCTGCTCCAAGCACTTGGAAATTAAGTTAATGAAGCACCATGGGACTAGGCGCTGAGCAAAAGCATCTCTCATCTCTCAATTAATATTCCAGAGGGATTTAATCAATCCCAGTGGCTTATGACCACACTTATTCAAGTAAAATAAGATGGAAAGGAACAGTGGGGAAACTGAGATGGAAATATTGTCAAAAGTTTGGTGCTGTTCAGTACTCTGAAACTAATTGACCTGCCCACACCACTTAGATGCTCTGAATTACTGCTTTGAGACATTTTATATATAGTCTTCCAGTGTGCCTGCAGCTTGGACAGGACATTATGACCCTTAAATACACAATAGCAGCAGCCAAAGGGCATAGGAAAGCTTTATTCAAGAACAAATTACAGTTATGATAAATGCATAAAATGTTATGCTTGTTCCTATACAGAATCATATAGGTCATTTTGCAGGCAAAGCCATTTCACTAGACCAAAAATGTTAACTAAACCAAAAGTATGAAAAATTAATGCTTCTCCTCTCTTTATGCTTTAGTGGAAAATCTTCTACGAATTGAAGTATTATAAGTTATTTTTCTTATCTTTGAGCTGTGAGGAATGTATGAAAAAAAAATTTTTTTCAATTCATCCACCTGAAGAAACAAACTCACTGCTTTTTGAGATGCAAATCTTGGGCAATGTTTTTGGTTAGGATTATCCTTTTATATATCATTTATCATGACACAGTTTTCCTTAGGTCCAATTGAAACCAATTTAATGTGACATTTTTAGGTAGGATCTGTACTTGCAAGGTGTTGAGGACCCTAGCTGTATGTTAAGGTGCTGTTCGAACGCAGATACAATAAGATTAACTTCTGTGCTACTTTCTTTTGATATACCTGCAGGATTACTACTTCATTCTTTGCTAGCCCTTCGGCATGTGAAAATGTTGTCACATTAATTTACTGCAGATAAGGCTTACAAGTATTTGTGGGGAGGGTTCTTGATGTACCTACTAAATGCATGCTGTGAGTTTACTCAGGTTTGGGATTTGGGGAATGGTGGGGAAAAGTTGTCTCAGTGGCAGTTTTTGCTGCAGCCTTTCATTCCTCTGAGTCACAAAGCTAGTTTGATAGGTGATTGGGACAGGAGTTCCATACTCTTTTGGTTAGAGCATAAGGCGAAGAAGGTGAAACCAGTTATGTCACTTACAACCCACTGGAGGAACAGCCAGTTTAGTGTGGCGATAACACTATGGTAGTGTCTGAGGACAGCTTTTATAGCTTGTCAAATGAAGGTGTGTTTGCTTATAACTGCCAGTCTTTGTTACAGTTTTAACTGTAAAAGAGTGGATGCTCAAATGCATGGAGTTCTGCTGTGGAATTGGTGACAGGCTGGCTGAGAGCTTATGTGTCAGGGTTTGAGGGGCGGCCAACAAGGGGGCATCATGTGCGTCGTCTGCTACTGACTGCTCTCTCAAGATGAGAAATGGATGAAGCCTTCTTTAAACAACAGAAGAAGTCTCATGATGACAGGTCCTTCAGCATGGGAGCGGGTGAGCACTCGAACTTCTTGGAGCTTTTCAAAACACCTGAACAAAGCTCTGTGCAACATGATCTAACTTGGACATTAGCTCTGTTTTGAGCAGGAGTTGGTCTGAATTGACCTCCCAGGGTCCCTTCTAACATTTTCCGATGATTCGGTGATTTTAATGGAGAGCTGCTTGTGGATTAATATGCAGTCTGCTTTGAAAATGTTAAAGTCTGCGTTTCTCTGTTACAAATTTGCGATACAGACAGTGAAATGAAAAGACTTGCCTAGCTCCCAAGGGTTCTGTAGGATTAAATCATTTATTTTGAAAAAAAGTAAAGAAATTCATGAGTTCCAAGTCTCTATTATGCTATAGAACCACTCACTAATTAAATTTGAAGTGTTTCTGATAGAAGTTATTGTTACATGCTTCATGAGTGAATTAAATTAGATGGATTGTTGTCAAGTGTCAATAGAAGAGCAGGAAATTAAACCTAGAAGACTTTTCACCTAGAAAACTTTTCTTACACTTTATTCTAGCTTCATATTTTCAAGCTATTCAAAATACCAGCATCATACGTTTTACTCATAAGGCATGCAAATAATAAGTAGGTGTGGGATAATGGCCGAGGTAGCTTAAAAAATTAAAACTTATATTCACACTTAAGGCACAGCATTGAAGAAGCCTCCCACGTGGAATGCGGCTGACATGTAAGGAATCCATGGCATGGGAGTTCCCTAGGCCTGCAACCTTAGATGTTGGTGACGCCAGGGGAACTTGGCGTGCTGACTCTAAGAGGCGCTACCCAGAGGGTGGAGCGGTGTGGAGATGCCGCAGCCAGGCTCTGCAATACTAGGGGAACTTAAAGGTGTCAAAGAACTGATAAGCTGCATATTTACTACCCTGGGCCAACAGCCTGCCACGTTTTTGACAAAATGCTGTCCTTTTGGTGAACTTTGCTCATTATAACATCATTATAATACCAAAACACACCTCCATCCCAAAAGCTACCCGCCTCCAAGGTGCGACCACCCCTCACTGAGCTTGCGCACTGAATTTTTCTAGCTTATACCTTTAAAAGCGAAGCGAGAAAACTTTACACCAATCCTAAACAAAGGTATGTATGACTAGAGTCACTCAAGCTCCACCCGAAAGGTGAAAAATAGTATAAAATGGTTTAAGAGAAAGAGAATGTTAGGGAAGACACCATCATGTATGACTCTGACGTCTGGGATCAGTCGACGGGCTGAGCCTCTCTTCCCCCCCATCGGGACGCCTTTGGGTAAGAGTCGAACACTTGGTTATACCAAGTGCCTCCCCGGGAAACTTAGAAATCTCTATAGAGTCGCTTTATTATTTTCTTTTAACGCGTTTGTCCTCCGGCCGTGTTACTTATATTCCTCCGTCTGTGCTATATCCGGCCGTGTTACTTATATTCCTCCGGCCGTGCTATATCCGGCCGTGTTACCCGTATCCCTCTGGCCGTGTTATATCCGGCTGTGTTACTCATATTCTTCCGGCCGGGTTATACACATGTTTGTGTCCGGCCGTGTTATTCCTACTCATATTCTTGACATTTGTATGTGCTTTGCAGACAGTTAATTTATCACCGGTAATCCAAAGAATCTGTGTGTCTGTTGCTCTAATAAACTGCACTCTTCACTGCTCTGGCCGTGATAGTTCCTTCAACACGACCAGACTGGGGGGGTGTAAAAGTTAATGCTGTCGCCTTAGTGAAAACCCTGAACCAATAAGTGGCTACACATACAGTCCTTAGAAAATAAACCGTTGACCAGGTCTGAGACTAAGACTGGACCTAGCCGCACCTAGGCTCCTCTCTGAGAAGGAGTTTAGAAAGCAAGGGGGTCCTGTCTGAACCTCGTGACTCAACGGGAGGGTTCCCCTCAGCCACCCCTCAGACTCTTATTTGTATGCGACAGTAACTCTTAACGCAACAGAAAATTGGCGTAGTCGGCAGGATTACCATGGATAAACTGCTGCAAAAATACAAATGTGCCCCTTCCCAGGCTGGGAAGGAGTGGGCTGAAAAATTTTGGAAGGATGAAGAGAAAGTGATAGAACGCATTGAGCAGTGTCAGGCTGCGCAAAGGTTTGGAGTGAAAAAGAGTAAGCGTGTGGTTTGTGCGGTTTTAGGAGCCTGTTTGTCTTGTGCTCAGCAAGAAGCTAAGAGAACCCCTGCTCCCCGACTAATTTCTAATGTGGAATACTCAGCTTTGGAATCAGAAAATGGGGTGTTGAAGTCATCATTGGCCTTTGAGAGGGAGACAGGAAAAACCCTAAGAACCCAAGTTGATAAACTTGTGAGTGAAAATGATAAACTAGTGAGTGAGAATGGTAAACTCGTGAGTGAAAATGATAAACTTGTGAGCGAGAATGGTAAACTCGTGAGTGAAAATGATAAACTTGTGTGTGAAAATGACACCCTTGAGAGTGAGAATGGTAAACTCGTGAGTGAGAATGGTAAGCTTGTAAATGAGAATAGTAAACTTGTGAGTGAGAGTACTAAACTTGTGCGTGAGAATAGTAGATGTGTAAATGAGAATAATAGACTTGTGAGCGAGAATAACTACCTTAAGCAGTTGCTGGAAAGGGTTAATAGACTGCTAGATAAAATACAACCCTCTGCCCCAGTTAAGCAGGTCCGTAGATTAATGCGTGGTGCAAACCCTGAAGTCTGGGATGGTGACCTTTGGTTTGACAGTGATGATGATGAGGTCAAAGGGACCTCTGATTCTGAGCCTCAGTGGGTCTCCTTGCGACCTTTGGTCAAAACCGAGACCGCTGTTGATGATGATGATGAAATCCACACCACTGTGCGGACAATTCCATGGTCACCAGCCAAGTTGATGAAAATACAGGAGAAATTCTCGAGGCGACCTGGTGAATCAGAAGTCAAGTATGTGTGTCGAGTCTCTCTTGAAGGGGGAGACCGAATTATGTTGAGTGAGGAAGAGGCAGGAGGCTTTTGGGGGCCGGGAGTATTTCTAACCACCACGCCGGGAGAGCATAATTATTCCTTAACTGCACGAGCTGCATACTGGGCTGGTGGTATAGATCCTCAGGACAGAGGAGAACCACAGGAGATTAAGGTTACAGGCTACTCCGACCTAGCAGCAGCAATACAGAAAGCAGCCTGCATACAGGCAATATATGAAAGAGATGAGTTAAGGAAATCCCCAATGCTAGCCCCCATCGACCCGGCACGATTAACCCCTCTTATTCGTGGCCTCCCTGATTGCCTCAAAGTATTTGTGGCAGATACCCAAGATCGCATACAAGATGCTCGTAGAGACCGAAGTCGAGATAGCAGACGGGGTCAGCGTGCCCCTATACCCACATGGAGTGAATTTGTACAGGACATAGATAAGTATGGGCGCCGGATGGGCTGGGTCAACTCGTCCAGTGCAAAGTTCCCAGATCAGGCTCGGCGAGTTCGCCAAGTCCATGCTCAGAATACTAGATCAAATGGGAGGTTCGAACCTAATAAGGAATGGACCGAGTTGTGGCGTAAAGCCCTAGATTTGGGTATACCCCGGCCAATCTTACACGGTGTCTCTACAGGGGACCTCCGTACGCTGATCCAATCTCTGGGTAAAAAGAATAACCCAGCTGGGGAGAATTGTCTAGCTGGAAAACCCCCAACCCACAAGGAAAGTGCACCTTCTGCACCAGGCCTAATTGACAAGGCGGAATCTCAACGAAAAAAACTTTCATCCCCAGGGAGGGCAGTGAGCCACTCTGCTCGGCAGGTATTAGCAATTCAATGGCTCTCTGATGAATACTCTGACCCTACCATTGCCATTCCCATTGGACCCCGAAAAATATTGGTAAACTTTCTTATTGACACTGGGGTCCAAATATCAGTAATTACCCATGAAACAACACAAGCCCTGGGCATGAGACCTGGCCGACGCAGGGTTAAATTCACAGGAATTGAAAAGGAATGCACCGCCGAAAAAAAATCACCCTGGTTGCTAGAAGAACGAAGATTAACCAGGGCAGAGGTATTAGCCAGTGCTGCATATACCAACATTCTAGGATTTGACATACTGCGTGGGCGTATGTGGAAACTCCCAGATGGAACTGTGTGGAGTTTTGCAAGAGGTAAAAAGGAATCAGGCATAGTGAAACTGAGTCTGTTACAAACACCTATACCCTTACCCCCCTCTAAAATCACTAATGTTCGGCAATATCCATCTCCAGCAGCAGCGCTTATGGGGATTGACGGGGTGGTAACGGAATTGGAAAAAAGAGGCATCATTAAAAGGACTCATTCGCCCTATAATTCACCGGTGTGGCCAGTAAAGAAACCAACCGGCCAATGGTGTTTTACAGTAGATTACCGACAGTTAAACGCTAACACTGCACCTTTGACTGCTGCAGTTCCAAACATGGCAAAAATAGTGACACTGATACAGGGAGCTGCTCATCCCTGGATGGCTGCCTTGGCAGGAAAAGTACACCGGATTAGCACCTGGTGCATCTCACCCTCTTTTTAACCCTGCCGGTTAAATACAACCGAGCACGTTTGTTTTCTTTTTGTGTTCACAGGAATCCTGAAAGAAGACGACTCCAATTGAGGTAGATGTCTGCAAAATGCGGCAAGGCGAATTGTATTGGAATCAAAGTATACTTCAAATTCGGCAGCATTTTGCAGACAACTCCTTTAATGTGTAGCCAGAAAGACCCAGGATGGCCGTGGTCCCAAGCCCACATTAAATACAATGGGATTATGGGAACACGTGCCATCAAGGAAAGGCTAAATTTGGCTCCTGTAGTCATGCATGGAGTCGAGGTGTTCTCGAGGCACGAGTGGAGCTGGGACAAAGGATGGCTTCCACTCCTGAAGGGAAAAGCAGGAGAAGAGATACGGGTAGGGTGTAGAATGATCAACGGGTCAACCCATGAAAGGGTCACATCTATGATAATATCCAGCGTTTCTAGAAGCCCAATAGCATCAAAGTCTTGTGTTACCGACGAATGGGATTGCTGGTATAACTTTACTCTAGTGAGACCCACTATTGTAGCCTGTGTATGGCAACAACACTGCATGGGGCCAGGGATGTCAATGCGACAATGTATAGGCCTGTCATTCCGGTTCAAAATAGATATGGTTGAACCTGATCCAACTACACCACCCGACCTAACCTCACCCACTCCATTTGACACACTGCAAGATGGAGTTAGGAATATACCTCTCCTTGCCACAGAACTTCACGATGACCCTTGGGACTATGCATTGTCACGATATAGTGCGAGCACTGGAACACAACAGAACAGAAGGAACTTAAGTCTCTCTGTTCTAGTTATGCATGGAAATGAAGCATACTCAACAGATGAATGGAGTTGGAATGACTCTCTTCGGATGGCTAGACTTCAAGCCATTCCAGGGCAGACAATACAGATTAGCTGCCGAGTAACTAATGGGTCTACTTACCACAGGCCGACTGAAATTAAAACAGTCTATACTGACTCTTCCAGACCGGAAAATTATAAGGCTGAGTGTTACACAATAACTGAACCAAATTCAGATTGCTGGTACAATCTTACCTTTACCAACCCTATAATTGTGTACTGTCTTTGGGGTTACAGAGGCATTGAATTACTATTCGAATTTGTGATTGATACAGCAACATCTGTGCCAGTTGCAAAGGATAAGGAACCTCTGCCCCCGCAAACATCTGAAAATGTATTGACTTGGCCTCCCATTAGTCTAACTCCTTTCACCTTCAACACAGGTCCTTACATAATTAAAAATACAGGTCAGCAACAAGTGCTGTTTAATCCGTCATACTCCCTCAAACGAGTGGAATTAGCAGACTAATATCTCTGCAATTAAACCTACCTGTTCACCATTCCTGAGCACATCTTACGCAGGATGGTCAGCATGGTTGCATAAACGGACTCTCATCTCTCCAAAATGATCAAAGAGAGATGTGACTGGTGTCTTAGGAACGGGACTGGGAGTCTTAAACAGCATAGAGGCTGAAGTACTTGCTAATAAATTAGCCACAGTAACCAATGACTTGAGTGCCCTGAAACACCCTTTACAATCTTCTCTTTCAGCTCTGGGAGCTAAACAATGGCTCTTATCGGATATGTTGCCTCAGTGGGGAAAGGTAAATGAAAAGGACCACCAGTTAATTGTGGATGCACTTGGTGCAGCCTAACACAATGTTTCTTTAGCTCTCAGTTGTATCCAAGCTCAACTGTGGATGCAATCTATAGTAGCTGCAATTATACGAGAGGGCGAGGAAGGCACCATGCCCACTGAAATCTGAAAAGTAATTTGGGATAATGCAACTGAATTTGAGAAAGAATTCCAGTCCTGGTGGTGTCCGGTTAATTTCACCTATGACCCTACTGACGGCACAGCCACAGCTTTTGTCTTAACAATACGCAATGCTTCGGTATACACCATATACCCAATCATTGCGTTGGGGTTGAATCACAATGGAGCCATACTCTATCCGTTAGAACATAGAGTATGGGCCCAACAAAATGGGAACCTATGGCAAACTATTGATGTGAGTGCGTGCGTTGTACGGGAACAACAAGGATTTATTTGTGAGAGTAACACCCTCAAAGCCCAAGACATTTGTCTTGACACTGAACAAAATGTTTGCCATTTTGAAGTACAACCAGATGAAGCCCCTGAAACTGTACTTGTATATATTGGGAAAGGATGCGTTTGCATGAGAACCTTTTGTGATTCTGTATTTGTAGATAATACCACTGTAGATATAGGTAATCACTCAAATATTTGTGTTTGCAATTTTACCAAAATTATGGGATGTGACTTCAACTATTCAGCTCCTGTCACAACTCACCAACTGCTGCAAGCTGACTATACACTGCATCAAGACTTATTACCTGCCCATATTGGAATGAACCTCACATTGGTGAGAAAACTACTGCAACACGATGACCTGAATCAACTGCTGGAACGCATCCGGAATAATGGACATAAGACATTGGTCACCGTCCACCATGATGCGGACGAAATACATCGCGTCTTAGAACGAGTGAAGCAGGATGGAAGATACCATTGGTGGGACACTTTGCTAGGATGGTCGCCGACCGCAACCGGAATCCTCAATAAGATGCTACATCCGGTTGTTGTTCTGCTAATGCTCACTGTGTTATGCTTCATTCTAACCATTGCGCTGTATGTTAGACTCTGGGCTATGGTAAAGCGGTTGTCCCATCAAATATCCCCGCAAGACATGTATGTACTCGATAACCCTCGCCCTGAGAATGTGTATGACACACCCGAGGCATCCCGAGGCACCGTGAAGCTTGAGTGACTATAGTCACGGGGTGGATTATGTGGGATAATGGCCGAGGTGGCTTAAAAAATTAAAACTTATATTCACACTTAAGGCACAGCATTGAAGAAGCCTCCCAGGTGGAATGCGGCTGACATGTAAGGAATCCATGGCATGGGAGTTCCCTAGGCCTGCAACCTTAGATGTTGGTGACGCCAGGGGAACTTGGCGTGCTGACTCTAAGAGGCACTACCCAGAGGGTGGAGCGGTGTGGAGATGCCGCGGCCAGGCTCTGCAATAATAGGGGAACTTAAAGGTGTCAAAGAACTGATAAGCTGCATATTTACTACCCTGGGCCAACAGCCTGCCACGTTTTTGACAAAATGCTGTCCTTTTGGTGAACTTTGCTCATTATAACATCATTATAATACCAAAACACACCTCCATCCCAAAAGCTACCCGCCTCCAAGGTGCGACCACCCCTCACTGAGCTTGCGCACTGAATTTTTCTAGCTTATACCTTTAAAAGCGAAGCGAGAAAACTTTACACCAATCCTAAACAAAGGTATGTATGACTAGAGTCACTCAAGCTCCACCCGAAAGGTGAAAAATAGTATAAAATGGTTTAAGAGAAAGAGAATGTTAGGGAAGACACCATCGTGTATGACTCTGACGTCTGGGATCAGTCGACGGGCTGAGCCTCTCTTCCCCCCCATTGGGACGCCTTTGGGTAAGAGTCGAACACTTGGTTATACCAAGTGCCTCCCCGGGAAACTTAGAAATCTCTATAGAGTCGCTTTATTATTTTCTTTTAACGCGTTTGTCCTCCGGCTGTGTTACTTATATTCCTCCGTCTGTGCTATATCCGGCCGTGTTACTTATATTCCTCCGGCCGTGCTATATCCGGCCGTGTTACCCGTATCCCTCCGGCCGTGTTATATCCGGCCGTGTTACTCATATTCTTCCGGCCGTGTTATATACATGTTTGTGTCCGGCCGTGTTATTCCTACTCATATTCTTGACATTTGTATGTGCTTTGCAGACAGTTAATTTATCACCGGTACTCCAAAGAATCTGTGTGTCTGTTGCTCTAATAAACTGCACTCTTCACTGCTCTGGCCGTGATAGTTCCTTCAACACGACCAGACTGGGGGGGTGTAAAAGTTAATGCTGTCGCCTTAGTGAAAACCCTGAACCAATAAGTGGCTACACATACAGTCCTTAGAAAATAAACCGTTGACCAGGTCTGAGACTAAGACTGGACCTAGCCGCACCTAGGCTCCTCTCTGAGAAGGAGTTTAGAAAGCAAGGGGGTCCTGTCTGAACCTCGTGACTCAACGGGAGGGTTCCCCTCAGCCACCCCTCAGACTCTTATTTGTATGCGACAGTAACTCTTAACGCAACAGTAGGTTTATAACTCGTGTTTTCCTTTCCCCTTCTATATACTCTACTCGCATTTGCAATAGAAGTTGCATAGATACAACTTTCTCAGGTGCCTAGAAACCATGCTGCTTTTGATTTTCACAAGTCACTACAGTGCTTCTGAAACATCCCATTCTGCAAGGTGCCATATATGCCTGTGTACTAGAAACAAAACTTGAGCTGTCTTACTATCTTTCTCCCTATAGGTCTCTGTATAAAGAAGTCAGAACGCTGCCTCTGCACCTACATGAAGCACTGAGCAATCATAGAATCATAGGATAGTTTGGGTTGGAAGAGACCTTCAAAGCTCATCTAGTCCAACCCCCTTGCAATAAGCAGGGACATCTTCAACTCGATCAGGTTGCTCAGAGCCCCGTCCAGCCTGACCTTGAATGTTTCCAGGGACGGGGCATCTACCACCTCTCTGGGCAACCTGTGCCAGTGTTTCACCACCCTCATTGTAAAAAATTTCTTCCTTATATCTAGACTAAATCTACCCTCTTTTAGTTTAAAACCATTACCCCTTGTCCTATTGCAACAGGCCCTGCTAAAAAGTCTGTTCCCATCTTTCTTATAAGCCCCCTTTAAGTATTGATAGCCTGCAATGAGGTCTCCCTGGAGCCTTCTCTTCTCCAGGCTGAACAACCCCAACTCTCTCAGCCTTTCCTCATAGGAAAGGTGCTCCAGCCCCCTAATCATCTTCCTGGCCCTCCTCTGGACCTGCTCCAACAGGTCCATGTCTTTCCTGTGCTGAGGGCTGCAGAGCTGGACGCAGTACTGCAGGTGGGGTCTCACCAGAGCAGAGTAGAGGGGCTGAATCACCTCCCAACACCTCCCCGATTTTAATTTTTGGTACTCAAGTTTATTAGCTTTCCAAATTGGGTTTGTGCCTTGTCCCTATGCTGTGTGCTTAGAGATCTGTGGAGTATTTACATTGCTGTGATAACATTCCTTCTGCTGAGGCTCTGGTGACTATCAAAAAAAGCAGCTGTGGCAGGGCTGCTTTCCTACTGTAATGGCTCACTCATTTTGTCCTCCTTCTCTCTTCTGAGCTCCTTTTGTATGCTCTTTCCTCCTCTCCCAGCTCTTCAAACTCTGCAAGGGAATAAATTCTTATGCCCTAGTGAAAATGGTAATGAATTGGCCGTAGTAACTCCCTGCTCAGGTGTGCTCTTCTGTTAACTCCCTTCTGTCTTGAATGGTGACATTAGTTACTCTGTCAGAAATAATTATGCTCCTGTCTTCTGGGGTTTGCTAATGAAATGCTGGAACACTTTAGCTTCTACAGAAGTCATAGAAGTGAATAACCATCTATTTGCAGAAGGGAGTCTGGTTATTCAAATAGTAAGCATTTTGGGGTAGTTACATTGTAAAAGAGGGGAGAGAAAGGTACTGTGAACTAGTGTAAAGGCCTCTGTGCTACACATGGAAAGACCTGAGGTAATTCTGGATTGTAACAGAGACCGTCTCAGCCCCAGTGTTCCAAGATGCAGAAGGATAAAGCTAAGTAAAGATGCCTGCACTGATTTAACAGTTTGCCATACTGAATGAGGGAGCTTTTGCTGTTACTTCTGCTCTTGGCTTCACAAGTCAGTTCTCTCCCAACTGTGGTGCTCACTGAACTTCTCATGAACTGATTCATTAGGCTTCATCAGTATGGCACAGAAGAATATTTACTTCTCTCAGCTTCAGTTTGCTGCTGGATTATGGTGTTGAATTGACCTGTGCAGGAGTCAGACAAGCTGCAGACATGGCAAAAGGTGATCCAGGGAGTACCTGCCCCTTCTGTGGCAGCAGAATGTTACATCAGCTCAAGCTACCTTGAGAACATAAACGTCCTGTCAGTACTGCAGAATTAACTCACCATGGCTGAATCTTTCTGTGGACTGAGAACAAGTTTTTACAGAAAGGCAATTTCTTCTGTGACGTTTTTCAGCTTTTGTCTTCCCAGGGCACTGGTCTTTCACATATAGCAAGCACAGATTCTTCTGGTGGTTCTTCTAGCAAAGACTGGGATGCCAACATGGAAAACAAGGAGAATGGAGCAGAATTAATGATATACACATGGTGTACATCCTCGCAGGTGTTAGGGCGTAGTTGACATCAAAATACATGCCTTTCTGCTCTGAGAAATCAATAAACTGCAATTTAGTCATGTTGCAATTGCCTTAAGATAAGCATCCTGACCAGTTTTGCTTTCCTCATAGCTGCACTGGAGTGCTCTGAAGCCTACTAATATCCTAGTTTTTGCATGCTACAGGAGTAAAGGATAAGAGGGGTTTTTTTCTATGCTTACCTCCACAGACTTAAATTGTATTGCCTGTTAAATACCCCTCTTTACTGATGGTGAGTCACAGTTAGCCAATATGTATTCTTTGAATTTTACAGAATAGTGGTGTTGCTGTGGTTATCAGTGTTACATGTGTTTTGGCCATTTTGTCTGCTCCTAGCTGTTTATTCTTTAACATCTTCTATTGCAGCTGGAAGAGATTTAGTATATGGAGTCAGAAGCAGGGATCCAGTTCAATTCTGTTGGTGAACAAGACATAGTGGCTTTAAATTTTAAAAACAAGTTAAAAATAGACACCACTGTTATGGACGTTTGTGTTGGTTGTGTGATTGCATCGTAATGCAAAGTATGAAGCTTATTTTTTTAATAGTTTCCTGTTGTGAATTTCATTTTCTCAGAAATGCGAGGCTAATAATTCTCAGTGGGATTTTTTGTGGTCAGATGTAAGAAATAAATATTTGCTCCAGAAGTTTACAATCTCTGTTTCAATTTTTGTCCTCTTCAGGATAATTCTGTGGTTGGAGATTTCATGCTCTTTTATTTCTTTTAATTTCTTTTATTATATGGAGAAATTAGAATACTTGGCCTTAGATAGCACCATTTCTCCTGGCTAGTTTCAAGCGCTTTATGAAGGGTACTTCTTTTAATCCTCACTGAGTCTGAAGTACAGTCTTCTGACTTGTCTGAGGTCACTGTAGTAGACAGGAAGGTCTCTGATTTCCCAGTATCCTCTATCCTGACCACAAGACTACAATAACTTCCCTGAATCCAAAGCCTGTAGCATTCCTTAAGTTTACACTTGGCTTTCACATGATGAGCTAACTAGTTCTTGGTCTTTGCACTGCAAAGCAAATTGTTTTGACAAAGATAGTTATGCACTGTGTGCATGTAGAAAAAGATGCTACCAGGGAAAGTTCCACTTACTGTATCATAATTTCTGCTGTCAGTAACAAGTGGAGAGTTGTTGTTCCCCCCCCCCAATTTATCTGCATATTTCAAGCACTATCTTTCCTTGAAAAATATCCCAGTGGCTCAAATGAACTATCCCCCAAACAGACACCTAAATACTTCACTGGTTTTCAGTACTGCATACAAATCTGTAGTGTTGGCCTGAATCACAGCAGTCTTACCCTCTAGTCTCTTTAAAAAGAAACTGCACTGGTGTGAAATTGGAATGATACACAAGTAAATCAGACTCCTGAACTTTGTGTGATCACCGTGAGAAGGACAAATTGAAGTACACTCAACCTCCTGATAAAAAAAGCAATTGAGAGAGCAATAAAAGGATATGCAGCTGTAGAAAAAAAAATATGAGCAAAAGACAGAGTTCAGATTAAAGACAGAAGCTGAAGAAAGGCAAGGCAAGAAATAAACAACTCTTTAAAATAACTCTTGTGAAAGTCCTGCAGTGTAAGGGGAAAAATGCTTTCTCCTGCCCTGACCTCTAAAGAGAAGTCATCAGTTCTCTGAAACTCTATGTGAAAAGGAAGTGCTAACAGCTGTTTCCCCATGTTCAGTCAGTGAATTTGATATTGTTTGAAGAAAGAAATTAACTTCAAGAATTCAGTCACATTGGCGGTTCTACCCAGCAATGTAAGGAAAGCACTCTTCTGCTGAGCCTTTTTATATTGAAAATGCATCGTTCTAGCCGAGCTTGAAACAAACACTAAACTAAATTGATAGAAAATGAGAGTCTGGCAGATTGCAAGATGAATGAAATTGGATCTGTGGGGTCCACTCTTCCCTCAGTCACTACAAGATTAATTACTTCAGTTGTAAACACCTTTCCTTCTTCTCTTGTTAAGAGATACCTTAATAATTCCAACACCGCTGTGGTTCAGTTAAAATTACCATCTGCCTCTCAGCCTTCAAGTATGAGGTCAATGAAATTAGTGACTCTGAGGAGACCTGCCATGTCTACGTTTTTTCCTTTTTCTGTGAATGGCAGGCATGAGAGGGCAGGTCCCATTCATGTCTTAGTCTGTTTTCTTTGCTGAATATCATTATCACAAAAAAAGATCTCCTCACACATGCTTCAATTGCTATGCGAGAAGTGTAAACCAAACACATTTCCTGCACCTCCATAATGGAAGACTGAAGTGAAAGGATGTATGGCAGCAGGT
Source organism: Mycteria americana (assembly GCF_035582795.1). Classification (NCBI taxonomy): domain Eukaryota; kingdom Metazoa; phylum Chordata; class Aves; order Ciconiiformes; family Ciconiidae; genus Mycteria; species Mycteria americana. The sequence goes on from NC_134365.1 coordinate 212,928,701, forward strand.
ACGTATGGGGATCAGTTGAGTATGTCCTGCCTGAACCTTACTGGTGACACAGAATTCAGGTCTGCCAAAGTATTTAGTGTTACAGCATTTAACTCGCAGGTTCTTGCCCTGATGCTGATGGTCAGCGAAATTGATGTAGACTTTAGGTTTTGTTGCTAAAAGACTGCTAAAACAAGCCCGTTGATGAGAACTTACAGGACCTTTCATGGATGCTAAGAAGGAGCTGCAAAGGTTGGCTGTTTTCTGCATCCAAACTTGTAAATGTGATCATCTGAATAAAATTACATTAGTTTTCTGTAGAATGTTTGTGACATTTCATATACTATATTATTAATTTGTGTTATAAGAGCACCTACAACTTCAGATGGGACTGGTGCTATGCATATGTAGGGATGCCTGTGAAATATGGCACTGTAACCATACATACCTGACTACTGAAGGTTTTATATGAGTATTTTACCAAAAGGTGTAATCATTTCTTCCTCACCTGAAGAGCTTAAATAAAGGCAGTCTGACTTACTATAGCATTTCATTTAGTCCTTGGAGAAATTGTGTTCTACATTCTGAACCCACAGGGTGAATCCTTTAGACAGTCCTGCAGAGAGGGGCTAAAAAAGAAATGTTGCCAATAGCAACTTGTTCTTGTTTTGGAACAAGCCAAAGTTATTTGAAAAGACAGCATAGAAATAGGGAAGCTGGGGAGAATGAATTAAAAGCTTGTATCTTGGTATTTTGAAAATATAAATGAAACAGCCTTAAATTGCATGGGTTTTGATAGGAAAATGAAAGTGAACAATCTCTCCTGCATAAATTTTATAGAATTGTGTCCTGACTATTATCACACCTTGGTGACTAACCTTCCTCACAATGTCCGTATCATCAGTTCCTCTTCTGATGCTCTTGGCCACCCCAGTATCAGCTTCCTGGACATCACAGTCAATCAACACCATCTGTTATTGTCTGACAAAACTGTCTAGATTCTACAAGATCTACAGGGGTGGTGGGGGTGGCAACGTCTGTAGGGTTAGTGTTCTACTAGACAAAGGATGAGGGCCACATAAGAATCTCTTGGTCTTCTACATGCAACTGCTTTTAAGTCTTTTTAGAACTAGTCTGCAGAGAGTGAGTTACATGAGGGAGAGTGAAGGAAAACGCAATAATTGAAGATTTCTGGAAGCAAAAGGTAGAAGAGAAGAATTACATTTCTGAGAACTTGCATATATGAGTAATGAATCTTGGAATATCTTATACATGTTACTAACCCTGAAACAAAAGAAAATAGCGAGAATACACGCACCTTCTTTTAAAATGCTGTTAGGAAAGCATGCTCGAGAGATGAGAATATTTCCTTATTTTCCTGTACTATTTACATTTAACCACCAGATGGCAACCACAGACTGCCCACCAATCTGAGTCTATTCGCCTCCTATTTATTTAACTTCTATGACCCATGACCGTAGTCCGACAGAGCTGCTTTGCTTTCAAATAAGTCAGCAAAAAGAAATACAACTGTAAAATGAACATCACGGCTTTGCTTCTTCTGATTTCCACTTCCACTTGCCTTATATAAGTGCAGCTACAGCATTTACAATTTGGGAAAGTGAGGAATCAGGCCTGCTGAATTCCTATGTGTGCAAAGATGTGCCTGTGGCATGCATTTAAAACTGTAGAGTAAATTTATTCTTTGAGAGTTACATTCTTCTCACAGCTCTTTTTCTGGTCTGGTTAGGTAAGGTCAGGTCAGGTCCTTAGCTTGTGATACACATCCAATTGAGTTATGTTGGCCTAAGCTAGTGAAAAGAATAGTCCTAGTTTTACAGCATCTGGTGTCATGCAGCCTGCCAACTACACTGATACTCGTTAAATCTCATACATTCAATGTGAGAGACTGTTCAACTTTCTTCACCCCCATTCATTCTTTCCTTCCTTCTTATGCCTTCTTTCTTCCTCCATCACACCTACTGAGTGGGAGATATGGCAGTACTATAACTTACTTGGAGTATGCCTCCTATGGGGAGCCTGCTAGGATCCCATCTCCTTGTTTCAGCCCAGCCTTCCACTCTTGTATACTAATGTTAAAAAATACCTCTGTTCTTCCACTCTGACATCATCAGTAGCATGAAAGTTGAAGTCTGACTTAGTACCTTGAAAGCAGATTCTTAAATTCTTCAGTCAGAGAGATGATCGTCAGCATTTTGCAGAGATGGAGTTCTGCTGGACTGGACCCTGTGCAAATTTGTCATGGGATGGGACCTTCTTAGAAGAAGACTTACAGTCTAAATAGTGTAGGAGAGTTATCACCAGGATGAGTAGGGACACATCCAAGATCATCCAAGATCATAGGGACACATCCAAGATCAAGACAGAACCAAGAGAGAGCCCACGTATTCCGGGTTACTAGCACTGTAGCATTCACTGAACAAAAAATATTACTTAAGCCTATTGTTTTCCTGAGCTCTTAGAACTGGTTTTAATTTTGGTGTAGAGGCTACTTAATTTAGAAATTACTGTTCAAGGAGGACAAAGGAATAGCAACACAAAGCTGAGTTTTCCTGTGAGCTGCCAGATGTATGCTTTGTATTTGGCTTTTGTTTTACCCATGTGCTGTGAGTTTTTCTGAGCTGGCAGGATTTGAGGAACATGCAAAAACCCAGCATTTTAATACCCTTGCTGCTCCAATGGATAATTTGGGTAGGCACCCTGGGAGGGGCTAATGACATTTGTTTATTTCCAGGAGAAATCTCTTGATATTAGTGGAGCTTCTCTGTATTTCCTGGATGCAAAGAAGGGCAGCAAATGGCTCTCTAAATCTAATGGGAGTTTGGCCAGCCTTGAGAGTATTGGTCTAAAAGTATTGTAGGAGTTTTGTTTAGTTCTTTAAATACCTTTTTTCCTTAAAAGAAAAAAAAAAAAGAAGCCAAAGGAAGTTTAAATGCAAAAGAAAAACTTGCATGGATGAGTGGATGACAAGAAAGGATGCTAGAACTTCCCCAAAACTGCTTTGTAATGTAGGATGGTGCAGGGTAGGGGGAGTGTGTGTCTTTTCTCTATGGCAAAAAAAAAAATCAAAACTTTTTGCACGGTTGGGGATTTAAGATGTGGTAATGACTGGGGAATCTTGCACTTGTGTAGGCTGAAGAAGTGACAAGCCAAGTAACATAATTTTCTTTTCTTTAGTCACCATGTGATGCAGACGAACAAAGGGAGGGTTTCCTCCTTGCTGCAGAACTACTTTTCTATAGATAAGTCTACTCACTCTCCAGCATGACATCCTGGCCATCAGCAAGCTCCTGGCTCAGCAGGCTCTAGTGCCACTCTGAGGTTACTCCAGGCTGATGGAAATCAAGTAATGTACAAGCTTAAATGGAAAATTGTCTTGGAGTACTGGGATCATACTGTCTCACAGTAGTACAGTGTGCTCTTGAACGGGATCCTATTGGATTGTAAATCTGTGGCTGAAATGCAGTGCCACAGGCTCTTTTCTTGCTCTGTTTACCTGATAGAAAAATGCAGCATGGTGGTGGGATGCAGCTCAGGTCAGCTAGTTGCAGCCAACACATTAAATCAGTTAGCAGGAAGGAAGCTGTGACGATGTACCTTGATGTACCTAGGAGGGAGCACAAAGTGAGAGCCAGTTGCATGGGTCCCTCATACTTATGCCCCCTCTCTGACACATTGGCTGAAGGAGAGTGCAAGAGGCTTAAGAAAGGTGCAGGCTTGGTTCTGTGAGCAGCTATTTCAGTTTTCTTATCCTTGGTTTTGATCTGAGGACTGGTCTTCAAAAGGGACATAGCTGTGAAGTTAATTCCTAAGTAGCTGCTTGTCTCAGTTCTACCTTAAAGAGCAGCCTACACATTTGAATGCTGCATGGATGAGAAATCACAGGCCCACTTCTTTCCTTCCCACGTATTTCATTTGCTGGTAGCTTTTCTGAAAGGCTTTACCATTGACTGCTTCCTGACCTACTTTATTTCACATGTGTAGACCAGGAAGGATTTCAGCAGTTATTGTTCATTCTCTTCTGGAAAGAAAAGCTGGCAATACTATTTTTATTTTCATCTTAGAAAAAAAGAATGTTACTCATGTCCTAAGGCAAGGTCATCATTTGCCTTCAGTTTAGGTAATGTGAAAGAACACGCCTATTAGAGCTTTTGCTTTGACTATTAGCTGCCAGTCCTTCATTAAAAGAAAAGATGCTGTGTCCTTGTATCTTCAGGATGTTTTGAGTCCAACATGGATACCCCGAGCTGTTGGTGCCTTTGTGTTTGAAGATCAGGTGGTCAGTCTTGAATAGCTAAGCTACTGTTCATTTCCATTAGAGCTTTTGAGACTTCCTAATGTCTTAAAAAAAAAAAAAAAGGCAGTTCCACACAGCTGAGAGTATAAAACTGACCCTCACTGCTGTGAAACAATATCATGATTCATAATAAAAAATTTGTTTTTATTCAAGTTAGTATTGCACTAGAGCAGTGGTAAAACCTGACCTCCTAGAATATACATTGTATAATTTATAGATCTCTAATAGCTGCTATATTATAGACTTCTTCACTTGCAGTAGAGATACACAGGAAAGAACAAACATGTCACATTGCTATTACTTAAGAGAGACACAGGCTATAGAGCACTGAGGAACTGTAAATTACTTGCCAGAGTCCTCTTTGCTGCAAAACCAGAGTTATATTATTCTCAAAAAATGCATTTGCAATGGTACTGTCTATGGAATATTTACATTTTGAAAGATCCTTGAGGTTGCTAAGTATTTTGGTCGGGGGTGGGAGATTTTTTTTTTAATGTTAGATAAAGTACTCTTGCAAACTTCTTTATCTGGCATGTTGCTGGGCTGTTGGGGTACTTCATCATTTTGTGAATGGAGTCATTAGTACGGATGCTGCTGTGGTGCTTAGCTAGCCAATTGCTTTTAACAGGAGGAATGTTTGAGAAGCTCAGTTTGACCATTGGTCCTTGCCTTGATCCTACTGCTTCAGGAACTGGTTGTGCAAGGACTGTACTCTTGGACCTTTTTGATGTGTTCTGTGCTGCATGGCAACAGAAGAGCTCAGTGGTTATTTTTACCAGATGTTATACATGAGGAAATTCCATCTTGCATATTTGTTTTTTTAGAATAGAAACATCTTGAACTTTTATTATTATTACAGAAGATATCTGTTTATATTCCAGTGAGCAATGTTGGTGCTACTCCTGAGATCACATGAAAATGCCTCTGCCTTTACATCCCCATCCTTTACAATATATGCTCTTATATCTTAGCCTGCTTCTCATATGCCACACTGGAATGTATGTCTGGGGGGAGAGAGTGTTATCTAACAACTGCAATAGAAACCTGTGTTAAGACTTTCAAAAATGGCTAGTTATTGCAAGAATTCAATTTGAGAGGAAGCAAAAGACCTTATCTTTTTGTTGCTGTTGTTCATTTGATTTTGCAGACAGGCATGAGAATCTACTTTTGGAAAACCAGTCTCTCTGAGTTGTGTGAAAGTTTGCATCTGAGATCCTGTCTTTACTCTGGCTCTGGCTTGCTATGTCAACTGGAAAATGATCCCCTGTGTTATTTTAGGGACTCACTCTTCTATAGAATAAAACACGCTCAATTTTATTCAATTTTCAGTTTCATTCACATAAACGTATAAAGCAGTCCTCAAATGAAAATTGTTAGTGAAACAGGTCTTGTTTTTTCACTCATTTGTACTCTTATAACTATGTAGAGGACAGTAGGGAAAAGGGAGAAAGTGATCAAGCTAGAAAAGAAAGACTGCTTCTGCAATCATAGCAGTACCATAGCAATGGTACTTACAAATTCTTATCGAATAACTGAATTATGCATTGGAACAAAGGGAGGAGGCAGAAAATGAGATGGGCATAGCTGAAAGGTTCTGTTGAACAGCCTAGATCAACAACAGATGGGCTAATCAGATTCGCTGCCTTGAATTTCACCCCAAAATAATTTGGAGGGTAGTTTTGTTAAAGGACTGAAGTGTTTTCTGTGTGTGATATCATAAAGAAAGCATTGCAGTGTTCCAGGCCAATTGTCTGGAGGACGTGAATGATGCTGTGAAGTTAGAGATGAGCACGGTAATCACATTAGGTCAAGGAATGTTGTGGTGTTGCCTATACCTGTTTTGTAACTGATATGTGTGTTTGGTTTCTAATATACCCTAGGGTACTATGACCCATAGACTCCTCTGTGTATGAAATACAAGAGAATTCAGCAGAAGGTGAGAGTCTCAAACCGGAATATTGCCCACTACGCTGTGGCATGACATCCTTTCCTTCTACTACACAGTCCACCCTATCCCATTTCCACCACTGCCTCACTCAGACAACGAAGCTCCCCCTACCTTCACCTTTTTTTTTCCTCTTTCCACACACCATTCAGCAATATACCTCAATGTGACTTAGTTGTCTCTGCAGGTTCTTGACAGGAACTCAGACATCAGTCTATTCTATAAATGAGATCCTATTCTATTTTAGGTCAGCAAATCTACCTAGGCTGAGGCAATTGCTTTCCAGTTGCTCTGTGCTCCTGTAAAAGTCACTGTCATAAAACTTTACATCAGGAGGATGAGAACTTGCTCCCTTCCTGGCCAAAATTTGTGCCATAGTATTTATAAGAGCTTTGAATAGTCTTATTCATTTTTCAAATGATTCAGGGACAAAAACACCAATATTTGACTTCTAATTCTGTGTATATTCATGTGCTATCCTTGTCCCTATAGTATCTGTACTCCTTTTAGTTAAAAATCAGACTGAAGCCTGACGTCCGTGAGGTTCCCTGTTTTCTCTCCTTGGAGGAATTTACAGTTGTGTATCCTATCCACTGGACCATTAGGGCAGCAACAGTATTCTTGAATTTAATCTTTCTTCACACGCTGCCTTGGTAATATCTAGTAGTATTGTAGCATTGTTGCATTAAAACCTTTTTTACAATTTTTTTTTTTTTTTCCTAGCATTCTTATCTGGATCTGGTCCTTTAAATTTAATAGGCAACTGTGAAATGATAAACCTGTCCTCAAAACTGCTGCTTGGTATAGCTTCCATAGAAAATTTCTGTTGACCTTTGGACATGTATTCTGATGTCATGCTTTCCGAATACTTTTCATGATGATTTCCAGAGCAGTGATATTTGGATAAAACCCCTTTGAATTGCAATATTTTCAGGTAAGGGTGTGAAGACAGATGATGTTTAGTTTCTAAATCATGTACCATTTATTTGAGATGAGTCAGTTACATGGTTAGATGTCTGTCTTCTTGCATCCTGTTTGAATAGTGTTTATAGACTTGAGTCCTGCTTTTATTAAAGTCAGTGACAAATCTCAAACTGTAATGAAAGTAAAGCTACACCTCTTTGTTTAGGACTTATTTTAGGATAGCTGCCAAAGCCCACAGATGATATGAAGAAACCTTAAGATGGTGTGGTCTGATACCACAGTATAAATCCAGGTTTTAAATTTTGCTATATACATCACATGCATACATTTTCTTGGGTGGTTTTTAAATAATAATGGTGAAACAGTTTGTTTCATTGAGAATGAAACTTCCCTGTGCAGTGTTTGTAGCCTGTGAATTGCAGTTCTGCGTTAGGATGAGAGCCAAAAAGTGAAACTACTAAGGAACAAATGAGCAATTCATTTGTAACAACAATACTGTAACAGCAAATGTAGAATTGCATAATTGGAGTGAAATCAGTTTGCTCTTGACAAACTAAGAAGCTGAGATTTTTTGTGGGATCAGAGCTCTACATTAGGAAATTCACATGTTTTCCTGTACGTTGTAGTCTGGGTGGGGTTATCCTTCCCATTCTTAAGGTTGGCTAGGATGTTTTTTCTAAGTTAGGTAAGAGTTTGATCAGATTTGATAGCTTTTTTGAAGAGCAGGACTAATGGCCTTTACTATCGAGGATTAATGTGTGTGTCTCATGAGTAGTTTAAGTTTGAAGACCCTGTCACAAAGTCTCCATTATGATTAAAGCTGTCACTAACTGAAAGCCAGGTCAATCTCAAAAAGATCTTTAAATATCATAGATCATGCTGCCAACATCCTTTTCTTGCAGGACGTTTATACTTGTCATTATAGTAGCTGTCTGAAATGAATAGCAGTAGTGATATCAGTCCTTTGTGAACTTTGCAAAGATGTGATACTTCCCTCTTTTTAGAAAGGGTAGAGAGAGTGGAAAGTTCTTACTGGACTGAATCTGCTTTTTAATTTGTGTTTTTTCTTCTCTGGGCGGTGGGGCACACTGGCTGGTAAGAGTTTAGGGACAGTAAAGTGCCAATGTTGCCATGTGTAATGAAAAGACCTTTTTCTTGCCAAAAGAGGGGTGAAAAATATCAATCCGCTTCCCTAAGAGGGCCAGACTCTGGATTTACCTGTTGTCTGTATTTCTGCTTTCTTCTGTTATTTTCCTTTTTTTTTTGCCTTGGGTGTCACACTAAACAGCTACCTTTTTGTGCCTCTTTTTAAGTAGTTTCTGTTCACTATTCAGCACAATTTCTATAAAAATTAAATAGAAATTAAGGGTTGACTCGGTGCTTGAATCTTAGGCCATTTCAACCAGCATCTAAATTCTGTAGCATTTTTCTCTCAGTAGTCTAACTAAAAGTATTATTCTTTGTTTACAATTTTTTAAGCCTGCTTTGGTATCAGATGGTTGGGTTACATTTCTGTAACCCTAATCAAGTGTCTAATCATATGTCCTCATGCATCTCTGGCATTCAGCTATGCATATTGACTCAACAGTGCCAGGAGACAATAAATGATGATGATTCTGTTCATGAGAGACCAAGTATCTGAGATCTGTTTTCACTCACAGTTTGAAATGGGCGCACTCCTTTCTGCAACAATGTCTGTCGCTGAAGGGCATGTCCAGGACTTTACTGCCAGCTTATTTAAAATAAGCTGTATAATTTGAAGCAGGAATCCTGAGTCCTGGCCGTCTCTTCCTGGGCTTAAAATGGGTGTAAGGGAAAGACTTCAAAACAAGAAGACTCATTGGACTGATGGCATCAGACAGAGTGGGTACGAAAACAGTGCCGGTATGAAAGCAGTGAGCTTACAGAAGTGCAGAGAGCAGAACTGATGATGAACTTAGATAAACCTAGGAGAGAGATGCTTATTGGACTTGAGTATCAGTGTGTGATACGCTGTGTGCTCTTTCTATTACTGAAATGCCAAGGATGCTGTCTTGGTCTGCCTGTTCTTGTGGGAAAGACAATCCATCATTGACATTGCCCTTTTTTCCTCTCAATGTGGCAAAAGGAGCAGGCATCATACCCTTAGTGCATGTATATCTGGGTGAATCTCCCTCTGCAGCAGCAGTGGTGGGGCCAGCACTCTCAGTGAGGCTTACGGGGCTTTTGGCACCTGGTGCAGAAATCTTGCATGCCCGGCAAGTCACCAGACATGCTGCACATTCACTGTCCACTCGGTCTTGCACAGCTTCTGTTAGGGCTATTTGGTGCTGGGCCCCTTTCACATGATGGGTCTAGGAGTGCATGATCTGGGACTGAAAACAGCACTGGCAAACTTACTAACTCTTATATCCCAAACCATCCAGGCTGACTGAAAAAGCTTGATAGTCACTGGAGCTCAGAAGCCCCCATCCCAGGTATCTGCTGCAAAATGGCAAACCTGTAAACATGCATGAAGTAGTTGTTTTTTTCTCTTTACATTGCTCTTGGAGTTGATCAGAACTCTTCCAAACTTTCTTTGAAGGAGGATCCCAGTTCTCCCTTCAATGTACCCATAAAATGAGCAAGCCACTGTGTCGTGGTTTAACCCCAGTCAGCAACTAAGCACCACGCAGCCGCTTGCTCACCCTCCCCTCCTGGTGGGATGGGGGAGAGAATCAGAAAAGCACAAGTAAGAAAACCTATGGGCTGAGATAAGAACAGTTTAATAATTGGAATATAATAATAATAATAATAATAATAATAGTAATAATAGTAATGAAAAGGAAAATAACAAGAGAGAGAGAGAGGAACAAAACCCAGGGAAAAACAAAAAAAACAAGTGATGCAACCACTCACCACCTGTTGACCGATGCCCAGCCCGTCCCCGAGCAGCGATCGCTGCCCCCCGGCCAACTCCCCCCAGTTTCTGTACTGAGCATGAGGCCACATGGTATGGAATAGCCCTTGGGCCAGTTGGGGTCACCTGTCCTGGCTGTGCCCCCTCCCAGCTTCTTGTGCACCCGGCAGAGCAGGGGAAGCTGAAAAGCCCTTGACCAGTGTAAGCACTGCTTAGCAACAGCCAAAACATCAGCGTGTTATCAACATTATTCTCATCCTAAATCCAAACTACAGCACTGTATTAGCTACCAGGAAGAAAATTAACTCTATCCCAGCTGAAACCAGGACACACTGTCATCAGGCTGTCTTTTCCTCCTCTAAGGTTTGTATGGTGTTTTTACAGGATTTTAGACACCTTGTGAATGTCCAACTTGCAAGGCTTGTTGGTTTTGCTGACTACTTCCACAAACTGTGTGTGTGCATGTGTATTTCCTTATCTGGTCTTCAAAATAATACTTGGGTCTGTCAGCATATCCTTCTGCATTTTTGCAGAAAACCAATTAACCCCTCTGCACCCCTTTAAAAGCAGCCTGAAATCATTTGCTAATGCTCACTGAAGTGCAACTGCTTTACTCCTGTATCTTAAAATAGCTTTTTTAAACTCCTGTAGTTAATAGCTTCCTTAGAAAGAAACCTTCCTCTAATCAAAATAGCATTACTGAAGCTTTGCAAAAGCATGTGCCCTTTATTTCCTCTCTGGAGCCCTAAAAATTTAGGGTTTTTTCCCCTGTATATACCACCTTACAGCTAATGAAGCCCTTGGGTATTCTAGGATGGGAAAGCTAAGCAGGTTTGTATTCTAAAGCTGTTCTCTATAGTTCTAGTTAAACATAGTATTTGTGTCCTTACCCTTTAAGAACACTGATTTCAGTGGAGACTTTCAGTCAGCTTTTTAATTGAGCATAGGTTCCTGTGTAATTCAAAGGCCTTTTCACCATTTCAGTTTATTTTTTAGAAATAATATGACATGTAATGATATTTGCATGTTGTATGTATGTTCTACTCTTGTGTATCCAATGTGAAAAGGTAACATATTTTCCATGTTTTGAATTAATGAAACAGCAGTAAAAAGAAACTTCCTAAGTTGGTTGTTCAGAGCTACACACCTGCATCTAAACAAAGTGGTCTTAAGGATTTAAGTTACCTCCCAGTATTCTTTTTCTTCAAATATTTGCCAGGAATTTTTTAAGCAACAAAACTAGAATTTCCTTATTATTTTCCCTTTTATATTTTTTTCCTCAAACTCTAAAATCCCAGTTTGTTAACTGAAGCTGTCCAAAGGGAGCCATGCTAGGAGAGGAAGAAATGGAAAACTTCCAAAGAAGATTAAAATAACTTTGCTGGAACCACCTCATAAACTATCTCTGGGCTTGGTTACCAGCTCTCAGCACAGAGCATTCTAAAATTTGTGCTGGTGTTTCATTCGCTTGGGTATTTTACAAAATGGGGAACTTGAGGGGTTTTTTTCAATTTTTCTTTTGGCAGTCTAAGCGAACTGGTAATTTATGCGGTTGCCGATCTAAAGTATGTCACTACTCAAAGGTCTTCAGACGTCATAAGCTCACATCTGAAAATGAATGAATATCTATATTGTCTCCATTGTATCTAACATTTTTCACATCAAGGAAATATGCCTAGTAAATTAACAACAGGCCAGTTGTACTAAATAGACAGTATTCCATGGTGCTATCTATCTCCTTAGTTGCTTCAGCTGTCTATCCACTAGCTAACAAGCAAAACTGTGTAATACCATTTTAATACCTTCAGAGTACACTGCAGAGATGCTGCAAAATCTAAGAATTGTTCTTAGCATGCAGGAATGTTTATACTGAAGTTAGAGAAAGTATTAGACTGCTGCATCATCTAACCTATCCGAGATATTCCTAGCTTCTTGTTTGCTGCAGAATATAGCCATCTAAAACGGTTAGTCTTTACAAGAGGCAGAGATTAATCAGGCAAATCAAAATAAAGAAGAAAATCACAAGTATGATGAGGTGCATCTGCAAAATGAGGATGTTAGATCAATGTTAATTAAATAATGATTTTTAAAAGGCACATGAGCAATAATTTTAATAAATGCAACATGTTTTTTCATACCTTTAACACCTGTTATACTTGTGTATATTTCTTTCATTAACAATGCTTGTCATCTTACATGTGGCAAACACTGTTGGCTTTTTTCCTTTGTATATTGTTTGAAGCAGAAAGCAATATATGGAAGAAAACTGAATAGGAAGAGGAAAATCCTTGCCCCCCCCTCCAAAAAAAAAAAAGCTTTTATTTCAAAAAGATTAGAAAAAGCACACTTATAATTTTTGAGGAGTTTCTTTGCTGAAATCCCTATTTTCCTTTTTTTTTTTTTTTTTACAAAATCCTTTTTGCCTGCTTGAAAATGAAAATATTCCTGTAACAAAATCACTAGTTTTAGAAAACCATTTGGGAAAAAAAGAAGAGGAACAGAACCTTTTTCAAGCAGAGGAGGGAAGGTAATCCTGTTGTAAAAACTTTTAATTGACTTTTGGTTTACTCTAGGCAGCTGAATTTCCAAAAGTTAGGACTTGAATGTTTTCTTGAGCCCAATTCAGAGCACACTGAAGTCTATTAAGAGTCACGGCAGCAAGTGATAGTGGTGAAGATAGGTGAAATGGGATATAAAATCTGAAACTTAATTGAATGCCTTTGAAGCATTTGAAGTGATATTCACTATAATATAAATTGCAATACTAAATCTTGAATTAACTTTGAGGCTGTATAATTCTTCAATATAGACTTTCCTTATTCCACATAGAATCCACCCTTTGCAGGTGAGTTTTACGTTGTGTATTATGAAAAAAACATTGAGCAACTCTGGCTCAGCGATTTCCTAAGCCAGGATTCATTACAACCAGTGAGTGTAATCCGAAGAAGTACTACTATGTGTTTGTCTTGTTATTACACTCTTCTGTTTACAGCTATTGGAGATAAAATTCTGGACTACAAGGACCCTTGAGTTGACCTGGTATAGTTGTTCTTAGGCAGTCTAATTAATTAGTTCATGAATGAAAAATAGGAAGAGACTACCCACAGTGAGGGCATAATCTCCTTTTTTGGAGGCTTTTAAGTGCAGGTGACATAAACTTATGTGGGTTTTGAGGGGAGAGGGGATGACTGAGCAGGGAGATGGGCTCTATCCTTCAATTGTACTTCATGATTACAATGTCAAAAGTCAGGGAACTGTGCCAGGGAAAGGGAAGAGTGTGCTATTAGAAAAGAGCATAATCTGAAGTATTTTTTCCGGTCACTTGTGCCAGTGACATACATGACTAATCCAGCCACTAGGGATAATGTGATAATGGCAATGCCATTGTGGATTGCATTTGTGTCACAGACGTCCACTGCTCATCGCCCTTCTCCATATTAGAGAACAGGGAAGATGAGCCGATAATGCTCTTTCAGGCAGGCAAGCTTCATCACTCACTGAATAAGCAATAATATATTGATCACTCAGGGAACATCTCCTGTAGAGCTGCTTGCCCTGGAAAATCAATCCTTGACTAATTGGTGCATTTTGTAGAAGCAGAATCTATAATAAGTCTTAAATGACTTGCATTTCACATTCTGTACTTTCAGCTGGGTGTCTTGTGGTTTTTTATAGAAGATACTTAGATATTTATTCCGAGTTCACTGTTGAGTCTTAAACAATTGTACTAACACCCTTTTCTTAGATCTTCAATGACCTCAGATCTTCTAAGTTTCTCAGATCTTCTCAGAGTTGGGAAGAAAATGGAGCTTAAGTAGGTAAACTTCCACTGTACTTCCACTATACCATAAGGAGCAGAGAACTGCAGATGTCTTCCAGTGGTGAAGAGAGAGACTGAGCATTAGGACAATTTTTAAATTGTATACGGACTGAAACATTTTAATAAGCTATGTAAAGTACTGCAGAATACTTTCTCTTCTGTAATGGAGAATTCTTCTGCCCTTCAGCAAAAATACAGTTTGACTTATGTTGATAGAGCTGGTGGCTGATTGTACTTTACAGTCATCATTCAAGGGTTTAGAGCAAATTGTTGTGTTAATGAAATAAGTCACCAAGTGAACTAGAAAAATATAATATTATCGCTGCTTTGCTCTTTTCCCAGAACTGATTCAGATGAATCTTGGCAGCTTGGGATTTTCATATCAGAAAAGTCCATAAACAGTTATTTAATTTTCTATCAGTATTCTCCCTCATAAGACTTTCAGTAGAGATATATTTGGATCTCATGCAGCAAAAAATCTGGCAAGCAAGATAAGTATAAGAAATAAAATGGGCATAATCAAAATTCTGTGGCCTGACACTAATAAAGAGTGCTAAAATCCACTTATCACACAACCCCTCCTAGATTTGCTATCTATGTAGCAAAATAGAGTCATTAGCTGCAACTCCATAGCTATCTTTTTCTACCCAATCAATGGAAATGTCCAGAGAGAAAAAATGGCATATATTGGAGAGGCTGCAATTGCATTTCAGAGCCATAGAAAAATCTATGACTTAAACATCAAACAATGAATCTTCAACTGAAATGCTTCTTTGTATTATCTGAAAATGTGAAAGTTGGAAGTACATCAAAAGTCATAGACAGATGTCTAAGTGCCTCCTGAAGTGGATAGAGCTGCCTGAAAAACCTCTCTGAACCTGACTTAAAGGGAGGACTTGATCATAGAAAATAGGGTTGTAAAGGAGCACAGATGAAGAAGAGGACAGTATACATGAAGGTGTACGTGAAGTAGGTGTACATGAAATGGATTTAATTTCTGAAAGGTGCCTACCCAACAAATCCTTGAAATCTTCTATGGTGGAGGTTCCACCAACTTTGATTGACAACTTATTCCTGTGCTTCATTGTCCTTATTGCTAGGAAGCTTTTCTTTTCCGATGTTGAACAAAATCTCTGCTGCTGTAATTTAAAACACTAATACTGGTTTTACTCATGGTAGGCATAGAGAGGAGTTTATTTCCTTTATCTTTTTATGGCTACCTCTTACGTATTTGAAAAGTCAATACACATCTCCCTAGCCTTCCCTCTCTAAAGAAAACAGCTCCATTTTTTTCTTTCTTCTAGTAAATGTTGCTTGTCTTTTCCTAGCCCTGTTCCCTGAACTTTGTCCAGTTGATCCACGTCCTTTCTGGATTGCCAAGTGGAAAATTAAGTGACTTTACATACCAGACATGTAAAGAGGTGTCCTGGAAGAGATACAGATGGTAGATGATAGTCTTTAGTCTGCCAGAATGGAATGCTCCCAGATTCATGCATATGGAAAATTGAAATGCAGGCATAGGTGAAGCTGTGCTTAATCAGTCAAACCAACTGTCATTGAACTTCATCAAAATCTGACGCCCCAGATAAGGTTGTCAGGCATTCCCAGATGATATATCAATTGCATTATGAATTCAGTATATCTGGAGTCAGGTTCTGCTGCACCACACCCTTGTGAAGCTGAGACTTCTGTGCTTTAGAAGGTATGAAGTGAAGTATGAAGTAACTGTCATTTCTTTTGAACAGGCTGTTAGCATCAAACAGCTGGATTACTGTGCTTTTGTGTGCTTGACTGAGGTAGCCATTCTAACAGACAGATATTCCAGGTGGAGTGATTGGTGATATACCAATTTTATCGTTGGTTCCCTTACGTTCATCGGTTCCTTCACATTTGATATTTTGCATGAAACACAACACCTATTTTGAGTTCAACAGCATAGGGTTCTGCTGGAAAGTAAAAGCTTTATCTGATACCTCCTAGAAACACCTGGCATTTGCTTGTAAGTTTATAGAAAAAAAAAGATTTCTTAATATGATGTTGTGCTTGAGAAATATCATTCAGTCAAACCCCAATGTTTATTTGATAAGGCAGAGGAGTTAGAACTGCGTCTATTAATTTTTCTACATTAGAGTCTTTTACTGTACAAACAATGAAGTACGTAAGATTAACAGGCTAAGGCAAAATTTACTAAATCATTGCTTTTCATGTAAAATAGCTATAGAAGACAGTTAAATGCATATTTTGCCCAAAAGAGAAGAAGGTGTAATAGCATTCAGTAGTTAGCATAACCTCTGTGAAGGATATTTGTTGTGTATGATGCAAACTGAGGTGGAGAAAGGAGAAGTTGGAACTCACGTTGGAAGAAAGAATCAATCAAAATTTAGAAGTATGGAGAATGGGTTAGAAGGCTTCTGGAAAGGTGCTTGCTGTAAACCAGGAAACTGCCTTTGTTTGTCTTCATCCCTTGTGTTCAAGAGGGTTCAGATGCTTATAGACTGCCAGCAGCATCAAACATATGCTGTCACCTAGCTTTTTCACAATTTCTGATGCTACCTGATTTCAAAGAAGACAATTTAGCTTTTCTTTCTGGTCAAGAAGGTAGCCATTGTGCTAGAAATAAAATATATTGCCAAGAAGATATGCTGTGAGCTAGTACCCACCTATAATAACGTGGAACAAATAGTGGAAGAACTTCATACAATCCAAAGACCATTATATTTTTATTACCATAAAGAGCAGAAAAAAATGGCATTTAGTTGAACACATCTGTTAGAACAATAAATGCAAGATGTCTAGGCAGGCTGAAAAGTACAGTTACAAAAGTCTTTTTGGTAATGGTAAGAAAGCTTAGACAGAGGGCCATTTGGCCAGAGGTCAGGATGTCCCAGCTTACATAAAAATATATAAGGGTAGCTTATTTTCTTAGTTCAGCATTGTAGAACATAAATGGCTAGGTGTGAAGGCATATCTTAATGGCTAAGTCACCCAAGTCTCATAAAACTGAAGAATTTGCTCTCAGAAAACAGATTGGTCTAGAAATGATGCAAGTCCTGGACACGCAGTAGAAAGTCATGTCCAAAGAAGAGCAATGAAGCTGGTGAAGGGTCTAGAGCACAAGTCTTATGGGGAGCAGCTGAGGGAACTGGGGTTGTTTAGCCTGGAGAAAAGGAGGCTGAGGGGAGACCTTGTTGCTCTCTACAACTACCTGAAAGGAGGTTGTAGAGAGGTGGGGGTCGGTCTCTTCTCCCAAGTAACAAGTGATAGGACAAGAAGAAATGGTCTCAAGTTGGTCCAGGGGAGGTTTAGATTGGATATTAGGAAAAATTCCTTCACCGAAAGGGTTGTCAAGCATTGGAACAGGCTGCCCAGGGAAGTGGTTGAGTCACCATCCCTGGAGGTATTTAAAAAACATGTAGATGTGGTGCTTAGGGACATGGTTTAGTGGTGGACTTGGCAGTGTTGGGTTCACAGTTGGACTTGATGATCTTAAAGGTCTTTTCCAACCTAAATGGTTCTATGATCCTATGATTCTATGTCAACTAACTAAAGTGTGCCAAGAACTAAATATTGAGGAAAGAATCAGCTGTCTCTGAGCTGATGGAGGACCTATGGAGATCTGTGCTACAGGCATACCAAGGGCTGTAAAGCTAAACTGACAATAAAACAATTTATGAATGTTCAGTTGGACTTGAAATCTCAAGAATGCCAAGGACAGGAGCCAGCAATGTGTCCTTGCAGCAAAGAAGGCTAATGGTATCCTGGGCTGCATTAGACAAAGTATTGCCAGCAGGTCGAGGGAGGTGATCCTTCCCCTTTATTCAGCACTGGTGAGGCCACACCTGGAGCACTGGGTCCAGTTCTGCGCTCCTTAGTGCAAGAGAGACATAGACATAGTGGAGAGAGTCCAGCGAAAGGCCACAAAAGATGATAAAAGGACTGGAGCATCTCTCCTGTGAGGAAAGGCTGAGACATCTGGGACTGTTCAGCCTAGGGAAGAGAAAGCTCAGGGGACCTTATCAATGTCTATAAATACCTGAAGGGTGGGTACAAAGAAAACGGAGTGAGGCTCTTTTCAGTGGTGCCCAGTGACTGGACAAGGGGCTATGGGCACAAGCTGAAACACAGGAGGTTCCCTCTGAACATCAGGAAACACTTTTTTACTGTTTATTGTTCTGAGCACTGGCACAGGTTGCCCAGAGAGGTTATGAGGTCTCCAACCTTGGAGATATTCAGAAATTGTTTGGACTTGGTCCTGAGCAACCAGGTCTAGGTGCCCTGCTTGAGCAGGGGAATTGGACCAGATGACCTCCAGAGGTCCCTTCCAACCTCAACCACTCTGTGATTCTGTGATCCTATGACAATCAGAAAGTAAGAAATTTGCTAGGGTACTAAACAGGAGAAGGTGAAAGCTGGCCATAAGTACAACTCCATGTCCAGGGAGAAGAAGATTCTATCCTGGGTCATACCATTATTGAACTATTCAAACACAAAGGAAATTGGCAATAATGCAAAAATTAAGGGAAGCAGTTCCATTATGTGCTGGCAGTGTAAAAATCCTGTTTATAAAAAGGATCGTTATAAATGCCAGACTGGTTAGCAGAGAGCATCACACACGTCCAAAGAAAATCTCTTTCCCAGACTGAAAAACCACCTAGCTAAATGGACAGATTTGGAAGTGCAAGGTCTGCAGCTGAATAATAGCATTTTAGTTTTTGAAATGCAAAAAGGAAGTGGCAAACTCCGAAGGAAACTCTTGGAAAAGGCATTCTAAAAAATTGTGGGATGAGGGGTGTTCAGAGCAGAACTGCTCTAAATCAAGTTCATGATCCAGGATTATGCAGTCATCCAAAAATGGGATATGACTACTCTAAAATCCAAGAAAGAAGTTTGGGTCATGGAAAAACTGACTAGCATTTTAGCATGGCTAATAATTTGAGTGTCAGTCCTATGGCAAATGTCTGCAAATTTGATCTGCTGAAGTTGCTTTTTGAAAATCTGGCACAGGTTGAAGCAATGGTTTGTAGGCAATTGGCTTTCAGGAACTACTCTACTTCAGGGGAAAGTCTCTACTAGAACCTCTACATTCTGTAAGTTTTCTGCAGTAAAAGAAAAAAGGGATCAAGATGTAGAAGTGATGAAACAGTGAGAGGTCAGTTCTCTGGCTGAATGTTTGAGCAACAACAGATAGGAAAAAAAATCTGGTTTCAGCTGGGATAGAGTTAATTTTCTTCCTAGTAGCTGGTATAGTGCTGTGTTTTGGATTTAGGATGAGAATAATGTTGATAACACACTCATGTTTTGGCTGTTGCTAAGCAGTGTTTACCCTGGTCAAGGACTGTTCAGCTTCCCCTGCTCTGCCGGGTGCACAAGAAGCTGGGAGGGGGCACAGCCAGGACAGGTGACCCCAACTGGCCCAAGGGCTATTCCATACCATATGGCCTCATGCTCAGTATAGAAACTGGGGGGAGTTGGCCAGGGGGCAGCGATCGCTGCCCGGGGATGGGCTGGGCATCGGTCAGTGGGCGGTGAGCAATTGTGCATCACTTGTTTTGTACAATCTTTTATCATTATTATTATTATTATTATTATTATTATTATTATTATCTCCTCCTCTGCTGTCTTATTAAACTGTCTTTATCTCAACTCACAGGTTTTACTTTTTTCCGATTCTCTCCCCCATCCCACCGGGGTGGGGTGGGGGAGGGTGAGCGAGCGGCTATGTGGTGCTTAGTTGCTGACTCGGTTTAAACCATGACAACTGTTTGTAGAATATAGATTTTGGAAAGATCTATACATCTGTTGAACAGTGGTAGAGAGGAAAATAGGAAAGGAAAGAGTATGAAGGTGAAGTTCTAAAGGTCTGCAGGGAATTTGGTTTTGTGCAGTCATATGATTAAATGAGGGACAGCAAAGCCATCAGAATTTCTGTTTGGGAATTATAGTTTTGACTCAAGGGTCTGTGTCAGTGCTTCTGGTCAAACATAAAATTGATACTGGATATCCCAACTCATTAAACAAACTCATGAGTTTATTGGTAGGAATGAGGAATTCTAGTTTACTTAAAATACCATGAAGATTTCAGTGAGGTTTTAGTCCATAGTTCTGGTTAAGAAAAAGGGTAGGAGCACTGGACTCTGCATAGAATTAGATGAAGTAATTTTAAACTCTTCTTGACTGTGAAATAGATGATACCCTGGAGGCTGTAGCAGGTCATCCTGATGTCTGACAGACAATGTTAAAAGTGAGCATTGGGAAGTATAAGAAGACATCAAAGACGTTGGACAATTGTTTTCATAGCAGATAACTTAGAGATGAATTTGGGCTGTACACCTGTCTGATCTTAGGCTTTGCAGTAGTACTCTGTGATGGGCTGTTGGCCTCTTCCAGATCTCCTAACATTGATAGGTCTGAACGGGGTAGGTCTGACTTATCTGATCTCGTGTGTATGCACAATTTTATTGCAAGAAATCAGTGGAATGCTCTTTGACTCAACACAGCACAGATCACTAAAGACAGTACGTCACTGCTAAAAGTGGAAGGGTTAATCCACATGTCATGTTTCCCCAGATGTTTACCCTAGAACAGTATAAAACTTTTCAGAAAAAGCTGGCGTATTTGTAGATTAGCAGTGTGTGGAGTTGAAAGCTGACAACGTGAACTAGAATCCAAAAAAACAAAATGGGGTCCAGAGTCAGGAGAAAGAAGGAAGATACTTTTGCTAACAAAGAGATTTAAGGGTGCATGGAACATAGCCCTCCATAAGCTTACAAAATCAGAATTTCACCGCTCTCCTATTAAAGAACTTTTGAAGCTTTTTTTTTTATTTTTGGCAGTTTTGTTATTCCTACACTGCTGCATGGACTGAGCAAATCACTGCAGTAACTGACCTGATGTTATGTAGTATTTTCAGGTTTGAGGTCTGTGCTCACTGTATCTGTTCTGGGCTAGCTGTGTTGTAAAAACCTTTTCATGTTAGGCAGTGCAAGTGCTATTAATTTTGGGGGAAGTCTTGATGCCGGAATATAAATTATTAAACAAAGAAATTATTTGCAACATTAAAAGTCTAAATTCCCATGAGGGGGAACATTGAACCAGACTGATGAATTCCTAGAGATGATTAACATTAGAAATGAACTATTCAGTCATCAGTTGTGTGGGAAGAGCCTTGTGAGTGGAGTCCCTGTAGCAAATACTTAGAATTTTGCAGGGCAATTTGCTACATGGTTGAAGAAACTGTAATGCTGCTCTTCCAGTCAAAAGTGGGTGTAGGCACAAGTGCGGTAACTCTGATGCCTTCTTTAAGGCTTAAGTAGAAAAGAAAGGAATTAATTGCTCAAGGACATGAGCATACACAGCATGAGAGTTGTCTCTTGCTTTTTTTCCATATTTTGCAGAGGTGAAGGTGGTGCTGGCCTTTTTACTACGACACTGATTGCAAGGCTGCCAGAATAGCCTGCAGTAATAAAAGTTTTGCAGAGGTAAAAATACATGCATATCCCAAGTCTGCTATAATGTAGATGCTTCTATACTGCTGCTTGTGGAGCTTTAATTTGCTAAAAGCAGCGAATACAGTGAGTTTGCCTATTCTCAGGTCAGTTTAGGGCTTCTGATGTTAAAATACATGAAATTGAGTTATGTTTTTACCTGGATCTTCCCTGCCTCCAACAGTCCTTTTTTTGTTTGTTTGTTTGTTTTCTTTTTATGTTGTTCACAGCCCTGCCTTATTTCTCTTCTTTCTTTATATTGCACATACATGTTGTGATTTCCCTGAAATCTAGGGAAAACCAATCAGCATTCATAGTCACTCCTAGACCAGTCTGTTAGAAAGCGTGTTGATAAAGAGTAGCTGATGAATTCCCAGCACCAGATGTTCTGTCCAACTGCTAACAGTTAAATGAGAACCGTGCAAAAGTGTATCTTTGCTCAGTCATCTTCATGATCTAACAACATCTGGTTCATTTGCAGGTGCCCTCTGCCTCAGTAGCATTACATTCAATTCTTTGCACTGTATTATAAAGGTAACTAATTTATTTTGTATCAGGCTGTGGGGAAAAATAGCTGCTTTTGACAGTAAATCACTCTACTACTAGCTGTTGAAAGAAAATGACTGGAAATAAATGAGTTTATGTGCTGCGGTTTAGATTCCCAATTTTCAGATAATCCAGAAATTTCAATGGCTGTTTTCTGTCTAATTGAAGTTTTCCCCTGCACAACTGTTTAAAAAAAACCCAAAACAACAAAAAAAAAAAACCAGAAATGAGATGCACGGGTTTGCTTTCATTAATTTTATTATTTCTGGAAATACAGTCACAAGTTGTTAATCTCTTGATTGTGAAATTTCATAATTCAGGAATTCAGAAAGTTTTGGTTTTGGAAGATCAGATAGTTAGCTGAATGACCAGCTGGGACACAATTTATCTGCAGTGGAGTACTTTGGTAGAGTGACATGATACTGCCCTGTCCTACACAATATTACGAAAGGGAAAACAGCATTGTTGTTAAATCCGTGCTTGACTGGCATGTGCACAAGTGATTCCCACTGCTGGCAATCTGAGGCAGCTTAGATTCCAGACTTTGTGGTGCAGAATGGAGGATGGAGTGAAGATCCCCAGGTCAGTCCTGGTGTCAACATGCTGTCTTCTCAAACATGAATTTTGTAAACCAGTTCATTTCTTCTTAGCTCCCTAGGTCCCATGTTCTCTCTCTTGTATCATTAAAGAAGGGAGCTACCTTGCTACCACTGATGTGGCTGGTACCTTGGACCTAGGCAGTACAATGTCTTCTTGGTTGTGCAAATCAGTGGGGAGAGCAGAGGGAACTGCAGGACTCTGGAATTGTAGCTGGGGAGCTCTCTGGCTCTAATGGGATTGTGCATTCCTGTAGGTGTGGAAAGAAAGGCTGCTGTGGGGTCTGATAGAAGACATTATAGCCTCAACAATAAGCTGTTTCTGCTGTGAATGGCCACAACTAAAACATCCCTATTGCAGGCAATCTAAAAAGAGATTATGACCCTATGTTGTCCTTTCTTTGAGGACAGCTGAAAAAAATCTAAAATTAATTCTGCTTCTGCATACAAGAGGCCAGATTAAAATTTTCATCAAAGATATGTGGCTCATCCAGAGCCAAATTTTTCTCTTTCATGCCTCCTCTCATGTTTATCATGAGGTAAAGACTTTTTGCAGAGATCCAGAGAGCCAGATCCAGAGATTTGATGGGAACACAATGAAATTCAGTTATTACTTGTTTATCTGAAGACTCACTCTGCTTTAATTTGATTTGCCCACTAATCTTCTAGACTAGTAGAACACGAGGTACCTGTATGAAGGGACACGCTTCTTCTTGCTGCTGAAATAAGATTTAGTAGTCTGTTTATTATGGGGCTTACTGTGATATCCTTTATATTTCTTTTAATAGATCTGTTCAAATACACAGAACTACTAGGAGTACCACAGTCTGTCAACTAAGCACTGCCAAAATAATGCAATGAAATCTTGGGTTGGAAGTCTAATTTTATAATTGGTTACATAGGTACAATTACGCAGATAAAGTTTCCATCAACTGCAGCGGGAACTGCATCTATGAGAGTGGATCTGAACCAGTTCCAACTTGGGGGCTGTGAATATTGCTTGGAAATATGAGCCATATTTTCCTCTTTGCCTGGCATAAATCTGGTGTAAACATGAGCTGCACTTGGCCAGCAAGCTGATCACTGTTGACGCAGACGTCTCCTTGTTGGTCATCTGGGGTAACAGCAGAAGAAATGCTCTGCCTAGTCCTGTTCCTCGCTGTGTGTCTGTTTAAGTACTTTTTGTTGATGCTGTCTTTCTGTTAGCCCAGTCCGCAATGGTGTGGTTAGAGCAACTCTAGTTGATGGTTGTTCTTCAGTTGAAACACCAAGTACAAGAGGCTTCTATGTAATTAAGCCTTTCAGCTCTGCAGTGAATATTAAGACTGTAGAACAGTACTTGACATTGATGGTTTGTATACAGAACTGTATATGAGATCCAGCTGTTCTGCCTCATTTAAGGCATTCTCAGGGCAGGGGTAAAGATATTCCTCCCAAACAATCAATTTAAAATGCACTGCCCTGTCTTGCTCTTAAAGCCTTTACAGACATCTTCATGGTAACGATACACTTACTGCAAATGAATGCGCAAACACCACAATGAAAATATAAGGTTTTCTTCTCTGCTTCCTAGAAATGGTATCAATTAGATCACAAGCTCTTTTTACAAGATGAGAGAGAGAGGAATTTGGATGTTTGCAGTGTTGAATTCCTGTTGTTAATAGCTTTAGAAAGAGCTGAAGTATCTAGATACATATCTTATTTGCCAGTATTGACTTAGAGGAAAGAGCAGGCTTTAATTCTGAGAAATAATAGACAAAAGGCACACTGAAACAATGTGATAGAAAAATCCCTGAGCTGTTGCTTGGTGGTTTTTAGACAAAGAACTTGGTTGAAGTGGAGAACTCTTTCTGTAGCATTTTTCTCCATTGGATATAATGCGTGTGCCCATTTAGGCACTTTTTTCTATCAGCCCCAGTTATCTTGGTGTGGTTAGGGTCATAGATGGGATTTTCTTTGTTAGCAACAGTGTGACTGACTCCTGTCTTCTGTTTCCAGGCTGTTTTACATTCTGTGAGGAAGCAGTCTGTCAATCAGACCGTCCCTCAGCCAGGACCAGGGCTGTCACTCAGTCCAGACCAGCCACTGAGCTCTTACACAGGGATGTAGTGTGCAGAACTGGAGAATCTCTGCTGTATGCTGTTCACCCCAGAAAGCAGCTTCACAGAAAGCCTAGAGATGTGTTAGTGTTGAACGCTGTTAAATCCTCATCTAGAGATGCGGCTTTGGTGAAATTGGGCAGCGTTTCTTTTTTTGCTGCATTCCACCCCATGCACCTCACTTTGTAGCAGAAAAGCATTGAGTAGCTTAAATGTGGGAAGATGAGTATGAGTGCTATTGATTTTTGGAGCAGGTGAATTGCACTGTTGATGATATTTTACTATTAGTGGTAGCGCTTTCTCTGTCTTGGATGAGATCAGCTGTGGATAAGGATTCCTTTGTTTTGTAGCTGTTTTTAGCACTGATTCCTGTGTACTGAAGAAATTTGCTCTACTGATTTATATATCTAAATTGGGATAGCCATAACGGAATATTAAGAGGAGAGCTGACCTGTGAATTTTTCTGAGAGCAGTGCAGGTGCGTGTGTAAAGGCATCCTTCATGAGGTTGTTATGCTCTTTCCTCTGGGTTCACTTTTATATTCTTAGTTCCTTCCCAAGAGTGTGTTTGTTCAATTTGTGCTTCATTTCTCTTTTACCTTTCCTTTTTTATATTATCAGGTTCTTTGCTAAGGGTAGCCCACTCATCTGTGATTTAGATGATAGCGTTCTACTATTCATTTTTAGTTTAACAAGATAATTTTCATCCCCTAGAAGCTGCTGGTGACTGTAGCTAGATTTCTTTTAGATATAATTTTCCTGGTTTTTTTTCAGTTTCCTTATATCATTGCCCTACTTTTTTCTAATATTAGACTTTATGGTTCATTGGATTATATTTTTATTATTGATTTTTATTCTTTGTTTTCCAGAAGATTTCAAGATTCTAGGAACTCATGCTTTTTCACTAGCTCTTCTGACAAAGTGCAATATTCCTTTCTCTTTAAAAACTCAGTGCTGTTGTGTTCTTCCTTTAATTTCTTTATTGGCTCATCAGTCAAGAATAATGTAGACATATTTCCTTATAAATGGGCTATCTGTTTTGTAAAGAAAAGGGATTTATTTTAATTACTCTGTGTTCCTATCTAAGTATTCATCATTTCTTTGTTTTTCTTTGGGGCAACCAAATCGCCATCTCCTGCATTTTCCTGAAACACTTTTTCCTATGTAGGTTTGTTATTTCAGTGACAAGGAAGGTTGCAGAACAGAAAACAATACCTTAAGGTTCTCTGATGTTCTGCTGAGATTTGGGGTTCTTGTACATAAAATATTGCTGCAGTCATGAATTCATTTTTACTTTGTTGTTTTGCTTTTCTTCTTGATTTGATGGTGTGCTTGGTGATTTATTAGAGTAAGAGGATGGATACTCAAGTTTGAAGCAAGCGTCACACAAGCCTAAAAATCTTAATGCAAGCACATAGTTTCTTCAGCCTTAACTCTGTTCTTCAAGGAGCAATGCTAATAGTTGATTTGTGATGCTACAGTCTCTCTGAGCTGAAGAAAACATACATTAACAGTGCAGACGTGCGCTAGATTGTGTATCAGCAGGGGCTGATGTGAATCAATAGTTCCCTACCTTTCCGCATTGCCTAGATGTTTCTGAGGTGAAAGCACACAGACAATGCATGGACTGCTGTGGTTCAGCAGAAGCTGGGGACACATTCCCTGCACATCTGTTCTCAACACGTGTGCTTCGAAATCTGGGCAGCAGTTTGGGGCCATCTCTACTTTGGACCCTGCGTGTGTTTGAGTTACTGAAGTGGGTATGAAAGGCTTTCAGGGTGTGTAGGTGTGATTTGGGAGTTCCCTCGCTGATAAATTTGATAGCTTGCTCTTGAAAAGCAACTGTTTACAATGAAACTTTGGTTTTGTGGGGTTTGTTTTTGAAGCATAGCTCTGAAGTTTCATTCTTAAGTATTCTCAGAAAAATGGTTACGTTAAAAAACTGCATGAGGATGGAATCAAACCCTTCCAGGTGTCTGTGACTGATGTTTTTATTGTTATCGTTATTGTTATTGTTATTGTTAGCATTATTTAACTTAAACTTTGGTATCTGCCTGAGCAGCCTTCTCAGAATAGCCATTTCCCCTTGTCATCATTAGAAATTAGTCTCTTGCTGTTGCTAAAGAATGGGGTAAGATTTGTTTGGATCTTTTTTCTCATTTTTTGAGGGATAAGGTAATGAAAGAGTAAGAATGCAAGGAGCCAGAAATATTTATTGAAGTACTGAAGTACTGAAACCAGTACTTTTCCTAAAATAATAGTTTCAATAAAGCTGTCTTTTCTAATTTCCAGAATTCAATTTAAATAATAATGCTATGGATAAAGCTGTTAATCTGGAGATTAGGCCAGTTGTCTGAGATGTGGGGAAATGCAGGTCCATACAAGTGCACTGCCTGATGTAGAGTATGTATTTCCCATCTCCCAGGAGAGTACATTCATTTCATGGAAATGCTTTGTGACTGAAAACATTGGTCTTCCTTGTATGGCACTTTTTAAACTCAGCTTCCAAAGAACTTCTCAATGTCAGACAAGTTTCACAATTCCTGTTGTTTTGGGAGAGATGATTGAAGTACCAAGCAGACAGCATGCCTTGCTAGACTTGTACAGGACATAGGACTAGAGCCAATGTCTCTTAGATACCCACTTGTCTCCTTAAATACCCTTGATCTTCTCACAGTTATTTCTATACACAGTAATATTAACAGGCTCTTCAGCTGGAAATCATCTCATTTATTCAGCGATATTATTCATGAACAGGCATGTTAGTAGGGCATATCTTGCTTTGGACGATTTCTATTACCTCTCATAGCAAGAAGGATGCTTGATTTGAAGATAAAATGTAGGTATGGAAGGCAAGGTCCCTGGGATCTAGTTCTGACTGATGCACTTCTTCAGTTTTGTCTGAGCAGTTATTCCTGTGCCTTGGTTTCAGCAGTTCTGATGAATAAACTGTAAACAAGGTCTGGCTCAATCAGTGCTGTGGGGCTAAAAACAAAATACGTGTATAATGTGAAAAAGCGTTCTTCTGAAGAAATTACTGTCAGAGAGCAAACAATGCCAGAGTTCTGTTCCTAGACTTGTTGTGAGACATTGGAAACTCAGATGTAATTACTACCCTGCCTCAAAGGGATAACTATGTGAGGACAAATATATTGGCACTTAAATGATCTGTGATGGCAGAAATGGTTGGTCATGGAAAGTCTACATGGAATTTGATACTAACCTTTTGTCAGCTCTTGAATTTGATTAAACAGATATCATTTTGCTCAGCGTAAAAGTCCCAGTTCCAATGTATTTTTCCCTCAAAAAGAAAAAAGAGGCTGTACCTCATGTTTCTAGATTAAATCTCAAAAACATGTTCAAAGTAGCTTAGATATTTAAATGTGAAAATCTGCCTTTTTTAATTACTTTTTTTTTCAATTGCATTCTTTGGAGCTGACTCATAGATGTATTTTTAATGCTTGGGTTTGGCAATGTTCTACTAGCTGAATTGTCATCCAAAGGTAAAATGAAAATAATGTCATAACTCTTAAACCAGGAAAAGAACTTTCTATACAACAAAACAAGATTAAAACTGATCTCTTGTTAAATGGGATAGAAAGAGAGTTGGATGTCACTTATTTCTCAAATGTCTTGGCAGAGTTTGAAACCACTTTTTGACGTGGTCATAAGTTAACTACTGTGGAATTAGTCCCTTGTGCAAAGCTAGACTATTTCAATATGTGGTAAAAAGAGAGAGAATTAGTTGTCTTAACCTCATTTATCTCAGCATTTCCCCAGTCTGAGATGAATCCTGAGGATGGTTCTTTGATCTAAATAATTACTTATTAATATGTTTGAATTAACAAGAAAAACTGAGCAGCTACTGAATTTCTGCATGCAACAGCCTGAATGCTAGGTTAGCTCTGAAGTTCAGGTTAGCACATGCTCTCGTGAAAGTCAGAGTTCCTCTTCTGAGGGCTGATTTTACTGTTTGGGATATGTAGACTCTTCTCCTTGCTCGGGGGATGTTATTCTTAGAGAAATGATCCAAGAAAGGATGTCACATGTCAATGTGACAAAGGACAGACATGGCAGAGTTTCCAATTTCGTCCTCTAGCAGCCACAGTTCCAGTTGCTAGGTGTGTTTCTGTTGTTGAGGTTTTGTATGAAGTACCTCAGCACCCTCAGAGCTGTCACCTTTCTTCAGAGGACTAACAGACCCCAGGAGGTGACTGCACTTAGGACAGAGCCCAAGTGGAAGCAAAGTTAGGTCAAAGGGGAACTAATGGGGAGGGTGAATTTTCTTTTCCCTCCAACATAGCTAAACTCTAGTCTCTGAGGGATTACTGGCAATCACAATGAATGGTGATTAAAAGAAATGGAGCTTATAGCTTTCCTCCAACTTTCTGGTTTGTGAAGACACCTATGGATTACACAATCCATAAAATATTTCATTGTGAGTGATGATACCTTTGTACATATGATTTGAGTAATGAACAGAATATGATTTCAAGTTGCAGCTCCTCAGTGTTGCTGTAGTCCAAAGCAATTAAGAAAAAATTGGGCTTGTGTTCTTAACTCCCATGTATCTTCGAATGAGATGTTGAAGGGCTGCAATCTGTTAAAATGCAACTCACTCACTTGGATCATGTGCTTGGGGGAAAAAAACACCTTGAGCTGTGCATGGTATATCACTCCAAAGGATACCTCCCAGCCCCAGGACTACAAGGGAGACTGTGGTTCAGAATAGCGAGATGAAATGAAAGGGCTCTGTACCAGAAGGGTTGCCCACTTTCCAAAGCATACTTGGTTACTGGAAAAAGGCTGCCTGGGACTGTTTTCTTTTAATTTATTTCTACAAAGGTAATCGAGGTTTATGTCCATCTGTGTGTTGTTCTTGCTTTCCAAAGCTGAAAGTCTCTTCCTTTGAAGGCCGAATTTTGGTTATTCCCCTCAGTCTGAGAGAAGGAAGTTATTACCTGAACTGACGTCCAGTTCCTGTGTCCATGGATTCACAGCGCTGGGATCATTCCTAGCTGTCTGAAACCCATTAAGTGCAAAGGTTGTGTGCATGTACTGCAAAATCAACAGTGCACCACAACTGGATGGCTTATTGCTCTATTAAATAATGTTCAGCTGTTTTCTCAAAATTAGGCTATTGTATACATTAAAGATAAGTATTTCAGAAGAACGTAAACATCCTTCCTACATTGTGTTTGTTTGTTTAGAATAATTAAATGAAAATACATGTCTGAATCATGGTTCATACTGATATGTTTGGAAATTTATTTCTCAGCTGAAAGCAATAATGAAGTCTGTGCACTACCTAAATCCTAATTAAGCCCAGTGGCACCAGACAGAAACAACCCTCTTCATTTAGGCTGTATCAGTCTACAGGCACTTGGCTGATTTATGCTATGGTAACTGAGGACAGAATGTGGCCGTTTACCTAAGAAAAAAGGAACTTCTCTTTAGAGCGTATACATAATCATATTTTAGAGTAATGGACTAGAGGAAGGACAAACGAAGAACTGTGTACTGAAAGCAGCTGAGATTGTGGAGCTTGGACACCTGGAAAGCATTCACTGAATTTCTCTCCCTTGCAGTGAGGGAGTCCAAGGAATAAGACAAAAAACACAGAACAGTGTCTCTTGGTATTTCCCTTCGTTGTTGTTATTTCAGCCCCGTGTTATGGACACACAAATAGTTCCAAGGGAAATTATTACTGTTATAATTAATATTATCTACCAAATTATAATTTTTAGAAAGCTAAACACAATAGGGATAACTAGATGACTGCTCGATTTAAAGATAATATATGAAACTATATGAACTTGGCAATGCTGAATGTAGGTGATGTTCCCTGATCTTACAGCTGGGTCTTGTAATATATCTGCTTCATATAACATCTGTTTTCTATTATATTGAGTGTATTTTAGCTACCTAACTCTTTCTACTGTTTCTAGTTGTAAAAGTGTTACTTTTACAAATAAAACAGTTTCAATAGGCATGTCTCTACTGACCAATGAATGTTGATCTCTAGGGAACTGGAAACAAGCCTTACCAACACTGACAACGTTTCAGTGAGTAACAGTGCTCTGTCTGTCTGCAGAGTGCTGAAGATAATTGCTTCCTTTCTCTGGACAAGGACAGCTTTCTTTAGTCCTAGACCTCTTGCTCTGCTCTCTTCTACACCTGCTGTGTTTTCCTCCCACTTACCACTTCAACAGTGCCCTTGATTTATAGCAGCGTAACCCAGTGATCCCTCTGCAAAGGACAGGGAAGTGTATAATCCAGTCATTACTATACCTCATAACTAGTGAATATTGTAAGGAAGTGAAATTGGGACCAAATCATATTAATGGATAAATATATAGGTTTTTGCACATTCAGTCCAATGCGCTATGCACTGATGGTATCTTTTCAGGATACCCTGTCTAATGTCACTGGGTGAGTTCTTGATCCATAGAGGGCCGTGACAGTTTTGTCAGTTTTATCAGTTTTAGGCAGGATGTTAATGGTTTTATGAAGAAAGCTTACGGAGTCCTCTGCAGTTGCCTAACACATCCCATGTTGTTTATAATTTTTGTACCATGTGTATAGAGCAGGCAAGCAAGCCTCATAGTAGTTCTAGTGCTTTCTAACCTACCTGTGTATGGACAAACATTGTAGAAATGATCTGTCTGTATAAATGTATTTGCACGTAGGGAGAGCAGAATAAGGCTCTCAAGAAAACTTGGATGATATGATAGAAATCCGTTTAAATAGGAATGTACCCTCTGTTGCTGTTAGTCTGCTGAACAGACTGGCGTATTTCCTCAGGTATTAAGTCATCTTTTAACAAGGTGATGAAGGACTTTGATGTTACTGCCTTTTCTTGGCAGCTTAACTAACCAAGAAAACTGAATAAAGTTAATTGCAAGCTCATCCACAGTAGAGATGCAACAGAAGTAAACACCACTTCACAAATGTTATAACTTTGACTGTTTCCAGTATCACTTGTGCCTGCATACTGGAATTGCTGGGCTAAGGCTCAGTGTCCCATGCTAGGAAGAGGACTGTGTGAGATCAGTCACATGCATTCCTATTGACTTTTAAAATATATTATCTTAAAGTATGTTTGTTTGGAATCTGCATTTGTATAGATTCCAAGAATCTATACAAGAAGAGGGATGTACCCTGCACATCCACATGGTAGCCAATTTAAACTGTATCAATTTAAAACAAATAATAAAGAAAAAACATGTAAAACTGGTGACCAAAATGCTTATGGCTGTCTTGGAAATTCGTGTTCTTTCCTCATTTTGCCTCTTGGGGTTACAGAGGAGGTGAAGCAGACACAGGCAGCGTGTCTGCCACAGATCGCTTTTACATTGCGGATTCTTTCCAGCAGAGACAGATGCTTGCCGTGCAAATAGCACCTACCACAATGGGAAGCCTGCTCTGAGGTCTCTCATCACCTCCACAACCCATTTAAATTCTCAAGCCCACTGCAGGTCCTTCTAGACTGAGGGGCTGGCCTCCTCTGTTTGATGCAATCTGGGCATAGCCCTTTTTCCCGTGGTATCTAGTTTCTCATTCGCAAGTGTGTGAGGAGTTATATTTCAAGGAAAAGGCATTAAGGATGAAAGAGATGCCATTTATGCTGGAATTGATCCTTGTCTATTCTGGATGCTGAGCATCTTCCACATTTTAAAGTAGTAAAAGGAGTGTCAGAGTGGAAACAAGAGTAGCAGGCTGAGGGGAGGTGAGGAGGTGAAGTAGCTAAGTATGTATGTCTTAATATGTATTTTATCTTGCTATAGAATTCACATCTGTGGTGTAACATAGTGGAATACAACTCATGGACAGCCTTGTTTTCTTTAAGTCTCATAACATATGGCCTAGGGCAGTATTGCTGTTACTTCACTATTCAAGAATCACAGCTATAAATCACTGTCAAAACAAAAATGGATAAGCACACGTGCTTTGGGAGGTGAGCTGTTTAACACTGAGGCCCTTTCTAAACCCGTCTTCTCTGAGTTAATTAAACACCTACTACAGAGCTGTCCTATTTGGCCTAAACTTCATTTTCCATGACGCTGAATGCATGACAACCATGATATGCACTGACATCCCAGAGACTGAACCAAGAATATCCTATGCAAAAAACATTAAATAATTAAGGAATTAAGAATTAAGGAACCAGTGTTTCCAAGTTAGTGCTAGAACTAATCTCTGGTTTTGGTGATTCTGGCCCCACGGGGAGTGATCTGCAATATGCACAAGAGGTGAAATTAGAATTCTGTGAAGATTTGGGGGAGAGCATGGATCTTAGAAGCCTAAGTACTTCCATGAATTCAGCTGTACAATTTAGCTCCTAGTCTATTTTAGATCTCAGCTATTTGATTTGGATCCAGCTTATTTAAACTGGAACTGTATCAGCAACTATCCTTTTATTTCCACATTTGATTAGTGGTACCACAGTTAAAAAAATCATTTCCCCAGGTCATGTCCAGCAAAGTTTATGAAAACCTCATGGATCAAATGTTCTGTTGTGAATCTGTCAAAATCCATGGTGTTCTGAGTTGCAACAAGGACTGACTTTGATCAATGAAAGAAAAGAAAAAGACAAATACACCATTAATCATTATTACTTTTATGCGGTCTTTTTCTTGAATTCAAGATTCAGTGCCAATCCCATGTCTCCAAGGAGGCACAAATTACTTACATGATTTTATGTTGGATTTACTCTTTCTGGTATGGTTAGGAAGCTGCCATCAGAGTAAGAACTTTAAAAGGATAAGTGACTGCCTGGCCACTGGATATCACCACCATTATTAATTTAATGTTGTTAATATAATTATAAATATTTTTACTCCATTTACAAACTTGCATTATATTTTACATCCCAGGTGAAAAATCATTCATATACTTGACAGATAAGCCTTCTAAAATTTAGTTTATCTAAATGAACTGTACGTCACAAAGGCAGCAAGATAGCCTACTTGTCCTAAATTCTACTTCTCTGTAATCATTATATCTTTTTCATGGAACAGCCCAGGAAAAGACTAGAAAAATCTGAAGAGCTCATGTTATCAGTCACACAGACGGGCTGAGAATATTATGCAGACAAATTACAATGCTGCCTGCTCAGGTCAACAGATTGCCCATTAAGGATAGATAATCTGATAATGATTTAGGATGCATTTGTGGGCAGAGGGGAGCAGAAGTTCTGGCCAAAGTTGTTCCCATTGAGTTGGAATAATACCAGTGGATGATAATTTGTCACCTAGAGCCCATAGAACTGAACTGCAGCTAACTACTTGGATATGCTACCTCAACCTACCATGCCAGAAATGGGCAGGTGTATAAAAGCCACTGCTGAATTATACTCGGAGGATGCTTTTTGTTGGCTCTTTTCCACAGGGAGAATTGTGAAGGGCATGCAGTAAGTGGGCCACATCACCATAAAGTCAGATTTGTACTTCTTATCGCTCTTCACTTTGACCTCTATTTCTGCAAACTAAATACTAGCACTGATGCTGATGATGCTTGCATTCCAATCCAGGTGGCTAATTTTTGGTTATTTGCTGTTAGAGCCAAATAAAATATTGACTTTTAAACACAGAAGGCACAAAACAAGGGAGCATGCCTCTATCTAGCTTTAAAATCCAGCTCCAATTCTTACTCCAGCTCCTGACTTTAATCTGTGTTCTTGATATATAGCACTTGAGAGGGTGGTTAGTAGGTTGCAATGAGCTAAGTAATGAAGTCAATAAAGAACTTCTCTTTGGCTCGCTTACTTTATATTAGTAAATAGCCTTATTTCTGTTTTCGCTGCTTATTTCATTAAGTGTTATCCCAACTCACAAACAGAGAGATGGTATTTTATGCTGTGTATTTCTAGTGCTTATAAGACCTTTGCACTAAATGCACTCATTTATGTATTACTATTTGATATGAATATTTATTAAAGTCCTTTTCTGTGTTGAAACTGAAGTATTTAGTTAAGTCATCATCCCAGAATGCTTTGCACTGACAGTTTTGCTACCGTAATGGTGTTAGCTGTTGCTGGCAGCACATATTTAAAAATACTGCTCAAAATTAATTCTGAAGGTGTTCCCCAAGCATGTACTCTGTACTGGCGAAAAAAGATGGCTTTGAAACTGCATTTCCTTTTGGTAAGCTCTCTTCAAAAAGAAACAGGAAACTGCTAGAAATATTTTGATTTATACACTATGACAGAAATGGGATGTATATTTGGGGTGTTCGAACAGGAATTGTGAACTGCAATAGGAATGCTGCAGCACTGAACTATGCCAGGATTGGTAATGGATCCATGGATGCTTTCTTCCATTTACTAATGACACTAAAATAACTGGGTCTGGTCAGTTTGGCCTTCTAAGACTTTTATTCTTTATACAAAATAACTAATAGTCAGCAGTTCCAGAATTTTAAAGCGATTCAGACATTATTTTATTATTTGTACAGCAATAATGCTTACAAACCTCTGATTAGATCCGGATCCCTATGGGCTTGGTCCTATACTTCCTTCTTCCCTGTTAAGCTGAAAACCTAAATAAGAACAAAAATAGAAAAATATTGCCCTCTTATACTGTCCTATTGGTATAATCTAAAATACTTTAAAATATTTTAAATGCAAAAATATTTTTAAAAACCTATAAATCAAACAGGCATTAACATCATAGCCTGACTGGGAGAATTAAAACAGTGAAACAAAGAACAAAAGTAAAAAAGACTTGCTGGCATCCAGGGGGTTGTGACTATTCTTTGTAAAGATTCACTTGTCTAGACCTACTCTGGGTGTCTGGATCCTCAAAACGTCCAACTTAATTTAGATAAGAGATCTGAACTAACACAGCTTGTTTTGTTTCTAAGGCTGTATTCAGATTCTCGGCAGGAGAAATTAGCCCATGTCGTGCTCTGACTTACTATGGCTAGACTGCTTCTTGCAGGCAAGCTAACTCGTTTCCTGTACACTCAGTGGCGGAGTGCAATGTAGATGCGATGCTGAGACCACAGGAATCCTTGCCTCGAAATTTGTGCCAAGATTCTTGAAAGTCTGGTTGTACAATTAAAAATGATGATTGGTTCTGTTGTGGTTTCTACCTGCCTGCTGAAGGGTGGTGATGGACTTGATAACCAGGGTTAGATGTCTGCAACTGAGAAGTAAATTGCCTTAGTTTTATGACTAACAAGCAGTAAACTGTTATGCTGCAGGAATAAAATCGCTTTTGTATATATAGCCTTACCCAAGCTGTTCTTTTTGCACATTGCTTTTTTTTCAATATACATAATATGTTTAAGCAGAGCACAATATAAGTGCTTATTTTTTAAAGTAGCACCTGCCCTTCTCATTTTTTTTAAAGTTTTGATGCTTTCTTTTTTTCAGTATTAAATATAAAGGTAACAATTGCACAGCTCTTTCTAAAGCATGAGACAAATCAGAAAATCTGTACGAGAGCCAGGTATGATATTCAGCCAGAAGATTGTCTTGGTAGCTTTGGGACTGGGGAATTTATGACACTAAACAGTTTCACATGAATTGTTTCTCTAAAGAAATCCCATCTTTGAGAATAAGGCAGACAGAAAATGACATTTAGGCTGACCTTCCAAGAAAACAAATTTTGTTTTTATTATTTTAACAAGAGCTACAGATGTTTATCTGAGCATCTGCTAAGTTTACCCTGATTTTGAAGTTTGATACAAATAGATGCTCAGTACATTATTAATAGGTTTTTAAAAATAAAAAGGAAGTTTTGACCCATCCTGGGTGGGCAAAGGCTCTAAACCCCTGACCTATGCTTCATCATATCGTGAATCCAAGAAAGCATTATTATAACGTTAATGGCATTGCCTCAGTTTAAAGTGTTAGTGCCTGTAGTTAGGGGTGACTTCATTACTTATTTCATATTGGTGTAAAATTTGCAAATTGTGGCACCTTTCAAAAGCTGCATAAAAGCTAATCAGTGGCCTGGAGAATCATGCAGATACTTGTCATTCTGGGTCATAGTAACTGAGACTATGAATAAATGAATGTTAACCATTTTTTTTTCCAGAATGTGCCTGTTTAAAAAGGAAGAAGCCATTCTGATTGCAATCACAGCATTCCAGTCACCTTATAAATAAAATCTCAATCTAAAATTGCATTAAAACGCTGTAAAGCTTCCCACATTTTATATAAAGCCATGCATTAGCTAGATTCATTTAGTTGTGCAACCTTGTGAATTCTTTAATCCACAGCAAACATAATAATGAAATTAAGTGTCTTAGACATTTCTGTGTGTGGGTTCCCTTGGCTGTCCGTGGACCTACTGAAAATCGAATAGGTCCCAAAGGGAGTGAGTATGGCAAAGCTTGGGACAGCTTATGAAATTACTTCCTCCAGTTGTCCTTCTGTCCCTGCCGCACAGAGGATGGGGCTGTTCATGGATTATTTCTGTCACTCTAAGTACATTAAAGGTAAATTTGCTTCTTAATGCATGAGGCTAATGAGTCATTGGGCCACCTCACTGATGGAAGGGGCAATGAAGCTGGAAGCACTGACCTGGTCAATGCTGTTGTTCCTGCTTTCACCTAATCAGCTGGGCTACAAAGAATAATTTACCAGAGCAGCATGGGGACATCTGCTGTACATCATCACTGTACAAGCAAACAGCCTCAGTCTTTGTCCTGCTTCATGGTTGAGACTGTAACCTTGCTGATCTCACAGCCATTGTAGCCAGCGAGTCTGTCACTATGATTAAAATTTAGAAACAGCTCCCATATCTTTTAAAAATTTTACTCATCCTGTATTACAAAGTGCATAGTAATAGGCTCAGTGACAGTTTTGTGTTTATTTCTTTTTTTTCACTTTGATTTACCCCTGGAAGTTTAGAGATTGTATAATTTTAAAAAGGGAAAAAGGGAAAAAAATGGTACATATGCCTAAAAATTCTATAGTTTAGACACAAATGTACTGGAGTTCAAGGTCCCAGTCATTATAGCTGCTTGGTTTATTCATTAAGGGTAACGAACAGCCCCCTCTTCCATTCTGTCCTGAATGAATTCTATTTCAGAGAAGTCTCAGATTCCAGAAACCTGTGCAATTAGCACTCAGAAAAGAGCATGACAACAGTAGGAAAAGGCATAAGGACAGATTGCCAGTTGACTAGTTGATATATTCCTGCTGAGAATCTGCTGCAGAAATAGATCAACTACTCCATTTTTCTATGAGAAAGGCCTCTGCTAATACCTGCGTGAACAGTAGTCTTATGGTACTTTTCCTGAGTAAGGACTACACTGATTAGCTCTGCTTCTGGTTTTCCCCAGTTCAGAGCAAGGACATTATAGCAGCTGACAAGTGGTGGAGCACCATCTGGGTTGGGGTGGATGCACAGCATGGAAAGAAAACGTACCTGCTGCACCAGAAACACAGCGGATACATCCTTACGTTCACTGGAGGGCAACTGGTCAGCTTCCAATGGACCTGAGCCATTGCACGCAGAACTGGATAACACGCTATATTTGTTGCTGAAGCTGAAGTTACGCTATTATTAATATGGGTCAGGAAATGTCTGCTCTCTCTCTCCCTACTAAAAGACAAAAGTACTTAATTTTGGGATATGTTTGTTAGCTCCTGCCTTCCAAGGGATTCATGATGGATTTAGTGGGATGCTAAATGTCTTAATTTATTCTCTGGGGTTAATTAAACTTAATTTCAAACCCAGGTTTGAAGATGACAGGCCAGATCTCTGAAGGACACATGCCTTCTGTTCCCTCAATTAGTGTGAATGCATGTTAATTGACATTTTGGTAATACCTCCTAGATCTGCTATTTTAAGGTGAAGCATAGAATTGTCTTTGCAATGTTGCCTGACAGGCCCTTTCAACTTATCAACTCAACGTGTCTATTCTGGAGTGAGAGCTTTGTTTTTTTTTTCTTTACGGCACTTAGTGGCTGAAACTTAAAAATAAGGATTAAGGATGGTAAAAATAGAAGATTACTCAATTATTATATAACAAATATGACAAGTTCCAACTTCAGATGATTCCAAAAAAGGGTGGGAACAAGCAGAAGAAAAATAAAGAATTTCAAGGAAATATAATGCGGTTCTCATCAGGCTTCTTCTAAAAGCAAGGGAGATCATGAG
The DNA here is from genome assembly GCF_035582795.1 of Mycteria americana. NCBI lineage: Eukaryota > Metazoa > Chordata > Aves > Ciconiiformes > Ciconiidae > Mycteria > Mycteria americana. The sequence continues at coordinate 212,967,406 of NC_134365.1, forward strand.
AAGGAACAATTTCTAATTTTTAAATACCACAGGATAACCAATCATAAATCTTAACTTAGAACCAAAGAAAGGGATTAATGTGTTAGTACGCCTGTGCGCTGTAGGTTTATTAATGTGATTCATCAGCAGTTGTAGGAGCTAGTTTGAATTTCATGGAACAAGTAAAATCAGAGGAGGCTTGGATGAGGTAGAATTTTTTCTCCTTTGCTGGGAAATTTTTACTTTACAAATATGATAACAGCATGAATATGCCTTGGACCAAAACAACTGCTGAAGCAATTTTTCCTTCTAGTCCCTTCTTCTAGGTGACTTTGCAATATTAACAACATCCAGTTTTTAGTGAAATAACTTCAATTAAATAAAAGAAATCCAACTTTTGAAGTCATGTTCTCCTCTTTCCACTAGGCCAAACAAAGGCTTAATGATCAGGAGATGGAAGAAATTTTTTTTTAATTTTTGTAGTGAACTGGAAATTTTTCTCTTCCCTTTACTTTGCCCCCTCCCCTTTGTTGGAAAAGGATCGATCAGTATTGAAAAAATGGGAGAATGATCAGGGGAGAAAACTACCCAGCTGAAATTCTATTTTGAAAGAGAAAGCAATTTTTTTTCCTCCACTTGATATTTATTTTTCCGTTACAATTGTCACTGGAAAAACATGGAGAGTTGAAAATTGAGCAAAATGTGAACTTTTTTCCCTCTGAAACATGCCACTGAATCTCTCCCTTCTCCTTCGCCCTTCATCTGCTCTAGTTAATGTTCAAGCTTTCTTGATGCTATAGTATGATCATGAAGGAACGGTCTAAATATTTATTAGCGACTTACTTTAAATTTAGTCTTATACTTTCCTGTGCAACTCCTCCAGTCTCACTTATCAGCTGCCTGTCTCTCTGGAAAGAGCTCTGAAAGAAGTAAGCAAAGGAAAGCATGAGAAATGGCTTCCAGGACCACGGGGTGCCAAGCAGGCATATGTGGGCTTGCTTTTAAAACTGTTCTTGACTTTTTAGGCCTCTTAACTTCTGAAGGTTCCCCCTTGTTTCTGCAAAAGAGTCACATTTACTGGCCCTGTGCTCCCTTATCTGAAAATTGAATCATCTGTGGGGATTTCTGCTTGGACAGAGAGGAAGTTTTGTGGCTAAGGCTGAGACGGGACAAAGGGAGCTCACTGCTACCAGCTGGAGGTGCCATTCTCTGTTCCACCATGTACCAGCTCCCTGGCCATGTGCTCCCGCTGTTCCCTATCTGTTCAGTCACATCAGAGCTCCTCTGATCTGACTGAGCCAGGTCTGTTCTCTACCTCCAACATTTCATGTGGGTAGATGGGTTTTTTCCTGCCTTTAGTGAGCACTACCAGCTCATGGAGCACTCAGGAAAGCATGAGCACAAGGCAGCACTTGAGCATAGAGGAGATTGGAGTCCTGACCGCTTATTTCAGCAATCCGCTAGATTTGACTAGATTGGCTGTAGCATAACTCTTACTTTATAAATTAGCATATTCAAACAGCCACTGTATTTTCTTTAAAACTGAAACAGTTTTGGAAGGTGATCAATAGGAGCAGAGATGCATCAGCTAGTCCAAATGCAAAAGTAATAATGGCAAAACCGCACTTTTTCTACAGTCACTTTCATGTCTATCCCATGTTAATTAAGACTTCAACACTCTTGCCAGTTAACTGAGGTATGAGAATATGAAGAATCTTGCCCAAGGTCACATAGCAAGGAACTACTGTCTCCCAGGAGTCTCTGCCTTGCAACAGCGAACTTCCCTGCTGGAGTTAGAGGAAACAACAGTGCTGCTTAATTGAATTGGCATTCTGTGCCCCATTCTGTTCCCTGGAAACTGCAGAAGTCTAGTATCAGTAAAGGCAACATATTCCTGCTCTCTGATCCAGGATTTGATTTGAACCAGATGCCCTTTTGGTCCCTCATGAAGGCTCATTCCCTTTGGGAGTAATTCCTTGGCATATCAAAAATTCTTCTGGAGGAAATGCTACTGGGCTTGGCAGGTCCCAAGAGGAAGCTAAAAAAAGAGAGAGAGAGAGAGGTGACGTTTCAAAGCAGGGCCAGGCTGTCTTGGGAACCTTTTCTACCCTGCAGCTGAAACCTCCATCATCTGAAATTTGGCATCCTTGGGTGCTGCTGGTGGTGTTTATTTATTTTTGATTGCCATTTTATGCTTTAAATTGCAGAAATGGGGAGCACTTTGCAGATTATCCATGAGAAATTGTCTCTTTTCCCAGGCACTGCCCAAGAAGCAAGTTTGTTGTTTTGTTTTCTTTTTTAATGTGACTGTTGGCTGTCATTGTTGATCTTTCACTGGCGACCTTTCAGTCCCAGTACTCCCTCCAATCTGCAGTTAGTTAACTGTGAATATATTTAATTAAAGCTGTGTCTCACAGCAGGGGAAGTATTAGCAGTCTGTATATCATTAGGGTTTTTTATTTTTATTAGTCTTAGAGTGTTTTAGGACTCTCACTATGAAAATATCATGACATCCCCATCTGCTTTCTCTTGACAGAAGCTGTAGCCAGCTACAAAATGTAGACTTTTTGCAGACTGTGAGCTCAGAGAAAACTGTTCTTTCATCAACCTTGTCTTAATTGCAAAGCACTGCGACTGCAGTCATGCTTTAGGTTCGCATCACCAGATTTTGTGCTTCCTCATGTAAAATACTTCAGTGATGAAAGTTATAGTAACACCTGTCAATGGCTTGTGCCAAAGCAGTCAACAGAAAGTGGGAAAGAGGGATTACAAAACAGAGAAGAAGACATATAGAGATTTGGAGGCATCAATCAAAAAATGTCAATGTTACCATATAAGCTAATAAGAGGAAAAAAGATTTTCTTTGAAGATGTAATTACCTGACAGGACTTCATTTGCTTCCCACTCCTCTGCCCCCTCTCTTCCAACTGCTTCCAACAGTTGCCATTGACATTCCCTGACTGGGGGTTGAACATCTACCTGCTGGTTCAGGCCATGCTCTTCCACCTGTACATCCCAGAACCTTTCAAAACTCAAATATGTATCCCCTGTCATTACAGTCTCTATCTTCTGCTGCACTATCAATGAACCAGAAAACACTGTCACAATATTTTCACTTTGTACTACCTTTGGTGAGATTCTCTTGACAGTAAGAATTTAAGCCAGCCCCTACATTTACTGGGAATTTAGAAATCGCATCAAATGTGCTTGCAACTTGAAAAAGTGGCAGAAGACTGAGGTGACTGTTAGAAATTGTCATTGATTTTAAAACTATTTCATTTTATCTAGATGTACTGCTATACAGCAGGTCTGTAACAGGAGATAAGTGTTAATATATTAAGATAAGTAGGTTTCTTTAAAGGTTGTTATCTGGCAAAATGGAAATTCAAATTGGTCAAATTGGTGCCAAAATGAAGTAAAGCTTTGATGAATCACAGCTTTGTTTTATTTGGGGGCAGGGGAGTCATAGTCTAATGAAAATAATAAACTCTTGTCTGAGGCTACAGGCTTGCCATCATAATTTTACAAATTGTTGCTGCAAGAAATACAAGTTGTTTCAGCTACAGAAGCAGCTTCTGTTTTAAGAAACACACCCTTACCCTTCTCCAGAGAGTCCATTAAACCTGTGGTCCTTACAGTGTGTCCACAACATCACCAGGTGGAGATGATTTCTGTTGAAGAAGAGAGGAAAAAGCAAGTTTTAGTACTCTGACACCCTCTCAGAAATCATACTGCCAATGGTGCTACGAAGTGGGAATATGGGCTGACTGCAGCTGTGGTAGAGCAGTACAAAGAGAGGCAGCCCTACCCAGAAATACAGTCTCAGGCTTTTTAGACACATCCTGTATATTAAAATCTACCAGGGATCAAGTGGCTGTTGAAAGAGCAGGAGTGCCATGAAAAGTGACTTGAAAACTTGTTGTGGTGTTTGCATATGTTTTCTTTGCTTCCCCTGGCTCCCTTTGAAACTGCAGAATTAACAGGACTAGCCAGGAGTGACCTGGATCAGTATTATTGTAATAAAATCTCTATTACATCCATTTGAATACAATTGCATTTATCAAGTCAATAAATGTTGCCTGCATATTAACATTTTAAAGGATTAGCACCATAATTTAACAAAACATTTTGATACAGATGTCAAATATTCATAAGATTGTTACACTCCAACAAGAAACATTTTTATTTCTCCAAGGGGAAAAAAAGGAAACAATTTAAAGGCTGTAACACTTCCCACCCCTTATTTTTTGGTATGACTGCACTCAATTCTTTTGTTCTTGTTTTTAATGACCTGGAGTTTTGTCCATCTCATTTGCAGCCTGGACTAGATGGCATTTCAAGGAAGAAGAGAAATGTGTAATAGCATTTAAATGTTGGGATCTTGGGATCCTGCTGACCATGGAAAAGATCTAGAGAGCACATAAGGAGAACAGTAAAGGGATTCTTCTGTTTGCTGGATGCGTGCAGAAATGGGTGGCTATGAAGGGGTCAAAGTCAAGGAATGCAGATACACTCTTTCCAGGCTCTTTCCCAAGTTCATGTTGTTCATCCCTTCCCTTTCTAGGGCTTCTTTTTGTCAAATCCATGCAATGATTGGGAGTAGGGTGGGTACTGCTTTTCAAGACCACCATGATGTTCGAGTGCACCAGCAGGTCTTAATTGTCCTGACTGACCTCACCTTGGGACCTCCACTCCATGCAGCCTCTGTCGATTTCTCAAGGAGCTCTGTTTAAGCTTGGGCTGTGTCTATATGCCTTGCCTGAGCTATACTGTATGTATACATTTCTAGCCTTGTCTCTTCTTTGGATTTTGGACCTATCTTGCTGACTTGTCTCTAGTCTTGTCTCCAGCGTGTCTCTTGCTGCTCTGAACCCCTTAGATACATGCTGGACCAGATTCATCACCTTTCTTTGTCTGGGACTGCTGATGGATCCTGTTACCAGCATCCTGCTCTGCTCAGATATGTGGGACTTGCACCATGCCTCTGCTGTGGCCACCTGCGGCTCCCAGCTCGTCCTTCCTCATGCGGCAGCCCTGCTCTTGCCGCTCCCTGACATGGGAAACATTTGGTTTTCTTTTTGCAGAAATTCTAAGTAGGAGCTTAGGTATTATCTTACAAACAGCCAGAACTAAAGTTCCATTCAATCAATATCTTGTTTAAACCGGCTATGAAAATTAAAATTGCCAGAACTGAAGTGGAAGCTAATCTCAAGATGCTTAGCATCTAAGGGAGAGAGAGTGTGTATGGGGAGAATGAGATATATTTTTTTTTCCAGAATTCTGATATTCTGATTGCATTAAACATGAATGTATTAGTGAGGATTATTGCCAAATGGTGGGGGAAGAAGGGGAGAGATGAGAGAGATGTGTTATATGCAACTTTTAGAGAGGATAAAACAGAATTTGAATATGTTACACTGAATTGGTTATATGAAAAACTTTACAATGTAATTTGAAGAAGAAAGTCCTTTACCAATGGGGTGATGTGTGGGAAATGGAGAAAAAGCAACATGAATTTCCCAAGAGCAAACAATATTCAGTAACCCAGCCATTTTCTCTGATAAGAGTTCTGGGTTTTGCTAAATAAAGGAGATGCAATAAATTTTCCTTATCTGGGCTTCAGTAAAGAATTTTAAAACAACAAACACAATGCCGTGATATATTGGATAACATATTTCCACCAGAGAGAAGGAAGTATTAATGCCATTGACCAAGGCCCTGGAAACCTGTCTGTGATTGTGGTCTCTTCCCAGCAAGGAGTCATAACCCAGCCATGGTACACAGCTGGGATGCAAGACTTCAGACTACCCCAGAGAATATCCCTGTTCCATGTTTGGCTTAGCAAAGTAGAGCTTAAGTGGGGAGGTCATGGCTCCTTGTAAATTTGTTGGGAAGGAATAACTGAGAAAAAGAAATTTAAGCTAAAAAAGAGCATTGGAACAAATTCAGGGTCAATTTCAAAGAATATAAATACATTTGTAAAGCTGGATAACAGAAGACAGTATCTAGGTATTTGAAGAATGAAGCTGTGTGATGATCATTTGGTAGTAACAGGAGGATCAGAACTGAAATGAGAAGGAATTTTAAGACAGAGATTAATCAGTTTATGAAATAAACTTCCCTGAGTGGTTCCTCAAAGGTCTGAGTACACTGACTGAAGGGATTCCTCCCAACCATGTTATGATTTTTTCCAGTGGACTGAGAGTGGATTGATTTTGACAGAGAACAAGACTATTCGGCAACTCTGACAACTGTCGTTTCCACTTGATACTTGGATACAGTCTGTTGCTTGCTACTGTGTGCTTCACTTTCTCACAGAACATTTCAGACTATTTAATCTTCCTCTGAATAACGAAAAAAATTTAAGTTATGCTGAGTTAGCTGGTCCTTTATTGTTGGTTACTGGATGACTTACGGAGACAGAGATCTTTCTCTATTATTGAATAGTGGTAAGACTGTGTCCACTCTGATATATAGAAAGTTAACACCAAGCAAAATTATGTTCTCTTCTCCAAATAGATGATTGTACCTATTTTCCTGCTTGCCAGCCTCCTAGAAGGTTACAACTTCTTGTGCCTTCTGCAGCATTTGAAGAATTGGAGCAGCAATATACAGCCAAGACAATGATTTACTAAGAGCAAAATGCTAACTGGCCCAAATGTCTCCTTGAAATACATAGGCAAAGAAAAAATTGAACTTACGATTTTCTGCTAATGAGAACAGCATTTCTCCAAGTACTAATATGAGCTATGATGAAGTGTATCATAAACAAGCCATGATGGGACAGTTAAAATTTTTCAAACCATGAATGGTCTGCTAAGTAGTTGCAGTTTTTTATGTTCAAGGACCTGACATTTCTTTAAAAGCAGACAAAAATATTTTGTTTCTTATTTCCATGCAATGAACCAATTAAGGTCCACAAAACTGAAATAATTTCTTTCACAGTCACACTGAGAATTAATGTCAGTGTGTTGTGGTACACAGAGGTTTGACTGTTAAGTCTTGTGCTTGAGGAAGTTTTACTTATCAACAGAACTCTGCTTTTGAACTACTGTAAAGAAACAAACTTAAAAAGACATTTGAGATCTTTCTACTTGCACTTTTTTGTCTGTACTTGAACTCAGCCAACAAGCCAATGATACAGAGGATATCACAGGAATATCACTGCTCACAGGAATATCTTTTTGTTGATAAGCCCTTAAAAGCAAACACAAAACCCCAGAGAGTTGCCAAGAATGGACCTATTGAAGGTCCAATATTAACAAACTGAGGTTTCTTTCGCTGAAGGGAAAGTAGAACCTTGTTCGTAGTCTCTTAAAACTGAAAATGTAACAAAAGAAAATTGAAGCACAGTACTGTACCACATGAATTTCCATCAGAATGTATATCATAGGTCCCAGGCAACATTTTTTTTGTAAATGCTGAGTATCTTACAGTTCTCCCAGAGCTCAGAAAATGTAGCTTGAAATCCCAGGACAACTTAGAGTTAATGGTGTCTTCCAGGGAGAAGAGTTATATTCAGGCCAGTGCAAAAGTGTCCTTTGGTATGTGAGAGGGAGTATCAGGGATGTAGAACAAGAGCATTAATGGCCACAGGATCTGCCGGTGGAGGAGGAGCAGTGGAGTTGGGAGCTGGAGCAGTGGGAGGAAGGCAAATAAACATCCTGCCCCAAGCACTGAAATGCCTCAGTATGGCTCTGCCAACTCTAAACTGAGGTATGATACCTCCTTCTGTGAGAGACGGAGAGGTGGAAATGATGCCATGCCCACTCTTACACCTTTGCAAGATTAGGGTGAGAGGGTAGCATCTCTGTGAAGCAACTGAGCTGCTTATGATACAGAAATTCCTGTAAGGGTGTATCAAGGTGCCCGGCACCCTGCTGCTCAGGAGTGTATAGGAAGCAACAATCTCCCTCCCATTATACAATTAACTAATTATGCTTCTCAGTAGAATTGATTATATATAAAATTCACTCATTCATATTCATAATTCTTGTGTCTCTACACGGTAGCTATGATTTTCCTCTATTACAGTTTGAATTATAGCAGCCTAAATCTGTTCATTTTTCCACTTCTGAACACTTCTTATCCCTTCATGTCTTTGGCACAGCTGCTATTTCTGAAGCAAAGGCAAAAAGAGAATGCAACATTTTCCTCCCTTCTATGACTTCTCAGAACTCATATTGCCCCATTGGGAAAAATTTATTGCCCCATTGGGAAAAACATTTTAACAAGGCTACACATTATGCATAAACTGTTCTCTGTTTTCTCTGGAGGAAACCATTATGCTCTCTGCTTTACGGTCTAGAAAGTGATTCACTGTCATTACTGAGCTCGTGTAACCTAGAAACCTTATGTATAATGTAAACCTCTTCCATTACATGCAGCATCTCATGGCTGAAGACCAGCTTTCACTATTAGAGATGAGGAGGTGCTCAATGAGGTACTTAAAACTCTCAGGGAAAAAAACCTCAAAATTTGTTAGCTAGTTTTGCAAACGCTCTGAGAATTTGTCACACAAACTTTGGATTAGGATATGCACCCTTTATACCTTCACCTCAGCTACTACCTGGCTGTGAGCATAAACCCTTTTTGCAAGAGGAAAGAGATATTTGGTTGCGCAAACGTCCGTGTACACTGCAGACATCACTTAGACATTTGAAACCAAGTTGAATTTCATTTACACTGCAGTAATCTAGAGAAACTCGACTGAGCTTAATGAAACGGTTTTGGATTAAGCTTGAAGAAATGGCAACAGAATTTAGCTTCAACCTTACAAATCTTTTCCCTAAATTTCTAACATTTTTTTCACTTTTAAAGAGCTGCCAAGAAATAATTTATAGGCCACAAAATGTTGTCTTGATTAAAAAAAACCCCACAACCCAGAAGCCCCAAATAAACCCCTCCAGGAATAGAACTAAATTTTAATTTGTTCATTTGACAGAAAGTATGAATTGCAAACCTGAAGTATTCCGGGGAAATATGTTTTGTTTGTTAGTGTTTTCTGTCTAAACATTGGCGAGAGGTTATCTCTGTGTGTATGTGTACCTACGCCTCACTGCAACAAGGAGAGAGACGTGTAGCCCCATTGCAGTCTGCAACTCCTGTGCCTCTCATTTCCTGTAAAAAAAGGAGAAGTCTATGTCCCTGCTTGGTGGGGAAATGGCTTTGTGCTGGAATCAACGCATGTGGGCAGATGAGTTCGTTCTGGATGTGCATAACTACAGCTAAGAAGTCTGTTTCAGCTAGTGTATTGTATGGCCTTCTCCCAGTTTGCTTGAAAGGTAGTCCTGGTTAGTCTGAGAAGGTTTTTACTGGGAAGCAGGAGAGGGATACAGCTTTTTTGCTGAAACTGAAGAAACAGCTATGAGGAAAACAGACCAAGACATAAGTTAAGGCTTGGGCCAAAGTGACAAGATTGACTGTTGAGAGATAATCAATAAAGCTGAATGCTGCGTGGAGCTTCATAGGTTTGGGAAACTTATCTAAGCATGCTGGAGGACACAAAACAAGAATATAAAGAGCAGAAGATGAACTTGCAGAGACACCCTCACTAGAAAATAACTTTTAGATTTTCATTTAATTTCATTTTCATTTTAGTTTCATTTTTTAAGTGAAAGCAGATTTTTCCTTTGTTTTTCTTAGAAGAGAAATTAAAAGCAATGTCCTTGCTAAATGGTGTCTTAAGACGACTATGGGCATTCAGAAGTGAATTTATTTGCTCTCATTTGTTCATAATTTTCCCTACTGCAAAAAAATATCTTGGGTAATTTCTCTTACTGCTTACATTGCATACTGTGCTATATTCCTTTATGATGTGGTTAATGTTTCTACAGGACGACTAACCTTTCAGTTTCCTTTAACTTCTGTGCATTTTAAACTTCAAAAAAATCCACTATATTAATGTGGAGGAAGAGGAACTGCATTACCCCTCTTAATGGTGAGCCTGAGTTCTCCAAAGAGTTGCTGGAACAGATTCATGGCCAGCTCACTTCTTACAACCAGCCGACTCAGGCAAAAATAGGATGAGGTCACCTCTTTCCAGTGTCTGAACATTTTATGCTGTGCTACTGTTTTGAGTACAACCTCTTTTCCCTTAGGTTCATGTGCATCGCTCTCCAGACAGGCAAATATTTAAAAAAAAAAAAAATCAACAAGTTGGTCTAGCAAATTAAAAACAGAGAATCTTGCCAGGAAAAAAAGATACTAAAACTTGGTTATTCAGTCTCTGTTTATCTCAGTTGGAATGAGTGATGGCTGTTTTTCTTCTGCTCTTTGGCTGTTTTCTCTTCTCCAACTTGAATTTAAAAACTTCATAACAGTATTTAAACTTGAAGTAATAGTAATATCTAAACGTCCTAAATCTTGAAGTGCACATACTCAAGTACTTAACTTAGCCTTCAAAATTGCTCAGTGGGCAAGTTTATTAACTTGCTAAGACTGTCTCCAGGAAAGCAGTGATACCAGATATGTTTAATCTATTGATAAATTTTAATTGCTTGAGGGCTAGTTAAGAAACTACACTCATATGTGCATAAGTGTAGCATATATTGAATAATAAAAATATTATTCTTATTTTCCTAAAACAAAACAGCAAACATCTGATATTTCCTCATAATCATCTTGGCCCAGTGCTTCTGAGCTGGTTCAAAAGAATTTTGAAAAGAATTTGCTAAGAATTTTGAAAAGAAAAGAAATATTAATGGTTCAAAAGAAAATGTGAAATGAACACACATGCAGTTCTCAAATAACATGCAAGTTGGAGGACAGGTAAATTATACAAAGAGGTTACTACAGCTTGATAAGGAGGGTACCTATGAATAATTTGCTTCTTAATAAAGTCATAGGGAAAGCCTAGCAAAAAGGGTGTATACATATGGTGAAGAACTGTCTCCTAGAAAAGTGATTATGAGATAGGAGCTGGGACATGATCCATAGCAAATCAAGCGCAAACCTCAAATGTGGTGGTGCAGTTGAAGGTAAACAGAGTACTTGGATCTACCATCAGAGGAACGTCAGCTAGAATAAAGAGGTGGTGTTATAGTCATGTGCAGAACAGAGAAGACCACTACTGGAATATTTTTTCTAGATCTGGTTACTCTCTTCAAACAGAAGTATCAAGCAATTCCTAAGCATTCTGAAAAGAAGTGAGAGAACTGAAGTTTGGTGTCAGGTGTGATAACAGAGCCTAATTCGTTTGCAAATAGAAATATTACAAAGCTGATGAAGGTACCTTTTGAATATACCAACAGAAGAAAAGAAATCTGATGGTACATGCTCTTTAATCTAGGAGAACAAGGTATGCCTGAGATCCAGTCTCTAGAAATTGATGATATATCAATTCAGATTGAGAACGGAGTGAAACATTTGAACAGGGATGTTAATAAACTACTAAGAACTATTACCAATGGCTGTGGAAGATTTTTTTATCACTTGATGTTTAAACGAGAGTGGGTATCTTGTGAGCAATGGGTATCTTGTAAGAGTGGGTATCTTGTGAGGACTTATGAGCAATGTGATGGCTGGAGGCCGTCTTGGGCAGAGTGATCATGAAATGATAGAGTTTTTGATACGTGGAGAAGTGGTGAGGGGGGTCAGCAGAACTGCCACCTTAGACTTCCGGAGGGCGGACTTTGGCCTGTTGAGGAGACTGGTCGAGAGAGTCCCCTGGGAGGCAGCCCTAATGGGCAAAGGAGTCCAGGAAGGCTGGACATTCTTTAAGGAGGAAGTCCTAAAGGCACAAGAGCGGGCTGTCCCCAGGTGCCGAAAGACGAGCCAGTGGGGAAGAAGACTGGCCTGGCTGACTAGAGAGCTCTGGCTCGAACTCAGGAAAAAGAGGAGAGTCTACGACCTCTGGAAGAAGGGGCAGGCAACTCAGGAGGACTACAAAGGTGTAGCAAGGCTGTGCAGGGAGAAAATTAGAAGCGCCAAAGCTGAGCTAGAGCTCAATCTGGCTGCTGCTGTAAAAGACAACAAAAAACACTTCTTCAAATACATTAGCAGCAAAAGGAGAGCTAAGGAGAATCTCCAGCCCCTAGTAGACGGGGGAGGGAACACAGTGACCAAGGATGAGGAAAAGGCTGAGGTACTTAATGCCTTCTTTGCCTCAGTCTTTAATAGCAGGGCCAATTGTTCTCTGGGTACCCAGCCCCCAGAGTTGGAAGATAGGGACGGGGACCAGAATGGAGCCCCCATAATCCAGGGGGAAATGGTGAGTGACCTGCTGCACCACTTAGACACTCACAAGTCTATGGGGCCTGATGAGATCCACCCGAGAGTACTGAAGGAACTGGCAGAAGTGCCCACCAAGCCCCTTTCCACCATTTACCAGCAGTCCTGGCTAACTAGGGAGGTCCCAGCTGTCTGGAGATTAGCTAATGTGATGCCCATCTTCAAGAAGGGCCGGAAGGAGGACCCGGGGAACTACAGGCCTGGCAGCCTGACCTCGGTGCTGGGGAAGCTGATGGAGCAGATAATTTTGAGGGTGAGGGGAAGGCTGTGGATGTTGTCTATCTAGACTTCAGTAAAGCCTTTGACACGGTTTCCCACAGCATTCTCCTGGAGAAACTGGCTGCTCATGGCTTGGATGGGTGGACTCTTCGCTGGGTAAAGAACTGGCTGGACGGCCGGGCCCAAAGAGTGGTGGTGAATGGAGTTAAATCCAGTTGGCAGCCGGTCACAAGCGGTGTTCCCCAGGGCTCTGTGTTGGGGCCAGTTCTGTTTAATATCTTTATCAATGATCTGGACGAAGGGATCGAGTGCACCCTCAGTAAGTTTGCAGATGACACCAAGTTGTGTGGGAGTGTTGATCTGCTGGAGGGTAGGAAGGCTCTGCAGAGGGACCTGGACAGGCTGGATCGATGGGCCGAGGTCAATTGTATGAGGTTTAACAAGGCCAAGTGCAAGGTCCTGCACTTGGGCCACAGCAACTCCATGCAACGCTACAGGCTTGGGGAAGAGTGGCTGGAAAGCTGCCAGGCAGAGAAGGACCTGGGGGTGCTGGTTGACAGACGCCTGAATATGAGCCAGCAGTGTGCCCAGGTGGCCAAGAAAGCCAACGGCATCCTGGCCTGTATCAAAAATAGCGTGGCCAGCAGGACTAGGGAAGTGATCGTGCCCCTGTACTTGGCACTGGTGAGGCCGCACCTCGAATCCTGTGTTCAGTTTTGGGCCCCTCACTACAAGAGAGACCTTGAGGTGCTGGAGCGTGTCCAGAGAAGGGCAACGAAGCTGGTGAAGGGTCTGGAGCAGAAGTCTTATGAGGAGCGGCTGAGGGAGCTGGGATTGTTTAGCCTGGAGAAAAGGAGGCTGAGAGGAGACCTTATCGCTCTCTACAACTACCTGAAAGGAGGTTGTAGAGAGGTGGGGGTCGGTCTCTTCTCCCAGGTAACAAGCGATAGGACAAGAGGAAATGGCCTCAAGTTGCGCCAGGGGAGGTTTAGACTGGATCTTAGGAAATTTTTCTTCACTGAAAGGGTTATCAAGCATTGGAACAGGCTGCCCAGTGAAGTGGTTGAGTCGCAATCCCTGGAAGTATTTAAAAGACGTTTGGATGAGGTGCTTAGGGACATGGTATAGTGGTGGTCTTGGTAGTGTTAGGTTTATGGTTGGACTCGATGATCTTAAAGGTCTTTTCCAACCTATATGATTCTGTGATTCTGTGATCCTGTGATCTTTAAGAAAAATGGCTTTGGCATCAATTATTTCTTCTATATGCTCAATGTAGGAATTGCTGGATAAAGTCCTTTAACCTGTGATACTCAGAAAGTAAAGCAGGATGACCTTAACTGTATATTGTCTTTAAAATGCTGACAATTTTTAAAATCCCCAATCTATCGTATATCAGGTTTGACAGAATTTCTCAATTGGATCTCTGTAAATCATGATTGGCCAACCGATGGCATCTTCCTTTGGAGACTGGGTTTTAAGGTTTAAGCCCTCTCTCCTTCCAACCAAAAGCAAAAAATTCCAATACTTCACAGCAAGTCCTAAAAGAATGGAGCTAGCTGTGGAAATAGAGTGGGAAAAGACCATTGAACCCCATGTCTTTGAAGAATATGAAGATACAAATAATGATAGAAGAGGTGTTTCCTCAGAAGCATGTTGTTGGAAAAGAAATGATGCGTAATGATTTGTAGGAATCCCTGTTGATGCTGAGGGTACTCATATGTAGCCAGTATCATTATCTGCCAAGTTTTTCTGAATATAAAGTGCTTTACAACATCTTAAGGTGAGCATTATGGACACTGTAAATGATGATTCTTTTATGGGGCATAAAGAAGGGAACCACTTTCTCTCTTCTTCCTGCTGGGTCTCCCTTAATGCGTTCTTTAAAAAAAAAAAGTCACTTGCCTTCTGTCATGTCCTGGCTCTGTTCCTGCCACTTTTGCATTGACTATTTCCTCTGCCACTACAATAAAGATGTGGCACACAGTGGGCATTACATGAAGCAGAGGGAAAGTACAACTATAGCAATATTTTATTGCAAATGGTTGCCCCCAAAAAAGTAGGATGTCTTTTACTGGTCAGATTCACCTAAATTCACTTTAAAGTGCTCAAAATGCAAACAGTAAGTTTTATTTGGAGCAGAGCAAGAGATTCAGTTCTTGGCTATGAAATTAGAAACACCATTTCAAAAGAAAATCCCAGAAATAAGAAGGTATAAGTTGCAAAAACACATTGCTGATGTTTTGTCCCAACTGACACTTAGTGCAGACTCTGACTTGCAGGTTCCCCTCTCCAGGAGCCTCTGGAGGCTGTTCTCACTCCTTCTTTCACCTGCACATGAAGGCTATAAGATAGCATTGAATGCAAATGAGAATTCAGAGCAGTTCCAAGGAACTCTCAGTTCTTCCTCCATAACAATGGAGATTTATTATACAAGGACTTCTATTAACTTTAGTCTTTGTGAGGACAAAACCACTCTTCTAGTCTTGATCTGAACTGCATTTTGAAAGGCCATGAGGCTTGCTTGTGTTGCTTTCTACCTCAGGATGACCTTCCTGTTATGAAGTCAATTGCATTACAGTCTGATCTGATTTTTTCCCATCCCAATATGATTTGCCCTGTGAAACTTTGTATGGCTTCATAACAACCGATCATAACATAAATATTTATCTGTAGACTCTGTTAGTCTTACAATCCTTGACATGTCTCTGGCTTTGCAAGAAGAGCCCTCTTTCCCAGTTACTGGTACAGAAGTCCAAGGCAGTCTTTAGGGTGGCTTTGCTGAAGCGTTTTAAAGTTTTCTCCTCCTGCCTGCAACTTTTGGTCGATTTTAGGGGCCAGGCCTGATGACTCACTCTACGAACTTCTGCAGCAGCCTGATCCTTGTTTTTATGCTTTCTGTGGATTGTTTGTTATGTTTGAATGTTTTACAGAATTAAACTTGACAAAATCCCGTTTAATAAGGACAAGGACTGGGAGTTCTTCCTCTCCTTATTCCCATTTCTCATTTTTTAAAATGTTGTTTACCATTTTTCTTTGTTTCTTAGCAGCTTCACATTCTTTCAGATGACCTTTCTTCTATTTGTCTTCAGATGTGGATAAAACCAGTTCTGTTGAGATAATTAAATCATATCCATTTTCCCTTCTTTCCCAGTCTGCATTTAGTTATCTTTCTTCTGTGCAACTATGTGATTGGAGGCTGTCATACTGCAGCTTCTTCCAAGCTGGCAGTAGCATTTCTCTCCCCACTGTCTTCTCACAAATTATTTCTTCAGCCTCTTTCAGGAGATCCCCAATGTACCATCCTTCTTCAATGATGTCTCTTTTCACAGTTTGTTTCTACTTTCAGATACTTTTTGAAACTGCTTATTATTTCTAAGGCTTCCTTTTCTTTAGATTTTCTTTAGTTTCTCCTCCTGTTAGGCCACTCTGTGCCATCACTTAGTAAGTAGGATTCTTGATTGGATTTAGCAGGTAGCTAAATGGCTCAGTACCATCCAAAATGTTTGTACCTTAAGTCACTGCATCTTTTAAAGATTCCAAATCAGCTTTGTTCCATCACCTGCAGCTCCTTGATATTACTTAAACGTTGATGCATATCTTTCCTAGTTTAGCCAACATTAAAGAAAAAAGCTTTTCTTTTTTAATTCCAATTTTTCATTTTTTTCATAAATTTGACCTACAGTGTGACATTATTCTTCCACATTTTCTAGTAAAATTTTTCTCTGCATATTCACTACAACCTTTACATGTTACAGTATTTTTTCTTGGTTTTATTCATCAAGCTGTTACTTGGTGTTCTTCTGACCAAACCTGACAATTGTCTTCGTTTGCACTTATTTCTAAAATTCTCAGTTTCTTCTATGTAAACCTTTGTTCCTTACATATATTTGAATTACAGATTCCAGAAGCAATGTCAGGGCTCCATTGAACCAGTGCTACACAAACAGTGTCCATCCCTTTCCAAAAGGTTATAGTACAACTGGGAGAGCAACAGAGAAGGCAACCAAAGTGATTAAAGTTTGAGAAATAACTAATAGCAGAATTAGGGGATATTGTCCAGGAAGAAACATACCTTTGGGGAGAAGGGTACATACAGGTATTCAAAATCCTGAGTGCTCTGGTAAAAATTAGTACAGAACAATTGTACTTGTAAAACAATAAACAGGAGATGTCAGATGAAACTGGTAGGTAAGTGGTCTTAAGCAGGTGAAGAAAATATTTATGTCATCTATAGTTCAGCTGTAGAATTTCTTACCAGTGGAGGTAGTGGACACTGAAAGTCTACATGGTTCTTAAAGTGATGGACAATCAATGGAGGGAAAAACACCTCAACGATTAAAAAAAAGACTGACTCGCAATAACTCCCTGGACCACAAATAGTGAGATGCTGGAATATTATTCTGCAGAGGCATCCCTAAGACTCTTGCTGTTTTCTTCTGTTTTTTTTCTTAGGCATCTGACCCTGGATGCCCTCAGAGACAGAGCAGTGTGCGAGGCCATTTGCCTGACCTGGAATGGATATTGCACGCTAAAGCGTTTCTTCAGGCTTTTATAATTCGAACTTGGATGTTTGGAATTCAATAAATAATAATACAAATTACATGTTGTCTTTCTGCATTTTGGGTCACTTAAAACTGCACAGAGACTGGAGCCTCCAGGACAGTCAACTTTGAAAACTGGACCGGCTTTGCAGTGCTAGAGAGACATATCTGTTATGTTTAGTCTACAGAAATACATGTACTTGTGGGCTAGAGAGCACATAGTCCCTAAAGCAATTCCCTTGTGAATTGAATCTGCCTGTATGTTGCATAGCCTAGAGAACTATTTTGAAAAAGTGGAGGCAAAGAAAAGGTACTGAGAGGCCAAACTTTCTCTCTTCCCCAAACTGTTGTTTAACTAATACTTGACATGTGCCTGGCAAGATGGCCAGAACCACAAATTCTTTCTCAATCTGTGTTGAAAAAAGTTATCTTCTATCATCCTGCTTTGTTTATTTAGCACTGACAAGGCACAAAGATGAGGAGGGCTATCGGTCTTGTAAAGCTTGTAATGTAACAAGTAGAAAGCCAACATAATGGGAGATCAGAAGAGGGAAAAATTGAAGGATATAGGACCTGAGGAACCTCACCCACTCAGAATCAGTAAGCATTTTAGGGACAAGTCACTTTATTCTAGATTCTTATCTGTAAAATGAGGACATCTCACAAGGCTGCATGCAAATTTGTGAAAGTTAGAGATGCTTATTTTCTGCAGTAATGCACACAACAAAAAAGCTCCCAAGGAAACAGAATATTCTGTGTGCAATGCAATGTGGAGAAGTGTGAGGCCACACGTTGGATGAAGAGGATAAAAAAAAGAAATAAAGAAATAAAAAGAAAATTCTGAACAGCAAGATGGTTCATTTGCTGAGTATTCTCCATCAAAGGATCTCATTTAAAAGAAACCCCAAACAACAAGATTTATTAAGAGTAGAGAGATGGTCTTCTGAAAACAAAAGAAACAGCCTGATTAACGCATCTTGTCATACAGTGGGTCTGGGTTAACGTGAAAGGATGGCATGTGGGTTTGTTGTTTTGTTTTTTTTTTCTGAGAGGTGGGGATTTGTTGTGGTTTATCCCCAGGCAGCAACCAAGCACCACACAGCCACTTGCTCACCCTCTCCCCTGGTGGGATGGGGGAGAGAATCTGAAGAGAAAAAGCAAGAAAACTAGTGGGTTGAGATAAAAACAGTTTAATAATAGAAATAAAATATAATCATAATAATCATAATCATAATCATAATAAATTGTAATGAAAAGGAAAACAATGAGAGAGAGAGAAAGAGAAACAAACCCCAAGAAAAAACAAGTGATGCAACCGCTCACCACCCATTGACTGACGCCCAGCCCGACCCCGAGCAGCGATCGCTGCCCCCTGGCCAACCCCCCCAGTTTCTATACTGAGCATGAGGCCATATGGTATGGAACAGCCCTTGGGCCAGTTGGGGTCAGCTGTCCTGGCTGTGCCCCCTCCTTGTGCACCTGGCAGAGCAGGGGAAGCTGAAAAGTCCTTGACCAGCGTAAACACTGCTTAGCAACAACTCAAACATCAGTGTTTTATCAACATTATTCTCATCCTAAATCAAAACCACAGCCCTATACCAGCTACTAGGAAGAAAATTAACTCTATCCCAGCCAAAACCAGGACAGGATTTTTTATTCTTCCCCCCCTCCACCCTTTTTAACTCTCTTAACTAGTCAGTCTGCTAACATATTTTTCTAAATATCTATACTGTAGAAACCTCTACAACCTTGTGAGGTTTCTGAAGTCTTTCTGGACCCTGTCACACAAATGTATGTTCCCTGGAGTGGTCCCCAAACCACTCATTTTGTTGGTACTGTGTCAGTTTGCTTTGTGGTTATGGTTCTGGATGCTGAAGGTATGTGCATGGCCCTAATTACCACAGTTCCCCACTCTCCTTCCCTGCACAGTAAGATGATATCTCCATTTTATCTGAGCTCAGTCACTACATCGTGCTCTTTTAGATGCATCACTTTAACACTGGCAATTCTCAAGCATCTTAAAGGTTGTGCTTCTACAGGCCTAGGCATCTCTTGTTCCCAGCAGGTATCAAGCTGCCCATTACTCTCACCCAAGTCATGTTCTCACCTGAAAATTTTAATGACAGTTGGGCTACATCTGGTAGGTCTTCTCAAAACTCTTATCAAACTGGGAACTTTGTTAAATGCTATTGAATTTCTTTTCTTTCAAATACAGAATAAGATGATATCTGTTTTCATGCAGTATCCTGACAGTGAGAGCATACAGGCAAGATGCTGGAAGATGAAAGTATTCCTCAACCTCAGGGAATTAAACTCATCCTACTTGCTATGCGGGAGGGTGCCCTTACCACCAGGCTGTCAGGCAGGCTGGGCTGGAGGTCTTCCCTCTGGTGATGGTATGGCACTCTGCTCTCCTACACAAAGATTGATTGTAGGATTCTGTAGGGTAGAAGACAGCTCTCTGAGCAGAGGAGGAAAATCCAGCAACCTCCTTTCCAGTCTCTGCACCAAAGTCTTTGATGTCTAAGACATCTAACTCTAAAAAGAGATTTAGAGGGTTTTAAAAAAAATCGCGTTTTATAAAGTAGTTGCTTATTTTTGAACTGCCTTTGACTGCTACATTTGTGAGACAAAGAACCAGGGTATTAATCTCACAGAAAAAACCCACCGCCTGTTTATCTAGGTTTCTATGGCTCTGATCATGTTAGGATTAGTAAAAACAATAATGCTTCCCTGCATTACATTACATGAATACTGAAAGATTAAGGATCTATCACTGATCTTTTACAGGCAGGATGTAAAGATACTGCAGCTTGTCCCTGCCACCAGTACTTAAGTTTTTGACACTGATTTGTGAACTGTCCTTCTTCATATGGAAAATTCCTCTTTATTTTTATCAGTCACTGTAGTGAATTGCTCCTTTTCACTGACACACCAAACATAAAATACTTAGGCTATGAAGTATCTTAGTGGTTATTACCTCTCATTTGCTATCACAATGTCAATCACCAACCTTGGTCAGCCAGTAGTGTTGACTTTCCTGGTCCACTTACTAAATTCATCAGCAAACATGAGCTGGGCTTTTCCCCATTTTGCCTTTCTTCCTAAAAGGAGCTTGCTGTACTCTCAAAAGCCACGTCATTGACCTCCTTCAAATCCTTCAGTATCACGCTTACAAAAAAACTTAGCCATGCTGGTAGGCTTATACCACCTATTATAGTTATTAATAACCTTGGTATTAATTGCCTTGACTTCAGTCCATCTTCTTGTGTCTTTCCGATCTTTGGAAAAGATGGAAAGTCACAGTCAAGGATGATGTTATCCAGTGGTGGTGATGTTCTTAACATGAGTGGTTACTTAGATATATAAAAACCACTTCTGTCATTCTCCTCATGTATCCACTCATTGAGAATGCTTCTTTTAAGTGTGTTTTTTAAACATAAACACATGAATCTTAGTGTTTACCAGTGATGCCTTTTTAGATACAGTATTGCCAGACCTTTTCCATATTATGTTAGCTTTATTATCTCTCGAATGAAACCAATGCAAAAGCAAACTTTGCAGCCCCCAGGCTAGGTCACCCCAAGGAACTGACATTTCTAGGAAGTTTGT
Source organism: Mycteria americana (assembly GCF_035582795.1). Lineage (NCBI taxonomy): Eukaryota > Metazoa > Chordata > Aves > Ciconiiformes > Ciconiidae > Mycteria > Mycteria americana. The sequence goes on from NC_134365.1 coordinate 212,987,988, forward strand.
TGTACTGTTCAGAGCTACTTCATTTTAGTTCATTGAAATAACAGGAAGACAATTTAAAATGTAACAAACAGGTTAAATAACAAACAACTCTAAAAGTTATATTACAAAATGGTTTTGGTTTCCTTTCTTTTTTTATATGGCATGATAAAGGCGCTCGTTATACATCAGTTTATGGCTCCCTTATGTTTCTTCCATTTATGTGGTTTGATAATCAAAGCATGAGAAAAGTCCAGCTAAATTAGAATTGCACTGATCACACTTCAGTATATGTCTGACACTCCTTTGAAATATCACTGTCTAGGCTAGCTTAAAATAATGCAAGCGACAGAAGGGCAACAGTTGTGATTAGAAATGTTATATAATGCTAATACTTTGTCAATTATTCTTACTTTCAGAAAGCAGATGCGCTATATGAGTTGTGTGGACTAATGCGGAACAGTGTTGCAAATCTCCAAGTGTTGTTTTTTTTTTTAAATTTCTGCAACTCCGCACACATAAGTCATTCTTGCTGCCTTTGTTCCTGCAGAAGGAAGCTTGCATGAGCAAACACTGTTCCTCAAAATACATGGCTATTTACTTTCTTTGAACAATAGGGTTTCTAATTACCAGTTCTTCATTTATATAGCAAAGACAAAGAATAAAGCTCAATGGGAAACCTAAAGTCAATGTTATCTTGCTATTCAGTAGACAATTGTGAATTCTATCACTTAGAAATTATATGGAACAACATGTAAACAATCAAAACATGCCCCAGTGAGGACAGTTTCTCTGTGGTAGGTACAGATTCTTCGTTTGATGAGAACAATTTTATTCCAAAGCACTGGGAGTTCTTTATTTAAAAAGATAAACTGTATATGTTTTTATAGCTATAGCAATCATAAAAAAGGAAATGGATGTAAAAAGTGTTCCTATTAGGTACTTAAAATTGAAAATAATGTTGCTTACAAATATTGTGGGACATAAAACAAATGGATAAAAATATAAAATGCTATCAGTATCTTTAAGATGCATTTTCCAATTTATCATCACAATGGTTTCTTTGGTTGTGGCTACAACAAAGAGATGTTAGTTTCAGTAAATATGTATTTGTCTTTATACATACATAAGCACAGGTACTGTGGATTTTTGTTAAAAGGGATTGAAGTTTAGGATGGTGGCTATACAAACAGCACTCATATGATGCACAGGTTTGCCTGTGCTGGAAGATGGGATGAACTGTTGTAGCACTCCTCTATTAGCACTGCTCAGTGAGTGATGCCTATTTTTGTGTCCTGGGGGATGCGGTGACCACCCAGCTGCTCAGCATTCCCATCCAGGCGTGGCTGTTGCCCTTGCAGTCTATCTTACCTAACACCTGGCTGATGGTGCATAGCAGATGATGATTGCAACATGTTAGTGGAATTACTGCTCTCAGCTAAAAGGGTAAATATTTCTATTAGTGCAATAGATGATACTGTTCAAACTCCTATGAGATACACATATATCTATGTATTTACTAATCTTACTAAACCTCTTAGAAACAGTTCAATAGGTTTTGAGGTGACTCTGCTGTGGGCACTGTTCCCCTTCTCCTTCCTTTCTTCCTTCCCGGTCCAAACTTGCTGAGACACCAAAATGTTCCTTGAGAACTTTATCTCAAGGTAAGGGCTGCAGAAGGTTGCTGGACTCCCTGTGCCTCATCCACTTTCTTAACATGCAGGACTATCCCCATTCTGCAAGGGTCTACATTCCTCACTCACCTTCTGAGATTGCTAATCCCAAATGCTCAGCAGCCCTGCCCTAGGGAGTGTTATCCCTCAGGGAGGAGAGAAGGGATGTGTGGTTTGCTTCTAGTGCCATCTCCTTCCAGCTGCAGGAGAAGAAAGCCTAGGCAGACACCAGAGAGTACTAGGAGGAGACACAGATGTAGCAAGGGCAGTTGGTACAGAAGTAGAACATAGGTCTACAGAAGTAGAACATAAGTCATGGATTCTGCAGTAGACTTGGGACATAGCTATGTTGGTACAGCATCTACTACTACTAATAGAGTATTACTTTATTGCCCATCACTGAGATTTTTTAGAGGTTGTTAAAAGAAAGGAAAGGAAATGTCTGTTTCACAGAACACATTGGTATTTTGAATCACAATGAAAACTATCTTCCAAATTTGTTCCAAAGTGGAAATTATAAAAATCTTGTTTTGGAAAAACATAAAGGTGGTTTTAATTTTTATAGTTACATTTTGTAATGTCTTGTTAACATTTATCACATCTACTTGAAACATATCACAGCACGTCAGAAGAAACACTGTGAAATTCTGTATCTCAAATTACAACAGTCATTGAATACCAATACAAATATCTGATTTTCTGGTTCCATCTGCTTCTACTGTAATAGTGTGATATGTCACGCAAAAGATGAAGGTAAGCACCTGGTGAACTAATTTAAGGAGCAGCTGTTTTCAACAAGTTGTGTTAGCTTGTTAATGTGCTACTCAGCAGCAACGATAGGAGCTGGGAGTGCAACTGCGAATTTGTACTTCCTGTTTGTGCTCTTCCACTTGTGGCAGAGTCAAGATATGACTTGTGCTCTTCTTCCTTTTTGCTGCCTGAATTTTGCATCATTTAGTGCACTGGCTGAGAGTTTCAGTGGCATATCCACACTCCATCCTACCTTGGAAACTGGTGGTAGGGAAATACAGGTCTAAATCTCCTTGAACTGAGGACAAAATGCATAGGTTCAATATCAGATGCCATTCAATGATAAGCTCTAGATTTAACAGTCAACCTCAGTGATCTGGGATTCATTCAATTGTTTTCTTACTTGCTCCACTACCACCATGGACTATGATTTGGTTTCTTAGAGCAAATTGATCATCTGTTTCAAAAAAAACCCTTCATGAAGGACCTACTTCCAAAAAAGAGCTGAAATCTTTACAGAGATCAGCCGTTATAAATTGATCAAGTTGCTGTATGTCCAGAAATTTTAGATGGATAGCTAAAGTCCTCAGTTTCCCTCAAGAGAGCATGTCTTGGCGGAAGAAGATATATCCAGGACAGTCTAGATGACAGGTAGCTCTACTTGCAGAGAAACCTGATGAGAATGTACCTGTGATTTCCTTTACCAAAGTGTAGCAAAATAAGGAAAGGAGAGAAACATTGAGAATGAAAGTGAGCAGCAACCAGCTAATAAAAACAATTTTCTGCTGAACTAGCTTTTTCCTATTAAAAGCATTAATTCTTGTCAAGTAAAATCTTATGGATTTACATACTCAAAAATGCCAGTACCTTAGCGTTCCAGCACTCTCCTTGTAGATGCAGGGGAATGTTATCTGATGAAAGACTCTGGCATTGAACTGAAAAATTTATTTCCTCTGGGAAGCAATTTAATTACAGAAAAATGTTTTTCATTTTCACAGAGAATTGACTATATCTTGTTTGTTTATTTCTTTTTGTCTCTGATGTCAGTCGGTTACCTTTACTGGCAGGAAAATGTAAATGCATTTAATTTCTGGCAAGCGTATTTCACCTTCCCCTAGTGTCTCTTAATCAAATAGCAGAATTTGCTTTGTATTAAATTATTGAAAAATGATGCTGTTTACTGACCTTTGGATTTTAAACATCTTTATAAATCTTTCCACTCTAAATTCTTTAAAATCAATTAATATTAACTGTTTAGTTGATACCGCAATTCACTTTTTTGGCTTCCAAAGTAGATGATGATAGCTTAAATTCCACTGAGTGTACAGGGCAATAAAAAGAACATCCAAAAATCTGCTCAGGAATACTTGGTATATCATTCATCATTTAAATGATTTAATGTGCTTCAAATTGTGTATGTGAGAGAAAAAACTTTTGCTTTTTAATAACATTTAAAGAGTGAAACTGCTTTTAGGCAACAAATTACCAAGTAAGGAGGAATTACAGTTGTAATTCCAAAAGCCCAGCATAATTGAAAATACATGTTATTCATCTATTCTAGTTTATAAAGTGTTCATAATACTTTAAACAAAAAAGGATGAATAATGATAGAAGAATTCTTACTTGGGGTAACAAGAGCATTTTTTTCTAGTTAGTTATATCTTATATATTTTCCCTGAGATGAAAACTGGAATTACTGAACAATTAATTTTGAATGTACATGAATTGAAGAAACCATGTCACTATTATCTACACTGTTCCTTTATTTTTTTAATCAGTGGAGCTAGACTTGCAGAAAAAAAAATGTTTGAAGAAAATATGCATGAAGAAACCAAACACTTCCTGATACCATAAGTATTTGTAAAAAGTGTGTGTTCATAAAGAATGTACATTTATATTTTCCTAGCGAGGGATCTAGTAACAAAAAAGATTATCTTTGTATGTACTCCATGCTTTTTTCATCAGCTACAAATTTGATACTGTTATTCAAGGAGTTCCAGCTTTTCAATTTCTGCCATTTGTTTCTTTTGTTTTTACCTTGCAATACTTTCACGTGCAAATGTAAACTTTGCTCTTCTTAATCAATATGTAGCAAACTCTGCCCTGTAAGAAATTCAGTTTTGGCGCACTTGCCTTTTGGAGCAGAAATGTGCCTCTTTTCTGGGGATTTTTCTTTTCAACAACCTTTTTCATTGACGGACCTCAGTGACTTCTTCTTTGGCTTAAGTGAGAGAAATGAGGGAAGTGAGTTTGGTTACAGCCCTTAGTTTCAGTGAGGCTTAACGTAATGCACAGTGGCACTGTTCTCAGGGGGAAGCCTTTGGCAAACGTGTTTTGGACCTGCAATACCGAAAGGTGACTGCAGTGAATTTTTCAGAGGCACCACATAAATAAGGAAAAAGAGAACAGTGCTGTCATAAGACATGGTCGGGCAGGGATACTAAATGGTTGTGGAAATAGTTCACTTACTACCTAGCTGAGCGGTGTGAATGCCGTGCAAGAGTATTTATTTCTCAGTTGTGGAATTGGTCTCACACAAACTCAAGACCCACCTTTAATGATGCTGTTGGTTGGTTCAGTTTAAGTAGCCTCACCAGAAACTGTTTCATTAATTCGCAAGGGTTTGTGTAATGCTTGTGGCTCCAGAGGAATAAAGAACATTAACTCTAATCTAAGTCCTTATTATACAGTGAGGAGACCTTCAGCTTCTCCCAGAAGACTGTCTAGTAAGAAAGCCCAAAATAGCTTCAGATAACTAAGACTTGTCCTAACTTTCTACCTAGGTACTTTGCCAAAGAAGGGCAGGGTCTGAAAAAAAAATCTTTTTTCTTTTTTAAAAAAAAAAAAAAAAATCAGTTACAAACATATCTATCTATGCAAGCAAATCATAAACCTCTAGATATTCAATAACACATAAATGTGTTATTAAACTTTAAATGCATTTAAAATGAGGGTTCTCAAGCCAGCAGCATTTTGTGTCAAGGTGTGTCATAACGGCTGTCTCTAATAAAACTGGCTCTGCTTACTCAGAATACTGAGAGGAGAACAAGGAGAAATACCAGCCATATTTTGTTCCCAGCCTAACTGACAGAATTCCACGCACTTCAGTAATGTTGCTTCTCATTTACTCCTGTGCAAGACTTTGATTCAACAAAGCGCTTACATATGTGCTGAAAGCCCTCACAGAGCAAAGAAATCCCTTTACTTAATTGCAAAGTCAGTGACTTTGCATAAGCAAAGTCAGACTGGACCTCAGTGCTTGTTTTTTTTCAAGTTAAATGTGTGTCTAAGACCTTTACTGGATGACAGCCTAATTGAATAAAATAGGGGATTCGAGTCTATCCCCTATAATCTTCTCCATAATGTTCACAATCTTTCTTCTCTAAACTATCTTGCCTGATACTATTTACCTTGTCTTAGCACTAAATGCAACATGATCCGCAGAAAGTTCCACATGTCGTTGGGCTTCGTCAAACTGAACAGGGGGTGGGGATCCTCTAACATTGTGAGATTGACTCTGTAGGTTGTACGAAGCAAGGAATATGAGTTAATTGCCAAGTAAGAATATTAAGTATTACTTCTACAAAAATAGTTGAATCCTGGAGTAAGGCCCCATAATTGTGACAATAATAGGCGCATTCTCAGGAAAGTTCAAGAGGATTTTAATTAAAAGAAAAAGAGAGAAGCATTGTGTTCAATATTAAATTGAAAATAAAACATCAGAAATAACTTAGAAATTCTGACCCAAAAAACTCCTACTAAAAATGGAAGGAGTGGTGAAGTCAGGACAGTGCCTGACTTTTGGGAGTCCTGGGTGGCAGTGCCTGGTCATTGTAATGATTGCTGGAAGGTGTGTTTGGACTGGAAGATGTTTTCTGAAATTGGATCATTTAACAGTCTTCCACTTACTCTGGAAGATATTATACAGTCCTTTTCATAAAACAATAGAGCTCTAAAATTTAACAAGTTCTTTTTTTTTTCCCCCACTACTCTCCCTGGAAAGCTGTTCCAGCACTTCGCTGCACCTCGTCTAGTTTCCAGGCTAAATTTAATTGTGAACAGGGTATAAATATTTATTCACGTACTGGTGTTCCCCTTTATTTAAAGAGTGGTAGAGTGCTTTCCCTCATTCGTGTTTACACTGTTACTGCCAACTGTAGTTTCTTTGTCTGACTGAATCCCATACCACCATTTCTCTCCAAGCTAAGATCCTGCTCTTTCAGCATACTTGCATTACTCCTCAACTCCCCAGCAAGTGCAGCTGTATGGCACAGTCAACTTTTCTGCCTTAAGTTTGTACTACTGGCCTGGCAGGTTCCAGTCATTGCTTATGGGTTTTTGTGGGTTCTTTTTGTTTTGTTTAATTTTTTTTTTCCTGGTGCTGTTACAACCTTTCATCTGCATGTAGGCATTTGGAGATTTTTGTATCTCTGGCAATAGCATGTATTGCACTTCAGATTCCCTACCTGTACAGGCAGCAAGACGCATCTTGAAGGCAGTCTAAAGGCACCTTTCAGAAGGCAAACTTTTTAAGACAGAGTAATTACGGGAGAAATGTCTGAATAGCTCTTTTCTGCATTCCCATGGGAATGTCCTTCTCAAATGTGGAGACAGCAGTGAACTTCCATAGAAGTAGTCTACACGAGTGATTTGAGCAAGCTTTATGAAGACAGATGTAACCCCAGATTAAATAACAGTAATAAAGTTGGCCAAGGCACTTTTTAAAGAGGATTCTGAGGTGTGACAATGTGAATAGACAAAGAATGAACTCTTTCTCAGGTGGGAATTTCTAGTATCTGGAATATCTGACCAAAATTTGGTCACTTTTTCTCCTTCTGTATCAAAAGTGCTTTCCTGATTTTACTTTTTGATCATGGATAAAAGTCAGCTTTAGTCCTCAGAGCTCCTTTGTTAGCTTCGTGTCCCCCTTTGCCCTTGCCATTCCAATTTTTTTTCTGCCCCGCTAACTTTGTAGTACGAGTGCAAACACCAGTTTGGCAGCGTTAATGCAGAAGAACGTGCCAATCTCTCAGATATGCAATCTTGATGCTTTTAACTTTACACTCTTCTGAGGAAAAGTTTTTCCAAGAATTGAAGAATTATGAATGTTTACACAATGTTGACATTTATGATGCTTGCATAAGCATGTTGTTGGATGTTGTCCTGTAGACTTTCAGAGTTTCTGTAAACTATGCTCTGTAAACTATAAGAACTGTAGTTTGTACTGTAATTATTTAAATTTTTTCAGTTAACTGGGACTGACATGTTCTTGATGAGACCCCTGGGAAACTTGGATACTGCAGATTATTTGGCACTAACCTTTGTGTTCTGGCACTGAATCAGGATGCCCTGGCACAACGTTAGCGTGCACTACGTCACCTTGGGATGCAAGCTACCAGAGATGTAAAAGAATGTTTTATTTCTTGTCTTAAATTATTGCTGCACACTCTTAACCAGCTCTCCCCTTCTACCTGAGAAGTGACTGTGCTGATATGAAGCATTTCTTGCCCAGCTTTTACTTATTTCATGGATTGTTCCAAGACTCAGAATCATTAATATGATTCCACTAAAGCTCTGGCCTCTCTTTGAAGGATATCACTTTTTTATTAAGTGCATATCACAAGGGATTGTTATTCAGCAGTAGTGTGTTAGTGTGATTGTTCAGTAACTTTTTTTTCCACACCAGATCTGTTCAATAGCTTTTATTCATGGTCTGGAAGCATTAATAATCTTCAGTGCAGTGCTGTAGCTAAATTGGCAAATGCAGTAACTTGGCATATAAGCAGAGGAGTATCCTGTAATGTATTAAGATACTTGTACTCCTACCTATTAGTGAGCCTGGTTTTGGACTGTTGTATAAAAAGAAGGGGTTTCCTCTTCAGAAAGGAAGATGAAATGTCTACTAAAATCCCTCTAACTCTGGAAACCTTGTCTCGGAGGGAAGAATTAAGAACTAAATGCACAGTCTATTCAGTTAATCAGGAAAAAGATAAAAAGGTGACTTGAAAGTAGGTTATATGAACTGCAGAGAAAAGGGATTTTTTAGGGTAGGTTCATTTCTGTGTAACAGCAGAATACATGATAATGCGTCTGCTCCCAAAATGGTTTTAGTCCTGTTTGGTCTAAAAATACGGTGCATCCACAAAAAAAGAAAGCAAAGAATAATGAATTAAGGGATCATTTAGCTTGGTATGTTGTGTTTATTTCCCTCTTCAAAGGTTTTAAAATAAGGCTAGCAATTTTTTTTTAAAAAGAACTGCTCAAGCTCAAAAAGAGTTGATTGGCCAAATACAGAAATAATTGGTTAAGAATATCTGGAAGGTCAGTTTGGGGGAATATAATAGTTCCTTTAACCTCTAAAATCGATACAAGATATGTTTTAACCCTTGTACTATTCTCAGATGTGGTCCCACTCATAGCAAAATCAAGGAAAGGCCCATACTTTCAGTGGAAGGTGGCTCAGACCTTAAACCTTTTAGAAGGTACGAGGTGCTGCATGTTAATGATCCGTAGATATGTGGTTCAATTCTGTAATAAGTGTTCAAGGAAATCTTACAAACAGTTGCAAAAATAAATATAACTGACATTCCTCTCAAATTGTCATGGAATGCACTCCAGCTGTATTTATTATACACATTTTCCCCATGTGCCATGTGCTTGCATTCTTTTGTGATGAACGATGTTGCCGTGTGTTGGAGTTGTCATACTATCTTTCTTGTTTGAAATGGGAATGTGTAGGAGGTTATTTGAGGACAAAATACTGTAGGACCTCCTGTCATATTTTTGAACTTGTAGCATGGAGCTGAGCAGTGGCTGAATGGCTTGGTTTAGGAGAGAGTTTCAATGGAAGCAAAACACAGCCTGCTAATGCTACCAGTGCACTCGTGCCTCGCTGCCCGTTTTGCTGTGTCTATGAGAATCGATGGTCAGCTCTCCATCTGTCGTTGTCTGACTTTTCATTTGAAGTCTTTGGGCATAAATCTTACTTTTCTGGTAAGGTAAAGTGTGGGCCATGCCTAATGCTCCTAGACACTACGGCAGCAGTAAATAATGCATTACCATGAATCACTGCGGCTTCACTGAAATTAATAAACTTGGCTGTCACCCAGCTCTGGAGAAGCATTTCACCCTAGGGAGGCCTCCGAGTCCATCAGGGAGCATACAAGAAAGCAAGCTGATCTTGTGGTATGCAGCAAATGTAAAGATTCAGTTTCAAAAAATGAAAGAAATGACACAACATGTAATGCCATAAAAGCCATATGCCATTGCACAGGATATTACTCACATGGCACGGATCTTAAGAGTGACATACATTTTGATTGCTATTTTACCCTTATGTTGTGACTACACACTAGAGTTATAGGAAAAATTATAAAGGCAAACAGCATGTAGCTTAAGTTTAATGAGAAAGTGTCTAAGAAATACAAGAAGTTCATTTGTGGGGAAACCTTTCTGTTTCTGTTTTCTTCTGTGATTGCAGTTTTCTCCTGAGCATTTTGAATTTTGAAATTTGCTCCACAGTTTTTCTTCCAATGGAAACAAAAAATGAAGTAGCATCCCAAATCTCCTTTTCCTAGATGATCCTCTCCCTTCCTTAGATGTGTGCTGTTACCACTTGGCCAGCATCCCTTTCTGATTTTCTTTGACCTCTCTCTCTTGCATTCCTGGCTGCACAGTGGCTCACTTGGAGATTGGTTCCTTCCTTGACCCTGGTGAAGGGCAGCGGTTAGGAAACTTTCCTGGGATGTGAACGCAATGGATTCAGTTCTTTGAGAAAGGTCCAGCTCTCCCACTGTTGGGCAAGTGCTCTAATCACTCAGCTATTATGCAGAAACTGCACTTTTCCTGTTCTCTCTAATGAAATCGGTGCCAACATTTCCTTCTCCTCCCATGAGCTCAGTGTTAAGGGTAAATACTCCCAGAAGGCACACTGGATCAACCCCCTCAGGGATGCAGGCAGAATTTAAGGGCCTGTCTGCCTAAATCTAGATTGCAAGGATAGACGAGGTGCCTGGATCGCTCCCCAGACTGGAAGGACACAGTGTTGTGCTCCCAACATGTGCAGTCACTGCAGGAACTTGCAGGGTGATCGTGATGTTCTGAGAGATGGAGACACCTAGAAGTTTAGGTGATTTGGCTCTTGATCACTCTCAGATACATAAGCAAAATTCAGGCACCAGAAACCTTTTAAGCCATGTCTGTAACATTAACTACAACAATCAGCAGTGTTGTAAAGTACCTGAATAAGCTCTGGGAGAGTAGATTTGAGTGTAGCGGATGTTGATGGGAAGTAGGCTTGAAAGGGGAGTGTGCAGTCAGGGTGACTTTGCTGACGCAGAAGCAACCTTATCAGAGAAAGACTGTGCTTAGTCTCTAAGAGGGACTGCCTGCCTTGGCAGCGGTCTGTCCAGCTGGCAGGACGAAGCACAAAGATTGTCATAACTGGAGAATGGATGTTGAGGAAGCAGAGAAGAGATGAACTGGTGCTCAAATGATGTTTGAGGGTCATATTATAACTTTTCTAATTACGCAGGTTATAACTAGCATCTATGGCCATTTCTGAGTGCTCTTACCAAGCAGTTTAAAACACATGCTCACATATGGCTGGGACAGTTTAAAACAGACAAAGAAGACAGAAAACTTCCAGAGACCCCTGGGAAGGCATGATTTAGCCACTTGCAAATGCAGCCTTTTCTATGGAGGAAGGACGCAGCTGTATTAGTGTGGCACTGGTCTCTGCCAGCCTCTTCTTGGGATACTGATTCAAAACCCTTTGTTGTTTCCAGGGAGAAAGAAAAAGGGGATGTTTTCTACAAAAACGCACTCCTTACTCTGTACCTAGGTATGACGTAGGATCCAATGTCGACTGGAACATGAGTCATGTACTCCACATGCATTACGGCGCTTGGTAAGTGGGCAGTGAGGTACAGTCGCTGGTGCATGAGTCATCAGCTTCATGTGAGTGGGCAGTCAAATCCTGCATAAGCTGATTTTTCAGAGACATTTCTACGGGTATTTTGAAGTATAGCATATGGCATGGGCAAATTATTTTGGTTTTGTTTGTGCTTGCTGCGGCTTCAGCTTTGGCCGAGGCCCCATGTTATTAGGCATGACATATCCTGCAAGTTTTATTTTCTGTCATTCCAGCTTTGACATGCTTGTCTAGAGAATTTTCATCATCTGGTTCTCTGTAAGCAGCTTCCATTTCTCTTTATATTCCAACAGAAATGAGGAAGTGAATGGAAATAGCAAACAAGATAAATAAACTATACTATTTCTTCTGCTGTTAGAGCTGCTTTGGCATCAAACTATGGTTCTGGTGAGCTTTAAATTAAACATATGTATTTTCCCTTTCACTAGTTCTTCTTTTAGTGTCATTTGATGATACAAAGTAGCTGTAATCCTCTGTCCTGCTGTTCCAAAACTTCACCTGGCACCTCATAAAGCCGCAGAAATCCTGCCACTTTCTGAGACAGGACTGCCGCAGCCAAAGCACCCCCAACTGAGTTTCACAGGAGCCATGCCCTACACGTACTCTTTACGCTTAGGGCCACATATGGGTCAGACACTCCCTCCATCTTTATATGGAACTGGAGAAAGATGGTACTTAGCTTCCTCCCAGTTTTCTCTGGACCCTTGGTATGTGGCTCATAAGGAACACAAAAAAATGGCAACTTTCCAAGTTGTAAGAAAGACAGCCAGCTCAAGCTGGACTGGATGAGACTTCTCGGCACTGCTCCTTGGACTTGGCATCTCCTGGAAAAACAGCCTTGTTCTTCTGCCAGCTGTCATTGCTGCTGCTATCTCAAGGAGCAGCCATGTGCACCACAATGTGTCGTTTAGAGTGGAAGCTCCCCGGTGACTCATGAGGGTGTTGTATTTAAAAGCTGCTAGCAACAAGGGGTTTTATAAAGCTTTTTCTTAATATAAAAATCAGTATTTGGTGCAACTCCCCCTCAAAAAAAAACCCACAAAAAAAACCCCAAACGAAACCCAACCCAAACCATGAAGACCACCACAAAAAGCAGACTGGTTGCAAAGCATAGCAACCAGAACTTGGGACGCTGTGGTGCGGAGGTGCCCATAGCACCCCTTCTTGTCGCTGCGGCATGGCTACACACCCGCTGTGCCAGCAGCCGGTCGCTTTGTGCTGGGCACAGGAGCCTGCCTCTTTCCGTGCTCCCCAGGACACCTGATGGAGCAGGACCAAACTCGTAATACCGCGATCCGGCCCTTCCTAGCTTTCGAGGACCTCATGAACAGCCCCAACATTTCTTGGACAGCCTCTTTGTTTTCCCCCGAATTGCAGTGCAGTTGCACGCACGGCTGCTCCCCCGCTCCCTCCTGCTTTTTGTATCGCATTTCAGCCGGGGCGGGGGGGTTGGGGCACGGGGGAAGCCCACGGACGGGATTCTCCGTGGGGAAACGCGCTTTTCAAGGTGGGGGGATGCGGGGAGCCGGCCACATCGCTCCGCGGCAGAGGCCCCGGCCACCCAGAGCCCGTTCGGGGCTGGCCCCGGCTCGGCTGCGGGTCCCCGGGGAGCCCCGCGGGCAGTGCCCGCACGAAGCGCGGCCGGCGGCAGACAAAGGGGCAGCGCCCGCGGGCCGCAGCGCGCCCGGGAGCCGCGGCGGAGCCGGGGGCGGCTGGAGCGCGGCGCGGCGGGGCCGGAGCGCAACGCCCCGGCGGCCGGAAGACAGGGCGGGGGGTGAGGGGTGGGGAGAGGGGAGGACCGGCTGAGCCCAGCTGAAAAGGAGGGCTCGCTCGCCCGCCCGTCGCCCCCCCGCCCCCCCGGGTCCTGCCCGCAGGCGTCCCGCACCATGGCTCTGTCCTGGAGGAGCTGGCTGGCCAATGAGGGGAGCAAACACCTCTTTCTGGTAGGGGGCTGCCCCCGGGGGGGTCCCCTCGGCGGGGCTGACCTGCCGGGGAGGCTCGGGAGGTGGGCGCGGGGGTGCTGGTAGCGGCCGGGGCCGGCCCGGCTGGCGGCTGGCTCGGCGGGGCACCGAGGGGCACCGAGGAGCCCCGGGGTCGGGGCGGTTTGCACGCTCGCCGCGGGCACGGAGCTGGAGGTCCCAGCCGTGCTCGGCGTGAGGTGCTCGGGGGCAGGACGGCGTTAGGGATGTAGGTGCGCGGGTGGTCGGGATGTGCTCCGCGCCGGTGTGCGGCTGGCAGCGGTACACGCGTGTGCCACGGCCCGGGGACAATGCAGGCGTCCGTGTCCTGCTGGGACTCGGCACACGTTGCGCGTGTGCTCGCTCTTTGTTAGATCCTCTTCGGGAAAGTTTGGGGGGGAAGATGCATCTTCTTGGAGGTCAAGTTCTCCCTGCCTTTGTCTTTGTCTCTTTGTTGCTAGTTTTAATTCTTTGAGTCTTTAACCGCAATATCTAACTAAAGATTTGGAGTAGCGTTTTGTATGGGGAGGGTTTTGCCAGCTCTCAGTAGTCTGAAGTCACAAAGGTAAAGTTTTGTGAAGTTCAATTAAAGTGAAAATTTCTCACATAGGGGCTATTCTTTTCAATATTTTAAAATATTTTGTGCTAAATGCTTGAAGTTTGTTTTCCCATTCCATTCACATATGTTTATGAAACTACAGGCATGTGAGTTTTATGAATGAAATTAACACTGAAAAGTTTGCACATGTAACTTTCACTTACAGTCTCTTGTTTCTGTTTCATTTTAGTTTTTCTGGCTCTCACTCAACGCATGGCTCTTCTGGAAAACCTTCCTGCTCTATTATCAAGGGCTGCAGTATTATTATTTGCATCAGATGTTAGGGGTGAGTGACCCGGACATTACTTTTCGCTCTGGAAATTGGGATGCTGGGAGTTGGGAAAGGGACAGGATGCATTTGCTAATCAAGGATGACACAAACTGCCTGTTAACGCTGCAAAGCGGGGAAAGATCAAGTAGGAGATTACTGGGGTACCGTTGACAGTTGTTTAGGAGTAGAAAGTGAACAGTGTTGAGAAGAAAAAGCCAGTCAAGTGTGGGACAGCTATCCTTCCCCCTCCTCTCCTCCCTCCTGGTGTTCCCAGCTGCAGACAGGCTCACAGGAACACAAACATGCTCAACACATGACTGGAGCTCAACTTTTTGTCATCAGAATGTTAGCCAAGCTTATGGGCTCGTGCTGGCAAATTCTTTCTAATCCAGTTATTGTGATACATATTTGCTGAAGGAATTCTTTTGATAAGTCTTAGTTGTTTTCAGTCTTTGTCATCCTCGTGGATCCTCCGTTCTGTGTAAATCATTGTAATCTGTATAATTTTAGTTTTGTTTTCTAATAACAAATTCTTGGAATCTGAATGCTTTAATGAGGATTTGACTATTTTGATTTAGCAAGGGTAACATCCACCACCACCAGAAGAATCCAAAAAGATAGTGTGGGGAAGTGAGATACTGGTCTCAGTTATGTGAAGTTATCTACAGCTACACCATTGCAGTTGTTTGAAACGACTTCTATCCAAAGGGATAGATTAAGGGTTAACAGCTTTCTGAAAAATGCTCTACGGTTGCTCAGAACTTGAGAATCCAGGAAAAAGTGGATGCTTTGTAACACTATGTCATACTCAGGAATGGATTTCAATGGAAAGTTGACATGGGGTTGAAGCACAGACGATGCACATCCTAACTTGCTGTAGACCCTCTGAGTTTTATTTTTCGTAGATCCAGGATATATTTTTTCATGTGGTTGATATCATTGCCATAGCTAGTCAGTTCCATAAGCTTTTGTGAACTTGCTTGAAAGTAAGTTGACCTGATATACTTTTCTCTTTTTTCTTCTTCTTATGGCTGACTCAAATGTGTTCAAGAAATGAATCTTAGCAAAAGTAGTGCAAAAAGAAGGGAATTAAAATTCTTAAATCCTTCATAATGATGACTTTCTTGACAGAAAAAGCATGAAAATGTGTTTAATTTTACCATAATCTCTAATGGCTTTGCAGCCCAGTGCATCCATTTGAAAACTGTGTTCATTCCTGGCAGAGCAAGCTGGTTGTTTATAAAGCAAATGTTCTTGGGTCAACATGTTGGGCCAGATTGTCAGCTGGTATCAATCAGCAAAGTTCCTCTCAATTCAGAAGACTCATCTGCCTTGTACCAGCTCATCGTCTAGTCTTTTTTTTGGTTTTCTTATACTTCAAAATGAAAGACACATACAAAGTACTATAATGCATGTTCAGAACCTGTGAGATGATTCAAGCAACAGATTCCCTGTCTTGGTCAGGAGATGAGGACCAGGAGGCCATGCGTTTGAGTTTGTCTAACTGTGTCTGCAACTGTGGGAAAAAAAAAATACCAAAGAAGTTTAGAGACTTTCTAAAATGAGAAGGAAAGTGAAGAGCTAATTCTAAAAGATACTTTTGGTCAAAGTTCTGAAACTAATTTAAAAATTTTGAAAATATTAAAGACTGTAAAATATTCTCGCAATTCACTTTTTACAGTTTGTCTAAATATCGTCCGTAGACCCCAAAGTTAGCTTTCTCCCTTCTCTTCAATATATTTGTATACGCATATGAATTATACAGATTATTTTGCAAGGGTTGGGAAAACTGAACCCAATTTTAGTCTCTTCAGGAAACAGAGTAAATATATCCGTACTACAGCTGCTGTTACCTTCCATGGGGATATTTGCACCTCTTCTTTTTCTATATTGGTTTGTGCAGCCACTGGCCCATGGCCCATCTCCATAACCAGTCTCCTCTCTGTTCCATACATGGGTAAGTGGCTTGCAGTGCCTCTGTGTGTCATTTCTTGATGTTTGAAAATTTTGATATTTAGATGAAAATTCTTCATTGATAATTCAACAGTTGATTTTTTTTTTTGTCTTAACAGAATGAGTTTTTTTACAGATACTTTCATGAAAATTGATTCATTTTTCCAGCCAGTTAAAAAAATCAGAGTCACAGAATCACAGAATCTTATAGGTTGGAAAAGACCTTTAAGATCATCGAGTCCAACCGTAAACCTAACACTACCAAGACCACCACTATACCATGTCCCTAAGCACCTCATCCAAAAGTCTTTTAAATACTTCCAGGGATGGCAACTCAAAAAATGGCAAAAAGGAATGGCATTTTTGAATAAAAAAAATTTCTCTTGTTTTTCAGTGAGGTCTGCTAAGGATTTTTTTTCTCTCTTTGTATGCTACGATAGCCTAAAATCTCCTTCAGAACTTCACACTTGCAGCACTGAAAGATTTACCACAGGTGATTTTATTGTTTACCAAGTAACAGGATGGACAACAAGAAGGGTTGCTGTAGAAAATCAGATTATGGTATGAAATGATATCTTAGACTGAATATCCTGAATATACTCAACTCTGCCATGTTTTCATGCCATGTCTTTTCTTTCTGATGTGAAGAAGGAGAAAGCATGAGGTTAGTCTTTCATTCAGTTGTCACTGAAGTGGTTCACTTTCCTTCAGCCTTCTACAGAAGAAGGAGGCTCAGTTTTATTCTTTTCTGATTGCATCCTCTGCGACCTTGAACAAGATACTTAGCACAGGATTTTAAAATTCTTCAGGTACCTAAGTCTCACTCAGTCTTTCAATGACAATCGTTCGATCCTTAATTCTATACCTGTAAAAAGGCACTAAAAGCATGGTGGTGTCCTGGAAGTGCAGAGAGAATAAATAAGTCAAAGGCACTGATGTGCTAGGAGGAGGTTAATCAGCCTCTTCTATGCTACAAAATTTAGTGGGTAAATTTACGTTGTGTCAAATGTCACTGCTTTGCTCAGTTTGAGTCCTGTTGATGAGACCATGAACTCTTCACTGTGGAATCTCCATCCCTGGAGGTTTTCAAAAACTAATTGGGCAAAACCCTGAGCAAACTTAGTCTGAGTTTGGTGTTGAACCTGCTTGGAGCAGGAGGTTGGAATAGAGACATCGCGAGGTCCCTTCCAACCAGAATAATTCTGTGATTATATGATTCTTGCGGTGTAAGTTCAACCAGGACCTAGCAGATGTAAACCCCTTCCTAGTACTTTTGCCTTGACAAACCGTCCTTTTGGATACTTAATTGTTTGTAACACTGCAAATCATAGTCTTACTGCATGAATGCATTCATTACCTCTGGTTCAGGAACATGATTCAGATAAAGAATCTCAATTTTTCATAATTTAATAAAAGGTGACTTGTGGCCTTACATTGCTTAAAGAAGAGAAGCCTGGGAAACATCCAAAAGGCATGGATTTCTTAGAAAAGAATGTGGCAAAGAGGAAAGGAATATTCTCATCTTCACGTTCATGATAGATACTACAAGATGTAGTAGGCATGAATTACGAAAGGAAGATTCATAAATTGCTTGACATGACTCCAGAATCTTCATTGTTGGAAGTTTTGTGTCTGCTCAGTCAGAGAAATTGTCCAGATGATTAATTTCTTTGCAGACTTCAAGATTTCTCCCTTCAGATTAGCTTGGCTGTATTTTTTTCCAACAAGTTTGCTTGCATCTGACCAACAAATTCAGTCCTAAATTCAGTACTGGCCTTATTATAGAACTCAAATCTTGCTTTTAACAGCATTAACTGAAATACCTGTTTCTTGTTGCTTGAGTTCCCCACGAACAGAAAGAGCATCGGGCTCATTTTGTCATGGCATAAAAGGTCTCTCTTTCCCTATTCCCTCTCTAGTCCCTGCTCAAATAACTCTAATGTAGTTAAATGGATGTTAATGTGAGATAAGCTTCTGGTTTCAGACCAAAGTGGAGAAAATACATTCTCAGAAGGGGAAAGATTGAATAACTGAAAATGAGACTGAAAAGAAAAAGTGCTGCCTCACTTTTTTGTCTCTGCAGTTGCTGCCTTCTTACTGTGCAGTACTGTGCATCACATTGATGTAATCTTTATTCACTGCTTGGAACATGTTCCAGATATTCCAGTAACTTGCATGTATCTCCTTGCTAGTTTATCATAATGATAGAGATTCTACTAATTGAGGCCAAATTCTGCTTTCATTGATCCTTATGCAACCACACTGCAGCCTGCTTCCCCCACACATCTAAGCACTGGGGGGAGTTGTATCTTGACCCTTTATTTTCCTTAATGTAGCGTATTTTTGCTACTTAATTGTCTTGTAACCAGGCTATTTGGGAGTTGCTCTTTAGAGTGTTACATGTAGCAAAAATGTCTAATAATAGATTTATGTTGCCATGGAAGCTATATATATATATATGCAGGATCCCCTAATGAAGAATGAGGGTGTTAATCCACAAGACCTTATCTTGACAGTCCCCTTGAATTTGCAAGCAAATCTCTTCTTGCATTCTCTTTGCCTCATTCTAGATTTTTTGTTTGCCAAAACATTTTTTCTTTCAACCCTTTGTCCTTCCTGGACAGCCCACAGTTCAGCATCATTGCTGAGATTATTCTCAGTTATGAGCCAATGAAGAACTTGGGTTTTGCACCACACAGTTCTTCTGTTTGCTTTCTTTTTTTTTTTTTTTTTTTTTTTTGTAGCTCAAATGGCAGTAATCCTGTGAAAGACATCTATATTATTAACTTTTATGGGAGAACTTCCACCTTTGCAGAACTTCTTGTGAAACTGTCAATAGAGGAGGTTTGATTAGTAGAAGTACATCTCAAATGATTAACTGAAATTTTTACCACTGTATCATGCAGACTTGTATTAAAAATAAGTCTTCTTGTCATTATTGACTCCTCGTTCTATGATGTTCATGGCATAATACTCTGTGTAGAACAGAACTGAGTTACGGCCCAAATGTTTCTTTGGTTGATTATTCATTATATTATGTATTATTGCAGGGTTCCCATGGTAGTCCAACAATGGAAGGTATTAATATAAAAATAGCTGCGTTACACTCCAGAAGACCAGTTTTACAGACCATATTACCTACTGTGTTGTGATAAGGGGAAATAATTCAACGTAAGGAAGGCCTCAGTAGCAGACGTTGCATCACTTCTGTGTGACTGTGACTCAGATATGACAATAAGCAACTTGTTGCGCTGGCCATGAGTTGCAGTGTGTTGTGAACCTCTTGGAGGGACTTAGGTACCCTTAATCCCTTGATTCATGACCAAATTTGTGGAATTTAAATCATGCCGCATCTTGCAGGATCAACCATTCAAGCTCTTGTTGCTAATTAATATATAAAATACTGATACGCGTTGTGATGTTGCTACAGAAGAAGGATGGTCTGGAACGCTCAAATCTGGAAGATAACTTGAGATCCCTTCCAGTCTGTGCGTGTATCATTCTGCCTAGCACAAAAAGAAACCTGTAACTCAGCAACGCTGACAAAAGTATTTTTTAAAATTGTATTTACTGAGGTCAGGATTCTAACAGATTAAATTAACTGATTAATAGATTAATAAAGATGAACATTTGGTCTGAAATCTTGTAAATGAATACACTTTCTTTGGAGATTATCAGAGAAGTTGGAAGCTAATATTGAATTCCACGTTAAGATAGTTGCTTTCTTCAGACTGAATGACTGATTTAAGCAGAAGGAGGAGTACATCTAACACAAAGGGACTGCGTATAAAATGAGAATGTGACCTAAATATGTGGACAGAAAGAGAAGGAAAACCTTCAAGGAATGCCTGTTTCGTGAGTTACAAGTGAAGAGTGAGAATATTGATTCTCAGTAGTGCAGGGAAGATACCCCATACCTCATGAAAGAGCTAAAAGTATTGTTGCCCTTGTCCTCTCCTGATGTTTCTCCCTTTCTATAATATCATATCCAACTTCTGATTCATATATGCAAGCAGAAGACTGAAGCTGAATTAGCATAGAGAATTGGGCTGCTGTTAAATTCTCTGTGTAGAGAATTGCTGGTTTTTGTTGGTTTTTTTTTTTAAATACTTAATATACTTTTCCAAATGTGATTAAAAAATATTACACCACTTAGTCTTAAAATAATTTTTAAAGGGTTGCAGTACCTGAGGTTGGGATTTACAGAGCCCTGCCTTGAAACTTTCCATCTTCAGGAACAAAACCAAGTCAAGCTTTTGTAGAAGTTTTCAAATGTTCTGGTAGGTTTCCTCTACCCTCGCATTTTCCTTCCTTTGAGCTTCCTTTCAGCTGCTTCGAGGTTTTTTTTGCTAGATCTCCAGACAGATTTGGCAGGCCTAGGGGGAATAATTGGTATCCGTACAATTCAGATCTGTCCTTCATCTTAGATTATCTGTGCTCTGTTACTCAAAACAAGGAGTACTTTATGAAGAAAAGGAAGTCAGGTCAAAAGGAGGCACGTTGTGTAGCACAGTTTGTCCCACCTACGAAAATAAATGTTTTTAGCTGCTCCAGTCCTGATTTGGGGAGGTGGTCTGTGACCTGTGTCTACAGAGCACCAAGCTGATTATGAGTCTTCCCACAACTTTTCATGTTGCCCTGAACCATAGGAGATTGAAAAAGTTCAAAGAAAGGCCTCCAGAGAGAGCATCAAGTGTGGTGTCTCTACCGCACCATGACCTGTTTAGGATTTTTGCTTGTAGATAGTGAAGTCTTTAGAAAAAGAATCACATCACTTTTAGGTGTGAAAGGATTTGCGGTATTCTTCTATTTTTTTGCTACAAGATGGGCTTAAAAGGTGAGATAGGACAGTATTTGTTGAAGTCTTCCTGTATTCTGCTCTCCAGTATGTTTTGCAACCACGTATTGAATATTAGATTTCTGTGCACAGCAGTTGCAGGTAACATTCATCTCTCTATTTATAACTGACGAACTTTGGGGAATTCTGTGGTACACAGTAAGTTACTTTAGCCCCAGACTAATACTGAAATCATTTGCCTAACTACAGAGAAGCTCATTTCCCTTACTTTGCTGGCAGCAACACACAGAACATCCAACGAGAACTGACTCTTTGCTCCTCTGTCCTACTTTGCATGTTGTACGAGCGTAGCCAGGAGTCCACCCTGATTTCTGTGGGACTGTACATCAGACAGGGATAGCTGGAGAACTTACATTCTGAATATATGTCTGGAGCCCTTTTCTGCTGCTTTGGAGAAGGAAAATATGGTGATTGCTTTATACTTGTCTGGAGAAAAAATCTAGCCTAGTTTTTAGGATTTGAGTTTGTAGTGGGTCCAGTTCCCTACTATGCCTGCCACAGATTTCCTCTATGAATTTGATTAATCCTTTAGTTTTTCTATGCCTCTTTGCCCCTCCATGAAACGGGATAACAGCATGTGTGCTACTGGGTAGGCAGGGTACAGAAGGAGGTTGTCAAATGCTTGGATTTGATATCAGCAAAGGTGGATAAAAGAGTGTCCAGCAGAGATTTTGGGGGTGGTTTTTTCTCTCTTTTTGATCCTACAGAAATTTCACACGCTACTAACATGAAATAACACTTTTTTTTTCTCCTTAAGACAACAATAATCTGAGGAAGAAAAGAGGATTATATTCCTCTCATTTCTGAGCTACTTAATAAGGATATATATTCCCTTCTAGAACCAGTGAGTTGCCTTGGAGCAAAAATGATCTTTTATTCTACTATTGTTTAAAAATCCAACAATGTACTATGTTAATTTGTTACTATGCCACCCAAGCAATGCAAAGGAAGTCAAGAAAGAGACCACTTGGAAGCCATTTGGAAATAATTAGTTTCATGGGGATATTTTTAGCCTTTGGATATATGTTAAGAGCAAAGTTAGTACTCTGTTATTCTTCTGGGTCTTGCATGAATTGTGATTCTAAGCATTGCTAAATGTATTACTTTACCATTGTTTTCAAATTAGTCATGGGCTTGTTGCAGCAAACATTGCCCAACTTTATTTCTTCAGAATAAAACCTTAAATGAACCATTGGTGAAAATATTTGAATCACACTTTCCTAGAAGTGCACCGCATATTTGAAGAAGTCGTTTCCTGCTCTCTTTTTTTTTATTTATTTGTACAGATGCTGATAGCATTGAATTAGAATTAATGTAAGGGCATTCTTCCATACTAATTGCATTATGAATGAATATTTGCTATTTGTTAAATAGTGGCATGGAAAAACACAAAGGAAGGTTAGTAGGGTAGCTTTTTCTACTCATCATAGCTGATTCATATTTTTTGTACCTGTTAAATTGTTTGGCATTTTACTTATTTCTTACAACAAATTATTTCATTTATTTAATACTATACAGTGTAGATTTAACTATTCTAGACTATTCCAAACTAGACTGTTCTGTTGAAGTTTTGTAAGAATAGTTGTGCCTGATAAAGGAAATCTTGGATAACTGATATCATGCCTGGTTTATGTTTAAACTCAAAAGACAACATAAATTCTTGAGAAGCTAATGATGTACCATATAGGTCTTACAATAGAAATTATTACAATTTTCAAATTGCTTTACTTATTAGTTGTATTGCAACTTTTTTTTCAGCTTCTGGGTGTTAGTCAAGAGCTACAAAAAAGATTCAGTTTGCTTCTGGGTTTTGCCTAACATTAGTTCTACATAATTCTTGGGTTTTTCAAATCATGCTCATTTCATCACTGAAATACTGTAGCACATCAGCAAGCTGTAATAGAAATGCTTATATGTGTTTAATGACCACGTTTTTGAAGTTATTGCTTTTATGAGGTGTATAGCTCAGTTTTAGCTTCCCTTTAGAGGAATAATAATTAATGAAAGTAGAGACAGTCTTGTATATGCAAATGGCACATTATAGAGACATTTTACTTGCCATTAAGTCCAGTCACTTCAAAGGTATTGGCATTTTATCTGATAGTCCAAAAAATATTTACGATGTTCTAAAGTCACTTTAAGCTACTGTGGGCAAGGATAGAGAAATATTTATTGTGGTTGTTCACATATATTTTTTTAATCATACTTTGAAGTGGAAAGTGACATCAGCATTCAGTAAAAGCTCAGCGCAGTTACTGAGGTTGTAGCCATTATAGCTGGTGCTCAGTTGTAGTCATTGCACTTGGGCTCTGGGCCAGCTGGGAGAGTCCAGAGGGGGGAGGAGAGGATGATCTAAAGTCTGAAGAACATAACTTGTGAGGGAAAAGTAGCAAGAATAATCTCTCATTGTACATGTGACCAGAGTGTGAAGTAACAGATGAAATACAAGCAAGGGAGGTTTTATGTAAGGAAAAAAAGACTAACAGTGCCTTGGAAGTGGAGGAGGTCTGGAGAGTGGGAACGAACCAAGTGATGTGGTTCATTCTAGTCTTATTTTCTGTAATTCAGGAGGTTAGAGATGCCTCTGTTGTAAGTGTCCCTTCCAGTGTAACTTCCGTGAGATCTGGTCCTGGGACATTTGCCAGGGATCCCACATTTACATGGCAGAGAACAAGGCAGAGCACATTTTGTGGGGTAATTGCTCCTAATTCTCATGGGTAGTTTTTGAGAGAAGGTGCCCTTATGACTGCTTTGTTCTGTGGAAGCTGGTAATGTCTGGTGAGGAGGTCCCTAGCACTCAGGTCTAACTAAGTAATGTAAAGTAGCCAAAAGAGAAACGGGATTTAGGTGGAGAGCTTGATGCTTCAGGTAGATTGAACATCTTTACCTTCTGTTTGCCTGCTGGTTTTGTGCCCAGATGTACTGCAGAGAAGGTGGGGTACATGGGTGCTACTACCTGTGAGAGCTGGCAGTTTTGATGTTTTATGGTACTGAGAAGCTCCTGTCATGCCACAGTCCTTGTGATCTTGCTAGACATGCTGAAGTACAGTTTTTTTTTTTACTTTATTTTTACTGGTTTATATATTCATCCATTTCTGTGACATGTAGATAAATCTGTAAAAAGCAACTAATAGGAATTACAAATTTTGAAATTACAAGGCTTTTCTAATAATTTTTGTAAGAAAAATATTTCCAAATAAATAAAACTTATTTGTTTCTCTCCAATTTTGTTTCTTCTTCTTGATAAGAAAGAATTATGACTATAATAAATGTTTCACTGATGAATTTTTTTTAAACTGAGAAATAACAACTGTTCTTTTTTTGACATAAAGTTTCATTTTGAAAAAGTAATTAATCTGTAGTAATTTTTATTAGATAATTTGTACCTGTTCAAGTAATTCACATACCTCTGCAGTATTCGAGTTATTGTATAATATTATAATAGTTTTTTATTAATTTGTTCAGGAGTTGAAAAACTTGGGGTTTAGAGAACATTATGAGAAATATCCTTCCAGAAATCTGTTGACAATCTAAAAGCATCTTTTATATAAGCTAGTAAAATGGTAATTCAACCTAATAACTAGGAGAACAATGGCATTTTGCTAACTTTTTTAAAAATCATAAATGAATGAGAGATTATAAGATTAAAAAATACAGCGTTATGACATTAATGTGTGCTTTGTTCATTTATTTGACAAGTGGTTTTGTTCTAATTATGTAAGTTCCAAATATACCAGTGAAAGCATTAGTGAAATTAGATTTCATTACAGTTCCCAGCTATTGAGTAGTTAAAATGAAGAAAACCTACTTTCTTTAGGTCCAAATATGGCACTGCATCGTGTGAATGGATGAGGAGTTCTGTGACAATTCCATAACAGTCCTTGAAACAATATTATCATTTCAGTTTAATTGAATCAGTTTTTCTTTTACATCTGTTTCTGGCTTGTTTACCAGAAAATCATTACACTTTACTTAAGTGGCTGTCTAGTATTTAATACTATCTAGTATTATTAGTACTACTCTTCATAGTATTTATCCCTCTTTCTTATTTAATTATGTCTGTTGAAGCTTTCAGGTAATTTCTCGGTGGATGGTTATTGTTGTCTCAGATATGTTTTGTTCCATGTGGCTTTGAGCACTGATGAGGATATTGGTTCTTTCGGTAGAAAGTTATCATTTGCTGACATTAATGCTGACAAAATTAATTTTGAATAATTTTTTGATGCAAAGGTGAGAGCTGTTTCCCTTGGAGAACAGCATAGCATGCTGTGTGTGCAGTGGTTTTTCCAGTACATATAAAACATCATGAAACTCCACTATTCTGATGAGTCAAGAGAGCATGGGAACCGTTTGGTTTCAGCAAAGAAAAGGAGTTTGAATACTGACACCTGAACCATTAGAGCGTCTTTTCTCCCTGTAATCTAACTCTTGCTATATTTGTTCAGCTAGGATTGTGTGTTAGCAGAGCTTCAGCATCTGTCCTCAATCTCAACTGCTGCCTGGTCCTTCTACCAATGTGCCGTGTTCTCTTGGCCTTCCTGCGAGGATCTCAGAAGGTAAGTACTGTCCTCAGAATGCAGCAGTTGAAAAGAAGAGGGCCCTGGTCTCTGTTTAGTCTAAAAATAATAGGAAAAAATCTGTTACGTCCCTGTTAATTATACAGTATGTGCCTGCATGGTGCAAGTATCAGACATTCAGCCTAGATTCATAACTCCTTTGAAAACAATGCCTTGGCTGGTATTGTCTGGTTTGACTGGACTTGTTGTGGGGCAGGTTTCTTCCATGCATTTTTGAAGGGTGGGGAGTTGCTGTGGAACTGTAACCAGACGAAGTCTCCTCCTTCTTTCCCAACTCGAATATAAAAGACATCTGTGTCGTCTCTACTGCTTCCTGGTAGAATTCAACTGAGCAAAAAGTACTTTGTCTCTGCATGACCAGAAGTGTCCTACTGGAGATGACAGAACTTTAAATAAAAATACCCAACCTGATATATTCATTATCATGGGAGAAAAAAAAGTTCTGGCAAAGCTAAGAGGATTTGTTTTCTGTGCCAGTATCCAGTAGACAATAGTTTAGCTTGTTTGTGATTTGCCAGTTGCTTTTACAGAAATGTACGCAATGGTTTTGAAGGACATCTGTGTTTTCTAGATGGTTGCAGATTAAACCTATGAGTTCTGTTCCTCATGTGACAATACCCATAAGATTTTATGCCTATAGATGCATATATGTATGCAAATATACCTTTCCCTCTGATCCTGCTCACTAAAGAGTCAGTGACACCTACAACAATTAGTGCTGGAATTCCTAAATTTTAAGGCCAGAAGGGACATTACTTTATGTGCTCTTGACATCTATGTAATACAGATCCAACTGTAGTTTCTTCATTAAGACCTCAAAATTGGCTCATTGACATATCCTGCAGTTTTTAAATTTAGGTACTGTGCTTGCAAGGCTGTTAAACCTAGTAAAAGCTGAAGTTGCTATTATATCACCTCAGTTGCTGTCAGTATTTTTTTTTTCTTTGCTTTGTTTTAGAAGAGAGATTGCTTGAATTCTTCTCTTATTAGGTTGCCAGCAGGAAAACCAGAAGGCTGCTCGATAAAAGTAAAACTTTCCATGTGACGTGTGGTGTTACAATATGCATCTTTTCAGGTGAGATCTTACTGTGCTGAGCAGCAGCTTGTTTGGGAAACACATCGAAGCAGTACTTTGTGGTTTTTCTTGTACAGTACATTTGGGGGTAGTCTTGCTCTGTGCTTCCCTGCCTTAGATTGTGAATGCTTTCTCGGATGTGTGTGGGTTTTGGTTTATTTTTCCTTTCAACAGATGGGCTTACATTCTAATGCCGAGCCCTTCCTTAAGATTCCAGTTTCTAAAAGGACGGGTATATGGGATCAGGTCAAAATCTGCCAGTGACCCTCCATTGTGCCTTAGGAATTCGAGTGAAGAAGCAGGGTGCTACAGGCTTATCTGCAGAGGAGGGAGCAGTGGAGACAAATACCCAATTTGGTGAAAAAGAAATATTCTTGGGTGGACACCTTTGAATGTTATCTCCCAGCTGAAGCATTGCAGTACAGAAATGATTGCTGTAGTGTTAAAAAATCTTAAAATACATACAGCTTTCTGCCATGAATGCCTATAACCTGATTTACTTTAGAAAAAGAATTCCTTAGTCCCTGGTGCATGTCATGCAGGTGAGGTGATTATAGCTTGGCATCCGGGTAGCCACTTTTCTTTACTTCAGGGGAACAGCTACCTCTTGTTTATAGATCTCAGCTTTACTCTGGTTTTTTTTAGTCTTACATGTTGCTGCTCATCTGGTGAACGCTCTTAACTTCTCTGAGAACTACAACGAAGACTTTCTGGCACTAAATGCAGCAAACTATCGTGGTGAGGTGAGCCAGCTGTCCTTTCATATTTTGCTTTTAAGTATATAATTTAAATATATGATTATTTGTATATTCAATTCCATTGTATGATCCTTCCTG
The DNA here is from genome assembly GCF_035582795.1 of Mycteria americana. Taxonomy (NCBI): domain Eukaryota; kingdom Metazoa; phylum Chordata; class Aves; order Ciconiiformes; family Ciconiidae; genus Mycteria; species Mycteria americana. Next base: position 213,015,445 of record NC_134365.1, read on the forward strand.
TGATCTATACAGTGCTGCTATTTTGTGCACTGAAAACTCACCATCATGTGCATTGCTGTGGATTTTACTTCTTTTTCCGGACAAAGCATGTATTAACCACTTTTTATTTACGCCAGCAGGATTCAGTCCTATTGGATTATGAGGTGGAGAATGCTGTCATCAAGTCCTTTCACCTTGCACCCTGTTCTCCTGCTTCTCTTCTTCTGCTTCTCTCTGTTCCTTGGGTGGGCCTGGTTGAGACACTTCTGCTGCTGTTTGGGAAAACACATTCTGCATTTGCACTATTTAGAATACAGTGCTATGTGACATACACTGGGGATTTGAGGATAGTGAGATTTGAGACTGATTTTACATTTTTAAACTGCAGTGGGAACTGGAGTATATATATATGCCAAGAGTGGAATTAGTTATCTGCATGAACTGGGCTGGAAGCTGATTTCTACTTACGAAATACTTGGTTTGCATGACTCTCTGACTGTGGTGCAGATCTTTTGAAGGCGTATCAGAGTCCTAGTCCCTCCTCCAGGTGCTTGCTTATGCATTTGGCACTGGAGAGATATTTGCAGATTTTAGGAGTAAGACCAGAGTCCAGGACTCTTTCTTCTTTGGGCTACAATCAAGTTCTCTCTTGTTTATATTCATTCTAGTCTCAAGTCTGCATTTCTTTTCTACCAGCTTCATTAGGAAAGATTTAGAATGACCCTATCCCAGCTGCATCCTTTCCTGGAAAAGGAGAGCTTGACTCAGCCCAGGCTCATAAGGACCAACAACCAAGGTCTTCCACTCCCTGGGTGAATGATCTAATCACCGAGCTATTCTATGGCAGTAGACATGCCAACACCAACTATTGTGCTGAGGTTCTGGATTGAACTTGAGTGTCTGCATGTGTTAGGAGTCGTCTAATAGACTTAGCCTCATCAGGAACATTAGTGGGAGCTTGCCTCAGGCAAGAACGTGCCAGGGTGTGTATGGCAGCCTGTACTAAGCAACCTTAGGAATTTTGCAATAGAAAATAGAGATAATAACAAGTTTTTAGTAACTCTAGGATCAAAACATCCTGGATTTTAGGTGCTCTAGTAGCTCTTGAACCTTTGTGCTTGAATTCCACTTAAACCTGTTTTTTAACTGTGGTGGGCAGTCTGGATGCTACTGTCATCTTCTGTACATGGGCGCGCACATCTGGATGTAGACAAGGTCAGGGAGAGGGATGCTTCATTTTTCCTGACCTCTATGAAAACTGCTCACCTCCCCTCACTGCATTTTACTGCAAGTTTCAAAAAAAAGACTTTCTCCACAGTGAAGACAAAACCTCACGAAGCGTAGGACTCAGGGGGAGTGAGGCAGTTTCCTGTGAGGTTGACATATCCCTCTTCCTTTCACATGTGGTGAAGGACACAGGAACATCTGGCCTTGTATTGTCAGCTCCTTTGTGTTCAGTGGAGCTTCACTGGAGTCCACTGTAGATCTGTTGGTGATGTAACTGGCAGTAAAATGCTTGCCGCTGGTCTTCCATTTAAATTTGAAATCTCTCTCTCTTCTGCTCCCCTCTGTCCTCCCAAAGGTATGAGGTAACTGAGCAAAGTTAGGCTTTCAAAAAATAGTTATTTGTAAAATTATCTGGGTCCTAATTTTTCATAACAGATCAGAACTGTCTTCATTGGGGGAATACAAAGGCTAAAGGTTTAGTTTATGTTGAATTGCAGTCAGTGTAAACTGCTACCAAATACCAAATCCATTCCTGCATCCAGATTTAGGGATTGCTTATGCCATCGAGCACATGAACTTTATGAGCTACTTATTATTATTACATTATTCATATAGATATAAAATCATATATGTTGACTTTTTTTTTGGCCTGTCTGTTTTTCAGGACCCGAGGAAACTGCTTTTTGCTACTGGTGAGTCTGTTGCAAAACTGAATGAGAAAGTTTGCTGCTTCTCATCATCACTCTCCAGACAAAACATTTCGATCCTGTGTTCGCATGCTCCATTTGTTGTATCTCATCTAGGTTGAGATGTTTTATTTGTGTTAATATAACCTGGGTTTGCTTATCCAATAGTCAGGAGGGAGGAGTTACATAAGCCCTGTAGTAGGATGAGCAGCATCTTCAAAGCTGTTGTTGTACAGATGAGTCAGTGGAAAATCATCAGTTTCAAACAGAGATTCTGCATAATATTAAAACCAAATTCCTAAATGATCCAATTTCTAGAAAAAGAAACACAACAAAAAAGTGGTCTTCTTGCTTCAGCTGGTTTATTTAAGGGTTGGTTTCACCTCAGAGCCATCTAAACTGTTACACGGGAATCAGGCTTCAGCACTCATAAAGAACAAATAAGCAAAGACATTTTTGGTGCAGGAATTTGGAAGGGAGCAACATTTGGGTTTGGAGGGGTAGGCACAAGCCTGAGCTGTAGTGCTTCCCAAGCAGGTAAAGGTCCTTTCTGAGGTTATCTCTCTTTCTCTCTTATTTAGATCAAATGCAAAAATCCCAACTTGGTAGCATTTAGGGCAAGGTCCAAAGGAATCAGTCTGGACAGCAATAAATGGGGTTCTAGACCTGTCAATCCCAATACACTTACTAGAATTGGCAGCCTGTGGGAAAGGGTTTTCCAAAAACCCTAAGCAAGGTTTAGGTCAGTTGAGAGCAGAGGAAGTGAGAAAATGAAATGATGGAAATTGAGGTACAAGTTAACTGCTAACTGGAAATAGGTTGGGTAACTGGTGCAGTTAGTGAATCAGTGGTGAAGGCCTGAAAGAAGGTAACTCACAGAGGAGGGAGTTAAAGATGGGGAGGAAGAATCAGAACAAGCAGCTAGTATTATATTTAATATCTTAGATAAAGGAGAAGGACTTAGGGTGAAGAATGAGTGTAGAGGGCTCATCAAATATTGTCACAGTTTCTGGGGACACCTTGAGACCTCTCTAGCTGAGCAGAGGACCTGCAAGGGGGAACTCCTTTTACCCTCTGACAGCTGGGAAAATATTGCATTTTCAAAAGTTTGAGCACATTGCTGCAAAAAGCAGTGATTCCAAGTCATCTTAAGTATAAAATTACTCAGATCACTCCCCATCCTAACAACTGGTAATTAACATTTATTATTTGTGCCGTGGGAGTGCGCACACAGGGACCAAGATTTTGCTGCACTGGGAGCTGTACAAATATGCAAAAAAATGGCCTTTTCCAAAACGGTTCAGAACTAGATTTATTGGCTGGTCTTCTTAACACAGTGAAGAGAAGGAATAAGGAGTTGGAAGGATTTGCAGTGTGATGGCTTTTCAGATCAGTCCAGGAAAGAACTTCCTTGCTTAAGGGTGTGAGGCTAGCTCTGGGAGGAACAAGTATTCAAGATTATAGTTAGTGGAGGAAAAGAGAGACAAGGACAGGAAGGAGAGCAAACACTACAAATGCAATGATGAATTGGGGCAAGGTTGTCAGTGATTTCATGTTTGCGGTTTGATGGAGAAGAGAAGTGAAGAACTGGATGTACAAGGTGACCTGTGGCTTGAGTGACAATGTAGGGAGCTGGATCAAGTGCTGTACTGCAAGTGGATTGGAAGTATTTGTGTCAGAGGGGAGACTGATTGCACACTACATATCAAATTAGATTAAGAAAGAAGAAAATAAGAAGGAGGCAACGGAAAGAATTCCCATTTTTTATTGCAACTGCTTTTAATTGTAACCTTTCCATGAAGAGGTGAAATTATGTTTCTTATGCAGTTAAAACTTCCATTGATTGTGGGACCGGGATTTGTCCTATAGTTTGTAAAACTGAGGAGTGATTTGGGATGTATCAGATTTTGGGTACCAGACTTTTCAACAAGTAGATATTGAGAAGTTTATAAAAAGATAAGATTTAAAATTGTGTCTTTATTGCTAAAGAGTCTAAAATCACAATCAATTATTTAAAAGAATAGCTTGTTCTTATCATTAGGATGTGGTCATGTAAAAGACTCTGGACCATTAAAATCTGTGGTTTTGCCATTTATGTCCATGAAAGGTGGTTGAGACGCTTATATTCTGACACTAAAACGGCACTTATTTAGCTTTGTGCTTGGTGATTGGCCTAACTGACTTTGTTTAAACCCAAACACGTGGCTTTTAGGGTGACCAGAGACTATGCTTAAAAACTATAATTCTTCAACAAGTAAAAGATTTTGATGTAAAGCTTCATGGATTCTAGGTTCTTAATTCTTAATTCAGATTCTTAATTTCTGGGATGGCAATTTTGAAGACAAGGTGCTCAGAAAAAGTGGTAACTTTGGTTGGGATTTTTCTAATCTATGTTTAGGCTGATGGTTTACTGTACTTGGACAGGATTCTACTTTAGGATGAGGTGAATCATGCTGTAGAAATGCTTGCTTCTCTCCTTTGACTTAAAAAAGAGCTGAGGATAGACTAGTTCTGATACAAGTCTGCATTTGAGCTGATGGGTCCAATCCTTAATGTTTTTAACCTTTCCTTCTCAAATGCTGGCTGTAGATCACTCTCACAGACCTTGCTCTACGGGCAACAATTTCAAGCATGGTACAATGCCGTGGAGAGTAATTTCAGGCTCTTTCTCATTCCAGGATGAAAGGGGTTGGCAAACAATTGTAGTGACAGCTTGCATAGAAATTGATTTGCTTGAAATTCTGTCCCTGACCAGGTTTTTAATTGTCATGTTCAACAGGGTTTAGGGTTTGGAATAAAAAAGAGATATAGAAACTTGTACAGTCAGTCTTACAAATAAACAGATAGACAGGATTTGTTCTTGGTTACCTGCTTAGAGACAAATGTCATAAGCAAATGATTACAGGAGCAAAGACTAATAGGAAATTAGTGATGCATGGTGAAATGCAAGGAAAAGGGCAGTTTGCTCTGGGAAGGTGGGAAATAACACAACAGCTCTTCTTTCCTATCTGGTTTGATACATGAATTTTCTTCAAGAGATAAATACATGCAAGAGTTTGATTAAATCAAGATTTGTATGTCTAATAACTTCCACTTTCTTAAAAGGTCATAGGAGACAAGTATACCTCTTCACAATTCAAATGTAAGTTATCTTATGTCTGTTTTAGTTCCAGGTCTGACTGGAGTCATTATGGTGTTAGTATTATTCCTAATGTGTACAGCTTCTACGTATGCCATCAGGTAAGACATAATCTGATCATTATGCTGAAAAATGCCATTCGAGTAATCATATTCTCATACTGATTAGAGGGAATGAAGAGTAAATGCAATAGGAGGCAAGAAGTATTTAAATGAGTGTTAAAAATACCACTTTTCTTGCCCTTTTTTTTTTTTTTTTACTGGCTTGCAGGTAAATTAGCACAGTGAATTTTGTATTCAAAAAATTACAAAACCTGATTAAATTGTCTTCAGAGAAAAATATTGTTTGAGGCATGTGCTCAGTTAAAAATCTAGACCTTTAAATATTCAAATAGTCTTTTTCCCTGTTTGTACAGGGAGGCAGTAAACTAAGCATATGGAAAGTTCTGTCCAATGCATAAATTAAGTCCGCTGGAAGTAAAATAAGATGGTATCTTTATCTTAATTATTTTCACCAATTAATTGTAACAGCAAACTGTAAAAAAAAAGTAACAAAAAACCCCAGCAACAAAGCAAACCAAAACAGAATTCTGCTACTTAAGTAGAATGTTGCTTTTTTAGAGCTCTGCTTCTGGTTGTCAGATATATTCTTTTTTAATGTCTATTATAATTTTGAGACCAATGCAGCATTGGCTCAGAGTAGCTGCTGGGATTTCTAAAGGTTTGGTCCTCCAATGGGTTCACATTCTGCACCAACATTATTGAACACATATTATAGTACATTTGAGTGACCGGTACCTTGGAGGTTCTAGCCCAACACTGTAGCCTTTTTAAGGCTTGGATTCTGCAATTGAAGCATATAAACCCCCCCCCTTGATTTGTATAGCAGTCTCTGGTGAATTCAAAGACTGATTATGTAAATACATCATCTCAATTCAGCAAACACTGAAGCATATTTTAATTCCATATCTTCAAACATTAATGGTGCTCCACTGATGTGAGCTAGATATGTGGTTTTGAACTTTATTGAACTAATCTGTCTTTCCTGAGTAGCAATGTTACCAGGCACTGATTCAAGAAAGTAGTTCAGCAAATACTTTTGCACCTTTTGTAGACAAAGATACTTCCAGGATTGAGACCTTTATGAGGAACTGTAGGCTACAGAAGTGCAGGATAAGACTGCTGCACAAGATGTCAGACATGGCTGCACATTACATAGTCCACACAGATGGCTCTACTTGCAAAAGAAAGCCAGTTTTGGGAAGATGGAAAAATAAAACAATTACTTCACTCTGCAGCAGTGAGCCAGAACAAAGTCCTATTTTCTCCAAGGCTGTGAGAAATTAGAAAAAAAGAACAGCATTTATTAATGATTGAGAAACTTAGGAACATATATGTAGTTGTAAACGTATTCTTGGAAATAATAATTTTGGGGTTCACACAACAAAGTTTTCCATCTTTTGAAATTACATGCTTGTTATTTCCTTCTTCAATTACTGTAAGTGCAAGTGCTTTCCTGCCTTTCTGCCATCTAGCCAACAGAATCAAAGCCCTTAAGAGATCATCTGCATCTCCTGTTACTCTAGCAATAATTCTTATTTAGAAATTTTATCCTGGCTTCTCCCTCAGGCATATGGCTCAAGCTTGTCTTTATAGTGTGTTTTCCTAAGGAAACAAGCTTCCATGTGCATCTTTCTGTTCCTTTTCAATCTCTTTCCCTGTGGATTCTCACGTGCCTTATGATGGCTAAGCTCATGCTATAGTCTTAGGAAGATTAATTGTAAATGTTCACTGCCTGTCAGAAACTGAGCTTTTTAAAAAGTATTTCAGAGACTATTATACTCTCTTGAATTTCAGCCCTAATCTGCTCTCGCACACTGACCTGCTTAATCATTTCTTCCTTCATATGTTCTTCCTGAAATTTTTCTACGCATGATTATCCTGCTATTTTCGTGCCTTTACTTGTTCAGTAAACTGTGTGAATAAATATTAGGAGGACTGAATTAGCTGCTAATGTTTTAAAGGGGGAAAGTGAATATTGTTTGACAAATTGTCTTAATTTTTGCTATGTCATACCTGAGAATTAGACCGACATTTTTTGTTCAGTAGTTGTTTGTTGGAAGGATTATGACGTTATTAGAAAATACAATAAATCCTGTGAATAAATGTTTACATTTCTGCTAACTTTCAAATGAATGTTTTTCAAGAGTATTTTCATTGAACACAATTACTAGTGACTTTGGAAATTATATCTTTAAAAGAACATTAAAATATAAGTTGCTTCAATGCCATCTCTTTTTGTAACCAAATATTCCAGTCTTCAATTTCATCTTCTAAACTATCACATATATCTTCCTTTTCAAAACTAGCTGTAACAGGGTTACAAATATTTTTCCAAAACTGTGCTGCTTACTGTGTCCCTTTAAATCATGGCAGTCTCCCCTTACATTTCTCAGTAAGTTAACTCTTGCAGGTCTTCACCTGCAAAATTCTAAAGTAGGTTAACCAAAATTAAGATTAAATATTCAACTTCATCTCAAATTTTCAGGACTTTGAGTTCCTAAGAAATGCATTAATTCTGTGAATAATGTCTATTTTAAGTCCTAAGAAGAAGGTAAAGAAAGTAATAAATGTTCTGAAGAACTATAAAAATATATATGTAACAGTAGGAAGATTATTGAGTGTATTAGAATACTGTATGTAGCTGTAGGACACACAGTTTAAGAAGGATACAAGTAAGAAATATATAATTATTAAAGTGTGGGAAAATATGCTTCGTGGTAAGAGATTCAAGGATCTTCATCCCTTTAGTTTAAGGAGGTGAAGTTGAGAGGACTTCATTGCATTTAGGGGAACTTGATACATGTGAGGAACCGGGATTTTGTAGTAGAAGTATCTGCAGGAATGCTGAAAGAAGAATGAAATGCGCAACTGGCTGGAAGCTGACATTTAGACATATTCAGACAAGAAGTGTACAGTAATTTTAGCCAGTAATAATAATTAGCTGTTGAAATCAACACATCAGAAGCTGGAATGACTTTCCATCACTGAAATTTTGAAAAATTGGTGCATTCTGAAAAAAGTGCTGAAGATCCAATAAAAAGTAATTCAACGTGCAACTTTTGGTATTGTAGCAAGATACCAAATTAAACCAGAGCTCCAAGACCTGTTTCGGGTCTGGGGTAAATGTTATTCTCTTTGTGCCTTCTCATTTGGCTTCCACTCCCCACGCTATCATCCTTTACTTTCATCTTGCTGATGTTCACTCCCACAACTCCTTACAGATACTGATGAGTGACTGCATGGAAATGCCTACCAGGGTGTGGGTAGTTAGAAATGGTTTGAGCAGTCTCAAGGAGGAAAAAGTGTTAGTGTGGTGCTGAATGGGGGAAAGATGGCAGGGTGAAGGGAAGGTTTCAGAGCCCAGCTGTTGCTGGGTTCCTTAGAACTGCCCTTGCTTGGGTTTTATTTTGGTGGCCCTCAGACGATCAAAATTATTTTTTCTGTCTTGAGAAAGAAAACAACTCTGTATTGACAGAAACAAATGCAGTGTATGTTTCAGATGTATTGAAGCATAGGTAGTTAGTTGTTTATGTAAAAGGCCATAGGAGGGGAAAAAATTCTGAAAAAAGTTAGCTATGTCGGAGGAGTAGCTTCTTAAACTATGTTCCCACAGTTAAGATTGTTTTTTATTTAATAATTGTTTTGGCTTATGAATGGGGGTAGCTTTTTTGGTTTTGGAAGGGACTCTTCTACCATGGTGCGTAGTGTGAGAGGTGTGTTTGTGTGCTATGAAGTAGAGTATTTTCTTAACCATTTGGTTGTTGGTGGTTATTGGTGACTATTTTACTCAAGAAGAAACAAACAGGCTGAACAGAAAACAGTTCCAGATGGCTATTTTCTTTGGTCTTGGTTCTTCTTACATTACCTAACAAATTACTGATGAAAGGAAGTCCTCTTTCCCCTTCACCTCTCCTGATCCTCACAGTGGTAATGTTCTTCTTGTTCCTCCCAAGACCATCAGTCTTAGACCCCCACCGTATGTGGCCTCCTGCCCTAAAAATTCTCCTACCTGTCCTCTTGTTGCCTCCTTGCTCTAGTTCCCTTTCCTCCTGTGTCTCCTTCCACTCCATACCCTCACAAGTTTCTTTTACCTATCCCACCAGCCCTTCTGCTGCTGTCTATGCTGCCTGTTTGTATGTTGTACCAGTAGTGACACATTAAACACCACAGCCCTGTATTGGCAAGGAAGCATTCACTGTAAAGAGGTTGAGTTTTGAGCCTGGAGACTGAAGAACTATTCTAGCTACAAGGGTGTGATAGGGACTAAGTAGGACCTATGAAAGCAGTGAAGACTCCTAATTTAGGAACAGTTCTTCAGCTGGCTCTGGACTTCTGTGTCCTTCATCTCTCTTTCTCAGCTTTTTACTTCTGTGCCAGTCACCTGTTCTTCTCAACACTTAATTGCTTGCAAGTACAGTGTGGCTGTAGAAATACATACTGGGCTTTGACTATTCTACATGACTACATGGTGTATAATGATGTCCTCTGTGCACAGATCTGCTTTTAATTAGCAGTGATTCCTTCTGAGTAAAACAGCATTGAACCATGGTTTATTCTTTTCAGGGTTTCAAACTATGACATCTTCTGGTATACACACAACCTTTTCTTTGTCTTCTATATGCTGCTGATGCTGCATGTTTCTGGGTAAGTAAATGGAAAACACTGTCCCTTTTCCTGAAGCACAACCAGAAAGAGCAATTCCCTTGATTACTGCCTCTCCCGAGCTTGCTTGTGCACAGTGGGCCAACTTCTTGACAAGATGCTATGCTCTTCAGTTTTTCAAGAGGTTATTGTTTAAATAAAGTTCAGACCGTAGCTTGGAGAATTGTGTGTTAATACAGCCAGCTAGCACAAACTTCTTCACTTTCAAGTTTATTCCTTGTCCATGTTACCAGTTTCTAGTGGGAAAACAAGAAAACATTATTGTTTCTTTTCTGCCCCCTCTTACCTGGCTGCTGAGAGGAGAATGCGAAGCAAAGTTGCTCATCCCTTTCTCTTTCCTCTCTACCTTCCATTTTGACTCGTAAGGAGAGGGAAGGAACGGCTTCTCCCTAATTATCTCTTTCTCATTGCTATGATACAAAATTTACTAGTTTTTCTTCTTGCTTTCACAAACATCAGACCATGTGCCAGTTCATGTCCCATGAAGCTGATGGTCAGGTCTGTATCTGGCACAAACAAGCCCAGCTCTACCACAAGGTAAAGCAGCTTCCACAAGTTACTCTGTGTGAAAACCTGGTCCATTAACATATCTGAAGTTTCCTTTGTGGATGTAGGTGCAGAGATTGGTATAGGGAATGGAACATGTATTTGAACGAGGTTTATTTCTCCATGTCATCAAACATTTACTGAAACATGGGGTGCTGGAATGTCTGTGTGAACTCGGCACCACTGCTTAAAGTAAACAGTGAAAGGTAATTAGGCCTAGCAAGATCACAGTAGGAATATATTGTTGAACAAAACAAACGCAGCTTGAGATCTGGTGAATTGAAATAATGAGTTCAAAACAATTGAAACTCCTGGACACAATTCCAGTTATCTGTGGTTTGTTTTTTTGTTTTGTTTGTTTGTTTGTTTTTGTTGGTTTTTTGTTTTGTTTTTGTTTTGTTTTGTTTTTTGGGGTTTTTGGGTTTTTTTGCTATGGCATAGCTCTTGTTCATAGCTGGGGAAGATGGATCTAACCTGTTCTCCCCATCCTGGGGCAGGATGAACTTTTGCTAAATTATTCTTGACAGGTGTTTGTCTAACTTCTTGAAAACATCTGGTGACTGAGATCCTGTAACCTCCCTAGGCAATCTGTTCCAGTGATTGCCTTCGGAGTATTTTTCATGTCCAGTTTAATTCATCTCCTTCACTGTATGATCCTTTGCCCATTGTCTTCCTAACCATGTTGCCACTTCATGAAGGAAGAAGTCTAATTGGAGAAGTTCACAAACCAAGGCTGCAGGAATACACCAAGCATTAAACAGGCATCTTCTTGTACACAACCTCCTTAATATTGAATTGGAAAGCCTTTCAGTGCGATTCTAAAAGAACAGAGTGTCAGTTAAAAGTGGGAGAAGAATGAGTCATGAAGAGTGGGAGTCAGTTCAAGTTTAAGATGCCTAAATGTAGGTCTCTACATGTTTTCTAAGTATCTGTCTCCCATTATAGTCTAATGAGTTCTAATAAATACAGTCAATGGAGCCTCGAGAATGCTTCAGCTAACCTGCTGCTACAAAAATCTACATTCAAGTCAGCTGGATTGATTTCTGGGCTCCATTGGTGATATTGATTAGAAGATCTCTTCTGAGAATAAAGGAAGCTTAGGCACCCACGCTTAGGTGCCCAAGTGACTCCTACATGGCATGTCTTAGAGATTTGCAGACACATAGCCAGTTACTCTACAGAGCAAGGCATTTCCTGTGGCTGGACTGTGCAGGCAGGTTGGGTGAGGATTTACCGGTCTTGGGAGTCTCTCCTTTTGCATATTTCCACATTATTCCTGGATTTTTGTTTTGTTTCAAACTATTATAGGTATGTTCTTACAGTATCCTCTTCTTCAGGGTAGCCAGGCACTTCTCAGCAGTATATAAAGTGACATGATTCATCTGTTATATGTAATTGGTTTGTTCTTTCATCCCTACCCTAAGGGAGAGGAGAATCTTTCGGGGAATTATTCTTAAAGACTTTCGTTGCTCTTGTACTTCTTGCGACGTGACTTTCAAATATTTTAGTGGCTTAAGGCTCGGTGCATATCTACATTAATTTATCAATATTTTAAGCCAGTAATAGCAACAACAAAAAATAGTTTATGTAAAAACAGAAGCTTGATGTTTCTAGTACGAATATAAGGAGCTATAAAACATATGAAACATTTGGAGCCTGATCCTCAGCTGGTTAAAATTTGGTACTACTGTGGAGTTAAGTGGGTTATGCTGGTTCATAGGAGCTGAGAATAAGAGTCACTAGAATTATCCAAGGGTTTATCTTCCGAAGGCTGAAAATTCTTAAGATTCCATCCACACATTGACCTTTAGGAGACCCCTCAAGCAACTCACCTTGAGTTGAGCAGCGGAAGATGGATGAGAAGGTAGGAGCAGTGTAGTTCCCTATCTAAGTATTGAGAACCATTGACCTCTAGCTTATCATCATAAAAATTTCAAGAAATAGTGATATACATTTTCCAGCTCTAGCCGGAAGTGCATGTTGTCTCTATTTTGGGGGTGGAAAATTGGTGCAGAGGCTGATGTATGCCCATGCAAATAGACTGCATGCTGTGTTGCTCAGCTAGTAAGGCACTTTCATATGACTTGCCCTTTTTGTCTCTCCCATATTTGTTTGCAAAGGATGTCTGTCTCCTACTTAGTGGCATCCATATATCAATTTTTATGTATTAAAGTGTTGTACTGAATAAATATGTGAGGATATATTTTAGGCTCCTTAAGAGTTGTGCAGAACTCAACCTTTCTGGGAGCTGATCTTGGGTGTGTAAGACAACTTGCCTTTCCTTGACAGCTTCAGAAATGGGAGTCATTGCAGCTGCTGTTAACAGGCAGCTTTGTCATCCCAGTTTGCCACTCAGTTAGCATGTATGTAATAGTTTAAATAAACTAGAGATCACTGGAGGGGATGCTCATGTTTGCAGTTCAGCTATTCATGTCTCAAGGAAAACTTTGAATCCTCTTTTGGGATGTTCTGAGAACAGAGAAGCTGCGAGAGCAGCTGGCAGGCATGCACACAAGGTTGATTGAAAAAATATCACATGTGCTGTGACTTCCAGCTAAGTCCATGAGGCACCATAATATTTATGGAGCAGGGAACAAGCTTAATGCTAGGGGTATCTGTCACTTTGCAAATATGCGATGACCAACAGTGATGCCAGATGCAAGCGATAGGCATGATTGGCAATAAATACAGACAGAAGCATGGGTGTAGGCACATGGTTGCTTCCCAAGTGATTCTCCCAGGGTCGGACGTGGAATTTAGAGTGAGCAGGTTTAACTTCCAAACTGTACATTATTCACTGGACCATGCAGGAATCTTGTTACTAGCTGTCAGGACTGCATTTCAGTAGGGAAGATTGCCAGTAGCCTGTCGGAACCCATTTAAGTTGGGAATATTGCAGAAACCCTACTTCTTTCTCTTCTTGTGAATTAAACTCTGTCACTGCTGCTGCTGTGTGTGTATGTTGGGGAGAGGAGGGGGGAGCATATGTCCTTATGTTTGATCGTATACTTGAGATGAGCTTTCACCACATGGCCTAGCACCCAGAGGACACGTCTCAACACACATTATTTCCCACCCAGCACCATCCTATACAGCGGTCCTTTAGCCCTTTGGGTTTTTAAATATTCCTCCTTGTGGTTTTACTGTCATCAAATCCAGATTTGGAGGCAAGTAGTACTTCCAGGGAATTTTATTACTATATTACCAGTTCTTCCCCGTTTTCAATGATTCATTAATGTGTTGAGATATCCCAGAGTATCGCAGGTTTCCACTTCTTTCTTCATAGTTTCTACCTCCAGCTGCAAAGTTCTCACTTCATTTTACTATAAATTTAACTTTAGTTTAAAAAACAAGCACGGACCCCACAAAATAATTCGGAAGAAAGGTTCCCTTGGCTATCATGCAGGACTTTCTTTTTTCCTTCTATCTGACAAGATGATATTCAAAGGAGCAAATTATACCGTTGTGTGCAAACCTGATAAACACCAAGTAGTGGGAACATTCCTGCAGTTTATGATTTGGCAACTTAGGCCACTTCTGCTACAGATTGCCTTAAAAAATGGGGCTTGCTGACTGTAGGGAGGATGAGTGAAAACAGCCTGGGTGTGATTGAACTGGAAAGGTGATTATTTAATTTTTTTTCAAGGCTCCCACAATATCTTCCCCTTTCTAGCAGTATTACGCTTGAGGCTGTTCAGTGGAGGAGTGCCAATGAGCTGGAAAAGTTAAACCTTGCCTCTAGTGACAGAGGGCTCTATTGTTGCAAAGCTTCAATCTCATTGAAAGTCCTGAAAGCAAACGGAATAAAAATTCTTACAGAAGATGAGCCTTGTGACTGCTTTCTAAAACCCTCTCTGAATTAAGATAAGTTGCTTGTTTTTGACTGTTACTTCAGTGTCTTTGCTATTTTTATTTTCCTGTAGGGGAGTGCTGAAGTACCAGACCAACTTAGAGGAACACCCTCCCGGTTGCTTTAATCCTAACAAAACACTCCGAGAGAATACGACGGTGCCAAAGGCTTTTGAAGAGACGTTTCCTAACTATACTACTGAGCCTTTCCCAGAGGACTTATCAGTACCAGAACCCTTTGTACAAAATAACTTTATGAGAATTTGTTCTGAGGAACCCAAGTTCCAGTCACACTTCCCAGAGGTCTGTATGATCCGACGTTTCAGGTATTACAAGCCATGCCAAGTCTTTCAGTCAGCCATAACCACTAATTATTGCTTTTCCAGACCAGATGTTTTAATAATGGAAAATATTATTAAAACCTTTTCAAGCATTCAAAGATTTCTTGGGGAAAAACAATCTGTATTAAACCCTGAACTGCATTACAATGTGGTGCATAGAATAGGGTGGAAAAATGTCAAGAGATTGGCTGTAATGTTCTTTTTTGTATGACACTATAAGAGATGTATTGGTCTTGCTATAAATGTGACTTTAAATTACAGTGTAGCACTTCAGAGCAAACATTTATATAACATATTCATAAGGTCCCTTTGTAAGCATTGTGTGGCAGTAGGTAGTTGAAATAATCAAACTCCATTTGTTCTCTTTTTTACCATGCGGATGCAAGTCCTAATACTCATTTCTGGGTTGCAGTTGGTTGTGGTTTGGCTTTGTATAGCCTGTTGTTTGCAGAGAGGCTTGTTTTATATGTGACATGGGTAAATGAGTATGATGACAGTGGGGATAGAAAAGCCTTTTCTTTTTTTGTTTTCTGTTTTCCTTTTTTTTCTTTACGTTTTGTGGCAGCAGCTTTTTCTTCATCCAAATTTTCTCTT
Organism: Mycteria americana; assembly: GCF_035582795.1. Classification (NCBI taxonomy): domain Eukaryota; kingdom Metazoa; phylum Chordata; class Aves; order Ciconiiformes; family Ciconiidae; genus Mycteria; species Mycteria americana. Next base: position 213,030,530 of record NC_134365.1, read on the forward strand.
TTCTTTTGAGAAAAGATGAGCTGCACTGCATTGGCAAGTAGCCTGAGGAAGTCTGGGGATATGGAGTTCACAAGTCTGAGGCCCACCATTCAAGGTGGTCCCATAACAGACCTCACAGGAGTTTCTTCGTATTATAATTGTTTTCTGTAGAACACATATGTCCCTTACTAGCTGCAGTGGGAACCCATTTTACTATGGAGCATGTAATCATAGTAAGAAACAGTAAATTCTACCCTGAAGTCCTCCAACAAAGTTCTTTGGATTTGTATTTTGTTGTGATAATACTCCTGAATTACAAGCATCAATGTATATCTGGCTCCATATGATCCACAGGACATCAAACAGTCTTCTTTGGGGCTTAAGATGTCTACTTTAGAGCCATTTATGGGAAGAGAGGAGCCACTCAGTGTTCTCATGGCAGCTTGTAACATTATTTTAGGACTTTTTTGGATTTGGAAGTGTTTTATGCACTTAGTGATACCAAGTCGAAAAAAAAAAAAAAGCCTTAGGTCTTGTGAGCTACTGAAGTTTTTAAGGCCAGAGGTGCTTGAGGAAATTAAATACTCTGCTAGTTGCAAGAGATGCTGATGTGTAACTTCAAAAATTGGGAAGGGAAGATGGATGAGGGTTGAGGGCACTTCAGTGCCATGGCTTGAATGACTGAGCAGATGTGGAATTAGTATTTAGCTCTGCCATAAGCTGTTAGTAATTGACTCTTAGGGCGGGATTTAGCTGAGCAGCTGCAAATGTCTCCATCTGAGGTAGTCACCCAGGGCTCCCTGTATAATCAGTGCAGAGAAATGGGCATTTCCAGGGCATTATTTGTCTAGCATACACGTCTTCCACAGGGGCAAATGAATCGTGATTCAAAAGTGCCCATTTCTCTCCCTTGTCTATGATTTTACACTAGCTTTACATAAGCATAAATTCTGTAGCACAAGAGTTGCTTCTTTCTTAGTTTTTTTGCTTGTACCTGAGATGATTAAAAGAAGGTAATAGTAAAATAATATTGCAAACCAGAAAGTGTTTTTCCATAAAGCTTAACCAGTTTTATAGTACTCTGGTCTGTTAGATTTTGAAACAGTGTATGTCCTGTGTCATTCACTGCTGAAACCAGTTGCAATCTAACTGCATAAAACCAGAGTAACATGGTTGCAAATGAGGTCATTAGCATTTTGTTGCTGATGAGTTTTATGATTGAAATCGTTTGTGCTTGCGGATGATGCTGCCGGTTAGACTGATTAAGCGTCCATAATGCGCTTGGATTTCTGCACGTAGAGAGATGTGGAGGTTACTTGTGACCAAAACACTGTTCCACAATAGATGTGAAATGAGGTCCTGCAGGCACTCATGTAGTTTTGAAATTAGAAAACATAAAATGAAAAGTCCTTGAGGTAACATATTTTTGTTCTCCCATAGACCTGGTTTTGGATTTCTGGACCTCTGTGCTTGTACTGTGTGGAAAGGCTGTACCGCTACATCCGCAGCAATAAACCAGTCACAGTAACTTCAGTGATAAGCCATCCCTCCAATGTCCTTGAAGTGAGGATGATGAAAGATGACTTTAAAGCAAGGCCTGGTCAGGTGAGTTAATGTGCCCCTAAAAGTCACTGCTGTTCACATAGCATTGTCTATAGGGATGACTTTCACTTTGTATGTACTAACCCATCACTGAATGTGTTGAACATATCTTTTCTATCATTTTGTTTTCTCTGGCTGATTTTGTTTCAGTATGTTATTCTACACTGTCCAAGAGTGTCTGCACTGGAAAGCCATCCATTCACCCTTACAATGGTAAGAAATATGATTATTTTCTGTACTTTCCCTTTTATTTATATTTGGTAAGCAAATGGTCTTTATTGCCTTCAAGGTGAAAATTCCCTCCAGAAGAGCTTATGTTTCATTTATGAGGGTACCAATGAATATGAAATGGAATTATTATTATGTATGACAGTACTCAATACATATTTAATTTTCTCCACTGTTGAGAAAATGATAATGGGAACTTTTTTCAAAGTCTTCCATAAGTGAAAACCAATGATAAATAAATAGAAAAAATCCATGTGATTTTGATCATTGTTTCATAAAAGAGGTTTCAGCCATTTTTGTAGACCTTAACGCAGAATGAGCAGAAATTGTAATAAATTTTCTGTAGTCTTTCCTATTCAATGAAAAGGCATTCCTGCAACTGCCTTTTCCAAAGTTAGAAAAATATCAAGTTTGAAAAAGAAGTTTCTAAAATAGTCTTCTGATTTATTTTTATATTAAGAGACATATCGATTAAAGTGAAATACCAGTGAAGTCATACAACACTGGGATTATTACTTACTCAGCTCAATTGATCTAGAATGGGAACTGGACCCCCCAGAGACAGACTGGAATAAAGTGAAATTGTATATAAACATATCTGAAGTTCTCCAGGAGCGAGCAGTGCAGAGGCCTGGGAGATGCTACCAGAAAATCACAGTACTGCACTGGCTATGTTGTTACAAAAAGCAGAGTCTAAGGTTGAATGAATATTAGTGTCAGCCTTTTCCTTCCAAAGGGAATAATTTAGGATTGCCTGGAACTGATTCTTCTGCCTGATTCTTCTTCAGGAAGATGGTGGAGATAAATATTCACGTTTGATTCTTTTCTTTGGACTGATAACTGATACTTTATCCCCACTGAACTGTACCTAGTGCTATGGAACAGCTGAGATGTTTTAATGTTACTTGAGATTCAGAGGGCACAACCAGGTCCTATCCACTCCCAGCTCTTTGGTTTTGTGGGGTGTTTTATTTTGCTTTGTTTTTTTAATTTATATATCTATATGCCGAGCCAGCAGGCAGGTACTGTCACAAGGGAACCCACACTAAATTCCATCCAAAATAAATTTTGTGCTGTAAATCTGGGAGTGAGTCTCATTTAAAGGAAGCTGCGTCTGTATAGCTTGATGAAGCAATACTGGCACTTGTGTAGCCTGATTTTTGCAAAGTTTTCCTGGCTAGTCACTTAACTGGGAGAAAGCAGAGGCGTTTGTTATTTATCTGGTGTTAACTCCAGTAGGCAATTTTTAAGGCTTTCCTCTGTATAGTGTGTGAAGATAACTAGATATGCAATGCTGAGAAATTATGTGCATTGCAGTACTGATGGAATGGTAGCTGGTTTTTTGTGCAGAATGATTCAATCAGTATTTATGTATATTTTTTATTAGTTTGGTGGTCAGAAAATAAATTTGAAGAATTTATCATAAGTCTCAGATTGCTCTTACGCTCTTTTGGCCCTAGCATAGCTATATTTAATAAAGTTGCACCTGTTCTATACCAGTGGACATATCTTATTTAAACATTAATCTCAAAACATCATGTTCTTGATTTCTGACTGTCCATCTCAGTGGAAATTAAAATAATGGTAATAATTTGATCATTAGTAGTAATTGCAGTTTGGAAACTATGGGACTGTTATAAAGATTTACTTTTCTTACATTAGGACATGGCTAAAACAACAGATCGTGTGATTCTAATTTCCAGAAATAATGTCATGAAAGGATATTAGGCCTGGTTCAGTAGTCTTTTCTCTGGCAAAACTTCTTATTCGTTATGATGAGAGTTTTTATCAGAAAAGAGACTTCTGACATGGACCTACTGGGTTAGATCACGGGATGAAGTTGAATAGAATGATTTGTTGAAGATTCTTTGCATGAGTTGAGGATTTCATCCAGTATTTAAAATGGCATACTATAAAAATGCATGTTATGAAAAATGATTTTTGCACAAAAGCTTCTAGATCTAGGAGCTATGGAAAATAGATATCTTGTTGTGAGTCTGAGTTTTCTTAGTGAATATGAATAACATAGATAATGTGCAGTATATTTCATATATATGTCTGGTTGATAAGTTACAGTTTGTATAATTTTTACAGTCACGTATTAAATACGTAACATTAGAACTAGCAATTTCCACTCATGCACAATGCATTATATTTTAAGTATGTAACACTAGACCGGGCAATTTCTGTTCATGCTCAATGCTTTACACTTTAAAGTACAGTGATATCCTTCAGCATAACAGCATATCCTTCAAGATCAGATACCTGTTTTAACTATTACAAGATACAAAGTTACTACAAGACATGAGTTACTGACCTTCATTTTTATTGCCACAAACATACTTCGGTATAATGTCAACTATGCTGGAGAAATGCTGTTATTGGGTAAATGGCTGTTTTACAGCATAATGAGGATTTGAAATGTCTAGGTTTATGACAATCTTTTTGCCCAGCCTAAGCAGGGGACAGTCGTTTCCACATGTCTTTCTAGGTCATAGAATATGCCTTGGGCTGCTGTCCTGCTTAGAAAGCTTTTTTTGTTGTTGTTTAATATGATGCCAGACACAAGACTGTGCTTATAGAGTATGTAGGCAATAGCTTAACTCAGTATTTTTTCTGCTCCCATCTGACCTACTTGCAGTTACCAAGCAAGCTCAAACACTACTGCTGCTTCTTTTGCTGGATGATGATAATCCCTGGGTTATTCTTCTAGGCTGGTGTAGGAGCGTGGGGCTCAGAGCCACAGTGAGAGCAGCATGAGGGGAGTGTGGGGCTTGGGATGCTGGAAGCACGGTGCAGTGATGACTGCAGCAGAGCTAGGGGGAAGGCTGCAGCCTTCTTCCTGGCGCTGTTGTCCTGCTTAGGCTCAATGTGATGTCCTGTCTAAGCTGATGAAACATCTCACTGTGCCTGGAGTATGCTTAAAAGACAAGAAGTGACCAGTTCAGGCATATCTTTATACTCTAAGCAAGGACTGTAAGCAAAAGCTGAAAGGAAGGGATGAGTCAGTGTGAAGCAGTCATGCAGATATTTTACTAGTCCCTTCCCTTTTTGAGGTTGTGTAATATTTACAGTTTAGCTCAGTTTCTTACATAATGCCGGGGTGGAGGAAAACACTGGGAGGCTGTGTAAAGGGCCTGAACCCACTCCCATTGCACTCTGGCAAGGCTCCCACATGGAGCCAGAGGGAGCTCTGAACTGTAACCAAGTGAGCATAAAGAGGTAAGCATTGTTCAGAAATGTGTGCAGTGGCGTTTATTTTCTTTTCCTTTTTGTCAATTGAAAGCATTCTTACCCCTGCTGATGGAAGGAATGAGCAGAATTGATTGGTGCAAAATGCACATGGGAATTTGGAGAAGCAAGATCCCTGTTGCTCTGAACGCAGAGCTGCCAGTCTGGCTTCTTTGCTAACCTGTGACCTGGCTCTGCTGTCAAAGGCACCATGCCACAGAATGGTTGAGATTGAAAGGGACCTATGGAGGTCATCCTGTCCAAACCCCTGCTCAAGCAGGGCCACGTAGACCCAGTTGCCCAGGGCCATGTCCAGATGGGTTTTGAATGTCTCCACGGATGAAGACTCCACAACCTCCCTGGGCAACCTATTTCAGTGCTTAGTCACCCTCACAGTAAAAATGTGTTTCCTGATGTTCAGAGGGAACCTCCTGTGTTCCAGTTTGTGCCCATTGCCTCTTGTACTGCCACTGGGCACCACTGAAAAGAGCCTGGCTTCATCCTCTTTTACACCCTACCTTCCAGTATTTATATACATTGATAAGGTCCCCTTAAGCCTTCTCTTCTCCAGGCTGAACAGACCCAGCTGTCTCAGCCTTTCCTCATAGGAGAGATGTTCCAGACCCTTAATCATCTTCATGGCCCTTTGTTGGAGTCTCCCCAGTATGTCCATGTCTCTCTTGTAGTGGCCCAGTCCAGTAGCCCAGAACTGGACCCAGTGCTCCAGGTGTGGCCTCACCAGTGCTGAATAAAGGGGAGGCATCACCTCCCTCGACCTGCTGGCAATGTCACTTGTACACTCTGAAGTTCAGGCACTCGGAGATCCCCTTTTTCTCTCATGATCGATGTGGAAGCTGGCATTTATGTCATAACTCCATTTTTGAAGCGTGCTTCCACTGTTTTATGTTCACTAGTGTGACTTTGTATTCACTAGTCTGACTCCTTGACTTTGTTATCCATTGGGAAGTCTGGGAACGGTAATGAGGGGATGACCCAGTGTCTGGCATTCCCTCAACTGACCTGCTGGCCAGTTCTAGGTAGTTCATAGTGGGCTACTACCTTCATATTCCAGTTCTGTTTAACATCCAGTTCTGTTTAACATCTTTATCAATGATCTGGACGAAGGGATCGAGTGCACTCTCAGTAAGTTTGCAGACGACACCAAGTTGTGTGGGAGTGTTGATCTGCTGGAGGGTAGGCAGGCTCTGCAGAGGGACCTGGACAGGCTGGATGGATGGGCTGGGGTGAATTGTATGAGGTTTAACAAGGCCAAGTGCAAGGTCCTGCACTTGGGCCACAGCAACCCCATGCAACGCTACAGGCTTGGGGAAGAGTGGCTGGAAAGCTGCCTGGCAGAGAAGGACCTGGGGGTGTTGGTTGACAGCCGCCTGAATATGAGCCAGCAGTGTGCCCAGGCGGCCAAGAAGGCCAATGGCATCCTGGCCTGTATCAAAAATAGCGTGGCCAGCAGGACTAGGGAAGTGATTGTGCCCCTGTACTCGGCACTGGTGAGGCCGCACCTCGAATACTGTGTTCAGTTTTGGGCCCCCCACTACAAGAGGGATATTGAGGTACTGGAGCGCGTACAGAGAAGGGCAACGAAGCTGGTGAAGGGTCTGGAGCAGAAGTCTTATGAGGAGCGGCTGAGGGAGCTGGGACTGTTTAGCCTGGAGAAAAGGAGGCTGAGGGGAGACCTCATCGCTCTCTACAACTACCTGAAAGGAGGTTGTAGAGAGGTGGGGGTCGGTCTCTTCTCCCAGGTAACAAGTGATAGGACAAGAGGAAATGGCCTCAAGTTGCGCCAGGGGAGGTTTAGACTGGATATTAGGAAATTTTTCTTCACCGAGAGGGTTATCAAGCATTGGAACAGGCTGCCCAGGGAAGTGGTTGAGTCGCCATCCCTGGAGGTATTTAAAGGACGTTTGGATGAGGTACTTAGAGACATGGTGTAGTGATGGTTTTTGGCAGTGTTAGGTTTATGGTTGGACTCGATGATCTTAAAGGTCTTTTCCAACCTATATGATTCTGTGATTCTGTGATTCTGTGATTCTGTGATATTGTCTTCATTGCTCCATTGTCTTTGATTTCACTTTGACAAAATGCTTTCTTTTTAACATGTTTTACTGTGCTTCTTTCACCGGTTTCTGTACACAACTGTACACAACTATTACTATGCTGTGTGAAACATTTTCATGCTGTGTGACACTATTACTATGCTGTGAGTAATATTTTCAGTCCTGTACTCCCTTGTGTCCAGCTTACTTATTTTAGATAGGATATTATTGCATCATACAATTGAATCTGAGCAGAATACAGTCAGCTCCAAGATATTTTGACCTGTAGTGGGGAGCAATATTTTCTGTAAATAAATATTTTAGTTGAGGGTTTGTAAAGGGACAAATGATTTTTGTGTGTTTCCACTTGAACCCTTTTAAGGAGATTTGTCTTTCAGACCAAGTGCACAATATGGTCTTGAGATCAGACCATCCAAAGAAACATCAGAAATCTCTTTAGTGCTCTGCTTCCCAAGTCTGACATTTCTTTACACCTCTGTGGAAGAAAGTATGGCACTCATCTGCTGTGGAATACAGTTTAAATGTCATTGTCTGTAGTAATCTTTAAAGCCTTGGAAAAGAAAACAAAAGTCAGCATAGTACCAATTTCTAGCAGTGAGGATGGTCCTTCATTACAGTTCCTATATCCAAAACATTGCTTGCACTTTCTTTAGTATACAAAGCCCCACTTCTTATCAAAACTAAGGAAAAAAATAGTTTATGGAGATCCTTCCATCTTTTTTTTTACATTTTGCAAAGTGTTTCGTCTGACTTCATTATGGTTGCTCTTCATTTTAACTTGTATGAACAAGAAAAGACTCAGGCTTGCAATTTATGGTAGCATTGGCTTTCTTTCCATTGCCATCTTACATTTTCCACTTAGTACTGAGTTCCCTCTCTTTCCAGACACTTAACCACACTACTGATTATTTGCAGCAGCATGAAACCATAGGACTGTCTATTTATGGCTGTGCACTTCCTTTTTTTGCTAATGAATGACTTCAGAATTAGGTTCCTGTTTAGAGTATATATTAGTGTCTTACAAGAGAAGTCACCTTTTGTGCTGTGTTTTTGGAATTTCTTGCATTGGCATGAAATGATTGGCAATAAGCCTCGTGGAAATAGCCTTGTGTTTTTCAGATGTTAAGTGCTTCAGAAGATGTGCTGGGTCCTTTCATGTGGTCTCTGCTGAATCTACTACAGAGTCAATGCAAACCACAAACTCTCACAAGCTGCAGTTTAGACAGCTTGGCTACCAAAAGACTGGTGTCTGCTCCCAGCACCTCATAAAGCTTGGTAACCTTGTTGTTTTAGTAGTGTTGATTTGATTTGCTTGTGGCAAAAGAAGGTAGGAAACAATTACATCACTTCATGTTGAACTTAGATTGTGACAAACCTTGAAATAAGGACAAGACCAAGAGATGAATTCTTCTAAATTTGGAGATGGCTCAGATATGAGGCTTGGTGAAAACTTCTGCTCTGAAACAAACATCCACAAATGCAGGATCAAATAATCTGTTATCTCAAATTTGTGACAGTTTTGGTTGTCACTAGCTGCTGTCATGCCCCCGTTTCCCCTTGGAACTGAAATCTACATTGCACAAAAATAGGAGATACTGTTCTGCCGCCGTGGGGTGTGAATTCAGAGCTCACTTAAACTGCTGACTGAATAGCTTAAAGTTTAAAGTCCTTCCTTCTGGTGGGTGCAAGGAACAGTGCAAACTGTTCAAAACTGTTCTTTCAGTGGGTACCATCTCTGAACTAGAAGTACCACCTCTGGGGAGGAAACAAAATCAGTACCGATGGTACATGCAGTAGAGAAGTGAGTCTTTCATCAAAGCTTCTTTACTGCTGCCTTTTACAGTGGTGGCTATGGAGGAAAGCGTAGCAGGTGCTGTGGTGATTGAAAGAGTCAGTTTGCAGTATCCTCTTTGCTGAAGTTGAAGTTGATGGAAAGGCTTCATTAAGTTTTGGTTTATGGCAACAACATAGATCTGCTCTTTGGAGTAGTAATTTATATATTTTTTTCAGCTAAAATATTGGGTCTCAAGGGTTTGTCCTCCTTCATTTCTGACAATTATGTGTGTGTATAATAAATTATCTTTTCAGGTATTTTGACACTTCACCGTAACAAGGTATCTGAAGTATTACTTTAGCACCCAAGACATGAGATGTCAGAGTTTTATGCATTATAGGTAGACACTGAGACAACACCTGCTCTAGACTGGCACTCTTGTCGTGCAAAACAAAGGGGAGTGCTTTTGGCTAATCTATACTTCTGTAGTATGAGAGCAAGAGACTATTCCAATAGACATTCAGGACAGGAGCCAAACCTTAAATCCTCTGAATCACATTATTGCATTGACTAGAGAACGTGCTATAGTCCCTGGCAATCCCCCTTCAGATGTTGTGGGTGCTGGAGAGGGGGGAGGCTTTAGGAGTTTCTGGGAACTGAATTCTGCACTCTGTAGTTCTTGTCTAGTGATTTCAGTGACCCAGCCACAATTACTTTCTTCACCGAAGTCACTCAGGCAAATAATCCATCTTGAATTTCTCTGAGATTTGGGACATCATTTTGTTGGAAGTGATGAAACAATAAATCTTAGCCCACTAAGCTCAGGCTCTTCAGGCAGAGAAAAAGCATTGCCTGGTCTGTATAGGTCAACCTTCGCTGACTGACTTGACAATAGAGATTTCATTCCTTTCTCCATCATTCCTCCTGACCCAGCACCATTGGTAGGATGCCCCCTCCCATCCTGCAGTTCCCCTTTAAGCATCCAGAATCCCTTTTGGAAACAATTAAAAAGCCACCTGTTATTAAGATAAAAGGCTTAATGTGAAGATGTTAATCTACATTGTTAAGAAGTTGACTGTCTATGTAGAAAGAGCACCACCTCTTCTGCTCCTGTGAGCAGTGCAACCTTAAATATTTTGGATAAATGTCCTTGTCTGTTACTCATATCTATAAAGCTGTCCAGGACCTCATTTGTCATTCCAAGAGATATATGTACTGAGCTTGACGTTTGTTGTCTTTTCAGATTAATACTGTTTTAGCACTGAAGTTGTCCTTCGGTCACCTTTTTTTTTTTTAATTAACACATACATGTATCCCAAGGTACTCTTGTTGATACTCAGACACAGCATAAACTCTTGCATAGACTCTTGTCGAGCTTTCTCTGCCTTTCTGTTTAAGATGTACTCTGCATATCCACTGATTAGTAGCTTCACGAGATGGAGTTAATAGAGGCAGATGGAGTGGAAGTGGTACATATAAAGCAAAAAATAAAGCCAAAACAAAGAACCCAACGCAAAGATCCCAGCCTTCAGACTCCAGGACTTTATGAAGTATCTGCTTTATATTAACATGAGTGCCTGCTTCTTCAGATCCTCCAAAGAGTTTTGGCCCTTCATTCAATGTTTAGAGCCTAGTTCTGGTAACAGGTAAGCAGAGATTCAACTAGCTGCAACATGCAGTTTGAAACTTTCTTTGAAACTAGAAATTTTCTCCTGTGTTATAATGTGCTCTGACCTCCCCTGCTTCAGTGCTGCATAACAAATCTGCTTTTAAATGCCACTGAAGTAGGAGCTGGAAGAGTCTGGTAATAAAAAGCTCCAAGAAGTTCCCTTTGCTGGTTCTCCCATCTTTTTGCGCAGATGGTTAATTTGAAGCAGATCACATCAGGAAGGTTTTTAGTGCGACATCTTTCTTCCTTTCCTTCCACATACAGTTCTGTATGAGTAAGAAAAGAAAAAGTCCAGAGGGACTTGGATTCTCTGCTCATATACATGAATGGTCAAATTCTTGCTATGGCATTTACGGCATGTAACGAGTTAGGGGGCCAGTATGTGCGTGTTCTTTAATAAGTCAAAGCTGAGTTTTGAGGAGGGGAGAGGACAAGTTTGCATATGCAGATACTCAGATCCACAGACAAAATCCGAATATATATTATTGAGGAAGAATACTTTGTCTGATTAGTATCCAAATTAAAATTCTATAAAGTAACAATTACTGAACCCCAGGCAGAGGAACTCTTAAGTCCATTAATCATCTCGGAGTAGGTAGAAGAATTACCTGAAAGAGGGTTCTGGATGTATACATGACAAATTATAGTACTGTACCTAAATGTCTATTATGAAACATAATGGGACATATGTCTATGTCTAACAGAAATGCTATTGCTATTCATACATTTTCTACCTTTAAGGGTTTTGGTTTGGTTTGATTTTTTTGTAGGTTGAGTTTTTCTTGTTACCTCCGCACCTCTGTTTAAGTCCATTTGGTGTCTGGATTTAGGCATGATGGGATTACAAGATGATGGCCCTGATCTGTACATTTACATTTTTGGGCTTGATACCTTGTCAGAAAGGTCTCAGCAAATAATACATGAGTATACACAACATCGCAAGTAACACATTTGCTTTTGTAAGAGAAAACCGGTGTTTTGTAGAGCCAAGGTTGTCTTTATCCTTGGATAATCCAGACTTCATTTAAAATCAGTGAAGGTATTAATAGTCTAGCAGTGAAGTTTTAGCTCTAAGCTTCTTTTAAGCAAGAAATTTCGTACGGCGCAGGGAGCAAAACTGGAGATGATGGAGAAACACATGTCCTGTACTGTAAACTTGAAGTAAACTATCCACAACAGGAAAAGCCTAGGGGCCAAATTCTGAAGTACTTCATTAAAAAAATTGAAAAGTTGTTGGAAGTTTGCCTGGATAAAAAGTATGCAAGGACATCGAGAGCTAAATTCATATTGACAGATGAATACAATAAAACCAAAATCTAACATGATGACATTCTAATAAGATTTGTGCACATGGTTATGAAACTTGTCTTTATGAGATGATTTACAGAGCATTTAGGGAAATACAAATATTGTGAAGTATCTTGCTGGCAAACTAAAGAAATCCCTAGAGCTTGTCTGGTCTTCATAGAAGTAGAAAATCTAGCAGCTGTTTGACAAAGAATTTAAGGAAAACAAAAATAGAATAGATTAATATTTCAGATGCCTTTAGTACTTCCTTAGACTTGTTTGTTTGGTTTGGTTTGGTTTTGGGCTTAGTAGTTTTAGGGTCTGTATAAAAACCCTAAGTAAACCTTCACTTTCATTCAGATTTACAAATCTGACTCTCTTGGATCAAGGGAACACAGAAATTGTTACAGTCAAGTTCACTAAATCCTGAGTACTCCTTCAGCAGGTATTTTAAACAGAAGGTGTCAGATTCGTCTCATGAGCAGTTTTTTTTCCAATATTATGAAAGTAAATTTACAATATATAACAAGCATATACTGACTTTAGCAGAGAAGCCTGTTTTCTCCCATCAGAGGTAGTGCTTCTAGGTTAGCTGCTAGGTCAAGTTAGAGAAAGGTCTAGGAAGTGCAGGAGAATGTCAAAATGAAAAAAACAAGCACAACTTTTAAGCATGAATACAGTTAACATGTAAACAAAATATTAAAGGAAATGAAGCGCCTTGCCTCTTGCTGTCCTAAAAGTAAGACCAGCTGACTGGCTGGGATCTGTGCTTTAGCCTGGCAAAATACTGTGTGTGCTGGCAGGGTAGTTTGGAGGGGCACAGCGTTCCCCAATTTGGTGAAATTGGATCACCACCAATTTCAGTGGTGATCCGACTAGAAAACCTATCGAACCTTTGACGGTTCCTTCCATGAGTGCCGCACACCACTGGCAGCCAGTTAGCATGAGTCTGGAGATGGGCCGTAGCTGCTGCTCGGGGATGATGGAGAAGGAGCCTTTTGTGCCATTCAGTTTCCTTGTTCATGCATTTGTCAGCTCAGCGCGGTGTTGCTTGGCAGTGTGTCTGCATACCCTTGGAAGACTTGGAGAGGCAGCCCTGGGCAGAAACGCTGCTCTACTGCCTTTTACTCCTTCAAGGACAAAGGCTTGCATCCTGAGCGTACCGTAAGGTTGTGGCTTGTTTTTTCCACTAGCTAGGAACTTGAAATGCATAAATTATATGGGCTGAATATTGCTAGGATTGAAACATTTTTAAGTTGGACTTGATGAACCTTATGGGTTCCTTCCAACTTGTGCATTCTGTGATTCTGTGAAATGTAATGTGTCTGCTGGGGTGAAGGGTAGTCAGCAACTTTTTTACCTAGCTTGAGCTGCAGCAGCAAAGAAATACTGACTGGTCTGTGGAAGTGTATCTTTGTCGTGCATCCATAATGGCAACAGAGTAGCAGTTGGGATATTACAGACTTACTAGAAAACAAAGTACTTTCATATTATTTATTCAACAATGTAAATATGTTATGCAACATTATATGTATTTTACACTTACAACTACTGATCTATTTACAATCCTAAGACATCTATTACAGTAAAGATTTGTGTTTTCTTGTGTTTTCTCATAGATTGAGACCTAAAAAAAAAAAGATTGTTTTGAACACTGAGAGTAATTTAACAACTGAGGCTGCAGGGAGTGAAGTAGCAAATGCTGAACTACAGACTCACAGGAATTAGCGGGTGTGGGTTTGTGGTTTATGTTACAGAAGAAGTTAGACCCCAGATGACCAGAATGATCCTTCTTGGCACTGCAGCTGACCAGTGATGCATCCTGAGCATCCCCCAGTGTTATGGTGTGTTTTTTTCCACTAGCTAGATTGCAGGTGTTTGGGGTTGTACAACAAGGAGTATAGGGGGATGGAAAGCGAAAGGGAAAAGTGTTTGGGATCTGTTTCTGCAGCTGGGCTGCTTGCAAGGAATCAGCTCTGCAATGGGAAGGCTCTGGCTGAAGCAATGAGTATTCAAGGCATGGTGGTCTTGCCTTGATCATCCAGACACCCTTGATACTTAAATCATGTTCCATGGTTAGGATTTCCCCACCTTCAGAGATGTTATAATGTCTGGTGATGTCTGCCAGTTAAATTAGGATAGCTGTAAGGCCAAGTCTTTAACAGGGAAAGCTTTTAGACAAAATCCAATCTGTAAAGTAACATGAAACAGAAAAATAAACAGAGCCATTTTAGAGAACTTCCTAGCTTTTGAGGCAGAGATGTGTTTAAAAGAGTAACTCCTCAGATTAACTTTTTTTCCTCTGAAATTTGCTTCTTATGGGATTTATTAGTTAAAACAGGGGTAGCCCAGTGTAACAGAGTTCACCTCCTATGAGTCAGACTGAAGTCTAGCTACTATTTTTTGGCTACCTTTATATAGCATGCCTGTGTTTGTCATCACTCCTCTTCATTTTCTAATGTCAGGATGAATCATTTTAGGAATGTTTATATCAGTTCTGTATGAAACCAGACAAGCTACAGCTTACTGAGCTTCTGAGGTTCACATTTTCTTGTCAGTTGACAAAGTTGAAAACCTTTTCTTTTTCTCTGAGGTCAGGGGCTCAGCGGTGTTTACAGTCCCTGCCAGGATATCTGCAAATCCATATTAGGATCATATCGTGGCTTTTTCTCCGAAGTGAAAGCCTCCTTTTGAAGGAGTTTCCCTTTATTTAAACAAACACCGCAATGAGCTTTTTAGTTCCCAAAATCAGACAAAGATGAGGTTTTGCTTTGTTCTTTCAGCTGTGACACAGATCTTCTTTGTAACTTTGGGCACTACTCAGGACACCTACTACAGCACCAAACATAGAAGTTGGTGTTAACTGTGGTGCATCAGCTTGAGAGCAGTATCTCCACAGGAACTTGTAAGGAGCTTTATTTGCAGAGCCACATTGGGGTACATAACTTGGGCATCCCTTTCATCTCTTTTTTTCTGATAATAGATATTCTGCAATGTTATCCTGGTGTATGCATCAGCGCTTCCGTGACAGCACTGTAATCAAAACCTAACATCTCTCTAAAGAGTCTTCACAATTCTTACGGTAGAGACGTACAGAAGGACTGGAAACTTTCAGGAATTAACTTTCTATTTTCTTGCTAGTTTGCTATTGACTCACCCCAACTCCCTGCACCCCAAGGTCTAAAAAGAGTGTTTGGCAATATTTCAATAGTATTTAATACCATTAAAATTATTTCAATAAGGTTTGTCCTGTTTCTTATTCTGGGCAGGATTCTTGACTGGGAGTACATACCAGTGATGTTAAATATTCAGGGTATTCTAAGCTGGAAATACAGATGCTGATAACATAGTTTTCATTTGCTGTATGTTGTGCTCTCATATGCACAGATTTCTCCACTACTTATCACCTCCAGTAGATTTTTATACCAATATAAAGTGTGTGTAAATTACTACCACTATGATCTAACAGTAATTAGTTCACTCACTTTGTGTTCATATAAAAGCAAGGCATAGAGGACAACTGAGAATCATGTTCACGATGCAAATCTGATAAATAAAATACATTTCAAGTATGTATTAATCTAGTAGTGCATTAAACATTAATTAAATTATTAAGATTATTAAAAATTATCATCTATATTTTATCTCAGCATAGAGATAAATAGTAGAGCTACAGCTACTGGTGACTGTAATTAATTTGGTGGTTTATAAGCATAAAGTTCTCCAGGGATTGTTGCAAATTCCCTATGTGATAATTTGCATTTGTATTGCAAGTTAGCTTGAAAAGAAAGGAAAGAAAAATATATGGAAAGGTGTTTTTTCATCAAGATATAGAATAATCTGTATTCCATATGTTTTATCTACATATAAAATACTATTCTCACTGCTTTGAATGTGAAAATGCATACAAAAATAAAATAAAAATAGGCATTGTAAACTTGCTCGCATGTGATTAACAGCTCTGAGGAAATCTATCAACTTTCCAGTGCTAAGAATATAGTTTGGTTTCTCTGGGTGTGTAAATCTGCACAGATCTATTAAATTTAACAGAATTCCTTCAGTTTTCAATTGTTTTTGGAGGATGGCCAAATGCTGGCAGATAACCTGATTAGTGTAGACGTTCCTACCTGTGAAATCTTGCACTTTTTAAAGGTATAGATAGCTTGAGGTTCAAATAAGGTTAACATAGCTTCACATAATTACACTATCTGCCACAGTTAATTTGTGTACCACAGCATTTTAATCAAATGAGTGCAGCAAACGGGGTTCATTTAACTCTTCAAAATATGGAAAGAACTACTGAAAAACTTACCGCTTGTGACCTTTTGTTTATCAATGTCTAATGTCCTTTCTCATTACAGACTATTCAAGTTAGTGATTTACCTGTTTGGAAAACATTGTTCATTGATGGAAAAGGAACTAAGAGAAAGCATTTTTTTATTTCGAGACTGGCTAATCTTTACAATGTCCTCTTGGGCAGTGTACTGGGCAATAAGGAAAAAATACGGGGCTGCATGCAGCTCTCGCCACAATACACTTAATAGTCACTGGATTGTTTCTTAGGGCTCCCAGATTAAAAGGAGCAGGGGAACATCCAAGTACTATTTGCCAAAACACATTTTAAAAACAATTTCAATTGTTTTTGTTCACAGCTGCAGAGGGGACATCATGCATTGCTGAGGCCACTTTGATACGCCTTTATTTGACCAAGGCTCATGTGCTTATTCTCTTGATTTCCAATTCAAAAGGGTGCTTCAGCTTGTGCTTGGCTTCATAGAACATAAATAGATGTCAGTTTATACATGTGTATGAGCTGAGTGTAATAAGGATCTTGAAGCAGTGTTTAGCTGTGCAGTGTTTTAAAGATGAGATATGGCAAATTAAAAGTAAAATAGGTGATCAGAGACTTAGATATGTAAAGTGGACAAGAGCATCATAATTCACCAGATTTTTGACAGTTTCTCATAAAATCCTCATAGAGGAATGGATGAAGTGCGGAGTAGATGAATGGGCAGGGAAGTAGGTGGAAAACTGGCTGAATTGCTGGGCTGAAAGCATTGTGATCAGTAGCATGAAGTCCAGCTGGAGGCCAGTCAGTAGTGCTGTACCTCAGGAGTCAATACTGGTTTGCAAATGATACAAAACTGGGAAGAGTGGTTGATACACTAGGTGGTTGTGCTGCCATTTGAGGGACCTTGAGAGGCTGCAAAAATGGGCTGACAGTATCCCTGTGAACGTGAATTGAATGAAAGTGAATTGCCAAATCCTGCCTCTGATGAGGAATAATCCCAGGTACTAGTATATGATGGGAACCGACTGACTGGAAAATGGCTCAGCAGAGAATGACCAAGAGGTCCTCGTGGACATCAAATTGACCAAAAGCCAGCAATGTGCCCTTGCAGCAAAGAAGGCCAGCAGCCTCCTGGGCTGTATTAGGCAGAGCATTGCCAGGAGGTTGAGGGAAGTGACCCTTCTCTGCTCAGCACTGGTGAGTTGTATCTGGAGCTCTGTGTCCAGTTCTGGGCTCCCCAGTACAAGAGAGACATGGACCTATTGGGGCACAAAAAGCCATGAAGATGGTTAAGGAACAGGAGCATATTTCATATCAGGAGAGGGTGAGAGAGCTGGAACTGATGGAGGAGTGAAAAAAACAGAGCCAGACTCTTCTCAGTGGCACCCAGTGACAGGACAACACAAAATGAAATACAGGAGGTTCATGTGAACATAAGAAAAAACAAACTTTTTCTGTGAGGGTGGCACAGGTTGCCCAGAGAGGCTGTGGAGTCTCCATCGTTGGAGACATTCAAAGTGCAACTGGACACTGTCCTGGGCCACCTGCTCTTGCAGACTCTGCTTGAGCAGGAGGGTTGAAGTAGCCAGTCTCCAGAGGTGCTTTCTGGTCTCAGCTATCTTACAATTCTGTGATTTTATGAAGAAGGTTAAATATATAAGAGGATAATTTCATTGCACTTCATTACACATACCAGTGGTCTGTTAATAACATGGGAAAGTTTACCCACTTTCATGATTAAACTTCTGAAAAACTGTCTTTGAATATTTTCTTAAGCTTCTGGAATGTATTCTCTAACAGTCCGGAAAAAGCCACAGTTTGGAGACTTAATTGTGTTTACGGAGAGGAGAGCGGTAAAATAAGTGTTCTGTGCAGTAAAAACATAAATACAATTTTCAAAGTTAAAATTACAGGTCCATAGGAAAGTCTTAAGTTGGAAGAGGCTTCTGGAGATCATCTGGTTCAACCTTCTGGTGCAAGGGCCGTAGATCAGGTTATCCAGGGACCTGTGAAGCTGAATTAGCAAGAGAAATTGCACCATTTCTCTGGTTACCTATTCCATGGTGAAGAATATTTTTCTTGTATCCAGGTGAAATTTCCCCTGAAGCAACTTGTGCCCTGGTCTCTTGTCCTGTCACCATGAATGGTGGTGAAGAGAGCACCTTCATCTTCTCTGTAGCTATTTTTTAGGTATTGGAAGACAATGATCTCCCTGAGCCTTCTCTTCTGTGGGTTACACAAGCACATTCCCTTTTTGACCTCTCTTTGTACGTCAGGTTCTCCAATCCTCTCATCGTCTTGGTGGCCCTTTGCTGGACCATCTACAATCTTTCTCTCGAACTGGGGGAAATTCACTCTGTGTAGCCTAGATAATGGGCGTGTTTCTTCTGGTAAGATTTTTCCAGAACTCTCTGAGGAACTCTCATACCCAGTTATAAGTATTAAAATAGGCTTCCTAAACTCTAAAGAGAAATAAATCTCTTTTTTATTGGATAATTTTTTCAAAGTACTGCAGAAAGGAGTTAGTCACAAGGGTAATGTAAAGGATAACAGGTTTGAACTTATTCTGGCTGGAGACAAGGGATATTCTGCCATTAACTTTAATGGAAGGAGGGAATGACAGACAATTTTATAGAAGATGTGCTGAACTGCCACTATACATAGTTGGACTAAGAAAATCACCCAACCTCCTGTGAAACACAGATAGTCCTGGGACAGCCCAGACTGAAAAATAAACTCTGCTAAAGTTGCTTACAGAAGCCCCCAGGAGAAAAGATCTTTTTGCTGCCAGTATGCAACTTTCTAGCTGAGAGCATGCTTACCTACTTTTATATGGAGAATTGGTCTTGTTATTTTTGTTGGAAGACATTGCAACTAGCCACAGCAAATACTGGCCTCATTGTGTGAGGTTTGCCTGCATCGCTCCCTTGATACCATTTTTTGAAGGCTAAGACTTGCTGAAATAATTGATTCTAAGTTTCTGTACCAGATTTTTACAGGAAAAC
Organism: Mycteria americana; assembly: GCF_035582795.1. Lineage (NCBI taxonomy): Eukaryota > Metazoa > Chordata > Aves > Ciconiiformes > Ciconiidae > Mycteria > Mycteria americana. Next base: position 213,049,671 of record NC_134365.1, read on the forward strand.
TTGAAAGATGACAAGGAATTAAATATGAGTCTGTCTAGTAATCAGTATTCTTAACAAGAATTCTCTTCCCCTTCAGGAAAATGGAGTGACCGGGACATTGTATTCCCTGTTCTAGGTTTGCCCAGATGTAGAGAATACTAACCTTTTATCTGTGCTTGCTGCTAAATAAGGAATTGATAGGAACTGATCCTCAGCCCTGAGGTCAGTGGTTTCCCACTCCGCAACAGATTATCTTGGGAACGCTAATGGCAATGGTCCAGAACAGAGCCAAGAAGTGTCCTCACAACCATGGCGGATGATTGAGTATTTGGTGCTTGGATTCACTACCTGGGCCTCTTTTATTTATAATGTAGATGTGTTCCTTGAATTTAAGCCGTCTCGTCAGAATTCATATTTGTCTGTAGCAGTAGAAAAAAAACCACAGGAGTGTCATCTGTTGGGTGTAGTATTCATGATGGAGCTTGGATCAATCATTAACAGGTTCTAAGAAAGGCATCAAAACTCAGTAGTAATATCTTCTATCAAAAAGAAACAAATGGTGTTGGTTTATAGAAGGGAAGTGAAGAATCTTTTCTTGAGGGGTAGTTGCTTGTCCTGTTTATGTGTGAAATCATTTGGTGTACCTGCAAAAGCTGTCCAGACAGTGCATTTGAAATCTCCCTGTAGCTAACCGGGAACAAAACTGAGGGGGGTCCTTAGACCTTTGACGTGGCTTGACTGGAGGGTTTTAGATACCGTGGTGTGGATAAGACTGTAAATATCATTCCTGTGTTGATAGTCACAAGTAAGTAGCCCCGAGGTGAGGGCATAGGTGCAGAGTGAGAGAATGGTGGCTGCAAAGTGATTTTTCTGATGTGCCATGCAATGTGGTGTTTTTCCTTTGCAAACTCCAAGCTCTTGTGCAGTGCAGCAAAATCTCAGTTTCCTTTTAGAAGAAAGTGTCAGTTGTGTGAGAGTGATAAGCTTGAAAACATGTGCCCTGACATTCAAGAACTAGAAGTCTCTTAAATGCCTTGATTTAGGAGTGATGGGGCAGTTCCTGATTTTGAATGATAAGTGTCAATAGTAGAGGGAGTATTTCTGTACTGTTGTATCCTCAGTTTTCATCATTGCTGAGTAATGCTTAGTGAAGTGGCTGTTCCAAATCACACCCCCGGACAAGCTCATCCCAAACCCCTCTGTGACCAGAAGAAAGGGTTAAGACTGAGTGGAGACTAGCCATGCTCAGCTTCCTGAACTGTTCTGATGCTAGACTTGCTTTTTAAAGGGTATAGCTGCTGGTATGGCTGCTCAGGAATGACCTATTTACACCAAGTTCTGTCTTAACAACTGTGGTTTGAATGCATTTTGTTATTTTCTTGTTACTCAGAAGTGGTCCTTAATATATTTAATATTTTTAGTGCCCTACAGATACCAAAGCAACGTTTGGGGTCCACCTTAAAGTAGTAGGAGACTGGACAGGTATGTAGAAAAACAATTCCTTTTCAGAGACAAATACCTTTACTTGGACTGTTACCCTTTTCTGGCTTCAGCACTATTGTACCTTGATCGCGGTGTATTCTCAGTAAAGATCGTTCATGCTTGTTTTCCCAAAGTTGTTTTTATTACATACTTCATGCAACCCCTGCTTTATTCAGATGTACATTTCTTCAGATAACATGTTTTCCCAACTACTAACAGATCTTCTGATTGCAATGTAATAATTTTCAGTGTTCCTCCGTTTCTGCCTCTTTTTCTTATTTTTCGGTAGCGTGCTGCCCCTGTGCAGTGCAGTGCCTCTGTGCGTAGTAGTGTCTGCAGAAAAGCTGAAATGTGCAGCTCCCAGATAAGCGGATTTTGATGCCAGCAGTTTGGATGGCTGCCAGGTTAATTAACGCCTATGGTACACTGAGATTACAGGTTGCTTTCATGTTCTTCCATGTTCTTCCATTGCTCTTTGAATGTCCTCCAGACCAGGGGTGTAAGCCAGGATTCCCTGCAGAGGAGAATGGTAATTTGCTGCTCCCTGTGGCAGTTGTATACTCAAGTGATAGTTGTCATTATTCCTTGGCGGCTGACTTTCTTCTTGCTTAGCATAGCATTTCCTTGTATGGAAGACAAATACACAACATGGTCTTGTTCGTGTCCTATGAAGAAGAAATGTTTTCCATGTTAATTTGTATTGGCTTGTGTTTGTGGAACTGAGTCAAAGGAGTGTGTCGCCCTAAAAGGGATTAGACCAATTCAGGGAGAATAAGTCCATGAATAACTGTTGAACTTGTTGGTCCGGCTGCATACTTGGCTGTGGAAGTCACTCAAACTTTAATAGGCAAAGGTTGGGAGGGCAGTGCCATATGCACATATGCTCTATAATCACTCTGATTTTCTGTTCTTGCTTGAAGTATAGGATGTTGGCCAGACAGAGGCAGATTATGGGCCTAATTAGCCTCTGGTCTGCCCCAGTATGATGGCTCTTTTGTTGTTAAGCATCATTCCTACCTGGGAGAGGACAGTAGGCTATTGGGACAAGTGGGGTGCAGAAGTACTAGCTAAATGACTTTTCCAAAAGAAGTGGCATCTTTGAAGTTTGCTGATTGCATCTGTGGTGTGAATTGCTCTCTATTAGCATTTAAATGTTATTCTCCCAACTCAGTATCTATATTCTCCATTGAGAGGCAGGTCTGCCTAGGTAGGACTGTATGAGATTCAGGACACTGTCAAACTACAGAGACCATTTGTTGTATTAGTTTTGCTAAACAGGCATGTCTCTCCCGGGGTCTAATGTGCTGTCGAGAAGCAGGCAGATTACCCAACCCTTTATGCTGCATCTGTACCATGGACCCCTGTTCTCACTTGGTCCCTTAAGCCCCGTGACAATTAATGGTCTCTAATCTGCTGACTGTTTGAGGAAGGATTATTATATTTGCCACGTTCCTTATAATCTTTCTTAAGCGTGCTCTAATGGCTGCTTCTGCAGACAGGATATTGGGCTGGAGGAGTTTTTATGTGACATACTGTCATTTGAGCTCTTCTCACGTCCTATTCTTTCAGCCTTTATCCTATTTATTCAAATTCTCTTTTGTATCACATTTTCACATTCCTGACAGTTTATGCCTGACACCAAAGAGAGTTAACAATTTGTTTCAGAGAACTCAATTACAAGCCTAAATTAAAAGGATGCAAGAAGAGTGCAGATATGCTGTGAAATGCAGAGAAGAACTGGTTAGTTTGAGACGTATCTCCTCTCACTGGCTTCAGCTTCTGCTGCCTGCACCTGGGAGATGGGGTGAAGGAACAATTTCCTGCCGTTAGCTGTAAGGACTTGAGGGGGGATACACACTGCTGGCAAACCAATTCTGCAAGTTATATTTTGGGTCAAGTCTTTGACACCGAGTGTTATGTTTTGAAAATTTAATAGAATACCTCGTGGCCTTAGTGACTTTGTTTTGTAGGTTGGGAAAGCAAATGCATGGCAAGTGAAAAGATAAGGGGTAATAGAATTGTCAGGTCCTGATGAGAAGTTGCTGTTAATGGAAAGTCATTTATTGCCCATATCCCAGTGCATATCATTTTAGATATCCAATAGAAGAAGCCACAAAAAGCAACTTCTGGAAAAGATAGTAGCTCTAGAAATAATTTTTTGCATAGGATCAGATATTTAGTAGATTTTCAGGCAATACTGTTATTTGCTCTTTAAAGCAATGATTTGAATAATGAAAAACGTAGGACAGAAAAAGTAGGGAAGAGAGGAAGAAACCTCAGAAATGGTAGCTCTGAGACCTTTGCAAACCAAATGGTAATCCAGACCCCGAAGTGATGTATTTCTTGCTCCGTGGAAATCAAATGCTGCTATCTGAGCTTAGAAGAGCTGAGAACCTGACCTTCTCAGAAGGAGATTTGCATAAAGGCACAACATTCCCTCCCATTACGTAGGCAGAGGCATCCTTTAGATAAATTTCCAATATAAATCTAAGCTCTTTCATTTCTCATCTGTGTTATGGTGGTATTAGTAACTGTATTGTGCTTAGCTTTCATGTTCATCACAGAAAACAGAGACACACAGGCACTGGTATTGCCGTAATGTGCCCTCAGATGCCTGTGTAGCAGATACTTTCACCTGAAGTACTTCTCATGGCTCCCTTTGTAGACCTCTGACCTGTTTGTGTCTAGTTTAGGCCCCAGGCATGCCTTTTTCTCTTCATTCATTGTTGTCGTGGTTTAGCCCCAGCCGGCAACTAAGCACCCCGCAGCCACTCACTCACTCCCCCTCGGTGGGATGGGGGAGAGAATCGGAAGAGCAAAAGTAAGAAAACTTGAGGGTTGAGATAAAAACAGTTTAATAGGGAAAGCAAAAGCCGTGCACGCAAGCAAAGCAAAGCAAGGAATTCCTTCGCTACTTCCCATGGGCAGGCAGGTGTTCAGCCATCTCCAGGAAAGCAGGGCTCCATCACGCGTAATGGTTACTCGGGAAGACAAACGCCATCACTCCAAATGTCCCCCCCTTCCTTCTTCTTCCCCAGCTTTATATACTGAGCATGATGTCATGTGGTATGGAATAGCCCTTTGGTCAGTTTGGATCAACTATCCTGGCTGTCCCCTCCCAGCTTCTTCTGCACCTGGCAGAGCACAGGAAGCTGAAAAGTCCTTGACTGGTGCAGCAACAACTAAAACATCTCTGTATTATCAACACTGTCTTCAGCACAAATCCAAAACATAGCCCCGTACCAGCCGCTACGAAGAAAATTAACTCTGTCTCAGCTGAAACCAGGACAGTATCCACCCCTTATTCCATACCATTTACGTCATGCTCAGGTCTCACACTATTCAATACATTCTCATTACCGACCATCACCCTTCCCATCCTTCGATACAACACACACATATCATTCCCCTAGTCCATGGACCACCCCTACAAAATATTTGTAAAATGTCCACAAATGTCCACAAAATGTCCACCGAGTTCATTCAGTCCATGACTTTGGGCTTCATCTCTTATGGTTGTTACTCAGGACAGGAGAGGTGGTGTATTGCTTGGAGTTATTGGGCACCAAAGCCAGCTCAGGTCAGGTCACTGCTGCACTTGCACTGCTTCTTGTAAGGCTTCTCCTCCATTGGTTCAGGTGGTTCCGGCTGTAGTAATTCCTATAACATGCAACTCAAATCATGGGTTACAACAATTTAAAGGTATATCTATTACAATGTCCACCCCTGGTCCTTTTGGACCAGGATATAGGATTTAACATTGCAACGAACTCCTCCCCTTGCTCCTAGCCTGGCTAGCAACAAGGGGTTCCTGCTATAGTAATTCCCACAACACGCAACTCAAATCCTGGGATACAACAATTTAAAGGTATTTCCATTACAATCTCCACCCCTGGTCCCTTTGGACCAGACCATCAGGTTTAACATTGCAATGAAGTCCTCCCCTTGCCCCTGCTCCAGCTTGGACTTGTCCACAGAATGTAGTACCTTCAGAAGTAAACTTGCTCCAACATGGCCTCATGCACAGCCACTGATGCTTCAAGGTGTACCTGCTGCAGCATGGACTTCGTCCACAGCCACAGATGCTTCGAGGTATACCTGCTGCAGCATGGACTTTATCCATAGCCACAGATGCTTCGAGGTGTACCTGCTGCAGCATGGACTTCATTCACAGCCACAGATGCTTCGAGGTGCACCTTATCCAGCGTGGACTTATCCTTGGGCCACAATCCCTTCAGAGCTATACCTGCTGTGGCACAGACATAACCATGGCCACAGACGTTTCAAGATATACCTGCTCTGGCATGGGCTAATCCATGGGCACAGACGCTTCGGGGTGTCCTGCTCCCATGTGGATTCATCCACAGGTCACAGTCCCTTCGACTCGAGTTCACAGCGGAGTTCCAGCCTGTCCAGTACAGCAGCACAGAAACAGCAGCGATGCCCTGGCCATCTGCCAGCCCAGGCGCAAGGCCATTGCTGTTATCAAAGTGTTCCCAGGCACAGCAGAGTAAGGTGATCAGCAGTACAGCAGCATGGCAGGCAGCAAAAGCAAAAAGCAGCCACTAACGAGCCCTAGATTCTAACATACAGTAAGGCAAGCAAGCCTATGGCAAGCACAGAAGCTTGCTGATTAATAGCTAAACAGCAATAACAGCTATAAATTATATCTGGCACATTCCAATCAAATCTGTCATTATCTCAAACCCTTCGAGCCCCACGTTGGGCGCCAAAAAGGACTGTCGTGGTTTAGCCCCAGCCGGCAACTAAGCACCACGCAGCCACTCACTCACTCCCCCCCGGTGGGATGGGGGAGAGAATCGGAAGAGCAAAAGTAAGAAAACTTGAGGGTTGAGATAAAAACAGTTTAATAGGGAAAGCAAAAGCCGCGCACGCAAGCAAAGCAAAGCAAGGAATTCCTTCGCTACTTCCCATGGTCAGGCAGGTGTTCAGCCATCTCCAGGACAGCAGGGCTCCATCACGCGTAATGGTTACTCGGGAAGACAAACGCCATCACTCCAAATGTCCCCCCCTTCCTTCTTCTTCCCCAGCTTTATATACTGAGCATGACGTCATATGGTATGGAATAGCCCTTTGGTCAGTTTGGATCGACTATCCTGGCTGTCCCCTCCCAGCTTCTTCTGCACCTGGCAGAGCACAAGAAGCTGAAAAGTCCTTGACTGGTGCAGCAACAACTAAAACATCTCTGTATTATCAACACTGTCTTCAGCACAAATCCAAAACATAGCCCCGTACCAGCCGCTACGAAGAAAATTAACTCTGTCTCAGCTGAAACCAGGACAATTGTAAAGAGAGTTTAGATATATACATCACTACTTCAGAGGTAGTTAGTTTAGTTAATTGACAATTAGTTGTGATTTTTCCCATGTAAAGGTTCCTAACATGACTTTTCCATCGTTTGCCATGTGCACTGGAACAGCTATTATAGACCTGCTTAAAGAATGGCTTTGTGATAATGTAATTACTATCTTTGTGCTGACATGTGACTCCTTAAGTCAGCACCTATTGTATTAACAAAGTGTTTTGTGGCATTGTGGTGGCGAAATAATGCAATTATTTTGTCATATTACAGAGGTGAAACCTATGGCTGTAGACCACAGCTTAGTTAGCCTGTCAGGACTTAGACACCCAAGTTACGATGGGTTTACAGTGGCTGATGTGTGGTAATTGCAAATGTGAAACCCCGCAGGTTGGGTTAGCCCTATGCCTCAGAGCTAAGTCAGCGTGTCTTCTTCTGCGGCTGCCTAGCAGTTATTGCAGCTGAGCTGGTGGATGGCAACTTTAAACCCTACAGTAACATTGGAGTCCCTGCAATGGCTCGTGCACAGATCAGAGCTGTGAGATCCATGGATTAGCTGATAAACTGATCTTGTTACCAGCCTCCCTTCTAAACACCTGCTTTGTTCTGCTTCTCTCATACCTCTGTGGTCACCTATTTCTCCTTCAGCTTTGAAAAAATTGTTGGCTTGGTATTTACGAAATACTTTTTGAAAGTTATTTTGTCCCACTTACTGTCTCGTTTGTCCTCAGTGTTGTCATCTATCAGCCTTACGCTTCCTTTGTCCTTGCTGCTGCCTCAAGTACTACTGCTTGTTTAATTTTAAAGCTGACATTTCATCTGGCACCTCCAGAGGGAAAAAGAGAGGCTATGGGCCATGCCTCATGTCCAGCCACTTGACAGCAGTGAGAAAAAAACATGGCAGCGTATCAAGACAATGTGTCTCATTCACTAGACAAACTTCAGGGTGCGAGACAGAAAGTGATATTGATAATGCCAAAATAACAGACTTCTGAAGCTGTACAGTATGTTTTTGTGGAAAACAAATACATGGCACTCAGAGGTGTTAAGTTGAACTGCATGCCTTAAGGCAATAAAACATTGCTGTTTTGTTGCAGTGTGTTGCTGGTACAAGGTGATGTGGGACCGCGTTTAAAACACTGCTGCTGTTCTGCGCTCTACAGTAATTTTTATCCTGTAGTGACACCATCCTGCTGTGTAGTTGCATATGATCCTAGAGACGTTCGCAAGGCCTGTCCACTATTCAGAGCAGCATGGTATTTATTGGGGGGATGCCATAAGAGCACTTTAATACCACCCACTCAATTTGAGACTTGTGTCCTATCGGTTACTAAATGTCATGGCAGCAGGAGGTGTTGATGTGTGCAGGAACTCTCCAGCTACAGCCAGAACAGACAGATCATGGGGTACCAATCTGCATCAACCTAGTAAACTCTAGGTCTCATCAGAAAATAGGTATCTTTGCTTAATTCTTCCTGCTAGAGATGAGGATATGCACGGTCACTAGGTCATTTAGGTACTGACTACCTTATTTTGACTCTGACGTGGTATGATGTGAATTTTTGTCAGATACTGTCATAGTCCTTTTTCTGGAAGGTTAAGATTTGGAGCAGGATGTTTCAGGGGAAAAAAAAAAACAAACATTTTTCAGTTAAAAACAACAGTTTTCCAGAACATGGCAAATGTATGAAAGCATGGATCTTGTTTAACTCCCTATGGACTAAAACCTGAGACACCAAATTTTCTTGGTTTTAAACAGACAAAAATTTTAAGGCAGTTGTTTGGGATTTTGGAGGCTAAGTATTTTTTGCATGTTTAACAGAAGAAAATAAACATACATTTTGAGTGGCTCTCAAGGAAGAATGATCTAAACTTGTTGGGCTGGGAGGGTTTGTCAGATTGTTTAGGAGTATCTACGTGATCTTGTTAAGCCCTTGCAGCTCCTGGTTTAGAGAATGCCTGAGGCATCCCAAGGCTCACTATGCATTGCTGCGCTTAGCTGGAATTTATCAGCAAGTGTAGGAGCTGGCAAGAAGCAATATTTTATTTTCAGTAACCCGGGGGACAGTTTTAGAGATATTGAAGTAGTGGATCATTCAGTCAGTAGCTACTATATTCTTAGTAGATCTTGATTCAGACTGGAGGTATGTGTGAAGCAGAAGATGACAAGAAGGAATAATAAGACTACAAAGTCTGCCCACAGGATGTGGCAAAGTTGTTCCAGGATCACTATAACTGCTACTGACTTTCTTTAAAAATATCTAATCACTGGTGATGAACTGTTGGTCAACTCTTTTGCTATTATCTCAAGCTCTGTTTGATTTGGGCATTTTTCATTCCATAGTAAAATGTATTTTGTTGTGTTTAGTTATTCCATGCGATTCCTGGCAGGGTGTAAAGGTGTTAATGACATGGTCCTGTCGGTTGTTCCAGCAAAATCAATGTGTGGTTTTGGAAGACACACTGAAGTGTCTTCCAGAAGACAGGGAAGGGATAGATGTTATTTTCCCCTGTTAGATTTTATGACTGCCGATTCTTGTATTGTCAGTGAATCCTACTTACACTTCTGAAGAGGATATCAGAATTGAGTGCTAAAAAGGTTTAACTGTGTTCATTTTTATATAATTTGACATTAGTAATAAAAGTAATACTGTTACATTCCTGGGAGGTTAAAATGCTTTAACAATATAATTAGCCAAAGTGTGCCGTAAGGAATACTAGTTTTATTCTTCATTGCCATTAACATTCATTAATTACATTATTTATGACTGCAAACAAGCTCAATAAAAGACTGGAGAATGGAGAAAAAGAAGGAGAACAGATTTAGTTTACTGGCTTAATGCTGAAAGCGCCTTTCCTCTGATTAAAGAACTAATGCTGAAGGTGAACACATCTGAATTTTTGGCTCCAGATCTGAATTGTTTTACATTATTGAACTCCAGCTGACTTAGTACCAGAAACAATATAACTTGAGTCAACTCCGATTTGAACAGTTAATGAGTTTTACCTCTACAGAGAAAAGAGATTTTTAGATGAGAAAGTTGCCTTGAAGGAAATTTTCTCCTACTCTGAAGTCCTTTCTTCATGCATCCTGTTATTTGTAAATTGCCACCTTTTTGCATATCCCAGGCTCTTTTTAATCATGCAATGATTATAGAAATGGCATGGCTGAATGATGTAAATTATTTTTATCCTTTGATATAATATGCACAGGATGTGTGGATGTTGCTGTAGTTAAGAACTGATCCAAGAATACAAGGTTGAAGGATTCCTTGCCGTGCCTCAGATGTTTTAAGTACCCTTATGAACTACAGGAATGAAACCTGTGGAGCACATTAACAGGTAGCAGCTGATGGGATCTAAATGAATGTGGTGAAAAAAAGGAAAAAGCTACTCTCTACTTGGAAAATAGAGTCACAAGATAGAAGAGCTCTAGGACATGTATTTGAGTGGACTGCCAGGAAATTTCTGGTTTTGTAATGACTATTTATATGCTGTGCTTGCCTATTTAAGAAGGCAATGTTGCTGTTCTGGAATTGCCTGTGTTTCACCATTTTTCTGTTAATCTTTGCTTAGGGAAGCAAATCTTTGCTGAGTTTCACCATTTTTTTTTTCTTAGGGATGCTTAGGGAAGTCCCGTTCTTCTGGTCATTTCTGTGCAGAGGTACACAGCTGCTTCAAGCAATGAATACACAAAGTCTGGCTGGGTTTTCTGGTTCCTTTGTGTGAGCACCTTTAACAAACTCAGGTGTCTAATGATTTCTAGAGAAATGGGAGAGTTCACATCAAGATGCCAGCTCTTCATGCATACCTGCACTTCCCTGGGGGCAATAGTGGACTCCCCTAGATGCCAGTCAAGTTTTGCTGAAGAATCCCTACCAAACATCTTCTTGTTTTGTTCCCAGTTCATTGAAACTTCTCCCTCAGGGACAGGAGAAAAAAGTGGACAAGCTTCAGACTTGAAATTATGAGTTACCACAGTTTAACTAACAATTGCTGGTTAAAATATCTTAAAAGTAGATTTGAAAGGTTTCTTTTTGTTAGAAAAGAATCCTTTTCTAACAGATTGTAAAAGTGCTGTAGTTAATTAGGAAAAATAGATTTCAAATTTGAAACATTAAAAAAATAGGAAAAACTTCTGTAGGAACTGTTGATATTTCTAAACTTTATGATCACAAGGGACAGTTATCTTTTTGCACTCCCAACTCCCGCACGATGCTTTAGAACTTCTTAGAATAGTTTCTCTACAGAAGTTAACATAAGCCAAACCCAAAACTTGGGGTTGAAATAGTCTGCAGATTTTTCAGCTTCAACCTTTGGATGTCCATGGGCTCTTTCTGTGCTGTTTATGAAAATGAAGCTCAACTTTGTGATGATGTCATAATGTAGTGTTTTTACCTGGGTTTGTGGGTTTTTTCCTCCCTCTCTTCCTTCATTTCAGGGCAAGAACCACCACTGGAAAATGTGTGTGCATTTTACTTGTTGCCTCTTTGTGTGCAAATACTTACAGAAAATGAGCATGGCACCTTTGAACCTTCTGTTTGGTTGATCTGTTGTACTAAGTCCAACTTTTGAGACCATGCATTTGTCTGGCTCTTGCTTTCTCCACCCTCTCCACTTCTAACATTCCTTTTAAATACAGAAATGGGCTTGCTTTTCAGTAGAGGTCTCATCATTGCTTTGGGCTGTGGTATGATTTAAATTGTAGACCTTTTTTGCCATAAAGAACACTAGCAGTGATGGTTGCTGGGCTATTCAGAAGACTACCTATCATGCTACCTTGTATTGCTCCTTATTCTTGGTCTTTCCTACCTGTCTGTTTATTTCTAGAGGTGCCTTGTGTAAGCTTGGATTGGAAGGGAGAGGGGCCATCACTTGCTCAGAATTTGTTCTGTGCTCAGCAGTTAACTCAGTGGGAGCGAATTAAAACTCCCACAACATTGCAAATGTCATCACGATCAAATAACATGGTCAAATAACATTTTCACCCTATTTACACAGCAAATATTGTATAGCTCATTGTTGGCATGATATTAGTATTGAAGTTGTAGTTAGGATATCCCATCTCCTTTATTGCATTATTTTTTCTCCTTCATTCCATAGGTATATATACCCCAATTTTCTCCAGCTGCATGTCCTCACCCCAAACTTCAGAATTCCTTGAAACAGCAACTGTCTGTTCCAAAATCTCTTTCTATTCCAAGATGCATTACAATCAGTGCTGGCCTTGTTCATGTGAAGCAAATCCTACACCTCAAATTTTAGCATCAATTCCCTACAGCCCCTTGCAATCCAGCTTTGCATTCACATGCAACACACACCTTCCTGTTGCTCCATCCAGTCCTGACTTTTGTATATACATTGTTTCTCCAATGCATCGAGCACTAGCTGGAGACTTTGGGTTTCGCCATAACAAAATATAGCCAGTCTGTCATCCAAGAATTTTTGAGGGGCATCGTGCAGCCACAGCTATTCTCTGCCCCAGTCCTCCCCTGGAGATCTGTCCCATTAAATCATAAATATTATTAATAAAAATCTGCCACCAAGTTATCAACTGCAAAAATAGGATTCCTGTGAAAAAAAAAGGGTATGTGACAGTCGCAAAAGGTTTACTTCTTCCTTTAAAGAACCAAACCAAACCAAACCAAACCTCAGAACTTGCACTGAAAGTGCCATGTGGTGACAATGGGCCAACAGCAGGTTTCCACAGCTTGTCAAAATAGATATTTTGGTGTCTGCTATAAACAGAATAGAAAAGTTTAGTTTAAAATGTTTATGGCTACACATTTTATACAAACTTAAACCACACACAAAACTACATGCTAATCACAGCTCTGTACTGGATGAACCTCGTGGTCCCATGCCTCAAAAAAAGTGGATATCCCAGTGTGGAACACAGATGTGGGGGCAAGTTCCTAATGGGAATGGAGTCAGACTGCCAGTGCAATCCATTTTTTTAATATAAAGGCATCCTTTTGTGAGTGTCAGTCCACTAAATTAATTTCTAATTAAAACCCAATTTTTTTCTTTTTATCAGGCTTTGAAATTTCAACAGGTGGCAAGGCAGAAATGCCTTAAGTACTCTATAAAGTTTAAGACGCTGCAAAGTAAATTAATTGCTAGTGCATCCAAATTTTGAGTGAAAGTTGAAATGGCGGTTGCTATGTGCTGCACGTGGCACTTCTTCATGAGACAAATGACTCAACTGTCTCAGTATTAACTAAAGTGCTGCGAGGAGAAACGGTAGGAGGGAATTCATAGGCTGCAAATCACTTTCCAAAAGGCGAATGGGATTGCAGCCTTGCCCGTTGTGGTACGCGGAGTGGAGTGTGCCGTACAGCAATAAACGGTGCTTTGGTATGAAGTGCAGCAGCTGATGGGCAGGGTGCAGCGTGTGTTTTGTGTCACTGACATTATAACCCACATTTCTGCAGCTTGGGCATGTTCTTGTTCTTCCTCTTTTTTCTTCTTTATTTAAAGTGCTTTTTGCTCAGAATGAGGATAAAGTGACAGAACTTGTTTCAAAAAGGTTATCATGATACTTCTTATTTATATAGTTTCTGACATTTGTAGCAGATTAGACCAAAGTACACTATAATGAAATAATATTCCATGAGAGGCAAGTTTTGTAGGGAGAGGTAATACCTTTTATTAGATCACCTGAAATAGCTGGAAAAAACAGGTTGGCTTTCAGGCATGCAGTGCCTTCAGCAGGTTTGACAAAGAGGCAGCAAAGTCAAAGCAAAGAGCAGGGAATGAAATAACATTCCCTGTTACTTTTTAAAGCAATTCCTTCCTTGAGAAATATGAGCAATAAAATTGCCTAGTAAATGAAGAGAAGATGCCCCCCCCCCCTTTTTTTTTAAAGTTGATTTACCTTTTCCATGAGAAATATTATTTGTTTCTTAAAAAATTCATATGGTCAAAAATACGGTCTGAAAGCCAAAAATATCACTTGTAAGTGCTCTCGCCATTGCCTCTTAGGATTTGTATGTCTCCAGCTTTCTTTATCTTCTCTTGGCTGGGTTCCCAGTTTCGGGTATATTTGCTGTAATATGCCATGGTCTCACTCTCTCCTGGAGAGAGAAAGCACTTGCATCATGGCAGATACAGTTCGGCTGGCAACTCCAACTGGGAAAAGAGATGAGCACGTGAGAACTCCACTGTGACTTGCATGAGGTGCTGCATTTTATTTATATATATGTGCCCACACACATCCCTAAACTTTCAGCATTTGGGTGTGTTTTTTACATTTTAATAATTTTTTTCTCTTAAAATCTCAATATCCTATCTAAGCAACATTTTGATTGAAAATGTTTGACCACCTATAGAGAGTAAAATTTGGACAATGCTTTATGCAAAGCATCACTGTGTTTTTAGTAATTTGAAGGGACCCTGTTCTGTAAGTAGAAGCTGATAAACAGTGGACGACTGCTTAGCTTTGTGACTTACCTGGAACTAGAAAATTTTAAGTTATGCTGTAGTAAATACCATGATCATGAGTAAGAGAGAATGCTTCTCTGCTGGGGAGAGAGCCTGGAAGGTCTGCGGATCCAAATAGGCACATTTTGTGGGTTTATGTGTATTGAACAAGGGGGGACTCAGTGGAAGGTGGCATTTAATGAAGGCTGTTGACACATTTTTCAGTGTTGAAGGGGGATTTTGGGGATAGGAGTAGTTTCAGAGATTATTGGCTATTTTGAGTTTTGCTGAAATGGCTGCTGTGATGATTTTATTGTACTACCGACGATAACTAGCACACCTACAGCCTCCGAGAAGCTTCCTTGTGTTATGTGGAATGAAAATAAATCAGTGGGCAGTTTGTGCTCTTCATTGTGATAAGCAGTTTTAAGGACTATCTCTTCCCGTAAATTTAACACATTCCCTTATTCATTAAGCACACTGTAAGTGCCATTTCCTCAAGGAAAATGCCACAGACACCCACGCACATTTTCAAAGACGAAGCTGTGATGCTTTGCTGTGCTTTGCCAAGTGGCTGGTGCCAGCCTGACAGCACAGGGCTTTCCCTCAAGGATTTCACTTACACTGTGTTATGTGAGTGTCTCTTGAGCTTAGCCGTGACTGGTTTGAAACAGAAAAAATTTAGAACTAAAGGAAGATATTTTTATAATTTCTGTTATTTGATGTTTGCAATTTTTTAATGGGTTGAGGGGATTATGCTAATTGTGCCCCATTACTAACAAGCATGGCAAATGATGTTTTCTCAGTGCAGTTTCCAAATAAAGCAGCATTTCATTAATCGAAAAAATTGTTTAGAAATAACATTTCTTTAAAAGTCTTCCATACTTCTCAACACATATGTACGAGCATGTGCCATTTCTGCATGAAGAGGTTTTTATCATTTCTGTGCCGTTTTATATTGCTGAATTTGTGATGGTACATCGATGCATTGCTATATGCCAGGTCGAAACTGGTATCTAAAAGAATCAAAACATAGATATCTAATGACAGCTTATAGTTATGAGAATTGGCAAAATCACTTTTTCAGAAAAATACATGCCAAACCTTTTCCTTACAATGATGTGAGGAACTGTGTGATCTAAATCATGTTAAACCACTGGTTCTTTGTTCTAGAAAATAGTTATCAATGTAATATTACATAGTAACATTTCCAAGCTTTTCTCTCCCATTCAAGGCTGGGAATACTTTTTCTGCTGACTTGGGTAGTAACAGACTTTTTGTCATGTAAAAACATGTCTGTTGAGTATTTCATTACATTCATAACATCATGATAGTTGAAAGATGGAGACGACAATCCGGTAGAAAATCCCACAGCACGTTTTAAGGAGCTAGCACAAGAGCTAGTGCTAAGTCAGCAAATGTAAGTATTTTTAAGAAATTATCAATTAAGAGTAAATGAAAACTACCCAGACTAGGTTATATATAGTAGTTTATATTCAGGGAGTGGGCTGGCTTAAGTTCTCAAGAATGACTTGTCTAATTCAGATGTAAGAAATAACAGAATTGCTCACAGTAGGGTGAAATTAAACCAAACTTTTGATACATTTCCTGATACACTTGTGTGCATTACGTTTTATCACCTATCCAAAAAAAAAAGAGAAAAACAATATCTAATGGCTCATTTCATTTGCCAGTCATTCAAATGATTTCCTGCTAAGGTTTTGATATTGCCCTTTGAGAGATGTTATAAGAAATGGAGCCTCAGATGTGATTAGATCTTTGGAAAAAAATGTGCATTTCTTCCCAGTAGATCATTCCCAGTTGACTAGCAAAATTTATATAGAAAATAGGATCCAGCTGAGCTCTGATCACTTTATCTTGTGTTACGCTTCAGTGCAACTGGTGCTAGGAATGCTTGTAGAGAAGGACTTGTATGTATTCTCTGAAAGACACAGGCAGCTGAAAACACAGGAGAAATTATTTTTATATATAAATGAAGTCCCTTAATACCCTATTTCTTCTTTTGTTTCTTGTTTGGAGCCTTGTTACTGTTATTTCTAGCATTTTAGTTTAGCTAAGTGGTTGGCTGGACAGGCGTTTCCCCCACCGGGTGTGTATCAGCGCTGTTTTGTCCAAGCACTGTCTCTAAGTATTCAGCCTATTTCAGCTTTGGGTCTGGCCCTCAGCACAGACCCTGAGAACAACTTAGCACCTTCAATGGAGGTATTCACACAATTTAGCTGTGAGGAAGTAAAAGTTATGCTTAATGACCTTACTAACATCAGTTAAGCCTCAGTGATTAGCAGCATCGTTCACAGCTGCAGTTGGAGAGAAGAGGGGGGCAATCTCACTGCTACCTTATATTAAAAGGCAGGGAGCGAGGGTGCATTAACATGGAAACTCCCCTTCTCTTTTGCAAACTCTTTTTTCTTTAGCATTTTCCCTTCCCCTCCCATCCCTGCCCCAACTAAGAGAAGCCAGCACCTAACCTGCCCAGCATGTACGAAGCCGATGGCAGGGCAGTGTCTTGACTGCATGTTTATCCGCTGTGGGGACAGTTGCCTCCTAACCTGCTGTGTCCCTCTCCTCAAACAGATGTGGGTTTGCAGTTTTATCCAAAGGTGGCAATCAATGGAAACAGCACAAAATATTGATATTAATTTTTTTTCCCGTAAGCAGACCTGCTGATTGTATCAGCTAGTGAAATTTAGGGTGACTTTTAAGAAGGGAGTTGGCACAAAGAACTGGGACGTACTTAACAGTGATGTGTCTATAGGGGCATCCTTTGCTAAGCCAAAATCTGCTACTGCTTCCCTCCTGTTCTGCTGTAATGGAGTAGGAGTGCTTTGTATAAGACTGGCCTGTTGTGTGTTTCGGGTATGCAAAGCATTTTGTGCATCACCCACCACAACAACAGTGGCTAAAGATAAAATATAATCTTACCAGCCTTAAATCTCCCCTTATGTTGCACAGGGAAGGGTTCATTAGATCTTGAATCCAAGTCTCATGGCATATCATTGTTCCCTCCAAAATCTTTTGTCCTATCTACTTTTACCAGGGAGGGAGTAAAGCAGATGGAGCCAGCCTCTTCTCAGTGGTGCCCAGTGACAGAACAAGAGGCAATGGGCACAAATTGAAATACAGGAAATTCTTTTTAAATGTAAGAAAAAACTTTTCCACTGTGAGGGTCGTCAGGCACAGGAACAGGTTGCTCAGAGAGCTTGTGAAGTCTCCATTTTTGGAGATATTAAAAACCCAGCTGAAAATGGCCATGAGCAACCTGCTCTCGCTGACCCTGCTCAGAGTAGGGGGATTGAACTAGGGGATTTCCAGAGATCCCTTCTACCCTCAACTGTTCTGTGATGCTGCAAAGTTATTATACAGCAATTTATTTGCATATTCGAGTGTAATAATGAAGCTGTGTCTGTATTAGTAAGAGGGTGAAATGATCCCATGCTTACAGTCTAAACTGAGACCAAATATGAATAGACAAAAGCCCAAGAATGAATTCCCAGTGACTCATAGTGATTTTGTTAAGATACAAAATTTTAGCCTTGGATGGGATTCATTCCGTTATTTTGTGACTGCCATTTAAATATGTTTAATGAAAAGTTCTTGTTGCTTGTTCAAATGTATAAGATATATTACACTTGCAAACCTATTTATAGACCTGGCTAAAAATACCAGTGCATGTATGCATGTGGGTACGTACTGATGTTTGATATATTTGGTGACAAACTAATACACATGGCTGGAGGTGATGTGACCATGACAGCCCAAGAATAACGCTTTAGAGTCATGATAATTATTTCCATGAAGACATCAGCTCAGTGCTCAGCAGCAATAAAGAGAAAAATTATTAGGAGAAGAGTAAAGAATAAAGCAGAGGAGATCACTGTGCAGCTGGGTATTTCTGTGGTGCTCCCAGGACGTGAAGCCTGTGTGCAGGTCTGGTCCTCATCTCTCAGACAGGATAGTGGACAGGGTTTAGGAAGGAATGACAAAGATGATCAAAAGCATGGAAAGGCTTCCAAACACAGGACAGCAGAGTATGCAGGGACTCTTTAGCCTGGAAAAGAGATAATTTAGGGAAATATAGCTGTGGTCTACAAAATTATGCATAACACTGGAAGAGTGAGCGGGTAGGGCCTGACTATTCATGGTTTCTGCCAATATCGGAACTTTTAGCCATCAAATACAGTCAGCAAGACACTATTTCAGTGCAAACATAAGATGATGGATCTTCATGTAGTAGGTGAGAGACACATGCAACTCCTTGTGAGAGGATATGGGATACATTAGGAGGCCTACATGGGGGACTGGGCAAGTACTTTAGAGAAGTCAACGCATTTCTTAATAGCCAAACCACCTTAGGCTCAGGAGATCTGCTGAGATAGAAACGGTTGGAGGCTGGGAAAGTGACAGCAGGAAGGTCTTGCCCTGTGCTGATTCTTCCATAGGTGTCTGCATGTGAAGCAAGATATTAGGGTAGGGGGGCCCTTGGTGTGAATCACTACAGCCTGACCAATTGTGCCTTTGCTTAGCTTTTTAGAGGCATACCCTCGGGAGCTTTGCAGTGCAGGATAGTATTGCAGTAATTGCACAGCTGGTTAGTAGCTCCATTTCAGTGTTAAAATCCCATGTAGCTTTTGAAAGGTCGGGCTTTCTCTAGTTTCTTTATCAGATTACAAGTTACAAAGAGAGAACCAGTTGAATCCCCCCTTGCATAATTTGAGTCTTTTTTTTGTGAATGTAAGCACTTTTTAGATCAAGTGTCACAACTTTACCTTAAAGCCAAAAAGGGATATACTGAGGCCTCATCATTTCTTCTGGCATGTTGTGAAAGAGGAAAGTGCACCACTAGTGAAGAAAATGGTAGTTGAGCCTCCCTGCATTGGCTCATGGGGAGTTCAAACAGCAAAGTACAGCCCTTCATGGCCAAAGGGAGCAATTGTAGAACTCGGTGTAGAAAAAACCCTGCATAAATAACATTTGCTTCAGAGCATGTATTTATAAAGATATTTTTTAAAGTTAAAGTTACTGTTTTGTGTTGTTTCTAAACCCTGTTTTACTGTTTCACTTAGTAAGTGTTGAGTTGTGGAATGAATTCTACTGTCATGACAGAAATAGTCTTCAAGTTCAGTAAGTACCTCTGAGAAAAAAAAGTTTCTTGATTAAGACAGTGAACTCCAGTGGTCTAGCTAATCCCCAGCTCTGCCAGGGAGTTTCTGTATAACCTGCAGAAGGATTTCTAACTCAGTATTGAGCATCAAGACTGCTTAACTTGGGTGTTGTGTCCACTTCTCTTCACTGGCTGTCTGGGGAACCCGAGTCTGGCAGCAGAGCTAATAGGCAGTCTGGGTCACTCACTGCTGTTTTGTCAAGTTAGGCATACAAAATACAGTCTAAATATGGTCCTCAGCATCTCTCTTCCCTGTTTTGAAACAAAGCAAGTGATGCTTTTTCCTTCCCATCATTCATCTTCCAACCTTTTAAGGTTCCTTGGACAAGGACTGCCTTTTACTCTGTTTCTTCATTGGCTGATACATGGGTATGCACACATAAATCATGCAATATGTGTGATTATCGTGTAAATGAGGGAGGTCTAGTCAGAAGTAAATCTGTCCAAGCTAATTTTGACATAGTAGGTGGGACATTTTAAAGACATAAGAAAGCACCTGGAGTTCCAGCAGGGAAAGGATATGCTGATGCCAGAATCAGGGAGGGAGAATGATTTCCAGCTGGTAAGCACACAGCTAGAGAAACAGAAGGACCTGACTACTTTTTAGGAAGCAAATGCAGACTAGGAGAGAAAGCAAGGTGTGCAGAGACTTTCTTCAAAGAAAGGAGGACTATTCTGCAGGTCCAGAGTGACTGGAAGGTTCACTGCTGACCTGTATAATGATTAGTTGATTTCCTTATTTTTCCCCCTCTGCTTAAATAAATGAAAATCCTGCAAAAGAAAATGTTGAACAGAAGGATGATCACTGTTTATTCACCTAGCTTAGAAAATGAAGAGACCGGTTGCCTTTCTGTAAAAGCTTCTCTGTTTCCCTTAAATAAATATAAGCAGCAAGATTTTTAAATAATTTTCAACTTTCTGTGTTTTTGCTAGCTTTTAATTTTTTTTAGTGGCTCTGTAAATGGTGGGATCTAATTAGGCTTTCAGATGACTGATGAGGAGAGAAGGAAATGGTGGCGAAAAAACAGGAGAATTAAACTCTGTGAGGCTTAATGGACTGAGAATCATGGAAGTTCAAGCTGGTCAAAAAGCCTGTCTCTTTGTATCAGCAAACTAGGTATGTTTCAGGGTAATTCCAAGGCTTATGATGTAATCATTTGGGAGCCTTTAGCTCACCAACATTAGCTCATCATCGTTTTCTTTCCTCCCCTTTTAATCTGATGGAGGATATTTGTAGCACTGACTCTTCAAGAGGAGAGAAGTGACACTGTCTTATCTTCAGAAACTTTGGCCATTAATAAGCCACAGGACAAACTAAAATATTAGACATTTCAGTTTTATGCCATCTTGTTGCTCATCATAGTTTTATAGCCCTTAACTGGCAAAGACTTCTTCCTAAATGCCTTTTCGTTTTACAAGGCACTGAGGAACTACTTATGACAGCATTTCCAAATTTACAGAGCTTGAAAATAAGTCAGATTAGTGGGTCTCAAATCCTTTTAAATGCTGTTGGCAGTTTTAAGAAAGCTGACTTAATTTTTTTTTTTTTTTTTTTTTAATTATTGCAAGGTGCTATTCATGACATGGAAGGTACTCCAGACCACTCTGCATTTTGCATAAAACGAGGCAGATTTTTTTTAGTTTGAAATTGTAGGGCTTGCAAGTGTCCACGTGGTGAAAGATGGAACTGAGATTTGCATCCCAATGAATGCAGAAGTGCTACAGGTAGTTATAGAAACATGACTGCAAAATATCCAAATGCATGAGAGTGTCACTGTGGATAGACCTTTTGTTAGACAGTTAGGCTTCTGGACCGCAATATTCTGTACTTTATAACTGATGAGGCTATTCCATTCTCCATTCTCTGGTTGCTTTCTAATCACATTTCTGTTTATTATTATTGTCGTGGTTTAACCTGACAGGCAGCTAAACACCACACAGCCGTTCACTCACTCCCCGCCTCCTGCAGTGGGATGGGGGAGAGAATCGTGGAAAAAAAAATAAAAAGAAAGATTCGTGGTTGAGATAAAGACAGTTTAATAGGACAGAAAAGGAAGGGAAAATAATAATAATAATAATAGTAATAACAATGATAAAAGAATATACAAAATAAGTGATGCACAATGCAATTGCTTGCCACCTGCTGACCAATGCCAGCCAGTTCCTGAGCAGCAGCCCTCTGGCCAACTCCCCCCAGTTTCTATACTGGGCATGATGCCATATGGTATGGAATAGCCCTTGGGCCAGTTGGGGTCAGCTGTCCCAGCTGTGTCCCCTCCCAGCTTCTTGTGCACCTGGCAGAGCAGGGGAAGCTGAAAAGTCCTTGACCAGTGTAAACACTGCTCAGCAACAACTAAAACACGAGTGTGTTATCAACATTATTCTCATCCTAAATCCAAAACACAGCACTATACCAGCTCCTAGGAAGAAAATTAACTCTATCCCAGCCAAAACCAGGACACTTACGAACTTTGATTTAAAAAATAATCCATAAAGCTGATATAAAAAATCCTTATCCTATAAAAAGCAATTACCATCAGTTTTACAGTGTTTTTAATTGAGTTGATTGCATGCAATTCAGCCTGTTTTGTGTTAGAGGTCCGGAGTGGTCTGAAGCTGCTGGTAAAAGGTGATTGGGATAAACAAAACAGTAACATCTCAGACTTCAGTTATATACTGCTACAGTACAGTTATAAGTACAGACCCATCAGACTCTGAAAGAGCAGGAATTTGATTTTTCAAGACCCTTGGAGTTCAGCGGAGTGACTTTGCTGTTATTTTCTGTAAAGTATTTTGTAACAAGAAGGAGCAAGGAAAGAAGAACCACAAGACCTGACTTTTAAAGTCATACTGACACAACTGCAGTGTGTGACTTTTGGTATCATCTTCGAAGTGCTAAAGCAGTAAGAGCTTCAGGGATGTGACAGCTTCAAAAGAACAAGGCCAGTGCTCCCTGTGCCATAGCGTCTCTGTCTACAGAATGTGAAGAACGTGGTTTAATTCACAGTGACCTTCTATACAAATTATTTTTCTTTGCTTTGTGAGCCCCAGATATTAATATAGTATCATAAAATTTCCCTTTGTCTCTCTTTCTACCTCTCTAATAGTGTATCCTGGAAAAAAGGAAACTTGACTGTGTAACCAGTTTGAATGGGCTTCAGGCTGTACGCCCATTCTTGTTCACATTTTTCTGGCATTGCCGTTTACTCACCATACTGGGCACAATCCCATTCTGCTTGAGAACAACAATGACATGCATCTAAATATTTCAAATGGAAAATTTGTGTCCTTGTCAATTGGTAACTGGTTTGTCATAACAGGTCTTATAAAGATGTTAGTGGGCATTTATACTGAGATTCCAGTAGCTGACTTGTGAATATGTTGAGCTGGGACGGGGGAGGAGGAACAAAGGGTGGAAAAGAGGGGAGAAGAATTAGATGAGAGACAGGGAAGAGAAGTGTATGTAAGAGGACAGATTAAATCTCTAAAGCTTTCAATGGCAAACTTTCTCTTCTCCTTTATAGTCTACAACCTTCCTGATTTAGGAGGACAGGGCATAAGATTGTGTTATTATATCCAGCCCCTAGTCATCACAGGCAACTATGCTACACATTTAGCTAAACATACATGATCCCAGTGAGACTGCCTCAGTTTAACTGAGGACTTCTCACTGATCAAGGATTTGGAAGGAACTGTATGTTTAAAATGAAAGCCAGGAGGAAATGGAGATGCTCAGCATGTTGAAAAGATAAGTTGGAACATAAGACATGACTGTGCAACCATTCTCGATGTCTATGAGAACTTTGTCCTGTAGGTAGACTTATGGGAGAGTCAGTGAGACGATGTCTGCAGTGTCACACTCAGCAGAATGACCAAACAATCAATGGCATAATTGATCTCAGAACAATGTAAAAAATCATTAGGACACTAGCTAGTACAGACTTAAACTAATGCAAATTGCATGGATAGAATGTGGGACAGAGAAGATAATCACAGATTTTCAGAAGTAAGCCTTTTAAAACTTGCTTAAGTAAATGTTATTCATGTTTTGTTAACAAACCAGACCAACACCTAGACAAAAGCATCACATTTTAGGTACTAAAGTGTAGGAAGTGATGGAAAAGACTCAATTTTGGGAGATGTCTCTCTAAAATGATCCAAGTAATGATAAGATTGTCTGTGACTTCATTTGGTTCTATTGACCAACTAGGGATACCAAATCAAAATAATGTAAAAATGCTCTAATTATTAGTTTCATCAGTTCTCAAGTTTTTCATTTGTTGTAGCATGGATTAGAAGAAAATCTTATTTTTTTGAAAAAATTCCCCCGCTTAGAAGGTATCATTTTGATTTTTCCTTGCAAATTGAAAAGCCTTCTCTTGTCAAGCGTTAAGCTTCTCATACTCACTTTTGTAAGAGCACGAAAAGTACCTGTGTTCTGTCAGTAGCTGCCAAAGCTCTCATCACCTCCCTCATCACCTTGCTGGATAGTCCTTAAAGGCAATAGTGTCATTGGCACCAGTGTGACTTTTGTACTGTGCACACGCATGTGTGATATGAGAATATCATAGACCTGAAGGGTGGAGCATGTACATAATGGTCCTATGGGACAAATTAATCCTAAAGGCTTCTGTTTAGTGTGCCATTTGTCTTAGGAAGATTTACAGGACGTGGAGGCTACATGTGCTGGAGGAAGTTGTAGGATATATTTGAGATGAGGTGGAACGCTATAAGTGTTGCCATGGAAAAATGAGTAAAGTCATATGGTGAAAAGAAAATACATCTGTCTGGGAAATTTGCCATAGTGTGGGGAAAAAAATAAAAGTTGACTTTAACTAAAACAAGATCCAGTAGGGAAGCTGTTTAGGCCAATTTCAGATGCCATAACTTGGCTGCTTTCACTCCAGTACTGGCCAGCCCTGTCACATTACTATTCAAAATATTTTCAAGATCACGGCTTGTTGAATTGAGTCCTGGAGTGCAGCCAGATGGCCTGGATCAATGGGAAAGGGCAGCAGCACAAGAAAAAGAGTCACAGAGTAGGGGATAGAGATGGAATGTGGCTCTCTGCCTGGGTGCTATCCATCTTGGGCAGAACAATGGAGAAGGACATATCTGCGCCCTCACCGAGATGTGTTTTGTCTCTCCCAGAGAGTCACAGGCCCTTTGGAAGGTCTGCCAAACCAGCCTCGCTCACTTACATATAGTGTGGTGTTGTGCAATATTGAACTGAGGCAGAGCATGTCTCCCTGTGCTTTGTATTGCTGTTGCACCTGGTTATAGGCCCTAAAAAATAAATAAATCAGACCACCCCAAAGACAAATCCTTAATCATAGTGACTCGCACCATGTTCTGGAGGTCCAAACGCTGAAGTCATGGAAGGAAGTGCTATCGTTCAGTGTTTGCCATTGAAAACTTCCTCTCGTTCCTCCACCAGGCACACACAAAGGCTGTTGTTCATTCAAAGCCTTTTTATAAAGGGTTCCTAGAAATGCACCAGTAGCTTGAGTTGCGTTGGGAGATTCCCGAGGTAGGGGTGGAAGTTAATGTGCCCACTCTGGTACATATACAGTTGGATATTTTGCACAAGTGAAAGCTTCCTGAAGCCTTTCAGTTCTTGTCCAGTGGCTTTTGAAGATCATATCGTATCATCTTTAAGGATGACAGGGCATGCCTGCGTACAGCATATTGCCATGTACCAGAGGACTGAGAAAAAAGCAAATCTCAGCATCTTCCTAAAAATTCAAGAAGAGGTCAAGAAGTAGCTGTAATGGCAAGCTTTTTGTCAAGACAATGAGCAGGCTGTTCCCTGAAAGATGCTCACTGAGTTTCACTTCCATCTTTACAGCATTGCATTTATTGATGTTGGTCACATCCAGTCTCTGTCCTCATTAGGTACAGAGAAAGCTAAGCTACATTTTGAAGATGCGGTAAGAATTTTGAAGGTACAAGTGCTTATTTCTTTCAAAATTGAATCTGAAGAGGTGTTGAAATAAAGGAATGAAGATACTAAGTATCAGCACTTGTTTCTTCACTGGCAGATCCTGGTATCTTCTCTGAGATGTTTGCAATACATCTTAGCCAGCTGATGAAAGACTAGATCAGACCATCTAAGAAAATTGACCTTTAAAACTGAGCCCTTAATGAGAGAATTTTTCTTTTGAATGTATTATGCTTTCTTCAAAGTATTAAACTTTATGAAGTATGGGTTTGGGTTTTTTTTCCATCTTAGAGACTACATGGCGGAATTGTATCAGAATTAATGGAGTTTAGTTATGATGACATAACTGTACCTAAAACTGAATGTTAAGAAAGCCATCATAAACTAACCTGTAAGAAGTAAGAAAGCTGCTATGGTTCCTTTTTGGAGCTGGGAGATTCAGAGTTTTTCTCCACTGATTTTCTGTTCCTTGATTTCCTTATCTGGAAACCTGGTGTGAGAGGATATTTTGAGATACATAGGGACATAAGGGAGGAAGGACTGCTGTTATCCTCAGGTTCAGTTCCCAGAATGCAAAACTTATATGGAAAAGATCGCTAGTTTAGAGAAACCCATAGTACAGCTACTACACACAACACAGGCTACAAACTGTGGTTTAGCAAATGCAGGATAAAACCTGTAGCTGAAGACTTCAAGCCACAGTTATAAGGTATTGCAGCAAGAGCAGGAAATGAGAAGTGGGAAAGGCATCACCAGTGTCCTAGGTTTCTGTACTGCTGGAGGACTGGTTAAATAGAAGTTGCAGGTGATGGGAGGAAAGAAGGAAACACAACATGTCCCATGCTATGGACAGCTACAGGGGGTGCTAAGGGGATTTGATGTGGGTGGGAAATTCCCTTCTATCCCTGAATCTGGGTATCAATAGAATTTTGAGTAGGTTCCAATCTTCCAGGAACTGAGAAGTTGATACTGATAGAAGCTCCTAGAGATCCTTCTTACGTGTTGCATCTAACCACCTCTAGAGACCAGCATCAGAGAAAGGCAGCTACACAAACCACAGCCACCCCTTCACTTGGTGGTCGGTGAAGCTAACTTACAAAAACCTTACCTACTGCAGATGATCCTATAATGTAGTTTTTTAAATATATAGGAGTGAACAAAAAGCAATCCAGTCTTCCAACCATCCTTGAAAATACCAATGAATCAGTTACCCAAGGAGTAGTACTGGAATTTAATTTAGATTAATTAATTAATCTATGTTTGTTTAGACTACTGTGATCCTTGAGTGACTGGTGAATTCTTAGTTGCTCCTCCTTTCTGTTTAGACTAAGCTCTTCAAGGCAGGGACTATTTATGACTGGCTGTGTATGATACCCAGAAGACCTGTATGCAGACCTCAGAAACTTTTAAGCACTACTAGAATTAAATATTGGATGAAAAAATGACATTTTAAAATATTATTTAAAAGGTTTACAGGAAACAGTGATTTCTACTCTTAGCATCAGTTTTGTATGAATATACAGATTTTATTCCCTATACTCTTAGCTTTGTCCTCTGGTAAATATTGCTGGAGAAGAGAATTCACTGATATTACTGCTTGCTTACTTGTGGCCTGAACTTATAATGCAGAGTCACAGTCTGGGTTTGTTTTTTTTTTCTTTTCTTCTTTTTTCTTTGTCCTGACAGAAAGATTTCGGGATTTACTGCTTCTACATTCAAATCAAGATACAGAGATTCTGCCCATCTTTCAGCAGAGGCGCTATCCCAAGTAAGTAAGATTGTCTTCTTGGGAGAAATAAAATCTTTATCTATTTGCAGCGAGGGAGAGTGAAGCATTTATAGTACTGTACATGCTTTTGGTGTGAAGTCCTAAGGCAGAGCTGTCAGGGAGCCACACTTACACTGAGCTTTGCAGTCTTTCAGCAGTGTCAGGGAGAAGCAGACGTGCTTTGCAAGCGTGCCCGCAAGCAGCGGGGAGGTGGTGGCGGAGTGCAGACGTTAAGTTGCCTGGATCAGTGTCTGGTGGAGCTTTGTTTCACTTGACACTGTGTTGACATAGGCAGATGTTTTGTCAGGCTAATCCCCACTCTTCTCTTGTGGGATTCCATCATTTATGGTGACAGATTCCCTTGGATTTTAACAGGCTCCCCTCTGGAAGCCTGCAAGCAGTAGAAAACATTTTTTTTCTGCCCTTTTTAGGGATATATGTACAGGCAAACCAAAAGAGTAGTGTTGTGTGTTTAGGAGGTCTCACATGTATTGAGTAACCTGGACAAAACCTCTTCTTCTCCCAAGTGAAATACCTGAACGAAACAATAAGTGCTCTTTGTTATTGTATTGGTTAAGAGAAACAGTCATTTTCAGCTAAGTCTTGAAAAGAGGCAGTGAAGGGGAAAGAAGAAAAAGATGAAATAGTCCTCACGTTAACCATGACCAGAGCGAGCAATGAAAGAAGGCTAGTGCAAGATGGACAGAGGGAGGAGAAGGAAGAAAGAATGTCTGGAGCCAATCCAGCAATGAGGATGGAAATAAGCAAAGTTACTTATTGTAATTATTATTGTTAGCAGGTTCCTGAAATGAAAAAGAAGCCAGTGGAGCTAAGTGTTAAATACAGCTCTTAAAATCCAATAATATGCATTTTTTTAAGAGCAGGCAACAAATAGAGGTGCTGAGTGCTGAAAACCAGTCACCTCATTGCTGTGAATACTTGAAAATAAAAGCACTCAGGGGTGAAATCCTGATTCTGACAATGGTGAAATTTTGTATTGACTTCGAGGGAGACAGAATTTCATCCCCCTGAATTTATTGTTTGCCTTATCCATTGTCCTGTTTTACTGGAATACTATGGAGGTACAATATATGAAACTGTGGGAGGCACCTTATGTGGATGGACTGGTCTACTTGTTTCACTAGGACTTCCATTAATTATTACTTTTCACCTTACCCTTTGGAGCACTGGAACAGTTATTTTTCTATGGCAGTAGAATGCTTTGCTTGGCTGAGATGTTTTCACTTATGGTATGGACACTGTCAGATTGGTCTGAGAAACTAGTTTATTGTCCTTCCTCAAAGAACAGACTTATTTCTATATAAGTCATTCCTAAGGCGTCTGACTTTCTGTTTCCTTACATTCAATTTATTGCTAGCATTGTTGGCAAGTACAGCCTACTAACAATTACACATTGTCAGATTCATGGGTGAGCGAGTGCCAGTTGTCTTCTGTTCACTGGATGCTTCAGCTCTTTGAAGATCATACAACAAATAGCTTGTAGTATGGAGCTCTATTGCTATTTGAAGTTACACTGACCTTGCATCACAAAATGATACATGTTTTCAGCCACATCACATGGCAAGATTGACTCATTCCTCTAATATACAAAATCAGCCAAACTTTGGCACCTAACTGAAAGAGAAGTTTGCATATGTTCTTAAAAGGAATAGATTTCTGTTTATAGCATCATTAATTGGTGCAAATTTGCTTGCTTGTTACAGAAATTTATTATTTATTATAGTTCATTTAGAAACTGGTTGAAGACTATTGACATGTCCTAATTTCCCTCAGGGTTGTCTTTCAAATGAAATACTTGTGTTCAGCAAGATAGAAAACCTGTTCATCTTCATAATATATTTTGTTTTATTCCCATGTCAGTTTTTTCCCTTCCCTATCCTCGTTTTCATTGAAAGGTCAGTTAACAGAAATGAAGATAATGAACAGACAGATCTCATAAATCAGTGTCCCTTCATTGACTTCAGTTGAGCAATGGCTGGTTCTACTACATAAGGATCTGAGCAGTAAGGTCATTTTAATGAGACATTGTCATGGGGCACAAGCTGGAGCTTGTAATGCTTAAGGAAATCCTAAGAATATGGAAGGTTAAAAATAGAAAAGAAATTTTAGTAATGACTTAGCTGAATAGCTTGACTAAGCAGGACTTAGTAGGTAGGAAGGACAGAAGTTTGCACTTAGTCCAAAGGAAGGAGATTGGATAGGAAGAGGTTCAGCATCTCCTAGGATATTTGGAGTCATGGTAATAAATATTAAAGGCTAGATTATCAAACTAAAATCCATCAATTTTCGAAAGAAATAGAAACCTTGATGTTCTGGCCTGAATTATGTTCTTGTACATTTATTATATTAAGACCTGAACTCTTTCCCAGGGAACAGCAGGATAATTTTGGGTACATGTTTGTTCTCAGAGAAGATGTCTGTGCACTGGAATGGCTGGAAGAAGTTTTCTAGACTATGCATGGACATTGTTCTGGACTTGCTGGGGCAAATGTGTCAAAGAAACATGCTTTGCACTCCTGGTTGATGAGAGGAGAAATGCAGGATCTTTTTATGGCCCTTGTGTTTGCCTGAGCTTATTCTGCTGGTCTTGGCTTAGCCAAGGAGCAAGTACCAACTCCAGCACATGGAGGAGATTATAGAGAGGCCTGAATTTAGAAAGATTAAGGCTTGTAAAGCCACACGGCACATCACCTTGACTTCCTTGACTTATTACTGTGTGTCCACAAGTAACATGGCATCATGAGCACCAGTTCTCATCGTGGCCTGTGGGCTGAGATGCAGTACTATGCCAGCACATCAGTACAGCATCCAACCGGTCAGCCTAACCTGCAGTATGCGTCCTCTCACTTTTCTTTACAAGGTTTCAGAGCAGAAGGAGCTCAGCTTTATCTTATGCTTCACTCACATGACAATGTAACTGTGTCTTGGAAAGATTATGGAATATAGAATTAAGTTCTCCTATAAATGCTTACAGTAGAGTTTCTTAATGAAACATATTGCACACAGTTACAGGTTATTGAACTAGCAAGACCAGTCTAATCCAAGCAAAGTCTTTTTGATACCTCAAGTGACTGTCAGAGGATGAAATGCATGGTTCAGAAATCAGACTTCACTAGACCCCCCTCATCCACCTCAGCAGGAAACCCACCCATCCACAGAGAGAAGTTTTGAGGAGAAACTCTGTCTCCTAGCTGGCAAGAAGCCATCACCAATGTGAGGGTTCGCATTCCTGAAACTAAGATTAAACCTGCAGCTGTGGGCAGGTGAACAGGCTGGGGCGCATAGCAGCCTCCGAGTGTATCCACCCGGGAAGAGCCTCCACACGCGAACCACATCGCAGACATACTTGCAGCTTGTTCCTTCTCTCCCTCACTCCATAAGTGTGCTGAAGTCACCAAGGTGAGTTACACCAACATGATCAGGCCTGTCAACAAACTAAACTTGTTGCAATGAGTCTTATCCCGACTTGTCACTTTGACAATGAGCATTAGGTCTCCTAAATCTCTTAAAAACCTTTTCAGAGTTTCACTCGTAGCACATTTCTGCAGAAGTTTTCCTTGCGTTGGTTTCAAGCTCATGCTTTCCTTGGTTGCCCTCTTTGCCCATGAAATTCCTACTGTTTTATCACATGGATTCAGTCATAAAATGCAAGAACTACCGAAGTGCTGACTCAGGCTGCAGAGGATTGCTCCTGAAGAAGACACTATTATGGTCATCACTAGGGCTGTAGGGGTCAGCATGTGACAGGGTTGTTGGTGCTAGCAGTGGGGGCCCGGATCGCTCTGTCCCACCAGGGTCTTTTGGTCTTTTCCTGCTGACTCCACTCCGCTCCTGACTGCCCACGCTGTGTGTGCAAGGGAAGGATGCGCAATTGCCTTGCAACACTAGAGAGAAGTGTCTCTTGTAGCTGGGCCTGATAATGTCAAAAGAAAAAAGAAACCAAAAGAACGGAATGATAAGGGAAGTGATAAAAGAAGTGTGAGAGTGAGGAATGAGGTTGGTGGGTGAAAAAGGCAGGAGAGAGGCTGACACTGCACAAAACAGTGCTTGAGAGGGATGTGCCAGAAATGCTACTGGTGTTACAGCTTTTTAGCAAATTTCTCTGTATACAAGTGACTTGAGAAATCAGCTGTACTTTATATTTTCAAGATATTGCTGAAATCCTCAAATACATATGTGGGTTCTTTAGAGGGATTATTTGCTTCTTTTTTTCCCCCCTTCAGAAATATTTGCAGTCTTCCTTCTTATCTTCTGTGGGTTTGGTGGAAAAGTTCTTGGATGATTCACAGGTTTTAAGAACAGAAGGAGCTGTTAATGTTCCAGCTAATTTGAGTCCCTTCTTAACATAAGCCATAGAGCATTACCCGATAATCCCTGAAGCAAGCTTCTGGTTCAACCAGAGCATGAATTTAGAAAGACATCCAGTCTTTAAATTGAGATGTTAAAAACTGGAAAATTCACAAGCCTTTACATCAGCTTGTCTCAATTGTTAGTTACTTCACGTATGTATAACATTAATTTCTTTAACTTCTGTTTCCAGTCTCTGCCATCTCACTATACCATTTTCTGCTAAACAAAAAATCCTGTACCATCAGAAATGATACCTCCATACAAGAGGTTGGAGGTTATTTTAAAACTTATCCTTCTCTTGAGCAAATTAAATAAAAAAAACTTTCTTGCAGGGTAAGACTTACTTAAAAGGTCTCTAATACTTTGTTTTCTCTTTTTAAAACCTTTCCAAAGTTGGGGGTTTTTTAGTTCTTTCTGAAACATGGGCAGGAATTAAGAAAGTATTTTCATAACTGTTTCCATAATGTGCACAAAAGGAAATAACAGCACTTCTTTGTAGTCAAATAGGGACACAATGTAAATTGAGCACTACCTTTTTATTTAAATGGAGTGACAAAGTTTTTGAACTTTGGATAAAAAAGTGAACTTAGAACCTAGCAGGTGTAATGAAATTACAGAGTATTCCAAATACATTTACCTTCCATCTGTCATAAACTTACAAACCTTTACTTGGCATATATTCTTAGTAAATTAAGGTAGACTTCTTGTGTATGCACAAAAATATTGGTCATTTTCATGTCACAAAACCCGAGAAAATATAGGATCCTGATTTTTTTATATATATATCCTCAAATATGTATTTTTAAAGGTCATCTTTGAAAAACTGCTGAAAGTTTCAGCTCAAACAAAGCAAAATGGTGTTATTCAATTGTCATCATGGAGGAGTCTGGACAAATAGGCGGCAGAAAGTTAGTGCCCTAAACCATTGTGCCATCTTGTTTGCAATTGCTACTCATTTTAATGATAATGGATCTGTAATGGATCCATGCCAACTTACTACAACTTGAGAACCAAGCCAAGAAACTGATAATATTTCATAAATAATACCCCAGGAATAAAACTTGTCTCTTATTTGTAACTGTCTTGAGAATTTTTTTCCTTTTAGAGAAAAATAATTTGTGTCTAACTGGAGAAAGTAGTGAGTTGTGGCTTCTGGAAGTGACGATGTTCAGATAATGCATCCGCTGAGATTCCCCCTGAATCCCAGATATAAGCACGCACAAGAGGAGGTAGCAGGATTGTGGCCTAGAAACCCAATTCAGTTTTCATTGGAAACAAAGGCAACATCTTCCTTGATGTTCAACAAGGGGAAAAATCACAACCTATGCATTTGTCACTCAGTCTTCATTGTAAGGCAAAGAGATTTTTAGTTAAAAAGAGGAGGTGAACTTTCATGGAGTGATTTTCTATAAAAGGCTTTCTGTGAAGTGCTTTACAAAAGATGTTCTCTTGTTACAGAGGAGAAACTGAGGCATGGGACTCTGATGTGAGCTACCAGTGTCACCCAGGAACAACTCTCCCAGGGACGAGGCCAGAAATAGAAATCAGGTCTTCCGCAGTCCTTTCAGTTGTGTGCAATTGGCTCTCTCATCTAAAATAACATCTATCCTGTTTTCCACTGCAAAAAACACATGGCCTGCCCATATTGCTGAAATCAGATGGGAGAGTGCCAAGTGAAGGAGCCTTTCAGAAGTGCCCACACAAGCACTTTAAATGCTTTGTGTAGCATTGTACATTAAGCATGAAAATTACTTTTTTTGAAGTGCTTCAAGATTTATTTCAAAATGCAGGCTAAAAGCTAACTATCTCGCCAGCAGTACTGAGCCATCAGAAAACCTGAGTCTCAGAAAACCTGTCTCAGAGAATTCTGATTACTTGTTAAAAAAACGAGATACCTGCTTAAGGAATCTGTAATGACATTTAAAAGAAACTCAAGGGGTTTATAGAGAAGAATGTTTATAGTTTTTTTTAGTGATTTGGGATTTTGTCTCTTATTGTAATCCTTTTTTTTTTTTTTAATATAATATGACTTGCAGTGGTATCAGGTTATCCTGTAGAGTTTGCAGACCAGTGCAGGGTTGAGCTCCATGGCAATAAAACCTCCGCTAGAAGAAAAGGGCATTTTTCTGTCATTTGGGATTTTTACCAAATGATAAGAACAACAGTGGCAATGGGGTAAAGGCAAAAAACAATCATGTTATTGGAGTAATCATGTCACTAAAAATGCAAGTATTTGATCTAGATTTTGTTGAAACTATAATGAAAACAGGAAGAAAGAGGACAGTAATTCATACTGTGCACTACGTGTTTGGGCTCAGATCCTACAAAGACTCGTGTGGACACATCCACATAATATCAAACCAGGCCAAGTCAATATCTTGAAATATTTAGGACTGCACATTAAACTCAAATGTGGGTCATAGATTCCTCAAGACAGAGGCTATATTTGTTTAGAGTATCAGTACAATGCCTCAGTAGCTTCTAGTGCAAAATAAAGACACTTTTGTTCTGATTCCCAAGGCCTGGAGTTCAAGTACCGACAACACAGTGAACCAGTCCCCTTAAAGTCGAGGGGAATTTTCCTGCTAACTTTGACAGGGCTCAGATCTGAAATCTAAGAAACTTTGAAGAAACAAGTACAAATCTTTCAGATGTAGAGAGATGTGGGGAAAAACCTGTATCCTCTGAGAGATTTGTGCAGCAACATACATGCAAAATTGAAGCTCCATGTGCATATATATTCTCTTTTAAGTACCAAGCAATCTAGAGTGCAAGTTTAACTTAGCTCTGTTTATCATAGCATAGTTGTGGCTCATTAGCAGTCATGAATGGTTTTATGCAAAACGTTGCAATACTCCCAGTTGAGAAGGGGAAAGGGCTGACTGGAAAGAAAAGATGCCTAAACCTTTCAAAATATTTGGGAGATGAAATCATTGCTTTGTTCAAAGTGAATGGTATAAGACAAAACATTACAGCTGGTTTTCATTCTGCTATTTGGGAGCATGAGCATGGTTCTTGATAAAGCCTGTTGATGTAATTGATATATACCTGCCTACTACTGAGCAGCAGTGTGAGACTCTGGGGAATTATCAGCCACCAGATGTCTTGAAGGATGTTTTTTTAAACAGCTCAAACAGAAGTTATAGTTGTTTGATGCAGAAATTATTAGTGAAGTTCTTTGATTCATTATGCAAGAGAGAGTTACAATGATCCCTTCTGGCCTTATATCCAGTTTTAACATAGTTTTGAAAATAATAGCTTATATTAGTTTAAAAAATAGTCTCACAATTACCATAGTTACAAAAATCCAAGCACCAGGCTCTTGAAAAAGAAAAACAAGTGCTAAAGACTCGTGGTTGTTGACAGTAGTGACTTCCTCCTTGACTCCATGGATAAAAGGGAACAGCATCATTAATTTACTTCTGTACGCTTACCTGCACATTAGCAATTTAATTTTTGGCCCTGTGCTTTCAGTGTGGGACCCCGGAGGCACTTTTCTTTCATATAAACTGTTAAAGGAGACAGCATCTTTTGTTGGTGTTTTGTTAGTGAGTCTTGGTGAAAAAGGGAGAAAAGAAAGACTCCAGCTATCATAAAGGGGAAAATGGACAATATTATGCCCCTAAACATGTGAAAGAAACTGGGAGAGACAAAGGAGTTGCCTACCATGTCTTCTGTTATATTTCATGTAAGACATAAGCAAAACCTGTATTTCTTGGTCTCTAAGGAGGGCAGAAATCTAGCAACGCTCATTGCTGTTCTGGCCCTTCCCCAAACAAGGTCTGAAGAAGCAGGAAAACTATTAGATAAACATCTGAGCTGTATCACAAGTCCCTCTTCATGCCGTTTAATACCCCAGAAAACAGTATACACTGCTGCTGCCCCTCGGGTAGCAGAGCAAGTGTATGCTCTGTGTAAGAGCAGAGGGGAGCACGAACCTTCAAGCCAAAGGAGACAGTTATGATGTTCTAGTTTTGCATAAAATGGACAAGGATGGCTTGTTCTCATCAGGTTGTTCTCATGAGCCTAGATTTCACTTTTAGCAACCTTTTAGTGGGTGGCACTGGTGGAGTGGTTCAATTCTGAGTGCCACGCTCTTCAGTATATGCGAGAGAGACACTTCACGTTTCTTTTTCATGCAACAAGTTGGGCTTTAAGCTTCTGGCGATAATCAGGGGCAGCAAGAGGTCCATGTTGATCTAACAGCTGTCCTGTGTCTCTTCTGAGAAATGGATAGGAGATCTGGGCTGTGGGATGCCAACTGGGCCACCTTGAATTGAGCATCCCCAAGTAAACATGTATGTCAACCACATTTCATGGAGGAAGATGTCCCAACATCTAGGCTAGAACGTAGCTCAGAAGTAACTATCAAGTCTTAAAAACTGGAAGTAATAGAAAATCCATCTCATCCTATAGTA
Source organism: Mycteria americana (assembly GCF_035582795.1). Lineage (NCBI taxonomy): Eukaryota > Metazoa > Chordata > Aves > Ciconiiformes > Ciconiidae > Mycteria > Mycteria americana. The sequence goes on from NC_134365.1 coordinate 213,085,554, forward strand.
TGTTATTCCAGCTGTTAATTATTGTCAATCATGGGGACAGGAGTTGGCTGCTGGGAGATTGTACCCAGTGGCCCAAGCCTAGCCCCAAGGAAAGTTCTTCTATGACCACATCAAGTGGTTTGTAAGAATCACAAGGCTTTTGAACAGCCAGACAGCTAGCAGCTGGAAAACATTGTTAGCAGCTGCAGAACAGCAATGGCCCATGATATTAGCTGCCAAATCCTTTCTGAGTGTTGCCTAATCAGCTAGCTGAGGCTGTTCATGAGCAGAATTGGAGACTAAAGTAGGTAAGTCCTAACACAAAAGCTGTTTGCATAGAAGATGTATACTGAGTTGTTGGATGGCAAAGATAAGTTAGGTGATATTCAGAGTTCCTGGTTGTTGTTTTTTAATAGAAGAATTTTGTGGGTTACAGATTTGTGAGAAAATTACCAGTCTAAGCATCTGCACCTAAAGTGAGGCATTACGTGTGTCGCATGAGGTGACTAGCAATGCTTTTCCTTGGTGTCATGAATGTAGTGACATTTTTTTCTCCCCCAAAGCAATGACAGAAGCTGTGTTATAAGCACCAGCCAGAAAGAAAAGATACTAAAATCATTTGCTTTAGAGCCTAATAGCTTTCATGTAACACTTCGTTTTATGACTTAATTATCCATTGCTGTCAAGGTATCTTTGTGATACGAGGTTTAAATTAAGTTTGTATATGGTTGAAACTCATTTAGAACCAAACTCTGCAAGGAATTTTCCTCATTCCTCTGGGAGCTTGTATAAGGCAAAATTGCTGCATACTTCAAAAAAACACATGGGAGCAGGGTCAGTCCTCCTACCCTAAATCCACTTGACCGGTATGGAAATAGTAACCACCCACAACCTATACAGTTGTCAGTGTAAATGTTCTCTGTATCCTCTCTGGTTTCAAAAAGTACTCAAAAGTGTTTAATGAAAGCCAAGTGCCTGAGCACTTCTGAGGACTGGGGTCTTGCTTTCCTCTGCATGGTGCATTGTGATGTTACCTAAGGATATTACAGCTTTGTATTTTCCTTCACTATATACCATGTCTTTATGGCATAAAATAGTTTTTTAGATACATTATTGTTGGTGATCTCTAATATTGGAATATTTAAGGTATAATTAATTCCTCTTTTAGACAAATCACCATAAAAGATTGAATTTCTTTATTATTTTGATTTCCCTCTGCTAAACCAGTTTTGAAAGTCTTAAAATAGATTAAATTGTCCTTTTCTGCATGGATAGCTGAAACTTCCTGAACAATATTTGAAATGCAGGCATTTATTTCCAGTGTTTTCTCCAAAATAAAGGTATTTGCATCACCTCAAAAGTATCAAAAGACTTTGAAAGCTATTTGTAGGGGGGGTGTTGTGCCATACTTTTTAAGTTAAGAGGGAAAATAGAGCGATGGAAGTGGTTGGTGACCGTTTTTCCATCACATGGTACTAATACCAGAGCAAGGCCAAAGAAATGGTGGCAGAACTGGGCCATTTATTTTCTTGTGCTTGATCCCCAGTTATATTTTCAACTTGGATGAGGCAAATCATGTAGATGTAATGTTACCTTGTGAAGGTGTCATAAACCTGATGTACTGGGCTTTTGTGCACTGTGAAGGTGAAACTCTGTGATCTAAAGAATATACCAAGAGTATCTCCTGCCACTGCAGTTTTCAAGGGAAGCAGTTCTAGGATTTCAGCTAATCACTCCATCAGTAAGAGTTTGAAGTGTGTTGGAGAGATCCCACTCACTTGGCTCAAATCTAGGCAACTGGCACTTCGTTCAAGCTGGTGTAAGATAAAATCTGGCAGAATTGTGAATTGAAATCAGGCTTTCCATAAATTTTTAGTATAAGCTGCAAGAAAGACTAGAAAGTACCAAAATCCATTAGTTACAGTGGTACACTAGGCAATTCAATTGCTGTGCCAGCATTTCTGTGTGGGAAGGGCAGGGGCTGCTGTCCTGAAAGATCACAGCTGATCTGAAGAGTGTAAAAGCTATTGGTTACGTATTCCAGTTATGTCCAAGTGAAATGCTATGCTGCTTTCCCTCCAGAAAGAGCAAACTTTCTGTGAAGGGCAGTCATTACATGCCAGTCTCTCTGTCGACCCTGTTTTGTTTCAAGGAGGTGACATGAAATTTTGCTTCAGCTCACATATGTCAAACTTGCTGGTGAACTGAAGAAAAAGAAAAAACTCTAATGTAAGTTTGGTTTCTGAATGGCTTGAAAGGGAGCAGTGCTGCTGAATATTGAGTGGTCTGATGGGGAGGGTGGAAGGAAGGAGGGAAGGAGAGCAGGGAGGAGGAAAAGACAGATGTAGCTTTCTGTTTTGTGCACAGTCCACACATTACATGGAGAAAGATACCTTAATTCAAAAGAACAGGTTTACCTTATGGGATCAGCAGAGCAAAATAAAATGAGCCTGTTCAGCTGCATAAGGCTCTGATTGTAATGAGAGCCTCTGGGCACTGCTCTTCTGTGACAGACAAGCAATGCTGGTATTGACAGACAACTTGAGCTCCTTCTGTCTTGTGTTGGGGAAGAGGGCTTAAGGAATGTCTTGCTAATTTATTTGTGGATCACTGTGACCCCAGGAGAAAACAGGCTGTGAGTTTGGCGTCTTCAAGCCTTCTTTCACCCAGGGTGCCATTAGCACACACTTGAGCATCTAATTCCAAGCTCTAAGTGCAGCAGAAGGGCTGCCTCCTGGGGCTCAGCCCCTGCTTCCCTCTTGCAGAGTCAGCACAAGCAACACTTCTGAGATGGGGAACTTCTCTAGCTTTCCCTGCGCCATCTGCAGCAGTACTTTGCTGTTTCATAGAATCATAGAATCATAGAATGCTTTGGATTGGAAGGGAGCTTTACAGGTCATCTAGTCCAACCCCTCTGCAAGAGCAGAGGCATCTTTAACTAGATCAGGTTGCTCAGAGCCCCATCCAGCCTGACCTTGAATGTTTCCAGGGATGGGGCCTTCACTACCTCTCTGGGCAACCTGTTCCAGAGTTTCACCACCCTCATTGTAAAAAATTTCTTTCTTAAATCCAGTCTAAATCTGCCCTCCCTTAGTTTAAAACCATTGCTCCTTGTCCTGTCACAACAGGCCTTGCTAAAAAGTCTGTCCCTGTCTTTCCTATAGGCCCCCTTTAAGTACTGGAAGGCTGCTATAAGGTCTCCCCACAGCCTTCTCTTCTCCAGGCTGAACAACCCCAACTCTCTCAGCCTTTCCTCATAGGAGAGGTGCTCCAGCCCTTGGATCATTTTCATGGCCCTCTTCTGGACCCGCTCCAGCAGCTCCATGTCTTTCCTGTGCTGAGGGCTCCAGAGCTGGACGCAGTACTGCAGGTGGGGTCTCACCGGAGCAGAGTAGAGGGGCAGAATCACCTCCCTCGACCTGCTGGCCACACTGTTTTTGATGCAGCCCAGGATACAGTTGGCCTTCTGGGCTGTGAGCGCACATTGTTGGCTCATGTCCAGCTTTTCATCCATTAGTACCCCCAAGTCCTTTTCCGCAGGGCTCTTCTCAATCACATCATCCCCCAGCCTGTATTGAAACTGAAGATTGCCCCGACCCAGGTGTAGGACCCTGCACTTGGCCTTGTTGAACCTCATGAGGTTCACAAGGCCCACTTTTCCAGCTTGTCCAGCTCCCTCTGGATGACATCCCGTCCTTCTGGCGTGTCAACTGCACCACTCAGCTTGGTGTCATCTGCAAACTTGCTGAGGGTGCACTTGATCCCACTGTCTATGTCATTGATGAAGATATTAAACATTACTGGTCCCAATACGGACCCCTGAGGGACACCACTTGTCACTGATCTCCATCTGGACATTGAGCTGTTGACCGCTACCCTCTGGATGTGACCATCCAACCAATTCCTCATCCACTGAACAGTCCACCCGTCAAATCCATATCTCTCCCATTTAGAGAGAAGGATGTTGTAGGGGACCCTGTCAAAGGCTTTACAGAAGTCCAGATAGATGACATAGATTGCTTTTGCTTTGTCCACTGATGTGGTAACTCCATCATAGAAAGCCACTAGGTTGGTCAGGCAGCACTTGCCCTTGGTAAAGCCATGTTGGCTGTCTCGAATCACCTCCCTGTCCTCCATGTGCCTTCGCATAGCTTCTAGGAGGATCTTTTCCATGATCTTCCCAGGCACAGAGGTGAGGCTGACAGGTCGGTAGTTCCCAGAGTCATCCCTTCTGCCCTTTTTAAAAATGGGCACAATGTTTCCCTTTTTCCAGTCACCAGGGACTTCACCTCACTGCCATGACTTTTCAAATATCATGGAGATTGGCTTGGCAACTACATCAGCCAATTCCCTCAGGACTCTGGGATGCATCTTATCAAGTCCCATAGACCTCAGGGGGTTCAGGTTCCTCAGGTGGTCATGAACCTGATCTTCCCTTACAGTGGGAGGGGCTTTATCCCCCTGGTCCCCAACATGTTGTCCATTGACTCAGGAGGGGTGAGGAGAGCGGTTGCCAGGCAAGACTGAAGCAAAAAGTTGTTGAGTACCTCAGCCTTCTCCTCGTCTGTTGATACTGGGTCACCATTCTTGTTCATCAGTGGAGGTACGCTTTCTTTAACTTTCCTGTTCTGGTTGACATACCTGTAGAAGCCCTTCTTGTTATTCTTTGCATCCCTTGGCAAGTTCAGCTCCAGCTGTGCCTTGGCCTTCCTGACCCCATCCCTACACAAGCAGGCAGCATCCCTATGCTCTTCCCAGGTTACCTGTCCCTGCTTCCACTGCCTGTGCAGTTCCCTCCTGCTCTTCAGTTTGACCAGCATGTCTTGAGTCAGCCATGATGGTTTCTTCCCTTCCTTGCCTGATTTCCTACATCTGGGGATTGAGAGCTCTTGCGCTTTATGGAAAGCACCCTTAAAGATCTGCCAGCTCTGTTCTGCTCCCCTGTCCCTGAGGACCATTTCCCAGGGGGTCCTACTGACTAACTCCTTGAAGAGCTGGAAGTTTGCTTTCCTAAAATTTAGTGTCCTGACTATACTCTTCACCTATCCCATATCCCTCAGGACTGTGAACTCCACCAATGCGTGATCACTTCAGCCTAGGCTGCCTCCTATCTTGACGTCACTGATGAGGTCACTTGCATTGGTGACCATCAGGTCCAGTATTGCATCCCCTCAGGTAGAGGTGTCTATTACCTGAATTAAGAAGTTATCCTCAATGCACTCCAGGAGTCTCCTGGATTGCCTACAGCTTGCTGTGCTACTTTTCCAGCAGATGTCGGGGTGGTTGAAGTCCCCCAGTAGGACAAGAGCTTGCGAGCATGAAGCCTCCTGTAGCTGGAGGAAGAAGGCTTCATCAGTAGGCTCTCCTTGATCGGGCGGCCTGTAGTAGACACCAACCACAAGGTTCCCTTTGTTGCCTTGGTCTCTGATTCTTACCTATAACTTTCAACCTGCTCGTGGCTATTCTTCAGGGACAGCTCTTCACACTCTATCCATTTCTTGATATAGAGGGCAACACCTCTGCCCCTCCTTCTCCGCCTGTCCCTTCTGAACAGCGTGTAGCCATTGATAGCCACACTCCAGTCATGGGATTCGTCCCACCAGGTTTCAGTAATGGCAATCAGGTCATAGCTTTCTAGCAGCGTGGTAGCTTCCAACTCCTCCTGTTTGTTGCCCATGCTGCGTGCATTCATGTAGAGACACTTCATCTGGGCTGTTAGCTGTGTCACCTTCCTAGTGGAACACCCCTTGTTTCCCTCAGGGTGTTCCACGGCAGTTTCCTTGTTGGCTCCTACTACCTCAGGAGCCCCCAGCTCATCTCCACAAGGCTTTGACTGTGGTGCAATGTCCCCAGCATGTCCCTGGGCAACAGGTTGAGGGCTCATACTAGCACCCTGTCCCTCTAACCATTGTGTGTCCTCCCGCGGCTTGCCGCAGGCAAGCCTGATATGTTCCCCCTCCCCCTTCACATCTAGTTTAAAGCCCTGTCAATGAGACCCACAAGCTCCTGGGCAAAGACCCCCTTTCCCTTTTGAGAAAGGTAGCTCCCATTTGATGCCATCAAGCCTGGTGCCATGTAGGCCACCCCATTGTCAATAAACCCAAAATTGTGACGTTGACACCAGCCACGGAGCCATGTATTAATAGACTGGGTCTGCCTTTTCCTTCCAATGTCACTGCCCACAGCTGGAAGGAGGGAGGAAAACATCACCACATTACTAGATGGCATTAACTAGCTGTGTAGTGGTTGATGGTTAACTTTTTTTTCTTGGTGCAGATTTGCACTACAGTTGAGAAATCCACTTTAAGGGATCGGTGCAAACAGTAATTATCAAAATTTGGGTTAGCTCTCTCAAGTCATTAGATAGCAAAATAGAGCAGGTTGGCTGCGAGCAACTCTAAAGAGCACCACTGGAGCTTAAGAAATCCATTTACCTCTGCATTGGCTATGCCAGCTGTACATGGTCAGATGAACCCTCCTCACTGAATTAACTTTGTTGTTAGTTATTTGGCCCTGCACTCGGATTCTGGCACCAGTGAATAGCATCTGCACTGTGTGAAAATGTTTTGGCAATTAAGAGCCAATTAAATTTGGCTCATTCCCCTGTTCCATCCTTCTTATGATGCCCAAGACTCGTGACTGAAATATTTAGCATCTATTAAAAAAAAAAAGGGTGTCTTGATTTTGCTGAGTCTGGGGGTCTGTTTTTCTCTGCACTTCAAGATCCCTTGGAGGATGAAAGTTCAAGGGACATTGCACCATAAAACTTGTTCACAGAAAAAAAATATATCAAAAGTGCTTCTAAATCATGTATGGTTTTATTATCATTGGGTCACTGGTAGTAAAAAAAACCCTGTGCACTCAAATATTTGAACCGTCATGTAAGGTCAACCAAACTGATGAAATAAAATTAACAAGGAAATAATGGGGCTGGTGCCTTTATCCACAGTCATCTTTACCCTTTCTTTCACTTGTTTGTCTTGACAAGACTTCTCCAATATGATACGAAGCTATTGCTTACCCTTTTTTAAACTGTGTATCAGTCAGGTCTGCAGATAAAAGCCATCAGTTAGAGAGATGAAACTGTAAAACAATTAATCTCTAGGAACACTCCTTTGTGTAATGTTGTCCTTCCTTTCCTTTTATTTGCTCATTAAGGACTGTGATCCATATATTGATGGGGTTTATGACCACCATTATAGATGTATCTGTGGGCCTCACAGCCTTTTAATGAAGTCAGTGTTGCAATGCTCTTCTGTGTTTGAGAAATATAACTGTTCCTGTGTAACAGGTAGATGGTGTCACACGGTGTCAAACTGACTTGCCCAAGTTCTCCTAAGGAAGGTATGGCAGAGAGCGGGTTGGATCCCAGCACAGCACCTGAGCTGCTGCATTTATCCTTCCTCTTTGTGCTCTTTGTAAAGTTCCTACTCCAAGGGGGAAAGTACCTTTTGATTAGGGACCTTTGGGCACTTTCACAATAGGTGTAGCAGTGACAACGTTAGAAACATGTGGCGGTGGTTTAGCAAATAGTTGATAAATGCAACCATTAGGAAAAACATAAATGCACTTTCAGAACCTCAGAAAGGAACAACCAGAAAGTATTCACCTGTCAATGCAATATTTACTTTACAGTTTGTTTAAATTACAATTGCTAAGAGAACCCTTAAACAGAAAGAAAGTAAGTGGTATGTAGAACACCTAAACCACTGATCACAGCTGATGGATACAGAGTGAGCTCTTCAAAAAATGAGGTTTTGTAGATACACAAAACCCAGAGAACTGGGATTTCATCCATTGTACACTGCCCATGTCCTGGTGTATTTACTTGCAAATATAGGTATCACAGCAGGATAAATAGTAAAAAGTAGACTTGGTATATATATCCACTTGTATAGTGGATGTCTGCTTGACAATGTACCTTTCAGTCCTGTAGAACTAAATTCTAGTATTGTGGAATTCAGTGGCATTTTTGCCATTTGATTTGTCCTGGAATCAGATTTTTTTTTTCCATAGAAAATTTAGCAAAGTATTGTCTAAATAAGAATACAGCACAGTGTATTAAAAATAAAAAATGAAAAAATGAAAAAGTCAGTGCTGACAGGTGGCAAGCAGCAAATAGTTCTTAAGCAGACAGTTTTAAAAAGGGGTGAGGTATCAAATATGCAGTAATTCATCTTGAGACTTGTTCTTTTCAATATATCAAGTAATGAATGACAAGGAGGGAGATGTAAACACCAAGTTAATTAAATCCTCCAATGATATTGGGCCAGGGAGGATAGTATATTTCAGAGCAGATGGATTGAAATTTCTGAATGATCTGGCAAATTTCAGGAGGCAGGTGGAAGAAAAGGAAGATGAGTTGGAATAGGCAGAAATGTCAGACAGTTCACCAAGAAAGAAATTACCATCATCAAAGAAGAAACAGTGACATGGGGTGGGGGAAATGTTAGGATCATACTTAGCACTTTATGACAGCCTTTTGTCTGCGTGTATCAGAGTATTAATCCTATTAAATTAAGCATTCCTGATCTAGTGGAGCGGAGGTCTGAGAAAGTGTTGCTACCTGGTTTCGCCAAAAGGAAGAGCATAGCTGAGGATGTAAATGACATTCTGGAAATGACAGTAGATCAGCATGAAGGAGATGGGATTAAAAGGCTGGACTTCTCTTCCTCTCTGACCGATCAAAACTGGCATTTGAGGTCAGACCTGAGACACAGTCCTATGATCTGCATTTCACAATGACAACGAACATGACGGGGATCAGCTTCACCAGCGTGGAGCTTCAGGACACTGATTTTACGCAAGAAGTCTCACGAGTCAAGATTTGCTGTGTCCGTCTGCAATGACAAGACCAGTCACACACAGTGTGGTTTCTCTGTATATACACAGAGAAGACTTCAGGGGGCCTGGTCAATAAGAACTGGTGTTGGACCTGCAGGGAAAGCCCCTTTGGCTTAGACCCTGCCTCTGTGCCAGATGTACTGGCTATGATGTCCAGCCTCTGTTCTCTTCAGTGCCTTACAGTCACCTTGCCCTACAGCAGTGTTTCGCACCCAGTGGGTTGTAACCCTCAGGATTTTTATGAAAAGTAAGGGTGGAAAGGGTTATGAGAGGAATTATATATTTGAAGTACTTAAACACTGATCCCCTCTCTTTCTGTCTCTCACCAAGTCACTTGCTCATCTGTCTTGTTTGGGGTCACCTGTTCTCTCTCAGCTTCTTAAAACTCATAGAAATGCTAAAAATAAGACTCTGTTATCATGGATATTCTTACTGCACATAGAAAGGTAAGCACTTGAAGGAATTTAAGAATTCAAGGGATGAAAATGTCTTTATTTTGAATAACCCAAGAGGCCAGGGGGCTGTACAGAAGCATCTTTGTATATCTAGAAAGGTAGTAATAATGACACTACTACCTATGAATAATGATGCCATCATATAGAGCTTTGGCAGGACTGAAATTGGAACAGTGCAGACAATAATGGGCCCTTCACTGAAAAAGACAGAACTTGAAATAAGAAGTTGGAGCATATTCAGAGAAAAACAATGAAGAGGTCAAGATGGTCAGGGATGGATTGAGCTCATGTATGCTGTAATGCAGTGTATTCTCTGGTAGCTTGTGCAGCATATAGCTGCTTGAGCCAGCTATATGCAGACTCATCTATAGGCTTATGGCGACTTCAGAAATTCCTTCTCCAAGTTGGATGATCTCATCCTTAATCTGCCATTTTACTGCAACTATGTATGGTTTACTCTAGCATTCGGCAGGTATTCTTTCTTTCTATTTTGGTCTTGCCAGTTTTCTATATCCCTTTCCAGATAAGAGGCTGTCTGCCTAAGGAAATGATCTTGTCTGACCATCACTGGACATCTGGAACCCATTTGCAGTTGCCTTCTCATTATCTTGCAGATGTCACTCCTCAACTGTCTGAGCAATTTTTAGAGAATTTCTTTCTAGGCTTCCTGGCAGCTAAGTTCAAGCAAAGATATTTTACAAACTCCCAAACTAGTAATTATTTGCTTCATGAAGCTGCCCTGAAGTGAACCTACTCCTATAGGCACATTCACTGGCCTGTATAGGATGTGAGACTCATGGAGAGCATCTTTCCTAAAAGGAGGTGTAGCTGTGAGACACATTTCCTTACAAAGAGAGTTTTCCAGAGAAAAGATGGGCTTGTGACTGGACTAAGTCACTTTGCTTACCCAAATGTACACCTTAAGGCAGAAAAGAGTCAGCAATGAGACATGGCAAATTTTTCTTGGGGATTTATTACGTTTTAGGTAGCATATTTGTGCTTAGGTTTACTATATATTGAGGATCCCATTTTATTGCAGGATTGACTACTTCATTCCAGCTGCAGAATTTGTTGTGCAATTTGTTCTTCTTTGTTTTTTTCTTCTTATTCTCTTCATTTTGAATTCTTCATCTCTACTTAGTCTAGTCCAAAGAGCCTGAAAGGGTTGCCTTTGGAGTGGATCGTGATATGCCTGGCCTTGTCTTCAGATTGATCTGCTGCCAACTACATCTTCCAACACTCTAGTCAGCTTCTTCTCTCCTCCCCTTTTGCTTCTGTGGATACCTAGCTAGGATTTTAATTTCTGCACTTAGCATGCTTGGGATTTGTTAGCAGGTGCCAACTTTACTTTCCCCAGCCCTAAGGCGTATTGGAACTTGACTGGGAAAGCTTACTGGCAGTGTGGATGTCTAATTAGAGTGGTCGTCTTCTTCCCCCAGTCTACTCTATCAAAAAAAGTATTTTGACCTTTGGTATAATATGCCCCCCGAGTATATTTGTAAGTGCAAAGCAGCTGCCAGGTGTGGGGGACTACTACATCTCATATATGTACTGTGAGGCTTTCCTGAATCCTAAACTCACATGTAGACTTTTTACTTAACTTGAAAATACCCAAACCCTGGCTGAGGGAACTGCATTAGACCTCCAGTGCTGCTTAATATGTAATAATTAGAGGTGTGAAAAACTTGAATCAGCATCTGAAATCTGCAGTCCAGTTGCATCAGTATGTTTCAGTATGCTTCAGTTGCTTCAGGTTTCCCATAGTACCCTGGGGTACTGATGCTGCAAGTATTTCCACTCACATGAGGATGTGGGATATCCTCTTAGTGAGTATAATCTACTAAGTGAGGAAGAGGGCTCAGTGCTAATATCAGCACTGCTTGTGAGAAGTACCCATGCCGTCTGCTAGGTGGCAACTCTGAGATGACCACCAAAGGGAACAAATAGTATAGACAAGAAAAAGCTTCCTGTAAATATTGAAAGAGACGAAAGGTCAAATATGGATGTGGATTACTCTAAAGCAGAAATACCGTTTGCTGCGAGATGGACAGATAACTACTGTGCCAGTGAATGAGTTGTGGAGAAACATGGCCAAGACGCTCAACCTACTTGTAGTTGCTGACCTGCAGCATCTTATCACTTAATGATGTAACAATCTAAATTTTCAAAAGGCAAGTTACAATAGGTGGTGCAGTCATTACAAATACTCTTTCTTTTACTTTATTAGCTGAGGCAAAATTGGTAGGAGACAAGTTTACAGAGAGGCAAGGCACTTCACAAAATAGATACTGTAATTGGTAAGGAAATAAGTGGAAAATTGGATTTCTTGTTATAATAAAATTAAATCATGTGTGATCTTTAATCAAAGGAATAAGTTTTGGAAACATTTTATAAAAATGACAGTAAAAAGGCTGCCATGGAGAAGAATTAATACAACATTAATTAAGAATATTGACCCAAGAATTTGGTACAGAAAGTACGTGTACTTTCAGAGAACAAAGTTGTCTGAATACATAATTGTACTTGATTGTAGTTCTCATAGTGGTTTTACAGACCTTTTTAATGAAGTGGATGGTCTAAACTGTTGCTTCTCTCCTGTACCCAGCAATGAGTAATAAGAAATATGTGCTCTCCGTAAATACTTTAGGCAATATTTAGACAGAAGAAAATGAACATGGTCTGAGAGATTACCTTCAGATTGCTCTAGGAGTCCTGAACAAGGAAGAACCATGCTTACAAGGTGTCCATCAGTTGTGCAAGTCTGTTTTCTGTTGTCTTCAGTGGAAGTTCTGTCTCTACGCTTTTTTTAAATTTTCATTCATAGTTATTAGGTTCTTTTCTCCTCCTCCACCATCCTCCTCACTCCTCTGTTAGAAGTCCAGGTCCCCATAGGTAGTTGTACAACTTTTACTGCTGTAGTGTTCCAGCTTACTCCAGTAAGATCTTCTTCTCCTTGAACCTGTACTGTGTCTCACAGAAAACCATGGATCTCAGTTCAGGGTTTACAAAAGGAGCCTTATCCATGAAAATGCAGGTGCCTGTTCTGCTTTTCCACTTTCTTGCCCTTGTCACCATGCCTTCAACATATTTTCTCTTGCTAAGGATGTTGTAGAAATAGAAATTCTTCTTCAGTCATCTCTGGGCCCTTGAGAGTATAGTAAGCTGAAAAACAGGTAATTTCATTTTGGTTTGCCCAGCCAGGGAGAAATAAATGGGACTGAGATGTACTAAAACCAATGGCTTTTCTAGAACTTTAAAAATAATGATAATTTGACATGTTTCTATGAGAAGAAAATCTCATGCTAATTGATGCTATAGGTTTTTGAGCCATCTATGTTGTTATAATTGGATGTTTCACCAACTGATAAAAGAAGCAACTTTTGTAGAAGAGAGAAGGAAACTTGTACAAGCTCTAGTACATCTTGTAAGAATAAGTTTGAAGTTGAAAAGAAAAAATATGAATAATCAATCAGAAATTAAACTCAAGCTGTTAAAAAAAGGAGAGGATGCCTAATGAAATCTGAATTAGAATCATAACACTTTGCAATCTTGTGCAAAATAGTTTATAAAGTTAATTGGACCCACTGGGTTTTGCAAGCTTACTTGTCTAAGGGGCTGCTGCTGAAAACATCATCCTTCACAATGTCAGGGCAACACATGGGAATCTCTGAACTCACATGCCAGATGTCGCATTTTGTTACACTTTTAAACCTTGAAAGCTATTGTAGTTTTGGAAATCCGTACAAACCAAGGATGATGTGCTTTGTTCAGTGGTGGTTCTTCGTCTGTAAAAGGCTGTGGTACTGAAATGCTGTCAATAATCACGAGCCCTCTAGAAAAATAGTGTCAGAGTGTACACGTATTAACTGAGGTTTAAATAATGACATGAAGTGTCATATGTTGACTTCAAAAGATGAAGCAGCTGTCTTGATTTTTGCTGCAGAAAATATTTTAAAATCTTCAATAGTAGTAAGTGCAGCTTCTTTGAAAAATAAAATCATGTATTTATTGTAGCTAGGTTTTTACTGAAAACTGTGAATTCACCCTTGGACTCCAAAGTGGCCTGGAACACTTCTGTAGTCAGTTTTGCTTTCTGCAAGCCTACCATATGAAAGATTGCCTCTGATATAAGTTTCAAATTTGGATGGTTTCCAGTAATTCTTCATTTATCTGTATTATCCTAGTGCCCTGAAGAACCAGTCATTCATCAGGAAGCCATCCTGATACATGCAATCACACAGCACAGAGACTGACCAAACCAACTTAAACTAGAAGAACAGGAGACAACAGATGGATAAAATCAGACAGCAAAATTCAGGGAAACAGTGAGACAGTACTGGACCAGAATATGACTGAGCTATGGCGAGCACATCGGCAGCCTAACTACTGCCAACTTCTGGTTTGGTTTTTTTTTTTTTAGATATTAGAGGAAAGAGGAGTCTTACGAAGGAATTTGAAGGGAGATAATGAAATAGCTCTGCAGATGTTTGCAGAGATTTCCTCCCAGGCATGAAGGGCAGTGTGGGAGGAACATGAAGGCACTTGTTTGAATATTTATCACGTGGGGGTGGAGGCTGGTATTGTGGGTTATCAGAGGGAGGTGATGGCATCTCTCTGGTGCATAAGAGTTACAGCAGCAGAAGAGCATAAGGAGACCGTTGTAGCCATCAGACAGTCGGTTCCTTGGAGTTCTCTGGCTGTATCCATCATGGCAGTACTGAGCTGTGGTTTTAGTAGGACAAGTTAAAGAGAAGAACAAGTGTGGGAGGAGGGTTGTTTACTTGGGTTTATTTCGGTTTTGGAGAACTTTATCCAAAACCTATTGAAGTCAATGACATGGGCTTTTCATAGGCTATCAGGGGAGGGATTCGGCTCCAGCTGAAGACATCAAAATGTAGGTGTTTGTGTGTGAGCTAGGTATCCGAGCTCCAGTTTTCTCAGTGGAGACCTAGGTCTGGATTCGGATACCTCAGGCTAGGTGTCCAATGCCATTTCAGTTCTGCTTGGCCTTCAGCTGTTCCAGAGGGACACCGATCTCTAAGGTCCTGTTAATTGGGTCAGCACAGTCTGTAGACATAGAGAGCAATTCATCACATCCTGAATCTCTCTCTAGGCTCCATTAACTCTATTGACTGCATCTCTTTTGACTGTATCAGCGACTTACTCAGTATGCTCACACAAAGATACCTACCTACACCTGGGTCTTAGTAACAAACTGAATATTGCTCCAAGGATATAAAATATTGTACTGCTGGGTGAAATCCTTACTCTGTTGACATTGGTAAGAGTTTTGCTACAAACTTCAGTCAGACTAGAACTTCACTTTCTGTGATCTATTCAGTACTTTGTATCCAAGCATTTTGTTCACCTTGCAAATGCTGATACTTCTTTAATTAAAATTTCCTACAAGCTCTTGAATTAACTCCCCTATCCATCTGTTATTCCACTGATATCCCTGATAATGTCTCACAGTAGCTCTCAAAGAGCCTGGGAAAAAAGCTACAATATAATATCAGCATTTACAGTTGGGTAGTTGTCCTGGTTTCAGTTGAGATAGAGTTAATTTTCTTTATAGTGGCTGGTATGGGGCTATGTTTTGGATTTGTGCTGAAAACAGTGTTGATAATACAGAGATGTTTTAGTTGTTGCTGCACCAGTCAAGGACTTTTCAGCTTCCCGTGCTCTGCCAGGTGCAGAAGAAGCTGGGAGGGAACACAGCCAGGATAGCTGATCCAAACTGACCAAAGGGCTATTCCATACCACATGACATCATGCTCAGTATATAAAGCTGGGGAAGAAGAAGGAAGGGGGGACGTTTGGAGTGATGGCGTTTGTCTTCCCAAGTAACCGTTACGCGTGATGGAGCCCTGCTTTCCTGGAGATGGCTGAACACCTGCCTGCCCATGGGAAGGAGTGAATGAATTCCTTGTTTTGCTTTGCTTGCGTGCGCGGCTTTTGCTTTCCCTATTAAACTGTTTTTATCTCAACCCTCAAGTTTTCTTACTTTTGCTCTTCCGATTCTCTCCCCCATCCCACCAAGGGGGAGTGAGCGAGCGGCCGTGTGGTGCTTAGTTGCCGGCTGGGGCTAAACCATGACAGTAGTGAAGTACAAGATAAGCATTAAACTTTTCTAAGGGCACCTACACTCTGCAGTAAAGCATGGCACTGAGGTCCAAGTCTGACAGAGATGTGGGCAGGTGTCTCCGCACATCATTATGCGGTTCCTTATGGAAGATAATAACTTTGGTCTCAAAAGCAGTACAGCTGCCTGTGTCCCTGAGAAAGTGTCCCTTGCTTTAGGGACAGCCCCATGTTAGTGCAGTTGCATTGCCCAGCGCTGGAACAAACTGTCTTGGTGCTTGCTGGGATATTTCTGTACTGTGGTACTGCAGAATGTAAGTGTGCTTTAAATAGAAAATATGTTCACCAGCTATCTGTAAGATGCTTTTTAATAATGTGCTCTGCTATTTTTTGTGATATATTCTGCTTTGAGGAGCTTTTTTTCTGTTTGTGAGCTAGGAAATTGTGCCAGAATAACTGAGAGCACTCCTAAGACTGGAAATGAACACATGTGAAAAGAACAACTCGTTATTTGAATAAGTTTGCCTGAAGGGCGAATTTCTAAACTTTTAGTAAAATTCCATTCCCTTCCTTCATGTTAATTAAATTAAAGCTGGGAGGATAGGAGAGCATAGCATGGTAGTGTGATATATTTGGGGCACAACTCAAGAAACAAAAAGTCATCTTACCCCCCCTTGACTTGTCTGTTTTTTTATTGAATGCTGTGAGATTTCATTTGCAATAATGAAGTGCTTTTATGCAAAACTTTTCAGTACTACCAAAGGAAAGAAGGAACATGTTGACAGGAAGTGAAAGTTGCATAATCTCTGCAAAAGGCTGTGACTGAATCGCTGCTCTGTTCATCACTGCGCTGTTTGATACGGCATCAGGAGAGGTTTTTTCTTCCACTGACTTGAATAAAAGAAGGATCAATCCCTAACTGACCACTTCCATCAAGGCATCAGGGTCACATTTCTTTTAGTTATAAATTACCCCCAATAAAAGGGGATTAAATAGTGCATGTTTATGACATCCAACAAAATCTTCCAGGGAGATCATGTTATCCTTGGAATCAGTCTTTTCAGGCAGTCTTGTGGAGTGGGTTAACACAGTAGCAATATTTCTCTAGCTTTTTCCCCATTTCTCTTTCTCACACTTGGAAGCGGTGACTTCTGGCTGTTCTGTGCTCGGCCACATGCAGGCACAGCAGGAGGCTCTTGGCTCCTCTGACTGCATTTGCTGTCCAAACAACTGTTCCTTACTCCCTCAGAGGAAGACACAGTGGGCAGATAGAAATATTTTGCAGGCCAGATGGGGCTAATGGGCCACAAACTGGAGCAATCTGACCAAAATACATATTTAATTGAAGGTTGTTTCTTGAATTTCTGGCATGGAATTACGCACCATGCTGGACTGGTTTGCGGTGACCAGATCTAGTTTTGCATGTTTCAACTCCTGATCGTGTCAGGGATATTCAGCGGCATTCTGACTTCCCAAGGATTGCTTAGTCCCTTCTGAGGTCAGACATACGTACCTACATACTTCAGATAGTCCTCAAGTAGGCTTAAGTGCAATTCTGCTAAGTGGCAGCCCTACAGTATATGACTATTGTCACATCCACTGTGGTAATTTCTGGAAAAATCTCCTTTGCTAGTTTGCTTTTGTTTTGTTTGCTTGTGTTTTTCCCCAAAAATGTTGGCTTTAAGTCTGTATATCCAAATGAAAGCTAGTGCTGCATGTGCAAAATGCAAGGAATTTCCCTCAGGCCTGTCCTTATGCCCTTCGTGCCTTTAGGAGCGATTCTCCAGATTTCACCAGCTAGGCAGGATCTGATTAGGGTAACATATGTATAAGAGGTATGCCAGGAATGACAGTGGACTTCAGTTGCTGGTCTTTGTTATCCAGTAATTTTTTTTTCTTTTTGCCCTGCACTGGTATCCCAAAATTAGATCTCTGTTGAGATATACATCTGAGACCCATAACATTTGTGGACTTCTCTCAAAATGTCCCCTGAACTAGATTCATTTCAGAGTAATGACCTGCTTCTCTAGATTTCTCCTGCTGCTTATTTCAATAAGAGATGCTCCTTTGCCTCCTCAGTCAAATGATAGTGCAACATTTAGAAGATCTCTTAAAGCAGCTGCTGCTGCACTCTACACCAGCAGTGGTATCATTTCATTAGTGGAAAATAAATCCTTGTTAAGCAAATGGGGTATAAAGTGTTATGTAACAGGAAACATTTAATGAGAAGATACTTAAAGTTCTGTTTATATTGCATGCCCATGTCCAATTAAGTTTTTTTTGTGCAAAATGTGTGCAAAAGAATTGTGCAAAAGAATTTATCTGTCCTAAGTAAGGAGTGAGTTTGTTTTTCTAGTATTCTCTTCATGCTGGTACTAACATACCTGACATTGAAAAGCTTTGAGATTCTCCAAGAGAACATTTGTAGAATACTGCAGTGACTTCAGAATACAAAGACAGAAATAAGAATAAGCATATTTGGGTTGCAGATTGATTAGTTATGAGTATCAGTGAGGAATTTCGGTTATTTAAAAATGCCTGCTGCCAGCACTTCCAATGCTTTCTGATGATGGCTGTGGCTGGCCCAGTGTCTTCTCCCTTTCTCTCCAGCTAGGACTCCAAGAGCCAAGAAAGGAATTTATAAGACAGGGCATAGTTAAGGATCAGCCTGTTTGCTTGCAGATTCATCAGAAAGTAGGTACTTATCTGTGCTCAGATAAGACACTGTAGAAGAAGGAGCCTAACATATGAGGCACCAAGATGTCAGCAATAGCAGAGGTCTGGAAGAAATTTCCTAGAAAGGACCATATTGGCCAAAGACACCCAAACAAGATGTTGTCTTGACTGGTAAGATTCCAAGGGTCAGACCACAAAACTAAAAGAAATGAGATCAGTCTGAGATCTTCAGTTATGGCTGAGATCCAGACCTCAAAAGGAAAGAGTCAGATGAGGGTTGGAAGACTTTGTCTGGGAAAAGGGACATCTCCTCTGCCTGTAATTCTCTGGCTGATGGTATAAAGAAGCAGCTTATGCCCTTTTATTAGACAAATAGTATACCTAGCTTAGTTGCATAATGGTACCAGTATGTGTGTGTGTATAAAAATATATATGTCGAAGCCTTTGTGTGGACTCAGGCCAAAGGTTAATGTCAGTCAGCCTAGCTGGGAGCAAATACCTAGTCACTGAGCTGCTGAATGCAGTGCCGGTCCCACCACACTTTCCTATATTCACTGATTACCTAAAATGTGGTGATCCAGTGAGCCACTCATACACAGAATGGACCTTGACTAAGTGTGCTGTTCAAGTTCTCTTCATAATAGTTTCTAAAGGTGAATCTATTACTGAAGTAAGATATGCAGTTGGTATTCCATAAGTAGAATAGGGGGTAAGCGACTCTTATTAGACATACTACAGCCAAAAAATTTTGAGCTATCTGTGGATGACCTTGGTCAGACTTTCAGCAGTGTAGGAAAGATTTGGAGGTCAGACTTTTGAAGATGCCTAACAGCCCATTTTTAAATTACAGTCAACTGACTTTCCAGCAGTATCTGAAATATTAAAAATGGGTTGGGAACAAGACTCAGTCTCCTAAATGTTCTTTAAAAACAGGCAGACAAAACTGTTGTAAGAAGGAGAGGCATGAATCAAAGAGGTAGACTCAGTGGTTTTTCCACCTCTTCAGATATCCTGTATGATTGGGATAGGTCACATTCCCAAGGGTGTGGATGTGAAGTGAAGGAGTAGATAGATGTTAATTTGTTCCTCTTGCTCACTGCAGGATGGATATGTCACCTCTTCTTTATTCCGTGGAGGCCCTTGAAAAGCATTATGAGAAGCCACGAAAAATACATTTTTGTACCCCTTTATCCATCTCAGCTGTTTCTAATGCTCAAGATGTGAACCTCCTAGGCAGGGCTAGCCATACTCTCTTCCTGCTTATGACTCACCAAGTTGTTATTTTCTCCAGTGCAGCACCTTCTTTGCCCTCTAATACCAGACACAAAGGGCAGCCATAATTTAGTCACCTCCACCTGTTTGATTAAAAAATGGCTTGTCTAATCATGGAATGTGCCAAGAGATTTCATATAACAGTTTTTCATACCACTTGTATGTTTGTTTCTCTCCACATAAAGCTTTCCAGAAGAAAGGTTTTCATATTCTGCATTCCAAGACCAATAAAAAATTGAAACAAATTATTTGTAAGATGTTAATTACAGCCCACTTTTCTTTTCCTCTCTTTGATTTTAGCAGCTTTGTCTGAAAGTGTCCTTTTTGATTTTTCTGCAGACTGTATGTGGATGGACCTTTTGGAAGTCCCTTTGAGGAATCCCTGAACTACGAGGTCAGCCTCTGCATAGCTGGAGGTATTGGAGTTACACCATTTGCATCGGTACTCAACACACTCCTGTAAGTGAGCTCAAGCCTTTTAAAGGCATTTCCCCCCAATTTACCATAGTAGTGTATGTCAGAAAGACTTTCAGACTATTTAAAAACTTCCATTAGCATAACATAAATGAATGATTCCTTGGAGAGAGGTAGAGGACTGGGATGTCCCCTGAAGAGCATAAATCATCTCATACAGGCTTTGTAACCCAAAGAGTTGTGGCAGTTGTGCCAGTAATGCACCTGAGCTGGGACAGTGTCACTAACCTTTATATCCTGCCACCAGCCTAGCCTGTGATTAATGTAGTCACAGCCCTTCAGCTAGACTTGTTCCCCTAGTCCCAGCTTAGATGAGGCCATGGACTATATAGTGAGTTTTTGAGAGTCAGGAAGCTGTGACAGTCTTTCCGATGGAAATGCAGGGCCAGGTCTCCTGGTCTGACTTCTGTAAATGTGTAAGCTTAAAGTTTTAAAGGAAAAGGATCAGCTTGGATTCAGATAGCATTTGGATGTTTAACTCCATTTGAAAAGTTTACATTTTAGGTATGCCTTTTTCTTTACTTTTTTTTTTCTTGTTTGTCTCTTTTTTTTTTTTTTTAATTTAAAACCTTTGACATTCTATTCAGACCAAACCTTTCACCTCTTGTTTCTCTGTCACACTGGCAACATGGTTCCCACCAAATCTTACACTGTGTGAAATAGGCTTGCTTTTATGATTGCTATTGATTTTTTTATTATTTTATTTGCCAGATTATTGGCTAAGAGCTCCAGTCACAGGTTAAGCACCCCTGTTTCATAGGCACTGTATAAACAGCCAACCAAAGCAGCAAACCTTCCCTGAAGTGTTGAAAGTCTAGCTGGCTTTGGGAGGGTTTCACAATGCACAACTGAAGCATTTGTTCTGAGATAAACATGCCAAGGGCCAATTCTAACTCCAAAGTGAAGTTAAAGCCTGGAATTTAGATGCTGTGCACGTTCTTCTGTCCTTGATCTGGGCTGGACCTGACAGTGCTGAGCGCTTCTGAAAATTATCAGCCCCACCTGTGTCATAGTGCTGCAGCCCTTAAAGACCATCTTGGGCTCCGTCATTTTCTTTTCCTGAGAGTGTATTGATCATCCTCTCAAAAAGAGGGTACATTTTGCTGAAAGCCTGGGGCCCAGGTGGATAAGATGACCATTTTCCTCATGATGGATTATCCTTGACAGTGCTTAGCAAAAATGTCACAGATTATAATGATAGACCAACAGCAGGTAATGAGATGTTTGCCTCTACCAGTGTGTTATCAGAGGCTGTAGGAACTTGCACAGACATTGCCATAGAAGGTTAGTGTCCAAAAGCTTTTGCAACGTCCATTTATCTGGATAAAGCCATAAATGGGCTTCCAAGCAGCCAATCCCATAACCTGCCTTTGTAGCCAATCTTCCCCTTATGCACTGTAACATTATACAGGGGAATCGTTCTGTGATTCTGGGAAAAAGAAACAGTCTAAGTCTGCTTTCCTTCTTAGTATTTAAACATCAACAAAGCACTGGTTTAGTGGATGTTCTGCCTGTTGTCTTTGCCCTGGCTTAGAAGCAGAAGTTGGCAGGTGTGAACATGCAAACTGCCTTACGATGCCAGCGCTGCAGAGCAGCGGGGCCAGTCCTGTTGTGTCAAGGACCTGCGGGTCTGGGGAGATCAGAAACCTGTTGACGTAGTCATTTGTTTCCTGCTCAGTTGGGTTCCTGTTGTATGTACACAATTTAATTCATGCTCCTGCCCTTCCCTCCACTTAACTGTTGAACCCTATGCCCTATTTTTAAGTAAGTATAACTTACATTAAGGAAAGCTAGCAGCTTTCATGCAGAAGAGTCCGTAAATAATGGCTATTATTATGGGCAGTGGTAGCATAGAAAGACACAAGAAGTGTTATATAGACGTGGATTTGGTTGTAATGGGGGATTGCACCTTTATTGCATAATATATCCTGCTGGAGGTAGACCCAAGCATATGTGTCTGAGGAGCTATTTTAAATCCATGCTTGACTTGTTTCATGAAGTATTGCAGTCCAGCCTCTTTGTCCAGCTGCAACGTTTCATCACCGAGAGCGGTGTTTTGTTACTGAGCTACAGCAGTTCCATACAAAATGCCTTGCATTTTTCTCTTCTTTTATCCTTTTTTATGGTGAAAGGCACTTATTGTTCTTGCTACTGCTTATAGTTATCTTGTCACATCTGACCAGATTGTGACCCTTCCTAAGGGCTTGTCTTAGTATGGGCAGTCAGGAAAAGATGGAGGAAATCCTGCTCTGCAGGTCAACAGTTTACAAATAAAAAAGCTGAAATAAGGACTTGAAAGACACTGTACTCCCCAGTCTTAAAGCACTTTTTTCTCTCTGTGAGGAGTTTACATGAAAAGTGAGTTCTCAGCCCCTACATGCTGCTGAGGATGTCTCCATCCTTGCTCCTTGGACTTACAGTGGAGGTTAGGGGTATGCGGAGGTAACACAGTGATTGGAGTCATCACTTAGGTAGATCTATTAATCCAATACCCTTGATGGATATGCCAGCAACCCTAGAGTGTGAAATAACGCACAATGGATATGGTGAGATGTATCATGAAACTTTTCAACTGGGGTTGGCTCCTGGGACTAGTGTTTGAAGTTGACAGGCTATGGTCTTCTCTATCTGAAAATTATTTTAGGAGGAAAAGGAGGAAACAATCTAGGCACTGGCTACTTCAGTGATCAGAACAACAGAAAACAGCATTGGCTAACTAAGAAGATGCTTCCTGGATGTTTGTGCTTTGTTTGAACTCATTAATCATCAGGATTCTTTTCACTTCTGTTTTCTTTCCCAGTTCATCCCAGTCCTTCCTTTGTGCTATATTTGTGTTGTATTTACATTAGAAATCTGACACGAGAGTCCTGTTTTTCTAAATGCAACGCCAGAATCTGCCCATGACTGCACTTTCCCCAGCAGCATTTTCTGAGAACTATAATATATCACATGGTTCCCTAACACAATGGAGCTCTGATTTGATTTGGTCTTTGTGATTTTGCTAGAGTATTAATTATAATCAACCAGAGCCTTTCACATATAAAGGCAGAATTAAGTTCTGACATTATTGCATTTGTCAATATTTTCCTCTTATGGGTCGCTTTATAAACCTAATGAAGAATTGACATAATACACTTGAACTTAGAATGTCTGCTTTGCTTTGAAATAAAAGTTTGATGATGATGCATGAATCCATATTTGCTGCCCAAATCATCTGTATAGCTGACAACTTCCTAATGCAGAAACAATATCTGTGAAGGGTGTTAGCTCTGTGCTAGAGACTTAATATTCTCGGGATCATCATAATAGGCTGCATTGGTCATTTCAGTGTCTGACGTATCATAGGATGAAGAACAACTTAGCAGTTAGCTTCTAATGGAAATTCACGTTTCCACTAATGAATATAAAGCATCTTAATTAATGTTTCCTTTTTAAATGATAATTTTTAATTACCCAAACATTTTATTTTCAAGTGACGGCTGGAAATGCTATAAGCTCAGAAGACTCTACTTCATCTGGGTGTGCAGGGACATTGAATCTTTCCGCTGGTTTGCAGATCTGCTCTGTACGTTGCATAACAAGGTAATGGGTGTTGCTTGGAGGGATACTGACAACTTAATAAACGCAGAGTATGTCCACACCACACAACTGGCATGCTGTAGAGAAAGGCAGCCTTGCTCAAAACAAGCAAGCTCCAGCAGTACTTCTGCTTGGGCTGCCTGACCCAGACTCCATTTAGTCTTGGAGCTGCACAAAACAGTTTTGAGTATCTGTCACCAGTATTTCATTGCTCAGTGTTGCCATGTACCAGTGGTCTGGACACTCATCTGTGAAATTTATGAGATGGAAGAACGTGCAGACTGGGGAGTCTGAGTGGACTTTAGCCATTTGGCTAGTAAGCAGATTGAGAAGGGAGGGGGATTTGCAATTTCGGGTAGATTTTAAGAGCAATGTAGCTTCCTAAAATAATATTTTGTACACAGCATGATGTGCAACATTCTGGAAGGGGTGCTATGCAAGTGTATCTTCTACATTAAAAAGCTTACTTCACTGATGCTGAAACCTAAGTCTCTCAGGATAGTAGGCACAAGTGACTTTACACTTACATTAAGAGAAGGGATATTTTTTCACTGGTTGTTTTTATCATCCTCCCAGCTTTGGCAGGAGAATCGACCAGACTATATAAACATCCAGCTGTACCTCAGTCAAACAGATGGAATACAGGTATGTGGCTAAATGATGTTTGTAAACCGAACTAGACCTTGGGGTAGTAGGCAATGCAAACTGTCAGTCAAAGGCAAAAGGGAATTACTGCAGATGGTAAAAACAGGAAATGAGGCCATAAACTCAAGTGACTGATTCATTACTAGGGCAAGACAGCAAGTCCATCCCCACAGCATTAAGAGAATCTGGTCTAGTAGCCTTAACTTGATTAGATGTGGGCAGAAATCCATATCTTCCTTTTCTAGGAAAGAGGTCCTTCCAGGCCAGGCCACGGACCAGACAGTTGGCCGTGTTTTATGGGAAATCTGCATCATTTCTGGGCTAAGAATCAAAACAAAATAGTTGTAGGAGCTTGCAAGCTCAACTCTTCCTTTCAAATAAATATTTTGAGAGAAACTAGCTATTCCTTTGCCTCAAATATAGACAAAAGTTACAAATTTCTTGATATATAAGACTGGAAATTATACTGAACTGTTGATTGTCATGTGTTACCAACCCCAAAGCTGGTCTAATTCCTCAGATCTTGGCATCTCCCATAGCTATTTATGCTTGTGATCTTCATTTTACACTATTTACCACATGAGCCTAGGCCTGATTCTTTACCCTGCTGCATCTGGAAGCGTTGCATTGACTGCAGCGGGCCCAGAACCAAGCTTAACAATTACTACAAAACATGAAATGCAGTGAGAAGCCATGCCCAAAGGATTTTGATCTGCCTGGTATCAGGCATAACATTCACAGCTCTGGTAGGAACACTATCCAATAGTCTAAATAATGTGATAGCTACAGTAGTTATGAACAGTACTCCACAGATTTACTGCCTGGATGACGTATGTCAACTGGAATGGGGTGCTTGAAAATACCTAATTGATGAACCTGGTATGCAATTGTTAGGTTAAAATTAAAACCCAAAGCAGGACTGCATTGCAATGACACAGCAAGATTATAATAATAGACAATGCAAAGCGAGTTTTCTAATAATGTGTATCAAGCAGCTACTAAATTTATTTAAGTCAAATTTGTTTTAAGTCTTTCTTGAAAGTCACTTTTCTTTTGTGGCTGTTGAACAAAAGTGGCATGAAATTTAATGCTGCTTGTGATTTCTCATGGGGGAGTTAAACTCAACTCTCCATTGCCATACAGCTTCTGTGTTCAGTGATGTTAGTCCAAAGTGCTGACTGCTACCAAAATTAGGGCAGTTTTGCTTCGTGCTCCCTTTGCTCAGAAGTAGCATGCCTGTGTGACAACAGGGAGCCAAGCCTATCCTTCAGCAAACGCCTCTTGAATATAAAAGGCCAACAGAGGATGAGTTAGACGAAGGCTCTGTGTTTGCACTGGTACGAGCAATGTTTCAGGTCACTCAGCAGTGGAGAGAATCTGGTAGCCTAGATAAGATGTAACTTCTCTCTGCCTTTCTATCACATTAGGACAGAAAACCCAAGAAAGGGAATGCCCTGCAATGGATGGGCATTTGACCTTTTCAAAATGCTGGTGAGTTAGCACTGCTGGAATGGGTTGGGATCCATCCGGGGAGCAGTTTTGGCTGCTTTCTGCTGTTACGGCAGCTCAAAACAGCTGGCAAACTACTCTTAGGGAGAAATGTAAGGTTTCCCTTGTTACTTTTCCAGACCTAGTCATCTTAATAGTTACTTGTACAAAGTTAAAAAAGACTTCAGACAGAAATATGATTTTTGCATCAGCAGTGTTTCTCCCAGCTTAGCATTAAAAGCCAATGAGGGAATGAATAATAGGAGCGTGGTTATTGTTTTATGGCTTAAATAAATTGGTTTAAAAGTAATGGGGAGATTAATGAGCAGCTGCATGAGGAACAATGCATAACGAACACCAAGGAGAGCCATTGAAAAGGCAGAGAGCAGAGGTATCGGTGCATGAAATGGCTGCAGTTTTAATCACAACTGTCTGATACTTGTGCTCAGGTTTTACACCTCAGCGATATGGTAAGTCAGCCAATGTCAGAAATGGGAGCCTTGGGTGATATGAGGCAATCTGCAAATCAGGCAGAATGGAATTTTTTGTTTCTTGCAGAAAATAATTGGTGAAAAATATCAAGCTTTAAACTCAAGGCTTTTGATTGGACGACCCCGGTGGAAACTCCTTTTTGATGAAATAGCGAAGTGTAACAGGCGGTAAGTACCAGTCCGTTTGAAGGATGCCACAATTTGAAGGGTGGGGATATTATCTGTTTCCAACTATGCTTGTATGAAAATATTTTTGGGTTTTATCTTGGAGTATAATGTTTAAGCTACTGATGTTGAAATTAGCTAATATTTTGCTGTGAGAGATAGCCTGTACAAACTGAAACATTTTTTTTTTTACACTCAGAACAGTTCATCTTTTCATGCAGCTAGGATGTTCAGTGGCCCAGAAAATAAAAGTAATAGATTTCCATCTCACAGCACAGAGATTGCATATGTTTTTGTCTGTGGCAATATCTTGCTTGCAACATATGCTTGTTTTATATATAAAGTTGCATTTTTTAAAATTTTTGACTTCTTCTATAATATTCATGATTTATAGTGCTGGCTTACAAACAGAATGCACAAGGAAGAATCTGGTTGTCCTGTATTGTTTTTATTCAGAGGATATATTGTCTTTGGAGATTCCTGGCACTTTTTTATTCTTTGTTAAGACCCAGCAATGCCTTTTTACTGTGCTAGGCAAACATATTATGGTCTGAAACAAGACAGTTGTAAACCAGAGAAGACATGCGATTAGACTATGGAACGTCTTTGTCCAGATCCAGCTTTGTTGGTTGAGTATTTTACACCCCACTGGCAGTTTTCTGCCTCAAAAGCTGATCTGGTAGAAGGGATTGTGTGAGTCTTCCCTAGTTCAGTTCTGGTATAGTCAGTGGGGTGGGAGCAAACCACCCTCAGTAGCTGTTGATAGTCATCTGGGTGCAGCAGGTTGAGAGATGCTCTCATGATCCCATTCACATTCTGAACTTTCCCTCAAGAACATTTTGTCCTCTCTTGCACTTGCAAAGTGAACATCTGCCCATGGCTTATTGACGCTCCTCTTCTGAGGCTGGGTACGACTAGGGGACACTGAGCACTGGCTCTTGAGAAGTATTGAGTGCCAATATGTATCACAGTTGGCAGCATAAGCTGCTGACAATACGTGTCTTGGATTCAGGTCCTAGAGAATGTTGTGGACAGGGTCCCTTGCTAAGATGCCCCAAAGGCTGCTGCAGAGGGACATCCCTAGTAGGATTCTCACGCTGTGCAAACAAGTCTCACTTAGAGAAGGGTTTTGTAGTAAAGAACCATGGGAAAGAAAGGGAAATAGGTTAGAGAAGCAAGTTGACTCTCTGGCTCAGAGTCCTCTCCATAGAGGAGTGTTGACCTTTTATGCTCCATTCTAATGTCTTTTTTGTTTAACTGTGTGAATGCAGTTTTAAAAGATGAAAATGATGAGGTTTCTGCTACTTCCTTGCAAGGCTGTAAGTGCACATAACATAGATGAAGCTATTAGTGGTAGTCATACTTGCTTTTTCTTTTGTGCTTTCCATCGCATTACTCCTAATTAGACTTCAAGTACCATTTCCTCTGCATTTCCACATTAGGTCTTTAAATTGTGCCACCATTTCCAAGCAAGGTGTCTTTTAGTACCTAAATAATGTTCTGACTTTTGATTATCCTGAAGTTGGTAAGATGTAGGCTTCCTTACCGTTTGTCACCCCTTTATCAGGGTTTAGAGGTACAGGTCTGTATCGATAGATATAGTTGCATGTAACATGATAGACAGTAGTGCAACCTATAGCTCAGCTATCCCACATAAACTTACCTGTAGTAGGTAAATATTCTCCCTGTTTCCCTGCACAAGATGGGAACTTCAATTTTTCTGTATAGTCCAAGTCTTCCCATTTCCTGGTCTCCTTCTAATTTTATTTCAGTTCTTATTTCTCAGTAACTTTCCATCTAAATGACCCTGCTACAATACAGAGACACACACAAAAAAAAAAAAAAAAAAAAAAAAAAGGCAGGGCAACCAAGTTGTTTCTAACATCTGGTGCCAGTGTTCAGGCTTTCACATGTATTTGCAATCATCCCCTTGGGCTTGTTTATGGGTAGCCAAGATATTTTCCACTTTTTATCTTGTGTTTTTAGTAAAAGCTGCACATAAATAAACAAGCAGCTGGCAAACCTTTCATCGGTTTAGCCATCTGATTGGTTTGTGGTTTGTGAATTGTTGCTGTTGTTGCTGTTTGGGTCCCAAGTAAGCAAAGTGCATTTGTAAGTGTCTGAGCTTTGCCAGACTTTCAGAGCGTGACATGGGACAACCCAGCATCAGGTTCCTGATTCTTTCTTCTGGACTAAGAGGAGCAGATGCGTGCCATCTACTGTTGATGTTTTATATGACACCCGCAGTCCCAAGGATGTGCATTGGGATAGTTTATATAATAAATTATTGGTCTTGTTTTTCATGCTCCCTTTTTGGGGATGGAGCAGCAGCCTTGTTTCTGTTCAGTTGTCTCCTGGATGAAACGCTTATACCATACCTTGGCTGCCACGCTTTCTCAATTTTGCTTAGTTCAAATGGATGCGTGCTTTTTTCCAGATGGAGACTGACCTAGAAAAGGCATGAATATCTGTAGGAGAGGAAGGCGTGGAGCACCATGATACATTTCTTGTGCACTGTAAAGGAGAAATGTCTCTCTAGGAATTAATATGGGATTTAAAACTGGAATATTTAAAGTTCTGACTCTGTCCTCTCTAGGTCGCGAAGTATTTCACCTCTCCCTCACCTCCCGGTGTTCATAAAATGGATGTAAGAATACGTGCTGACCTACTCATCCTATAGGAACACTGAGGAGTTATTCGCTTAGTGCTCTGAATGAGTGAAATCCTATATTAATGTTTATAATTATTACAAAGAATGGCCTATAACACGGTTTCTCTAATTATAAACATGTTAGTGGTGTTTCAAAGATTTTCAGACGTTATGCTTCAGCAATACCTAGCTGCCTGTTGTCATCTGAGCAACAAGATGAGCCATTGACCCAAACAAGTGATACGCAATTAAAGCCCATCAGCTCAGGGTAGTAGCGTGCTGCTCCGTGTAGTAGCTGCTTTCAGCCGCCTGCCTGCTTGTGTCACAGCAAGCAGGCAGGAGCCAGAGGAGGCAGGCAGGGAGGAAGGTATCTGCAAGCAGGGAAGTGGGGGGCGTAAGTGGGGGAGGACGTGGGGCGTGAACTGTGGGAGGTAAGTAGTACATGGAGGGATGTCCAGAATAGATGCTCATGGTGGGTATCCTGGGAAGGACGTTTGAGAGCCTCTGGCTCACCGCACGGGGCAGTGGCTCAGCTGGGTTTCAGGAGCCCTTCTTAGTCAGCCACGGGTCTCTTGTGTGACCTTAGGCAAATCGTTTAACCTTTCTGTGATTCTGTTTACTAGTCAAAAATTCTGTGTACCTTGGAAGGATGTTGCTGGTATGGGAATACATTAGCTCTATGTGCTGCTTAGACATGTCTGAGCTTTGGGGGCCATATATGTATAATGAAAGGGAGAGAGACAAATGAACTCTTTGGGTTTTATTTATCAGTTGTCTGTACTAATTAGGCTAATGAAAACAAGCAACAACATTAATTCTCTCAGTTAAATACACAGTAGAAAACAGATTCTTGCTGGCAGCTCATGCACCCTTTTTCTCTACTGTGCACAGATTAGAGGGTGTTCAGGTTCTGCAAGTGCTGAGGAATCTTATTTGAGAGCAACGAGCAATAGTATTCTCATTATTTCTGCAAATCCAGCCACCAACACAACACCCCTTGCCATTAAAAGGAGTACTGCTGGCACAGGAAAGTTTAATAGATTTACATCAGAGTGAGAAAAGTACGAGTTATGAATATTTGCCGTGGATTGATACGAGAGATGATGTAACTGAAGGCAGTTAGAGTCAGCGTTGTAAGGTGCCTGCCCAAGGACACCATTGCAGTTACCTGCGTAACTTTGTGATGCTTTTTGGTGTTTGAGTCCTCAGTTGTACCATGCCAGTGTTGCTGTGCACTGGTACTGCATGGACTGCCATACTATTCGGGCTGCTGCATCAGGCACGTACACTTGACAGTATGCATCAAAGATTTCTTCTTGTATGTGTTAGTTTCCTTCTCTCACCAAACACATACAGAGGCAGCTTTAAACTGTGCATTTGATTATCCTGCATGTGCTAAGATATTTTATATTAGTTACTGGATAAAATACTGAAACAGTCCTGGAGTCAGGGACCAGAACTCAAGTCTCCAGCCTCTTGGTGAGTGCTGTAGATCACAATAGTTAGAGCCATGTCCCCTCTTCCGTGCTCTCTCTCCGTCCCAGTAAATCTTTAAGATCTTTCTCTGTAATGGCACAATTTCAGCAGGAAGATGAAGAATTTTTTTTTTCATTATATAGAAGAGACAGCACCGCATCCTCATCCCTGCTCCTTCCTTTCCTTTCTCCTCATCTTTCAAAAAAGGGAGATGATGAATATCATGAGTGCTTCAGTCCTGCTGTTGTGGATGTGCCCGTTCTGATGCTGGCTACTGTTCTGAGCCCTTAGATGCTGTATGACTGTGATTCTGACTTACAGCCTGTGTTTAAGGTGACCAGAGAGCAAAGAGCTGTTGTCAGTGGAGTGGTGTGAAAAAGTCAGGTTAACTAATGCACCCGGGCTGATAGCTGTGGGTGATGAACAAGGGTCATATTCTGTGTTTGGCTTTTCATAAGACTTTCCGATACAGCTGTTGAAGGAAAGATTACATGCTAATGTGAAACTAAAGTGGTAAAATTATTCTGCTGCTGCCAGAAATAATCATGGGTTAGTAGTGCTCTGTTTTCATTAGTGTAACGAATCGCCATTAGTGACTAGATCTCCTGCTGGTGTAAATCACGAGTTACACTAATGAAGTCATTACAGTGAGACACATTTTTAAGAAAAAAAGTGATTAATCATAGAAAAAATTAGTGGGACATAGTAATTTTTCATCAGTTGGTGTCTTGAGACTAAGGTGAGGCACTTTTTTCTAAGAGTTATCTTAGTCAAATAAATAATAGGACTTGTTGTGGAGATACTTGGGAGAGATCTGGTGGCTTCAGTAGTACTAACTACATGATCTAGTGAGCTGTTCTCACCTTAAAATCTATGCATAGTTGGCTTATGTATAATACGGTGAGGCCAGAATCCAGTTCTGTCTATCGTTAGAAGTTACTGTTTATTTGCAATGTCATAACTTTTTTTCTTTTTTTTTTTTTTTTTAACAGGAAGACCATTGGAGTTTTCTGTTGTGGACCAAACAAAATCTCTAAGATACTTCACAAACTGAGCAACAGCAGCAACTCTTATGGGACAAGGTTTGAGTATAATAAAGAATCCTTCAGCTGAAAGTCTGTTGGACTAGCAAGACTCTCTAGAAGATAAAAGTGCAATTTTTTGTTTGTACAACTTAAAAGTTCAGCTGTGGTTTAAACAGACAGAAATGTACCAAAGAATAGCACAGATTTTCTTATTTATGATTATTTAAGACTTTGGAAATTGATGGGTACAGCAGTATACCAACAAATAATAAGTGCTTATGCTGAAAGCCAAATGCGCTCGCACAATATTTGCGGCAGAGGTGATTCTTTGGAGTTGTTTCTGTTAATTAAAAAGTACAGAAGCTGGGGAGCGACACAGTTGCTTTAAAAGCTGATGGAAGAAGAATCTGTGGAACATCTGAACTTCTTCCACTTCAGTCCTCTGAAGCTGGATCAGTAAACTGAACCCCAGGTTAATCCAAATGACAAAACATAGTGTATTACAAAGACCTGTTGCTTTTGTTGGTATACAAATCTCATGGCTTTGGGGTGGAAATACTCCATATTAAAGATTTTATACATTGCAGAATTGGGATTCTGTATTTAAAATATAGTGTTACTGTTGCTAATCTACTTCTGTAATGGATGTGAATATTTCCACCCTGAAGAGGTGGAAATATTGGGGAAGAGAGGGTGGAATATGGGGAAAGATGTAAGTTAACTTATGGAAAAGTGAGCACAACTGTGTAGCACCTGTGGGCAGACTCCGCCGTGATGTAAATCACAGCCTTTTGGCAAGCAAACAGCTGTATGTGGAGAACTATCTTGCATTGATTCAGCATTCAGTGAGCTTGCAAAATAAGTGTGATTTATGCAGTCACAAAGATGGAGCAAGAAAAGCAATTAACGGGAGCAGACAGGATATGATGTTTTATTATACCACATGCTCAACATGGAAGTTGCACTCATTCTGCACTCACATGCCTTGAATGTCAAATACTTCAAGCATTCAGATGCTCTTACTGATTACTTTGCAATGCAGCAGGTTGAAATCCAATTTTAGAGGTGCCAGAGTATGTTTGGTTGACTGTGATCCTTTGGGTACCTTCCCTGGAGTCACACTTGTTTGCACTGATGTCACTGAAAGCAGGATCAGGCCAGATCTGCAGCAGAGTAAGAACGAAGCCTTCATTACTGTGGCTTTTTGCATCATGTGTGCAGACAGAAACTTTGCAGGAGCTGCAGTATGGTTTCAGTATGTTCCAAAGGGGAGGATCTGAAACATCTAAATTTAATCTCCCCTTCCCTTCTCCTCCCCACAGCTGTTTTCCACTCTGCTCATAGTTGCCATGGAAGGGCTAGAGGTTAAAACAGGCACTTTAAAACTTTTTGGTTCTGAGGAGCAACTTTTTTTTCTTCCATCCAATAGCTGATCCAACTTCCTTTATTTCTTCTTTACCCCCTTTACCTTATTTTGCTGAGAAGACGACATTTAAGCAGGAGTCAGGCACTTAGCTGGCATAAACAGGCGTCATTCTAGTGCATATTAATAGAGCAGCGTCGCTTTACACATGCTGAAAATCTGCCCCTTGATCTCCAGCAGAAGCTTGGGAGCAATACCCTGTAGTGTTTGCAGCACACACAGACGGAAGATGGCTCAGCATCTCTCATGCCCGTGGTTCACCTGTATTTAGCACAGTGCATTTGATTCAGTTTATGGCTTTCCAATGAATACCTTTTTTATTTTAGTAGGAAAGATACTAAATTTTCAGCTCACAACACAAACTCTGTACAGGGGTCTACAAGAATCAGTATCAGTGTTCAGAGGGAAGCATTTTTCTAGGAGGTGGTCTATAGGCATGTGGTATGTGTAACTAGTGAAAATGAGTTTGGTCTTTGCCTTGGCAGCTTCTGCTCAGGAGTTGCCCGCAGCGGAGCAGCAGGGTGGAGGTGCAGCAGTGAAGCCCCATGGAGACGTGTTCCTCAGTGTCTAGACTTTGCACTGAAGTTTTTACCACTGGCTCTGCCCAATTTGAAATGCAGGGGGGAAGGAAAGAGCGAGAGATGGACGTATTCCTACTGATGAGAATTCTCAAAGTAGCCTAGAGGAGAGAGAAGCCAAAATAGAAATGCAGTGTGAGATGGGAGCCTACATTGCAGCTACTGATTTTAACTTTTTTTTTTTGAGGCTGGAAGGATCATTATTTTCCCATTGGATCTCATTCATCCATCACTGTAAAACTGGATGTATGCAGAAAAGGATTAGATCCTTTTAAATCATTATTTCTTTCTAATACTGCCTGTATAGGTTTTATGATAAACATAACACTGATGGCAAAATGCATAGATATCGGGTATTGCCGATACTGCAGGCTTTTTTGTTTGCTAGCAGTTAGCTTAAAGCATTATTGAGATCATGACTGCATCTATTAACCACAACCAGACAGTGATCTTTTTCCTCTTGTTTTAGGATCTACTATCTAATGGTTTTTAAATACGGTTTAGAGTCATCTAATCACAATGTTGTTTGTGGTTTCACATCTCCTCTCTGATAGATATCGGTTCCATTACCGTATAATGAGCAGCTAGTTTTGTAGTTAGCTCTGTGCTAAAACAGATTATATTTTCTGGCTCAGCTCCTATATAGGTAGCGCTTTATAATTAAAATAATAATACTAGTACTGTGCTCTTGTTCTGCATTGTAGCAGGAGCTGACGCTGTGTGTAGGCATGTTAAATGCCTGTTGTTACATTAAGCAGTGCTGTCAGAGCAAGATGCGAGCAGAGTCAGGGTCTCCTCTTTCTGCCTTTGTCCTGTACCCGCCTCAGCTGAGCCACTTGTAAAACAGGCTTGGGACTGTCTACCTTTCTGGAGTGTTGTGAGGCTTTAATCAATGTTCCGGGATCACTTCAGTGCACCTGCAGTGAACAGGTCTGTCTAATTGCTATGCAACTGTGTTTGTGTTTTATTTTGTATAAAGCTTTGTCTCACCAAACCTCTCTGTTGCTCATAAGAGTAATCACTAGACCAGGTGAGGGTGAGTTTGGGGAAAGGCTAAAAGCCTCACTTGCTTTTTTCCTTTTCCTTGAGCTATGCTTTTTAGAGGAGCAAAAAGTTGAAGGGTTACTGACTGTGACTTGGCTTCAGGAGTGGCAGATGTTATGATAAACATGGCCTTTCTACAGGCTGCATTGTCCTTGCTGCTTCTGAGTGTGTCTCCAGCTTGCAAAAGTGAGCCAAGCCCTCTTTGAAACTCCATAGCTTTTTTATCTGTAAGCCAAGTGTATATGAAAATATAGCTCTGTGCCAGGCAAGTAAGCGAAGGCTGACAGCACTTACTTCCACATTTACAGATCAACCGGATTTACGTAATTGAATGTCTCTTTACGCTTAAACTGAGTCCTGTAAGTGGGTCTGTCATAAGTGTCCTGCTGGCAGGGGAAGGATCCCACCATGTATTCTGCCACTTCTCACTCACTCTGTCACAAAACTACAGACCCCTCAGTGTTTGCTCAGCGGGACCTTTGCATTTTGTTCATCATAAATGTTTCAGGACTGTTCTTTAAAACAGAAGTGTTTTCATGTCATGATAGAAACCAAGCCCTTTCTCTGCAATGGAAATCCAGTCCTCATACAGCAGTGTGAGACTCGGGGCTTTACACAGCTAGATTAATCAGATTTACCTGAGAAATCCTATTCCCATAGTACTGAGATTACGTGTGTGAGTAAATGTTCAGTGCCGTAGCAAAGAGCTGCAGAGGTGAGCCCTGATGGAGTGTGGGAAGGCCTGATGAGGATCAACCTTCACCTCTGAAGTCTGCAGGACAGCCCGTCCCTCCGTGATTATTCCAGCCCTGAGTTTGGAGCAACACTTCCGTATTGCAGCATATGGTACTAATAGCATGTGAGCTCTTCCTTGGTCTTTTATCTGCTCTTCTAGGAGGCAGGACTTGAGTATGAGAGATCACTACATACAGCCTTGAACCTGGGCTGGCGAGAGGACACCAGGGCGTACCACAGATGCCTAGCCAGTGACTGCACTGCTTAGGGTAGAAATTTTAAGCCAAATCCATCTTTCTGCAAAATGCCAATTGTTTTGCTACAACAAACTAGAGAACAGTTGCTGTAAAAGGAAATGAGATAAACCCTCTTTCTGTTTGAAGACTCCTGCCCACACAAGCCTGATGTGAAGAAAGCACTGCGCACATTCAGCTTCCACTAGCGCTGCGGTGCACACACGTGGCATCCCGGTCACGGGCTTACTCCCTCAGCACTGAATCCCCATCATTTTCCATGGTTGCAGATCTTCACCTGTCTTGTTAGCAGATGTGCCTTGCAGGTGAGAGAAATGCTACATATGCTTGCATCCATGCACAGAGTCTGATATAAGCACGAAGCAACCTGTGAGCATGCCTTGCAGCCAGCGCAAGCAAGTGCAGCGTCATCCCTTTGCTTCTCATGCTTCTTGCACATAGGTGACAAAACGATTTGGAGCTGGCTGAGAAGGGACAGATAATACGAGTGGCAGACCAGCCGTGTTGGGAACAGTAATTCAGCTATAACAACCTAACAGAGCAGAGAAGTAATGGCTTGGTAAGAAATTTGCTTTTAGAACAGCTGCCTAAGAGAAAAGCCTCTTCTCAACACTAACGCACCAGGTTATAGTTTCAAACTGCAAGATGTTGCTTAGAGAAGCAGGCAGGAGATTGCCTGTAGCAGTTCAAGCCCTGTAAGTCAGAGAAGAAACATTGTTACTAAAATGCAATGTTTACTTGTTTAAAAAATAAAAGGGCTTCTGGGGAGATTAATTTTCATTTCAGCCTGGCAATCATTTCATAAACATGCCAGTGTGATTTAAGACAAGTTGGATCTGTTCTTCTCTGGATTATGCATCTGATTTGTCTGCAGATTTCCCGCCCCTCACAAATAAAACCAGTTTTTATTGTTTTAACAAAGAGGATTTAACAGCAAGGTTTAATCAAAATGCCACTGGTGCCCATGCTGAACTGAGCTTTTCTGCAATGAATGTACATTTTTCGGGGATACATGTAATACAGCTGATGACTCAACTCTGAATGGTGATTTGGGGTTTGCATCGTCTCTGCTGCCTGTGTATTTCATTAAGGTCACTATAGTGATGCACGGGTGAAACGCATGGAGCTGAAAAGAGACTTTTCATTCCCATAAAGAACCTGATATTTTTGTGTCTGTACTAAGCATAGTAAATACCAGAAACTCTGGAATTTCCTTTGTACGTATAGTAGATTAATTAGCCATCATCTTTTAGGGTTGAACCCCGAGTCCTCTGCTGGGCTGACTTGTATAATGAATGCTCTTACACAAATGTTTTGAGCAGCAAATGCTGCTCCTTAAAGGGCTGGAGGAGTATTTGTGAAGGTTTAATATCCTGCTAGTTGTATCACCCATGTTGTAAGAGGGATGTGATCTGTTTTGGTACCATGGAATGCTGTGCACTTCCTCTGATGTTATGAATATCTCCAAACTTGCAGTGGATGCTCAAGGTTTGCCATGCCTGAAGTGTTGTATTCTCTAGAAGGAACATATTTGTGAGAGACAGCTTCTGGAGCTGTACTAACAGCAGTGGATCTGTCCCATTATTACAGGAGCATGGAGAGAAAGCTGGAGAAAGCCACCCATCCCAATTGTAGATTGCCTCTTAACAGAGCCCTTGGATTTCTGAGGATGTCAGACCTTGCAAAAAATATTTACATGCAGTCTGTTTCTTCCTGGCAAAGTCTGTCCATCGCCCAGCCCAAAATGTGCACCTTCTTCCCAATGATCTGTAGTGTTACACCAGGAGGGGGAAGCCAAGAGTAGCTCCTGAAGCTTCAGGTAAACTGCGGTCAACTGAGGAGCAAACCAAGGAGGGCAGAAGAGGATGATGAATGCTAGCAATGAACAGGATGAAATATTTTGAACCTGGGAGAAAAGGGGGAGGAGGGAGACATTCTTCTTGGCTTCTCAACTTCCGAAATTAAAAGCAAGCCCCGTTGTCTAGATGTGGATACAAAGTCTCCCTGGGGTTTGAGAAGTAACATATGCAAAGGCATTGCCTTTCTACGCACAACTCGGTGCTAAAGCACAGAAGAAAACTAATATATTTTAGCAAACATCTTGGAAATAAGCAATTTGTTTGAAATAGATCCACCATTGACTCTTTTGACTTAACCTGTTTCAAAAAGCATCTACTTCTGTTGTGCAGCTTTGGGGTTGGGAATAGCTTTACCTGTTAACTCTTTTTCACCAAAATACTGGAGTGTATAGTTCTCTGTGCTAGCTGTAAGTAGCTTTGACAGTTCAATAAATAAATTTTGTGTTCGTTGCTGCTGACCCTAGGTAACGACAGCCTTGAGGATGAGAAGCAGTGTTACATAAATGTCTAGTGTACATAGCAACACTGAGAAGAGAGACGCTGCTGCATTGCTTTTGGTGCACCAGTCACACATTAAAATTCTGTCATTGCAAGGTCGCGTTGCTCATCTCATACTCTACAACCTTGGGGAAGAAATTTGAATGAGAGGTGGGGGAGGAAAAGTGAAAACTTCCTCCTTGTGCTATAACCAAGAATATATTCATTGACAGCAGGGCATTTCTTTTGATTTCAAAAGAGCATGCCATTTCTTTTTCAGGGATAACGGATTCCCTCCTGGTGCTGTGTAGTGGTGTTTGCATGTTAGAAATGTAACACAGTGATAACGGGTTGCTTCTGAATTGAATAAATAACGCCTCTGAGCCTTTTCTTCTCCCTTTAATTATCTGAGAGAAATGCAAAATGCCAGAGAGCATACAGAGTGGACTGTGTCCTGAGCTGCACTCAGTACAGCCTGGTTAGGAATGCTGCGCAGAAACTATGCAAGCTGCTGGGAAGAGGCGAGGTTTCAGGCAAAGAGGAAAACAACTGTTTTAAGGAGAAACACAGCAGTGATGCATGATCTGTAGTCAGAAGCAGGCCATGTCACAACATTAACATTGGCCGTCACATCTTTGAGCAGTGCTGAGTCGGAGCCTATCCTAAAGGTACACTTTGGCATCAGGGAAAGTCGAAGGCTCTCGGGTTGAGTCTGCACTGTGAGATGAAAGCAGGTTTAAATGCAGTCGGTTGAGCCACCTGTGTGCACTTCCCAGCTTGGAGCTCAGACCTGTCATATCTGAAGGTGAATTGTGTAGACAATGAGCTGGTCTGATTCTTGAGTGCAGTCTCAGTCGTGTGGTTAGCTGAGGGTATGGACATACCCTTTGTATTTCTGTGGCTTTGTAGAAGCACGTTGTTCAGGGACTGGGGAGCGAGGTATGTTACTGTACGTACATCTAGAACAGATGATGATGATGGTGAATGCCAGCTTCCACTGACAACTGAATATACCCTGCCCATATTTGCAGTAGTGTTCATGAGGAATAAATGGCAAAATCTCTGCAGAGAAGATACAAGTGCTGTGGTTTTCCTTTATTGTGTCAAAACAACATAAATAACTGTTCAAAAATATTTGATAAGAATGTGAAGATTCACCTATGGCATTATTGTTTTTGATTGGTTAAGCACTTGTAATTGTTTAATATACGTTCTTTGAGAAAAACATAATGTCCCCAAGCAGAGCTTAAAAACGTGGCTGAGATGTAACTTGGCAAAGAGTCTCCACCTGATAGTGAAGTATCCTTGTCTGTTGAAGCTGGATGCATTGGTACTTTCATTAATCTCAGTCTAGTCCCTCTCTGTGGGAGCTGAGCTTTCAGATCCATCTCTTCCTCTCCACATACCCTCAGCCTTCATCTAGAGATGTGCTCTAACCTTTGGATCACTGGAAACATCCTCATACACGTGTCACATAGTCCTCCTTTTGCGCTCTTCCTCCCTCCATAGCACACGTTGTGTCAAGAGGCTTCTCCCACCTTCTGCTTCCCTTAACTCTGGAAAACACCACTTAGGGAAATGCAGAGGTCCTCAATTTTAATCATAGCATACAGCAGCCTTTATAACGCTCCTAGTGTACACAATCCAATGGGGGTCTTGTAGTCACTTTGATTAGCTTTAGGAATATGATGGGTTGCAGCATCCCAATGCTGGAGATGCTTTTTAGAATGGGGGGGGGGGGGGGGCAGTGCCACAAGGACAGCTATGTAGAAAATGGGGAAAACTCATAAGAGCAAAGATTATGTCATCTTCTGAATGAGAATCAGGGATTTGGTTTTGTGAAAGTCAGATCATTTGTGGCCATCACTGAAATTAAGTCATATATATCTGCTTTCACACATAGGCATTTCAGGACAGCAGGCAGTGATGGAAAGGCTTGCTTTTTTCAATTACATTCTCTATTTCCATACAGCCCCTAGTTTATCAACTGCATATGAATTCCTCCTTTCACTGATTAAATATTTCCTTGCCTGGTTTCTTTGCTTCAGGGAACTTGAGAGCTCATTGTTTATAAAGGGAAAGAAGAAGTATTGTGCTGTTAAGCAGACAACTCCCAACACATATGTTCTGCTTTGCATCTTTGAGAAGGAGGCACTGATGCTGCTGTGACCGCAGAAGGGCAGAACTTTCACTGAGATTCAGATGTGACCAGGACCCTCTTCCAGGATTCATATGTTGATGAAGCTCTTAATTAATTAGCTTTTTCTGAAACAAGTTGCCTTAGCCCATATGTGCCAGGTTGTGAAACCCTTAATCCCACTGAGTTTTTCTCTCCCTGTGTTCCTTCTAATCACTTGCAAGAGCAAATTTGATGAAGCACATTTCGGTAAGAAATTCTTCCCTTGGCCTGTGATAGTTGAGGAGAAAAGTAATAATTGTGACATTTTTCCTCAAACAGATGTCCAAAAAGATACTTTGACTGGGCCAGCTATATTAGTTCCATAATGTGCATATGGGGTTTTTTTCACACTCTATGGTGTTACATTGTTTATATAAATATATTTTCATTTCAGAACAAAAAAGCAGAACAAAAAAACCCAAACATCTTTTTACTTGGAAATGTTAGCATGTCCAAAACATGTCTGTTTTAAAAAATTCTTCCAAGATGCTTAGAAGGAGAGTGGCAACCAGCTGGAAAAAACTATTATTTTCTAATGGCAAAGCATTCTTTGGGTTTTTTTCCTTTCCAACCTTCATTAGTGAAAAGTAGTCTTCAAACTAAGCAATACTACCACAATCAGAGCTTCAACAAGTGACTATCTTCCTTTTGAAGTAAAGCATCTCTCCAGGATCATGTCTACACTGTCATCTGAACCTTCAAGGCAATGTCTGCGGCAGGTTCAGAATTGGGTTGCTCCATAACTGGAGCCCAGAGGCTGAGCTGGCCGCTGGGGACTCGATGGACTCTTGGGCACACACCAGCCCTCCCATGAGAGAGCGATGTGTACTGACGGCAGGGAGCATGTTGAGCATTTAGCCTTCTTTAGCCACAGCTTATGTTGTCTCACAATGGTTTCTGAGGTGATGAGGATATAGAGTTAGGAATTATATGGAAAGGAAGAAGGCAAATGGTCCATTTTTATCTCACATTAGATAGTTATTTGGGGCTCATAAGCCATGTGAGAGTTTGACATGGTAAATGTCCCAAGAACTGGGCACACTGGTACAAACGTGGGTATCCTGAAAAGACTGTGATCCCACCAGTCAAAGGACTTCTTTGAACCAGAGTGCTACGCAGGCAGAAAATAATTAATCAAAATCCAGTCTCAGGAAGGAAGATATGGACCCCAGATTTTTTGCCATCCCTAAAATTTGGAAAAAGCAATAAACTAAGTTCAGCTTTCCAGTTTTTTGTTTAAGAAATAAGTCTTGGAAGTAGTTATTTCCAATTAACATGTATAATGTGATAGAAAAAATGAATGCCCTCTCTTTTCTGTAGTTGCAGGTCTTGACTTTTTCACTACTGACCACATTCTTCCCTCACTCTTTCCTGTCCCAAAAGAAAGAGGCCAGAAAATTTGTTCTGAATTTCCAATTTTGTAATTATATATTTTTTCCACTAGAGCTGAAATAAAAATTATGTATTAAAAAGGAAGGCAGCATTTACTTTTCTATCTCTATACAGTGTGCAAGATAACCGTTTTGGAAAATACTAGCATAAATGTCCACAATTTTGAGTACTCAATGGTCTTTTCAGAGATGCCTGTTTATATTAATGTAATTTCAATCTGTTCTTATGTTTTTATAGATCAGGATGTGGTACAATTCTTTGAAGAGAAATGTCTGCTTAGTTTCCAAATGGAACAGAAAGCAAAATTTGGTCCTGAACTTTCATTTTTTAATTTTTTCCCCCAGGCTTGACTTTAAGAACAAGAATAGTACTTAGTGGGTTCCTGCCCATAACAAGTCATACTCTTGTCATATGAAACAGCCCATTTTGTAGCTTCAGCTTGCTGCCCACCAACACAACAGAGGAACTATATTTCACTGGCTGGAAGGATTTAAATAGGTCGCTATTGTAACTGCATGCCTCATAAACCTTCAAAGAGTAAGCAGTAAGCTTTTTGACTCTGCTAGTTCCCATCAAACGAAGCAAAGCTTTTAACAGTTAGCTGTATAATAAGGCAGAGCTAGAAAATTGATCATAAAAAAAGCTTAGCGTTTTTTTTCTCTCTCTTTCTCTCTTTTTTTCTGAGTCCTTTGGGGTTTTTTTGTTCTCTTTTTCCTCAGTCATGTGCAGAAATCCTTTCCCATTAGTGTCCCTTTCTTAATTACACAGGGTTGTGAGGGTAGGTGCAAACCATTGGCTAAAAAAGGGGTCAGACAGGGAGGAATCCAGGGCTCTATCCCATCATCTTACAGAGTTTCCTTACAAACCAGTCACTCTGCTTAGGATTTTCAGAGTAACATGAAGAATTCGTGTTTGCTGAGATTTTGATACCCAACTGCATCAAGCTTCTTTCTAAAATCCCACATTCTTTTTACCTACTTGTAAAATGGGGACAGTCACACCTGATGAAAAGAGTTTTATGGATTTGCCTGGCAAACAGTCCTTCATTTCAAATTTGTTTAGTTAAATTGCAAAATCCTGGTTGCAGTATGGAAAGGATACTTCTTCCCAAAAATACTAGACTGAATTAGCCATTTTATCTTAATGGCAATCCTGAAAAAGTGTTTGGCTGCTGAGTTCTGTTGCTGTTCAGATGTTATTTTTACATTCTGTTATATTAGCAGGACGCCCTAATGTGAGTTTATGTCTCTTACTGTATTTGACAAAGCACCATACATGTATTCATCATGTAATTATGGCACTGTACTCTCAAGGTATTTACAGGAAGCTTCATGACTTTGGAATAAACAACCATTCCAGGACTGAGCAAAACATGGTTGAGTTGCTGTTTGTGACCTGGTTTTAATTAATGACATACTGCTTTAATCATGGAAGCATTGTGTATCTGCATGTGTGCGTATGTATTACTGCTGGCAGGGGAGGCTGGGATTTCACTGCTTAAACAGGGGCTCTAATACTGTTTGAGATGCCCTGGCTAGCTGACACATCCACACAGGGTGGCCAGGTATGCTACAGGAGACCCAGCATCCTCTGGAACGACAGCAGGAAGCTGGGTAGGACACCTGAAGTACCAAGATTGTACTAGGCACCCTTGTTTAGCCACCCAGAGTCATTTTTCTGACTTAAAACATTAGGCACATGCTTACTTCATATGCTACCTCTTGACATTTCTGATAAATCCAGATCATTTGAAATGAAGGACTGCGACAAATACTTTATTTTGGTATCTTTGACTATGAGACCATCTCGGAAGCAGAATGAATTTATCTCATTCTCATACACGGTCATCCCACCACTGGAACTTGGAAGAACATCAGTCCTCTGCACTCTGCGTGTCTTTGTTTAGAGCACAGGGGGAATAGAAACAGCACCTGCCTGACCCTAGCCCACCAAAATCAATGATGAACAAAGTTCCCTCCCATACCAGAAGTGTGTAGAAAT
This sequence comes from Mycteria americana, assembly GCF_035582795.1. NCBI lineage: Eukaryota > Metazoa > Chordata > Aves > Ciconiiformes > Ciconiidae > Mycteria > Mycteria americana. The sequence goes on from NC_134365.1 coordinate 213,128,796, forward strand.
CCTTCCCACTTAAGATGAGCACTTGAGAACTTGACTGAGTGAAACAAAATCTGGGCATTTTCTTCAGTCTGCTCAGTCTGGTAAAGCATTTCACAGTGTTTTATCTGAAGCACCTGCTCAGACTGCACTGCTTTTGATAGATCTTAATGGAGAGCTGATATTTTATTATGATCTTCAAGACACTACTGATTCTACAGCAAATCTGAAACAATTGCTTTAAAACTCATAATTCACTTCCCAGTAATGTGGTTGGGGTCTTTCTGGTGCAGACCAAAGCACCCACTCAATCTTTCTACAAGACATTGAATGTCCTGGTAGCTGTCTACCTAATAATTTCTGCATTTGGCAGGGTTGTGGGTTTTTTAGGAAAACTGCATGTGAAACATGGATTAATACAAGTGTGCAGACTTCTCTGAGATTTTTCAGAATTGCTGTCAAAAGTTCTTGGTAATTATTTATTTTTGAGAAGTAAGGATACACAATTAAACTGCATATATTAATCTCAAGGTTGTATCTTTCGCTTTCTCATTCCAGAGTGGTGTTGATATAATGATGGCAAAAGGTACCATCCCTCCAGGATGAGGACTTTAACTGCAGCAAGATGGAAAAAAAAAACCTCTGTATATTCCTTCTCATTTATTTTTCGTTGTTAGGTTAAAAACATGTAGAGAAGGTTAATGTCTCCACTTCAGAGAAGTTCCTGAGCTGTGGAAATGGAAAAGGTGTTTATACTTAGTGCAAGGTCAGTGACATGCTGGGCAGAATTATCAGAGGAAAAATGGATACTTTCAAAAATTATTATGGTGTTTTTCATTAAGAAGAATATCTTTTCCTACTCACCTTCCCCTGGCCAAGTAATGAGGTTTGGCAAAATGTGTGTTGGCTCATGAGCTTTGATTTTCTGTCTGATATTTGGAGAGTTTTTATGGTAAATGCTACATTTCACAAATGCATTTGATCAAGAGGGAAATCTTATTCTTCATACAAGAAGAGCAGGGGAAGGGGAGCACAAAAATTGGGGGGCTATTTATTTTGACAAAACCTGGCTAAAAATGCTGAAGCAAATAAGAAACTCTCCTTGCACTAGGTAGCAAGCAAAGTATTGCAGTGTGCTGTTTTCCTAGCTGAACAGAAAAACTGTGCTTCCTGCTCCCACTTCAGCACTCTGTAGGCATCCTTGATCATGATAAATTCTTGATAGCAAGGTGAGCAGAAGGTGGGCAATGGCAGGCAAAGGCTGCTCCTGCTGATAGATGAGGCTTTCTAGAGAGGAAAAACAGCAGCTGCGGGCTGAGAAGCAGTTGTCTGCCCAATCCAGACACCAACCTCTCATGAATTTCAGTTATTTGATGAACCAAATCTCCTCAAGTAAATGAACATCTTTCTCATATAGTCAGTGGGGAGATGTGAAAGCCTTTGAAGACCTCCGGGGAGATCTGATTCACCTAACTTGGATTTTTGCATTTCAGCATACAAAATCTGTTTCAAAAGCTCCTTTTTCCCTCCACTGGGAAAACATACTCATTTATTTGGAGAAGACACCACATTATGGGCTCCAAATGTGGGTGCTGGTCAGGTGTGAACTGGCTCCGTTGTCCTAGAATATCTCAGCTGGAGAACCACCTGAAAAAGCAGTGTGTGTTACAAAATTGAGACCATTTGAGAAGCACACATAGGTGGTTCCTTACATATTCCTGATTCTGAATTTTGGGGTAAAAGGGATAGGTACCCCATTGCTGGTCCCACCAGCCTTCTGAAAGCTGGGGAGCAGCCGTGCAAGCCAGTTAGAGCCTTGTTCACTGCAGGGAACCTGATGCTTAGCCTTAAACGTGCCCTAAAGCACATTACAGCCACGTGACTGTTACAGGAGGGCTGAAGAGTGGCACACTGGAATAATTTCTAATCAATGCAACTTGGATTGTTTCTCCCGAAAACCCATCATCATTTTTGTATGCCAGATGACTTAAAATAATCTGCACTTCTCATCCATTTCCCTTTTCCAACTCCTCCCAAATTTAATTCTCATTAATTTAATGGCTCCGTGATTTATCATAATTCTTTCTGGTGTCTTGTTTAGCATATGCATAAGCATTAGACTATGCTTAATAACCGTGCACTTTCTAATCTGAAGTTGTGCATTGTGGACTGATGACTGGTGGTCTGAATAACCAACAACTTGTCCTGTCTCCCTCCCCAAAATCATTCTTCTGGTTTTCCTGAAAATTAATTTTGTTAGCCCAAAGTTTCTGATCTCTTTATAGATTAATTTTCCAAATGAGCCTTCCTGTAACTTTTTGCAGTAGTATGTCTCCTTCTAAGAGAATGTCACCTTAATTATGGTGACTGCAGTGATTTCCCAATCTGTCATCTGTATCCAGACCTCTTTACAATTTCTAAAGTGGCAGCCTCCCTGCAGACATCCCTGTTTGGTGCTCTAGAATGCCATGGCTCCTAGGACGAGACAAAAGGCCATAATTTTTAAGTCTTGGTATCTAGACTTGTGGATTTAAGCATATTTGTTCCACTGAGAGGGAAAAGTCGTTCTGACTAGAAGTGGTCTGATTTTCTGAAGTGACAAGCACCTTTTCTGGTAGCAGTAGGGAAGACAGAAATGCCTCATTTTCATTTAGGCTCTTAAATGAGAGTTGTCAAGAGCCTGATTCTCCCTGAATGTTAATAGGAGGTTGATGCTTTGAAAGTCAACCCCCTGGATTAAACAATTGGGACCACAGGCTATCGAATTAAAAGACTAAAATTAATTTTAAAGTAACATCCATGATGGTGTAAAGTAGTCCATGATGGTGTAAAAGAAGACATGGAGCCTGGATTCTCTGGTGGTCTGTATGTTCCATGGTAACTGTGGCATTAATTGACAAGATCAAAGTAAAAACAAGTTGCTGCTGTTCTGACTTGACAAATCATATATTCACTTGCTCGTGATATAAATGTAATGTCGTCTAAATGAAAGCGGATCAGGAGAAAGAGTCCTTATAGGGCTTGTCTACACACATATACACACATGTTGTACAACTTCTACTACTATAGTAAGAATACAGTTATGTAGCACCTCTCTGTTGCCATGAGTATATGTATTTTGCTATCAGCTAATGGCTGTAGCTCTGTCACTCTGAGATGTGTGTTGTGCTTCAGTTAAAAAAAAAACCAAAACATTTTCTCATAATTACACCAATGAATAATTCTCTATACAGATACTGTCATGATCTTGGTCATTTGATATTTTTCCAACTATCTAACCATGTGTATATTTCATTCTATACAGCCAGGTCATCTGACAATGAAATTGGTCCACAGTAAATTTGGCAGAGCACCGTTAACGGACCAGTATTTTCCACACTGCCAATCTCCCAGTAAACTTAGGATAAGATGGTCGAGGCCTTCAAGTTCTTATTAGCAGATCTTCCTGACACGTTCAGCTCTGTGACAAAACAGCCAGCACATTTTTGTAATGTTCTTGTCTTTGCATGAACGGGTTACATGCAAAGAACTTAAGCTTTTAGCACTTCTCCCAGAAATATATTTTCTTCTGTGATGCATATGGGCTATTTTTTTGCAATAGCTTGCACAAAGGAATGAAGGTGAGTAATTACATTAATGTTGCAAAAAAACTCATCAGCGTCAGTTACTTGTGGAGAAAAACAGAATCTGATTACAAGGAAGGTTGTATTGGTATGCAAGGCAAGGAAAGCCTGCTGCATGGCTCTGCCCTAAGAGTTAAGAGGCTCTGCAGACTACTTTCCTTTATTCATATTTATGGCACTGTTGTCAGAAGTGCTTGGAAAGATGTACAGCAGTTTGAAAATGTAACACAATGAAATGGTTGTACTTAAATTTTCCAAGAAGCGGTTCAAAGCAGAAACATTTTAACATTGTTATGATTGCAGGAAAATGTGTGAAAATTTGTCCACAATATGTAATCAACCTGAAAATGCCTTATTTGCTTATTATTGCCTGAGCATGTTTCTTTTACTAGAAAACAATGAGGAAAAACAGGGAGGTGTTTTTATACATCCAAATTCCTTTAAAATCAGTATGACACACTCAGACACCCATGTGGGCTGTTTTTCATTGCCATCACTATCCCAGCCTCAATAATGTGGGACAATCCCACCACTGAGCCCTCCAGGGTCCCTTTTCCTGACAGATAAAACAATGCGGTGGGGGGTGACAGGAGAGGGAAGTCAGGTAAGGCTGAATCAAGTTGCATGAAGGGAGATGATCCTAAGTGCCAAGCCACAGTTAGGGTCCAGAATTAATGTTTATTGCTGAGTTCTTGTTTCAAAGAGGATTTTGTCTGTATGCAGGGAAAGAACTAGTTTCTCCACATATTTTACTAATCCAGCAGATTTCCAGAACTTTTTGGCACTGTGTGAATTCTGCATGCCTGACACCCTCAAGAGAAGGAGATAACAGGCAGACTCCTGGGGAAATGTCCATATATAAAATGGGACATCAGAAAGCCTAATGGATGCAAGAAGAATACACAGAAATAAGTTGGTTTTCTATAGTTATTATAGCTACCTCATAGCTTATTACAAAAATTACAGTAAAAGGCCATTTTTAATGACAAGGTCTCATTGCTGCCAATTTTCAGCTCACTGTGGAGACTGATTCAAAAGGACTTGTATCTCTACACACATGTGTATACACAGATGGTGAATTACAGATTTAATTCGATGGAGAGGACAGGTGCTAAAAATACAAATTTGGGGAAAATGTGGGAGGGAGAACAGAATGAAAAAGACTGACAGCTGCTCATTGTCCTGCCTTGACTAAATGTGACTCTTAACAGTTCAGGGAAGAAAGACACCAGGCTAGAAAATGAAAGACTTCACAGATGTAACCGTCTCCTGCAAAGGCCAGAGACAAACAATACTGAGTATGTTTTGGTGAAACTGCTAGGTATTCTATAGAAGATTTCTGAACATCAGCCGTACGGTATTTTTGTTTCATTATGTGAAACAACATGGTGCAGATACTGCAAATACGTCCCTGGATGCTGAAGCTGGTGGGATTCCCATCTGACAAGTGCTTTCAGACAAGCCTAACTTCAATGCCCACTGGTGTCAAGGTATCATATGGTTGCATGGGTTACATACAAGATCTAGATTTTATGGCACCAAGCACTGGAATGCCCCATTTTTGGCATTGATCCTGTCAGAATGAACTCCCCAGGCCTGAACCAGCTGTCTAATGCCAATGGGAAGTTTCTTGTCTCAGAAGGGGAGACACAGTGTGGGAAGTCATCTCGGCCAGACAGAAGAAAAGGTAAAGGCAGGGTTGCGTATGAGCTCTGCTCACTCTGATTCAATGAAATTAGATGGCAAGCACAGCCTCATGGCATTACATTATTCTCAATAAAAAACAATGCAGAAGCTCCAGCTGCCGTCTCAGGGAAGCATCTATGAAGAGAAGAGGTCCTTCAACACTTAACTTACGTATGTCTGAGCCCAGGAGTAAGCACAAGCCTGAACAAGACCCTGAGGAGAAAAAGGATGTGCCATTGCATTTGTAGCCTCCAGACAGAAAGTACAATGTCTGCCGTCAGGTGTGGGTGAGGTGTGCCAAGAAGACATTCAGTGCCATAAGTGCTGAAAAGAGTCCTGTCCCTCCTTCTGAGCCATCCAAAAACTAGGTAGCTGGTCCAAGCTAGCATGCAGAGTCCCCGAAAAGCCAATGGGAAGGATTAGGCATGTCCACAGGACATTTTCTCCTGTCCCAAAATAGTTGCTTTAAGATTGATGCAGTCAATCCCAACCTGACAGCGGTGTTCACTTCCCACTTGAGGAACTTTAACAGCTTGCTCAGAAAAGAGGACCAGCTGGGGTTTTGTGTGCTCAGAGTCAGATACTCTTCTGAAGAGTTTTAACTCCAAACTATCATCAGGCCAGTGGTCTAAGCAGAAACCCCACAATGGTGGAGAGAACCAGCATGTGTTGCTCATATCAATTTTGTCCTAGTTACTAAGATTAATATACGCTGTACTATTTATTCCCTGCCACAGATCATGTGGACTGTTTGAAACAGGGCTACTGTCTTCTTTGTTTCCTCTCAAAGCAGATGTGGTCTCCAGGTCATATGGTGAATGGGAATTAAAGGGGAAAAATGCTTGGGGGCATGCCTACAAGTATGAAGGGAATACAAATTCCCTTTCACCAGTTAGAGCTAGGTTGAGGTCTCTGTGGTGAAACTTCTGGGGTAAGAAAACAGGCTGTTAGATCCTCCACTGAAGAAAAAGGAAAGGAAAAAGCTTGCCTAGGAATTGCTAGATGTTCCGAGAAGACCATAAAGAGACTTTCATTAATAGATCACAAGGTTTGGTCACAAGGTATGAGTTATGCATTCCATGCTTTTGGGGAAGAATGGATGATCAAGAGCTGGCAAGAAGTAGGATTTAGAAGACCTGATGAGCCAAAGCTCCACTTTTATCCTTCCACAGATGACGAGTTGCTGTGGCCAAAGGAGAGATGCCCAGGGAACACTGGTGAAGATCTGCTGTGGAGAGACACCAATAACTGAGGAGTTGAATCAGAAATGACTTGTTGGCTGTGTCCTTTGCGAGGGGGTGAAATTTGGTAAAAATGACCTTAGCTGATGTGAAAAGGAGACACTGTCACCAGATAGTGAAATATCCATGGAATATTACAAAGGCAGAGATAAACTTGCTTAATATAGTTAGGATTTTTCTGTCAGAACAACTTTTCAAAGGAAAATACCACTTTACTGACATGAAATATTTTGCAGAAAGGCATTGTTTTCAACAAACTTCCAGTGAATCGCAGGAGTTGTCTTCCTGCCAGGGCATCCACCCAACCAGGGATCATGGCTCTGCCGCAGTCTGTCTCAGACTGCCGCAGCCATTCAGACTGTCTCAAAGCTGGACATTTGGGATTTTTAAGGTGCACAACTCCAACATATTCCTGTCACATTCTAACACCAGGACTGGGGACCCCAAAAGCGTACCAGCTCCAGACTCCCTCAAGAGACGCTCCTCTGCCTGGGAAGCCCCTGGGAGCTTGTGGGATTTCCACTCTCCCTCCATAGTTTGAAAGAGTCTTTATATCTCAACTCTACTGCAGCTGCCACTGTTTGTGTGTTTGCAGCTCTCCATCTGCCCAGTAGAGCCGAGTGGGAGCAAGGAGTCCGGGATTCCCAGGAAATCATGCAACTTAGGCTTCTGTGAACAGTTATGGATTCAAAAGCACTTTTTATTTTAATCTCACCCTTCTCTGTCCCCAGAGATTTCCCTTTCAAAGTGCTTCCATTACCTTTTCCATATTTGTTCAGCAGAATTTTGAAGAATAAGAATTACATAATAATTTTAAATATTTTAGACAAACCTTGTTTTGTGTTACTGAACACAACAAGCAAGGTTTCTAGAAGAATCACTAAGCACCAAAGGTTGTTTTTCACTGTGTGCCTATCAGAGTTTTTTTCCTCCCATTTTAATTGATTGAAGTAGTCCAGAGAAATTAAACAAATGGTTACTACTTGTAGAATTTGAGTGGAGTCCTCAAATAGACTGTATAAAAATCTTTGTGTTTATCTGACTTTGAAACCAATCATTTATGAAGTCAAAATTTAAATATGGATGTTTTTCCTCTGCCGCTAGTATTTATTTTTACCAATAGAATATTCTGGGTTATATAAAATACAAATAAAATGACTGAACTCACCACTTGAAATATTATCATAATATAATTCCTTTCCTCCTGCCTATGCCTCAGTGCCAAGAAGCACTTAAAATCCCATGCATTGTGTTTGTTTTTAATACTTTCTAAGATACTGGAGAGCATTCATCTACTAATATCTCAGATCATCAGTCAGAAGCCACAGGAAAAGACACAGCTCTTTTGGATTTAAGACTGGCGTCTTTCACATGGGCAGAGAGCTTCATTCAGCAAAAGGCCTGTGCTTTGCTGAGCTGGAGGCCATTTTAGCCCATGCCTTCCTTAATCAGAGCAGTGGAGCAGATTAGCAGGCACCAGTCAGTCACTTAGCTCCTGGGGATGGGATATGGTTGGATTTGAGGGTGTAGATGGTGACATTTCCTTCTATTGCTAGTGGAATACACTGGTAGTTTTATTCCTACCTTCCGTTTTGCCTATTTTTGTGACTATTACCGTTCAGTCAAGGAGAGTTGGGAGACTGCAAATGTCCTTGTATGCTCCTTGAAAGCAGGATTTCCACAGCAGCAGAGGGATATTTACACTTTGATGTGAAAAATCACAGGAGGACACCTCCTATAGAAATATCTGCTCTAGGTGGACCCTCCCCAACAGACATACCAGACTCTTACTGTTTTGTGTCTCCTCTGCTCTGTAAAGAGCTGTAATTTCTGTAGTTCAGAGGACAATTCCAGTGCAATTGCCCTGAAAGGGAAATGAATCCATGTAGTTGGCCAGTTGAAAACTATCAAAATAATGCCTTTCAAGTGCTCCATGAGGATGTTCACTGGAGGCAGTTGTGAGAGAAAATAGCTCATCTGAGAGGTCCCGTGGCATTTATTGACTAGGAAAGAGTGCTCAGACCAATGGTCAAAGTACATGTTTCTCCTATATTCCCATGATGCAGTGTCGTCCCTTCCTTCCCACCCAACTTGCCTCCCAGCCCCCCTGAACCTGCTTGTGGCTCCTTGCAGTCTTCAAGGTGCCCTTGTCTGCAGTTCGCAAAGGCTGAATCTATCACTTTAACCACAAGACTATCCTGAATATCTGGAATAAACCCAGATGGGCAGCATCACCATCAGTAGAACAGGTCTCTCCAGCACCAAAGGCATGGCCCTTGCCTTGTTCTGTTAATTTTTTAAAAGAAGACCAAAAAGTGATGGGAATCCTCTGAACCAGACTAAACAGTATAGATCATTTTGGGACAGCTGTGAATTTATGGTTATGGCTGGAGATGAGCTTTGGAACTATCGAAAGCTAGTTGGAGTCACCGTCCCAAAAAAAGGAGTGATTCTTTTCAGTTAGGGCTCATCATGTGATTACATACCGTGTGCATTGTGTTTGTGTGGTAAGGTTTTGGTAGTGGGGGGGCTGCAGGGGTGGCTTCTGTGGAAAAGATGCTAGAAGTTTCCCCCATGACCGACAGAGCCAATGCCAGCCAGCTCCAAGACAGATCCACGGATGGACAGGGCCGAGCCCATCACCGACAGCGGTAGCACCTCTGTGGTAACATATTTAAGAAGGGGAAAAAACTGCTGCACAACAGCAGCTGGGAGAGAGGAGTGAGAATATGTGAGAGCAACAGCTCTGCAGACACCATGGTCAGTGAAGAAGGAGGGGGAGGAGGTGCTCCAGGCACCAGAGCAGAGATTCCCCTGCAGCCCATGGTGAAGACCATGGTGAGGCAGGCTGTCCCCTGCAGCCCATGGAGGTTAACGGTGGAGCAGATCTCCACCTGCAGCCTGTAGAGGTTAATGGTGGAGAAGATCTCCACCTGCAGCCCGTGGAGGACCCCATGCTGGAGCAGGTGGATGCCTGAAGGAGGCTGTGACCCTGTGGAGAGCCTGCACTGGAGCAGGCTCCTGGCAGGACCTGTGGACCCGTGGAGAGAGGAGCCCACACTGGAGCAGGTTTGCTGGCAGGGCTTGTGACCCTGTGGGGGACCCACGCTGGAACAGTCTGTTCCTGAAGGACTGCACCCCATGGAAAGGACCCATGCTGGAGCAGTTCTTGAAGAACTGCAGCCTGTGGGAAGGATCCACATTGGAGAAGTTCGTGGAGGACGGTCTCCATGGGAGGGACCCCATGCTGGAGCAGGGGAAGAGTGTGAGGAGTCCTCCCCCTGAGGAGGAAGGAGTGGCAGAGACAACGTGTGATGAACTGACCACAACCCCCATTCTCCACCCACTGTGCTGCTGTGGGGAGGAGGTAGAGAAAAATCAGGAGTGAAGCTGAGCCCAGGAAGAAGGGAAGGGTGGAGGGAAGGTGTTTTAAGATTTTGTTTTATTTCTCATTATCCTATTCTGACTTTTGATTGACAATAAATTAAATTAATTTCCCCGAGTCAAGTCTGTTTTTCCCATGACAGTAATTGCCAAGTGATCTCCCTGTCCTTATCTCAACCCACAAGACTTTTGTAATATTTTCTCTCCCCTGTCCTGCTGAGAAGGGAATGATAGAGTGGCTTGGTGGGCGCCTTGCATCCAGCCAGGCTCAACCCACCACACTTTGTTTTGTTATGTATGGGTTACCCGTATGGAATATATGCATACTGAGCAACCAAAAGTCAACCATAATATGAGGAATCATTAAATCAAACTGAACAGAGGTGGACACGGTGAGACTAGGTTTCATCTCCTAAAAACCTCGCAGCCCCCCAGAGGAATGCAAGATGGTGTAGAAGGACACTAACTGCAGTACTTGAGACAAGTGAGAAGTGGTTTCTGAGAGCCCACTTTCTACTGCTGATGGCATTCAACCAAGGACAAACAGGACATTACGGGAGCTGGAGGGAAAATACTTTTATCATAGGATAAAAATGTGTGTATGGGTCATTCTCTCTGTTCAGAGGCACCACATATTTTCCTTACTAAACTAAAGGACTCTTTCTGCTCTTACATTCAAACACAGAGTGAATGTAGCACCGATGGCGGTCAGGCACCTCTCCCTAAATCCATGCACCAATCACATGGATTGGGCTGCAGGATTAGAGCCTACAGCTGTAAAAGAGCAAAGAAAAGGGCACAGAATTATACATTAAAGCCACCAACACATGAGCCTGTCTGGTTTCACAGGAGCATTATTTAATCAAGCATAGGAAATACATCGTGTTCTTTGGATGGTGTGGTAACTTATGTTGGATCTGGGAGATTTTTGTAGGGGTGGATCTAATAAGATACTACCACACTGGAGGTTACAAGAGGCTTGAGGAACAAGACTGTTCAGCCTGCAGCACACCTCAAAAAGGTATTTGTAAACATGAATCAAACACTGCATGCTTGATTAGCACCTTAGTAACATCACTGAGTTACTGGAGGCCTCTAGAAATGGGACTGATAAGATATATTGTTGTAATCTTCACTTTCTGTGAGCAAGGGTTGTATCTCTGAAGAAGTTCCTCTTCTTTTCTTCTGGCAGGCCAGAACGAGCCCTGTGAGCACAGCAGTAACAATGCCTCCAATCACAGCTGCTCCAACCAACCAAGCCCAGATCTGACGGGCTTGCTCAAGGTAGGGTATTAAAAACTCCTGGAAAGAATCAAGTGCTGGAAAAAAAAAAACAACAGAAAAATAAAGGTCCTTTTATATGATGCAATGTACTGTCAGTCTTTAGATGTTGTATAACAGATAATACTGGAAGGCTGAGTGAAAAAAGACTATATTGGTAGAAATTGTCTGAAGGGCACAAATAGTTTTAAACAAATATCTTCAGTCCTTATAGTCTGTTTCTCAGTCTTCATATTGAAGGCAGGAATAGAGTTCACTGTCCCCAGTGCTCTTTATGGTCTTGTCAGAAATGTAAGACCCAAGAAGTTTGATACAGTATGGCCAAAGGTCCTGCTAGCTCAGCATCCTGTTGGCAACAATAACCAAAGCAGAGCACTATGAAGAGTTTAAGAACAGGTCAAGCCTATTACGATCCTTTCACAAAATACTTACCCAGCCTCCAACAATTTTCAGCTCAGGGATTTCCTGAACCAGATGTGGTGTCATTGTACATAATAGTCATTGGAGGATTTTTTTTTTTTTCCTTCCATCAGCTTTTCTAGCTGCTCTTTGAACTTTTATCACAACTTCTTGCAGCAAGGAGATCCCTGTCTTAACTACATAGAAGTAGGGAAAAAAAGCTTCCTTTCACTAATTTTGAACCTGCCCCCTGCTCGTTTCATTTGATAGTTCTTGTGTGGGGAGAGGCAGTAGACGATTATTGTCCAGTCACTCTCTGCACAAGAAATCCTCTTTCTTTGGTGAACCCAGGGCAGCTTCTCACTGGTTAGATAATCAGCTGCCTTCTTGCTTTCTGGTATGAATGTATGTATGTGTCTGTTTTTCTCACTATGCTTAATGAGTTATGAAAACCCTGCCATACAGGGCTCTCACTTCATGATAGAGGTTGGAAAGTGATCTGTTCACAGTGCACCCAACAACCTGTTGGCTTGCATTTGAGAAATGGGAATACCTGTCCCCTTGGGTCAAGGAGGATTTCGAATCCACATCTCTGAATTACTAGCTGTAATTACTATTATTAGCTGTAATTACTAGCTCTTGGTGAAAGAAAAGTGGACCCCTATAGAGGGACCCCTATGGTGGTTTATTTTTAAATAGTGTTCATGCATCTGGACTGGTTTAGATGTGCTCAACCATATTTAGTGTGCTATACCCCTACAAAGGCTATAAACATCTTCCTCCATCTTGCATGTTCACTAGTGCCCAAAAGCATAATCCTATATATCTTCTTGGATCACGGTGCTTCTGAATGTATGCTGTTATAGGCACTGTGCTCTGAAAAAATGCTTTTGGTTTGCAGCACCTTTAAGGTTAAGCGATCCTTAGCACTTGATGTCTGAATCACTTTCTGAGATGAAATTCCATTTTAGGCTGAGTTTAGGCAGAATGTAGTTTGTTTGTCCCTACAACTCAGCTTCACTTTGGGGACTGTTTGGTTGCTATGTCTCTGGTCCTTGTTTTCCAGTTAATCCAACTTTGTATTCTGAGTTTGTATTTGCAAGAATCTGCATGTTCAGCCTTCTGCTTCTGACCTTATTAGACATATACATGTTATATAATACTAAGAATTAAAAAAAAAATAGGTTCTTGATGTTTCAGAGTGAACTCCACAAACCTCTGGGTATGAGGTACATTATCTCTTTAGTCCTTCATTTCTCATCTGTCAAATAAGGACAGTACCATTCACTGAATCCTTTGTATTGTGAATATAAATTAATATTTCTGCAGGACTCAGCTGCTATAGTGATCGGCACCAAAGAAAAGTGTTAGAGGGAACATCTTCATGATAGCATTTTAAAATTGTGCAATAAATCATACATTAGGCTACACAATGCTTAACTGAGAAAACAAAAATCAAAAGTAAAAAGGATTGGACATCTGGTTCTTAATGGATACTGTCTATGCTGTGTAGTGAATGAGGTGGGGATCTGGGGGAAAAATAGTGTGCAATTAAAGATAATGCATATATAGAGAGGTGGAGGGTGAATTATGGCTATATAGATAACTAATGCTGGCATTTCTTCGCTTTGTGTGCTTGACTTTGTAACGCCAATGTTTTTTAACTCAACTCTTTTATGTTTCTAGTGCAAACTTGTCTAAATTAGAAACAATCTGGCTATTTAAACTGGAGTATGCGTATGATAAAAGAAAATTGATACATAACAGGAACCGGATACTGTTTTAATGTTATGGAAAAAAAGAATTACCATAAAGTTCTCTTCCTTGCAGAATTTATCTGGGATATGAGGGTTTTCTAAGTGATGCCTTAAATTCATACTTTGTCCTTGAACCATCTCTCTCCTCTATCAATATTAGTTGGAGGTTTGAGCTATCTTCTTCCCGATAAAACATAACATGACTTTGAGATGATGAGATGTCACATATCATGGCAGGCCCTTTCAGAAGGGATTAATCTATTTTATTATATCCTGATAATGAGTCAAACATGCCCTTCTCTTGCTTTCAGCCTCAGTCTGTACAGTTTCTGTAATTAGCTCAAAGCCAAAAGCCACCTCCTAGCATCTACTGCCTGTTTCTTTTTGCCGCACAAAGAGTGTTTGGCATCACTATCATAAAGTTGCCATGGCAACTCTTAGGTGTCAGAGGATGGGGCACCCCAGGACACCCTATAATCTGTTAATCGGTGACTCTAACACAACAGTATACCTATGACTGGACTGGCTGCCCAGCCAAAATCATGCAAACCAGGTTTTCAGTCCAGAAACCATAAAACTTTAATCTCTAACAATGCAAGACCCAAGAGTACAGCAACTGTGTTTGCTGATGACTACCTGGGAAAAGTGTCAAGGGAGTGGTGGGGGGCAGGGACAACACATAGCTGCTTTGTGGGAGACATTAGCCAATGACAATTCCATTCCTTTTATATCGGTGTTTAGAGTCAAATGATAATCCTCACTAGAAGCTGCCATGAACATCGATTAAAACTGCCCTTTCAGTCAATAGGTTCATAACAGAGCATGAGGAAGCCAGGTCGGGCTGGTGCTTGATATCTACCCTCCTCTTAGTGGCTAATACCAACAATATCGCCTCATCTTGCTCTTTCTGAGAGGAAAATAGCAGTGATTAACCTCAGCCATGGTCTTAGCTGTCAACTCTTGACATACTCTTTCTTCTCAAAGAGAGTGTTAACTCTAGGTAATAGCAACAAATAATTTCTTACTCTTAATACATCAGATCATTCTTTTTTAATGTAATTTTAAAATACCAGGCAGTCCATTTTGTGTGGGTTGTTGGATGTCATTGAGAGGGTAGGAAACCACAGAAGTGTAATTTTAAGGTGAAGCAATGTGTGTCTCCTCTATTTAGGGTAATAATATGGACTTTCCATGATGATTGAAGAAGAAACTGCTATGGCCAATCTATTATTTGGCATACTGAGATCTTCATTTTATGGTAATGATGTCAAACTACATTATTGACATAGTAGATCCTAAGCATGAAAAAACCCCCCGCCTTAATATTTAAAATTTTTTGAAAGAATATTTATATATTTTAGATATTCATTCTATGTAAACTAGAGGATGATGAAGTCTTTCCTGGGTTAATTCCACAAATTAGAAATAAAAACTCTGGCCGGTCAAGAAATAAACAAAACAAATTTTCTATGATTTATCTATTGCCATATGCCCCACTGATATGTTGGCAGTCTTGCTATTCCATTTTACATGCTTTTCTACCCCTAACATAGGTAGTTAATGGGCACCAGATTTTAAAGCAAACCTTAAGGCAGCACAAACATATCTTATTAGGTCAAGCTTGCAACTTTTTTCTTATGCTGGTGAGCAAGTTCTTTCTGTTTGGTTTCTGCCATTTCTTGTGTGTGTATGGTTCACTGATTGTGTCCCTCTGGGTGGTCAAAGGAAATACCACTGAGACTTCCACAATCAAAAACTAGGAGGATGAGCTGGGAGGGATTCAAGTTATTGAGTCCCTCAGTCTGTCTTAAGGCAGAATCACTTTTCTTTGCAGTGATGGAAAGTTCACAGCTCCCGCTAATTTAATCGGGGTCTTCTTCCAGCTTGGAAAGTCTTTGAAACATTGTCTTCTGACAACAATGAGAGAAAATCTGGAGAAGACTGTCAGCCATAGTCCACTACCTTTGGACTGCAAGAGATGCTGTGCAGTGGGTGGTAGTGGGTTGTTCATGGTAGAGCTACAGTGCAAAGTAGAGAGCTAATGGTGTAAAGTCAAGCTGCTCCCTTTCACGTCTGCCTTCAGCCCAAGGTGGGTAAATCAGGCAACTATGACCCACTCTCCATCATGTGACTGTCTCTAGAAACAGCGATAATCAGACCATTTCTGCATGGTTAACAACAGCTTTATATTTCATTTTTCAGTGATGAAGTTGATGAGAGTTGTCTCCGCCTGTTACTTCTGCGTAGTGACATTGCTGTGGAGTCCTGCCTACTCAATGATGGCCCATCCACACAGTAGATTACTGGCAAAACTTGATTACTTTGGAGTATTGAGAGGAGATAAATCAAATATTCCTGGGTGTATTTATAGAGCAATACTGTTTACTTTTTCTTTGACAACCTCAGTTAACACTTGCACTTCATAAGTGCTCTTTCACAGTTTACTTATATACATTTCTGAAAAAAGAGGTGAGATCTGGCTATAGGATTACTGATATCACCACAGTATATACTACTAGGGTGTTAAACTACCAAAAGATAGTTTCCTACCCCTAAATGGCTTCCAGGAAAAAGAAAAAACCCCAGTTTTTAAAATCCATATTTCTGTTCCTCCATTAAATATCATTATATAACCATAAAAATATCTGCTCATACTATTTTTTCTGAGGAATATATTTGTGCATCCTCTTTTCTTTGGTTCTCTCCTTCTGTTTTAATTAACCTTAATCTACACCTCCTTATCTCTGCCTGAAGAAAACTGGGGACCAAAATGCTCTTTTCTCATCTTTTATTTAATTCAGAAATGTAAACCACATCGCAAGCCAGCATTTCTCAAGTATTATCATCTTTAATTGCTTTCTATTGTCCCAGCATCCACATTTTATTGTGCATGTCACTATTTTACCATAGGCTCTTACACGCATAACATCTCCCTTTCACATTGTGGCCAACAGTGTGTGCTCCTGAGTCAGGAGACTCATCTGAGTCCCTCAGACATAGAAGTCAGCTGCAGTCAGACTCTGGATCTGAGCTCTCCTCCTGCAACACATCCCTAAGCAACCTGGCCTTCTATGTTGTAAACACAACACTCTTTTCCCTTGCTTTGCCCTGAGTGTCAAAGATCCTTAGTTAAGATGTCCAAAAATTGCAACTGATGGTTAGATTCCTGGGTTTATAATTGAGTAGCTGCCTGCTTTTCCAAAAAAAAAAAAGTGAATCACCTGGCTACACATGTAGTGGTCATCAAATTGTTCCCACTGAGAGAGGGAGATTTTCTGGGGAAAAGTCAAAGCTGTGTCTACAGATTTATCTGTTCCTATTTCTGGAAGAAAAAAAAAACATAGAAAAGACATAGTCCAGGCCCTGAAATGTAAGTGCTTGGAATAGCTCTTGCCATAGAAAATTGTTTTGACAGCTATTGCTAGGTGGTGCCGTTAGTCTTCCAAATCTTTTTTATTGATGCTAACAAATGTTCTTTTTCAGCAAGCCATGCGGGTTGTGGTAGTTTTACAGTTCATGGTTCTCATGTCAAGGAAAGCTGGGTGTCTGCTCTGGTTTGTGCTCAGAGCAGCTCCCCAGTAACTAGACGCTGACATGTGTCTTTGATTCCTGAGGGATGGATTTCCACGCACACTGTTTGTGACCACTTCTGCTTCAGGGCTGTCGTACGTATAAAAATAAATGAAGCTGCAATTAAAATAACCACATACTGTCACACACTGATTTGCTTTTCAGTGGAAAGCAGGACTCCAGGCATCAGCTTTTCCTCAGTGGTAGAGCAACAATATAATTTAGCATTAAAATGCCATTTTGTCACTGGATTCTTTCCAAGTTTTATTTCTTGTAACCAGCCTCATCATGCTCTGTGTAGTCCTGCTTCATCTCTACTAAGTCGCCAGTGCTGTAACTCAGAACTGCTGGCCTTGCTACCTCCTTTAAAAGCAAACAAGCCAAGTCTTGAGGACAGGACAGAGCCAGGTCTTGTGTGCTCATTCCTCACTCTGTCCTGTCCTCTGTCCTGTCCGCTTCCTCTGCCTTTCCTTTTCCTCCTCATTGGGAATATCTGCAGAAATGCTGCCTCTTCTTGACCACCGAGATCTTCACTGCTATGATTTTTTTTTCTCTTTGTAACTTTTTCCTGTTTGTCTAGTAACTCCTGGCTGCCAGTTGCAGACTTTCTCTTCTCCCTTCAGTACACAGGAGCTTTCAAGGAGGGTCATCAGGCTTTCCTCCCTTGGCTCCTCTACCAAGAAGTTCCCATTTACTCCTATGTTCCTCTGAACAGGAACTCAGCATTCCTATCTGGAGAAAAGTCTGGTTTAAACACTGAAGTACTGAGAAAATCCGTATCTGCATTTTGAGATTCCATCCCATTTTCCATTTATTCCAGTTTTTCCCTTCAGAAAATAGCTTAAGCTCTCTTCTTCTTAGTGAGATTAACAAGGGGTTGAGTGACATCCAAGGATTATCTGGGCTTTCTAAACAAGGTTGAATTTCACTCTTTTTGTTGATCTTTCAAAATAATTAAGGAACTACTTCCCTTACCTCTGTGTTAAAAACATGGGCAGAATTTAGTAATTTCATTTTCTGAGGACCGTGTGTTCCCCTGGGAAAAGGGAAGAGACCAGGAAGCAACAGAAGTGAATTGTTAAAATGGTAAATAGCTTCCTTTTGCAGTACCGATTCAGGACTCAGTGTTTCTGAAAGTCATGGTATTTGGCACTTTTTTTAGTGGTACAATTTTAGGAATAGTGTGGTTTTAGGAAACTAGTGGCTTTCATTAAAAATATGTATAAATATTTCTGGTCTTGATCAGGAATTAAATTATGGCAGCATGAATAAAAGGGCAAAAATACTACTGATAAGACCAAAATAATAATTTTGATATTATATTTGAAGCATTTATTAGATTATTTTCTGTCTGAATACTTTGGATTGACCAAATTGTTTATGGCATGTTAGGAGAAATATTGACTTCTGTCCCTGGGTTATAGTACTAAAACAGCTTTAACAATTATACAGGAGAGTTGCAGATTCCTTTCGTTACACAAGGAGAGTCAAAACCACGTTTTCTGGATTACTTTAAATCACAAGCTAGATTTTACTTGAGAACTGAGCAAACAAGATAAATGCATGGTTGGACAGTTTATCAAGTATGCAGAAACCATACAGCCCATTAGTAAGCAAACTCTGTCAGAAAAGCAGGGGTGCCCTGAGAACTAATATCGTTTTGATGAAGACAAAAAGCAAGCTATAAGAATGCTAGCATCCCTAAAACGTCCCTGGTGCTTTTGCTGTATAGTAATTGGACTTTCAGCTCTTAATTGCCTTTTAACCGAAGAGACATATTCACAGAAAGTTTTGTGCCTCAAACAGGGAACGCAAACATGCCCAGTAACCTACCTGTTCAGTGGCCAATGCTTTGCAAGGATAACCGTACCCCACATCCTGGGTAGCTTTTGGCAGTGACGAATGTAACAGATCTGATCATTCCAATGGCCCGGTTTTGTAAAGGATTGGGCCAAAGTATCTGAGCAATCCTCAGTTCCAGGCAACTTTATATGTTTAACAGATTTTAACCCTTCCCGGAGACAATAAGGAGGCCTGTACTACTCAAGCAAAACTACAAAGTCCACTACTCTAAGCATAAGACCTGGTCTACCTGGGGTTCCCGAGGAGCTACAGCCCCAAGGACCTCTGTCCTCCTTGTGCCAAGATGCCCGACTCAAAACTATCTTTGAACAGCAATGCAAGTCAAAACCATCACTAAACAGTGCAAAATTAATTTGATTAAATGAAATTAGCGTTATTTAGTGTTACAACCACAGGACAAGCACAAAGTCAGTGGATCACTGTTTTAAGTGCTGCACCTTGTGTTGGCCTTTGGTGCCATGGTGAATTTTACTTCTGGTATTTAAGGGACCAGATTACATTTGTAAACAAGAAAGACAGCTTTGCATCTGCCCTCCTTTAAACCACGTCCAGAAATCTGAAAATTCCACTGGTTCCCATTTGTATTGAACTGTAACAGCTGAGCTGGGCAAATGGCAGACTCAAAATCCAGCACTTTTTCTCCCCACTTCTGATCATGAGATGACCATTTGGATCAGATTCTGCTTTTAATAGGCTAGGATAGATAGGATTGATGTCAGTGATTGATTTGTGGTTGAACTTTACTAATGATATCACGTTGACTCTACATCAGACCAGAAATGTGAAAACAAGCAGGTATGATCTGGGATTATATTCAGAGAAAAATCTGGAATGCAAAGATTTTTTAGTATCTTCTCATTTTAAAGACATATGCCAGGTTATAGGCAACAAATTTGACATTTACCCAAAATAGTAACATTACCTGGTTCTTGCAGATACTCATAGTCATACCCCAGCTCTCTTGAGGGTTTAAAAAATTCTCCATTTCTGTAAAGGGGAATAAAGGGGACCATGTAGTTTTCTCGATTGTGCCCAATGGGTGCATTGGCTGCTGGGTAAACTTCTAGCATGGGCCTGTGTCTTCTTAACCATTGCTCAAAAATGCTGTAGAAGAAAAAGTATGTCAATTAATGGTGGAGATTGGCAGAATTTTTTTTCTTGAAGATTAAAAAAAAGTGTTGATGCCTTTTTTTGTGAACCTTGGGGACAGAGTGGCATGCAATGACTTGTGTTCATGTGCATGTAATGCTTTCCAAATCATTTGGGTTTAGCTCCTTCAGTGCTGAGTTCCTATGCAAGCCCACAAAAAGCAAAGGCCTGCAGTGCTGCAGAGAGGCTGAATATGCTTTTAAATTCCATAAATACAATTCACTGTCTCACTGTGACCTGACTGCAATTTCTGCTCAGGAATTCACATGGTTGTGAAGGATAGAAAGAAAAGGATTAAAGATTTCAGTCCTTCCTCCTCACCCTCAGAAACATTTATGGCTGGTTGTGAATGGTCTTGTTGCCAGCTGCTCAGTCCTGTTCCCCTTCCTCTATTTTCTTACCAAGGTTTTTCACACCTGCATTAAAGTATGGCTACATCATGGTTGGTTTGACATCACCAAGGAGGTGGAAACATCTGAGGAAGAAGGGATAATCTATATGAGTCCAAAAACTTGATAAAGCAGGTCAGCTATCCGGAAGGAGTCTTTCTCCAGCCGTAGCTTCTTCACTGACCTTGGTGTCTGCATAGTTATTTTACATATTCTCACTCCTCTCTCCCAGCTGTTGTTGTGTAGCTTTTTTTACCCTTTCTTAAATATGTTATTACAGAAGCACTACCACCATCGCTGATGGGCTCAGCCTTGGCCAGCGGCAGGTCCATCTTGGAGCCAGCTGTCATTGGGTCTGTCCGACATGGGGGCAGATTCTGGCATCTTCTCACAGAAGCCACCCCCGCAGTCCCCTTGCTACCAAAAACCTTACCATGCAAACCCAATACAAGCTGTTACCCGCACCTTTGACCTCAGCTGCTCCTTTCCATTTTTCTCTACCAAAGTTTCTCCCATTAGCTGTCTGTCAGCGCTTGGCAATATGTCTGTTCTTTAACTTGGAAGCAGAAAGCTTAAAGGCTGCAGTATGGGAAGAGTTTGTATTGACATTTTCAAGTCAACTACTGGATGTGTTTGGAAAGCAAAATTAACAACTCTCCAAAACACTCTCAGTTCTCTTCCCTTTGTGTCTGAGCTTTTTCTGCTCAATTCTTCACTTTGTTTCAATCCTCAAATCCTTTCCCTGATCCCCTGCTGTTTACATAGTGACCTTGGCTTGTCAGCAGACACCTGGATGGTTGGAATAGGGGAGCTGGCAAGATGCTGTAAGGGGAGCAGATGCAGGTATCTTATACATGAAGAAAGGGGACCCCATGCTCGATCAGAAGGTATTGGTAGAAAGGGATTATCAGCATCAAGCTCAGGGAGGGATAACTGAATTCAGTTATGAGGGGTGGAAATGGTCTAAAGAGACCTGTAGATTGTAGTTTAATTGAGATCTTGGCTCAACAGTTGCTGCTCCCTGACACTGGCTGCTGGCTGGAGGACACTTTCACCCCTCTTATAATTATTAACCAGCTGTTCAGGAACTGAAGTTACCTCAGAAACACAGACCCAAATGTAAGTGCTCAGCAGTATCAGGATCTCTGCAGAGCATCCAGGGATTCTGCTGGTAGATTTTTACCTCCTATCTTTGGGCAGAAATGTTGAGAAACGCTCTGCTTACCCCACCAAATTAAAGCCCTCTCGCAGTCATCAAAACAGAGGTAGGGCCAAAGCCTTGGTTCTTTTTTTAGAATCAAAAGATTTAATAGATGACAACATCACTATGTTCATACATCTTGTCAACCCTTAACAATACAGGTATTAATCTTGATTAAAATCTTCATTTGTGGCTCTCTTCTTCAGTTAATTTCATCAGCCCTGTCTAGAAAAACTCTTGTCAGAATGATAATGTTCAGCTGAAGCTTTCAGATGGATAAATTTAAACAATGATATCAAGGCTTCAGCTGCAGTTATCACAAGAAAGTTTGAACAGAAACTGTAATCAGATTACATCTTTGGAGAACAGCATAGAGAAATCCAGTAATCATTAAAAAAGGCATATAATATAAAGGAAACCAGGACATTAGTTTAGCTTGAGGGTAGTAGGGGTGTGTGTTGACTCCAATCCTTTCCCTGCCTGGCTTTTACTCATGTTTTGGGCAAGGCACCCTAACTATCAGTGCCGTGTTTTTCTAGCAGTTGTAGATGGGAGCCAAGATAGCTCTTCTCTGCAGCACAGGGCTGTTAGAGGTACAGAGATACTTTGGTTATGGGAACATGGTAATATTTTAAGAAGAAGGCAGAGATAGGACTTGGATCAGGTTTTCAAAGTCTGCTGCTGATCCATACCCTAACTTTTGAATGCTCAATTTGAGGTACTTCTTGGGGCCTGATTTTTAGAAAACGCTGAGCAGCCACATTCTGAAAATCTGGAGGGCTGCTGAGCACAAGGTTCAGAGCTAGAAGTCGTCATTTGCCTGAAATAGCTTTTGTATGACATGCCCTGAAATGCAGCATCCTCTCTGGATGACTTAAATGTTGCTGTTTCATAAGCAGTTTCGAGAAGAATCCTTAGGCCAGTAATCTTTCAAGCAGAATGCAAATGCAAAGCATTTCCATGGAAATGAACATATGTACTTTTGGATTCCTTCATTTGCAGTGTGGTTCCCACATTAGATATCAAGCTTTTCTTAGCAGTAGCAGGAGCATTGAATTGTCTGCCCTTGCAGCTGATCTTTAGATTTAGATGCAATCGTATGCCTCTAATTACTGATATGATGAGTTGTGCTGATGCACAAGATATGTTGCACAATTCATTGAATTGTTTAGGAGCAGTTCTCTCCTTTAGCCAGCATAAAATCATATAATCTTTACTGAAATCTGTTTCATCTAACGTGTCTGTATGCCACTGTAGAAATCTCAGAAACATCCGTTAGGGTTTTAAGAGTCACACTTTCCATTACTCCCTTTAGAATAGCTGGCCCTGTGCATTTATCTTGGCTTTTTTTTTTTTTTTTTTGACACTTTGAAAGATTAGGATCATATTCTACTTGCTAATAAAGCAATTGGGTGAAGTTGCATTTATTCTTTCCACTTCAAGTCTTGTTCCCAACTTGTTCAGTAAGATAGGTTCACAACACATTTTTTCTTGGCAAAATAATGCATGATGCTCTGTATTATCATTGGGATCTTCATGTTTTTCTTCTTTTGCCTGAGATTACTGACAGATTTAATATATCAGTAGTATTTTTTACATCCTCATTTGTTTGTATTTCTCCTTTTGAAAGGGAGGCACTGTCATTTCCCTGCCTTACTCATATTTTGTAAGAAAAGTTATGAAAGAAGGAACCTTACCCTTGCCTATCAAGAAAGGTTTCCCAGCTGAGTGGAAAAAGAAACCTCTCAACTGCATCCACTTGGGGAGAAAATCCATGGAGAGGATAAAACTTAAGCTGTATTTCTACTGTGAAGTACAAATAGTTCTTGTTGGGCACCATAAGCCATTTAATATGAGAGAGTTACATTTTATGACTCCCCAGCTGAGACTGTTAACTCCCTTCCTACATTTTTAAGGAAAACTGAAATCCTGAAGTAGCCTATGGCTTTTGCTATCAGCCAGGTAGTGACGTTGGCACAGTGCCCCTATCCTTGGAGACTTGTCTTAACTGAAAAGTCTTGGGCCAAAAAACAGTGTATCTGGAGAAAATAAGCACATTGTCTTTTGTTTCAGAGTACTGGGACCACTGAATTACATGTTGTAGGATACTTTTTTCCTCAAATAAGGTGCTTTCTCAATCCCTGGCTATATTTGAGGCAGTTAGCCTCAAATGTGCTCTCCTTTATGCAGTGCTATCCTTTCTGTAGGCAAAGAGAACACATCTGAACAGCTACAATGGATCATCTGACAATTCTTTCATGTGCAGTGGCCTACAGTAACGGTTGCTATATCTGATAACAGACATGTGGTTTCTGTGACAGAGAGAAATCAGTACTTCCATCATCTGATGTTGATCTACTTACCGTTGATAGAAGTTTTTCTTTTCTTCCCTTAAAAGCAGCCATGTTGTAAGTTATTTCCTTTTAGTATATATTTTCCTTGAAAATATATACTTGTTTTCTGTGCTTTGCTCAGTAGCTGCAAACTTGGAAGAGCTTAGGGCTGCAGAATTAAAGCTACATGCAGAGAGACAAAATGCTGATGCAATTAGCTGGTCCGTTTGTGGAGTGACAAGTTCCTGGTAGAAAAGCCAGGATTGCGGCAGAACAGCAGACCTGAACTCCCTGGGATTGTCGATTATCTTGGCAAACCACTGCTATTATGTTCTCTTCATATGAACCTCTGCATTCTCCCCTGGCCCTGAGAGCCTAACAAAGCAGGACTATGAATTAAATGACATCTGAAGGGCCATTTTATTCTACTTTTCCTCCCTTTCTTGACGTAATGAGACTAAAGGTAACAAAAAGACAGCTAAAGAATCAGATCAGGGCTCTGTGATATCCGATCTCCATATTTCTTCTATGCCAAAAAAAAAAGTACTGGGCAGAAGTTCAGTGAGAGAGAAATCTGTCTGACTCCTACAGCAGTCTGGTTGGCTACTTTCTTCCTCAGCATGTAGACAAAGAGGGCAAGCAGATAATTAGTTGTTTGTATAGGTAGGAGTGATATTTTCCAGACACGGAGCCTTTTTTAGCATTGCAATCCCAGCTAGACTGGCGTCATTTGGGAGATGTTGGCAGTGCTGAACAGAGCAGATGGGATGTGAGCATGGTGGGGAATACAATGAGGGATAAAAGAAAGAAGAGAAGAGCTAATCAAACTCCCTGGGAATTTTATTCAGGGAATGGAAATGGGAGAACCCAACCTGGGATCTAGCAGGAATAAACCATAAATCCTCGAGGGTGACAACTCTTACCTAGAAGGGTCGTGGGCAATCAGGACTTAAGAAATAGAAATTTAAAATATGGAAATGAACTAAATGAAATGGAGACCAGTCTCCTGATAACCCTAATGCCCTTTGTATTTCTTGAACAGTAGGCAGAATTGACTCAGAAGAGGTAGCCTTTATTTAAAGGCCTTGGACAGATTAAAAAATAATTCTATCTAGATTAGGGGAAAGACTGTTTCCATCTGGAAGGCTTCTTCCTTTGCTTGAAGAAATCAAAACTGTGTGTCCCAAATAAGAGGCTAAGGAACCGAAAGGGATAGGAGAATAGTTTCAATTTTGAAAGATGCCCTGTCTCACATTTAGAACACAAAAAGACTCAATCTCTCTATATTGCACTTCTGAAGTAGAAATTATTTCGTAGTGGTTGTTTTATTAAAGTAAATATTGAAGGTTTTAGAATTACGAGATTATGATGATCAACAGTCTATACAGATTATTTTTGTGGTAAGAAACAGTATTTTAATATTGTAGAATGGGTTGGATTTAGACAAATTTAAGCTAAAATCAGGCTCAGTGTTTGTATTTAAACATTGGAAAAACTGATTTAGGGACGTGATAAATTCACCATCACTTAAATTCTCTGGTTCAGTCAGAAGCCACATGCTTGATGCAGAAATAACTAAGGGAGGTTATCTGGTCAGAGGGATTCCCAAAAGGTCATAAAGGCAAAGAATATTCTTCCTGCATATTAGGGAAATTTTAGAAAGTGTTAGAGGCCCCATTTTACTTCAGACAAAATAGGCAGAGAGTAAAAATGACTTGCATAAGTTCACACTAGACATGCTGCAGTGGAGTGGGACCTCAACTATGGCATCACTTTGTACCTACCAGACTATGATACCTCATGGAGTCACGTTATACTATTGCAAAGCATGAAGTCTCAATTTTATTTAAGTTTTTTGCTATGTATCTGTATACAGATCTCTCTAACTGTTAGTGAGCTTAATACATGTGTGTACCAGCACTGATAGGTCTAAAGAGCTGATATGTGGTAAAAAGTAATAAAGAATCCCACCTGCTATGTCGATGCTTTGGTAGTTTAAATTTTCATTCTGGGGAAATAGACTTTGCTTTCACAAAGAGTTTTAGTGTGGTAAGGTGCTTTTACAGAGAAAATTAAAGCCATCTATAAAAGACATGGATATATCACTTCCATTTAACTGTGTATAAATAGACCTGAATATTTTCCTTGTTCTGCTCCATACATACGAGATTATATGAAGTGAAATGAAATGAGCCTTAGTGGAAAATTAATTTAAAAAAAAAAAAAAACCCTTGGTTTAAAGAATGGGGGGAAAAATAAGATTGATTTGAGGATGATTAAAAAAAGGCCACCAATATATATTTCTGAATTCATATTATTCTATGAATAATATATGCAATGGGATTATAGCTAATGAAAGGATGAGTCAAGAAATAAATGGGTTTATGTTGCCAGTGGGAAATATCAAGCAGAGTCTAAGAACACTGCTGTATATAGGCTGCATAACTTCATACTGTTCCAGATAGTGTTGTGTGCTCTGAAAAAAGGTGCTACTCACAGGAAATAAATGTTAAAACCTGGAAAAAGTAGAGTAAAACAATGAGAGTAGGCATTTTATTTATCATTTTGAAAAGAGCCTCTCCTAAGAGCCGTTTCCCAACAGCATGCCTGCACAGTCATGAGCAGAGCTACGCTTGACCGATTGTAGTGTAGGAGGAGAAACCAGACCTTAAATATCTGTTATTAAAGATTTCCTTGTATTGAACTACTGCAGAGACACTGACACATAGTGTAAACCTAACTGGCCCTTCAGGAAGATTTTCTAGGAGAAGTTTAATCCGCTGTGTTTTGCCTTGCAATTAAGGACAGCTGGAGAGAGGGAAAGGGGGAAGAAGAGGGTTCGGTACCTCTATATGAATTCCTCTGCCATGCAACCAGGAACATGTGTGACACTGCAGGTGTCCCCAGTGGGAGGACTACCGTGCCCTTATGGTGAAGGGTCATGGTCAATCTAGGTCCGTACCACTACAGAGGACACGGTCCTGCTTTTCTCCTACTTTCCTGTCCTCACTTTCCTTGTAAGCATTTGCACAACGATGCCATAACCAAGATTAAGGAACTGATTTGGTTTAAAACCAAACATCTCATTTGTTTTTATTTGTTCTGGGATAGCTGAGGCGAGATAAAGTCACGGACCTGATTCATCATGCTTTGGCATGATGTAGTATCAGCACAAGGGAGGAACAGAGGTGAGCACCTCCGGGTAGCACTAATTGGTGAGCAGGACTGTTTTTTCTTCTTAACCTATGTGCCAGGTTAAGCTGACTTAAAGCAACAGTGAAACTGTGCCCTTTGTTTCTCAGTAGCCTCATAAATCCATGCCTCAGCTGAGCGTGCACACAGACAGTACTAACAGTTCAGCTGCTAGATGGCAACTTTGTAAGCCACTAATAGCTTTATCACATTCAAATATGAAGCCATGTCACTAGTTGTGCCAGATTTGAAACAGACTTTCATTCCTCATCTACAGTTGTGAGACTGCGGCTAGATCAGGCTGACTATGGCAGAAGGAAGGCAGAACATTGTTGCTTAGAGCGCTTTTATACAATTTATTTCAGTATCATGAGTTCTGACATTCTGTAAAAGAAATCTGGCAAGCAATATGTATTTGCGTTTGGAAAGAAAGGGAAAAGGAAACAAATTGAGGAAAGCTGAAATGCCAGTCCAAGGACTGTGATTACACAGTAGTCATCACTTTAAAAGTTGGCACTAGTCAGCTGGTATTACAAAGTCACCTCAGGTAATTCCCATCCCAAGCATTTGGGAGAAACATTGGTGCTTCAGTCCTGGAAGAGCTGCTAATGCTGAGGTTGTAAAGTCAAGGCACTGTACTGTTTGCCAATGTATGCGGTTATATTGCAGTGTCATTTTTTTCTTTTTGTTTTAAGTTGGCTAAAGACACTACAGGGACTCTCAGTCAGATTATAAACAAATGGCACTGGTCATAATGCAAGTGCCTGATTAAAAATTAAGATGCTGCCCTCAATTATTGTGAGAAACCCATCCAAGACCTCTGAGGCTATGTCTCCCCGCTGTTGAATCACTGCTGAGTGCTCGCTCTGTGTCCAGTCCCAGATGCTGGGGAACATCCAGGCTTCCACCATTGCTCCCAAGCTGCAGCATGCGGCAAGCATCCTTGGGCACAACGCCTCTTCCACAAACCCTTGCAGTACCACTGTCCAGTTACTTCTGTGCCAGTCCCTGGACCAGCTACCGGAGAGACCTGTTTGTGCATGTGTGCATGTGTGTGTCTGCCTGTGGATAAGGCAACTGGGAGACCAGGGGATCCAGGGGCAGTTACTGGGTAGACTGGGTATCTAAGGCCAGTTATGCAGGGATCCAGACTGTATGTGTGTGTATATATATATACATATGTATATGTATTTTCCCATAACAGGCTTTCATCCTTGTCAGCCAAAGAGGGCAAGAGGATAAGGTTGTTGGTGCTGTTGGAATTAGTGTTGGTGCTGTATTTCTTTGTTGATCTGTGTAGCTAGTAAAGCATGTATGCATATATACATATGCATTATATATAAATATTGTGTGTATGTGTGCCTATTGGGAATACATGCTCAGCCTCACTACTGGTTGAACCCAAGAACATGGAGCTATGGTAGCCATACCACTTTTGGGCTACTAGATTTGTTAACCCCTAACACTTTAAACACAGACTTGTACAAAATAGACAAGAAAGGATGTTTTAGCCCAGTGGAGCTGTTCCCTCATATAACGTTGTGCTTCTGATTTTTTTCTTGGAGCATATATTCCCATGTAGATCTATTATATGTCTCTGAAATAAGAATATTAATTTTCAGGAAAGGTCTGGCCTACTTTTTTGTTTCCCTTTACTCACCTTCTGAACCAAAAGGTTTTTGGTTTTGTGGACCACAGTGGACTAGACCACCTGCAACACTGAGAGGCAACGTGCAGATGACAGCAAGCCCCTTACTTATTCAGCCAGATTGACATAGGCGGCACGCTGCCTCCTAAAGGATCATTCTCTGGATGAGGTATAATAATGTGCACCATGCTCACACCTTCCCACCCGTTACAAAGTACCACCAGAGCTGGGGAGCCATGTGGCGCCTGAGGATCTTGGCACTGCTCTGCTTCATCATCCCACTACAAGCATCTGTACTTCCTTCCATCTCCTTTGTTCTCATTTATGGCACTGCACAAACTGGGTGCTTGGAAAGTGTCAGATGGAGGAAGCAAGATGGAGGGAGATGGTATAGGTATAGTCCCACACAACCAGTCCCAAATAAGAGACAACCAATGCCACTTTCTTTGCCTATGTCCTACTTTGTTGAAAGCTTCAAGGTTACTGCAGCTGCTGGGGTTATGAAATATTTTTAATATTCCCTCTACCAATGTGATTTAGAGCAGTTTTTCCCCCTTGACTTTAAAATACCCTCAACACCTCTGTAGGATTAGGGGAGGAGAAAGGGTCTTCAACCTTTCCGGCTGAAACTATTCCTCTTTATGTCAAACAATTTAAATATCCATAGCCATTTGGAGAAGGTGCAGTTGGATCTCTCATTGCTACTTAGCATGCTCATTTGGGTGCAGAGGGCTACACAGCTTCCAGTCATTGCTCCAATAATCATGTAGTGCTCCAAGTGTTTCTTTTCTAGAATAAAAAAGGCGGCAGCTCCTCCAACCTCTGTTGTGAGAAACAGCTCCTCAGGCACCTGAGTCCTGCAAAGGATTCAGATAAAATGATCCTGAGCAGAGATCGCTGCTGGTGGTGTAGGACCAAGTGCCGCTCCTCACTCGGAGAGAGCTGCTGAAGTCCTCCTGCATTTCTGTTCCCCATTTGCTGTGCCAGTTTCCAGGAGTCACACTGTGAAAGCCTAACTCTTCCCAGGAAACCCATATAGCTGCCTGGGGCTTTGACCCCATTGCGCATAAGTCTGGGGCACAGCTCCCGTACCACAAAGCCTAACCTGCTGGGCAGCCCTGTAACCCACCTTCCCAGTCAATGAACCTCACAGAAATATTCTTGGTTTCTGCCTTCTTGGAAAACTGGGTAGCCTGAACCAACGAGTGCTGAGCCCAGCTTATATTTGATCAGTTGCTGATGGATTACAACATAAAAAGCTTTATTCCTACTGGAAAAGGAGATAATGGATAAGCTGAGCATGACACATCGCTCACGACACTGAAGGCAGGAGCTGAGTGTTGGAAATTGTGTAGGAATCTGTGCAGAGGAATGTCAGTATTCTCTAGTGTAGGACTAGGTAGAGCCTCAGTGTAACTCAGTTACTGACAAAGCAAGCTAACTCCTGTGGAAGCTTATTCTGGACCTCCGCTGGAAAGAAACGGTGAATTTAGATGAGGCTTAGCTGGGCTGAGATTTGGTCAGATATCTGATCTAAACTCTATAACTTTTCTTAGTCAAGCCAGCTTCTGTTTTACACCAATGAAAGCTGGCAATGACTCTTCCGGTGCAGGAGAGAAATTCTTCTTCCTTAAAATAGCTGTCATCATGTGTGTTATTTCACCCCTTGCTGTCAAACCAGAGCAATTTTGGGCTAGAAATATTTGTTTCTCATTCAGATTTAGGTCTCTCATGCTGTCCAACACTGCAAACCCCAAGATGTACCTGAGGCATGATGGTATGTACCGTGTGCTTTGTAAATAAGGAAATACAAATGCAACCATGTGTTACATGGGAAAAAAAAGTTAACATTTGCTGGAGTGTATATCCTGTGTTAACTGTCTCAGGTTCATCTTTGCCACGGTTTGCAGCTAACAGAAAAACATCACTTGAAGTAAGAGATAATACAAATGCCAGCTGCTCCGAAGTTTAATAACTAGTTTCCCCTGAAGAGAAAGATAACAAGCAGATTAAAATGGACTGCTGTGGAGGTAGCTGGACTGACTCTATGTGGCCCATTCCTGTGCTCTGTAATTCAATTCTTTTGAGACTGAGAGATTGTCATTATTGAGGTTCACAAGGGCATGTAATATATAAATCACATCTACGGTGGCAAAGTGATAATTTCTTTTGATGAATAGAAGGTAGCTACACGTGGGTGAGAAAAGTACCATGTTTTCCTGTGATTTTTTACAATTTGAACAATTACAGCAGCTGTTATTGCAGAAGTGCTGCAGGAAGGAAATTCAACGCTATGCTAGCTCTCTGCATCAGAGCTTGTCTTGATCGCTGTGTCACAGAGAGCGCTTTCTCCTCCTCCAGCGTTAAGAGGATAGGTGAAGACTAACCATGTGGCTCTTGCCAAGTTTCAGGGCAAAGTAACCTTTCCTTTTAAAAACCACTAATCGCTTGCATAATATGTAGTGTACAAAGTGATCCATTCTATAACTGCCTTGGCTGAACTAAAATCTTGCAGTAAGTTATATGAAACATGCACTTCAAATGGGACTATTTGAACAGAACCTGCTGTATTATTGATTTTTAAGAGCAGAATGGGTCATTACAAACATCTAGCCTGAATAATGAGATGGCAGGTGAGATTGCAATTACTGTATTTCACATATAATCCAGAAGATGTCTGTTTAACCTTAACCTTGCTGTTCCCCTAAAGCAAGGTGGATCAGCAGAACCATAGGTTTTATATATGCTTAATCGATAAAAAGAACATTTAACTCCAAAGCCTGTTCCTTGTCCTTATTTCTCTCTGTCTTTGATTCTGTATGGTCTATCTGTGGATTGCTAGAGGACTTATTTAAGAGTGTGGGTTACTTTAGACACAGATGCAACCTGAAGTGTACTATATAGACTCAGCCTCTGTCCGTCTAATGGGGAAAGCAGGGAGGTCTTCTGGAGGAGGGATGCTCTA
The DNA here is from genome assembly GCF_035582795.1 of Mycteria americana. Taxonomy (NCBI): domain Eukaryota; kingdom Metazoa; phylum Chordata; class Aves; order Ciconiiformes; family Ciconiidae; genus Mycteria; species Mycteria americana. The sequence goes on from NC_134365.1 coordinate 213,160,453, forward strand.
AACCTATACTCCTTTGCTTTTGCTTCTGGCCACCACTCTAGCCATGGTACAGGTTAGATGGACCTATGGTGTGACCCTCCAAGGCTGTTCCTGCATCCCTTTGGGTGCTTTGCAATTGCAGTAGCAGGAACTGCCCAGCCTTACTAAAATAGATGTTGAGTCCAGCTTCAGTATCTCGGTGTATGGTATGCCTTTCAGCCCCAGACACAGGGATATCAAAGAAGAGATACTGGGGAGCTGTGTTTCTCAGCAACACCCCAACCTTCCCACTTACACTCTGTTTTCCATGGATATATTTATGTGGTATTTTGCAGTAGATGTGAACTCACTCTACCCACATACTGAGCCCACTTTGAGTGAGTCAGCTCCATCAGACAAGCTCAGCAGCTCTGGTTAACATGCTACTAAGCCTGAGAGGTTAAGAGGGGAAGGTTAGCAGCTCCGGTTCAGTGCCAGCTGAGGGCTTGTGGTAACAGAGGGAGTGTGTCCTCCTGCACATTTGTAGACATCCCCAAGGGGAAACAAAATTAAGACGAATCCTTCCCTGCTTTCATTTCTAAAAATTTCCGTGCTTGAGTTTCCCACCCCTTCAGTGGTGATCTGCTCTGAATCTCATACTTGTGTGCCAATAAAGCTTATGACCAAAGTCACTCCTGGCCCACCCTCATACGAAACGCTCTGCTGCAGGGCAATTTTCTTCCTCTGATGTCCCTCCTGGTAAAACAGAACTGGTTTTTGTGACATGGTGGCTTCCAGCACAGCAGCTGCTGGTAACCAAGTGATTTTGTTAAGCATCAGAGAAGGGTGAGAGCTGGGCTACCTTGCTGCTGTGTCACAGAGCCTGCTGGTGGGACGTAGCTGTGCATGCTGATCAGGGAGGAGGCATGCTTCCCAGTAGGAGGCATGTAATACACACAAGGCAGGGAGAAGAGGTCTGATAGGCAACTGCCACCCAGGATGCATTGCAAAAATGTAATTAATTCCCCCAAGAGCTTTAGAGGTGGGGAGATAACTTTCCCAGACACAGTCTTATTACATACACAAGTAATGGGTCATACACCCATTACATTATACGTGTTGTGGGTATTTGTATTATAGTAATTTCTGAACTTGAATTTAAATGAACCCTCTGTGCTAGCTATTAGATAAAAAGAAGTATTTTGAGGGGACTCATCCAATCAAAAGACAAAAAGGTGCCTCAGCAGAGATGTTTGCAGCTGAGCTGGTCACTAGTCAGTGACTTTCTGACTATAGTCTCTACTGACTGTAAGTGGGGCTCAAAAGGAGGTGTCTGCATTGTAGCTTGAGAAGAATACATCTTAGCCAATGCTGAAGGTGTGTTTCCTTAGAGGGAGAAACCAGCAGTTCTGCTGGCTGTGGATCTGATGCAGGCCTACTTGTTAACAAGTAGTTAAAGTGTGAGAAGGTCATCTGCTCCAATGCTGACGCTCTCACTAGCCCAGGTGCCATGGGACAAGGGAGCTCCCTGGGACAGGAGGACTAAGGTCTAAGGTAACACAGAGCTCCTCATTCATAGTCCTACAGATAAAATGGTTTATGGGGGTTTCTTTGGATATTGTGCTACTATACACCACAATTGTGCTACTCCACAATCACCACGTTTAAGTGCTTCTCCAGCTGTCCTTGGCTTCCTGCTGCCTACCCTGTCTGCTTCTGAAGTGTTTTTTTTCCCTCTTTATCCATCTTGCATGAATTCAGCATATGCATACAGTACCAGTGAAACCATACAGCCTCCACCAATACCATCCCACTCCTCCCATCTCTGCTGCATGGTGAAGTTCAATTTTTTTTGTGCAAAGGCACTTTATAATCCAGATGTTTAATTCCGAAAAGACAGCCTAAATGTTATGGACATGCATCCTGAGTAAGAAATGACTGTCACACCCACCAGCTTCCACAAGGTTTCACTCAGGTGCCAGATATCAAAAGATGTATTAGCACAATACAAAAGCTTTTCAAGGTAAAGTAGTATTTGGGAGCATTAGGGGTTTGTCCTGCTACACACCACCTTCTCAGCTCTGTTCTGGAAATGGTGCAAAACATCCCTAGGTCAGGAGCAAATCTCAGGGGCTTCGCTCATAAAAGCTTACCCCTGGGCATAGCAGTAGCTCAGTGATGTTCATGCTTTCACTGAGTGGAAGGACTTTAACTATGTTTCACCTTCATGCCAGGGATAATTATGGAGTTGACTTCACCTCATCCACTGCCTTTATTCAGGCACTCGAGAGGATACAGTGCTGGGCACAGACAGTAAGATCCTGAGCTGACACAATGCAGAAGCACTGTGGGTTTACTGTTAGTGTGGAAGGAGGTATACTGCTACTGGCAGCCTCTTGACCTGCCTTTGTCTAACAGATTTCACATGGCTCCAAGCCATAGTTCATTCAGCTCCAGAAAAATATGACATAAAAGTGTCATCATTTTTTGCAAACATACCTCAGAAAGCAATAAAAGTCTTGCTGTGCCTATATAAAGGGAGAAAATTAATCATACACTTAGTGTTTATGCTGTGACTTCTCCATTTTTACACTGCTTTATTGCTAGCTGATATTTCATTGTATTACAGTCTCCATCTCAGCTGTGCTTAAGTCACTTGTTTCGGTGTCTCTAAGTTTCCATATACCAAATGGGGATAATGCTTCCTAGGGTTCGTGTTTGTCTGTGTTGTCTCCCACTGGAGACAGTTCAGGGTAAGGAGTGAATCTTATTTCATGTATTAAACAAGTCTGGAAACCTAGTGTTGCCTTACAAGAATTTCTAATGATCCTTCTTGAATGCTTTCACTCCAAATGTTCCAAATTCTTGAAGCAAATAGTTTTTAACTGCTAAAAAAAGTTCTTGTTTCCTGTCAACATTTCAAAACAAGAGAACAACTTGGGTTTTCTAGTGCCATTTTTTGGTTTAAAAAACCTGAGATGACATTTAAGAGAAAATGAAAATGTTCTGTTTCAAAAACAGAGTAAAAATAAGAAGCTTTTATTTTGACATCTCCTGGGAGTGAAAATCAAATTTCCTCTTGTTAAAGTATTTTCCAACAAAATCATTTTTGACATAATGCTAACTTTTTTTGCAGTGGAAGGAGAAGGGACTGGCATGAAGGTGAGTATATTGAGTCCACAGGAACTGAAAGCGTCCATATAGTTGGCTTAGGGGATGGAGCATTACTGGCATGCAAATCAGGATGTGTAGATTTTGGGTTCTAATATATTTTTGAACAGATTGCTCCATACATGCTTTTCAGTTTAACAACACTTTACTGACAAGCAGTGTGATAAGGAACATTTTATTGTTAGATGCTCAGATAAGCCAGAGTCTGGCATTTCCTAAGGCTCCCGGCTCCAGCCTGCCTCTGAAGCAGAAAGGGTTATTTTAGCATCCTGCAGAGGAGTCTATGGCAGCTGATGTTGCTGAACAGCACAGAGACATTTGCCTTGATCAGGCAGAATTAGTGGCATTTTCTTTGGGCTCTGAAGCTGATGCGTAGGAGAGTTTCTCCTGCACCCGCTTGGAAGTGTGCATGTATGTAAGTGGCTGTAATTGAGAGTGTCTCCATTTCCTATGTATGCGACCTTATGCTTGACTTGGATTACTTTAGCAGAATGCACATGCGCACACAAATACACACCCCCCTACACCTTCACCCCTGAAGGTTTTGTCTCTTGGATGCAAGGATTTTAGTCAAGCGAAAGAGTAACTGAAGCAACAAGATCAGCATAGGGATGTCCAGCTGTCTCTTGTCATTGCCATTTCATATGACTGTAAATGAAGCAATTGCTATCTCCTGTTGCCCATGTTGCTTTGATACCTGAAAGCCATAGTCAGAGGCTGAGAATATGCCAGGCGCTACACAGAGCAGTGCAATTAGACAGTCCCTTAATGACAGAGCTTATAATATATACATAGGGCAGAGGACAACAGATGGATACAAACAGATGGGAGGAGGACTAGGCAACCATGCAGTGAGACCACAAGGGTCCACCCACTAAGTGAAGGTTTCAGCTTGCTAATATGTGAGCTTTTCTGCAAGTATCACGCCAAAGAAAGAATGGTGATTGAATCTGTGGATGTGTAGGGTGAACAATTCCCAACCAGGAGGAGTATGGAGGGACTTGTCTGAATGCCAAACAGATGTAAGATAGAGATTGATATCATGAACTTATTGAATGGGTGAGTGAGTTCCTTAGCAATTAACAAGGGATGATTTGGGGATGGGCAGTGATGGGCCTTGAAAATAGAGACCAGCAGTTCATCTGGTGTGACAGAGAGCAAAGAAATGGTAGAAGGGTATGAACAGAGAGGAACAACTGATCAGAGCATTGAGTTAATGCAATGATGGTTGCAGCAGTATTCTGAGCTGTTCGATTACTCATGAAAGCTGGAGAAAAAGGTGCTGTAGTGGTGGCACCACTAGAACTGACAATCTGGGTCTAGCTGTACAAGTAGGCTAACAAGTCTAGATTTTAGAGATGCAAGAGACTGAAAGTCTACACCCTATTGTGTTTCTCTAGAAAATCAGTTCTAAATTGCTTGTTCTAAAATCAGGGCCTTTGAAAGTCATCTATGTTATTGTAATAAACCCTGTCCATTACTGCAAAACTTAGAAATGAGTTAAGAACTGGAGCCCTATTGCATTAGTTGCTGTACAGGTATAAAGTAGTATGGAGATTTTTAATGGCAACACATTTTCCCATTGCTATTTAGTTTTTCTTGCAGTTTGCAAGGGGAACTGTTGGGCTGGGATGTGGAAGTTAAGGAGAAGAGAGGTACAGAAAAAATGAGAAGAAAGATTGAAGAAACATTCAAAGGGCAGAAGTGCAGGGAGAACAGACAAAGATACTATGTGGCTATAGGGATGGAGGGGCTGAAAAGTTGACAAAGAGGAAAGAGTTCCTTTTCAAAGCAAAGAAAACACCTTAGTGAGCTCAAGTGGGACTGTGGGCCCTTGCTTTCACTGCTTGTGCAGCTGCTCCTTCCAGCTTGAGTGGGTTGACTCCTCCCTTGTTATTCCCTTGTGCTGACTGTTGAGCATATCTGAATAGCAAAGAGATTTGCAATTAAGGGAAATGCTTCACAGAGCTAAAAAAGCTCTCATTTTTGCTGAATATATATTTTGTTGCATCTTTTTTCTTTTTTTTTTAAGCCATTCAATTAACAATTAATAATCTTCAGGATGGTCACCTGCTTTTACCAAGCACTGAGGTCTGATCCCTAGGTCTTCTAGCTAGCAAATAAGAAGGCAAGGAGACTGATTTATCATTGCTAAGAAAGCTGTTGCCTGGGTACCTTCATACTTCTGCATTGCTGAAAGACAATGACCTAAAAAAAGGGGAGTGTTTGTAAGCAAATGCTTTGCTTTTCACCTGAGACATCTTTTCAACTGCACCTCTGCTCCGTCCATCCTTCCCTCATTTTGTGCATCAGGCCTGGGTAGGAACGGCTGGGGGGTAGCAGATGGGAGGCTGACTGTTGCTCAGTTTGGAAAGCAGCTCCTAACATTTGGCTCACACCTGTCAACAGACTCCGTATACACTTGTTTATCCTCCTCTGTACCATATGTTTCTATGTAAAATCAGTTCCAATGATCTATTGCCTTACTTCTATCACTCCTATTATGGTCGTAACTGAGCATTTCACAGTCGTTAATGCATTTACCCTGACAGTGTCCCTGTTGCGTAGGCATCTAATATCACCCACTTTACAGATGGGGTAGCTGAAGCTCAGATCAACAGCTCCTCAAAAGTCTTGTTGAAATCAATGGGAAGGAAACACATCACCAGGAGATGTGAGTTTGGGAGAGCAAACTACACGCTCAGTTTCACCCAAGGAATTTGCACTGGAGTGAGGAATCCCTCTTCTGGGTCCTACATAGATGCTCAAAGTGCTGGACCATTCTTGATTTCTTGAGACAGAGCTGTTCCCTGCCTTTGCAAGACCCAGCAGATCTGTGGTTGCTGGTGTCCAGTCTTTTTACACCCTTTGCCTGTAAGACCCCATTCACAACTCTCTGTGTCCTCAGCAAGACCTGGAAGAGATGCTGTCCTCAGCAGAAGATTTAGTTAAAAAGTTAGTTAAAAACTCATTGGCTCAATGTAGTGAGAGCAATCAGCTCAAAAGTCTTCTTCCCAAATGAGAAAAGCTGATATGGACCAAAAAAAAAAATGCTTCTGCTGCTGTGGAGACTGTTTTTCCCATTTCCTCTATTCTTACTTGCCTCTCAGAAAAGAACTTCTTTGCAGCCCTTCAGATTTAAAGTCTATGTAGGAGAGGAACAGGTTTTTTTTAAATGTACTGTATGTACCTATCAGTCACCTACTTATTAATTGTAACTAAAAGCATGATTAATGTGTCATGGATAAGGCTGCTAAGTAACCTTAATCATGCTAATGCATTTCTGTCACTTATACAAAAGGCAGCATTATTATCAGTTTTTACATCCGTGTGTACTAAAGCCTATATATGCAGCAGCTGCAGAGCACTGGTAACGTTCTTTCTGCCACAGATGGGATAAGGTTGCATCATGGATATCTGTATTGCTCCCACAGTGCCTGTGCAGTGATTTATTTCCTCAACACTAGCAGGATTTAATGATGTTACCTTTTGCAAATAATTTTGCCTTCTAAAATGGATAACAACTACAGTTATGAAAAGTATTTCCAGGGGCTCATAATGAATACGACTGAAATTCCTCTGTGGGAGAGGTCAGCATGAAGACCAAGGTGCTACTTAAGCCCTGCAATGAGTGGGAGCTAAGAGATGCGTAGGTCTTACACAAGTGTGAATGTCTAAGGAAAACAATTCTTTTGCTATTGCAGAGCATTATGCTTTCTCTTCTGTGCTCCTTTTCTACGAATATTCAATTGATCCATTTTTTAATAGCCTGGATGTTGGAAAGTTAATTTCCAGGTGCCAAATGCGAAATTTGTAACCACACCTGAAACCTTTGTGCATCCATCCTGTCAAGCAGTCAATGGGTGGATATGCTAAATCAAAGCTAAGCTACACTGTTTAACTTTTAAAATGTTCTGAAGAAAAGCTTTTCACAGAAAAGAGTTTCAAAACTGACACCTCCAGAAGGCTAATTATACCCTACAGTATTAGGAGCAGAAGACAGGTGGGTCACCCTTTCAAGGAACATTCCACTGATGCCTGGGTGACCTGCTTAGACTTGATGCCCTATTTCTGGATGGATAAAGTATGAAGAATACAACCATTAGGCTCATTAAATATATAAACTAAGGAGAAAAAGCCCAACTTCAAATTTGTCTTTTACACTGACTAGCTTTTTGGTTAAATACGATAAAGTTTTATATAAGAGTTTTGGTGTGAACTGCCTGAAACTAAAGAACTTCACTGCAAGATGATGTCTGCAAGATATAATCTGCATCCCTCCTGTGCTGCATGCCTCAGTGACCCAAATAAAGAAACCATTTTAGCTTCCATCTGAATAAGCGCCTTGCTGCATGTAGGCAGGATCTCAGTCAGTAGGTATCTGAGCATACAAATTTGTGAAAGAGTCCCAAAAGTTTGTACAGGGTAATAGTTCTTTTGTTCTAAGCATTGCAGTAGCCAAGTCACGGTCAGTGCACGGTGGGAAAGTAGAGGAGGATTGGTAAGAAAATATAAACTGCTCCAGAACAAGTGTTGTTTGTGTGGCTTTTACAGTCCTTTGCTTAGCTAACTTTCTTTTTTATAGCTCTTTAGTCATCACAGTTTGGTGTAATGCAGTCCACAGTAAATTGTTTGTAGCTGTTCGCATATATTATAGTGACACAGAAATTTGTAAGGTCACCATTAAATCTTGGAATACTGTCCTTAATGTAGCAATTTCACTCTTTTCTTGCAAAACTGTGCTCCCCTACTCTTTCTTATTAACAAACATGATATCCTTCTGTTTGCTTTCCTTTCATTCTGCACAGCTGTACTCTTCTCTTTCATCAAGAGACAGTCACAGTTTTGTTTATCACACTGAAATACGGATTTTTTCTTCTTTATTTATGAATAGCATGCTTGGATTTTCCTTATGGAATAGAAATTAAAACAGCACTGACATTTAGAATGCAAAGGAATTGCTCCAACTGATTACAGTTGTGTTAAAATGAGTCATGCACTTTTGGTCCAAACTTCCTGATGTACACATCCATATATATTAATCACTATGACATCATTGAAGAACTATTTTTACCTTGGTAATAAAAGCTGAATGCATTTGTCAACTTTTCAAATTATATTTAATCCAGTGAACATACAGACAGGTTAGGAAAGACATTTGCTCTCAAATAATAGCAGAGCTCAATTCTACATGTCTGAAAATGCTGTGCATGTAATGGCATGTAAAATATTTGCAGTTTTGAAATGTAGGTGAAAAGCACACTGTAAAAACACAAAATAAATTAGGTTTACCAAGAAGAATTAAACTCACCTGTCAACAAATGCATGGTGTAGTACAAAGATAGGATCATTTGCAGAGCCTTGTACTTGGGACATGGAGCCATTCATGTAGATGTGAAGTGCATTATGTAAACCGCTTTGAGATATGTTTGATATTGCAGTCCGTGGATCAGCAAAGCCTATATATTCAAGAGGAAATCATATGCTGATATGACAATGCGTATAATTCTTTTTCCAGTAAGACTGAAGATCAAAGTACCTACTTTCACTTCATTTACATTCAGCTTTTTAGACACGGGCTTAGGAAAACATGTAAAGGAGTGCTAATATATTTCAAAGGCATAACAAAGATGCAATTAGAATAAGCTAAATTAAAACTCCTGCCATGTAGCTAATGCAGCATGTCAGCAAATGTACTGCTTAATTGCTTTATATTTTTAAATTTCTTTGTCCATTGTGTCTGGCCCTTAAAAGGCAACGTAATCCCTGCAGACATTTATGCGTGTACATTTATTCATGTTGAGAAAATTTATTCACTTTATTTTCATTTTTGATCTCTGTACTTCTAGGTTCCTAAGATAAAACAAGCTATTCTATCTCATCCTATACTCAGTCATTTAATATTGTTTGTCTCTATAGAACACTTTCTTTTATTGATAGGAGCCAGCACAATACAAGCTATAATCTTTACAAAAGGATTTGATAAATAATCAATAATCTTCCACAGTCAGACCTGCAGGATGGAAGTCTGTGGATTGCTGTTATTTTGGAGGGCACTTAAAACATGGGCTTTGAGAAGAGCTCACACAGACCAACCCCAAGTAAGAAATACTGGAAGATGAGTCTCTACATCAGTTTTTATTTTGGTAGCCTGTCCATACCTTAGTTCTGATGTTGGTAGCCCTTCTCAGCATCCTGACAGCCAAGCTTCCTCCCTGCTTGTAAGGACTCCTAATAAAAGTAAACTGAACTATTTGATGCTTCCTGGGATTTTCCAGAATACAAGGAGAAACGTATGTTGTCCTCACAATCTATTTCTTAACCTGATGCTAGTCCTACTATTTAACCCATGCTACAAAACCTCTCTGTTCTCTCTCTTTGATTTGGTTCCTGAAGATGTCTTGTTCTCACCATTTCTGTAAGCTGTAGGATGAGGAAGCATAGTGGAGACATGTTAAAACATCTCTACAAATTAATAATCAAACAAAAAGGGCTGTGAACAATATGCTGCTTGTGCTGATCCTCAGTCTTTTCTCAATATTGTTGCAGTTTATCAAGTCTGCAAGGTGGGGAAAAGAAAGATCTTAGCTCTTTGGGAAATGCCTCACACACTTTGAACACTTGCTTTATTTACTTATTTGGACCAAGAACTAGCATTTGAGTGAGGATCAGCAATGTACTTTTGAAGTGAATCTCCCAATTGTCCTTCTGTTTCATGCTGTAACTTACATCACAGGGCAATTTCTGACTTTGCAAGCTGGATTCCTTTTGGAGCAAATCTAAAATGTACCAGCCATCAGTGGGTGTTCAGTTCATGGGACTGAACTAGAGGTAGTCTGAAAGAACCCCTTCCCTGTCCAAACCCTCATGTACAACATGGAAGTCAGGTCCTCAGTACCAACTGTTTTGCTCTTTGGATTTGCTCCTCTGTGAGTCACACAGAGCATTAATTGAGGCATGGCTAGAGATGCATTATGAGTAGAGCCATACTCTGTGAACTTGGAAACCTGAGGGTTATAACCCATTGGGACTCTGATCTTCTGTGTGAAATGATTGCATCTCTTTGTGACTTTAAATTCCCTCTTCGGCCTTTGCCTTGCCTGTCAACCTCTTCAAACAAGGGAAAAGCTTCTGGCATTAAAACATTTATAATTATAATAAGGATCAAATCATAGCTGTGGCATCTAAGAACCAATATACCATAATAACCATCCATCTTTCTGATTGTAATAGTATCAAAAACATTTTGAGAAATTCAAGGGGAGTCAGAGGAGAAAACATAATCAGGATAGCTGGAGGAGGTAGAATTGGCTTATGATGAAAATTGTAAGACTTCAAGGTGGAGTGAGTCTGGATTTAGGAGAGAAAGAGGACCATGTTGACGCCTATAGATAACTGCAGGTTTTAAGTACATCAGGTGCGGACTGAGATTATTGAGGACACTGCATGGTGACATAAACAGCAATGGGCAGAAGTTCTCAAAAGGAAAATCTTGCCCACAGAAATTTGTCTGATGGTGAATGCTGTGTTACCTAGATTTCATTCAGGGGAAACAGCAGAATAAAACATTACCAAATGTGCTATGAAGAATGATGTACATTGACAGTGCGGCCAGAACTCACAGAACTGTTGATGGCAACAATTTTGGCCGCCTTTACTGATGGCCACAGCAGGTGATCATTGGGATCAATTGATGTAGCAATACTAGGAAGTTTCTGTGAATATTAACTGAAAATGATCTATCTTTATATCATTCTGAAGCAACACGTCCACTTATATTCAGCTGCATTATAAGTATGTTTAAGAGAAGACAGACTTTATGCAGGGTTTAGGCAGAAGGCTAGACGTTTTATATCAGACTTGGAATACTTCTTAAAATTTCTTAATGTGTTGCAAACACTTCATCTAATCATTCATTAAAAATATACAGAATACTTATTTTGGCTCTGGACAACTTTTCATGGAACATCTGAACACAAGCAATTTATCTTAATAATCAAAAACTCTGAACTGGGAGGGCTTTAGCAGCCTCACCCTCCAGCTCCCAGTTAATTGGAGTACATTTTGTCAGTGTCAAAATTGACATCATGTTTAACCATGCACATGAGAAGTTCTAATATCTGATTTCTTGTTACAAAAACTCCATATAAATTGCAAAGTTAGTAGGAATAAAACCACAATGTGGTGTTACTTTATTTTATTAGCCTGGGTCTTATTCTTTTCTCTCAGACATTTTAAAAGACTTCAGGACAATCAGCTATTCAGGATGACATACTATGAAATGGGGTAGTTAAAAAGAATATGTGAAAACATGAGAATTTTTTCAGAGTACAGGAAACTTTGCTGCAGTGGCTGCAGTAATATCACCTCTACAGAAAATGTGAGGCTACAGATCTACAAGAGCAGTGAGAGCTCCCTGCCTCTATATAGGGGAATGCCGCTTTCCCCACCTGCCTTGCCCCGTGCTGTGCCTTCCCATGCATTAATTGCAGCTCTTGGCAGACCTTCTGTCAACTGATTTAACTCACTAATCTGGCAGAAACCTACCCTGGAGTTTGGGATCTCAGTTTTTTTCCAGGCTACTGAGATACAGTATCTCATGTAAGGTTATGATGAGAACCAGTGTTGGTACCAAAAATGGAGGGAGAGCAACTGGCTGGTGGTGGAGGAGATGGCATAGAGAAGTGGGCTGTCCCTGATGGCAGTGAGCTGTTAAATCATCTGGCCAGTATAGGAAGCTGTAGCATTCAGACATCCTTTTAAACCCTCGTTTAATTATGGTACATTAGAAATAGCCATTAAGGAATACATCACTGTAGTGAATGGAATTTTTACCAGTGATTTCAATGAGAGAAAAATCACATTTTTAAGAGATCATAAACCTGATTCTGCTCCTTCTGATAGCACTGTAAATCGGCAACAGTGATTCAGTGGATTTGCAGTAGCTTCACTGGATCCAGGCCAAATTAAATCAGATGGGGATTTAGCCCAAATTTTATTATAGGAGGAGCTAAAGATGCCACTCAAAATTAAGGCTGCTTGACAGTTTTTAGGATGATATATAGGTAGTTCTCATTGAACAAGCAGTTGGGTCAGGTGTATGTCTTTTAATAGAGTATTTAATTATATTAACAGCAGATTTTACAATCTAATAATGGAGACCACAGAAGTCCATGTACATTCAGTCAAGTGCAAAGCTTTATATATTGAAAGCAGGTAGTGTTTTCCTCAGTTGCTCATTTGCCACTGAGTGAAGTGCTGTAAGTACGCTTAGCAGAGGGTATACAGAGCTTGGAGAGCATTAGCAGCATTCAGTGCTACACAAATAGAAGAACCATTCCAACAATCCTATCTCCTCTGATTATCTTAGTGGACTGCTTAACATCTGTGGCATCCCTAACATCACTGAGCTATTCATAACAGTTTTGCAGTTTTTTTTTTTTTAACTGCAAAACTGTTTTTCTCACAAAATAAATTTTTGTTTTGTATGACTTTCTAGGCCAGTGGTTAGGACAGCAGGGACTTTAAAGGTCAAATTCTGCTTTGTATGTTGCATGTTGAGGGGATCGAGTTCACACTGAGTGGATTGAGTGCACCCTCAGTAAGTTTGCAGGTGACACGAAGCTGGGCGGGAGTGTTGATCTGCTTGAGGGTGGGAAGGCTCTACAGAGAGATCTGGACAGGCTGGATCGATGGGCTGAGGCCAACTGTATGACATTCAGCAAGGCTCAGTGCCAAGTCCTGCACTTGGGCCACAACAACCCCATGCAACGCTACAGGCTTGGGGAAGAGTGGCTGGAAAGCTGTCTGGCGGAAAAGGACCTGGGGGTGTTGGTCGACAGCCAGCTGAATATGAGCCAGCAGTGTGCTCAGGTGGCCAAGAAGGTCAATAGCATCCTGGCTTGCATCAGGAATAGTGTGGCAAGCAGGACTAGGGAAGTGATCGTGCCCCTGTACTCAGCTCTGGTGAGGCCGCACCTCGAATTCTGTGTTCAGTTTTGGGCCCCCCACTACAAGAGAGACATTGAGGTGCTGGAGCGTGTCCAGAGAAGGGCAACGAAGCTGGTGAAGGGTCTAGAGCACAAGTCTGATGAGGAGCGGCTGAGGGAGCTGGGGTTGTTTAGCCTGGAGAAAAGGAGGCTGAGGGGAGACCTTATTGCTCTCTACAACTACCTGAAAGGAGGTTGTAGAGAGGTGGGGGTCGGTCTCTTCTCCCAGGTAGCAAGTGGGAGATAGGAAGAGTGGAAATGGCCTCAAGTTGCACTAGGGGAGGTTTAGACTGGATATTAGGAAAAATTTCTTCACTGAAAGGGTTGTCAAACATTGGAACAGGCTGCCCAGGGAAGTGGTAGACTCACCATCCCTGGAGGTATTTAAAAGATGTTTAGATGTGGTGCTTAGGGACATGGTTTAGTGGTGGACTTGGCAGTGTTAGGTTAAGGGTTGGACTTGATGATCTTAAGGGTCTTTTCGAACCTAAATTATTCTGTCACTCTATGATTCTATGTCTGAGTCCAACTGGCTGATAAACTTAGTCCCACTCTCCCTGAGGATGATTTTTTCTTTAATAAGGATTTCACATTTTAGAGTAGTGCAAGTCAGGTACATGCATTTACTTTAAAATAAGAAGAAAGATATAGATATAAGAATTTTAAGTCCATATTCTTGCTGGTCTTTGAAGTTAGTGATGTTCTTCTGGCTTATGTTCATGGAGTTTTTCTGCCATTGGCAAACTCACAGGAAATTTTTCAGGGTTAAATCTTACATATTTTTTCAAGCAATGTTATTACTGTAATCTCTCTAGAGTGAGGTAGCTGCAAGATCTGCACAATTTGGCCTAGGGGGCTGTAATAAATGAAAGTTTGTGATTATCTAATTTAGACCATGTCACCATCTAGGGTTTTTTTCTTAAAACAACTCTTGTAGAGCTTCACTGTGGTCTGGGCTGAACAGTCTTTCTAGTTTGCTGGTAATGACCCTCTGCATCTTGACAGCACTTTCTCAATGTGCAGCATAAATTTACCCAGAGGTTGAAAGTTTGAGCTGGTTGAGGGATGTTGGCTGTAGGCTAAAACTTTTTTAATTAGAAGTTTTCTGTTGGCAAACTTCATTTTGAGAAACCATTTTTCATTAGCTATATGGATCGCAGTGAAAAAAACTGGGAAAAGTTTTCCAGATGAAAATCTCTCACAAAAAAAGGAAAATGTCCTATTAAAATGAAATTACATTTTGAAGTGTTTGATGTTTTATTCCATTATTTTATGACAGAACAGCAGTAACGATACATAATTGTGACAGACAATGGAATGCTATGACATGGCTTGACTTGATACCATGTGTCATGAGTTAATTCATGAATAATGAAAGTGATATAGAGTTTTAGAAATTTTTTTAAAATGTTCTTTTGTCTTTCTGCAAAGCTTAGAAAGCACTGATTTTCATTTGAAGTTGCCATGAATAAAATAATTTCAAATGTGGAATTTGCTCACAATGAAAAAGAAATCCTAAGTTTTTCAGCCATCTCTTATTCTTAGGAGGTAGCATTCAAGGTGTCACACCACAACTGAACTGCACAAAGAAGAAACCCAACTATTTCATTTGCAGTCAGCTAATCCATTTCTGATCTTACCTGCTGCTTATAAATTAGATTGATTTTCTGTTCTCTTCTTGTATCCATTAAGCTTCCAATGAAGTCAACAGTGTTCCCCAGTTAGGGCCATAATTCAACAGAACCTATTTAAAATAATTGCTTCCACTTCAAGGGGCAACATAGAAACTGCTTTTCACATGTTTTTCAGTCAAAGCAGAAACTGGCCTGTCGCAGAGTGAGAGGGCAACCCACGTGCTCAGACTCAGGGGAGTGTTGTTTTATTGAATAATATTGACCGTTGCTGTTTATGGCTGTTGTGGTTACTCTTCAGTGACGTAATTTCTGTCTCTGTAGCAGCATTTTCTGTTAGTCAAACAGAGATTTGGCCTGCGTTGTTGGCATCTGCTCATAATGATGCTGATACCTACCCCTCAGAAGGGTAAAAAGGTGTTGTCTTTGTTCCAGTGCACTCAAGCATGGCAGAGCATAAAATTTTGCCCCAAAGTGGTTTTTCTATGTGATTGGTTCTTCTAAGTGATTACAGTGTTTTCCATTACAGAACTAAAACTGAGGAGTAAATCTCACATTGGTGTAAATCAGGAGCCACTCAATTGCAGTCACTGGCTTGGTTCTGGTCATCTTTTGTAAATCTAGAGTAACTCCAGTAAAGTCAATGGACTTACTTTGGATTTACTTTGGATCTAAAATAGATTAGAATTTGACCTTAGGTGTATTGGCACAAACTTCTGTAAACAAGTAAAGAAGGATTGAAAAGCTTTTTGCTTAGAAAAAGAAGTAAATGTTAGGAACTATAGGGTGTTAGTGGGTTTGTAAGAATGCTGTCACACAGAAGTGGGCACTGGCACAATAAATGCAAGCTGGCAATTTAAGCTTGGCATGTGTACACAACAAAAAACTAAGCAGGCCATTTGTAAGAAAGAAGCTAACACAGTATGGGTTTTTTTTGGCAGCAAAACTAGTTTAAAAACTTTCCACCATCTTTTTCAACATTAGCCATGTATTCTTGGCGTCGCATTGCAGTTCACTATCTTGTTAACTAAATAAGTTAGTTGACAGAAACATTTGTGGTCCTGTGGTGTAAAGTTGAGTGTTGAAATAATTCAGGTTAAAAAAAAAATATCCTCAAAGAAAAAAAAAAAGAAAAAAGCTGTCTCAGAATAACAGTGTCTGATGGAATAAGCTCCATCTCCATAGTAATACAGATAAATGCTTACTGAGCCACATCTGGCTCACATTCAGACAGACTCATCACCCAAAGAGCCACTTATCGTGGAACACTGTGGACACATTCTCACTCCAGTGATCTCTGGCTCTAATGAAATGTTCTTATGGAAAGAAAGGTAATATCACTCTGTTGACCTTTACTCTCTTCCATACCAGCTCTTGGGCATTGTAGATCTCCTTTAGCTAGGCTATAAAAGTTAGATGACAATATAGGCTCTGGTAATTGCACTGGGAGTTGGACTATGAGCAAACATGGTCACTTTCTTAACAGAATTTCCCCTAGAATAGAGAGGATCTAATGTTAGGTTGCTTTGGGTTTTTTTGGTGTGATGTCCACAGAGCTTCTGAGGAGGGGACATTCATTGCCTCAGTCTTACCCTACTGAGCTTTTCCTCACTGTGCTGCATCTTCCCAGGCTCCCTCCACGGGGATCCTAGGACTTGCAAAGGTCCACCTTCACTGACAGGAGAAAAGGAGCTGCTCAATCTCTTTTCTTCCCTTTTCGAATCACATACAAGGGATCCTACAGATGCTCTGAAAGAGCTATGGTCTGTGTCAGGGAGGGCACATCTAGACAGACTGATAAAACAAGCATGCCCTGCCCCTGCGTTGAGCTAACTGCATGCATCCAGAAGCCATGCAGCACTATGACCAAGATAATATATGGCACTTCTGTAGCTACCTAAGCTGTATGGCTTCTGAATCATATCTGACCTGCAAGAACATGTAGTTTTTTTCCCCAGTCTATTGGAAGAACTATCTGAATCACATGAAATCCATTAGAGACTATTGGCAGCAACCATGACATGCCTTGTGTGGCATTTGGAGGGCTCCAAATGACCACAGTGGTGAGCTGGAGCTACATAACCTCAGTTAGGAGAAAGATTAACACTCTTCAGTTTCTGAAGGGTTTTTACACAGAACAAAAGAACTCACTTGAAGGAAAATATGATCCAGAAGAGCTCTTTTCAGATGCAGTGACATTGTCATTATTCAGATTAAAGCATGACCCTCTTCAAGTGTGATTGGCAGATGACACTATGTTATCAACAAAGACCAGCCGTGACTGTGCTTGCTAGCCATGAAATTAATACAACAAAGACACGGCAGTAGAGAAAGGGTTTGATTGATTAATCAGACAAAACACTGATTCTGATTTTAGAGTTAAAATAACTTCTTCCTGATTCTTTGGGAACTGTAGGTGCTTTCCTGATCATTGTGCAATTCTGTTGAATATCTATGTTACTGCCTTTTTTTCAAATAGCTACTGTTATTTTCAATAGGAAAATGTATCCATTTGTATCAAAGGGGTATACTTGATCTATGACTCTGTTTAGCTGTAAGTTTAAACTTAGCATTGACAAAAAGCAGGTTTTGCCCTTTTTCTGCAAGTACTCATGAATTATTGTTATTTAATGAACAGTCATGATACTGAAATTTAGGCTTTGTGAGTGGTCCATTTTGACTCTGCCTTCTCAGCAAACCCATATGTGGCAGTGCGTAACTTCCATAGACTGTGCCTTTGCTTTTGTTTACTATACCAGCAGCATGATGGTAGACCCTCATTATTTCATGACTTGTTTGCTTTAATTCCCTTTTCCACTCCTCCTATTCCTGCTCCTCCTATTCCACTCTTTGCATCTATTCACATACTTCATGAAGAAAAATGTGAGCAAACCTCTGCTCAATTATGTCACCTTTTTCTTTCCCAAACTTCACATGGTTCCCTTTCTCAAAGGTAGAAAGCACAGCTATGTCCAGAGCTGGAGTTAATTAATGTCTGGATTCTCTGTTGTCTTCAGCAGACAAAGTCTACATTTTTGACTGTTTTAAGAGCAGAAACCGGTTCACCTTCTTTTCCCAAGAAAGCTTTATGGCATTCCACACTGCATTAAGAGTAATACTGAACATATTAAAAGCTTTGCTTTCTTGTCCTCACACCAACTCCTATATTGCATTGTTTTGGCCCTTGCACAGTTCCTTGCAAGCAAAAATCTCGGGGACATCAAAAGTAGGTCATATTTGATTCAGCTGATATATGATACTGTAGCAATATTTATTGATAAATATATAATGTGCTATCCTTGTTTATTAGCAATGTAGCAAGATTCAAAAGAGATTGGGTAGACAGATAATTAAGAATAACTATTCCTTTTAGCAAAGAACCCTTGTTTACTAGAAAATTAGGAACATTCAAAACAGGTTGAATAGTTAGAAAATTAAGATAAATAACTATATTCTTTTGGAAATTATACTAAGGATCATTTTTGAGGTATAACAATCCTTAGAGTTTGGGGAGAGGTCTGCTATGGAGTTCACGGTAGCAGGATGTAGACATAACATGCCCACTGGCTGCATTCTCTTTCACCCTTGTTGTCCAGCCTGGCCTCTGGAGGACAGTGGATTCCAGGGAAAACCTGTAACCCACATGGACATGGTTATGATCATGTGTAAGTAGATTATTAGAAGATCTTCTTTTATGCAGTGCTACATTTCTTTGCTATGCCTGGTGCTGACTATAGCAGGAGACAACATCTAACAGATAGATTTAGGGTGTGATCTAATCTATAGCTTCTATTTTCTTATCAAATGCCTTTAATGTGGTTCTTTTTGTCTGTTGCTCTTCCAGGAGAAAGCATAACTTTTTCTTTCCTTTTTTGTTTCTTTTTGAGTGGTGCTTCATGGAATTAGCTCAAACTGTCCAGAGTTTAAAGACCCTAACCCCAGAGAGAATTAATTTACGATGGAAATGGCATAATAGAATAAAACATGTTACCTTCCAAAGTATTTCGGAAACTGTAATTGGCCATTTTATCCATGGATCCAGATTCATACTGAGTCAGTGATAGGCAAAATTCAACTTCAGCTGAGGATGGGAGCCTTGGAGTCCTTGATTTATCGTTGTTCCCAGGATTTCGCAGTATAGGCCCCTCACTTGTGGCATTGCATAAAGCCTGTTGGCTGTTGTATTCCTCAGAATGAGTACAAATTACCTGTATAAAACACTTTCTGTTAGCAGCGTTGCAATTGTAAAAAATAAAAGCAAATTAAAGAGGTACTTCGATTATCTTTTTTAAAGGAGAAAAGAAAATGTACAATGTAAAAAGTTTGTTAGAAACATATATATTAATTCTTAAATTTTCTGTGTATGATTTTAATATAAGCTAGGTTATTTCATAGAAGACACCCCTCTACTATAGTGTGCATTTTGAAATAATACACTAGTCTGTATCTGAAACTGCCCATGTGGACTAAGGCATCAGTTCTCATTTATGCCCTTGAAAACTCACTGAGGCTAAATTCAGTGTTACCTACCAATGCAGCAGGACACAAACGGAGTTAAATCTGCTGCTGCAGTTGCTAAATGGAGGCTTTTTGGCTTCAGCAGACTACTGAACAAAGCCATAATCGCAGATTTTCTCCCCACACGGTAAGAGGGGGAACTGTTGACTAGGAATATAAAAAAAAAAAATCTTTTATTCTCAAAAGATCTGTCTGTGCTTTGTCAGAATAAATGGGCACTTAGTTTCACTATGTCTTGATGCTATGTACAAAATGGGAAAAGACGCTGCGCTACCTCAGAAGAATGTTGTGGGGATGAACATATATCGCCAGCTGAGATACCATAGTGATGGGTATTGGGAAAGGGACCTTAAATAGAGAGATGGATACAGATCTTAAATACTGTCAGAATCCAGCATCATTATTCAAATGTTCTGGGTTCACAGGCAAAGTCCAGTTACCATGGCATAACAAGTCATTATTTGTCAGATGACCTGTGGAAGCTGCCAGTCCAGTTTGAGACTCCTGGAAGAGCAAAGTAGTTCAATGTAACTTCAAATGATAGTCAGCTGATTTTTGCTGAATCAAACTCCTTCACATTTACCATGGGTTAAAAGTGCTCACGCACACTGTCAGTGTCACTAGGATGCTGCTCAATATCTTTTTAAGCCACATACATTAAGTTAATTGTTACCTAAGTTATTTGTTACCATGGTCATCCTCTGATGACCACGAGCTTTTATAGTAGCTCTCACTGCGTCCCCTGCTTGGCCAGTGATTGGAATGAGAGGGAGGATTTTTTTCATATTCTGGTACAATAAACCTACAGGGAGTTAGTACAAGTACTAACTCATATTTCTACTTTATACGCAGGAAATTCCCTAACACGGAGTCAGGATGGAGGATGGAGAAAAATATAATGACACAATGACAAAGCAGAAGATCAGACTAGAGGGTTTGGTGGGTGTGTACAGTGGTACAGCTGATGCATCTAAGAAAATGAAACAGAGCAACAGTGGCTCAAAACTCCCAGAAGCTGTTTTGTATCCCTTTCAGGTGAGGCTGAGGCTCTGAACCAAAATTGCTGTCTATTGTTTAGCTTTTTTTCTGAAAAACCCACCAAAACAAATAAAAGTCTAAACCACCAGAGATCCCTTCAAAATATAGGACTCTGTGGTTAGCAGGTAATCAATGTGGTTAAAGAGAACTTTGTGTGGAGAAAGAACAGGTCTCATTATTGAGTGAGACGTCATAGGGGAGAAAACACATAACACTGAAACCTCCAGACTTCTTTCATCCTGGAGGCGTACTTCTATTTCATGGACTGAAACAATGAACGAGAAGGTGAGTGAAAGCAATCATATCTGCTGTGAATGGGATTGAAGAACATGAGATTCTCTGTTAGTGAAGGAAGTGAGTGGGAGATTCATTTCACCAGCACTAGCTGTGTACAAATTGCCAGACTGAAGCAACACTTTAGGACAACCTCTGCAGTCAACAGAGAGAGGCATCTCCAGAGTGTGATTCAGCCCTCCTAAGCCAGATGTCTGGTAGGTGAGATGTACTTACCTCTAGGGGTGCCTAACTCTCTCCATTGACTAAGTCAATGAAATAAAATGTGTTAAAAAAATCAATGCAGAAACAGTCTCTGGACTGCAGTTAGCGAGGGAAGCAAAATTAAGAGTGTTCAACTTAATGCTCTGCTTCTGCATTAGGATGGGATGAATCACACCCTGGAGGCATGGATGTGCCTCTGAAGTGCCTAAAGACAGAGCCAAAGGCAAGTTGCTTTGCTGCCTAAGTAACTTTTGAAAGAGTGGAAGTAGATGAGATCAATCCTCTTCTAAGTGATTTGACCACAAATTCACAGAAAATGCATGACGGAGCTGGTGATATAACCTAGATTTCTTAAGAATCTGGAGTTCTCAAATGATAAGTTTCCTATGAATATGACTCTCCTGAATAAATTATTCTCATCTTTTTTTTGAGGAGCTAAGAAAGCTTATCAGAGAAATTTATCCTTAGAGACTGTTTTATTAGCTGAAATCTGCCCTAGTCTGTTAAAACTACTAAGGTGCCCTTGGAGGCTGTAGGTAGTTGTCCAGCAGAGAGTTTCATATTCACATTCCCCCCAGAAGCTCACTGAGTGGGTCAGGATTGTGCCTCTAAGAGGGACTGAGGTCAAGACTGTGCCTCTAAGAAGTCTCTTTTAAGAATCCCCACCGAGAAGGGAGACGTAGCGGCATGGAGAGACTTACAGTTATAAACACAAAGCGTAGCTACGGTGCTGTTCTTATGATTGTTTTGTGTTACTGAGAGTTTATTCCCATTAGAATGAAAATAAGGGGATGATTCGGGCTGAGGGAGATGCTCTAGTAATTTCTTTGTTTATAAAAATGCACAGTCCTATGTCCCTAGAAGTACATTAGTGAAGAAGGCAAGTGTGTCTTGGCTGGTGGAGCTCAACCCATTTTCCAGTTGGCACTTGGCTCAGAAACTGCATACATGTGGATTTTCTGTTTAGCTCTGTTTCCTATGGACCTTATCTAGGTCCATATCTTCTTCTGGCTTCTCTGCCCTGCCATCTCCTATCTTTTCATCCTCTCCCCACTGCCCTGGGGATATAGCTCTGTTGGGTCCTAAAAAGGAATCACATACTGCCTTCAAGACCAGCTTTTCAGATATTCAGACAGGGAATCTTCAAGCATGAGCTCAAATATATCTAAACAAAGGAATATTTCCCCTTCATTCTGTTTATCCATTTCAGTGGGATTTAATGCAACTGTTAATGTTATGAGGCTTATAAATGGTTAGAGTGCTTTTTTTTTTTTCTATTTATGTCTCAATGTAGCCCTCATTAACTGTCTGACTAACCGAATTCATCCTAAACAGAAGCCAGATGCTATAAGGCATGTGGTAACTCATGGTCAAGACATGCTAACATAAGGAGCAGGAATGAAAATGCTTATCTGTGACCTTCTTCTATTTGTTCTGAACTAAAAATTAAGGTCTGGCCATAAAATTAGTCAGGATGCTTTTCCAGAAAGGTGTAACTTAGGTAATATAAATTATGGGTCTATCCTGAAACTATAATTTGCTGTTTTATCAATCATGTGATGTGTAAGTGGTAACAGAACATAGGTCAGTTAAATGGTTCTCTCTGGATGTAATCTGCATAAAGCACACACAAAATGGGTCACATCATTGCCTTCTCTTCATTCAGCAGGAGGACTTTCTACTAGAAACAATCTGGCGTAACACATGATTTTTTGTTCCCTTTCAGAACAGTCCTGAGCAGATCTCTCAGTTCACCCTGGACAAAGCTTCATATTCAAACTGCACCCAACACCTGCTCTCCTGCATGCGTAAATTCACCGGCTCCAGGGAAATTGTTAGGAAGTTACTCCGAGGAACAGCTTATGTAAGTAGTCAGGCAGAGCAAATGCCAGTAGATGGCAGTCCAGAATACGCAGCATCGCTCCTGGGCCTTGTGGCACCCAGCAAAAATCCCTCCGTGCACTGCAGTTGAGCTCTTGAGCACAGCTCTTTGTACCGTTTCTTAGAAAACAGACTGTAAATGTGTGGAAGCGTTGCTGCTGTCTCGCACCTTTTCACAAATGGGAAACCCTTTTGTCTTTTAGTTCGCAACTGCTTGCACAGACTAGCCCCTGTGCCTAAATAAAGTGAATTACGTTACAGGAGTCTTCAACAGTGTTCAGTCCTTAGTCTGCTATTTTCAAATTCAAAGCTGTGGGGGTTTTAGTGACAAATTCTTTTTGGTTGCTTTGGACTTATTAGACCTTTGCTCACAGGGACATGCAATACAGGTAATATATACCTGAATACTTGCAAAAAGGTGATTTTCTACAGTATTGAAATAGCTGATCACTTACAAAGTGATCTGAAGTTCCTTAGTTTGCTGGGAAAGTATGGCCACTCAAAGGGTTAATCTGCACCTCTGCTTCCGTTAGAGCTGGTCCCTTGCTCTGCTTCTCTTCTGAGCCCACCAAGCAGGAGTCTGCCCCCATCCAGAAGCTATATCAGCATGTTTTCATAGTGTTATGCTCCAGGTTAGTACAGCCTGAAAGAACCACTTCAGGCTACAGCCAGAGCAACCACATGATTTGCTTATCTGTGGTGCCCGTCCCAGCTCTCCCAAGGGTGTGATGTGGGCACTTTCTGGCCCTCCTTGAAATATCCCCATGTCTTCATTTGTCCTACCTGAAGTCTAGACTCCTGAACTGGAGCCTTGGGTCCCACTATGCGGCCAAAAGAGATTTTGCACTGATTCCTTGCCTTTCTCTGTCTTTCTCCACTTATCTCCACATCCTTGCTTGGGAACGGGATTCAAGTGCAGCCTTCACACTGGTTTTAAAACATTTGGCAATTATAAAGAGGTTTAATTTTTACTTTTTTTGGCTGTATTAGGGCCTGGCATAATCTAATCCTAATTAAGTGGCATCCAGAAGCCATTTACTCACTGAATGGGCAAAATGCAAGGAAATCCCCAAATAACCTGCAACAGAACAAACTGTACTTTGAGAGCTTGCTTTTATAGGCCAAACTTTAAAAGCTGCTGTATCTACAGCAGACCAAAAAGTTTTTAAGAAACTGTGTATATTTATATCTGGTTCTTCATGTACTCCCGAATATTAGTAGGAATGGAAAGGTAAAACAGGCACAGGACTGAATGAAAAGAAGAAAATTTGGAAAGCAAAGCTTCAAAGAAAGTCTAAGAAACTTGTTTGTGCCAGGGTGAGGTTATTAATTATCTTTCTGACCCTTACAGCCTATGCATTAACTGGAGGAGCTGTGAAACTCAAGCTAAAAGGAGATGAGACAAACATGAAGTGACAGCACTGAAACAAACCCAGGACCTTCAAGGTTTTTTCTCAGCCTTCAGTAAAAGCTGGCTGAGTTTCATCTCTTTGCTCAGAGGCAGCCCAGAACTGGGGGGGTAACTTACACCCCTTTCAACACCTCAAAACGGTGCTGGGGTGGAGTAGGAAAGTCTGTTATCAGTTACTGCTGAAATACTCATTAACACTTTCTGGTTTGGCAGACCGTGATTCCCTGCTCCCTGGCTGTCTCCAAGCTGTACTGTTAGTGTTGCTGTCTCCATGTCTACCGCGAATTCACAAAGACACATCTCTCTACAGGTAGGCTTCTTTTTCTGTGAATTATTAACAAAACCCAATTTTTATGAAATTCCTTAGCTATTAATTTATACACCTCTGAAGATGTTTATCTTTTACACTACACGACTCCTGAGCAAGCACGGTTATATACTAGAGAACAGCCAGGCAACCACAGGCCAAACTCTGCTGTCACCCACTCGTGATCCCGTGGAAGAACGAGTATTACTTTAAGGTTACAGTGACATAAAGAAGCTGAGGATACCTAAATGGCTGCTCCTGCTATGCACAGATCCTGATTCCCTCAGGCTGTGGTACTGGGGTGTGTAACATGGAGACTTATCTCTTTGTAATAGGAAATGTTTCAAATTTATAAACCATGTAAACATATCATTAGGAGACCAATCTTGATAAACTCTTATTTTACAGTTACTTACTCCATTTGGGCTGTTGATTTTTTAATTTACCAGCCTGTAGCTGGCACCAAAACCTATTAAGTTGCAATAAAAAATAAAGTCATCGAGTTCATGAGATACTCAGGCGTCCACAAGCAGATGGATGTAAGACTTTGGCTGATTTAAGAATCAAGTGTTGGCTTTTGGTGTTTGTATTTTTGAAAATTTCTTGCAGTTTTTAAAGGTGGTCATAAAACAGTCCTTCAAATGATCCTCTCAGACTATTCAGCTAGCAATACAGCTCCCTGATAAACTGTGCTTAGAATTAAATAACTGTGTCTGAATAGCTACATTTCATACTTCTTTCAAAGTCAGATTTTCAGGTAATGGATCTAAAGTACTGTCATTATTAGTTCAGGAGCATTATATCCATTTTTTATTTGTGTAACTTGTTTCCTTTTTGTAGTAGCTTTGCATTTGTGTAAGTGGTTCTGCAGGGTGACACAGAAGGAAGTGCTAAGGGAAATTCTCGGTGCTTGCAACAAAGAATTGGCTGCAGGCTTACACCAGCACATCTGAGAGCAGACAGCTCTCCACGTTATGCAATTACTTCTCTCAAGTCACTCTTCTTTTAGGAGAGACAAAATACAGTGCACTAAAGTTGGTGGTATAGCCTGCTTGCCACAATAGCAAACCTAAACCAGCACTTACATTCTCCTGCTTTATTTTCTTCATTGTCTCACTAGCACGCTGTGGGGACCACCGAACTCTAATGTTAACTGCCAGCAGAAAGATTCTGCTTTTATTTGCAGAAGGCTTTTTATGCATTTGTAGCTTCACTGACTTCAGTTATTTCTCCAAATTAGTTCTGGTGCAGAGAGAAGAATTTCACCTACTACTATTTAAGTGAGGCATAATAGCAAATCTATTATCTTGAATAATTATAGAAATGGGCATTAAACCAAAAAACTCTCAAAATGGCATGGAAGATCTCCATTTCCCACATAGCTTTCCGTTAAGTCGGCATGGAATTGCAAAATTTGGTAAAGCATTAGCAGGTGTCATGCAGTCCTAATTCTGAATGCAACACTTGAATCATCACAAACAAGTCACTGAAAACATGAGAAAATCCTTCCCACCTACCCTAAAACATGAGACAAGAAAACAAATAAAACCACCAAAGATTCCTGATAGTCTTGTTGGTAAAAACAGAGGCAGGAATCAGAAGTTTCACTTAGATGATGAACATGAGAAAAACGTGGACAGGTAATTCACTCAGCTAAGCGGTAACAGCAGCATGTTGAAGAAAAAGTAAGGCGAAAGCAAGAATTTCAGCATGTATTCATGGGTATCCATGTTGCCATGGCAACTTCTCAATGGAATAAAGTATTTTCTCCTTTCTTTAGGGATTATAAAAAAGAGAGATGCTGTTCTGCAAATAGGCACTTTACCTTTTTTTTCAATAAATCTATAACTATTTCCTAACATACCAGGCATTGTTTTGTTATGTTTTGGAAAGAGACTTAAAATTCTAAAAAGGACACCATATTATAGATGTGTTATTCAAAAGGTTTCTCTTGCCCTCTTTTTATTTTGAACGCTTATTAAAAGCCTAAATTCCTTCACATTTCTGGATCCTCCTCTTTTTTTTTTTTCTCTTGCTGTTTAGCTACAGACGTTGGATAATCAGCGTATTCTGCAGCAGATCTATGGCTGTTTTCCGGTTCAAGATAAGGCTATTTTTGTTCCCTTTTGATTTTCTGGAATGAGATTCTGATCTTTTACTTTGTGCTGCTTGAAGGAAGTGTATTGACTAAGTTATTCCATCATAAGCAATTGTTTAAATTTGGATTCAAAGCTAATAAAGAAATACCAGTTTGTGTTGTATCTTCACCCCAAACTCACTGACTGAAAATGCAGATCTGTTCAATCACTTTCATTCCTTCTCCAGATAAGGCAACAGACATATACGTAGATAGAAGATTTTAAAGGGGAATAATAACCTTTGAAGGTAAAATTATTGTAGCCCTGCTTTTGAAATTTTGATAAAAGTGTAGCATTTCCAGAAGTGGCTGAAAAATCTAAGTGATAAGCTCTCATTTTCACAAATTACTTGGTAAACTTCAGCAAAGGACTTAGGTGCTCTTACATATATACACTGATGCTGAATATGTTTTAAACATAGCACGATTTTTATTGCTACACCTATTAAAGTTATACAAAAATATCTGTTAAAGCAACTTGTTTCATAAAAAATTGTCTTTATTTTCAGGATATATTTGTGAGAACTGACCTTAAATTAGAAGTTATAAACCTGGCTGTTTCTTAAATATATTCATTACTACTTGTAAATTTTCTGGGTACTTATTACTAGGATGGAAAAATTCTAAGAATCTGGATATGATTAATAGTACCTTTGAAAAAATGAGCTAAACATAACTATCTGACGCTTCCAGGTCTTTTAGAGAATTCTGCTAGCAACTTGCTGATTCCTCTATACTACTTGCCTTCTACTACTTTGGTTATCTCATCCAGTATATTGTATTGATAGCTCCACTTGACACGTGTAACCAGTGCAATTCTAGTTTTATTTAATCCACTTTAACACTTTTATCATTTTCACATAACTCTTTATTCAGCTCAGTGCAGAACAGCATCAGATCCACTTCATTCCAGTAATACAATCTAATTAAGTTAGGAGAGTTCATCCAGATTCGTAGTGCTAGAAATGAGCAGAATCTTGGAAAATGGGATGAAAATACAAGCTTGTAGCTATATCTACTTTACGGCTATGCCTACACTGGTAAATTAAATGTGGCCAGGAACTTTCCTGGGCAGTGAGGCCAAATGGCATGAAATAATCCATGTCTATGCCAGTTAAACCATCTTAGCCTCCCAAGCAGGGTGGCTGTATGCAAACATTCTCCTGGAAATGGTCCCTGAAAAGTACCTTTTTGGGGGAGAACTAGTCAATACATACAAAAGGTATGCCAGAGAATGTCCTAAATAGGTCTGTTACAGTATATGGGAACGTTTTAATTTACAGGTATATACACAACCTATATTGTTCAGAGGACACAAATCAAGACTAAATACAGTATAACCAGCCCAGCTGCTGTTTTGTAACGCAATATCAGAGAGCTGCTGGAACTTGTATCTCTTTCACTTTTCCTTAAATCACTAAAACTGCCCAACCTTCATTTGGGCTCTTGCTACAGAAATAAATAGAACAAAGATAGATTTCCACCAACATAATCATAGACTTCAGCGCCAGAAGGGACTGTTGCTATTGTCATGATGGAGTGCGTCTGTGGAAGCCAATCGACTTTTGTCACTGTATTTTAGGAGATGTGGCAGTAATGAGCAAGAGACAAAAAAAAGTCAAGAAGCGCTCAGTGTTAGAATAGCACAGTATAGTTCAGCTATATAGAACATATCACCTATGTAAATATGTAAATTTACCTTGGTTTACAGACTAATTTGCAGTGCTTTTAAGTGGCAGGAATAGCTATTGAGTTTACTTAGTCCCTTTGAGCAACAGAGATTACTTCTTATATATCTTTTGAACTGCTGATGTGAATTACACATCTGGTTCTTCTACAGTCTAAAGATTTCATTTGTTTGTTTGTTTATTTGTTTGTTTAATTTGAAAGCAGACAAGCTTAATTGGAGAGTTTTTAACTCTTGGATGGAAGAAGGCACTGGGAGAGGGGTAGAGCCTCTGAAAACTTTTGGTTCTGTTTCCATCATTCAGTCACCAACTGTCTTGCAATGGTTGCGTGCTAGCAATTTGTGTACATAAATCCTGCCTTTTCTCACCTGACTGCTTCAGCAGACCCAAGCCTGTTTAGCATGCTAAAGGCCATGTCTGAACACAAAGGCATACTTTCCTCCTTCCACCTTAACTTCAGGTTCTTAATTAAGCAGCCTAAATCCTACAGTCAGAGAGAGAAGAGACAAAGATACAAATGAACAGCTCTAAATGAAGATTAAGTCCACATAAAATCTGATTTGCTCTCTCATAGTGCTTACTTTCTCTCCAGGAACACCTAAGGGAATGCAGCATGGCTAAGCTCCCAGCTTGTGCACCTCACTTAAGTGCCTAGATTCAGGTAGGATAATTCTGGCACAATCAGCCTTTCCCTTCCCTTTTCCCTTGGCCTGTCCTTACCTGCCACGAGGAGAAAAATGATGCTGGGCTGAGTAAATTAGGGTTGGTGGGATGTCTGCCACCCATGTACTCATCAGTGCAGACCACACAGTCCTCTGCATCTCGCCAGTCCCAGTAGGGGATGGTGAAGTTCTCATCACCTGTTATCTTCTGGATCTCACGTTCCCACATCAGCAGAAAGACCCGATGCCAAGGCAGAAAACCAGGGGCTTCGTGGGCAAAATCAATGTCCCGCCACACATTGGACCCGCCTAAGAGTGTGTCTCGAGAGGCATAATAATGCATCCACACAAAGACATCATACACGTTGATGTTTCTGAACATGGGGTTGGAGCCATTGTTCATCTGAGTATATGTGCCAGTAGCAATAACATAGTCCCGGCTAGGGGTGTTCTTTGCCAAGTTAAGGTAGGCAAGAAACTTGTCCTTCTCACTGGTGGTGAGCTGGAAGATGTTTCTTCTTGTTCTCAGTTGCCTTTCAGTGCAGTTGAGTCCTGAGAAACCAAACTTGCACTCCCCACAGTTGAATCCCATGAAGTTGCCTTCACATTTACATGTCCGGTTGTAAAATACAGACGGCCAGTCCTCTCTGTCATCCACTCCTGAGAAAGGGAACTGTGGTCCCAGCGGAGCCTGAGAGAGAAGGATGTTCTGGCAGGACCCTCTGCTGGAAAGCTCCCCACAAGGGGACCCGTCTCCATCCCAGGGGGGACAGCACTCCTTCCTCAGCAAGCTCTGTGTGTTTGCACAGGCTCTGGGGAACTGCCCAGTGGACCGCTGAAGGATGACTAGCAGAAAACCCATGGCAAACAGCGACATCCTCACAGAGCAGCAGGAGAGCATCAGCATTACGCTTCAGTGCATGGAGTGTTCTCTCTGACCCATCCAAAGTCCTGGGTGTGAAAGGAATTCCTCCCCTCCACCAGGAATGCTTCACCGCTGACTTCTGCTACAGTGCACCCTCCAATGTCCTTCCCCATTCCTACCCTGGGTGCATTTACACACGAAACACACTTCAGGGTTAATGTGATTATCACATGTTCTGGGTGAAAGCCAAGTGACTTTTTTCCCCACCCCCTACAGGTTTCAGAATACAGGCAGTTATTATAAACTTTCATCTTCTGCCTAGCACATGATTGCTTTCCTCTGGCAATTGGAGAGGAAGTAAAATTAACATTTGGACACAGAAGCAATTGTCAGCTCTTCAAATTCCTCCTTAGAGTAAATAGTTGTTTAAAAAAAGACCCAGAAGAATCTGATCGGTTAAATAAGCACAGTGAACCTAAAAATGAGAAAATAAACAATTTGGGGGTAAGCTATCTATTTTTTTAAGAGGAAGCAAACATAAAATGTGGTCAGATTAGGTGTGAATGTAGGGCAGAACCAGAATAAATGGTTTGGCTTGGGATTTTTATATTTCAGTTTAAGCTGCCTTTCCTGGGCCAGCAAACAGAAAAGTAACTTCACAAGCGAAGTGATAAACTTTTCAGAAAAAAATAATTTTTTGTTCCCCTAGAATCCATAGCACTTTGTCAGTTAATGCCATACCAAAATCTACACCCAAAACTTCTCCAGTTTTGTGGGGAATACAGGCAATCTGCCAATAGATTTGCAGAAAGCACTTTAAGCAGTTGTCCCCGGACCTGAAGAAAAAACCTCGACTCCTGTTTTTCTCCCATCAGTTTGCAAAAAACATATCTGTGTTCTTTATTCAATATGTTACTGGGCAGCCTGCAGACCACCCACCTCTTTCTTCTTACACATTAGCCCGATCAGAGCTAACAGAGGTGTATGGGTGGCATTAGAAGTCAGACATTCTTTGAAGTTGCCCCTTGAAGCAAAGGGAATCAGTTGTTTTACTGCTGGGCAAATTGCATATGAATTATCCACAGGCTTCTTCAGCTACCACTGTTATTAGTAAGAGTGGTTTTGTTGGTTTTATTTTTTCACTAAAAGCATTGTGAATTATTTCCTTATGCTTAGGGAGAATCCCAGCAGGGCAGGAACAACTTATAGGCAAATGAAGTGAGAACTTTGCTGGGAAACGATGCCTTTTGCTGGGATCAGCAGGTCATCACATGACCGTGCTGAGGAGCACGAGGTACTTTAATCCTGTTGGCTTCTACGCGTCAGGTATTCCAGGAGATTATCCCTGAGTCCTGCTGCCAGGGAGCCTGTGATGGGGGAGCTTGGAGCAAGAAGGGCAAAGGAAAAGGAGTTGCTTTTTCAAAAAATATTTCTAACCACAGGCTGATGTTTGCTATTGTTTGACTGATTCCCCTGGTTTCCATGCTAGGCTTGTAAAACAGATTTCATCACAGAAATGTTACTCGT
Source organism: Mycteria americana (assembly GCF_035582795.1). NCBI lineage: Eukaryota > Metazoa > Chordata > Aves > Ciconiiformes > Ciconiidae > Mycteria > Mycteria americana. The sequence goes on from NC_134365.1 coordinate 213,191,734, forward strand.
TTGATTTATTTTATTTTCTCTGTGCCTGGCTGTTTGGGAAACCTTTGCAATTTATTTTGTTTACTGTTCCTGCCAGGAGGCTAGTGCAAAACTACTATTTGTGAGAAGAGACCCATCTCTGAGGATAATGTTATATATTTTTTAATTTTCACTGAAAAGCTACAGGGATCAGGAAGGCTTGAGGTAGATCCTCACAGCGAACCAGAAAAGCCCTCAAATATATATTTAGGCAGACAGTCATACACACAAATACATTCAATATCCTATTTTTATATTCAAATGAGATTTTGTGTTCAATGTTAAAAAAATAAGATTTTGAGCCTTGACAGTTGTCATATGACAAGTTTCTGAAGCAGCTGGTTAACAGAGGAGTCCCCTGTGAAATGGTATGAATGAGAAACTCTGAATGAGGAATGTGACAGGAGCAGCACACACCCTTCTTGACCTTCTATTGAGCAGAGTCCTGTTTTGAATAACTGTCAGTGATTCAGATAGTAGTTGAGAAATCAAACTTTCCATATATCAACAGCATTAAACAAGTAAGAAAATATGTGTTCTTATTCCCATGCGTGACTGTAGAGTCACCAAAACATGAGACAGTCACACCTTACATGCTGCGTCTGGGCAAAATTATCTTCATTAAAAACACCTCATGGGACTTTCCATCTCTCTTGTGCTTCAACCCAGCACTCTTTATTTCATTGTTCGCCTAACAAAGCCATCACATCTGCATGAAGTTTGTGCATAAGTTGACTTTAGTCTTTTTGACTGAGAACTCTTTCCCTTGCGTTCTGCCAGTGGATTGGCATCATTTTGCCATACGCTCCAAGAGACCCATTTCTCACACCTGGGTCTCCACATATGAGTATGGGTCAAGATTTACTCATTTAAGGTACACAAATGCTAGGTGGACGGTAAGATCAGCATGGCTAAGGCACACCACTTTCTGTATCCAAAACCATGAAAGACAGGTGTTTGGTGGCCCTATCCAACTTTACTTGATTCCAAAGCATAAATGACCAGGAATCACTTCACAGTTGGGTCTTGTAGAGGCGTCCTTCAACAACAAACTAGCATGGGGCTCTGCCTCATGTCCCTAAATCTTAACTCCACCCTAAAGTTTGCAACTAAATCAGTTAAAGTATTGGTTTCAGTCTAATAGAGTAGCACAGTAATGACAGTATTTAAAATCTAACTTGTGTTTTCATTGCAAGGCCCTTAAGTGCTTTATAGAGATGTCAATAGTCATTGGAAGGAAAATGCCCAGACACAGAGTAGTGAGATGTCTTCCTGAAGTTTTCATGCTGGCTTGCTTGTGGCATTAGGGTCAGATTTTCAGCACTATGCTGCAATGCTAAACCAAACCTTGTATAGATAAGTCTTGTGGATTTCTGAGTGGTTATGGACAAAGAAAAGGAACAATCCAAATAAAAATAATGGCATTGAATGGGGGCTCATATTACCTCATAAAAATAACTCTTGGTCTCCTCAGATCTGACTGGGATGATCTTCAAAAGATCATTTCTTCCTTTTGGAAGATGTCACATGAAATTTCACTTGTGGGCTGCTGATACTGAAGTAATCAAAGTTTCAAGTAATATTAGTGGGTTTTAAAAATTCTGATAGCTGGATGACACCATGAAGAAAGTATCTCTCAATATTGCTTGCTAACACTTTTTAGGAATTCTGTGGGGATTTTAAGGTCCAGTTGTCTATGTTGAGCGGGGAAAAAATGAAATCTGGGATGGGAAAATGGAGAATAATTTTTAATTGTAATTATTTTTAAAGTATAAAACTGTTAAGAAATGAAGGCTGGATAGAAAAAGTTGGTGCCGCTCAGTTCCAGTGGAAAGAAAAACTGTCAAGAGAAAAAGAGAAAAAAAAATACACGGTTATTTGAGATGGATAAGTACAAGGACCTTTTGACAATGAGAGAGCACTGACAAATGGAAGGAAAGGTAGTCTATTAAGCAGCCAGGGAATTCAGTCTGACAAACCAGTAGGCTCAGATTGTGCTCTCTGATCCTTACCTGTTACTTGCTGTTCAGCATCAGCATTTGTATGCACTGCATAAGGCACGTGGTTTCAGATGTTTTCCTGAGCTCCTACTGAGCTCACATTTCATGTAGCAGAAGGACAAAGCATCGTTTTTTTCCCTTGTCCCATGACCCGTGTGCCAGATGGAGCTATCGGGCTCCTCAGTAGTTTGGCAGTGAGCCAAATCTGGCTCCTGGCCCCCAGGAGAAAGAAAACGGGAGTGGATGTAGGATGGTGACACGTCATAGATACTATGTTGTGGTCAAAACCAGAACAGAAAATCCATCTCCTGGTTACTGATGAATGAAGAGAGGAAGTTTAAGAAGAGTCCTGCTTATCATTAAGAGCCATGAAGCAGCTAGGCATTTAAACATTACACAAGGAAGAGGAAAACATTCAATTTCTATTTATAATCAACTTTTTATCCTTAGGTGGAAAAAAACCCAAGTTTCTGATTAGAAAGTAAGAATTTCAATAAGTTTACTCCGACTAATCAAAGTTCTTTACTAAGAAGCAGGCTAGAAATTCCCACAAGCTTTTTAGCCTAAGACAAAGACCTCCACACCTTTTGGTACAGTAGTTGAAGATAAGGCTTAAACACCCGTTTGGATGTATGAAAGGACAACCCTATGCTCAAAAATGATTCTGAATGCTGTAAGTAACCAACTTTTAACTCGGGACTGGCATTCCTAATATACAGTCCACACAGCTGATGGTCTGATAGATGTAATCATGGGCATATTCAGCCATGAATGGGATGTTGGGCCCCTAATCTGAAATTCAGTGCAATGTTCAATTAAGCTTGACTTATGCAGCAATTCAAAGCACTCCTGTCACCCTAGCCAGCCTTACCCCTGAACTCTTGCAGAAAGAATTCACAGGTGTATTTGGTTTCCCAGGCTAAAGTTGGGTTATCACGGTTATGGACAGCAATCTTTGTGTTAGCAGATCAACCCCCTTCCTGATCCTAATGTAACCTAGTCCATGCATAAATCCCCAGCCTCGGTGTTGTTGAATCAGTCAGAGAACACAAGGCCAGTGCTATTGTTTTATGGGTTTTACAGTGCATGCAAAGAGAAGAAATACTTGTTCTAGCAAAAGTATAAAGGTGTGGACAGATGATATTTGATTGGTCACAAAGCCTGCTGGCACAAAATTAATCTATCTATTTTAACGACATTGAACCAGTGAGTTTTACTGGATCAGTGCTTTTATTATGTGTCTGTGTTACTTTTGATCTGATACTGGGAGCCCTAGAGACAGACTCAGTGCACCAGAAAATAGGTATTCAAACTGGTCCGAAAACATAGACTAAATATTACAGGCAACATCTAGGAGTAAGAAGAAAAGTCATTGATCTGCAGTCCAAAGCAAGGGAGAAGAGGCGTTGATGCAATCAGAGCAATAAAAGTATAGAAACAGCAGCAAAAGACAAAAGGCAGGTTTCCCCTGTCATAGACTGAAGATTGTATGAAAGTAGTTACTAACCTATCGATCTACAATCTACATGATTTGGGTTTTTGCTACAGGAGACACAAAACTTATCTGATATCTATCGGTCTTGATGACAGGACAGCATGTAAGGGGGATGCTGAAGCCATATTTTCTATAGTTTTGTCACACTCCGCTTACACTTCACCTCTGCTTTCAGCTCTTTGCTGAAAGGCAGCCTGGCTTCTGGCCTTTGGGAGCACGCTGGGCAGAGTGGAAATTTTGGTAAGTGGGTCTGAATGCTTTCCTACCAGCTTTCAGAGGAAAAGTTTCATTCAATTTTTTACTACTGTGTGGCTGATATGTGAATTTGGCCTTGATAGCAGGCTAGGTCCCAGATTTAACTAGGTGGATAATAGCGTGCTGGTTCAGGAAATCCCTGTCTCATCTAACAGCTCACTGAGGCTGAAAGCACAGAAAGTTTTTTAGCAACCTACAAGGAAACTATTCATATTTTTTGCTGGGTTAATGTTCTGCTTATTTTCCAAGGGGAACTGGCCTGCTGAGGGGTCAGACAAGCACTCTAACTCATGCAAAACTAGTGGTGGAAACAACTAGGGGAGAGGCAAGGCCAGTCTTTGCTCTGTTGGAGGTCTCGGACTGGCTCACCCATTTTGCAAAGCTGCATCCTTTGCCCTTGTAGCAGGTAACCCACAGCTGTGTCTCAATCAACTTCACAGTCTTACTCTTGCAGTTAAAAACCTATAATCTTCCTCCTCCTTTCTAGTATCCTCTGATAAACTTAACTCTCTGCAGGTTGACTGGAGGGAACCTTCTTTCTGGGCTGCCCACCGTGCTTGGGTCCTCTTCAGAAACAGCTGTGTCTAATAAGTGCCTCTAGGCCCTTCTCACAGACTCGTCCTGCTCCATTTGTCCAGCTCTACAGAGACACAGAAGAATACTAAAATTCCTAGTAGCTGCCTGTTGGGTTTGTGTGTCTGCACGCTTTGGAAAACAGATAATCAAATAGTGTATTAAGAAACAGGGGAGTGATACTTAGCACAGAGCAGGTCTCAGCAGCTCCTGGTGGTAAGGCAGACATAGCTGTGCAGTGTCAAAAACTAAATTTGGAAAAGGAAAGAGAGAATCAGTTGGGACAGGTAGATGTATACAAACCAGCTGGGACACTCTGAGGCTGAGGTCACCTCATCTGAGCCAAGAGCAGCTGGGCTTCCATGAAACTTTGCCTTTGCTTGTAGATGCAAGGGGGACCCGTGCATCAGATAAGCAGTTCACATGCATATCTTTCTCTTAATTTTAAACACACATTATTTTAGTCATAAATTGGTCCTTTTAACATACTACCAAAAATCCTTTGAATACTCAAAAATGGTGAGGAGAATGCTACAGTTGTTCTAAAGTGTATCCCAGATATTTGCTGAGGTAAATAAAAACTTTGTAGGTGGGAAAAGAAGCTGACTTTTTCATAACTATAGAATATCTTTTAAAATGAAAAAACCCACCAAAAATGTTATTAAGTGTGGCTAGTTCTAGCAGAAAAAAATTTGTACAGAAGAAATTAATCTCATATGTTGCATTTAGACCCTTTCCTTTGAATACTATCCTACCTGCAGTAAGCTTTACCGCCTTTGGGTTTGAAAAGCAGCTTGGCTGGCTAGACTTTCAGATACCTCAGAGAACCCTTTAAACATCATGACTTTTTATTACTAATAGGTTCTTAGAGTCCATAGACTTTGCTTTGCCTGAATCCCCTTATCATGGTAACTCTGGTAGAAGGAGCAAATCAGATAAAACCAGGCTGACGGAGACTACAATATACAGACATTTTCTATGAGACACGATGGGAGAAGGAAAGCTGTGGAAAGTGAATGTTCCTTAATCTCCCAGACTGCTAACCGCATATCTGCTTCTTACTGCAAGATTTTCAAGCAGGGACCTCCCATGCTGCAATGGGCAAGAAAGAGATGACCTGCAAGTCCAACGTGTCTGTGGGCGAATGACAAGCATCTTCCTTTTGCTTCCTCCGCTCTGCAAAGTGGAGAAGATCATGCGGTTCTTCAGTCCCAGATCATTGCAGGGAGAAAATGCAGATAATACAGCAAGTAATTATAATAGCTCCACTCACATTTCTATTAATTTAAACCTCTCTACAGCATATGAAAGATAAGGGAAAAAGACATACATTGTTTAGAATTCAAAAAAATCTTATTAACCTTCCATAACTGTCTGACAATACTCAAAGTCCCAGCTACACAAAAGACTCAAATATTAGATGTAGTCTCTGATTCCCCCCCACCTTCCAAATAATGACTGTAATGAAGAATCAAATTGTACTGAATTTGACTTTCTCTGTAGAACTTCACTAATTAATCCACAGCTAAATAAATATATAAATAAGACCTTGACATTCAATTTCACTTCAATGCAAATAGCAGATAGGAAACTCAGTTTCTCATGCAGCAAACTCTCTGAATAAAGAACAAAATGTCTTGGTAAGACATTAAGCATCTGGGAAAATGGGGAAAAAAATCCTTCCAAAGTAATGTACAATGATTCTGATAGCAGCTGACAGTTTTGAGTAACACAGAGAATGTGAATTACGAATGATTTTTCTCATTTTTCTCCTTATTTTTTGCCATTAAGATGTAGTATGTTTGAAACAAGCAAAAAGAGATTTTTCTTCCTACAAGTCATAGTTAAGCTGCTAGATCCCTTGTAGTTGGAAATTTTCATAGGTTCAAAAACTGACCAGACAAATTCAGGAACAAAAAATTATCAAGGCCCGTTCAGTACAAATGCACCATCTCTGGCTCCAGAAGTCTCTGAACCTTGAATTGCTTGAGGAGGGGAGATCACTCCAGGGAAATGTCTCTACAGGCTTGTTCTGTTCCCAGACCCATAGTGCATCTGCCACGTTCCGTTGTGGGGGCAGGATAATGGACAACACGATCCTTTAGTTTGACCATTCCTATGACAAAAGCAGATTAAATATTGCTCCATTGCAGCCAGTGGTATGTTTAGCACAAATGTCACCAGGCAGTTCCTGGTCTCTACTGCAGAGCAGTGCAACTATTACAACGTGTTTCTCCTTGATATTTGACAGCAAGATTCCCGGAGTAGTTAGAAAGGAGAATGCACAAAGATTTGGACTGACACACCAACGACTCACCACCAACAATGAATTACTACACTTTTAAACTAAATTCAGTGTCAGACACAAAAAACGTTTTGCTAGAAGCAGCTTTGTGTATGTTAGCAGAATTTAATGTGATCTAGCATTAAATACAGCCAAGTTTGTTTTTAACTTCGTGTTCCACTCACAGAAAACAAAGCCACATTTAATAATATGTTAGACAAAATGCTTTTACACATGTGGAAACTCCAGGACAATATTGCTCATCCTGATAGCATGTGCCTACCAACATGACCAAAGATGGCTTCATCGCTAAGGAGTGGTGAGGACAGCATGAGAGAAGTACTGAAAGCGGGTCATAGTGTGAAAATTACCGACAATGTGTATATGGTTAATCTTAATTGTCCCTTATACCAACAATAAGCAAATAGCAATGAAGAGAGAGTTGGACTTCAACCCCTTTTGTATGAGTTCTTTCTTGAGGAGTCTATTTTTGAGTATTTTATTATTATTTTGTACATCCTGCTTAAAAGCAAACACTGCCTCAATGCCATGAGCTGATATCAGATTCCCCCATGGAAAAGATATAATGCTCAGAAATTCCTAAAAACGTTTGCCTGTAGCTTTTCTATATGGAGTGATGTCTCAAGTTTTCTAGGTCTGATATTTTGGGATCTCCCAGAACTAGAAGTAAGTGTCAGTTCCGCTCTACTTTTGGGAATGCCTTCATTTCATGGGGGCAAAGCTCCTGTTTTCTCTTTCAGTGCTTGAAAAACGCTGGACTTCAGCCTTACTATTTGGGTGACTGATGTTTTGCAGGGGAGTTACATTTATGGATGATTATTGTTTTCCTAATTTTTTTATTGCTCCTATGCCTTGCATGTTAGAAGATTAACAGATAGAATTCAACTACTCGAAGAAGTATGTCAGTTCTGCAACTGTATTTAGAATATAGGCTTCTCGACATGGGTTATCAGGGGAGTAAAGGGGCATTATCCTTCCTTTTGCTAAACACATCCCCATGCCCCATGCACGCTCCCGCTCCTGGGAGGTACGTAGCAATGCCTCCCAGGTGGTATGTATTACTACATAATGAGGTGATAGCACAGCTCCCTTGCTCTCACTGCAGCTGCTTTCTTCCTTCTTCTGATCAGTATTGCTTATGCAGGTTGTGGAATTGCTACCAGAAATGGTCGATGCCATGGGGAAAACCTCACAGATCCTTCATTTTAAAAACTAAAGTGGCAATAAAGTCTCTCTAGGCTGACCTTTTCCCTAATGTAGGCCATGGGATTTGACCCCTTGATTCCTGCATCATGCTTAATAACTTGGCTTGAACTCTGCTAGTCCTTTCAACCTGGCATGTCAAATCAGTTTGCACCTCTAAGGTGCTCTGATTAACTGCAGTGGAATTAGGCCAAAGATAATTCTTGTAAATTTGTACTAATTAAAAAAACCACAGGAACAGTACCTGTTTGATTCATAAAATATGCCTAGTAGTCTACAACACACTGCAAGTGCATTGCAGTGAACTTCTACAGAACCTTGGTGACCCAAATTCTTTCAGTTTTGGCCAAAGTTTGTATTAGCTAAATTATTAATAGATTTATTTACATGGATGGGACAAAGAAAAGCTGATAACCACCAAAACAATCTGCTGGCATGGCACATTTTTAAACTGTCCTTGCACGCATTTGATTTCAGTGTGGTCAATATGTTTCTATGTGGAACATCTTGGACTTTGAATACTTTATGTCACCCAGAGAACTGCAAATGATTAATGTATTAGTATGACATGTAATTAGGTATTTTGCCTTCATTCACAGACAAGAAAATGAGGTCGAGAGAGATGAAGCAGCCTGTTCTGAGGCCACACAAAGCCTGTTTTTAATGTGTTTGAGAATCTGTAGCAAAACTAACAACAATACCAAAATTAAGTTTTCATGAACATAAAGCAGAAGAGAGCTGATTGCAGTACTATTGCCAGTTTTTCCGTCTCCTCATTTAGTTTAGCTTGAGAGTTAAACAAAGTTAATGTCACATATGAACTTGCCATATTTCCAGCAAGTATCTACCTCACTCTTTATTCAGCCAATAAGTTATCTTTGTCCTATGTTCAGGAAAACAGTTTGCCTTCGCTGATGGACTGAACTATCCTTCCAAGAAAAAATCTTCCAAGGAAAAGGATATAGATAAACCTCATTGTTGTCAATGGAGAGCCCATCCTACATATTGAATTCTTCTAATCAAGTGTAACTACCTGAATCTGAGCTACTCATCTGGACTGATTCACAGTTATTGGAGACAAGCTACTGGAGAGAAGTTACTTGAAGATCCTTCCCTTTTACTCAGCACTGGTGAGGCCACACCTGGAGTACTGGGTCCAGTTCTGGGATCCTCACTACAAGAGAAACATGGACATCCTGGAGAGAGTTCAGCAAAGGGCCAAGAAGATCATAAAGGGACTGGAGCATCTCTCCTATGAGGAAAGGCTGAGAGAGCTGGGACAGTTCAGCCAGAAGGCTCAGGGGAGATCTTATCAATGCCTATAAATACCTGCAGGGATGGTACAAAGAAAATGGACCCAGGCTCTTTTCAGTGGTGCCTAGTGACAGGAACAGAAGCAATAGGCACAAGCTGAAAAACAGGAGGTTCCCTCTCGACATCAGGAAACACATTTTTACTGTGAGGGTGACAGCACTGGAACAGGTTGCTCAGGGAGGCTGTGTTGTCTCCATCCTTGGAGACATTCAAAAGCCATCTGGACATGGCCCTGGGCTACTGGATGTAGGTGGCCCTGCTTGAACAGGGGGATTGGAGCAGATGACCTCCAGAGGTCCCTTCCAACCTCAACCATTCTGTGATTCTGTGAAGCAGAAAATTTTAGGATGTAAATTACCTCATCCTAATGCAAAGCGAACACCTAAAATAGTCTAAATGAAGTACTTATTCCTTTCCATTTATTATTGTGGGAGCTTCGGTTACTCAGTAGTACAGTATCTAGATTGTAGAAATATAAAATTTGGTGAGATGTGGTTGACACTGGATGTTTTATCTTAATTATTCAAGTATTTTATGTTTGACAGTTGATTAATTACACCTTTATTCTTTTATGTATAATATAAACATACTGATATTGACTCATGGCTGAAAAATTGTGGGATACTTGCTGCTCTGCCAATAGTGAATTGTGCATATCACATGCAAAGCTTCATATAGCAGATGTGATAAATGAGTAAATACAAATGAATGAAACTCCAAGTGGAACTCATCTGCCCTAACTTTGGTTGTCCATACCTGAGCTAGTCACAGTGGCCTTCCTTCAGAGGAAATGGCATCAGCTCATGAGTGCAGTGATTTCTCCCTAAAATAGGTGACCAAGATAGTTCTGTTTAATCACTTTCAGAAGGTGCCAATTTCTCTTCATCACTGCAAAGAAAAGACAAGTTGGCCAGCCCAGATTCAGACACCTGAAGCAGGGTGAGATCTAAGAAAGGCGATTTTAACCTTGTATTTAACCATGCATTGCCTCACCACAGTAAGCCTGAGCAGTCCTTGAACCCAGCAAAGATGCCATTTGCTGCTCACTAGTATGGCACTGTTTTGTACTCAGCTTCGCTGAAACATTTTCCTATTTCTTAAAAGCAACAGAAATAAAACCAGCCCCAAATGTGTTGCTGATTTAGTTGCCAAAGTCATCTATCACAAAAATGAACTTGCTTATGCATTTTTTCAGCTGTACTGATAAGTTTACAATAATTCTATACAAATCATCCTTACAAAGATATGGGCTAGATAAATGCTCTAATTTTTAAATGCGAGCTGTGCCACCTATATACTTGTAAGTACTGACAAATCAGAGACAGCTTCCTGCAGTATCAATTGTTTTGTAATCTTTATTATATTTCTAGACAACCTGCTGAAATAGAAACAATATTAAGAGATAAGTAGCCTTTCCTTCTAAAAGTGAACAGTCTTTTTTCTGCAAATGGAGAGAAAAGTTCGACATTACCAGATATATAAGCAAATACATGACATGGAATGTTTCTCCCTTTCTAGAAAAATATTACTGAAGATGTAAAGCAGAATGATTTAAAATAAAATATCCAATTTTGACTAAAGGAGGCTACACATATGTTGACTTTGGAATGCAATTACTATGGAAACAACAAACAAAGAGGATATCTCAGAGTGTGCCAAGCTGAAATTCATGCCTGGACTAATTTCAAATCTTTTCCTTGCTGAGAACTACAGCTGAAGGTTTTCAGGCTGAATTCTATAGGAAAAGTCTTCCAGCATGTTATTTTCATTCCTCAACTTCTCCCCCCCTCTTTTTTGGTAACAATGCATGAATAACTCAAATTTTTTTCTTAAAGGCTATTAATTTTGAATGCCCCAAATTTCGGGGTATCTACTTGTTAAAACCTTTTTCACTTGCAAAAATTACCAAGTAAAATTAGCACTGTAGACGTATGCATCTGAGTGTGTCACTCCAGGTTTTTATAACCAAGGGAGAGAAATGGACAATTTTAGTTGCAATCCATATGACCTTTTCAGACATCTACCTCATAATGACCTGAATTGCATGCTATAAGCCCCTATTTCTTTCTATTTACTGTAAATGGCATCTGCAGCACATTTACATTTGTATATATAAATATATTCCTTAACATAACCATATTATTGTGTATTATATCACATATAATAGGTACATATAGAGGATAATCTGTACTTCCTATATTATTTCCCCATTGAAAAACAGCCCTGAGAAACTTGGAAACTAATTAGTATTTTGATAAATCATGAAAATGTAATCTTCCAGAGGGTTTGTTTCTTTTATTGATCAACTTGATGGTGTGTTTCAAGCCTTTTATTAACCAAAATGTTTTTCCAGTTACTGAAAATCCATGTTTAAAAATTAATTTTGGCAGAAATAAAAATATGTCACAGATATTTCAAATTTTAATGCAGTAAAAATTATGTTGTGAAAGATGGTATTGGGAGAAAGTATTAAAGCTTGCAAGATATAGAATATGTCATACTGGTTGTCAATTGTGTAAATGAAAATAGGTAATTTTCATTAAACAGTGTGTGAAAAAAGAAGTCTAGTCATAATTTTAAAAAAATATGCATTTTGCAAAGAACCAAGGAGTAATCAGGATTTTTGAGAAGGTTTTTGCAGCTGCTATATTCTTCTTGGGAATGTAGGAGATATAGAATAATAGCTGTATTGCCACTTTTAAAAACTTGGAACCATTATATTTTCAGAGTTTACTTAGTATTACTGCACATATTGTATGGGGATAGAGGAGGGGGTTTTGAGTACGATTAAGATGGGGAAGGAGAAACAGTCTTGTCTGAAAATATAACAATATAGAGAAGACTGAAGATCCTCATTCTTGATCCTGCTTTAATAGATATTAAAGGTTTTGTTTTGGATAATAATAATTATAGTTTTCTTCTTCCACTTTTCCCAAAGTGGAAAAAATCACTGTAGATCAAAATAAAAATAAAAAGTTATCATTTTCTCACAAAAAAATCTAAACCCTTCATTACAATTTGGGTTTACCACATGATTTATCTAAAGGTTTTAATCTTTTCAGTTTATTTTAGTTTATTGAAAGTTAGCCTGCAATGCCATTTTTAAATGAAAAATCCATGTATTTTATTAAAATTATTCAGAGTAAATCTTCATCTGTCTTAATTTCCTCTTATGCTTTTAGCTGAATTCAAGCTGAATTTGCTTCTGGTTTGGAGTGATCAAACCTATATTTATTAATGAAAAAATGGCTTGCTTTCTTTCAAATATCTGTTCAAAGATCTGAAGACACACAATCTGGCTTCAGAACAAACATGAACACACAGAGGAAAACTCATGTACAAAATATTTTATAAATTGCTAAATTTCAAATTAAAACAGATTTATTTTGACATTTTCTTGCAATGTTTGTTTTTAGAATATAAAGGCTTTGTGTGGCCTCATGAAAAGCAAAAGGTGAAACTAATTCAAAATCAAATTGTATCTGACACACAATTTTTGGGGGGAGTTAAGATGCATAAATTTAGATATCTGCATGCAGGTATCTCCATGGAGGTGTCACAGGTGAGATAGGGACTTAATTCAGGTCTCTGAACATAGATGTTTGAGCCATTTCAGATGGAGAGGGATAGAAGATATACCAGCAGACAGACTGGCACCTTCTGGACAAGGCAGCTGGAAACCTGGTGAAATAGCCTTAGGCATCTCAAATGGCTCTAGATGCCATTTATCTGAGCAACTGAACAGGGCTGTAGGAATCTACCTGTAGGATTCACCTCTCCAGGTGCTACCAGACATGTAGACTAGGAGGGGGATTCAGCCACTGAAGTGTAGGCACTTAGTGACATTTGAGTTTTGAGGATATCCCAATAGTGTCCCACCTCAGAATCCAAAAAGGTGCACGTCTCCCTCACTTCCCATGCTGTTTTGCCAGCCCAGTGCAGTCTCAAATGTCCCATTGCATCCCAGGTGCCAGCATGTATCTATATTTAGACAAGTGCCTCCTGCCCTACATCTCCATAGCAGAAGTGGAAGAAACTTAGACACCCAGCTCCTGTGTCAATACCTCTGTAGTGATACCTAAACAAGGGCGTCCTGATTGGAAACAGAGTCTTACTGAATAAGCTCATGGTCACTTTTATCTAATTAGACACAAAACCAAATAGTGTTTATAAATATTGAAAAATACTCAGTCTTCGAAAGGCATTTGGAAGTATATTGTGATACCTACGTAGGTCAAATGTCATGTTTACATGTACATTGAACTGGAGTTTAGCTGTATGAAAGAGTGGTTCAGAGTAGAGTTTGAAAACCATTAAGGAAATGATGCAGGCTGAATTTATTTACCTGTGTGGCTTTGAAGCACCACTGTGAGCAATAAGCATCACCATTTGTGAACTCACATTTCCCTCTGTTTGGCCATGTCCTCAATGCTTTTAGCTTGTGCTCCACAGGAGGACTCCCTTGGGTGAGATGAATCTGTGTGCAGCTAGATCCAACAGTGTTATGTGTAAGGCAATAGCACATTTAAACCCGTGCTATGTCTTCAGAGCCCTACAAAATAGAATTAACACATTGGGAAGTCAGGCTGTTATTCTTATTTTGACAATGTTCTTATTATTTTATCCTGCTAATCTGATTTTCAAAGACCTATACATTAATTTTTCATACGTTAATCCCTGAAACTATGCTTGGAAAGCCCATCCTATAAATACCACGTAGCTAACGCACATGCCAGTGGCAGACAAAATTTACAAGAAACATACAGACCTCAGAATAATAATTTCCTTATATCACCCTTATAAATCTTCCCAGCTGTTCTGACACTTTAATTACAAAGTGACACTTTCAGTCTTAAAGTATTGTAGCCTGTGTAATAGATCATTTCACTTAATACATGTTATGAGTCTGGCTACTGTAGAGGAGTCATTTTACAATCCGTCTCCTTTACAAAGGCAGAGAGTCAACAAGAGATTAAATATTATAACTATAAAACTCAATGAGAAATTAGGGCAGTCCTGAATTTATTACAACACTCATATATGCAAAACATGTAGTGTCTTCCACATCCTCCCCCTTCCCAGTATCCCATGCAAGCTTCTCTGTGGAATACAGGTATGGGCTGAACAGCCTGCGGGCAAAAAGCAGGTGGTCAGTTCTGGACCTATTGTACCCAAAAAGTGATAGTTTCTGAAAGCTGCAGGTAAAAGACAGAAGCTCCAGAATAAATCCACTGAGCAACTTCTAGACAAGGGACTAGGAAGAAAATTTGAGTCAGGAATAAAGAATGTGTGATTTGTTTTCAGTCTAACACAATCTTAACATAATTACAGTAAGGCAGTTTGAAAACTGCAAAAAAACCAGGAGGGGATAGGACAGTTTGCTGTAAACAGTGACTTCAGAATGTCAAAATTAAAATGAATAAATACCAGTAATTATAGGAGTAACTGCAGTCCTAGCATGAGACTTCTGGGGTCTGCTCTTCACTTAGGCATGTACAGAAATCCACAGTTATGCTAGTAAAGGCTGCAGAGAGAGACAGTCTAGCTGTGATCCATTACATACATCTATACCTCTTCAAATTTACCTACAGAGCTCTAGTCACTTGTCCTGTAGCCTTTACATCATAAGAATTAATTGTTGCCCAAGTGAAAATATCATCTTTGATCTTCACTTTGCGATGTCTTTCATTACAGACCCAGTACTGAAGCAACAGGACTGCCCGCAACCATGCTGTACAGCCTCTCTGAAGAGAGTTATTTGCAAAAACAGATGTTTTGGTGGGAGGTCAAGCTGATTTCCATGGACAGAGCCTTCCAAAGTGGTGGCTTAGAAACCAGAAATGTTCTGCTTTCATATCACTTGATCCTTGTTTTGGCTCCATCTTGCTACATCCCCTTTGCTGATTTCAGCTTTGCTGTTATCAGGCTTTAAAGGCATTTGACTAAGTCAGAAATATGAATGTTGCAATTAACATTGATTTGTGTGCATTCTCCTTTGCAAAGATGAAGTCATTTCACAGATGTCTCAGGACATGGAATTTTTAGATGATCGTTTTAACCTCAGCCTACCAAGCAGTAGTTTATAAGCTGTGAAACATTATCAGGCTGGAATAGAGCTAGCCATTATTTTGCTCAAAAACAGAAGCAGCCCTCCCCACATAGGATCATTTCTTTTAGCTATTAATTCTATTAGCATACATCTTGGTTATAGTGTTAACATTGTGTGACACAAAGTGGTATCCAGAATTAATGAGCAACTCAAATCTAGGCAGTCATGATTTTAATTTCTGGGTGGCTGAATTTTTTTTGTTTTTAATTTGTGAAATTTGAAAGGAAAAAGAATATTATGGCCTCTGGCCATCAGCTTTACTTTTTGCTTCTCCACTTATTTTCCTTATTGAAAGGTTCTTCTTTTTATCGATGAACCCATAAGGTTCTGCACATAAAGGAACCCATCCTGAAATCAGCTCCATATGGACAAACCATATGTGCACACTGAGTCCCACCGAAGTAAACTATGGTTAGCATTTCTTATTTCTGCTGTAGTAACATGCATGTGTCCTTAACCATGGACCCTGTTGTGCCAGGCACTGTACAGACAAAAAGAAAAACTTAATCTTAGTGCCAGCAGATGGACCATCACAGTACAGATAGGATGAGTGCTACCAACCATAATGGTGGCAGACTAGTTTGTTAAATGGTACATATCGGTATTATTCTGTCAGATTTAACAAACCTATCATATTTCTATGATTCTATTTAATATGCAGCCCTCTAGAGGAGATCATTCTTATGTCCTTTCTGGGTGTAAATTACAGGTGATCTTTCCTGCTGTCTATGAGGCTGCACATATGTGTGTTAAGATTAGAATGAGACATCATTTTGCACTCTGGGCTTGTCTACAGAGGGAGGCAACTGTGAAATAAAGGGGTAAAATGATCATGTAGTGCATTAATAATCTTGCAGGAGCTCATTCTTTTTTGAAATTGAAGTTAATCACCGTTTTGTTACTATGCAGTAACATGTCCATGTGGAGAGGCAGTGTAAAATATCTATTTCCATATAAGTTTATGCCTAATAGTGCTTTGCAGACATTTCCCTTTTAGGAAAATCTTGTGTAATGACACCAGAATCAAACCAAAGGTGTATTTCCCAAAAGCTACATTTTCATGGTAAATATTTACATGTAACAGATGGAAAGAATGATGCTGATCCACAGAACAAAGGTAAGGATGTGCTTGTCTGTCGTAGGAATGTTATAGGGGTGGCTCTTCAGGGAGAAGGAAAAAGAGATGGAAAGGCAATTGTACATACATACTTCGCAATTGGCAAAGCTGCACAAGATTTCACGATCAAGCTCTTTCCAAGTGGGTCACGATTATATTGCAAGTTACTTGCATGAAAAACAACATTGGGTAAAAATCTGGAAACTGAAGATTAAAAATAAGATGCAAAACCTTATGTGCCATCATAATGCCCCATTAAACCATTTATCTATGACTGCAGTGGGTTTTCTATTATTTAAAGTCTTTAAATCAAGTTTGGAAGGCTTTCAAGAAGAGATGCTCTTGCTTAATCCAAAGTTATGGGCTTTACTTACAGAATTTCTGGGTGAGAGTCTCTGACCTGTACTATGTAAGCAGTCAGGTTAGATGATCATAATGGTCCCTTCTGGCCTTAAAATCTATCAATTTATTAAGCAACCTGCGGTAATGCTGTGATGCAGAGGCAATTTACATCAAGATCTGAAGAGCACTTAAATTAATTGTTTCATTAAAATCCATTTGAATGCTTTTACATCTTTGATGCACGCGGCTTCTGGGTGCCTCGCAGATTTTATTAGGAGATCTTCAGCCCCGAAGAAGCTGTTATGATTGCCTGGCCTGACTTGTGCTTTATGCCGGCCGTAACAGAATGTTCCTGGGGAATTCATGCAGTGAGGAGCCCTGACATCACGTCTAGTGCCCGTGGGTGGTTCTCTGGCTACCACTAGGAGGTGCTTCCCAACGGCTCCGCACATTACTCTTGTTGGCATCATGAGGAATGAGTTCAGCACTGTGTGGGAGTGTATTTCAGATCTTTCGTACACCTACAGCCTTATGCCAAAAATAAGATGCAATCATTTGTTTCCTAGGTGATAACTGCACTGAGTGTGCGCGGTCCTTGCTGCCTCTAAAATGGTGAAGTATGTTATCAGCCTTTCTTGTAGTGCTTTTGAGGCAACGTATCAAACAGCTTTTACCGCAGAACAAACAGCTTGTTGATTATGTACACATGAGGGAAAAAATGTATTGAGGTTTGCTTCTCAGCACTCATTATGGGCAAAAGTAATTTTATTCTGTTTGTTTGCTTTTTCTGTGCTAAGTGAAGGGAAGAAGGAGCAAGAAATGTCAGTTCCTAGGTTTCTAAACACTAGAAGACCTTTCAGATGTTCTTTCTTGGTAGTCTATCTGAATCTGTACCTGTGTGAAGGTGCAGAAATTCTGGTTCCAACCTTGTTTCCTCATGCAGACATTGAAAGCTTGTCAAAGCAGAATATCATCCAAGTATGTCTCCTATCTCCAGAGTATCTGAATGCCAAAAATCTGTCAAGATATTTGCTTCACACTACTATCCTTTGCAGGAGACAATAAAGGGTAATATAAGAAGTATAAACAGACTTTTATTATTCTGCTAGATTTTTTTTAGTTCATTCTTTTATTTCCAATATTTCAAGTGTCTGCAAGTTTTGAAAATATGCAAAGAGTTTCTGAATTCTTGAAATGCTGTATTTCATTTAATAACTTGCATTCCATTTTTGTTTATTATTGCTATCTATATAGGCTTTCATTTCAAAATGTAGTATTTTATTGGAAAGTTTATAAAAACCTCTTTGTTGTCAGAAATTCTTGACTTCTTTCACATCGTGACCACTGAAGGGCCAATCAGTTACAACTCTTGCTGTGTATTCTACTCCAATTAAGGCAAAAATTTAAGTAAAATTAATAATATCCCTTTTTTTTCTGAGTAATCCTAAGCGTTGTGGACAAACTGATGGGATTTCAATACACAGACATTTTTATAGTCTTAGTTTGGGAAGATGAAGTTTACGGATTTAATTTATGGATATTTTCATCCTGATTATAAGCCAAACCCTGATTCCAAAGTTTCATGCTGTCTTGAGTAGCAGGTCTCCAGGCTTAGACGAATGTTGGAGCAATCTCTGTTCTATACTGGTAAAGTGAGGTGGAATTCCTTATTCCCCAAATTGAAGATGTGCTAACTGCTTCTTCCTCTTGATGTCCATGGGGACTGTTATCTGCACTTGCCACATCTAATGTATTTGTGTGTGTGTGTATGGGGAGGAGTTTCTTTGAAGGTCCATTTGAATGTTTTGCATTTCATGCTTTCCTTGTAAACTGATTTCAGCACACCCCCCTGCCAAAAAAAGCCCAAATGGGAAGATTGACTGCTCAACTTCTCCCTCACAAAAATCAGAAAAATGACATGAAACTGAGGAAAAGGCGAGCTCTAAAATATGTGGTGTTAACTACTTCTCATCTTGTTTTTCTACTTGAATCAAAATCCTGATTATTTTAACAGGTTCAGGAGAAGGTCACACAGAAAGATGATAATCTGCAGAGCTTTCAAATGGTAGCAAACCCATAAAACTTAATTTACATGGACAGTTGTGATATTAAAACCCTGGAGGACTGCAGTTTACAGGACTGCAACAGATTAAGGTTCTGTGTCATAGAGGGCATAATTTTTGAAAAGAGAACGTGGTTTGTTAAATTACATTTTGACATTGCATCTTGGTATGAACAGAGTTGTAGGAAAAAATAATGAATCTATATCACAGAAGCCCAAAGTGAGGTGACATGAATACTGCCTATCACATCAATTGATCTGATAGCATGCTTAGGTACTATGCTGAATTGTAAGGACAAAGCCCTGAATATTTTGATGGCTAAGGTGATTTTCATGATTTTCCTAATGTTGTTTTAAAACCCTCTTATCTGTTCCACAAACAGTCTTTGAATAATTTTCTTCTGGCTACAGGAGTAATTTGTTTTCAGTCAACACAAGAAACAAACTTGTTATCTTTGGAAAGAATTTCTTGAATATGATCACAAAGAAAATACGGCAATGTACATTCTCTAAATCTTCTTTAAATTAACAAATCATTACCTAATTGATTGTACTCTCTGCAGTTGCTTCACAGTTTTACTCTACGCTTAACTCCTGTTCTTCAGATTAATTTCTTGACTGAAATTATTAAGGGCATTTCTGGAGAGTTCACAGGTGTCCTCTTGCTGCTGAAAGAGTAATGTCAGTAGTGTCAATCTCAAAGACAGGCTGCAAATGCTTTGTGTCCAAAACTGGAAAAAAAGAAATCTAGGCTGATATGTCTTGTGCAATTGCTTCCCTTATTGTACCAGCAAAACTTTTACATCTTTTGTTTCAAAGATGTTAAACTCCATGTAAGCAAAACCATGTTGCTTTATTTGTAAACAAAAGAACACTCTCAAGAAAGCAGAATTAATACCGGTATTTCTAAACAGCCTAAAAAATTGAAGCTCTTTTTACTGGGAAAATACTAGCACCACCTCAGAAGAGACATGTCTGCTCAAACATTTTCCTAACAAACTAATCGACCATATTATGAGAGTTTTGTTTCTCTCCCTCCATTGTGTTTAACAGACAAGTGGACAAAGCAATGTTTTGAGCCCAGTTTATATATGAACTTTGACTTGGTGAGCGAGAGCTGTGAGTTGTTTCTTTTTTCTGTACAGCACAAGGTTTTATCTCTGCTTAAAACAATACCTCTTTGCCTTTCTTGAGTAACATATGCATAGATGTTACTGAAGTTTTGGCACTACATATAACCACTGGTCTTTTTCTATGTCATGTCCTCCAGCCACTGGAGAGATTAAGCTGTTTCTCTCTCTTAGATCTGGCCTTTTATTTCACTTTGTTTTCATTTATGCTCTTTATTCAGTGGGTATGGGCTCAGGACCAATCAAGAAACCACCCACCTATATAGGAATAAGTATTTTTCTGTCATAGTGCAGGCTTTGGATATTACACAGTTTTAACCAGACCTGTGTTCCTCTCACTCCAACTTCACGTCAGGTAAGTAGGAATGGCAGATTTTGACTATTTCCTTTCCAAATTTCTTTTTTTTTTTTAACAAGAAACCACCACCTTTAAGAAAAGTGTGAGAAGCAGGGAGTGCAAAATCCCTCTACAGAAAGGCTATTTACTACATACCAACTGGCCTCATACCGAGGTCCAGTAATTCTGGTAAACTTTAGCCAATAAGTGCAAAAAAGATGTCATTCCAGATTAATGATGATCTCTGTTTTCAAATGATAGAGAACAGTAAATGTAAATTATGAGCATCTTTGTTGACTTGGCATGTTCAGTCTTTTCTTTTTCAGTTGCCCTCCTCAGCATGCCCTCATTGGCCTGAAGCAAACGTTTGTCCTTCTCTAGAGATCTGCTGGAAACATGGAGAAGTTACTGCAGTTTTCTAATGTCAGGGCAGTAGCTCTGTACTGGTGTTCTTAGCTGGAAAAAAAAAGAAACTGATTTTTTCTACCAAAACACAGGTTGAGCAAGAAGGGTTTCATTGTTCCCTTACTCATTCTTTATCCTTTTTTACTTCTGTTGCCCTCAGAGATGATCCAAGTGCTCATCCATCAGGCCTTCAGAGTCGGAATTCTAACCAAATTTTTTTTTTGTGTATCTTTTTTTCATCCTATTCAAGTCTGAAATTATCTCTCAGAACTTCTTAGGGCCACAGTGGGATTTTTCACATGGCTTCTTAAGGTCAGAATTCACATTGGGAATCTCAGTGGGGCCACACTGTGATAAGCATTTCTGTCAACTCAATGCTGTGGGAGTAGCTGCATTAGAAATATGTACAATAGGGTAGGTTTGACAAATGAATAGCGCAGAGTGTTCTTGAGCACACCATGTCTCTGAGCTGCTTTAATGCACAGCCTATTGTTTAAACACAAAAAAAACTGGAAAAGTGAACATTTAAACTTCATATTCCGCTAGTGGCCCATACTGGGGGAAAAACAGACAGTTGTTCCCCTCAATCCCCAAAAAGAAGTTTACACCTGGGTCTTGACAAATACCTAAAGGGACATTTTTTTAAATGCTGTTTTTCCTGTTTAATGAAAACCATGTCATGTGTCCATCCCACCTAACTGTAAAGAGTTCATAATGTAGGTGTCTGCTCCTCAACTAGTTAGTCTTGCTTCCATAAATTGGTCAATCGTAAGGTAAATTCGCTTGCAGCCTTCTTAGGGATGACCCTAATTGCATCACCAAATTACCAGTTCCTCTCCGTTGGTTATGAAGGGAGTATAGACGACCAGAAGTGGATATCACATTACAATAGCCTATGTCTGATGAGGAGAAACCCACTGTGTACCCACCCACAATACCTAAGCCTTTCACGCTAGCACATTACTGGAAAATAATTTTGATCCATTAGCAGTGAGATTATTCAGCCAGCGACTACCATGGCACAATTCTTCTGACCTTCAGTAAAGAAGCCAGAAGAGATATTGGGGAAGCCCAAAGTATAAATGAAATATGACTGTTCAACTGTATTTTTTGTCTTAATAAAGCAGTCCTAGACATCAATGCCATATAGTATCCAACAACGAAGCTGCTTTTCTTTTAGTTGTATTTTCTTTTAGTGGGCATTGGTAGTCAAAGAAAAAAAGATCTATCTTATTATATAAGGAAAGATTGGCTATTGTGAGAAACATACAATTTGACAGAGCAAGCTTTTTGGGTGTTTGTGTAGATAGGTTTACCTAAAGGAAAAAGAGAGCAATATGTAAGTGAAGGGAAATGCATTTGGTATTTAACTATAGTTCAAAGTAATTTATCTACTCATTTTCTTCATCAGCCTCTTCCATGTCTGGAATGAAAACAACCCATTTCACAAATACAAGAGCTTGCTGACTGCTTGAAGTCATGCCAGTAAAAAACTGAGGTGCACCTGCTTTTTCAACAGGCCATGCAAAAACTTAATTTGATAGAAACTGTAAATTTGTGAACAATCTCCATTCTCATTGTTGGGTCTCAAAAAAGTAGTCATCTTCAAAATACAAAGACTTTTTTGTCCACTCAGTGTTCCTATGGTAACTACAGTAATTGTTTTCCTAGGAAAGCAGTATTGGGGATTTATAATTTAAAGCTATATACCAAACATAACACCTTTTGGATACTGCTAGCCTTAGTTCTCTTTTTCTCTCTTTTTGATGTCCTATAGGAAGGGGAGGGAGAGAAATTATTCTGTCTCTATGACCCCTGCCACTTTTACAGGTTCTCCTTCCCAGTTGTCATTTTGCACAGAAAGAGTTACACACAAGGAGACAGAGCTGGCTCCAAGTCACCTTCTGTGGTAGGTTGACTGCCAACCAGCCACGTGCTGATCCGAGTCTGTGTTACTGCTGGAGCAAGGTTGTTCTGTGCTATGTATTTCCCAGTCTTTTGCCAACCTCCTTTGTTTATGGAGGGAACGGGAATCAGATCACAGTGTCAGCAGGATGAATTAGCTGGCCAAGAATAGCTAGAAATAACAATGTTTCAGCTGAAATACACCAGTAGAGTGACTAGCGTGTAGCATTGCAGTGATGTTTTGCCACTTTCATTTGGAGAACAGGGTTTTGTTCAGGTGAAATTCATCATATTTATACTCTATTCTGTTTGTTTCTATGCAGAGTAGTCCTGAGGGTGGCTCTCCAACCAAAGGGCAGCTCTCCACAATGGGAATTAAATGAATTTGTATGAATATTCTATATCTCTGATATTAATATTTCTCATTAGAGCAACATCTGGATCCTGGAATGAGTAAAGTTCTCATGGAAGAATCTGCTTCAGAGACAGAAACTACTCTGCCTTGTATTCATATGAATCAACCACAGTGGCACAGATCTGATCTTACTTTGGGCAGGTTTGGGGACTTCACAAGATAAACAATCTTGTCCCCATCACCTCCCTGCTGTTCAGCAGAAGATGCCAGTCTGGGGTGCAGAAGTAAGCATGGACAAGTTCAAATCCCAAAAGGAACCTACCAGTCTAGTTTCACCCAGTCAATACTCCACTCTCACTGCAGAGAGAAGATAGTATATCACATGGCAGCATAATTGGAGGTTTCATTCTTTCAGCCTTCATTAGAAGCACTCCCCCACTCAGATCGGAACTTGCCGAGTAGAAATAGGAGCACCAGCGTCAGATTTTGAATGATAAGAGAGCTCTAAACCATTTTCCCCAGCACAGAAAAAGGAATCTTAGGAAGGTATGGCATTTCCTGGCAAGCTTAGTGTCATTGAATTTTTAATTTTTTTTTATGTAGAGTCAAGTGCATTTCTACGAATTTTGATAGGGAGGTCTGTCTATACCTCAAGCTCTCCTTTCAATGTGTGCATGCTAATTGCATTTAACTAAGATCCTTACACATCAGGTTTGAGGCTTTTGTTGAGTGTGCTGAAGTTCTTTGGTGGAAAACAGTGATGGGAATTTAGTAGGAGAAGGTAGCTGGACATAAAATGCATACATACTTAACTTAAAGATATTTGAAATAACAGGAAACAGGAAGAAATCACATAAATGTCATTCTTTTTTATTAATTTTACAAAATTGAAATTGCTTATAACAATTGAAATAACATAATTGTGACCTTGAGTAATAGGAATAATACCTTCATTCATAAAGGTAAAATGTAAGTCAAATTTTCTCAGCTGGAGTTACTGACCCTGGATACTCCTACTAATATGAATCAGAGTTGTAATGCTGCAAAAGTTCTACTTACCTATTTTGGCAAGTACAGCCACTTGAGACATGAAGTTCACTCTCTGGAAAGAGCAAAGAAGGAACTACGGGGAGGACACCTGGAACAATTCCCTAGAGTAAATTCAACCATTTTGAGTTAGTTTTTTATTCAGATCCCCTGCAAACTGGTTTCATTCTCCTGAAATAATTTTTTTGGGGAAAATCTGAGGGCATCTGTATTCTACAATCTTTTAGCTGCATCTGATGCACCCCATTTCTCACATAAATCTCCATAGTTATTTATGAGTTTGTGTTCCCCTTTTATACTCTTCTTGCAGACATCCTCCTCAGAGCTCTGTATTCTGTCTTCCACTCTAATGTCCTCTTTTCCACTGATGAGCATAAAGGCCAGACCAAGCAAGAGCTTATAGACACCTCCAGTGGTAGATTCTAAATCTAAGGTAAGAATCCTTACCCAGGGACTGCATAATGTTGAAGGATTTTCACAGCTAGGTTCAGATTGGGATTTCTGAGTTTTCCCAGCTACTAAGAGCTGGATCACTTCCTTGCACAGAACTAAAACGGTCTTGGAAGTACTGGGCATTTCGGTGTCTCCTTTACACCTATGCACAACCAAGGGTCATAGTCAAGGCTCATAGTCATAGATTCTTTAGAAGCATACTGGGATAATATAGATGTCCCTATGAGGAATAGGTGCACTTCCGAATCTATGAAGAGAAGTGGGCACATCTTAATGCCTCTTTCTTTGTCATCCTAAACAAAATGTTTAAGATAGATAGCTCAAATGAATTTCACCCTATAAAAGACAATTTCCCTCTATTCACTCTGAAAAGTACATGAAGTTTATGTATAAATCTCTACAAAATAGACATATAAGTCAGGCCCTTGCATTCTCAAGGCTGGAAGGACAACACCAACTAAGGATTCTGAGAGTCGCACCCTTATTATACCCTGGCAGGCTACTATTTTCTTTTAAAATGTGTTGTATGTCGTATTTTGCACCTTTTTACTATCCTTCTGCATAATAGACTTGCCATTAGGATACTTGCTTGGGAAGCAAGAATAATTGTCTTGATTTTAATTATGTCATGAACTATAATGTCCTGGTTTTGGCTGGGATAGAGTTAATTTTCTTCCTAGTGCTGGTCTAGTGCTGTGTTTTGGATTTAGGATGAGAATAGTGTTGATAACACACTCATGTTTTAGTTGTTGCTAAGCAGTGCTTACACTGGTCAAGGACTTTTCAGCTTCCCCTGCTCTGCCAGGTGCACAAGAAGCTGGGAGGGGGCACAGCCAGGATAGTTGATCCAAACTGGCCAAAGGGCTATTCCATACCATATGATGTCATGCCCAGTATAGAAACTGGGGGCAGTTGGCTGGGGGGCAGCAATCACTGCTCGGGGACTGGCTGGGTGTCAGCCGGTGGGTGGTGAGCAGTTGTATCACTTGTTTTTTCCTGGGTTTTGTTCCCCTCTCGCTCTCTTGTTATTTTCCTTCTCATTACAATAATAATTATAATAATAATAATTATTATTATTATTATGTTCCAATTATTAAACTATTCTTATCTCAACCCACGAGTTTTCTTATATTTGCTCTTCCGATTCTCTCCCCCATCCCATCGGAGGAGGAGGGGGAGAGAGCGGCTGTGTGGTGCTTATTTCCCGACTGGGGGTAAACCACAATGTATAAGCATGCTAGATTGTTCCCACCTTGCTCCATCTCCTCCATCTTGTCTAGCAGGGAGTAAATATTGTTGTATTTATTAGAATATATATGTATAAATACAAATACAAGCACATCATATCAATTTTTTCTTTCTTTTTTTTTCTTTTTTTTGAGCTTGTCTTACAGACTGCTTTGTAAGAACTGGCTCATCTTAGCCAATACAATGTCACCTTCTTGTCCACACTCTGTCTTTGATTATGCTACATGTGTCCCACAGGGTTTATTCATTCTGGAACTGAGGAGAATCCAAATTGATATTCCTTTAGCTTCGTTATTTTCAGTCTTAAAGTGGTGGGGTGGTTAACATGCTCTTTGGAGATATTGATTATACCTGGAGACTTATTCATATTCTTTTTACCCCTGCAATTTTCTGTATGCATGAGCTCCTCAGAGTGCAGAGATTCAGAGCGTGTTCAGCCTTGCCCAATGTGTTAATATCTATAGGTGCTACTTCTACAGAAGTAATGCATGTTACCAATAGTGGGCTTATAAAATGTAGCTATTTTGTCTCCTTATTCAGGTACTTGTTTATTTATTTTTTACTGATGCTGTTACAAACAGGGACGGGAAGCTTTCATATTATTTACTTTAATAATAGTTTCAAAATAGGAGGGGAAATTTCCTGGTAGGGGAAAAATAATCTACCGTAAGTGGAGAAGACCGTGACTAATTTTATGGGTTCTGTAAAATGGTTGGGAATGATGGGAAGGGAGGAGGGGAGAATGGGGGAGAAAGGGAGCAAAGGAAAAGAGCTTTTTATATATCTGTATTTATTGGGACCCTGTTTAAAAGGTCAATGAAAGGCATTAGGAATGTAAGTGCCATGGCCACCCCCATCCATTCTGTTTGCCTCCTTTAATCTTTGATCCAGCTGCTCCAAACATCTGGCACAGTGACCTCTGACTCTGGGCTCTGATTCACGAGGAGTCCTTAGGGGGGTGTGTGTAGGAGCTGCTTTGCATCCAGCATGGCTGCATCCACACAAATCAGTGTGTCCTTCTTGTGTGGGGATCATCTCCCTCATCTGCTGTGGGTCACCCACCATCCTGCCAGCCAGCTGGGTGTCTCCATTGCCAATGAGAGGTGGCTGCTTTCTGACTCCCTCATCACACACAGTCCCTGGAGGCAGAGAACTGCTGTGACAGCCCAGCAAAGCAATGGCACTTCACCTCTCCCCAGATCCCTTGACATTGCTTCCTTCCAGGGACCCTCTGCACAGTAATACTTTGCCTTCGGTCTCACCTTTCCCTTCTACAGACACATCCCTCCTCTCCTTCTTCCTATCTGTGCTTTCTCTACAGATATCCATTGCCTCTTTTTCTCTTTCTCCAGGCTCCTGACCTTCTAGTAATTTCACAGCCCATGGTTAGTGGGAAAGACAATGTCTGAAGGGACCGTGGGTCTGGGGAGAAAGAGGAAGGATGCTCCTTACCCATCAAGCCGCCAGGGCAGTGGCAGGAATGGGGAAGCCCCCTGGTAACTAGTGGGCTCTTCCTTCTCATGTAACCTACCTCCATCCCTTCAAGCATCAGCACAGAGGCCCCTTGGAACTAAGTAGAGGGAATGAACAATTAGAGCCACACGCACACACACCCACAGTGTCCTCTGCTTTAAGGACTGGCCTCTGCCAGGGCTTCAGCGACTGGAAGAGCCAGGAGAGCTGGGGAAGGATGTGAAGTAGGTGCCAGCTGATGGACTCCCAGCCAGTCCCAGGCTGGGGCCGAAGGAAGATGTGAAGGAGAAAGAGGCCAGGCTCCACACCTGATAAGGACATATGGGATCCCTACCTTTCACCCTTTGGGAGGAAAGGAGCAGTCAAACTGGTAATCTGGTGAAGAGAGACAAGAGTAAAGCGATTACAGGGGAATAGGAGTGTGGATGGAGACATAGCAAGACTGTCCCTCTTCCTTTTATTCCCCAACAACTTTATCAAAGTTACCTCAGATGGGCAGGGGTGCTGGGGAGGACACGACGCAGGTTGGATGTGGCAATGCAGTCACTCTGGGGGAGCTAGATCAAGTAGCGGCCAGGATTTGGGTCATTCAGTAGCTGTCTAAAAAAAAAAAAAAGTAATAATATTTTAAGCAGCAACCCAAATGGGGGGAACCAGCAGGGAGTGCCAAGCTGTGGAGCAGTGGCAGAGAGTGGCTGTTAATTCTCGAATATGGATGCACAAGCTAATCCTCCCCTGCAAATACAGCCTGGTAAATGGTCAGACCCAGCAGCTTTTTAAATGCCAGATCAGCTCTTACTTAAATGGCATTTTGCTTTATTATTTTTTTATTTTATTTTATTTTACTTTATTTATTTATTTACTAAGAACAGCTTTGAATAAAGAGATGATCTCTGTTTGGCGTTGTCTTGCGATGGTTCCTTGTTGTTTGTTGTTGTTGCTGCTGCAGTAGGAGTGCGGGGAGATGTTGAGTTTGTCAGGGCTCAGGCTACCTGGGACCCCTCCCACCCCCACACGCATACCCACACCCCCACACCCCACGCTCAGAGCCGTCGTGCCGGCCCTGTGCCGGGGCTCCCTGCCCACCGCGGGCGGAGGAGCGGCGCGGTGCAGCCGGCGGGAGAGGAGCGGGACGGCTGAGTGTGAATAAGAGCAAGAGCCTGGGTGTGTAGGGCTGAGCCGGGAGAGGGAGGAGGAGAGCGGGAGGGGGGAAGCTTTGGGAGAACGCAGGGATGCCGCAGGAGAAGGTAAAGCCTTGGCTGGCTTCGGGAGGGAAGTGTTAACCGAGGAAAGGTGTATGTGTGGGGAGCAGGTAGTTAGCAGGGGAGAGAGGTGCTGTGGGGTTTGTGGGAGGCTGGGGAAGCAGAAGGGGCGAGGGTACCGAGCTTGTGGGCAGAAGGTAGGCAAATAAGTAGCCTGCCCGTGGGTCTGCAGAAACGGTCCAGGGATGCTGGCTGCGGAGCCAGGGGGCTGGCAGGGAACTGCAGCGCCTGTGGGTCCAGGGAGCCCGGGGGGGCAGAGGGGAGAGAGCTGGGCAGGAGGGGGGGTGGCTGCAGGTGGCACCTGCCGTGGGGAGGAGCGGGGGGCCGGCGCAGGCGGGGGGCAGCCCGCGGGGGAGAGGAGCTGAGGGGCACATCCCGCCGGCCGGGCTGACAGCTCGGGCTGCCCTTGGGAGCGGCATCCCCCCTCGTCTCGCCGTGCCCGGTGCTGTCTCCCTGAAGCCAAGGGAAGGGGCGAGGTCTGGAGAGGGCAACCTGTCCTTCCAGTGCCAAACAGTCCCTCCTTTCTGCTTGATACCGCTCTGCGTGTGTGTGTGTGCGGGCGCGGGGGGGGTGGGGTGGGGGTGGTCGCTGCTCTCTCATCCCCCTCTCTCCCCTTGCCAGGGAACAGCAGGCAGAGCCCAGAGCTGGCAGGCTGCTTGGTTTCCTAGAGGGATCTATGCCACTTGGTGGCACTAAAAAGTTGCGCTGAAGCCCCGCGGTCTCCCGGTGCAAAGGGTCCCCTCGCCCCCCAACCCCGCTCCCGCAGGTGCGGGAGCGGAGCGTCCGGGCCGCCTTGCAGCGCGGCCCCGGGGGGACGGGAAAACTTTGGCGGAGCCAGTTCGCAAAAGGCTGCCGGGACCGCAGGGGTAAACTCTTCCCCGCGACTCGGTTTTAGACAGACCCTCCCGAAGCAGATATCCCTTTTTTTTTTTTTTTTTTTCCCTTCGGATGATGCTGTTCTGTACCGAGCGCCGCTTTCTTACTTGCTGGAGGAGGGTAGTGCGGGATGGAGGTGTAGGTTTAATAGAGAGACTTTGCAACCTTCAGAGCATCTGGAGAGCTTTCCTCGCAGGGCAGAATGCAGGGTTAGCCCCTTATAAATGCAGAGGTTGCTGCCGTGCATATATGAGAAGGGGCGGAGGTGTTTAAGCAGGTGGGTCAAGCTGCAGAAGTATTTAGGAAGACCAAGGCTGTGGTGGCAGAGAGCAAAGACCCATCTGTTGTTTCATTGTTTGTTTGTTTATTCCTCCTCCTCACGCCTCTCCCCGCACCCCCCCCTCCCCCCGCACCCCCCCTTAAATCCACGGACCATTCACGCCTCTTGCAAATGAGACTTGGGCGATGCTGAGAGAACAGCGTGTTGCATGGCGTGTGTGTATATGCATGCATTCGCGGGGGTAGGATACTCGGTCCTCAGCATTTGCCTGTGATCAGAAGAAAACAGGATGTGCCCATAGCTGGAGGAGTGACAATGCTAGCCGAGTGGGGCTCACCTGCTGGTGATCTTTGCAGAGGCATTTGAGGATTATTCAGCTCCAGAAGGTCTGTGCGAGGAATGCTATCTCTGCCGTGGCTGAAAATAGGAGGTGCCTACCCCTACCCGTCTTGATTATTGCCACCGAAAGGACCTCTTTGCCGCCACTGTAGGAAGAAGCAATTGCTGCCACCGACAAGGTAATGCTGCGGGATGGGAAAGGGGATTTATGTGCCCTGGGTTGCAGACAGAAACCCTGTGGATGCAGGAGGAATACTTTCCCCTCCCTCCCTCCCTCCTGCTTTTTCTCTGTGCCCTGGTTGCCAGAGGACGAGCATGGCTCCTGGGGGGCCAGCAAGCCAACCGGTGGGGTGCAATTCCAGGGGCTGCTGGGTCATCAGTTGGTCTGGGCACTGGAGGGCAGCGGGCACTGACCCCTCCCCAGGAGCAGGATATGTGTGGGGCTGGGGGGGGGACTGGGGTACTGCAATACCTGGGCTTGATGGCATGTGTGATATAGCCCTTCTGTTCACCAGTGGGGATTTGTCTTGCCAGGAAGGGAGAATGGAAACGGGGATGTATTTGTTTTCCAGAGACAGCCAGGCTCAGCTCAGCCATAGACTTTTCTGTGTGACCTTGGGACAAATCACTTTGGCTGTGCTCGGCGAGTCCCGTCTGTTCCTTATCTAATAATTGGAGCTAATGTCTCAGCGTACAAAAATGATTCATTAAGAATTGAGAGGGACAGCGATACCACTAGCCGAGCAGAGAGACAGAGACCTAAGAACCAATGTGTATGCACACATATACGTCTGCATGCACAGCCACTTAGTTGTAGCAGTGCAGGTAGCTATGCTGGGAGTTAACCTTGTCCAGTAGTTTCCTCTAAGACCCAGCTCTATGTATTTAATTTATTTGTAAAAAAATGTGGTCGTGCATGGCAAATGTGACCACCATGGCAATTTTTACTACTGGCTGATTTTTAGATTTTTTTTTTTCTCCCTTCCCTAAACCTGCCCGGGAGGTGAACGCTGGTGGCGGGCGGTGCTCAGCACCAGGGACAGCGCCCGCCCCGCCGCCCGCTGCCCGCCCGCCGCCCGCTGCCCGCTGCCCGCTTCCCGCCCCGCTGCCCGCTGTCCGCTGTCCGCCGCCCGCCGCCCGCTGCCCGCTGCCCGCTTCCCGCCCCGCTGCCCGCTGTCCGCTGTCCGCCGCCCGCTGCCCGCTGCCCGCTTCCCGCCCCGCTGCCCCCTGCCCACTGCCGGCAGGCAGCGCTGTCCCGCACCCCGGGGCTCCGCAGCCCCGGCAGCCCCACTTCCATTCGACCTCCTCCCCGAGAAGGGCTTTCTGGTGGCGGTGGGGATGACCGGGTGCAGGGGGAGGCTGGACGTTTCTTTCTTCTAGTCTTGAGGACAAAGCTGGGGACCATCTCGAAAGCGGAGTGGCGGAGGACCGTCTTGAAAATACACCACTCTAAACCATATTGAAAGGAGGTGTATTGAGGAGTTAACTGACAGGCTCTTTTAATTCTCTATGACTTTTTTTTATTACTGTATTCCTAAACATTTCTATCACATACTAATATTTTGCGCATTCTCACATACTTTAACTACATGCCAATATTTATGCTACATGATCAGGAAGGCCAGGGTTAATCATTATTTCAAATGATCAGAGAGTATTTTGGGGGTCTATATAAGTTCTTTGTCAATTTATTTGCCAACATGTTCATAGCTTTTTTGGTATAGTAGTAGTACTGGAATGTCACTGTAACACCACTCTTGTGACTTGGTAGAAAATGTTTTTTGGTAGTGCTATTGCTTTTTCTTGATCACCTCCTCCAGATCATACAGTTTTGTTAATTAATAAAATGTCTAGGATTACAGCTGAAATCACACCAGAGCTATTAGTTCCTGCATCACATGGTATAACAGGTTTTTGGTAACAGCAGCAATAAGTAGTATATTTAGCAGAATTGCAGAGATCATTGCAAGTTTTGCTGGGAAGTTAAACACCTACATATTAAAATCAAAATTGTTTCATCAACAAGAAAGTGTGTGTGTGTGGGCATAATATGGGGAAGAACTTCCTGGGATTGCTAAGGATCTTGCTGATAATTATAGCATTCTATGTTTATTATCTATGACAGCATGAGATCAGCACACTAGCCTGTTATTTTCAGCCAAATGGTTAAAATTCTTCTGTGCTGCTTAGTTTCCTCCTATTTCTAAGTGGAATTACAGAAAGCTGCTTCATAGTTTCTCCTGTTGTATAAGGCTGTTTCCTTTGTCAAAGGGCTTGATCCAATGCCCTCTGGAATTCACAGAGCTTATAATGCAATGACTAATGGTTGATCTTTTTTTTTTTTTTTTTGATGAATGGAAAATTTAAATGCAGTAGAAATCTCAAAACAGAACAGTGCTCATATTCATGTTTGTCAACTAAAGACCATTTGAGTGCATCAGGTGTTGTGTGATCAAACTGAATTACCTCCGAGGGGTGGGTATGTGGGACCTCCTGCAAACTGAGCCTCTCTATAGCATTGGGAGCTAGATTGCCAGAATAGCTTGAAACCAATGCTTAGCGTTTGCAATGCCAATAGCCAGCACAAGTGAACAAAGGCTTAGCATCCTGAAGGTACACTTTTTCCTCACATTGGTCCCCACTGAGATGAGCCGAGAGGTCTCTCTTCTTATGTAATAATTTTTCTAAGGCAGTTCCATCTTTTGCTATCCAAAGATCTTCTCCGTGAGATAAGTAGCAGGACTGACTCTGGACCAGTAATTCCGTTGCTGCTTGCTAAGTTTTTGTCTTCTCTGATGATGAAACCTGGGTTAGTTCCTTGGAATATACTGATTTGATCCATGTGTGTATTGACATATGTTATCTAATACCTGATGGCATTGAATTAATTGCAGTATGTGCTGTAAATGAATGCCTGGAAACCGTTTAATCAGCAGGTACATGGCTGCAGGCTATACAAACATAGCATGTAAGTAAAATTTGTCACTACAAATCAATGGATTTTGGGGGCCTAAGTTTTTGCGATTGCTCTGATCTGGAAAATCCTTTAAAGAGATGTTAAACTGTAGATAAGTCTACAGATGTTTGACCAATAACATTCTTCATGTGCTTAACACTAAGCATATTCCTAAGTGCTTTCTTGGACTGGACCATAAGTTTGCACTCCATCACAGAACTGTTCTGTGGTTCAGTAATCTGGCATTTTATTTTTATTATTTAAATCTGCCTGAAGATTTAGAGACTATGAATGAACAGGCTGTAAACTTACAAAATTGTAACAAAGAAGAAACCTGAACGAAAGTATTGCTCTTTCTCTCTTTTTAAATTTTTTCTCTGATACAAAATAGGCTAAATCAAAAACTCCCCTTTGCTGAGTTTGTGTTTTACCTATTAGAAGCCACACAGCCAAGAGAATTCAGATTGCGAGAAAGACAGGTCCTTCAATCTGGGGTCACTAGTGGGCGCTGCTATAATAATGTAAGTCACAGGGGGAAAGGGTTTCATTCTTAAGGTTTAAACACAGTTACACCTGCAGTAGTAGAACCCCTTAAGAAAAGTCAGACGTGCCCCATGCATAAACTCTCAGCCATGTACATAGTGGAAAATCAGCCCTTTGTGCACTGCTGTTCATAGTTTGGTTTCTGATCAAGATTTAAATAATGCCGTTAGATATTAGGGCTCTTTTTGTTTCTTTTGGTGTGTAGAGACTATAACTATAGATGGACTTGCATTTGAGGTTGAAATAAATAATTTTAAGGATTGCGTGATGTTTTCATGGAATATTACAGATGCTCATTTTCTACTCGGTTAAACCTCAACATGAAGTAGCTGGAACTCTGCCCTAAAGGACCAGCTGATAATTTCTCCTGACAGAGACTGGCACAAAGTTTTTACTGCCAGAGAGAGCAGAGGTTATAGGAACATGTTGAGTGCTTCATCAGATCTGTGTCTTCAGTCATCTGGGTAGCCCTTAAATTTTTGTCTAGTTCGAGACTGAGCAAAGGACAGATAGGCAGAATTATCCTTCTGCCTTACTACTGCAGTTGCTCCAAGTGTGAAGCTAGTGCACCAGAAGACTGTGACCAAAGTGTCTGTCATCTATCGTTAAAGCATGTAACTTCAGGATTAATTTATAGTTAGATCCATAGCTGAAATAAACTAGGAGCCTTGTTACACCAGTAATTAAGTGCCCGATTCCATTTTGCCTGTGTTGCAGTAAATTAGGAATAACTCCCTTGATGCTGAAGAAATTGAACAGTGTAAAAAGTAAATTTGACCCTAAGTGCTGTTCATCTTGATTTGCTTGTCCATCAATGAAAACAAGTAAATGCAGATAAATTATTACCTGGGAAATAATTCCCATTACTTTATGCATGCATTCAAGAATTCACTGTCTTTGATGCTGCTGATACCTCTGTTCTCAGTCTGAAGGCTATAGCATGTCAAACTCCCTTTAGGGTTATCTCTAACAATTTAAGCAGGAGTTATATTTAAGCTTATGAAATTTTGCTTAATTTTATTTTAGTACTCATCCTGCTTGTAATAATAAGCTTCCTGTAGTAGGAAAGAATGGTAATCAAAATGTGGAGTGACTTGTATGTGATTCTCTTGGGACAGAAGAGCAGTAAAATTGTATATTTGAACAGTTCCCTTGGCCATCTTCTCTTCAGGAAGATGTTCTCCAGGAAATGTAATTAGTGTGCTTAGTCTATCATCTCTCTGCTCAGACATTTTGGCCTAAAATGAGATGTGTTACCTGATGACTCTCATGGCATCTTCGCGTGGCATAACCAGCTGTATGCAGTGGAAGGATGATAGGCAATAAGCACAAACTGAAATACAGGAAATTCTGTTTAAACATAAAAAAGAACCCTTTTTATTGTGGTTGTGGTCAAACACTGGAACACGTTGCCCAGAAAGGTTGTGGAGTCTCCATCCTCAGAGATATTAAAAACCTGACTGGACATGAAGCTGAGAAACCTGCTTTAGTTGAACTTGCTTTAAGCAGGGTGGATGGACCAGACAACTTCCCGTGGTGCCTTCCCACCTCAACCATTCTGTGATTTTTATGTTTATGAGAGCAAGAGTAAGCCCATAGAACCAGACCTCTATTATACAAATGCAAATCCATTGAAATTTAGCAGGCTCACTTAGCCATGTCAATATAAATTCCAGGTTGTTTCACTGCATCATGAAAGCCCACAGAAAGCACTGACTTCAGATGCTTTGGATATGAATCCTAAGCCTAATACTATAAAACATAAGCAGTTTTATTGGTGTAATTAGTAACAGCTTTGTAAGTCCCAAGTAAATTGACTTTCACTTTAGTACAGTGTAGTATGTGAAGAAATTTCATTAATTCTGGAGCAACTGCAGTCTGCATCTGGCCCCTTCTTTTCCCTTGGAAGCCATGGAGTGGAAAGATTTGATTGCTTTCAGAACTTGCTTTTGGACCATAGGAACCCCCTAGCCATGAGATCTGCTATTATTATGGAACCAGAAATATAAAGGAGACCTTCAGCTGTACTTCATTCTTTACCCTGTAATTTTATACTGATAGATACAACTGTAGACAGAGAAGAGCAAACAGCTGTTCTTTGGAGTGAAGAAGATCAAAATGGCCTTGCTGCCCTCTCTTTCTTGTATATACTATATGGAAATTTTTTAATCCATAGACATAAGACCAAGATCAGTATTACTAAACTTGACCAGAAACCTGGTTGATGTGTGTTGTAAAACTGAAATGGTGGATGGGGATTGGATTATTTTTTTTGTGTCACAAGCTCACCCCAATCCTCTGAACTCTCTGTATTTGTACATATGCAGCTGCACAGGCAGCTAGGTTATAAAAAGGCATCTAATTGTATATCCAGTTACAGTCTGAAGGCAGAGCTGGCATTTGTCTAGATCAAGTTGTGCTCTGTACATGTAGCCTTAATTTGAGAAGCTCGGAGAAATAAGCATCCATAGTTTTAAATAACAGAGTACTATTTCTGTTCAAATGTTAATAAGTTAGTAAATAATTAAAGATTTTTTAAAGTGATAATACATTAAATTAATTGGAGGTATAGGAATTTAATAGCTGTGATTTTGTACAAAGGTATCCCCTGTCATTCATCCTTCGGACTGTTTGCAAATTATGCAGTACTGTCTTCAGAGTCACAGAACAAACAATTGGAAGACATAAGCAGTAGTGATATTCTGTAATTAGAGACTAATTAACCTGAAATGAACTGCTATTATTCCTTAGTGGCAAAGGGTTGCAGTATTGATAAGCTAACTCTTCACAGACTAGAAAAAACTTGAAGTGTTCTGCAGTTGTCCGAACCTTATTTCATTATTAACACTTTCTATTACTATAAATTAATACTACATGAACCTATTAATATTGCAATTAATATTACAAAATCATTTCTATTCAATGTTTTCTCTTTTTAAAGATTTGGATTTCATTTGGGAATATTCACTAAAACTATTGCATGATTTTATCTGTGGAAATACTTCATAATTTATAGATGTTTAGGTAAAATAATAATTAAACAAGGCTAACCTCAAGCAGAAAAGTGTTTTTAGGTTTGACTGTCTCATGCTCAGAATCAGGAAGATTTTCACTTTGGCACTGTACTGAATGACCTAGCTGTGAGGGGCAAATTCAAGACTGAAATACTGCTAGATTTTGAACCTGGAAGAAACAGAGGTAGATTTTCTATGACAAGGGTTTCTTTCACTTCACAACATCTGAGCATTATTAATGATTGTTAATGGATTAGAAATGACCGGTGAGTCTGAGATGTATGGAATTCTTTTTTATTACATCAAAAGTTTTATGTCAGTAAACTGAGATCAGGCTCTGTCCCAGAATTTTACATTTGTTTTGTCAATAATGAAACTGGGCATGTGGTTCACTAACTAGCTCAGCTTCTTCCTAGATTTAAGAGTGTGCTTAACTTTCTGTGCTATCAGTGGATTCACTGGCAGCTGTAGAGCAATAGATGATACTTTAATGTGCTCAGGGATCAAGACCTGGACAAACTACTGTTTAAGCACTGTATTTAAAACCAGAAGCATCCTCCTGCAAATCCACTCCTAGGTACAGAACATTTTCAAGTGCATTGTCAAGTTCCATTAACCACAGCCCAAGATATGAATCCTTTGCTGATTCTTTTTTTTTCTTTTTTTTTTTTTGATCCTTCATCAATACTAAAGCCAAGTGCAGATTGCATTGCAGACTATTGGCAAACATAGCAGATAAAATATTTTAGACAGTAACGCATCTGTATAGTTTCTATGTTGACTTCTTTCTATCAGCGAAGTCTGGATAGTTGTCCACAGTACCAGGATTTGTCAGATTGCTTATTGGCGATGTTTGATTTAAGGATATAAAAAGACGAAAAGAATTTCACTGCTCTGCTGTTTTAGAATTGTTGCTCCTCTGCTGTAATATTCACTGCTTAAAACAAATACATATATTAATAACAAAATCAGTTTTCTTAATCCTAACTTATTTTAAATGTCAATTTGTTTCATGTTGTGGCTTAGAAAGAAAAAACAGATTTACAGATTTGAAGAACCAGATTCTGCATTCCTTAGAATATTTCAAGAACAGCTCTGTTTGTCAACAGCAGTTTGTCACAGCAGTGCTGTAATTGATAACATAGTACAGCCCAAGGTACATTAGTGTGACATATGCATTTGTGATATAGAAAGTGTCTGAAAGTAAAGGGAGATGTTTTAGAAGACACACATTAGAAATGGCAACATCTTTCTTCTTTGGAATTAAATACTTGTCTGTCTTTTGTGGTTTTGAAAATATTTCCAAAAAAAGTTTTTAAACAAGAGTATCAAAGAGAAAGACACCGATTTATACCAGCAGAAGTACAAGCCTAAGACTGTGAAACACTGAAGTACAACAAAGTTTTCCAGCTTGAAAAATGACGGAAGCAAGTATGTATAGGAGACAATGTATTACAGTCATTGACAGCAGTAGGAATAGGTGCAAATTTAGAACAGATTACAAAGCTGACTTTATAACTAATTTTAAAGCTTTTTCTCTTATTTATTCATTTTTGAAGGTTATGAGGATTATGATCATATATGCAGCTCTGCATAGCTGTCCACCTGGAGACGATGGTGACTCCTTAGAGAATATACGCAAACTCCTGGTTAACCATCAGCATAGTGCTCCTTTTATCCAAAAGATTTGACAACTGATTTTCACCAGCTCTCTGGTTTTGTTCCATCATGTTGTCTCTACCAGCCTAAACCATTTCCTAAAATGGTCCTTCTGCTGTTCCTTGCAATCCTGTTGTTGAAGGAAGATGTCTGTGGGAACTTTGGGCTTTTGGTTTCTGCACAGGCCAATGAAAGAAGGGTGGTTGCACACATGCCTGGTGATATTATCATTGGAGCTCTATTCTCTGTCCACCATCAACCAACTGTTGACAAGGTTCATGAGAGGAAATGTGGAGAGGTAAGAGAGCAGTATGGCATTCAGAGAGTGGAGGCAATGCTGCATACCCTTGACAGAATTAATTTGGACCCCACACTGTTGCCAAATATAACGCTAGGATGTGAAATAAGGGACTCCTGCTGGCATTCTGCTGTGGCTCTGGAGCAGAGCATTGAGTTTATAAGGGACTCTCTTATTTCATCAGAAGAAGAGGAAGGGATGGTGCGATGTGTGGATGGATCTTCATCATCTTTCCGCTCCAAGAAACCCATTGTTGGTGTCATTGGACCTGGCTCTAGCTCAGTTGCTATCCAGGTCCAGAACTTGTTGCAGCTTTTCAATATACCTCAGATTGCTTATTCTGCCACAAGCATGGACCTAAGCGACAAAACTCTGTTCAAGTATTTTATGAGAGTTGTGCCATCTGATGCACAGCAAGCACGGGCTATGGTGGACATTGTCAAGCGCTATAACTGGACCTATGTTTCTGCTGTACATACTGAAGGTAAGAGGTTATTTTTTTCCATATAAGAATGCCTTCAAACTACTTTAACATGGTCAAATAGAGAGATGATGATAACTGGATGATGTTTTTTTGCCAGTCAGTTGTCAACAGTATAAACTTCTATTTTACTTAATAATAATTTCACATTCCCTATGGGGCTGAAGTAGCATCATGTTGATAATGGCTGAAAACAAAGTTTGAAATACAGGATTGTGTGTGCTTGACAGCCACTTGTTGCTAAAAGTGCTTACTCTGGAGTCTCCTAAGTGATTTTAATTTAATTTAGTCAGCATTGACTTATTTTTCTTAATCTACCAATCAGTGTATTTACGTAGAATAATCATTTTGACTATATTGGTATCAATGGGTAATGAGAAAGCATCTGGTCTTCCTAGTGCAGAAAAGAGCTAAATCATCATTTGAAACTGTAGCTGAGTCAGAATGTGTTCCTGCTTAATATCTGAGGCACAGAGATATGAATACTAGAAAACATGTAGTTCTGACTACTATTTGAATGCAGGTTGTCCCAGCTCCTGGAGACCAGAACTATTTCTGTCCTTTTTATGATACTCCATGGACTATTGCAGCTACTTCTTGCTCTGCATCTGGCCATTGGTTTTTTGAGTGAACAAGGGAAGTCTCCTCTAATCTTCTTCACATGCTTATGCTCCATCAGGTGTCCACAAAATCCAAACTGTGTGCTAAGTTGCTTTCCTCTTTTTATTAATTTGAGTTAGAGCTTAAGCTTTTTACCCAGCATTCAGAAGAGTATATGATTAAAGGGAAATGCTATGGAAAAGCTTACCTGATTTTGTTATTCCTTGTATTGGCAGAGTAGAGTGGGTTCATCTTGCTATAAGTAACTAGAATTTCATGCTGTCATAAAAGCAGGTTTCACCTGTCCCTGTCTAATGACAGCACCATTTAATGAGTTTTCTGGAATTAGGTTCTGTGATGAATTTTAGGACCTCACCGGGTCGCCTCTGTTCAGACAAACTCAGAATGGAAGGCTCGGAATATGATCTGGGAATGAAAACTGTTATTAAGAGATTGAGTAGTGGTGACGGTGTTTCTGAACAGCAGCAGATGCTGCTGGCTTTATTACAACCAATAGAAAGCAGATTGTCCTTCCCACACACTGAGTATGCTTCTCTGGCAGCCTTCATACTACGCAAAGCCCTTTTTGGGGTGATGCTGGTCCAATGCTAGTATGTAGCAATCTTCGTCCTCCTACAGATATGTAGAGAACTGGTTCTGCAGTATTTTTTTTTAAAAAAAGGTTAGAACTTACATGCAGATTGTTGCAATCATGTTTCCATCACGATAACAAAAGCTGGTAAATAACTGCAGCCTCTTTTGTATGGGGATGCATGAATAAATTAACAGTTTAATATAACAGTGTATAAATCACCCTATGTCACAGCCTGTAGTGAAGGTACTCTGTGCCAGCTGATGCCTTTGGCATAGCTTGGTGTGCAGCCTTCGCTTCATAAATATGTATGAATAACATCATGGTCAAAAATAATGCCACTGATGCATCACATTAGCATAAGACTTTATATCCTGGCTACTTTTGATGACTTGTCTAATTTTTGCTATGAACAACTTTTACTCCTCTGCTCATTGAGAGGGAATG
Source organism: Mycteria americana (assembly GCF_035582795.1). NCBI lineage: Eukaryota > Metazoa > Chordata > Aves > Ciconiiformes > Ciconiidae > Mycteria > Mycteria americana. The sequence goes on from NC_134365.1 coordinate 213,232,227, forward strand.
CTTATATATTCCGTGTGGGAATTGTCAAGCTTATATCAAGGTCCGATTCTGCACAGGGTGAGAATACTTACTTTTACTACTTCCCGTGGACACTCTGTTTGGAGCAGATGGTAACATATGGCATGTTAATCTTATGGCAGAGGAACTTTGCATTGCGCATTGGAAAGAAAGGAATAGGGACACAAGGGCTGAAGCTGGAGGTAGCTGCTATGGGCAAGAAAAGAGTAGAAAATGACAGAGGAGCTGGGCGTGAAGGAGAAATGATGAATGATATATCTAGTACAACATGTTCCTACTTGTGCCAGTATTAAAGTGGAAAAGATAGGTGGTATGTTGTTAATACCTGAGGCCTCATAGGATTCATAGCATGTTTACAGCAACATAACTCTGGACTTCAGTGAACGAACATTAAACAGGTTCTGGGAATCTTATGATCCTATAATCTATTTGCATGGTCTGGTCATGATGATGAATATGCTCTCCGGTTAAATAACATCACACAAATGTTTTCTAACACTAGAACAGATGGTATTTATAATGGGATAGACAAGTACAAACTGATCAAGGTATTTCTTTGAAATGTGACAATGTCTGATGTTCTGGACACTTTCCAGAGATTATGGCAGATGTTGTCCCTTCCAGGAAGAGAAAGATTTTTTAAAAAAACACCACAAAACACTCCTATAGATGAATGCTAAAGTAAAGGAATTGAGTACACAAGCAAAAGATATACTCTTTATTTATATTCTTTTTATTTTTATAATTAATATTCATTTTAATGTAGCATCTGTTTACTTGTAAACATTCTGAATATGCCCCTATACTCAGTGTCCTACATTCATAGGTATTATTTCAAAATAGGGGGAAAAAAAATTGTTGAATCCCACTCCTTGCAATTTTTTTTGCCTTAGGATCTTGCCCACCCATTGAGAGAGGAGCTTCTTTCAGTGCATCCAGTAATTCTAGCCATCTACATTCATTATCTTTAGCTAATCTTCATGCATTAGCCAGATTCTTCTGAAGTATGATCTTTGGTTTCTGGGAAGGATTACCAAGGAGACAGAGGGTCCTCTCTTTCACAGCTGGACTGGGAGAAAAGAAGAGGCAGAAAAACTTTGTTATTTCATTGCTTTGGTAGTTCCATCAGCAGTTAAACTTATAGGTTTCTTTTTGATCTAGCATAAGAAAAGGCTGGGATAAGTCAGTAGCTTCATAATAAAAGCTCCCTGTTTGAATCCTTCCTTCTGCACTTACTAATCATCTATGTCTGCAGCGGATTAATATTTTGGGAGGTTGATCTGAAGTTTTGTTGTTAAATCATTCAAGACTTCCAGATTTAAAATATGCACAAATTTTGAGAGGTTCTCATAAGCTTTACTCCTTTGACATTTAGTATCATGGTTTAATCTAGGTGATGCCTCCAGGTGTGCAAGTAACCACTAAGAGTAAATTTTTTTCCTAAGAATTTGAAGGTAGCAAGCACCATTGTCAGTGGAGCTCTTGTTTAAGGAGGAAGTTTCTGCAATCAAATTAATAGGAAATATGAGTAACATAAGATGGATATTTCCCATAAAGCAACAGTCATCTCCACTTACTGTAGTGTATTTTACATACGCCAATCAGAAATCTTTGCAAGTCTTAGTCTTAGGTTGTAACTCCCCTTGCTCAGCTCTGTCAGGAATGACACGTACCACTGTCGTCATTATCTTCCCCCACTCTCCAACTCTTCCTTGCATTTAATGATTTGTGGGGCTCTACTCTAAACTGATCTGGCTTTAAAATAAAACTTTTTCACCCACCATCAGGGCACTTTTTAAAAAATCCTCATCGGTTCTGGAATCCAGGTCACGCCGTGGCCCCACTAACAGACATGTTAACACTGCGTGGCAGGGAGGTAGGAGTGAGCGGGCAAAGAGGGAAAATGTGATGGGAAACTCCTTGTACTAAGTACCCATCACTTAAAGCCTGAAGCAAGCATCTTCAGCTTTACGGATTGCTACAATCGGCACGCAGGGTGTGCTGGAGACCATTTTATTTGAAGTTTGCATACTGATCTAATTCTTTCAGCCAGCCTTACAGATCTTTTTTTCCACCACTGTGATAGGAACAGAGCTTAAACAAACTTTCCTTAAACTCAAACCAACTTTCACTTCTTAAACCAACTTTGTAGACAGACAGCAGGTCAATAATGCAGTCAGGAACTCAGTCTGTGTCTCTCTCTCAGGCAAAATAGCTCAGCAGAGAGAAGCCCTCCGGTTTAGTCCCTCAATTTCTCAGAGCACTTAAGGGATCTTTTTTAGCTCATTTACCTGTTGTCCACCTGGGGGAAACTAATGCATGGACAAAAGAGTAGAGAGGAAAATTTGTGCCTGTGTCTGGATTTTGGGTGGTGATGGTTGGCATGCAGATGGACCATGCACCCCCGCAGTTTTGTCTCGGCCTTTTCTTGCTTAACCACTCTGCACCACAACCAATGGGCAATGTTTGGGGAAATGAGGGAGAAGCTGGCTGTCTGCCCCAAGAGACAAAGAACTGTCTGTTTACCTCATTTCCCATATGAAAACATTCCCTGGTCTTTTTGAAAGATCGGGGAAAAATACATACAATTTTCTCTTCTCCCATCACTGCAGTTTGAAGGCCTCATTGAAAGCTTATTTGAAGTCAATACTCCCCCATTGACTGGACTGACATTTGGAATCAGGCCTTCCTAGTCAGAAACAAGGTCAGTCCCTGAGAGTCTGTGCTTAAAATTTGCCTGGAGACAAATGAATTAATAATTTGCAAGGCAATTTTCATTGCCATTGGAAACCATTTATTTTGCCACTCTGAATGGACTTGAAGAGGTGATGTATGCTGGAAAAATAGAACTGCACAGGGGTGCAATTGAAACACAACAGGCCACATTTATTGGGGGTGGAAAGGGATAAATTTCACTCCATTATGTAAAAGGTGTGATTTACTTTTGAACACAGCCTTAAGAAGGAAGCCACTTTGTTAACATTTTCTTTAGACAGGTCTGCAGGTAAACGTTGGATCAAACTCATCCTCAAAGTCCTCTCCGTTTAATATCACTTTCCTCCATTTAAATTTATCATAAGTGAATATAAAGAGGTGGTTCACGTTTATTTTCTCAGGTTGTATCCAGGCAAGTGTAACAAAAGCAGAATTTTTTTTTCTTGCAGATAGGGGTTATTTCACACATTTTCTTTCATATTTGTTCTTGTTCTTTGTTCTTTCATGTTTGTGTCTTGTTACAAAACTATTTTTGCCTACATCTTTTGCTACCAAGTAAAAAGCAAATGAAAATTAGTCATAGTCTGTGAGAACAGGATGAAGAAATGAATGAAAGAGCTGCAACAAGTTGACCTTAAACCTGCTGCTTGGAACAAATTGTACTTTTATGATTTTGTGGAGATTTCCTTTCAGACTCTAGATTTTTCTCCTTCAGATACAAAAACTATATCATAGTCAGAAATATTATTTGCTTTTCACAAAGTAATAAGATTTAAAATTAGTTTCTTTTTATTTTAAGCATAAGTGATATTTTTTCATGCTTTATATACAGAAAAAACCACATAGAAATAATGTACCAAAAAAGGTCATTGCTAGTCCATGAAAATATTTTCAATTTCAAAGAAAATTTATTTCTAAAAATCTGTTTCTGAAAATTAAAGAATGTCCTGTCTAAAGACTGGAGAATGTTCTATTTCAGCAAAGTTTCACTTTTGCTCTTGGGTGAAATAATTACTTGAGGTTTTTTTATTTTTGAAATTACTTTTATTTTTTATTTTTTGAGACTTTTAAACTGTTTCAAACATAAATGTTGAGATCAGGATGATGACAATTTGATATGCTCTCAATCACATTAATCTTGTAGCAAAAATAAAAAATATCTCTCATCTGAAAGAAAATATGGGAAATGGAAAACCCAGTTCCCATCCTATCCTGTTGAGGTGTTTGCTCATTTTTATTGAACGTTGACATCTATAACAAAGGTGGCCCTTTTTTTGCCCAATTTCAAATATTTATCCTAGCATCACAATTGTGAAAAGTGAGCAAATGCTATCAATCAGTCGAGAATATTGAGATAGAAAACTGAAGTAGCATCAAGTTAACATTTACTTTGTTCTGCAGTGACTGACTAACCGGACAGCACTTTAACATTGCCGGCAGACTGCTCAGGCCAGACATACCCACTGTGAAGTATCTTGACTGACAGAAAAATACGAAATGAGGGGTATACTCTGGAGCGTAATGGGGATGAAGATGGTTAGGGGAAATACATGAGACAGCAAAGGAAAGGTGAGCAAGGAGGTGTACTATTCTAAAGTTTTAAAAAAAATCACTTTGAAAGGAATGATACAGGGTGGACTTAGCTAAAACTAGGACATCTGGATCTTCAAAATGTAACTTTGCTGCTTTTGTTTAGGGGCTAAGTATTTGAATGTCACTTTTTTCCCTGACTTAGACTCTACAGCTACTCAATGAAAGTTTCAGTGTCATGAAACTTGCCTTCATTGAGAAGAGACAGGGGGAGTCCAGCATCCTCCAGCCTCATCTTAACTTTGTCTTTTGCCTTGGGCCTGGAAGTGGCATAGTTCTTGTCCCCATCCCCAGGGTGCACCTCTTCAATCCGGGAGGGATCTATTAAGTTGATGAGATTTGGAAATCTTTCAGGAAACAAGATTTTACTGCACAGTGCCTGGTGGGTCAGATCAGTTTTATGAAAGATGGTCTTTCTAATATGTGCTATCAGATGGCCATGGGTGGTGACAGTGGTTCACTTTCCTGTATTCCCTGTTGATATTTTGTCTTTGAGATGAAAGATCTGGAAAACAGATATTCCATAAAATTAAAAACCCCAAATGTTCCTGAAGTATTTCTTACCCCAAGTCAGAATCGGAAGCCAAAATAACAACATTTTTAGTGAATTAAAGCTATGATAAAATTCAGAAGTCAATCAAAATAAACTGCCCAAAAGTGAAAACAGTATTCGAGGTGCGGCCTCACCAGTGCCGAGTACAGGGGGACAATCACTTCCCTAGTCCTGCTGGCCACACTAGTTCTGATACAAGCCAGGATGCTATTGGCCTTCTTGGCCACCTGGGCACACTGTTGGCTCATATTCAGGCGGCTGTCGACCAACACCCCCAGGTCCTTCTCTGCTGGGCAGCTTTCCAGCCACTCTTCCCCAAGCCTGTAGCATTGCATGGGATTATTGTGACCCAAGTGCAGGACCCAGCACCGAGCCTTGTTGAGTCCATACATGAAAGACCACTTCCTGTATTTACAGGAGCTAACTTGTGATTTCTCTGAAAACTAAGAAAGGCAAAAGGCTTGCATGATTCTTGAATCATACAGGAGACAGTGAAGCCAAATAACATCCTGGCTTGTACCAGAAACTCAAATCCTGTGTTCAGTTTTAGGCCCCTCACTACAAGAAAGACAGTGAGTTGCTGGAGGATGTCCAAAGAAGGACAACGAAGCTGGTGAATGGTCTAGAGCACCAGTCTGATGAGGAGAGGCTGAGGGAACTGGGGTTGTTTAGCCTGGAGAAAAGGAGGCTGAGGGGAGACCTTATCGCTCTCTACAACTACCTGAAAGGAGGTTGTAGCGAGGTGGGTGTTGGTCTCTTCTCCCAAGTAACAAGTTGTGCCAGGGGAGGTTTAGATTGGATATTAGGAAAAGTTTCTTCACCAAAAGAGTTGTCAAGCATTGCAACAGGCTGCCCAAGGAAGTGGTGGAGTCACCATCCCTGGAGGTATTTGAAAGACATGTAGATGTGGTGCTTAGGGACATGGTTTAGTGGTGGACTTCGCAGTGTTGGGTTAACAGTTGGGCTTGATGATCTTAAAGGTCTTTTCTAACCTAAACGATTCTATGGTTCTATGATTCTATGATCTTGGAGGTGAACCAAAAATTATAGACTTTGCTTTAATTTAATTTAGAAGCCACCAGACAGAGAAAAACATTGTATCCATTTTACTAAAATCTGATTTCAGGCTACTGATGATGTGGAGACATACCATGCTGTAATGCAGGCTATTATACATAAATACTTTGTATGTGTATACATTAAAGAAGTGATTGGGAAGGTTATTAACAGAACATTTGGGAAGGTTATTAACAGAACATTTACCATCCACCTTGGCAACCAAATTTTGAGACAATCCGGTTCGTAAATCACAGCTTTGTTTTTAAAGTAATGTAATTTAATTCATCATTCTAAATATGCTGACTGGAGAAAACCACAGTTAAGATTTCCTCTAATTAAAGGGTTTGATTTTTTTTTTTTTCTGGAAGTATCCGGCAGCATTTATGGCTGGCCAGATACAGGATCCAGGTGTTATATGTGGAAACCTCCATATAATATCAATTACATTGTCAACGGGCAGACAAATATTGTATAGGGAATGGCTATTGCTAGAAGTGCAATAGGTACTAGACAAGTTGGAAAGATAATAACTGGGGTGGCTGGTAAACTAGCTTACTGAACAAATCCCACTGCCAAAGTCCAACCTAACTGCTGAGAACAGCGGAAAGATGAGGAAAATTACGTGTTCCTCAGTCTGTTGTGATCTAGTCAAATGCTTCTTATTCGTCCGTACCCAGGGTGTGATTTTTTTTTTTTTTAATCTTTTCTTCCTGAGATAGATTTCTTCTAACTTCCTAGATGATGTTACAGGCATCAGGAGGAAGATGAATAGACATACTGCCAAAAGAAAGGTGCAAAATTGTAGTGAGAGGATTATTATCAGGATCTAGGATCTGGGAAATTACCTTACCTCAGTGCCAAGTGTTTTTGTGAACAAGATAGCTACAGCAGGTGAGCCAGTTGTCCAACATTGCTATTTTGGTGTGCATAAAGCTTTAGGCAAGTATATATAAACTACAGTTGATCTGGCATGGCAGAGTCACAGAACATGTTCACTTTTCCCTGATTTGAAATTACACAAGTTTATTCTCTGTATTTTAATTTTGCTATGTAAGATAGGTAATAAAATGACAACTAGTCATTGGTAGTTATTGCTTAGGCTAAAACATATTGTTTATGAAGATACACACAGAGTGTCTTCACTTATGGACTTCATGCAAAGACAGAGTTGATTTCACCTTTGGGTAGTCTGTTCAGACTGTGAATTATCCTTTCTTTAAATGAAATGACTGACTGTGTTGCTCCAATGTATAGTCCCTTTATCTTTATATGTTCTCACAGTTTCTCTTCTCAGGCATTGTTCTAATCTTTCTTTTGGCTAAACCAAAGAGCTTTAGTTCTCCCGCCACTTCTGCAAAGTGGGTTTTCCGGATGCTAAGTTATTCTTACAGATCTTGTATAAACCTTTCCAGTTTTGTCAAATACTTTTTTAAGAGCATGTACCCTCCTTTTTAGGGGGATAGGTACTCCATTTACTTCTTCAACTTGCAACCAAGCAGGAAATTGTTTTCCATAGATCAGCATACAAGCTGTTGTTTCTTACCTTATTAGCAAACTAATTCAGTGGTGGTCTATAAACGTGTACTGTTTATTTTTCCCTTTTACAGTTATCTGCCTCCATCTTGTCATAACTCATCTTCTGCCCATCTGGCTTACTATCTCACCTTCCTCAATATTTGGTGGGTTTTTTTCCTCTTCCTACCATCTCTTTTTCTAGTTACATTAACTCCTTGCTTCTCCCCCCCAGTTAGGTTTAACTTTTTTTCTTATCATCCCTCCCCAGTCAAAATAAGATTATCAAACAATTTCAAGTAGATAATTGTATGAATAAGATAGGATGCACTGATTTGGAAATTTCTAAAACTTTTGATTTATGTGATCTGGCTATCAACCAATGCAGATTGAGCCTCGCTAAAATAAAGGCCACCAAAGTTGCACGCTATTTTTAAAGTTCTTTTGCCTGGAGAATCCAGACTTAGTCCAGATGTCTTCTAAAGTTCAGGATTTAAAGTCCAGATTCTCATTTAAAAAATCGGATTCTAACTAGATATATTATTCAGCAATTCTACATTTATTTTGTCTTAAAGCCTTGCGTATCACAGTTGTTCAATTTGCAGATTTTGCACTTAGTGAAAAACAGGACATTTTTTCATTTGCAAGCAAAGCCCTGAAGGTGAAAAATAAGCTGAAATTCTTCCTCTGTTTCCCCTTCATCAGTTTCAACAATCTTCATACCCAACTTCATTCTCAATTACATAGGAATAGGTTTTTGGCCAAAATATCTGTTGCACTTAAAGAGCCCAAAACCATGTCCCATCCACCTTCTCTCCACGAGGTTGCCTCAGAGGCAGTCTTTGTAAGCCAGATGAGTGAGCAGTCAGGGAGCATACTGACATGTTCTTGAAGGTGTTCCCTGGCTCACAGAAAGTATTGTAGATGTCTGTGATCTCAGAACTGTGCCGAACAGGCAGCATAGATGCATCCTGACAGTGAGTGAACCTATATTTAGGCGTGGAAAAGGAGCAAAAGCAAATAGTTTGGGAAAGGATCTTATACCTTCTGTTGATGGAGGAGGAGCAGTGAGGTTCAGCTTCTTTTCCATTTCCTGCTGATTTTGCAGCTCAGAGAAAAATTTTATCATAGGTTTCCAAAGAAGTCCAGGGAGGAAAATTAGTAAAAATACGCAGGTGGTACTCATTTGGTTTTACGACTAGAACAGAACATAAGGTTGCATTTGATAGGTAAGCAGTTCTTCCTTTTTCTTTCATCTTTACCACAAAAGAATACAGGATGCAAATCCTTTTCACATTAACAGAAGCTTTCAAAAAGATTAGGATATGTGCCCAAAATGATATTATAAGAGAGTGTATATTATCTTTCCAACATAAGCTTTTCATATGTCTTCAGTCATGGTTATATATATAAAGGCTTTCTTTGTTTTTTTCCTTCCAACAGCACTGTGGGATGTGAAGTTTCCTTGCTCATTTTCATGCATATGCAAAGAGACAGGCAATTTGTCTGACCTATTTCTTTCCCTAAAGGGAAAGTATGAGACTAGCTCAAATTTAAGGGGTCTAAAAAATACTGAAGTTGGATCAGATGCTCTCTTTATTTGACTTACAACTCTCCCTGGAAAGTCCACTGTACAGGGTATTTAGATACTTCACTTCTTTTTAGCACTTCCATGCCTACTGAAAAGAAAGGGATATGTAGATGCTCTATGTCTTACTGGATATGGGGCTGAAGGTTTTGTTCACTCAGACAGAATTTCTATGGAGGGATTTTAATTTTTTTTCCCAAATCCAAAGGCATTTATGCAAAAGCATGAATATCAGCATGCCTAAGTAGCTCAAAATGAAGCATCTGGTACAGAATGCATTTAGGGATCTCAATCTTATAGATTTTGTACAAAAGTCAGACTTATGCAATGACTGGGACAGGAATGTAGTTCCTTCTGGTATTCTATGTAAGATTCAACCAAAGAGTGTAAGCTTTATAGCTATAACAACATCCTGCTATAGAGTTTTATTGAAAAAGCGAAGGTTACTTGACCTGTGGACTTACCAATTTCTCTTTTCCTCCACCATTTCCTATTTGGCTGTTTCTTCAGTTGTGCAACCTTCCTGCCCCTCCCTCTTTCTCTGGCCTCTGCCTGTTAACTAGAACTGTCTGAATCATCCAGGCTAACATAGTCCTTTTCTTTCCCTGCTCCCAAGCTGATTTTATTACAGCTCTATGCATTATTCATATGTATTCAACCAACAGTTTATGCAGACAGACTCTGCTATGTGAGCTGTTCACAGGCTGTTCAGGCAGGGCTAGACAGTGCCTTTAGGTACCAACCTGTGGGAGGAGTGACATGTAAATGGTGCTGACCCAAGAGGCAAGGTGCTGAGAAGCCTCTCAGTCATGCATGGTTGCTTATGACCATGTCAGGCCAATGCTGAAGCCTCTCCATCTGCACGTGACAGCGTGTGTGTCACACTAAGCCAACTATGAGAGCAAACACTATTGTGTCCTCAACTCTGTGCTGTGGATCTGCCTTTGCTGTTTGGTTAGCTTATGTCTCTGTGGGCTGGAAACAGCACTGTCTCTTCTTCTGGCCCCACTCAACTGCCCCGGTCAGGAGTGGGAGTCAAATGAAATCACCAGAACTAGAAAATTTGACCTGAGAATATTGGGTGTGGAAAGCAGGACAGGCTACTGGAGCAGGGAGTTTAGGATGGTTTATGTGGAACTGAGAGACCCCGTTCTGTGCTCTCCTGGACTACCCATGTGGCCCCGATGAAATTGTAGAGATCATGACAATGCCTTAGGATGGAGAGACTAGTTCAGATACACCAAGGTTGCATTGGGCTGTACCATTACAGAATTGTGCTCAAGTTGATCAGTCCATTGGGAAGTACAACATGGGATATGACACTGTGGAGCTGAGGATCTCAGCTAGTGGCTCAACACAATCAGCTAGATCAGAGCTACGTTGAGTGTGCCTGCAGCCCCTTCTGTAGCCTGCTGTGGACATGCCTCCAGCCACCTGCAAGGGGGTCTGCTTAATGATTTTATAATGGTTTGGCATTTTGTAGGCTGAGAATTGGCACACATGGGTGTCTTTGAAGCATTTGCTCCAAACACCCACATTTCAAATGTGTGATGGAAGTGTTGTAAGGATCAATACTTTGAAGAGTAAGGGACACTCAGACACTACTGGTAATGTAGGGCAGAGAAGCTCATGGACATGTAGTTTGTGTACATGTTCTGTTACTGACCACGTGCGGGTTTGTGCCTTTCGAGAAGGTACTCTGAAACATTATTGAGATCAAATACCTTGATTGGCATACCTCCCCTAGGAAGGCAGAAAGACAGAGGACACTGGAAGCCTGAAAAACTGAAAGCTTGAAGGCTTATTCCTATTTCTCTCTTACACACAAGCTTTTAACTGATTTTGTTTTTTCTACTTTTGAACAGTTGGTAGAGTGGGTGTTACATCCAACACCTCCATGTGACAAATCTCAGCCTACAAAATACTGACACGTTACATTTCATTAACCATATGGGACCTAATTATGCTGCCAGCGAAAATACAGGTGCAAGTCCCAAAGGATCCGTTTGCTATATGTGCATTGGCCCTATAGAACCTTACAAATATGTTTGTCTACACAAATCAGGGAGTTCATTTGACATTTGCAACACACACGGCTTCACTGAGATGTGTAGAGCCTAAGTTTTAATATATAACTGAAATAAAAGGTGAGGTTTTACTCACAAGATGGAAGATTTTGGAGGAGAAGGGGCACTGTCAGTGTGTGTGTACCGATAAGTGAAAGATTGTAAAAGTCTTCCCAGAAAGTAACATTTCAGCATTTTGCAGTTATGTCCATAAATAAAACTGTCCAAAGGTAGCCAGAGTCCTTAAGACAGTGGAGCATTGCCATCCTCTGTCTACAGACAATCTGGAACAAAGCGGCTGGATTTGGCAGCGCTCTCCCTGCCCTGTCTGTCTCGCTGGGATGTCAGTTCAAAGATATGAGCACTATATAATGCCACTTGCAGCAATTTCATCACGGATTATTTTATCAGGTGGGCTGTGGAAGGGCAGGAGTGAACTCTGTGTGGATTGGATATGAATGCAAAGAGGAATCTTACCGAGAGGGGAGGAAGCAGAATATGAAAGGTCTAGGTGAAGGAGAAAGATGAGAGTACAGGATTAAGAGAAACAAAATGCAGAAACAGCAATGGTGCTGTCGTGGTTTAACGCCAACTGGCAACTAAGCACCATACAGCCACTCTCTCATCCTCCCCCTGTGGTGGGATGGGGGAGAGAATTGGATGGGCAAAAGTAAGAAAACTCATGGGTTAAGATAAGAACAGTTAAATAATTGAAATAAAATAAAATAAAAATAATAATTATAATAGTAATGATAATAAATTGTAATGAAAAGGAAAACAAAAAAAGAGAGAGAGAGGAACACAACCCAGGAAAAACAAGTGATGCAACCACTCACCACCTGCTGACCAACGTCCAGCCCATCCCCGAGCAGCGATCATTGCCCCCCTGGCCAAGTCCCCCCAGTCTCTATACTGAGCATGACGTCTGTCCTGGTTTCGGCTGAGATAAGAGTTAATTTTCTTCCTAGTAGCTGGTATAGAGTTAATTTTCTCCCTAGTAGCTGGTATAGTGCTGTGGTTTGGATTTAGGATGAGAATAATGTTGATAACACACTCATGCTTTAGTTGTTGCTAAGCAGTGCTTACACTGGTCAAGGCCTTTTCAGCTTCTCATGCTCTGCCGGGTGCACAAGAAGCTGGGAGGGGGCACAGCCAGGACAGCTGACCCCAACTGGCCCAAGGGCTATTCCATACCATATGGCCTCATGCTCAGTATAGAAACTGGGGGGAGTTGGTGAGGGGGCAGCGATTGCTGCCTGGGGATGGGCTGGACGTCGGTCGGTGGGTGATGAGCAATTGCATTATGCATCACTTGTTTTGTACATTCTTTTATGATGATGATGATGATGATTATTATTATTATTATTTTCTCTTCCTCTGCTGTCCTATTAAACTGTCTTTCTCTCAACCCACAGGTTTTACTTTTCTTTCCAATTCTCTCCCCCATCCCACTGGAGGGTGGGAGGAGGGTGAGCAAGTAGCTGTGTGGTGCTTAGTTGCCAACTGGGTTTGAACCATGACAATGTCATATGGTATGGAATATCCCTTTGGCCAGTTTGGGTCAGCTGTCCTGGCTGTGCTCCCTCCCAGCTTCTTGTGCACCTAGTAGAGCATGGGCAGCTGAAAAGTCCTTGATTTAGTACAAGCACTACTTAGCAACAACTAAAACATGAGTGTGTTATCAACATTATTCTCATCCTAAATCCAAAACACAGCACTATACCTGCTACTAGGAAGAAAATTAACTCTATACCAGCCCAAACCAGGACAGTATCCACCCCTTATTCTATAGCATCTACATCATGCCCAGGTCCTACACTTTCCAATACACTCCGATTCATCTCCACCACTTTCCCTGTCTTTTAATATATGCACACAGATATCATTCCCTTAGTCTATGGGCCATCTCTCTCACATGTCCATTGAGTTCATTTAGTCCATGACTTTGGGCTCCATCTGTCATAACAGTCCTTCAGGGCAGGAGAGATGGTGTGTGGTGTTGGATTGTTGCATGCTGAAACCAGGTCTGATTCTGTCACTGCTGCAGTCTGCTCGGTTTCATCAAAGTTCATTCTTCATTAATGTGGGTGATTTTTACTGTGATACCATTGATATGGCATGTAGCAATCATAGAAGTGATGACATATAGTATTATATAGCAATTAACATCATACAATTCAGTTCATTGGCTATTTTCACCCCAAATCAAATCCCCTTGAGGTACACATCAGACTTCCCCATCCTTCCACATTACCTACCATGTACACCCAGGTCCTTGAGCAAAAGAAATCCTGCAAATGGGCTTTCTTTTGCCCGAGGCAGGAGTAACCCAGACTGCCTTCCCCAGCATGTTTTTTATGTGCACTACAGGGACCTTATCCCCTTCTACAGTATGTAAAAGTTTTGATTGGGTAGGGCCAGATCAGTTGGCAGATCCCTTAGTGTTAACTAACCAGGTGGCCTTTACTAAACACGTATCCCAGTGTTTGAATGTCCCACCACCCATTGCTCTCAGTGTAGTCTTTAACAGTCCATTGTATCGTTCGATCTTCCTGGAGGCTGGTGCATGAGAGGGGATGTGATATACCCACTCAATGCCATGCTCTTTGGCCCAGGTGTCTATGAGGTTGTTAGAGAAATGAGTCCTGTTGTCTGACTCAGTTCTTTCTGGGGTGCCATGTTGCCATAAGACTTGCTTTTCAAGGCCCAGGATAGTGCTCCGGGTGGTGACACAGGGCACGGGATATGTTTCCAGCCACCCGGTGGTTGCTTCCACCATTGTAAGCACATGGCGCTTGCCTCGGAGGGTTTGTGGGAGTGTGATATAATTGATCTGCCAGGCTTCCCCATATTTATATTTCAGCCATTGTCCTCCATACCACAGAAGCTTTAACCACTTGGCTTGCTTGATTGCAGAGCATGTTTCACATTCATAGATAACCTGTGCAATAGTGTCCATGGTCAAGTCCACCCTTTGATCACGAGCCCATCTATATGTTGCATCTCTTCCTTGATAGCCTGAGATGTCATGGGCCCACCAAGCTATAAATAATTCACCCTTATGTTGCCAACCAGATCCACCTGAGCCACTTCAGTCTCAGCAGCCTGATCCACCTGCTGGTTGTTTTGATGTTCCTCAGTGGCACGACTCTTGGGTACGTGAGCATCTACATGACGTACTTTTACAACCAGGTTCTCTACCTGGGCAGCAATATCTTGCCACAATGCAGAAGCCCAGATGGGTTTGCCCCTGCACTGCCAGTTGCTCTGCTTCCATTGCTGTAACCACCCCCACAGGGCATTTGCCACCATCCATGAGTCAGTATAGAGACAGAGCACTGGCCACTTTTCTTCAGCAATATTCAAAGCCAGCTGGATGGCTTTCACCTCTGCAGACTAACTCGATTCACCTTCTCCTTCAGCAATTTCTGCAATTTGTCTTATAGGACTCCATACAGCAGCCTTCCACCTCCAGTGCCTTCCCACAAGATGAAAGGACCCATCAGTGAACAGGGCATATTGGTTCTCATTTTCTGGTAGTTGATTATACAGTGGGGCCTCCTCAGCACGCGTCACCTCCTCCTCTGGCGATATTCCGAAATCTTTGCCTTCTGGCCAGTCCATCATCACTTCCAAGATTCCTGGATGAACAGGGTTTCCTATTCGAGCCTGTTGTGTAATCAGTATGACCTACTTAGTCCACGTAGCACCAGTTACATGATGGGTATAGGGAACCCTCCCTTTGAGCATCCAGCCCAGCACTGGCAGCCAGGGTTCCAGGAGGAGCTGTGCTTCAGTACCAACCACTTCCAAAACAGCTCCAACCCCTTCATATGCTGCCAATATCTCTTTCTCAGTTGGAGTGGGCCTCGGATCCTCTGTATCCTCAACTCCAAAACCCCAGGGGTCAACCTCGAGTCTCTCCTGGTGCTTCCTGCCAGAGGCTCCAGGTAGGGCCATTCTCCCCGGCTGCGGTGTAGAGCACATTTTTTACATCTTGCCCTGCCTAGTCTGGCCCAAGGGCTACTACATGAACTATCTCCTGTTTAATTTGTTCCAAGGCTTGTCGTTGCTCATGGCCCCATTTGAAATAGTTCTTCTTCCAGGTCACTTGATAGAGAGAGCTTACAGTCAGACTGTAATTTGGAACATGCATTCTCCAAAAACCCACATCGCCTAAGAAAGCTTTTGTTTCCTTTTTGCTAGTTGGTGGGGACATAGCTGTTATTTTGTTGATCACATCCATTGGGATCTGACGATGTCCATCTTGCCATTTTATTCCTAAAAACTGGATCTCCTGTGCAGGTCCCTTGACCTTACTTTGTTTTATGGCAAAATCAGCTTTGAGAAGGATTTGGGTTATTTTCTTCCCTTTCTCAAAAACTTCTTCTGCTGTGTTGCCCCACACAATGATGTCATCAATGTGTTGCAGGTGTTATGGAGCCTCACCCTGTTCCAGTGCAGTCTGGATCAGTCCATGGCAAATGGTAGGGCTGTGTTTCCACCCCTGGGGACTGCCCCTTCAAGTGAAACCAGGACAGGTGCTTAAGGTGAACTGTTTCACTGATACAATTTCTAGATCTGAGTATTTAATACACCCTAGATCTTATTCAGAACATGCCATCTACAGGCTCTGAAATGCTTCACAAATTAAATATAATTTTACTACTAGGGAACGAAAGGACTGAAAGCTGGCATGCTGTGCTGGAGGTCAACGATGGCACCTATCTTGTTTCCCAGACCTCTGGTCTCCCTTGTACTAGGCTATCTTTCATGGTTGATGGCCATAACCTGTTACAGTTGGGAGATGCCACGTTGGGTCCTTCCTGTGTTGTTTGTGTAAATTCAGTGGGGAGCACAAGGTCTGAAGTTGTTCTTCAGATCAGAAGTGAGAATGCAGCAAGGTGCTTTCAAGGGACTAAATATTTTTGCAGACATAGCTAAATTTCAAGCAAAGCAAACTATGGAATACAGCAATAACTCAAAACTGTGTTTGCATTTATAAGCAGTTGATTTGTCCTAAATATGTCAAGTAGAAATGACTGAATTTTCCTTTATAAAATGGCTCTTCAAATCAATTATGCTAATAACTTCTCATAAGCTGATGGTTTCTCTCTGGCTAGATAAATATGTCATTTTGATATGATCATGGTAGAGGTGCTACTAACTTCATTACATAAGCAAGAAATGAGTAATTACTTCACAATTTTGTAGAGGAGTTTGTAAAAAAATCGTAACTAGAACTATGACAACATTTGAGAGGTTTTTGTGTGTGTTCTTTGCATTAGTATGAAAAAATATTTTTATAGCATTTTCCTTCATTTTTCTCTGTAGAAAATAGATAAACTTTTTATAGGAAAAGGGGAGGAGTTGGGGATTTTTAATGGAAAATGCTTTTCAAAATGGCAAGAGTGAGTGCTTGCGCATGGTCATTTGCTGTTGGTTTTGCTATAGTTTTATCACTTACACACCATACCTCTGGACAGCCATGGGTTAGAGCTCATATGTCCAATGGCAGCTTTTGCTGTCCTCTAAAAATAGCAATGGTGATGTCCTCAGTAAAACTATTTTCTTAGTCTGCATGGGTGTGTGAGAAGATGCCCTGACTTCAAAGATCAGCATTTTGCCTGGTGTGCAAAATTTATTGAATAAATAATAAGACTGATTGCTTTGGGTTTAAATATAATCTAAAAAGTATTTGGGGCAATGTACTAAGTAATTATGTATCTCAGGAAGATGGTCAGATTGTGAATATTGTCTATTTATGAGCTTTTCTTGAAATGTTTTAATCTATAAAATGTTGTAATATTCTAAAGTTCATAGTGACATTTTTGACTCAGTATAATCTTTGCAACAGAAAAGTCTCCACAAAGTTACCGAGTGACACTTTCTGATAGGAAGGATTTTGTAGTAAGAAAGGATATTTACTGCCTTCCTTCCAATCACACATTGCTTTAAGGTTATGAATAGTTTACAAATTAATAAATGGTTACTGATTACTTACAAATGACATATTAGTTAGGTGCCTAATCTTTCTTACAGAAAGTCAGTACCGAAACACACAGTCCTACAGTTGAGCAATCACCTGTGTTATTCATAAATTCAGTATCAAGCAGAAATACCTAACCTAGCTGTGGATAAACCAGTTGTGGAAAAAACACCCCCTACTTAAACTGGTTCTTGGTCTACATAGCCTTGATGTAATGCTGTGCTTGTAAGGCATCCTGTCATGTACTTCAGCACCATTAAGTGTACACATGCATTGCCAGTTTGTTCAACAAGAACATTAGGATTTCTCTCACAAGCCAAGAACTTTTTTTTTTTTACCACTCTGTATTTCTTTGTGTATCACTGTGATTCTGTTGTCTATTTATTTTCACTGAAAGCTTTTCCTCTCTCTTGTTATGCATTTGAACAGCATCTAGCATCAAGGTACCCTCACCTTAGCTGGTGCCCATATATGTCATTATAAGTAAATCATGAAAAGAACTTCCATTCCCAAATAGTATCACATGCAGTTTTGACTTACTGTACTCTTAAAGCCTGAGTCCATTTCTTTCATTGATTGTTTTATTTCTTTAGTCCAGAGAGTGCAATAGAATTGGGCAAAAAGAAAGGACAGTTTCAATCCATCACGTACTCTGCAGGGTTCTAGTTCAGCAAGTGCTCTGAACCCTTTTGCTATTTCTTCTCTATACAATTCAACTGGCTAAGAAGCAGCAAATCAAAAAGTATCCTTTGCTGATAGGCAGTAGACTTCTGAATTCATGTTTGACAAGTTTTTAGTATTATCTGCTAGAACAAGAACAATGTTAATGAAGGAATTGCCTACTTGTCTTAATTACATGTTTCGTCAAGAACTCTTACTGTGTGTGGCAATCAGTTTATTCATTTTCTTCCTTGCAGTACTTTTCTCTGAGCAAAGCCCCTTGATTTTTTGGTCTTGACTGAAACAGAGACAGCTGTATTGTTGTAACATCTGTAAAACCAGCACCTTGGAATAAACTTGCTGTTGGAGATCACTGATGGCTAGAAAAATGCTGGTTCTACACATTTGTGTTGTTCATATGAAAAATGGTACTTGTAATATTCTGGTAGCTCAAAATTGTATCTGAAAATTATAAGAACCCACGTGGAACTTTGGACGCTATTCCAGTTCTGGTGTCAAGACTTTATATTTCTCATATTTCTAAGACTAATTCTAGTATTTTTGAAATAGATTAACCTGAAGCTGTTTGGGACAGGGAATGGAGTTTCCCTGGGCATGCGTACATCACTAAATAAAAAAGACCAAGGGCTGAGCTTAAGCACTGCACTTTCTAACTGTTAACTCACATGCTGCTTCTCTTCTGGACCACTGCAATGATCCCTATACAAGGCAAATCTGCTATAATAAGAATTGGACCAAAGCAGTGGATGCAAACTCATCTTTGTTACTTGTCATTGTCCTGTCCCTTGTACAGTATTCCATTGTGCAGAAGGCCTTGTGTGAACATAAAGAGGCAACATCCTGCTTGTGAGTTTTAAAGTAGTAAATGTCATGCAATTCTGAACTTTCACTTGCTATATCTGAAGAATCTTAATTTGTTTGTTCTTGAAAAGCTGGTACAATCTGAGCATACCAGACCTGCCTATTTGAATACTTCATGATTCATGCTATCTCCAACTGTGCCTAGGAATTATTTGGGACAGTTCTATTTGATCGAGGCAATAATGATTCCAGGGACTATGATAGCAATTTAATGCCACAGAGAATCATGTTTCAGTACAAGGGAATGTTCTCTGGTGCTGCTTGAATGTACTAATATAAATGTTACCTTTGTTTCCTGATAAATATCTTTCTTAACCTGCAGGCATGTATTAAAGAAAGCAGTTATGAATACAAGCACAAACACATAGATTTTCGCTCCACTCGAATCTTTGCATAGTCTTCTTTGTTTTCCAAGGATCTTAACTTCTTTGCAGCTCTCTACAGCTTTTTGAGATATTTAATATCTGAAAATGTATTATTATTGAATGTGCTTTGTTTTATTGGAGTGAATAGTGAGACACTAAATAATGCTAGCTGTGAGTTCACTTAGTTTTAATTAAATTAATATATTTTGTATAAACATTATTGTTTATTGAAAGAGGGTTAATTTCAAAAGAAGAGGTATCTGAGAAATTAAGAAAGATAATGAATTATATAAATTAAACTACTCAGGATCAGACAGTGAAATATAAAACAGAATGGGCACTAAGGCAAAGATGGCTTCTTATCCAAAGTTTTCAGCCCAGTTAATGGTATCTATTGGAATGGGATCCGCTGGGAATGGATTTTCCTATTGGGAATGGAGAGAAGAGCTCTAAAATCCCTCAGAAAGTTTATTTAGATAATGTATCATGGATATGCAAAATAGTAATATAGTAAAAATTGTAAAAGTCAAGATGAGTTAAATCTCACAAAGTAAATACAAACAGATCGCTAAAGTCTACCATTGCTGTGTGCAAAGTTATGAAGAACAAGAACAGATTGAGTCATCATTAAAAGTAATTCAATCTTGGACCTAAGACAAAATAAACTTTTCTTGGCATAGAAGTGGCTCTAGGTGGAAAAGATTTCAGTTTCTTCAAGCTGATAACTAAATTGTCCCAGAAACCCTATCCACTCAACAGAGAGTCACTTCCAAGGGGTGATTCAACCCTCCACTTTATTTAACCTCTTCATTAGTGACCTTGGATTACTGCCTTCCTAACTCGGGTACTTCAGATAAGTATTTAAAATTGCATGTGCTGAATAACTGTCTTCATAAATTTGAAGACTGTAGAATATGAAGGCAAAGGCATGTTGATTGGCAGGAATGATGTTATGGAAGTGGAAAGGACCACAACTGAAGTGGAAGAAAAACTCTTCAGTAAAATTAAAGGGAGTGTTGGATAATTTTGATCCCAGAGGATTAAGACTAGTTATCTGTGAAATCATAAACTTGACAGCAAGGTCTTTTTTTAGAGGGACTTTTAGACCATCTTTCTGGGGTTCTTTAAAGAAAACATTGTTTCAGGGGTGGCAGTGTAAAACTGGAGAATAACATAGATGGTGGATATGCTTTAATGCATGTTTGTGTGGGTGGAATGATCTCATTATCCACAGACCATGTCTCTGTAGTATATTTGCTTTGAAACAAACTTTGAAGAAAATGATATGGAAGTAAATGTAAGATCCCAGATCTTTTCCATCCTTTTTTTTTTCATGGGATTATTGATTTTATTTTATTTTTTTCTCCCTAAAGGGAGAAAATGTGGTTTGGGTTTCCTCTGTCCAGGCTTGTTAAGCACTGATATAGTGCTACAGATGAAATCAGAGTTAGGATTTGGTTTTCCTAGTAGTTGGAAAATGCTGCCATGAAGCTAAGGTGGGCAGGAAACTGGGTGACATGCAAAAAGAAGGTATGACATTGCATAAGGTTCTTCACAGAAGTCTTCAGTGATCAACACTGGGATTAGTTTCACGTAATGCTTTTGTAACTGTTCTAAGTATAATTAGTTTAATCCCTGGGATTTTCTAATGATGAAAAAATATTAACCATTAGAAAGGAGAAAAAGAGTAATTGTACAAGAAGAATTAGATGGTTTTGGAGACTAGGCTAAAAGGAATTGTACCAGGCACTTACAATCTTCCCTGTCTTTAGGTATCTAGCCTAAATAGTCCACTCCAGGAGCATAGTCATCCTAAGCTTCGTCTGTAAATCAGTAAGAAATTCTGACACCAGCCAAGTTTTAAGTGGCTTCCAGAGTAGTTCTGAAGTGCATAATGATCTCTATTGACTAAGTGTGAAGCTCAGAGTGATGAAGTTCCTGTCTTGCCTGCCACAAATACGCCTTTTTCCTTACTGATTAATGTTCATTTCTGTGGTTCCCCGAGAGTTCAGCACTTGGGAAGAGAAGGTGCAGGAGAAAAGAGAAACCAATATGATAAAAATATGAAAAAGACAAATAATAGAATCTCGGAGAGGTATTTTCAGGAAAAATAGAAGAGTGTTTGTCCTGCTGTACAGGATTCTGTAAATCATCTTCTGATTGTTGCAGACTGATAGTCATTGATGTCTGGGGAAGAGAGAATCAAAGTGGGGACAGCTGCAGAGTTGGGTTATTAGTGTAATCTGAAGAGTTTATCATGAAACAGGAGCCCAGAAGACTTGTCTTTGCTTAGTGGAGCAAAATGAAGCCTGAATAATATCATTACTGCCTTACATACATTGCATTGAATGGTAATAATGGCTGAAAAAAAATTGTTCATAAATAAATGTAGGTTGAGGATTTCCAACTCTCAGGTGAATGTGGCTTTAGAATAGCCTTACAATAAACTTTTTGTCCAAACTGCAGCTGGTTTTGAGATGAAATTCAGTACATTTATGAAAGGTTGTTCACATGTCACTGTGTCACCTGGGTCAGCTGGAGTCACCCTGGGAGACTGTTTATCAAGTTTACACTTACAGTGCATGCATGATCCTCAGCAGTATATGTATATGTATATGTATTTTGGAAGAAACAACTGAATTGAGGTGCATCTGAAAGCATATCCCCAGAATCTTTGAAAATAGCAGCAAGGAGAAGAAAATGCTTATAAGAACATTGGAATGCTTAATCTTGCTGAAGTCAGTAAGACATAATGAGTTTTCACGTTAGCTTAATTTCACTCCCCAGAAAAAACATCGGCATTAATGATTGTTGAAATGAGCTGAGCTACATGGCTGCAAATAGGGGAAGAACAGCAATTTATAAACTGGATGCAATACACCCTGATAAATGGAACAGAGGGTATACAGCCTGATGTTAAAATCTACACCATCATTCAAATAAACCAATGGTTATGCCATGTTCAAGTTAGATAAGGAGGCAAAAGAAATGGCTGCTATTCAATAAAGTTAGCTTAAGCAGAGGTAATTCCTGTGGCTCATTCTTCATTCTCCTGTCCCCTTCTCTTTCTGAACTCCAGTGTGCAATTAAAAAAAAAAGCAGGACTGAATGGAATGTAGTTTTGTACACAGGGGGAATCTGCAAATTCTAAAGGAATCACTTAATGGATTTTGGTCTGCCTAGTATACTAATCACAAATTGGAGGAAAAATCACTTGATGAATAAAGTTTTCTCAGTATAGGAATAGATTCCAATTGGGGGCTGACCACACAAAGAAACAAACTCCACACACCTGAGATATGTCTCAGTGTATTCCTAAATGGCCAGAGACTGGACGATTTGCAACTATTTTTTTATAAAATCCACACTGCTGACTGCATCAGAGACTGGAATCTCATTGCCCAGGGTGAGTGCTTTCCTCAAAGCTGTATTCTTGCTCTTCCCTGGGCTCACTGAATGTTTAAGTAGTTTATACAAAATGAAAAACTTTGACTGGAGAGACTGAAGGAAATCCACACCATCGTACCCTACAGTTCCCACTGCTAGGAGATCTGCAGTCTCTGCTTCACCTCAAGCAGAGGAAAATGGAAGCTCACTTCTCACATGGGGATTATTATGCCTGAATCATGTGTGAGAAAGGACTGACCCTAAAGTAAGCAAACCCAGGTAAAGGTTTTAGTTGAGATTCTCAGGTAGAGGGAAGGGCTTTGATCTAGCTAAATCAGGTACCTTCATCCTTTTGCAGGGCAGGCCCTTTATACTATTTTGTGCTGTCTAGTTGCAGTAATGGTCAGAGCAGAATGTTGATTTTGGAGGTTCTGGGTGGGCTCTCCCTTGCACTGCCGAAGAAGTCTAGATGGCTAATTCAAGGCTGGGGTAACTGGATATCTGGATACCAGAATCCCTTTTTGTTTGTTTGTTCTCTTATCCAGATGGGATCACAAGTGTTACCGAGGGGAACTACTCTTATATATTTGGGTTTTTTTACCAAGAGGATGGTAAACCTTGCAACAAGTTCCACAGAGAGGTTGTAAAGTCTTCATCCTTGGAGGTATTCAAAACTTGACTGGAAAAGGTCCTAAGCCAACTTAGGTTGCCCCTCCTTGGAACAAGGGGTTGGACCAGGTGACCTCCAGAAACGTCTTCCAACTTTATTCTATTCTCTGGATTTATTGTTGTATGGGGGAAAAGCAAGGAGGTAGACCACAGTGCATTTTGACCCATCTTAATCTTATTCCTCTCTTCTCCTAATGTAGTGTTGCAGATATCATAATACTCTCTCAACAGTCTTATGAGACAGACTGTGATCCCCCTTTTTGCAGGATGGAGTGACACAGGATGAGGCAGTGGTCATTGGATATTTCTAAATCATGCTAGTGGAGCAGGACTTCTGAATCCCAAACTAAGTCTGAGTCAGCCCTTTTTTCAGGCAGTAGGCTATAACTACAGCTAATGGAAACCAGAAGCAGGTGGAGTCCTGATCTCACTGATGACACTGTGGCATGGGAATGGCCATGAACTGTGCCAAAGAGGGGTAGGGCTGCAAGTCCCATATCTTTCCAACTGAACCAGATCCAGATCCAGAAAGCTTTCCTCACAATGTTTCTTGTCAAGAAAGAGAACATGCGTCTTTAGAGCTGAGCATGTGAACATAAATAATGCTGAGTTATGTAGGCCTATGGTATCTTTCCTAGGTATCAAACAAGTTTTAAAAGCTAAAAAGAACTTCAAGATGAGAGGTAAGCATATTGGCTGTGGGATGATATGTGATGCCAATATGTTGCTAAGTATTTTTGAAAAATTAACCTTTGATTACCTTCTGTAACACTGGAAATTAAAGCTGAAGTAAAAGAAACCCTCTACTTTTAACTGTTAATTTTAAATAGATTGGTGTTATGAGTATCTGACTTATGTTGTATGTTTACAGACACTGTGATCAAACTGGTGCAGAGTGGGATTGTTCAACCCCGACTCTCTCAGGAAAACAAACTAGAGCTTTTATGGACATTGCAGCAACACAAAAGGTTTTCATATCAAGACTACTGCATGTCCATTTATTTGGAAGCCTGTACAGTATGAATGCATACCCATTCATATGTGTGTGTAATCTAACTCTCTAGCTACATGGAATGACTGTGTGGTCACTCGAGGTCCATATTCTTAGATGAAAGACAACATTATCAGTGGTTGTACCAGGAGCTGTACTGAAGATTTCTGCCACCTTTGTGTATGTTGCAATGATTCAGTGCTGGTGATTTGATTTTTTTTTCCCCTGACAAATGCAGTCAGACAGCAAGCAATATTTCACTGTGTCAAGAGGTTTAAAGTGGATTCTAGCTTGAATAACTGCTGTTCACAGAAAAGCAAAGATGTATTTGGATTTATCTATGATGAGTAGATTTAAATAATCTAGTAATTGCAAACTAATTGATTTTTACAAGTAAGAAGTGGGGCACATATTTTTAATGGGCTCCATATATTCATATGTTTATATTAATAAATAAATATTCACATATGTCTTATGTGAAATGTTTGGGGTCTGTTCCAAAGCTCAAATAAATTGCATGGGACTACTTATTATATCCAAATGCAGATATGCAAAAGAAGATAAATGTACATAAAGAAAAGGAAATGCAGAGGAAGTAATGACGTATGTTCTGTATATTTTTCCTCTCCCTCATCTGCTCTTATGGTCCAGTTTTACAAATGTGGGGACAGAGTTTCATCTTTCCTAGGTTATCGATTAACCATGTGAAGGGAAGCATAAGGCCAAATTTCATCCCACCCATGTGCAGACCCTTTGCTCAAATGAACAATGTAGAGACTATGTTAAAGATTGTTTTCTGTGCATTGCTGAAGATGCGCAGTTTCTTTACCTGCTCACCCTAAGGCAGGCTTGTGTGTTGTGAGTTTTCACATTGCTCCATAGATTTAAATGCCAGAAGAAACCCATCTGCTCAGACACTAAGACCTTCTGCATAACACAGGTCATGGAATTTTACCCAGTAAATCAAGCAGTGGAAGAAATCATTCTTTCCTCTAATGCAAGTGCTATCAAGCCCATGAACTTGTGACTAAACCAGTGTATATCTTACCGAAAGACATTTGGTCTAAATGTAAGGCCTCCAGGAGATGATTAATCAGCTACATCCTTTAATTATGTTGCAACAGTTAATTACTCTTGCTGTTAAAAGTTGTCTTGCTTCCAACCTGAATGTGTCTGTCTCCATGGAGACATTCTTCTGTGGAAAGAATAGGGCACCGTGACCTCTTTCTTCATAGAGGTTTCTATTTGTTGTCTTTCTTTGTAGATTGTTTGTCTTAATCTCAGGCTACAATCGTACCGACTGATGGATGTGTCCTGATAGCTTGGTGTAAATACAGAGCTCCTCTAATCAATGCAAAAAATGTGCTTTAGATTTACATGAGTGTGACAGATATCAAAATCTGGCTCTCACAGTTAACATGCTGCTCTTTATAGCTAGAAGAAATCCTTGTCTGTAAAATGTGCTTCAATTTGGCTTCTCCTGAACCAATTTAGTGAAGGTTTCCAGTTTTGGTTTCCATTCAACTTGGCTATCAGCCTTGGGGAGGGGGAGGTGTTTTTGCCAATATCATAGATTTCACCTTCATAAAAGACATATTGAAGAAGAAATTAGTCTTTCTTGGGGAGAGGCTTGCCTTTTACTGATACCAACCTGGTTTTATTATGCTGTGATGTCAGGGAGCAATTACTCAGCAGTCACTACTGATGGCTTGAGGAACCTGCTGAAAATAGAGATTGACCCCTTTATTTTATTAATTTATTTTCTGCAGGTGATTTCTTTGCATCACTTACTTAAGGTTTTGAAATCTGGGATTCTGAGCCAAAGACTACTTAAGGCAGTCCATGACACGGTCCTGCCTTCTCTTCCATTGTCAGCAGCTCCTGAACACACACTCACACTCTGTTCAAGCCCAGATCAGTTACTTTATGTGATCCAGAACTTGGGAGCTCTGACATATGTCTGTCTCTGACTAAGCTTGATCAAAACAATCATATTTGGCTATGCATATTTTTCTTCTTGATAAAACCTGTTTAAAATACCAGAATAATGAAAAATGTAATCAGTGCTTTAAAAATCTAATTTTACTGACCTGGGATACACTAGATAGCATTGATTAGTATGATTAGATTGATTAGTATTATTGATTAGAGATGTTCAGAACCAATATACTTTGCATTTATTCTTAATCAAACACCATCTATTGTCCGCATGAGGAGAAAAAAACCTTAAAAACAGCAGCATACTGGTTATAGGATCCTGTGCTGGAAAGGGTAAGGAGTTGTTTTCATTTATTATGCTCTTCAGCTTCATGCTACCTAATTCCATGCTTTCTCTCCATGGAGACGAGGGGTTTGATATTGACTCACATATGCGACATCCAGGGAATTTGTGAATTGGAGGGGGAGGAGACTCTAGGCTGACTTCTACCGCCCGTGCTCACATAACATCTTAATTCACTAACGATTTCAAAGGCATTGAGTAAAATGTTACTCCTTGTTAAGACTGAATAAGCCAGTCTGCAAATTGGTCAACTTTTAGCAACAGCAGTTAAAAAATACCAGTCCTAATGAGATGCCCAGAGAAACAGGAATAGCCTACAGCATGTAAATGAAGGTCTGGTTGTCCCAGGTTATCATGTCTGATAGTGTCTCACAGCTCATGTTTCAAGGGAATCCTGTGGTTGGATAATCTGTATTGGTCTTCCTCTGGTTTCTAAGTGGTAGAAAACATCTGATGCCAAGGTCTACGCAGCCACAGCATGCATGCAACAATGGAATAGAAAGTTGCAGAGAGCAGTGCATGTCCTGAAGCATGCCCTGAAAGGACTGGAGTGACCCCAAAGTCCTTTCTGTCTGTCAGTTCATCTGTCTGTCAGTAAATCTCTATTTGATTTAATACCTTCAGATTTCTGTAAAGTATGATCATTCTGACTGTTAGTTCTCTGGACAGATATTCAGCCTTTACCTTAAACTCATGAAATTCTTGACCCTGGTGTCTAAAATAATAAATATGGCATGGAAGGTTTTTCAGGTCTTCCCTAGCCTTGTGTAAGGCTTCAGGAAAGTATGAACTTACAGAAGTCAGGAGGACTTAAGATAGTGAGCATTTCACAGGTTAGATTGTGTGAGGTTTCTGCATTTAGCAGTGGTGGAGGTGAATGGTGAACCTGAGGAGGAGGATGGGCTCAGCGAAACTTTCCCTGTTTCCCTGCTGAAGAGTAGGAGTGGTGAACTCTAGGGCTCTGGGGAGTGTTTGCAAGACAAGGTGGAGTCATCAAAGTGGTTTTTTGGTTTGGTTGGTTGTTTTTCTTTCTTTGCAGCATTGAGATTGTAATCAAAGTTGCTTTGTGAGCCCTGCAACTCAAAAGGTCTGATTTCCCTTCCAGATTTTTGGTATTCCCTTAACTCCTCCATCTCACTAGCCCTGGTTTGGTAACCAACCAAGTGTCAGCTGGGTCCTCCACCCAGGCAAGAGGCAGCACATGGAATGTTATCAACAGGTGCTGCTGAACACAGCAGAAAAGGGCTGAGCTCTGCCTCCCTTTCCCTCTGCAGAGGCAGCGATTTGGGCAACTCTCCTCTACCCTGACACTGTTTTTTGTTTCATGACATTTGTGGGAACACTTAGCATCTTTGTGACTTCCATCTTTTTTTTTTTTTTTTTTTCTGATATGGCTGAAATTGGCCAAGCGGTAATTAGAGGGGGATTGACAAATACACCGTGTCTTCTGAAGAAAGCAAGCTACAAGTATTAGGAAGTCTTTGTTGGAATAGAATAAAGAGTAAACATATGTATCTTTTCAGAAAAAAAATTGAAATTTTGAACTTCAAAGATACGCATTTTGAAAGTGGTGCTTCAGATGGGAAGAACAGACTTAAACTCTTCCACTATTTGACTTCATTTAATAATAGTGTAGCCTTGAAACCTTAATTGTGCTTCATTTTTATGGTCGCCTAGTATCATCTCTGGGTACTTATAGGACAAATTTTTGTGTTCATAATTTCTGCATCAAGTCGTAGATTTTTTTATCAGATAACGCAAAATTACTCACGGGAGTAAGGTAACAAGCATTTATGAGGCTTTTTCTATCTCAGAAAACATATGTGTGTTAAAAAAAGCATTGTAATGCCAAAAGATTATTTTGTTTCTTAAACAGATGCAAACAAACACATCATTGGTGATATTATTGATACATAATTGTATTCCATTCAAGCACTTCAGATATTAAGAACATAAAACATAAAAACTTTTTTTTTTAATAAAACGATATTAAAACAATGCTATTGGTGACTTTTTATTTGCAAATAAAAAAGACCCGTCAAGCCAAGACTTACAGTGAGGGAGATTCCACTACTTCTCTTTGGGTCTACCTATTCCAATCTTTATTTGGTCTCATGGTGAAGAATATTTTTCTTGTGCACAGACAGCATTTCCCCTGAAGCAGCTTGTGCCCTTTGTCCCTTGTCCCATCACATGGATTTCTGTGTGAGAGCATTGCCATCTTCTCTGTAATGATATTTTAAGTGCTAGAAGACAGTGATTAGAGCCCCCTGAGCTTTCTCTTCTCTAGGCTGAATAAACCCAATTCTTTCAACCTTTCTTCATATATCAAGTTCTCCAACTTCCAACCATCTTGGTGGCCCTCCACTAGTTGTGCTCCAATTTCTCAGTTTTTCTTCAGCTGGGTGGAACCAACACTGGATACTGCCAACAAGTTGTCTTCCACCTCTGAAGTCATTCACAAGCTGCTTTTTTTTGACGTGAAAACGTCACTTACGTTTGAACCCAGGGAGGGACAAGATTGATCCACCTTTCCTCCCTTTTCTCCCTTTTCTCTATTCCTATCTTTCTCTACTTCAATATTTTAGGGTCTGTTTTGATTTGCATTTTATAGCATACTCCATGGGGACTAGTTGTAGAAAATGCTTACACATCAGAAAGACAGCAAAATGTATTTTACCTTATTTCTACTAATTTATCTTTAGGACCATTTCCATTTTACTTAATAAAAATGAAGACATTTTCCATGCAACTTATTTCAAGTTTATTGCACTGGTATTTTTCACATTTTTTTCATGACAGTAAATACATATACAACTGAGGTATTTTTGAATTATGTGGGAAGGCAGTGGTATCATAATGTTCTGATCTTCAGTGGAGTGTATTTAGTGAGAGTTGAAAGCATTTTGCAACTTCTGGGGTAGAATCCGTAAGAATTAGTTGAACAAAATCTTTCCTGTCCTGGATCATGGTCTGCCTATTCCAGGATATTATTTATAAATATTACTATTAAATGTAGCAGAAAGTAGAAGAAATGGAGTTGTGAACAAAATCAGCCTACCTGCCATATCGCATTTCACTTGTGGCTTGCAATTTCTCTTCTATTTTCAAAACAGAGAACCTTATTGAATTATTTCATTGTTTGGTGATAGAAAAGTCTGTCATCCTGCCCCCTGCCCCCCTCCTCCAGGCTATTCTTACCATGTCCTGGTAGAAAATATTGGCATCAATGACTTTTCCCATGCAAGTCTTTGCTGGGGCTCACCTCCTTTTCTATAATTAGGAATCACACTTTCATGTCCCTTGATTTTGTTTAACAATTATCAGTGTACTCATTTTTGCAGAAGCAGAACAGATTAACTGCTTACTGTTTCTTTTCCAACTTAAATACTGTAGCGACACAGACACGAAGAGCAGATTAATATCTTTGCACTCATATGCATGATGAATTTCTCAGAATGTATTGAATTACTGTATGGTGTCATACTGAGTCATGGTCTCAACCAGCCATCAATAAAATACGCTGGCTTGTATGCCTTTCATTGTTCATGTGCTGTAATACATTATACTTTGTAACTCAACTGTATGCTAGAGCTCTCTGTTTCCAGTGCCTACTCAGTCAGTGTAACAGGTCCTTTCAGCCTCTAGTTCTCTCTAGAAAGAGCTTGGATACTCAGCTCGTCACAAAAAGACTGCTTGTAGAGGGGAGAAAGAGTGAAAACTCATATTCATTTTAATGCTGTTACTGAAACTGAGCATGGATGTTTAAACTAAATCTCTTCCACCTTTTCTGCCTTTTTTGCATTGCACATCTGATCTGTCTGCCAGGGTGACAGGCAACATCTTTGCAGACAGGGTGAAGGTGGCAGATGTCACCTCCATCTAACCCCCAGTTTCCACATTCCGGGGTTCAAAAGCAATGGAAGTACAGGAGATGAAGAGTAATGGTGCTGATGTGTCACAGTAGACACATCTACGCATTATAGTAGATTAGAAGCCTTATCCAAAGACCATTGACAAGCTCCTTGGAGCCCATCAGGCTTTGGGTTTGGCCCCTGCCCCTGACACTACTGTAATGGGCTGGTCATTGTGATGTTGTGCTAAAGTCAGTACAAACCTCATACAACATTCCTGAGGATTTTAGGAATTTCTCTTAAAACTAAAACCCCTTCCCTTTTAAGCAAGGCTTGATTTAGGTAGTCGTGTAGCCTGGCTGCGTGCTGTGTGAAACAACCATTTCTGTTGCTGGCCTCTGGAGTACACTGCTCTTGATGTGTTCACCTATTATTTACTGAATCGGTGGAGTGATATTTGACGACGTTTGGATGATGGTAAGGAGAGAATCACAAAGATTGAAGACGACCTTTTAAAAGACTCTGTGAACAAGATATACACCCATGGGTTAGTGCTAAAAGGGACTGAGAGCCATCAACATCCTGTGAAGTCCCTGGGAATGAAGAGAGCAAAGCTCTCTTCTTTATAGCAAGTGCTCAGTGCTGGCCAAGACCTTGCCCAAGGCAGGGTTTCTCCATCGTTTCTGCACATACCTACTGGCTCCTGTTGTGTAGACAAAGCTGATGTGTCTAGAAAAATGTAATGTAAAAAGGAAAACCACTTAATTTTTCAGATATTTCAGAAATTTGTGTTAGGCAGAAGTTTGTAAAAAGTCAGACACACTTAAAACTAACTGTTATTCTTATTTCTTAAAATGGATTGTATATATCCATCCAGTTCTCAAGCACAGGAAACTGTGTTTTTTCATGACTCTGTTTGAAGAGACTCTGTACCTTGAAATCAGCATGGTGGTTTGCTTCTGACTGCGGTGTGATATTCTACATCAGACTTCTGCCTTAAATAAGGGCAAAAAAATGGTGCCCTGTGCCAACACTTGACATGTGAATACAAGACTCCTGTCAGCACAGATGCCAGTCCCAGCTGCATAGCTCAGCTGTTCTTGCTGATGGATGCCAAGTGGTGTAGTGGAATAACATATAAATTAAGAACCTGCATATATGAATTAAGTATTGATGAATGGAACCATCCTTATGAAGCTCCTACTTCCTTCTAGATGACATATCCATTTACATTTAAACAGTGCTTAGAGTTTAGCTGAGGCTTTGACACCTTTTCAATTTAAGAAACTGTTCTTGCGGTCCCAGATGACGTGATGTGTACT
This sequence comes from Mycteria americana, assembly GCF_035582795.1. Taxonomy (NCBI): domain Eukaryota; kingdom Metazoa; phylum Chordata; class Aves; order Ciconiiformes; family Ciconiidae; genus Mycteria; species Mycteria americana. Next base: position 213,263,728 of record NC_134365.1, read on the forward strand.
GTTTGGGGTACCCTTTTGAGTAATCATACCACCCAAGTCTCCGCCAGCCCCATTCCAGATTCAGGCCCCACTGCAGGCACTCCCCTGACTCCCAGCTGGGTATTGGAGGAACTGGCACCTGATTTGCACTGCACGTGATGAAAAATTGCCTGAGCGTTTGCCTCTAGAGCAGTACTGCCAGGTATCAATTCACCATGCTGCAAGCTAAGATGAGAGAGTCAATAACACGTTCCCCATTACTTGCTGCCATGCATTATTGATGTTGAATATCATCAGAACGATGTTAACACAATTCTGCTTTGCTCCAGCTTGCTGGTACCAGCTGGTATAACATCAGTAGTGACTGTTAGCTGGATCAGTCAGCCCTTGTTTCTTTTTTCCTTTTAAGTTTAGTGGTTAACTCTGTTTCTGCTTACGGACGCTTACACTTTGCTCGCTGGAGTACTGCTCTGACATTCAACAGTTACTCAAATGCCTAATGCTGAACACATGTGACAATCTGTGCAGTACTGGGCACTGCTGGGTATTTCCAGATAGAGGAAAACAGCTTTATTTCATTGTGGGGCTGTTAGGAAACCTTCTAGTCATTTCAGGGAGCTTTGGAGAGCCTCTAACAAGCCCCTTACCCTGAGGTTACTATCCATGCATTTTACACATTCTTTTTAATGGGCACGGTTCCGTTGCATAATTAGAATTTAAAATAGCAAAACAGAAGCTGAAAGACTGGAAAGGGGAAAGAAAAGAGGTCTAAAAAGCCTGGAAAACTTCCCCTGACACAGGACCAGTTGAGATGAAATCTCCAGTATCAGGGACGGATGGTGAGTGCAACACTGCCATCTCTTGAATACCCTTTGCAAGATCTGGTTTTCCACTGATTTCTTTTAATCAGTGGAGCCCAGTTAGGGCTGCGGCTCCGCTGCATGCATGCCAGCACGTTGGGTGCTGCAGCCTCCCTCTCGAAGGCTAAGTAATCTAACTGAAATCCAGACAAGCCGAGAGAGGAAAACAAACAGCAAAAAGGAAGCCAGGAAATAGGAGGAAGCTGACGGTAGTCTGGTTGCAGTGTTATGCGAAACAAGGCTTGTTTCTCAAATAATTTTTTGTAGTTTGAAGTTTTAGAGTGTTCAAGGATAAGGAGACCATTAGATCATCTAGTCTGGATGTCTGCCTATTGCAGTGTATTCAGTTTTTTGTTTTGCACTGGGTCTGGAGCTTGTTATGAACTAAAGAGGAGCTTCTAGAAAGGTGTCAGAGCCTGCACTGAAAAATGAACAGATTGAGAATCTCTTGGTGGTTTGAGTTACCCTCATTCTTAGAAATGCATGTGTAATCTGCCATTGGAATATGTTCAGGTACAATTCACAGCTACTGCTTCCTTATGTCTTTCATTGCTAAAGTTGCCAGTACCTGGTATTATAGACATGCTCTCAACCTACCTTTTGCAAACCAAACATGCGCTTCAGAGAAAAAAAACAACAAAACCAAACAAAGGATACAAATCTACCACACTACTGCAGCCACCTTACTGCATAGCTTCTGACATAGTTTTCACCACCGAGTTTAAGGTTGATATTCTTCAAAAGATACTTTCTGTCCTCTGTCACATACTCTAATCATAGTAAAATAATTACTATGATGATACTTAAAATACTGGTATATGAATTTAGCAATCCCTGGAAGGAGTGTCTCAGTTTGATACATCAAAGTGATTCCTTAGGCTTTCTGCAGATTCAGAAGCAGACTCTGAAAATATTCTTTGAGTCTTTAACAGCTGGAAACTAACTTTTATAAATGAAGCAAAACTTAAAAACCCAGAGACTCTGGCAAATGACTGAGAAGCTTCCTGGAACACTTACCCTGAGCTAGTCCCTCACTTTCCCCATCAGGGCAGATCTCTCACTTTGGGAAATACTGTGTTGCTAGTATAAAACCAATATAATAATTTTACTTTTTGATACAAATGAATGAACTAAATCATCTGTCAGATTTCTCTAGCCTTAATTTGTCCTCATGTAAATAGATTGAGGCTGTATGCAAAGGAGAAATCATATACAATAACAGTCAGTTTATCTATATTTACTTCATTCCAGTTTATACTGTTCAGGAGGCTTGGGAAAAAAAAAATCAAAATACATTTCTCAGTGAATTGAATTGCCACTCTTTAATTCTCAAGTCCTTTTTGTCTCCCAAATCTCATAACTCATGATTTTTAGCATCCTAACAATTCACTTCACGCTGCTTTAAAACTTGATCTTGTACAGCTTTATTCCTAATCTTTAATAATGAAATTACAATTACTTTCTCCATTCTACACATCACAAAGGCGTACTAAGTGACATTTCCCCCACATCATCCAGTGAGAGAAAAACAAAAATTTTACCTGCAGTTCAGATTTTTCTTGGGTTTTCTGCAATGCTTCTCAACTATTAGGTTGAGAAGGTTTTAGAATACAGAATAGCTGCTTTGTGCACATTCATTTCACACCATATTCTCCCAAGCCATCAGTCATAGAATCATATAATCATGGAATGGTTTGGGTTGGAAGGGACTTTAAAGATCATCTAGTCCAAAACCCTTGCCATGGTCAGGGACATCTTCCACTAGATCAGGTTGCTCAAAGCCCCATCCAGCATGGCCTTGAACACTTCCAGGAAAGGGGCATCCACAACTTCTCAGAGCAACCTGTTCCAGTGTCTTACCACCCTCACAATAAATAATTTCTTCCTGATATCTAATCTAAATCAAATCTACCCTCTTTCAGTTTAAAACTGTTACCCCTCGTCCTATCACTACACTCCCCGATAAAGAGTCCCTCCCCATCTTTCCTGTAGGCCCCCTTTAAGTACTGGAAGGCTGCTTATAAGGTCTCCCTGGAGCCTTTTCTTCTCCAGGCTAAAAAAACCCAGCTCTCAGCCTGTCCTCATAGCAGAGGTGCTCCAGCCCCCGGATCATCTTTGTGGCCCTCCTCTGGACCTGCTTGAGCAGGTCTATGTCTTTCTCATGCTGGGGGCCCCAGAGCTGAACACAGTACTCCAGGTGGGGTCTCACAAGAACAGAGACTCACCAAATATGCAGGTGCCAACATTTTTGTTAGAAAGTAAAAAAAAAATCACCTGTAGATATTCAAATTCTTAAGTAGCTATTCAAAACACACAAACAAAAACCCTTTAAGTAGTACAAAATGCACAAGTGTCTTGAAGGAATGCAAATTCCCACAGGGTTCTTTCTAGGCAGTAAAAAGGTTAAATAACCCTGTTCTTTGTGCTTTCTTTATCTGGATCTATATTTTCCATTCAAACATTAATTTGCAGCTCCTTTTTGATTGATATATGGATTTTCTGTTCTGCCACCTGACTATAAGAGCAAAGAGACTTAAAATTCCAGGCTTATGCTTGTCATACCTCCAGTCACAGTAGCATGCCCATAACAAACATGGTACCATGTAGCAAACTTATATACATTTGTACTAATTTGTCTGAGCTGATGACAAATTTTAGTATGACTCACAAATCTTCAGTAATATCTTCACTCATCTCTTGCATCCATCCATTGTCAGTGTAAAAAGGGAATGGATTTAATAACATACAGGATATTTCATTATTTTTTAAGATTAAAAACAAAGTAAAAAAAGAGAAAACTCACTAAAACTCTAAGCTGGTTTTTGATAAGCAAAATCAAACTGTTCTTTGAGTATTTTGTTCTTTTCTCTCACAAAAGCAGTTTCGTAAGTGAAATAAGCCAAACAAAAGCTATACCGTATATGATATTGGAAAAATAAGGTGAACAAGGGACAATTGCTACTGTCTGATGTTCTGCACCAAAATTCTCTTTTTAATGTAGCTCTTGAACATAGAGCTCTGGTGTTTGTATGGACAACAGGGAAGTCTGCTGCCTTCCTGGGGCCCGCGTGAAGGATGTCACGAGGATACTCCCTAGCCTGGTATGGCCCTTGGACTATTACCCCCTACTGCTCTTCCATGTGGGGGGCGATGAAGCTGCAACACGAAGTCCCAGGGCAATCAAACGAGACTTCAGGGCCTTGGGACGGCTAGTAAGGGACTCTGGAGCACAGGTTATTTTCTCCTCTCTCCTTCCAGTTGTGGGCAGCGACACAAGAAGGAACAGAGACGCCCAATCTATTAACGCATGGCTCCGTGGCTGGTGTCATCACCACGGATTTGTTTTTTTTGACAACGGGATGGCCTACACAGCACCAGGTTTGCTGGCGTCTGATGGGATTCATCTTTCTCAAAGGGGAAAGAGAATCTTTGCTCAGGAACTTGCGGGGCTCATCGACAGAGCTTTAAACTAGATCCGAAGGGGGAGGGGAATAATATCAGGCTTGCCCGAGGGAAGCTGAGGGACGATGTGCCACGGTTAGATGGAGCGGGTGCCAGCGAGGGCACTCAGCCTGTGTCTCTGAGATGTGCGGGGTACGCTGGGGCACAGCTGAAGTCGAACAGAGTTGAGCCAGGGGATACTGAGGCAACAGGAGCCAAGAGGGAAATGCCAGTGAAACGCCTCAAAGCACGCAAGGGGTGTTCTTCTATGAAGGAGGCACGGACGACAGCCCAGCTGAAGTGCCTCTACACCAATGCACACAGCATGGGCAACAAGCAGGAGGAGTTGGAAGCCATTGTACATCAGGAAAACTATGATATGGTGGCCATCACGGAAACATGGTGGGGTGACTCGCACAACTGGAGTGTGGCGATGGATGGCTATAAACTCTTCAGGAGGGATAGGCGAGGCAGGAGAGGTGGTGGGGTAGCCCTATACATCAGGGAGTGTCTGGATAGTTTAGAGCTCGATGATGGTGATGATAGGGTGGAGCGTCTATGGGTAAGAATCAGGGGGAAGGCCAACAAGGCAGATATTGTGGTGGGAGTCTGTTACAGACCACCCAACCAGGATGAGGAGACAGATGAACTATTCTATAAGCAGCTGGGAGAAGCCTCACGATCGCTAGCCCTGGTTCTTGTGGGGGACTTCAACCTGCCGGATGTCTGCTGGAAATACAATACAGCAGAGAGGAAACAGTCCAGGAGGTTCCTGGAGCGTGTGGCAGATAACTTCCTGACGCAGCTGGTGAGGGAGCCAACTAGGGGAAGTGCTCTGCTGGACCTCTTGTTCATGAACAGAGAAGGACTTGTGAGCCATGTGATGGTTGGAGGCTGTCTTGGGCAGAGTGATCATGAAATGATAGAGTTTTTGATACGTGGAGAAGCGTCAAGGGGGGTCAGCAAAACTGCCACCTTAGACTTCCGGAGGGCGGACTTCGGCCTGTTTAGGAGACTGGTCGAGAGAGTCCCCTGGGAGGCAGCCCTTATGGGCAAAGGAGTCCAGGAAGGCTGGACATTCTTTAAGGAGGAAGTCCTAAAGGCACAAGAGCGGGCTGTCCCCAGGTGCCAAAAGATGAGCCAGTGGGGAAGAAGACCGGCCTGGCTGACTAGAGAGCTCTGGCTCGAACTCAGGAAAAAGAGGAGAGTCTATGACCTCTGGAAGAAGGGGCAGGCAACTCAGGAGGACTACAAAGGTGTAGCGAGGTTGTGCAGGGAGAAAATTAGAAGGGCCAAAGCTGAGCTTGAGCTCAGTCTGGCTGCTGCTATAAAAGACAACAAAAAACACTTCTTCAAATACATTAGCAGCAAAAGGAGAGCTAAGGAGAATCTCCAGCCCCTAGTAGATGGGGGAGGAAACACAGTGAACAAGGATGAGGAAAAGGCTGAGGTACTTAATGCCTTCTTTGCCTCAGTCTTTAATAGCAGGGCCAATTGTTCTCTGGGTACCCAGCCCCTGGAGTTGGAAGATAGGGATGGGGACCAGAATGGAGCCCCCATAATCCAGGGGGAAATGGTGAGTGACCTGCTGCACCACTTAGACACTCACAAGTCTATGGGGCCTGATGAGATCCACCCGAGAGTGTTGAAGGAGCTGGCAGATGTGCTCACCAAGCCCCTTTCCATCATTTACCAGCAGTCCTGGCTAACTGGGGAGGTCCCAGCTGACTAGAGATTAGCGAATGTGACACCCATCTTCAAGAAGGGCCGAAAGGAGGACCCGGGGAACTACAGGCCTGTCAGCCTGACCTTGGTGCCGGGGAAGCTGATGGAGCAGATCATCCTGAGTGCTATCACACGGCATGTAGGGAATAACCAAGGGATCAAGCCCAGCCAGCATGGGTTCAGGAAAGGCAGGTCCTGCTTGACCAACCTGATCTTCTACAACAAGGTGACCCACCTAGCAGATGAGGGGAAGGCTGTGAATGTTGTCTATCTAGACTTCAGTAAAGCCTTTGACACGGTTTCCCACGGCATTCTCCTGGAGAAACTGGCTGCTCATGGCTTGGACGGGTGGACTCTTCGTTGGGTTAAGAACTGGCTGGACGGCCGGGCCCAAAGAGTGGTGGTGAATGGAGTTTACTCCAGTTGGCGGCCGGTCACAAGCGGTGTTCCCCAGGGCTCTGTGTTGGGGCCAGTTCTGTTTAATATCTTTATCAATGATCTGGACGAAGGGATCGAGTGCACCCTCAGTAAGTTTGCAGATGACATCAAGTTGTGCGGGATTGTTGATCTGCTTGAGGGTAGGAAGGCTCTGCAGAGGGACCTGGACAGGCTGGATCGATGGGCCGAGGTCAATTGTATGAGGTTTAACAAGGCCAAGTGCAAGGTCCTGCACTTGGGTCACAGCAATCCCATGCAACGCTACAGGCTTGGGGAAGAGTGGCTGGAAAGCTGCGCGGTGGAAAAGGACCTGGGGGTGTTGGTCGACAGCCGCCTGAATATGAGCCAGCAGTGTGCCCAGGTGGCCAAGAAAGCCAATGGCATCCTGGCTTGTATCAGACATAGCGTGGCCAGCAGGACTAGGGAAGTGATTGTGCCCCTGTACTGGGCACTGGTGAGGCTGCACCTCGAATCCTGTGTTCAGTTTTGGGCCCCCCCCTACAAGAGGGACATTGAGGTGCTGGAGCGAGTCCAGAGAAGGGCAACGAAGCTGGTGAAGGGTCTGGAGCACAAGTCTTACGAGGAGCGGCTGAGGGAACTGGGGTTGTTTAGCCTGGAGAAAAGGAGGCTGAGGGGAGACCTTCTCGCTCTCTACAACTACCTGAAAGGAGGTTGTAGCGAGGTGGGGGTCAGTCTCTTCTCCCAGGTAACAGGTGATAGGACAAGAGGAAATGGCCTCAAATTGCACCAGGGGAGGTTTAGACTGGATATTAGGAAATTTTTCTTCACTGAAAGGGTTATCAAGCTTTGGAACAGGCTGCCTAGGGAAGTGGTGGAGTCACCATCCCTGGAGGTATTTAAAGGACGTTTGGATGAGGTGCTTATGGACATGGTATAGTGATGGTCTTGGTAGTGTTAGGTTTATGGTTGGACTCGATGATCTTAAAGGTCTTTTCCAACCTATATGATTCTGTGATTCTGTGATTCTGTAACTTATGCATTATTCAGTGGTACTTCCTAAACTCCCTATAGGGCAGCTGAAAGGATGCTGAAGGCATGATGAGCTGCAGTTCTATTTCTTGGCAGGGTGAACAGTCATTACTGTGTCAAATTGTGCATGTTCTGATGTTCAGCCTGAGGAATTGTAGTTCAGCTGGTATTGCTTGTCAGAATTCCTGATAGTATTGCCCCAGTGGTGGGACTGATGGAGCAGAGTCACAACATCCATATCTGTACAGGAAGACTGCTGGTGCTAAGGGCCAGATACCGACACTGTAAATGTCAATTTGTTTGGTTTTTTAACTTGTGAGTAGCTCTCCTCTAGTCCTAGAGAGTTAATGCCCATTTGTGCTGGAGTACAATAGGTGTGCTTTTGGAGCACACCTTCCAGTTTAGTTACATTCAAAAAGAACCCAGCTGAGCATATCACCATGTAAACCAGACCACAATAAAAGGGGAAAATTGGGAGATTTACTTCAGAAGTGCATTTTTAGTCTGAACTAAATGTAGATGCACCCATTATTTGCTAAGAAATATCTGCTACAGAATGAAAAAATACCCAGTTCCATCTGTACTTATTAGAGGTATTATTCAGGCATCAAAAAATGAGAGCCCTGGATTTCTTTTGTAAGCTGTCAAACCAATCTTGCCAGCAATATCTATTCAGATGACTTTGGTAAACCAGCTTGACAAGTTGTAGGGAAGTGAGAGGAGTACAGAATAAATATCAGTTAATTTCTTGGCCTTATCCCCAGACTGCTCTCCTTTTGAATTGGCCTTTTCCTTTTTTTCCAAGGTTCAGCAGATGTTTAGCACAGCAGGACAGATGTGGGTATGCAAAAGAAGTTGGCTGCCAGTAGTTATTTAGCCAAAAAAAGTCTCAGGGAGGAGGTGATATATGATCTCTGATCAGTACAATTTGAGTCTTGCTGCGTGACGTTTCATCAAATCATGGAATAAATTTATGCGGCAGACTACAATGTCAGCTTTAAGTTCTGTTGCGTATTCTACTTGCTTTCAGTTTCAATACATAAAGGTTATTTTAATAAAACACTTTTGCAATTAAGTCACATCCAGAGCATTTGAATCTGCAAAGACAGGCACAGGCCAGGTCTAAGGGTGAGGAGCTGCATGCCCGTTACCACGTTAAATTGCATAAAACTCATGTGCTGCACAAGAGGGAAAGTGCATGTGGGTTACAGCCCCCTCAACTATTCTTTATTAACCTAGTAAAGCCACCCTTTTTCTGTCCTCTCCAGATATACAACTACTTGATATTAGTCAAATACCTCTGTGTAGTTCATCCTCATTTGGCAGAATATTTGCTGAATATTTGGCATGTCAAAAAGAATGGAAAGATACTCCCCCAAGGTTTCTTTTGGTAATTTTGCCAAGTGGGGATTCAATGAATGAAGGGAATGCCCATCTTTTGGCCACAGGTCATATCTTGATGCCTTTCCAGTTTTCTTTATTAAGTCCCTACTTTGCAAACTCTCATTAATTTAAGGAGAGCTTGTCAAAGCCAGTTAAAAAAAATATAAAGTAAGCACTTGGTGAGTTACCATTCAAGCCTTGCGTTACACCAGTGGCTACTTTTAACCTGTTTCTCTCCTCCTTACACATGACGATTATTTTATGTTGCTTCTTGCAAAAGGTACCCTACATTATCTTGCCTCTGCGTGCTCTGTTCTGATATCCCTGGCTTGTACAGATGAAGGGAAAAATCAAAATATAGATCTTAATATGATAGGGTGAAAAAAGTAATTTCACTGCTGGAAAACTGAATTGCTCCTGAACATATTCTGTGATATTAAAGTTTCCAAAGTAACAAAGGAAAGCTATTAAATAAATAAATGAGTATGAGCATTGCTTTTAATGGACAATTGAACCATTATTTTAATTAGGTTCAGGAGATTAATTGAGCCAAGTTTATCACAAGTCATGAGTGATTCCGAGATGGCTGATAAAGAGCAGTAGGGCTGGAAACTAGCTGGGAAGAAAGGGTGGGAAAATAAAGTACATTCTTTGCCCCAAAGCATCAAAGAAAAGTTCTTGCATTCCCTGGTACCAAAACTTTGAAAGTATTGATCAGGAGCAGTAGGAGCTTATATATTTTTCTTGAAAACTCCATTAGAGAATCCTCACTTTGGAGTCCTACATCCTGAAACACTCCTCAGACTGAAACTGATAAAACAGGATCGATTCACCAGGCAAGGTATATGTCTACAGCATTAGTGTCTTCCTCCTAGAAGGTCATGACGGGATCTCTACTGGCAATGGAGAAACATAGGCACTTCCAGAATGAGATTTATTTCATCCTAGAGTAGTCATCTCAATGACATCAATGAATCTTGTGCCAGAAGAATCTATTTTTCCCCTACTGTCCTCAAAGGAAACCTGGGGTGACAACCATGGCTATAGTTATATCACAGTTGTGGAAAGCCAGGCCATTGTGTATGTGTATGTTAATAAACCAGTTGACTTCTTGAGAGAAAAGGTAAACAGCAGTAGAAAAGTTGTCATTCCCATGCTTGTTCCTCCTCATTGAAGAGATTTGTTCAAGTCTGGCATTCATTTTGAGTTGCAAGTTCAACTTTCTTTGCCTGTTAATCTTACTTGCCTCTCTTGGCTCCACAATGAAGCCTCACAAGTGCCAAACAGAAGGGAAAAAATCACTTGCTTTGATGGGTATGCTTTTGCTCATGCATCCCAGGATGTGATTAGTTTCCACCACTGCAAGAGCACATGGTGTTTAACTCCTTGTTCACCTGGACCCTCGGGTCTTTTTCCTGCAGAGCTACTAACTAGCCAGTCAGTCCCCAGCCTGTATTGAAATATATGATATCTGATCATCTGTCATGTTAAATTGTTAGCAAACTCCCTGACCTGGTCAAATGAACACCTTTACAGAATGTCCCGGGCACGACTGAGTAGTCAGGATAAGCAGTCAGACTACGGCCACCCTGTTTTGGAGGGTAAAACACATTGACAAAGGCTGATCTGAGACAGTTTTCCCAGTGAGAAAGAATGATCCAGGGAACAGCTAATTCCAATATCAACATGAGCTTGGGTTACCTTCCAGCCCTGGAAGTCTGTGGCCCTGGCCTTGGTTTCCTCACTTTACCCTCTACCATGTTCTCCCGTTCTCGCTCCTCATTATAGCTGATCCCAATTAACTACTGATTTATTGATGGCTTTGCCTTTGAACCTTCTTTACAGAACAAACTGAAGCTCGTAACAGGTGCTGGCACCAATCTCATCTGTAATACAGTGATTCAGGATAAGAAACAATAGATCCTAGTTTTAAGAGCTGTTATGTTTCTGTCTCCAAATAGCACTTAGATCCAGCCACAATGGATGCTTTAGAAGTAAATAAGACAGTTAAAGTGAAAGCTGCCTGACACATTTGCAAAATAAAACTTTAATTTTGTTTAGGATTTTCAAGGGAATGTAAAGGAGTCAGGTGCTCAGCTCCCACTGAATTTCAAAGATATTGATTTCTGTGATTCCCCATTATAAATTCCCAGCCTCTATCTATATTTTGCTATCTTAAATGTCATTCCCTTTTATTCTTGACTCAAAAGGGAAAGAATAAAACTCAGTCTCCACCTTTCAGTTCCACAAAGATTTGCAATTCCTTCGTTTTCTTTATAATTTTTTTCAGTTAGACTAATTGAAGCAGAATGTGTTGCAGAGGTAAAATCATGCAACTTTTACAATACTTTGAGGATCTCAGACTCAGTGAAACTTACCTAGATTAGAGTCTGTCATCAAAACTTGTCTAAGATCATGCACATTTTTTTGACTGATTTATAATAAGATGAGAATATCAGCTTTATTGGCTTACTTTCTCTGTGTACATTTTTGAGTTTATACTTACTCTTAATGCCATGAGTTACACATGCAGACTTTTCACAAAAGACTCTACATTTATAATTTTAAAACCACGTTTCATGGCTGCATTTCCTGCAGTTTCAGGAAATTGCCAAATCACCAAATTTACTAATCAATTTTGAATTTACATGAGGAAACATTTCTTTCCCCCTAATCTGCCCCCTAGAAGACATCTTGTTCTCTTGTGTAGCAGTTAGACTTGCAGCATATGGAATGACTGAGAACTGAAATGTATCTATGCTGTGGAGATCATATGGAAAGTTTGTAGGAAATGAGCTTTAAGTGCTGTCTTTTCTCAGCCTTGTTACTCCCAGCCTCATCCATCAGCTTGGCTCTCTCCTACAGCCGGAATTATGTAACAATTTTAATTCTCTGGTTGGGCTTGGATGTCTGTCTTTGTAAGGATGCTGTGTCAATCTGATCTTTTCAACAACACATTGATTATCTCCTATGAATGCATTTTCTGCAGTGCTTCAAAAACTTGATGGTAAATAATTACCTTGTAAAAAATGATTTATTTTGTTTGAGTCCACTACACTAAGATACAGTTTTATCATGCATTACTAATACTCTTTCTCAGATCCTTTTCAGTGCATTATAGAGAAAAATGCTATGGTTCAAAGACAGCTGGATCCATCTTTCCCCGCCTCCACCCAGTCTCTCTGGCTGCATCTGTGTTACTAAATAAAACAACACAGGAACCAGAGGCCCATTGGCATGATATTGCTTGCATCTCTACATCTAAACTCTTATTATACAGGAGGCCACATACAGCTATCTACTGGAAACAGTCTTTGGCCATGCTAGTCCCTGAGCCATGGCCACACACTGTTTAGTACAGTATTAGTTGACCTGGACAACAACTTTATAAGGAGGATGATAATGATTAAATAGCATGGATGAATGCTGTTTGAGCTGATGTTCATACCCAAGCCCTGAACGGGTCTAGTTAGATAATATATATTTAACCTCAGTCCTCTTCTAAAAGTTTTTTTCTCTTGACTGTAATCACACATTTTTTCCTGTTTTTATAATGGACCTAGGGCACTGTAGCTCTAAGTTCATGCAATACAATACAGCTATTGGTAAGGTGCAGTGCCAAGCTAAGTTGTATGAACCTTATCTGGACTTAATCTTAGAAAGTCAGCCTATCCTGATATGAGTGGATTTTCTAGCTCTGCTCTCCATGAGCTCAGTCATCTTGGTGTTGTGCTCTGTTGCCTGATTCAAAGCTGTCCTGTGTCATTGTTACTGCATGGTAATTCTGGGTTTAGTACCTGCAGTTCTTTCCTTTCTGAACCATTTTGGTGAAGAACTGAGGGTCAAAGAGCCTTCTTAAGCCCAAGCAATTTTATCAATTAAAATGCAACACTTAGGGGAAAAAAGTAACACACGATCTATGGGCCAAGCAAACAGATTTTCGGGCCATACTCAAATGTCCAGGATATCTGCCTGAAGTGCTCCTCACTTTTAGTCTAGACATAATTTCTCTTTTTTTTTGGCTTTGCTATTTATGAGACAATTTGGCAAGCCAGTCTGAAGGTCAAGTTGGCCTCCTCAGAGCCTTTGGTTCTGCAGTCCTGAAACATCTTACCTTCTCAGTAATTCTCCTAGATCATGACTTTCTTCCAACTTCCCCCTCAACAATCCTCTTGATTTAACTTCAAATAGTTAGTAAATAACCCAGTGTTTAATGCAGTGTAATCACATAGTTAATACCACCAAAACGGAAAAGATATCTGGGAAAACTATATAGAGCTACCCTTCTAGATTTGAGACAAACTGCCCATGAGCCTTTGGATTTGTGGCACTGCATTGCTCATCATCCCTTCCCCCCTCACAACAGACTGTCCAGAACAACCATCAAGAAAATGGGGGGTTATGTTCCCATAACATTCTTCTATAACCTTCATATAGTGGAGTATCCTCACTAGGAAGGTTAATTAAATACTCTTTTTCAGGCCACATGTGCACTAAATCTCTGTTAAAACCACATAGCTTTGTGCTTTAGCAACCAGCCCGTGCTTCCTTGTTTCAATTCGGTTTGCATGAGTTAAAAAATTGGTTATTTCCTATCCCATTGTTAGCATGAAGAGGTTTGACACTGATTTCAATAAGGAAGAATAAGATATTTGTATTTTAGTGTACAGACTAGAGGTCTGCGTTATGGATATTTACCATAGATTTCTTTATGTTGGCAGGTAAAGAATAGCATAAAGAATTTACTATCCTCTTTTCCACCACTAGTTAAAATAATAGACATTGAGAAAAACACATCTAGCTATGAGATTTTATTGAGAAAAAAATTGTATGAGAATATGGTCTAATGGTTTGGATACTAACTTGGAAATTACCTTAACATGTTGATATGTAAGCCCATTACTGCCCTGGTGAACTCTAATTTAAAATTTCCCAGTCTTAAGGGCCATTGTAACACTGTTACACGTAGTGAAACATTGTGATATTATGGAAATGGAGCTTGCATAAATATCTTAGATAAAACAACTGGAGAATGTCCTTTCATCTTTGATCACTGTCAGATTTCTGTTAATAAAGTTATTGATATGTAACTCTCATGTGTTCTATAAACCATTCCCTCCTTAAGTGAAGAAAGATGTAAAGGAATTCAGATGTCTGAAAAGCAGTTTATATGCTACTAGGGATGCTTCACTGTGAAAAGGCAAGACGTTTGAATCTACCAGAATGAGCATATGTCCTTATGCTGGTAATGAGCCAAAACAGAGAGTAATTAGTATTTATAGCCTTTCATTTATATGTATACTTACTAAACACTGAATATACTAAAATACTAATATGAGCTCTGATAATGCCAGTTACCTAAATCTCTTCAACCACAAGAGAGATGTATTTTCAGAAAAGGGTATAAACACCCATTGTCACCAGGAGGCAAATAAATTACACATCATTAACACTGTTTAATCTTTTTCTTTGTAGCTTTGTACAGTATGCAATCAATTTTAGTCCATAATTTTTGCCTTGTCTTTACAGTCATAGTAATATTTAATCACAGTTACAAGACCGGGGAAAAAAATAACTACGTAAAATGAGAATGCTGAGTTAAATAGGAAAAAATAGCTGCAAGAAAAGAGTGGCAACTTATTTTTATCCAGTCAGAAAATGCTTTGATGTCAAAAGCCTTTAAAGTTAAAATGCTTAGTATAGGCAACCCATTGAAAACCAGGTTTCTGTTTGGTGTAAACAAGTTCAGGATCTTGAAAGTTGATCGGCGTTGGTGTTCTTGCTTTGCTTTGATGTTGCATCATAGACTCTGAGGTAAAAGATCTGGCTGCTTTTTACCTATACAGTCAGATTTTCAGAAAGGATAACTCAAATTCTGTCTGACCTGTATAGCATAGCACCTTGAATAGCAGTAACTCTGACTGTGGGAATGACTTTCTGCCAGAATGAAACAAAGTTATATCAGTCCAATTTGTAGCTAATATGAGAAAAGACTTATTCAAAGACTTCAACTTATAATGGATTTATTGCTTCATTTGGACACTTGTTGAAGTTGCTAACTACCTTCAGTATTAAGAGCATACATCTTATTTCCAATTTCAATTTTGGAAAAAACACTGAGAGTATTAGAGCTTGCCAGCCACATGACGGCTAAATGGACATGACCTCTAACATCATGGTTTTACCTTGGTACATAATTTTGAACTGCTGAAGTCACCTCTTGCTGATAGCTTTTGTAACCCAGTATACAAATTTTCCCCTTGTGTAATCTATATAGCTCAGATGCTTCAATCAGAATTCTTAAAAATGCCTACGTTTACAAAACCTTTTTGGTTTCCAGATCTTTTTAGTTCTATCTTTGAATGAGATCAAGCTGGGAATTATCTTTATATGCAAGGAAATTTCCATTGATGAGTTAAGGGAATAAAGATAGTACTAATTGGTTGCATAATATTAAAATATCTGGAATGTACATGAAGGCTCAGGCTGTTAATTAAGATAAATTGTGAAAATAGTCATACAGACTATAATTTCCATGTAGACTTTAAAAGCAAGAAAATTATCTTGGTGAAGGAGAAATATATGATAATAAATTCATCTGAGAATCTGATTCTGCTCTCATAGTTCCAAATCATCTGCTAGTGGCATGTACATTTTGGGTTCTCAGACTTCCTTCTATCCCCAGCATTGTGTCTCTACGTTTTCTACACAGATAGAGATGGGCACTTCTAGAGGGCAATTCTGAACACTGATCATGAGCAATAATTAGGTTAAAACTCTGGATAACCTGTTAAGAATCTACCACTGTCCCCGCCTATGTCTGTAAACCCAAATCAGAAATACACAGGTCATTTATACCTTACTTTTAGTCGTGCCTTACTCATGAGTGAAAGGTACTCAGTGCCCTCAGACTGATTGTTAGGAAGTGTCAAATGTGATTATTATTGTTTTCATGTGTTTAAAAAAAATGCTGAAAAAAAGAGTAATATATCACAAAACAGGATCAGAAAAATCCACATGTGGTTAAGTTTAGTCCTCTGCATTTTTCTGGACTCTGTATGTTGCTTTCTCACCACAGATTTATTTCACCTGTTTTTCAGTTTCTCTAGGAATAGCACTTCAACTACCTTCCTTGGAAATCTATTCCACTGACAAGCTGTGATCGCTAGGATACATTTCAATGCTTATACAACTGTCAACCCTTCCCTAAGACTCGTATATCACCAATACGCTGTAATGACTGCTGACAAGGCATAGTTGTACAAAACCCACTGGGATTAGGGAGCTGCAGTACTAGATGGTGTCAGGGTAAGAAAAAAAAAAGACGCATGCCTAGTTGAGCCTCACATGGTTTAGTGTAGATCTCATAAGTGCTAAGCGTACTTAACAAATGCCCACCGGCTTACACATATCCCTACTACTTACACTCTTCTAACTGATATGCATTTCATCTGAGAGTCTCCAAGCGGTTCAGAAATTAAGCCTGACTGCATACCTGTAAGACAGATAGAAGTGGTACTGCTTTTAATGCACAGATGAGAAACAGAAAGCATCGAATAATGTTTCACACTGGTAAGGGAACAATTTCACTAAGCTAAAAGAGATTCAAGTAAGGGTGATTTCATTGGGCTAGTGAGGTTCCTGAGCTCACTGTCTCTGTTCTTGTCTCTCACCACAGGAAGACACTGAAGGGCTAGATGTGGTGTCCCTCATCCTTCCTTTTTGGAGGCAATGGTGCTGTGATTCAGTTTCAGACATGTGTGCCCTGTGCTTCATTAGGCCAGTTTGTATCTCTGGGCCTGTCTTCTCCCTGCTGCTGTTCCTTGTCTGCTGAGTGAGGCCAGATCTCCCCAGTCTCCTCCCATACAAAATTCCTGTCTCCAGGGTTGTTCTAGCCCTCCCATCTCCAGTATCATATAGTCCTTTCACATCCAGTATCTCCAACCCCTATCCCTTGTACCATCCCTGCTCCCTCATTTTTGTCACATCCAATCTCACTGAAGCACTGTTGCCTTATCTCAGTCCCCATTTAACATCTTCCACATCCTCCATGTCCTGGTAGTATCACCCCAGCCTTCTCACCTTAGTACTCACTGTCCTCAGATCATATTATTCCACCGTCCTTGCCAATTCACCACTCTCCATAGCCCAGTTAGTTTCCTACCCAAACATCCCTTCAATCTCAACATTATTGCACATAACCACAGCTATCAGTGACCATCACGACAACTTCATAGCCCCTTTAACCGCACTCTAAGCTTCATCCAGCTGTAGTAACACTCCAGGCATTCAACTCCACTGTAATAATTGCAAGACTATCCTGGTCAACTCCAAGTCATCCCTAATGACTGTCCACTCTCTCCTCATAATCTGCCAAAACCTAACTCCCAGAACCATGTCTGTCACCTTCTCCAGCTTTCCCCACTCTCAGGAAGGGACATGGAATACTCTCTCAACAGTGATTTACACAGGAATCATAACTATTGTCTATCTATAATCTAAAGCTCATTGACTATGTCGCATAGAAATGTGTGCCACTTTAAAAATGCCTATTACAGCTCTCTGTTTTGAGAGGTGAAGAAAATTGCTAATTTTCTCAGCTACACGCCATTCAAAGAGACAAGCTGAGCAATTCACTGGTTATTACACAGAAAAATGAGTTTCCTGGATCACAGTTTACCACCGCTGGAAATTGATGGTAGTACATTAGTGGAATTTTTTTAAAGGTAAAACAATGGTTCCTGTTCAGCTGAAAGCTGAGGGAGGATCTCTTACCATCATGGTATATTTTCATCTTTTTTAGTATGTTCTTTCTAAACACCATCTTTTGGCTGCTGAAGGTGAAAGGCTACAGAGGATGGATGGATGCTTGGTCTTAGCTAATATATCTGAATGACTATGTATTTCAAAATGTTCAAAAATATTTCAGAATGGGTATTCAATGCACACCCCCTTGGTATTTGAAGATAAACCTTTTAGATATGTGGATCTGTAGATTTGCATCATTGAATTATCAGTTAAATGGTTACTGTCTGTCCACCTACTTGAAAGAAAGGCCAAAATGAGTTGAGAAGCTGGATACTATCTTTATTTAGATCAGTATGTTCATTTCTCCAAGTAAACTACAGGGAAAAATAGACTTTATGAACTAGTTTGCTAGGCACTGATTGCAAGAAATAGTTGACTAAAGAATGACTTGAATTTAGATGAGGAGGTTTTGGTCCATAATTGAGGAGCTGTACAGTGAGCTTGTCTCTACATTGAAAGTGCTTTGTGTGACAGCCTGTGGGTGGTCCACAGTGTACTGATTAAATTTATGCAGAAACCTTAATGTGGAACAGAAAGAAGAAGCTATCATTGTGTTTTGCCATAAAAGATTGTATTAGTGGAAGAAATAGCGCTCTCATATGTTGGCAATATAGGCAAATTCTTCAGCCAAACTTCCGGTGAACTTGGTGGCAACTTTGCTAAGTGACAGCTAAGAAATGCAGTTGCATGCTGTCTCTCTGACAAACATGTACTTATGAAATAAGGAAAGAAGTCACTGTGGCAACTGTTGTTTTATCCCCTGAGAGTTTGTTAGTGTACAAGGATAAAAACACCATAGAAATCATGTTTCTCTTGACGTATCTGTGCATTCCCATTTGCCTCACCCTGATCATATGAGGAGAATGAACTGTACGATTGCTGGGCCAAGCACCCTTTTTTGGGGGCATCACAAATGAGCTATTCATGGCCAGTAGGTCTTGTGATACGCTTTAGAGTCTATGAGTGCTTATTCCTGGTTTTGTTGAAATCAATGGTCAGCCTCCTTTTGATGTCGGTGGCACAATGAGACCCCGAAGCACTGTACGTGAGCCTTGTCATATGGAAAGCTAGAAACATGAAGAACAGGGAGCAAAAGAAGAAGGAAGAAGCTATTTTGGGTTCAAAACCTAACGTCTTTTAGGAATAAATTATTTTCTTTGAACCCTGTTTTTGAGTCCTTGACACTGCTAGTCTGAATCTGCTACCATAACCATTACACTTCACTGCCTGATACCCAGAATTTCTTTCTCCTTGAGATTTTGTACATCTAGAGGTATCTGTCAACTAGCTAACTTTCACCTGCCTGACTTCCTGCTGGCCTTCCTTTCGGCCTGCTCATCATCTCTGTCTGTCTCCACAGTAAAACAGGAGGAGAACTGAGACACAACATTTTGTAGTGATCTTCTGTGTACAGTTCCCTTTCACCGGAGCTAGGGTGGTTGCCAGATGTAGCTGGCAGCAGCACCGTGCAGGCACAGCTTGTGTGACTGAAAGGTACTTCCATGCTGATTTCCCTCTATGGCTGAAAGGGTGGTTTGGAAGAGAGAGGAGAAAAAGAAACATATCTCAAGGATGGGATTCAGCTGTATAAACAGGGTTCTGGTTATTGCAAGAGCTACAGGGGACCTAACCTAGAGCACTGATGGCCAAGCTGGATACTGCCTTCAGCTTAACATAGTGTTATGGGCAAAGAGGGAACGTAGTGATAAGCAGAGCCCCAAACTCAATATTGGTCTAATTAAAGTATTAGCAGTGTAACTAAATTACAACAAAGAGCTATTAGCATTAGGTCAGTTACAGTGATATTAACACTCACACTTTAAATTATCTAATGACTTCAGAAACTTTTCATTAATAATAAAGTTAATACTGTTATACATAAACCTCCTAGTATTTCCCCCACTTCCCTGGTGTTATGCTCATCCTTTCTCTTCTCTCTAGGCCCTGTAGGCCAATCTTCCTTGAGAAGAAAGTGTGTGTTTGTGCATGTGTGTGTGTGTGTGTGTGTACGTGGGGTGGCCTACTGTAATGTGTTGCAGTCCCTATTTTTCACCAGGAGGAGTATGATGGTGATGGCAGGGATTTATTCCCCCACTTCTTTCCAGTGTTGCATCTGATTCAGGTTGGTTTATATTTTTTTAACACAGTCTGCCTACTAGCTTTTTCCTCACTGAATTGCAGTTCCATATCATACTTGCTTTTCTATTCTCTTTGTTATACCTGAAACTGCTTTTACCTGACCCACAAGGCTGCACTCACTCAAGGACCAGTAATTGCCCACTGTGTTCATATTTTTATTCTAGGTCATAGATAGTTCCTTCTACACAGGAAAGCTGCTTGTTCCTACTATCTATTAATTGACACTAGGGGTTACACCACACAATTTTACAAAGCCAAACTAAAACAAGTTCAGGCAACTGGCAACTGACTGCTAACACTACTGCTATCACAGATAATATGAGCTAAAATCAGCTCAAGCCAAGGCAAGACCCTAGACTGTAAGGCCAATACAAAGATGGTGGCCTTTGACCAGTAATAGCAAATTTATATGTATAGGGCTACAATTTCACAGTTACCAAGATAGGACTATGTATCTGTGTTCAGGCAATTGCATCCTTCCCCAGCTGGGAAATTAGCCCACCTACATGATCATGAAAAGGATGTGAACATGCCTCACTCATGACAGGCAATCCTGCTTCTCTTTACAGTACAGACAATCATGGGGAAGACAATAATATGTTAGGGAGAGCACAGAAATGTTTGGATTAGTGTGTTTTCTTTATAAATCTTACATACACCTCAGTCTGTCAGTCTGATATCACCCACCTTGAATTCATACAGATAGATAAAAAGGACTTGTCAAAATCAGGCATGAACGGTAAAACAACAGCAGGAATATAGAGCATCCTTTGAAATAAATAACTATGGAGGTGGCTGATCCTAACACTGATGATGATGGCTAAGAGGAAGAGCACTGGTCTTTGGAGGGGGAAGCAAGGAAAAGGTGCCAAATCCTGTCCAGCAGCTGAGGAACAGTTTGTGAAGATCTGCAGCTCACAAGTAGCTGTTGAAACTCTAGGCAAAAGGAAGATCCCAAGGTTAAATCAGATCATTAAAAGCCTAGAGGGTAAAAAATTAGTAAAGCAGAAGTTTCATTTTTTCCTCTGAATGCTGTATTCCTTTTAGCATTACAAATCTGCTTTTGTTCTGGAGAAACAGCCTCTCTTGCTGTACGTTGTCCACAAGTCTCAGAAAGGAAATTTTGCAGGTGCCAGCCCACGCTGATTGACAGACTTACACCTGACTGATGGACAAATGTCTTTGCTGAAGTTAGAGGCTAGTTGGAGAGAGTGGCAGAACTGTGGGAGCTTGTGGATAAGGAGAAGCAAGTATGCAGAGAGGTCCCTTAGAGGCTGTGTCAGAAAAGGCAGCTCTAGTTAAAGGCTGAAATAAAAACATGGTGGGTCCCCCACCACCTTCTCTGACTTCCACTCTGGAAATATTACCAAGATCTTCACTCAGTCTAATTTTTTTTCTCCCTTGTCTTGAAGACATCTTTACGTTTAGCTTATATTTATATTTAATAAATCTTTACTTAACAAAAAAACACAATCAAAAACTCTGTTGAGTATCTGTGGTTTGAAAAGATCTAAATGAAAAAAAGCAATACTGAACTAGATAAAAAACCAGGTTTGTATATTTTCTTGCACTACACAAACATAGCCTCCCATTTTCAAACTGCCAGCATTTTTCTTCTTGAATTGAAAGCCTGCTCAGGAAACCAGAATTGTCTTCAGTAATACTGCCCTCTCCATATTCAGGGACTGGTACAATACTTCTTTAAACACTTCAAATTAAGTGCTGATTAGTATGAAAAGTCCACTGGCTGTATTGGAAGTGAATAACATAGCTTGGAAGATTTGAGATGTTTAACTTCTATGGCAACAAGCATTGGAACAATGCTTTGACTTAGGATACAAAAACCTTGACAGTCGGCTTGTTTAAATATTATTAATAATTTTGTACTTAGGAAAAAATACATCATATCTGAACATCTCAAAATACTGCTATTCTGGAAGGAAAGTAGCAGCATTGTTCTTCAGGCATAAAACAATTTACTGCTTCTTCAAGGCAACACAGCACACAGGTGGTCATCTCAAGAGAATGGAAATGTTGGACCTCCCGAGTGTCACTATTCCATGCCTTTTTCACACCCAATAGTTCACCAGTGGTTTGAAACTAGTAAAATAAATAAGTATGAATACATAAAAAATTTATTGGTGACGTTCTGAAGGCTTCACATAATCACCTTGAAAGCAGAGGATAGTTTAGGGTGAAGCTTCTTTCCTCAGACTCTTACATCATTGTGGAAATGAGGCTATTTTATCAGTGGGCTTCCTTCAGTCCTTGTCTACTCATTGTCCTGCTCCATCAGTCTTTGAAAGTTCAAGTCCTGACAGTGGAAAAATTGTCACATCTAATTTTCTTGATCCCTGAATGACATTCTACTGCCTTCAATCAATCACTGATAAGCATAAAATCTACTAATATCTATGATAGTTAAAACAAATGAGTGCCCTTACCAGCCCTATGTACAACCCTACTGCAAGCCTTGGAATTGTAATAGATTTAGGGACCTCTGCACTAAGGAGTTATATGCTAAAGTAATAGTTTGTGTGCCCTTTTCCTCCCCCACAAGCAATCCAAGCCTTTAGCCCAGCTATTCCAAACCTGTCAGGCTCCTCCAAATAATACAATACTGATTTAATCAATATCCATTTACTTGCTTGTTGGTTTATGAGTCTTTCAGGTACACTTTGGCTGTGCTTTCTTGTTTTCCTCTGCATCTACTGGACTAAGAACTTTTATGCTCCTATAAATGTCTCCCTATAAATCACATGAATTCAGGACATGGGACTTCAAGAAAAAAAACCACTTGTGATTTGCACTAAATTGTGAGAGTTGCTAGCACTGTGATCCAGACAGATTTTTATTTCTATCCTGTTAGTCCCATGTCTGTGACAGTGGTAAACAGGGGTACATAAGCTAACCTGCTGTTGGAATTAGATTGAAGGAAAACATACTGTTGATATTAAACTCAAGGCTGTAGAAAGGAATAGGTTTATGCAAGACATTCTGTGAAGACATAGTTTATTAAAAACGTGATTAGTATCAGCTGCTAATAGGAGAGGGGTAGTGTGAAAAACATTACTTATGCGGCCAAATATATTTACACCTATTTAGAAGTGTTACTGCAGTAAGTGACCTAGAAATAGGCACAGAATTTAACACTGGGCATTCAGCTTTCCTTGGAAGTAAATAAGAATATATTTAAAATGGGAAAGGACCTTCCAAACACGAAGTGGAGAGGAAAAATTCATGAGTGGCATTCATCTTGTTTTCCCTTCTGAAGAAGCACTTTCTTAAAAAACAGAAAGATTGTCTCTCTTAGTATAGTAAGGCAAAGGCCTCTAAATAAAATTTAGCATCCAAATATTGTTTGTGTGTTTTTGTCTTTTTTAAAGGAGTTTGGAGTGGTTAAAAAGCTTTTTCATCAATGTTATATCACAAACCCAGTGTTTAGCTGGTCCCAAGAAATGATGTCCCTGAAAATACCCATCATGTTAAGAAATAGTGAATACAATTCAATTCACTATTTCTGATCAGATTAATTGTTAAGATACAAATTTACACAGTTAATTTATTAGAAATTATGCCTTTTTTGGAGCATGCACATATTAATTAGCTCTGCTTTAATCTGTATGCTCCTTAAAATAAGCTTTACCAGGAAGATTCATAACCTGAGATAAGACGAAGTAAAGTCATATTCAAGACATTCAATATTTTCTACAGATAAGAGCAGAACTCATAAATTTGGTCACTGCTAACAGATTCTATTACTATAGAAATCAGACACCATTTCACAAGAGCTTCTGTCATCAATTACTGAACGTGTGAGTACAATCCTAAGAAGATTTCAGCAGAAGTGTAATTGGAATAACCAAGTGTTACAGGATTTGTTTTTTTAAGTGGTGGACTTCTTGCTTCTTTTGGACTGAGATCCTAATTATGCTTTTCAGTAGAAAAGTAAGTCCCCAACCTGATTCCAAAAACGTATGCTCTGCTTTGTGGAAGAACAGCTCTAGATGCTTTCTTAGGCCTTTAAATAGCCTACAAGCTCTTTTGTCATCCCTGTCTGTATAACTCATGTGTTTGCACTATCATTCCATACATATGGAATGTGTTGCAATTTTCAGCACTTTCTTTGTGATCTTTGTCTTTGAGGAACACGGGCACTTCAGTGCAATGAACTATCTTGTTGATCATAAAAGCATGATGCAGTATTCTTTGAATCTCAGGTTATGTATACTTATAAAAGTAAATCCTGTATTATATCTAGAAATTTTAACCAGATGACAACCCCATCACGTCAGATTTGTCATAAAGAGTCCATGTTCCTCTCATAGCACTTGACTATGTTGAGAACGTCTCCTGGCCCATGCCATCTTGTGAACCATGCCTGCCTGGAACATTGTCCTCTAACCTGAGCAAAACTGTGTCAGGGAATGTGGTTACAGTTAAACAGTATAGTCAACAGCAGGCCCATGTTTGAGTCCATGCCTTAACCCTATTTCACTTACTGGTATAGAGGAGCTCAACTGAAAGGAGTTGAGGGAGACAAAACATTGCTTAGATGCAGAAATGTCAGTTCTAGAAATGAGTGTGAATGAAGAATTTGAAGAAAAACAAAGCATATTTCCTATAGAAAAGTTTCCAGACATGAAGCCCCACACAGAACAATGAAGCCCTCAAAGAACCAAAAGCAGGAAATAAAAAATTCTGATTTCACAATGATGGTGATCAAACAACAGAACAGATTGCATAGAAAGAATGTGGAATCTGCATCCCTGGTGATATTTAAAGCTTGACCAAACAAGGCCCTGTCGATCCAAGTCTGATTGGGGCATTCAACCTCGTGATATCCAGAGGTCTCTTACAGCCTCAATTTTCTTCTGATTCTGTGAAAAAAGGATGAGTATTACTGGTGGAACAAAGCTGAGGCTTCTCCTACTGCTCTTTTACTTGGTCCCTAAGTCTAAAGACATGGGTTGAGACACTTGTCGATGTACTCCAAATCCCACCCCTCAACACCACAGGTACAGTGCAGAGGGCCGTGATGTGATGACCTTGTGGCAAACGAGACAATCAATTTGGCCTTACCTAATCACTCATAAAACAAGGCAGTTTGTGCAGTGGCAGCAACTACTGACAGTAAATCAGAGTGTGGAAAAATGCATGTGCATAGTTTCTCTTCGAAAAGCTGAGTCACACCATGAAGGTGGCTTTTATGACTGTGCAGGATGTTAATTTTTCTGCCTTAATCAAGGCCCCGTGCTTTCTGCATCCTGCTGATGTATGCTGCTCTGATCTGCCCTCCAGTGTGTCTGCCCTTTGCTGTACTTACATGGTATAAGCCCTGCAGTGACATTTCCTCCACTGAATTTATGGTGGTACACACCATGGGATGTGTGCAAAGCTGCTTCTGAAACTGTGTTTGACTCTTTCACAAAATGCCACCTTTCATTTGATATGTTAATTTCAGAATCTAATGATGTTTTAATTAAAATAATTTGAGTTCATAATCATAGATCCTGATCCTCAAAAAGGCGGGAGAGTAATGGTAGCAATTTAAACACAGTTATGCAATTCAGTGTATATATACTGAATGCACGAGCTTTTCTTAATACAAATGTTAGCTACGTTCTGGCTAATTAAAAGCAATGAATGTTAAAAACTCTTGTAAGGGAGCTGAAAAAAAGAATATTCATATTTTTGTTTCTGAGAACATGAAAGGACAGGTTACCATTCTTCTGGAGCTCTTAAAGACTGACCAAGAGTAGAGTCTGGTCCGTTTGTTTACTGAGGGTTTAAATAAGCTTGTGTCACAGTGACATTAAATGGATATTGATGACTGTCTCTGTGACCCTAATTCAGGAAAGTATACTTTTCAGTTCCATTATAGATGAAGAGATGTGTGCAGTAATTAAATGTTTTGAAGAATTGGGATTTAATAACATAAATGCTTTAATATATAAAGTCCTGATTCAGCTGGGGGTTTAAGTACAGGCACTTTTTTTATGTTAGCTTCTAGAAGAATAAAAACCTCATTATTTTACGTGTCTCCTGCAAAGAAGAAAAGAGATGAAAATATGATCAGAGAACACTGTTTCAGCTAGAAAATGTCTTTCTTCCAAATGAAGTTACCATTGCTGGATCTAGAGATCTGAGACCTTGATAAATATTTTAGGATTAAAGAAGAAAATTTACCATGCAGACTATGATCTGTATTATTAGCATCCTGCTGTCTGACCTAAATCGAGAAGCGAGGAGAATGCTGATTGCCAACAGACCTCAAAACGTCCTAGCTTAAATGTGCCACATCATGTGGAATTCACTGTATATAACTTGTATAGAAACCTGTAAGTCAAAATCCATTCAAAAGGTATTTTGATAAACAGGGTTAACATATTTTAGAAGTAAAAGCAAGAGCTATCAGGCTGGAATATTTATTTTGCTTTTTTTGGTCTCGGATTCTATGACTCTTTCTTGAAACATTCCCTAGTATATAGAACAGAAGGCACTTGGTTATGATAAATACATAATGTATTCCATACTGAAGCTATTGATCCCACACAAAATGAATAAGGTCTGTACTTTCTTATGTTAAAGTATAATTCCCTTACGTCTTTGTCTCAATTGCCAGTGGTATTATGGAAAATGAATGGTACTAGAGCCTCAGATAACTACTAAAATGATCATGTAAAGGAAATGACATAAAAATAATATGAACTGCTTTAATAAGATCCATTCAATGAACAAGGACTTCTGGACTACATTACCTAGTAATAGAAACCTGCTGACAACAACTTAGAAACTCAGATGCAAGAAAATGCTGATTTCACCTTTAAGTGATAACACTGAATTATTTAAGCATAATTGCCTATCAGATGATGTGCAGAGTAGGTCTGATTTTTCTGCACAAGGCTGAATATTTGAAAGCATTAATCATATCCCACTCAACCTCACTTGCAGCTGACTCCACTTCTCAGATATGTGGGGATTTGTGGGATTTGGTCTGTGCCCTCTTGAATCATGCATGCTCATTTCTGCTGTGACGCACACAGGATGGCATCCTTTGATAAGGATAGGAGGTAGCTGGGTCTGAAGTCCTTTAAGGCCTATGTGACCCTGGTTTGATGACATGGGAGTGTAGATATCCCCCATAAGTTCTCTGTTCCCCACCTTCATAAAAATGAGGACTTTGCCTCCAGTGCACTGACTCCAGGCTTTGAGATTTCAGCCTGAGTTTCTTTTTTTAGACTGTCAGATTGTATTCTTTACTCTTCCGGTATGTTAAAATATGCCTTGTTATTGGTGACAAACCAGTAGGATCATTTAACCACCAGACCTCTTTGTCTACAGAGTAGGAGCGGTCTCTACCCCTTGGTGCTTTTGAACTAAGACTGCCTGCATAGGTCAGTCAGACCCTCTGGGATCCATGGAGGGGATTATATTCAGTGGCCTATGTTGTGCTGGCAGTGATATCAGAGGACAGTTACAATAATTTCTGCTCTCAGAGACCTCCGAGTTCTCCTTGCTCTGTGCCTCAGAGGCTCGTGCTCATGGGGTGCTGGGGGACATGCTCCCTGCATCTTCCCTTTTGCACACCATCTGCTGCAGATGTTGCATGAGAGATTTTAAGTCACCAGAATATTTCCTTCTCTGTTAATTTAGAACTTGGTAAAAACTAGAATTTGTAATACTCCCTCCTCAGTTATTCATCCACCAATGTTTTTGTGAACAGGGAGACTGAACAGTAGTGACAAGTTATTAGTGTGCAGCTATTCTGTTTCTGCAACCATCCAGCAGAAAGAGAAACTGAATTTCAGTGTGTGCACAGAAACCCCAGTGGAAATGTTTTTGCTTCTGTGAATTCTGTGTTTTTGCTTCTGTGTTCAGTAACCCAGAAAAGACCTAGAAGAAATCTTATCTGAGTGAAATTCAAATGTAACAATATTACAGGGGCCCAGCAATAATTCACATAAAACTTTTGTGTGCTTGATAGAGGATTTTTCATTTAATTAGATTGATGGATGGTGTTTTTAAATTAAAATTTAAAGAGCAAAAGAATTTACAGACCTGAAATTTGTCAGGAAAACCATGTAGCTGTAGAGAGGAGTGAAAGATCTCTGTCACCATAAGACAGTGAAGAAAAAATAAAGTTTCACCTTATATTTTCACTCTTTTATGAATAAGGTGCAGTAAGATTTCATTATACTCATTCCGACAGTCTTGAGTTCTGCAAACATATACGTTACTGCAGGAATCTCAATAGCATGATGCTATTGAGCATGTAAGTCTGTTCTCAGTTCTGCCCATAATTAGTGTAGAAAAAAAGTGAATTAATGATCTTCATGAAATTACTGCAATGAAGACATTCTTTGCATGACCACAGCAGATTTTACTTGTTAACACCTCTTCCTTGTGATTCACAGGTAAAAAACTCACTGCAGTTCTTATTTACTCTCCAGGAATACTTCTTTAATAAACAGATGATTTAATGCTTGGAAGGAAAAATACAGGTTTAAAATGTGCTACTAGAAGCCACATGGAAAGTGTGGCAGGTATTCTGGTACCTTGTTACCGTGATGCATTAATTATTTTGAGAGAATCCCATGTTTCCTCATGGGTAAAATAAGAGAAAAGGGACAGTTAGGGACCAAAACTGTTAGTGAATTTGGAGAATTTGAAGAATAATTTTGTTCTTCCCAAATTAGAGAAATCCTAGAAATATTAAAAGCTTTAAACTGTTTCTATTTTATATTTTTAATTATTTATTATTTTATTGTTATTTAATTATTATTTTTTTTTTATTTTATTTTATTTTTTTTAAATAATATTTTTAGTAGCACTGTTAGGGAACCCAGCTGCCAGTGGAAGGGAAAGCACCCCAGGTACATCCTGACCACAGAAATAAGCTGGACACCCATACTGTCAGAGCAGCAGCACGTTTATGGTCGTGCCCCGAGCTGTGGTCATCAGGAACAGGGCTGCCTGACTGTGAAAGGTCTTTGTCATACGATTCACTGTCTCTCACCCCTCCATTACTGCTTTTTCCCTTCCAAAGTTCTTCCTCTTCACCACCCTCAACCCCTCTGTAACAAACAGCGCACCCCTGTTTACTCTTTCCACATTTGCCCTGATTTTGCTGACCTGATACCTTTATTTGATGTTTGTGACATTGCTGCCCTTGTAATTTCTACCTTGGCCAGCAATTCTGTTGAGCTAGTACCTCCTTTTCTATCCATAATGGCTCTCATTTCTACAACTTCCCATGTTGCTATCTTATTAGTGTAATCACAAAAGTCAGAGTTAATCATCTGCATACACTTTATTACCATTTTTCCACCTGTAACACCATGAAATGTCTTATCAGTGTAGCAACAGATCACAGCTGGCCATTTGCACCCGTGTCCTAACAATCACTGTAGACCAAAACTGTCAAAAAAAAAAAAAAAAAAAGATAATTCCATTTCCAACTTGGGTCTAGCCAGCCAACCTCTCTACAACTTCAAGGACATGTAAAGGCAGTGGTCTGTCTACCATTATAAACTCCCAGTCCTTAGGAAAAGCTGGTATTTTATAATGAAAGAAGGGTTTTCTAATTTCAGAAAGTTTCTCATGGCCTTTGTAAAAAAACACTTCCAGGGACACTTCAGTCTAAGCATACACAAAAGCAGGCTTAATTTTCTCTAGCCATTACCCCTCTCTGGAAAAAGATTTTGGCTTTTTTATTTCCCCGTATTCTGGAATAAGCCTCCTTGAGTGTAATATATCAGTTATCCCAGATGTTCTGTTCTAAGTATATTAATGTTGGGGATGGGGAAGGATATAGAGATATTAATTAAGGATATAGAGGGGTAGGCAGCCAAATTTATACAAGATTTCACAGAAGATTTCTCCCATATCTGGAGAATCATAAGATCAACTTGCAGTTGCATCTTCAACAAAAGAAGAAAAACTATCCCTTCTTGGATATACATCAGGTTGAACAGCCCCACCTGACTGTAGTTCTTTAAGGGTAATATGGATAAGCCATGTGCGGTCAGGAACAGGAAATATTCTGCAAAAATGAATCACAGGACATAGAGAGGGATTTAGGAGGCTGTTGGGTCCTCTGTGGAGGAGCTGGTGAAGGTACCGAGCTGCCAAAGGTACTGCCTCAAGCTGCTGAGACCAATCCAGCACTCTGAGGTAGAAGTCCCCTTTTAGGGAGCTTTGGCAGCTACCAGGAATGGGAATGTGCCAGCCTACATACACTAAAGTTGACTAGTTTCAAAAACCTAGAGCTTCCCAGAAGACAATTAGGAGAAATCTCTAGTGTCAGGCAAAGTCAGAGAGGGAAGTGGGGAAGAGAGTTCTGTTGCTTCCATACAAAAGGTGGTTGAAACAGTCTATCTACAAAGAGATGGCTCAATTTGTAAGCATTGTTGTGGAAGAAAAAAGTCTGAATAACCTTAACATAACTATTTTTATTTCCTAATCCACTCCAAAACTGTGGGGTGTTGGTTGTTTTTTTTTTTCTTTTTTCTCTCATGCAGTGACTTGGGGGTTTTTTGGTTGGTTGGTGGTTTTTTTTTCTTTTTGTGGGTTTTTTTTGTTTGTTTGGTTGGTTTATTTTCTTTTTTCTGATTTTTTTTTATTTTGACACAATCAGCAGCACAAGCTTTTAGTCTAAGCCTCTTTTTCTTTAGCATTTTACAATGAAGTAAATGTTTCAAAGAATAAGGGCAGAAAAAAGAAAGAGAGATACATGTTTAGCCACTGAATGGAATACAATAAATTGTACCTCGGCTAATCAGAATATTGATTTTTAACATTGTGCATTGTCAACAAGGGAGAGAGAATAAGAGAAAGGGGATACTTAGGTATTCCAGAATTCTAGTCCGAATCTTTCACAAGATATATAGAGAGTGGCATCTTGGAAGAGAGACTTGCATTTATTAAGTAATAACTGATTGGAGACTGATAAATTATCATCATAATTTGTGCAAAGAAGAATAACAAAAGAGAACAATGTTTTATTCTTCTGGGCTTAGAAAAGCAGGTTTAAAAGAGAATCTATAAAACAGGTACAAATAAGGGATGCAGAGATTTGGGAAGGTGCTCACAAGCCAGCTATGTTTGTAAAACATTGTGATTAGTTTGGAGTAGCTTGAAGCAACTCCACTAAATCCTTACAAATGTCTGGATGTTGATAGAAAAAGCTATATTGTAGAGCTTAATTGACCTGCTGCAGAATACAACCCTAACTTGGTGTGGGTTAAAGTGCCTGACAGTTAATTTTTTTTTCCTTAGGACAAAAGATTATCAGTTAGGGGTTTTTTTACTCAGTGTTTGTTTTCCTGTTATTGATTGTCAGGAAACAGCTGAAATTTGGTTTATATTCTTGGGTTATAACATTTTTTGCTGATGAACCTGGAATTTGTGATCCAAACTGTGTCCCAAAGGAGATAACATGAATTAGTAATGACTTGCAATCACTATGTGTATTTGTGGTGGACATTATAAATGACACATTAAAATAAAGCCTGATCAGATTATCAACTATGATTTGCAATGTCTGCACAACCTTTACCTTTTCTGGAAGAAAACAACAAAATAAAGCCAATAAAGTAAAAAGCCTATTAAGTAAAGCTTGCTCTTAAATAGGGCTGTGTAGCCCTGTTTGATCCTGTTAAATCTGGTATGGTATAGCAAGCAGTCCACTTCAGGACAAAGGGTAAATTTCTCCATAGTACTCCCACATATCGATAAGCATTCATAGCTTACTATACTATGAAGAACAGCAAAAGGCACTGAGAAAAAAATCAGAAAACTACTACCTTTCTGCACTAACTCGATGCAATCAATGATTGTAGGGAATTCCTTTTGGGGGACTTAATGTTGCTTATCTTCTTTTCTAATTTTTTTGAAGTTCTTTATTTATCAACAGTGAAATTGAATTTGTGAAG
Organism: Mycteria americana; assembly: GCF_035582795.1. Lineage (NCBI taxonomy): Eukaryota > Metazoa > Chordata > Aves > Ciconiiformes > Ciconiidae > Mycteria > Mycteria americana. The sequence continues at coordinate 213,295,427 of NC_134365.1, forward strand.
TCTCCATCCTTGGAGATGTTCAAAGGCCATCTGGACATGGCCCTGGCCAACCGGTTCTAGGTGGCCCTGCTTAAGCGGGGGTGTTGGATCAGGTGATCTCCAAAGGTCTCTTCCAACCTCAACCATTCTGTGACTGTGTGGCATTATATTCTGGTGAGTCAGAACTCTATCAGTCTATTTCAACCGTAGACAAAGTCTGGACAGCAACAGACCTGTCCCCCCTACACTGCTACCTGTGTCTCCTACATCACCACCTGTGTTTCCTACATTGCCAGGCAGTTCATGCCTACCTTGACCTCAAACATGTACCATGAGACACAGAAAGAATAATACTTTACCTGTTATGCGAGGTGTTTAATTCATGTCTCCTAACAAAAAGGAAATGCAAGTTTTTTTACAGTTTTCAAGTAGGCCTGGAAAGGCCAGCAGGGCTTGCCAATGACCATGACCATGGATTTTGTGATAAATGACCTGCTGCTTGTAATAACAGCTCTAATGAGCTGTACAAAGACCCGTTACTTCAGGATTAGATGCAGTGAATAATATATAATGATCACTTTTTAGGCTGACACAGGGAAGAACGGCTTCCCTAACTAGAAGCCTGAGCTAAAGAATTCTGTGTGGATTGATCTGCAGTACGGTCAGAAAAAAGCTTTGTCTTCTAGACTGAGCAAAGTAGAGAATGTGACACATTTATCAAATAGTTATAGCTTTCTCTCAAACTATTTCCATCTGGTGCTTCTTAGACCTGAAACAGGTTCAGTGGAATGAAAGGAAAAAGGAAAGAGGAAGGAGGAAAAAAGGAAAAAGGGAAAGAAAGGGAAAGAGAAAAAGAAAACAAAAGCAAGAAAAGGGGAAAGGAAAAGGGAAAGGGAAAAGGAAAGGTGTCGTGGTTTAACCCCAGCTGGCAACTAAGCATCACACAGCTGCTCACTCGCTCCCCCCCAGTGGAACGGGGGAGAGAATCGGAAGGGTAAAAGTGAGAAAACTTGTGGGCTGAGATAAAAACAGTTTGTACTTGGTTTGTATGGCAAGGTTTTGGTAGCAGGGGGGCTACATGGGTGGCTTCTTCTGAGAAGATGCTAGAAGCTTCTCCCGTGTTTGACAGAGCCAATGCCAGCCAGCTCCAAGACAGACCTGCTGCTGGCCAAGGCTGAGCCCATCAGCAACAGTGGCAGCACCTCTGTGATAACAAATTTAAGAAGGGAAAAAAAAACTGCTGCACAACAGCAGCCGGGAGAGAGGAGTGAGAATATGTGAGAGCAACAGCTCTGCAGACAGCAAGGCCAGTGAAGAAGGAGGGGGAGGAGGTGCTCCAGGCACCGGAGCAGAGATTCCCCTGCAGCCCATGGTGAAGCCCATGGTGAGGCAGGCTGTCCCCTGCAGCCCATGGAGGTTCATGGTGGAGCAGATCTCCACCTGCAGCCCATGGAGGAGCCCACGCCAGAGCAGGTGGATGCCCGAAGGAGGCTGTGACCCTGTGGAGAGCCCGCACTGGAGCAGGCTCCTGGCAGGACCTGTGGACCCGTGGAGAGAGGAGCCCACGCTGGAGCAGGTTTGCTGGCAGGGCTTGTGACCCTGTGGGTGACCCACGTTGGAGCATTCTGTTCCTGAAGGACTGCACCCCGTGGAAGGGACCCGCGCTGCAGCAGTTCTTGAAGAACTGCAGCCTGTGGGAAGGACTCACATTGGAGCACTTCGTGGAGGACTGTCTCCCGTGGGAGGGACCCCATGCTGGAGCAGGGGAAGAGTGTGAGGAGTCCTCCCCTGAGGAGGAAGGAGCGGCAGAGACAATGTGTGATGAACTGACCACAACCCCCATTCCCCACCCCACTGTGCCGCTCTGTGGGAGGAGGTAGAGAATTTGGGAGTAAAGTTAAGCCTGGGAAGAAGGGAGGGGTGTGGGGAAGGTGTTTTAAGATTTAGTTTTTATTTCTTGTTATCCTACTCTGATTTGATTGGTAATAAATTAAATTCATTTTCCCCAAGTCAAGTCTGTTTTGCCCATGACAGTAGTTGGTGAGTGATCTCTCCCTGTCCTTATCTTGACCCACAAGCTTTATGTTCTCTCCCCTGTCCAGCTGAGGAGGGGAGTGATAGAGCAGCTTTGGTGGGCACCTTGCATCCAGCCAGGGTCAACCCACACACAGTTTAACAACAATAAAAAATAAATAATTATAATAAAGATAATGATAATGATGATTATAATGATAATGATAATAATAATAATAATTAAAAATGTTAAGGCAAATGGGGGGGAATAAACACAATAACAAAAAGAGAGAAAAATAAAACCCAAGGAAGACGAGTGATGCAACTTAAAACAATTGTTCACCACCAACTGACTGATGCCCAGCCAGTCCCCAAGCGGAGGCCCCCCCCGCCAACCTTCCCCCAGCTTTCTATGCTGAGCATGACACCATATGGTATGGAATAGCCCTTTGGCCAGTTGGGGTCAGCTGTCCCAGCCGTGTCCCCTCCCAACGCCTTGTGCCCCCCAGCCTACTCGCTGGTGGGGTGGGGTGAGAAGCAGCAAAGGCCTTGACTCTGTGTCAGCACTGCTCAGCAGTAACGGAAACATCCCTGGGTTATCAACACTGTTTCCAGCACAAATCCAAAACATAGCCCCACACTAGCTACTGTGAAGAAAATTAACTCTATCCCAGCCAAAACCAGCACAAAAGGGAAAAAGGAAAAGGGAAAGGGAAAGGGAAAGGGCAAGAGGAAAGGAAAGAAAGGAAAGGGAAAAGGGAAGGGAAAGGGAAAAAAGGGAAAGGGAAAGAAGGGAAAGAAAGGAAAGAAGGGAAAGAAGGGAAAGAGAAAGGGAAAGGGAAAGGGAAAGGGAAAGGGAAAGGGAAAGGGAAAGGGAAAGGGAAAGGGAAAGGGAAAGGGAAAGGGAGGATTTGTAGATGTCACTACAATAACACATATAATTCATAGTACAGTCTGTTTCTTTCCATCCATTTACATTTTGTTTAGTTTTCTGTTGATCGTTATGGGAAAGTGTGAAGAGAAAGATATCAGTTTGAACAATGGATTTTAAAATCAGTGTAAAGTTGTTTAATCTTCCTTGGCAGTTTTTACATGCAACTGAAACATGATATTTAAATATAATAGAAGTAAACAGATAGATGATGGAAAACAGCAGGTATTTTCCTCATCATTACAAAAAATCTTAAAGGAACGCATGCACCTTTTTCATCACATTCCCACTTAACATAATACAATTTCCTGCAACAGCTGCCACAGTCTCCTCTGCTGTTTGAAGCCGAGGGCATGAATTATTTGGTCAGATGCTTCTGTGTGACTTAGTTAAAAGAAAATTTGGATCACAGGTCTTAAAGGTTAAATGTAAACGGCAAATCCAAGCCCCTGTGAAAATGAGTTGCCAAACATGTCTCAATTATTCCTTTCAAAGATAAATTTGTGCACAAATGTAATTAATTTTAATTATTTTTAAGGGAACTTGTCAGAGAGCTGATAACATTATAACTTGTAAATACTGATGCAGAACGTAAAATTGCCTTCGAAGTCAAATATGTTTCTGGGGAGATCTAGAAATGCATGCTCCTGTGGTTGTGTCAGACACTAGCAGCTTGCTTACTTCTAAAAGACTCAGTTTCAGTGATGAAATCTCCCATTCTAGGTAGCTATATTTCTTTGTACGATGTTCAGAGAAACAAAGGATTTTCCAAACAGGGTTTGCAGCTCCCAGAAAATTAGATGCAAATCAGCAAAAAGGAAAGCATTGGGAAGGGACATTTTGGAAGTCCTACTTTTGTTTCTGATGTTACCATCAACCTATAGCCATGGAATAGGTGCCTCTGTGACCTGGGATTCAGTGTGAAGCCACTCCAGGACTTTAGGCTGCAGTTCTTTGGGAATGTGGAAGGGTGGGGATTTCTTGTTTTGTTTTTTTTTCTGGTGTCCCAGTGAAGAGGACTCTCATACAGAAAGAGAAATCATCCAAAGTGATCTTTAACCTGAGAGGATTCAAATTTCCAATATGGCAGGAAGCTGTCCTAAGCTACAGGCTGCAAAACGCATGGCACTCTCCATCTGTCTCATCAAAGCTGGGCCACTGAGCAGCCAGGAAGGTGCAAAGTCCTGAGAATAACAAGAGGACACTAGATTCTTCAGACAAGTATTAAGATATTTTCTGTTCCTCATATAACTTCTGTTTTTCTTCTAAGGACAGTACAATAGAAGTTACCTAGGTAGTCCTAGAAGTAAGGACAAGGTATGCACTCTAACCATAGGAAGCAGAAACTTGTCATTTCTTGCCTTTTCTCCATCCCATTTAAGGACATATTCTTGGCTGCAAGGCAACATTGTTTAAACAGAAGCAAGTTCCCCCTCACCTTCAAGCCTTTGGTAACCTTTGTCACATTTACATTTCTTACGTTCCCTATATATTGAAATTTTTACCAATGAGTGAGATTTGTAAATGGTATCCAATGGTCCAACACTTCTTCCATCAGCTGCAACTCCTCCTGCCCCCACCCCAAATAGCAGAAAAATATCTTATTATTTCCATGAAAGCAGTAACAGAAATGAGTGCTTTGGAAAAAATTCCCCAATATTGTTAATTCACTCAGTTACAGACATCCAGTCAGAATCCACTTAGATTCCACACATCCTTAGCAAGAAAAAAAGAGTTACGTGTTGTAGGGTATTCAGATGGCCATAGCACTGAAAACAAAGAGGCTGCTCTCCACAATACTCATGCTTTAAGTATTGTGTAGTAGGAGCGTGTGGATCTTTGGCCACCCATTATTGAGCTTTATAACAGGCTACTGAGTCTTTTGGTCTTTTCCAGTCACGTGGAGGTTTGTTCTTTGAGCTCCTTCATCCCAGTAACTGAGAAGGGATCATGAATGACTACCATGAGTTTAGGGACAGGATATTCTCTGATACTATCGTTTGTGGAATAGGAAAGCAAGGCAATATTTGTAAGAGTGTTTATCCACAACATTGCTTTGTTGAAATGTAGAATATTTTTGTGAGCACTTTAACACCGATTGACATTTATTTATAGAAAAAAAAAGCTTTCTTCAAGTTTTCTAAATGAAATCTTTAAAGAACTAATACCATGAGACTCAGTCTAGGCAACCGTACACCAGGAAAAACATGTAGCTAGATGAAACTAATTTTTGGAGCAAAAACTGAAATGTGTGGATGCAATAATGAACAATTTGTTTTCTTAAAAAAAACATACAGTTGAATTATTTGCAGAATTATAACTAAATCCCTTATGCCTACCGATGATTCATAATAAACATTTTGAGTGACCTTAAAAAGTGGTCCTTGATCCATGTAAAGATTGTTATTGCTTATTGCATTGCATAATATCACTATAAATAGATTTATACACAAGAATACATATCTGTTAATTTTCAAATTACTATCTTCAAATAGCTATGAAAGACCAGGTTTTTTTGGTTAATTGAAAGACTTGTGTATTCTCTTTACTCAAACCACCATATCTTGCTTCTATTTACAAACCAAATTAATTCAGACAGCTGTGACTTCTGCCCATATTTTGCTTTTGTGCACAAATGAATAAAGGATTCACTCAGCTCTGGTGCTTGCAAGTTATTTAAATGTAATTATCATTATCTTTAGATACATATTAGATACATATATTTTTCTAGTACCCTAATATCTATTTTCAGCTCCCACCTTTTCTCTGCTAACATCTTTCTGAATGTGACTATAAACTTACTCTGTTTACCTGACCATGAAGAAGGAAAATGACTGTACAATTACAGAAAGCTTCAGCCCCCTCAGGGCACAGTAGGATCAGTTCCCATTCATCGAGCCCTAAATAACTTTTAGTGTTTTTTTAGTTTGAGAAGGGGTTCTGAAACTGAAATGCTCCTATGCTCCTATGCACCAATGAAAAGGACAATGGAAAGGGAAGCATCCATTGAAAAGTTTTCCTTTTTCCTGGAGCGCAAGGATTCAGCATTGACTTGAACCTTCAACTTCTTGGCTTTTCTCAGTTATTTCCAGCGCATTTATAGCCAGATGAATAACACATGCTTCAGACCATGGACACTAATTGCTGTAAGCAGTAGTCAACTGGTGAATGGACAGCTCTCCAATAGACTTTGAGGTGTTAGCAATTCACACAGCAAGTACTCCAAATCTGCTACTACTAACAACCTACAGTCATGTCAACAGTCTTCTCTCAGACGTTGGTCTCAAAACCTTTATCCCTGGGGTTAAGACTCACAAGCACTTTGGGCATAAGAGGACATCCACTCAGACCCCTCTACTACTTCCAAATCTGGTGCCGGGTTTTGCAACTGCTCTATCTCAACATTGATGACTCTTATGGAAGCCCATTAAATCCCTTCTCCAGTCAAAGGACTGGATTGGGTTTGTGGCAGCTTCTTTAGTTAGGAAGACTATAGAAGCTACTTAATTCTGTTTCCTTATCCCCTTGCCTGCCAGGACCTATGGAAGATGGCTTCTCAGCTTTAAAATATTTTAAAATTCTTTGGCCGTTGTTGTTGATATATCACATGGAAAATTCTCATTACATTTGCTGTCTCCTTTCCCTTGCGGCCTGTATTACAGCATATTTTTCTCATAAAATAAAGACATTGCAGGCATTAATGTTTATCATTTGCCAAATACTTAATGTCATTACCAATACACTTATGCTTACTCCTTATATTGGAAAAGCTCATAGATAAATTACTTTAGAAATGGATTAAGCTGACATTTATCTGAAAGGCAAAAGAAGTGTTAACTAAAAGAAAAGTTAACAAACCCAGCTTTACTTCAACAGTTTTACTCTGTCATATGTATTTCATACAAATGGCTTTTCAATCCAGTTTTAAAGAAACAGATATGCCAGCTGTCCCAAATTTGACATTGATAGTTTATTTCATATTGCAGCTCTTCTATTTAGAAAGACGTTCTGACCAAAGTAATTTAGTAGCTGTCTCTTTCTCAGCTTAAGTTCATATCCCATGTTCTTGGATTTGGCATTTGCTCAATTAGCCTTGTAACAATTACCCTTCACTTTGCTGTTCTGTATATTAAAAAGTATAAGGCAAAACTACTGATCTGTTACATTGGTTTTGACTGTATAGTTCTCCTTTGCGTTGAATCTGCCATCAGTTGCCTTAACTGCTGTCAACGGTTTGCAGGGTCTGGAACTGGCTAGTACAGATGTTGCATCTGATGGATAGTAGTTGTAACCTTGCAGCTGACAACAGCAGTTTATTGTGGGGAAATAATGTAGGTTGCTTGAGCAAGAAAGCATTTTATGTCAGGCTCCAAGCTGTATCCTGCTGTCAGCAGCACCGATGTTGCAACTAAACAAACTCCATGCTGGTAAAACAGATTATTATGAGTTTGGTCACTGGTAACACATCTGCCAAACATTTGATAGCTTCATGATTTTTATCCAAATATTTTAAGGCACTTAGTTGCATATTTAGCTTGCAGATAACGCTAACATTGTTTAAATTTAGCATAGTGAAATCAGTGTCTTGGGACCATATTCAGTGTGAAATGTTTTGATTAGGATAAAAACAGGGCAATTTTTCCCCACATGCACATCTCTGCCAGTATATATCAACCCTCCCCGGGACAGTGGCAGTAACAAATCCTCTATTGTGCAAATAGTTGGTCTGAGAGGTTTCACAGAATGTCATCAGGGAGATCCCATGACTTACATCTCTTCAGTTCCCTCATTGTGTCCCACTTGTCCTCCATGTCTTTCAGAATGGTTGGGCTAAATCTGTTTAAATAATTTTAATTTTATATAATTTTAATTTTTAAATCATTTTAATTTTTCAGTGTTGCCTTTACCATCAGAAAGTTTTTCTAGAGCAGAATCTGAGCTCCGGAATCCTAACATCCAGCACTTGTGCCCAAACGCTTGGTAAACTTGGTGCATTTCCAAGAACCCATCCATTCAGAGGACACTTTTCTCCTTCTCCTTGCAACGTTCTGCCTCCTCAGAAGAAGGCAATCCAAACCTCCCTGACTGCCCCATCAGATGCTGTGGTGGGAGGTCACATAATTCAAGTCTGTCGCATAAAACAACATTATGCTTCCAAACACAGACCACACTTACCCCCAGGAATCAGATCTGATTGATTATTTTAGGAACATGTCCTGAATAGAATAATATCTGTTTAAGTTTTCTTTACATCAAGCCTTTCAAAGTTATGTACAAATATATGAAAATGCAGCTTGTTTACAGATTTTTCCTGATGATTTGTTGACAACAACCTATTATTGTTTAAACTAGGAAAATGTGAAATCCTCTGAGCAAAGTGGAAAAAAACTTGTCAACAGCCACCATCTGTCATTTATGGATTGTACAGTGTTTAATTATGAAAATGCTCATTTAACTGGCAATTGCCTAACATGAAGTACCCCAAAATTTATTTGGTTTATTTAAAAGCTGCGTACTGTGCTCTTTGATGTCCTAAAACTCAGAATAGGTGGTAATGTTAGCGTGTATAATGCCAATCTTTATTACCGTCATTGTAATTTCCCAAATAAGAATCTTAAAATTGCTAGCTAAAATACAATGAATCGAATTAGTTCATTTTGGAAAAGAAAAATCCTATCAGATGTGCTTTAAGTGAACATTCTGCAAACCTGATTACTTTTTATAAATTGAGGCTTTGTTTTCATCATTGAGTCTTTTGTAATATGTATTTACGATTTTGTATTATCAGATTAATCTAGTAAATTGGCAGATGTGGAGGAAAATGAAAGCTTTGCTGAACTTCTAAATAACTTTGCTTTAGCTAGTCTAGTTCTTTTGTTTATATGTAAACAGTATCTTTTTTGGACTGGTAATTTGGTTCAAATACAGCCAAGAAACAAATAATGGCTCCATTTAAAGTACCTGGTACATTGGTTTCTATGAAGTGATTGTTAGCATATTTCCACATAACTTTCTATACAAACTGAGAAAAAGACGTAGAACTTTAACTAACACTAAAGTATTCCATTTCAAAAGGGTAAATAAAATATTTGTGTCTTTCACAGGGATTCTGATGGTGTATGGTTAGCATATCACATTCCTATGTTGAAGGTTTCAGCAAGATCTGTATATGTTGCAGCATAGAACTATTCTTAATACACATATGATTTCAAGAACTTTGATGTGCCTAATCTGTTCTGATTTTCCAAACTATTTCTGGGACTGTCAACAATGAAGTACTTAGAAATCAGCAATACAATCATGATTTCATCTTGCAGTTGAAATGAATTGAAATGAATTGAAATGATACACACCAGCAGACAGGATCTGGGAGGACAATGTAAATAGGACAACTCACCAGCAGACCTTTCTTATTCTTATAGACCATTCAAATAGAAATTGAAATCTCTGCAAGGAGTTTTAGTGTTCTACCTCACTCAATATTTTTTCCATGATTCTTCTGTTTGTTTCACTGCACAGATTGATTACTAACCATTTGCTGTGAACAGTCACTACTGAAAATTGAAGATGTAACTGTTAGTTGTGGTTTCCTGGAGAGGATGGGCTAAGGTAGCTTTATTCCTCTCCCCCTCCTGTCCAGAGCTGTAGTGTCTGCTCCCAAAGCATACAATGCTACCAGAGGTGCATAACCCTTATTCCTTCCCCCATTTGGCTCTGTGTGTCCCACAAGAGAAGCTGTGAAAGGAATTAGTATAGTTCATAATCAGGGGAAGGGAAGACAGAAAACATCATGTTGCTTTCCAGAGGAGTAATTTGAAGAATACCAGGAGAGCTCCCTTTCTTAATCTTGTAGCAGACCTCATTCCTAGTAAGAGTAGTAGTAGAAATAGGCTATTATTAGATTTATCAGCAAGATTCAGTTTATTTTGCTCCAGTCAGGTACAAACAAATATAATCATGTGTGCGGTTCACTCAAGTTAGCTGAAAAAGGTTTTGACAGAGTTAGGATGACATTTAGATTATATGGCCTTTTCATTCACTTATAGGTTAGTGCATAATTAAGTCCTGAACAGAATGACTGACTTTTTTTCTTTCTTTCTCTTTTTTTTTTTTTTAATTTTCTTTTATTTTGTCTTGGTTGGTTTTTTTTAGCTTGATGGACCTACGTATTATTCTTCAGGGCACAGGGGCAATCTGAAAGAGTAGAGAAAGAGAGTGCTATGATACTGAGTTGAATGAAATGCCTCTTGAAAATTGTGTTTGTTTCCATTAAAAAACTTTTTGAAAAAAATGAAATACAATCATAAGACAAAATCCATAATACAATTTTTTTCCATATTGCTTTAGCTGTTTTACAGAATTTCAATGGTATGTCAATAATAGTAGAGCAAAATTATGTCACAACACTTCAGAATATGATGACTTGTCATATTCTTCACAACTACTCTTCTTACAATTTTTCAAGACCTTTTGGTCTTTGTGCATGATGTGAATGTCATCATACAATGATGCATCATTTTGCTCTACTACTGTTTACACGTGAAATAACATGAAAAAATGGCAACATAAATCCACGCCAGAAACGTATCTTAAACCTCAAGTTTCATTTCAAGTATTTTTTTCAAATTAACTAATTTTGAAAAGTTTTCAAAATTTTCATTTTACAGTAAATTCTGAACTTTCTGTTTCCATTTCAGTCTGAAAAGTGTTGAAAAGCTTAATTATTGTTTTTAAATTTTACTGCCTAAATGTTGGCCATCTCTTTCTCCTACAGTCTCTGGGTTTCACAAGTAATTCTTTTATTGAAGCAATAATGTTTTTCCACATTTCCAGGTATCTCTTGTATTGATTTAATATAATAAAATAATTTTAGAGTCTGATAATTTCCCATTGAAACTTTCCTATTAACCTTAAAAGGCTCAAGATCTTAATAACAGACAGTATGGCTATTTAATAACGGATAGTTTACATTGTCACTGTTATTCCTACTTATTTGTATATTGCTGGCAGTGTGTGCACCTGCAGATTCTCCCAAGTTTTGCACAAAATTAAAGGAAATTATGTGAACCCCATAGAAACTAGAAACAGAGTTTCTGAAAGCAGGAGAGTTATAAAAAGTAAGGATACAAAAAGTCTATAGCAGTTAGAACTGACTTTTTTTCTGATGAGTTGGTTAGCTTTGTTGTTTTATGACAATCGCAAAGAAACAAGGGAGGAACAAAATACATCGATTTTTGTTTCATAAAGTTTCAGAAAGAATGTAAATAAAAACATGACTGCAAGTTGAAGTGTGAAAGTAATAATCTGATTTTCTCTTTGATGTCATCATTTAGGTCTGTTGTGTTATGGCCTATGTAAGAATTGTCTCAACAGGAGAAAAGCTTAATGCAGATGTAAGCTACCTTTAAAAAAACCCCAAAACTCTAAGTGTTTCCAATGTCCTGGAATGTCATTACGTCCTTGAACTTCCAACGGGACCATACTTATTTTTATGTTAAAGATATGTACATTGTACTTTTCATCAAAGACAATCTATATAATTACTGTTTCCAAACAGCAGATCAGTAGGGATTGTGTGGGGGTTTTGATCTTTTTTTCAGTCTTGGCTCTAAATTTTTAAAATTATTATCCTGAAATAAGAAAACATAGTCAAGATGTTTCCAAATAACTTCACTACAACCATCACTTTTCTGATTCCTTCTCTACCACTCACAGATTTTTGTTCTGAATATCATTCTGCATATTTTAGGACAAAGAGTCTTCAGAATAGCTCATCTACCTTCTTTTTAACACAGTCTATGAATTCCACTCAGTTCCCTGATACATCGCCTAAGTGGTACCTGATTTTGTGAGTTGAAGACATCAATAGTTGGTTGATTCAGCTGTTCTCTTGTTCTGTGTGTTGATCAGCCTAATCATAGAGAAACTCTTACTTCCAATTCCAAGTTTCTAGAATAAAAAGACATTTATTCCTGATGGTTTCCCTTATTCAAAACAGCATGGCCCAGCTGCCAGCATGTAGGCTAGATCAAGACAGAAATGCACTCCCATGTGGTCTGCTGTTACACTAACCCACCCTATAGGTAAAAGTCTCTTACTTCTGTGAACACCTTCCTAACATCCCAACATCATACTAATACCAGCCACTCTGTTATGCATCATAATCAAGTCACCTTGTTCTTATTTCTCACAAACTAAAGAGATTAAGCCTCATTAGCCTGGAATACAAGGCATTTTCTCGAGCCTTTGAAAATGTCCTGTGGGTTTTTACCCACCCTTTTGCCAAAAATGAGAATACTGGGATATTTCACCATGTAGAAATGGATTGTCCAACTGTTCTAATATTGAAGCAACAGGGTATGTGAATTCTGTGACATTGTTGTGGCTATAACAGGGAAGTTTTATCTTATTGGAAGATTTTCTTCCTAATGGTGGTCACACACTAGATTCATCCAACCTCCAGTTTCTCCTGCACTGTCACTTATGAGAAAGTTTTAATTTGCACTTAATCTTCAACAACCTGCATCCTATGACCTTTATTGACCCTGAAAAACACACATCTCTTGGCAATTATGGAAGCTGGAGATCTTCATAGCTGTGGAATAAACCTTAAATTGCTGTGAAGATTAGGCTAAAAATTCAAGTTGTTCATTGGACCTGACCGAGAACCTGCAAAATCGCATCAGTCACAGCCTAAGGCTTTTAAACTAACCCTGAACACAGATGGCCTTCTGCATTACTCTAGCTTACTAGGTTCTCTAACAAGTCACTTGCAAGTCACCTTTAAATCTACAAAGACAAGAAATTTCCAAATTAAAACTTAAGCTCCATCCTTAAATCACCCTTATAATGTCAACATATTGTTATATGTACAATGGTTATCCCGCTGGTGGAGACGTTTGCAGTATTGATGTATAATGAGATCAGGTAAGGACAGCATGTCAGCCATAAATCCTAATTTACTTGATTCTCTCTGCCTGAGTCAGGCCACAGTATGGACATTTATTTCAGTTTGAATGCCTCATTATCTGCCACGGGTACATAGTGTCAGTGTAGATGAGGGGGGCTCAAAAAACAACTTTAAACAGAACATGAGCATTTTGAAAAATGTCCTTCATTTGATAGTTGTAGACTCACTCATCTTCTCCCTCTGAGCTTGAGAAAGTCCTTTCTCTCTTGGACCAGGACATATTTGTACCAGAAGTCATGCCTGGCTGAGTGCCTCTCTGACACAACCCTAATTTGAAACCTGGTAGCAAGTGTTCTCTGTGCACCTTCTTCCATCCTTCTAACACAGGAGAAAATTGGCCCTCTCATCTAGAGCAAATAAGGTCAGGCAAAGCCTGCTGCTGACTCACATGAGATAATCATCTGCTGCAAAAATACATTTTCTCCACAAGTCAAATGTACAACATGAAATTTGGTGGGTTTTATTAAACTAATTGTTTACACACTCTCAGCCTGTGTAAGACTGAGATTAATATTTTTTAAAATAGAAAAGTGTTCTTATGGAATAGTACTTGATTGACAATTCTGGAGAACAAAAATTTTTATATAAGAACACAATAGATACAATAAGTGAAAGTCAATATGATTATCCCTCCCAGAATACGTCAACTTTGACTGTGGGCAAGAAGAAACCATTTATAAGAGTGAAATGATAGCCTTTTGCTTTTTCAGTCTTTTGCCTGAAGCTGCCAACATGTATGTGTACAAATGGCAGGCCAAATGTAGTGCTGACATCTCCTGAGAATGACTTCTCTTCAATAAAACTATATCTCTAAAGTCAGCCCAACAGACTGTTACCAGATAATAATGACTGTGAGTTGTTGCACCTAAAATTGATGTCTGGCTGCCCAGGAGGAATAAAACACTTTGATTTCCTTTGCCATTCACAGGATTAGAATATTAAAGAAAAAGAAAAAATGGGCAAAGCAATACAAAGTCTGTGCAATAAGTATGATAAGATAAAAATTCAATCTTATGGTAATTTTACTGCCTGAAATAGTTTGAGTACCCTCCTGCAACCTTCTCTAGACATACCTTTTACATCATCAGCCAACAAACTAGATCTATACGTAGGCACAATGTTGTTCTAAGAATTGTTGTTTATAGATTCATTTAGTTTTGGGATCATTTTGTTTAAATACTTATTTATAACAATAACTCCAGTCAGAGTGAGAACTGTGAAAACAAGAAAAAATGGGTTTATTTTTTTGCTGGACTGTATTCTGGTCTTACATGTATCAGGACAGCACCATTATAGCACCAATAACTTTCCAGTGGAAAGAAATGCATTTGTTAAAGTTCTTCTATTTATTCCTATAAACCTTTGTGAAGATTAACAATGTAATTATTTCATTGTTCAGTTCATTAAAGTTAAAAGAAATAAAAACTTCTGTATAAGGTAGGTTTGAAATATGTATATAAATTTACAGTTACCAGCACAGTTCACTCCTTTACTAAACCGGCACCTCCGTTAAGCAGAAGCTACTACAGATGCTTACCAAGCTGATGCTAGGCAGGGACTGCTGTGAAAATCTTCTAACACAGGTTTCAGAGATTCCTTGTGTTCACCCATTTTTTAAACTACAGGGGTCCTGTTGTGACAAGATTAGTTAAAGATATCTACATGGTACACATCTGAAGTTAAATGAAATAATCCCACTTTGCATGTCCATTTGTATCTCCTACTCTGTGCTAAGTAATCAGACAGTGAATGACTCACACAAGCTGCTCTTCATTCGGGTGAGCTAAACAGATTGATCTCTTCCACTTTTTTGTCATACAACATGTTTTCTAATTATTTTGATGGTTTTAATCTGAATGATCATCAATTTATCATTCTCCTTGTTTTACACAAAATTAATCTAACAGTAGCAGTTATATCAAAGACAAACACATAGATAAGGTGACCTTTTATTTTGCTTCAATCTACAAAAGTTTATATAGAGTCTTTTGAACATACCATTACCAAGCAACCTATGCTCAACTAATGAATTATCTTAAGTCCTTTTTGGAGTCATTGATAGTCTAAATAGAGATTTCCATTCTACAAATCAGCCCTCCTCTTCTGTTCCTAGACATATAACTTCACATTTGGCTACATTCAAACACTTCACTAGTTTATGCCCAACTTGCTGAATCATCCAGGATGTTCCATAACTTTGATCTATTTTTGTTTATATTTTGCAGTTCATCTGTCTTCATGCTGGTTTTGGAATTGATTAACACATCTTAATTTTTCTCCAGGCCTTTAATAGGAATGTTAAATGCCAGAAGGTCTAGGATTACTCCCTGCAGGATCTGGCTACATTACATTCACTAATTCCCCTTTTACATGATTTAGAAACTATCAGTCAATTCTTAATGTGATGTTTAATTTCTGTAAGACACTCTTTTTTCAGGTTTCTTAATTAAAATACTGTGAATTACTAGGTTCAAATGAATTTTATCGACACTATTAACTTTATCAAACAAACTTCTAATTGAATTTTAAAAATCATGTTGGTTTGATAACACCAGTTTTTCATATCCCATTAATGATGCTACTCAATTGATTTCTTTTTAGTTGGTTAAACTCCGTATTTTCTTTGGTTAGGATCTATATCAAATAGATACGCTTATTCTGCCATCTTAATATTGACCCAGCCAAATACTACTGGTTTGAAAAGAGACTGTATGGGAAAATGTTTGGGAACAGACGAAATGGGAAAGCCTGGAATATTCTTCTGCTGCAATAGGCAGAGTGAGCAGTCCCTTCCACTTCTTAGAAAAGAAGATCTGCTACTGAAAAGAAAATTAATGTCAATAAATTTTTTACTGCTATTGTTATGAATCCCAGAAGCACTTGTAATTGCTTCCACATAATAACTGGAATTTGAAAGAGGGATTTTAATGAGAACGTTTAACTCAAGTTTTCAAGGTTTTCACATTGTTTCATCCATTCATTGTGTGCTTGGGTTTATTTCTGGGGCCAAGACACATTAAATTTATTAAAGTACATTTTATTTGTCATTTGACAACCTAGTTTCAAAGCAAACTACATCCTTTGGAAGGACATTAAGATCTTGGCTTTTTAAATTCTTTCTCGTTATTTTGGTATTAAAAGGGATTATTTCATGCTTGCTTAAATTGCCCTACTTTTTACTATTTTGCATGTCATGGATGTAATATTTATCAAAAGGTGGCCTATTTTAAATACGTATCCTAATTGTTCATTTTCTGTGTGTGAGTGACTCACAGAAGAGAGATATCCCATCCTAACTCAGGGATTCATTTTATATTTCCTGCAGCTCTAAATTTTCTATTTACATCTGGGAAAATTTCAGGTGTCCAAATAATTCCATTCTGGACCCCTGAATACCTGAGAAAGCTGATCACAATGCCCATTTTGTGTCTAAGCAAGGGACGAATTCCAACACGCCATCATTATTCTCAGCTCAAAGAAAGATAAAAGAGTGGCATTTCAAAGACAAAAATCTACAGACCAGAAACTAAAACAAATAAGAATCAGAAAAAGATCAAACTACTGTGCATTGAAAGTTGATATTATTTTGACACTTTCTGAATTGAAATTTTCAAAGTTTTTGGCCTATTTTTTTTTTGTTTGACATCTCAGTGCGCAACTCTTGTTCAGGATAAGAGGAAATGATGAGTGAAATAATCCTAGCTATGACAGAAATTCTTGCTTTTGCTTAGCTCTTACTTTTTGCTCCTCTGGACACTACTTCATTGCCTGTTCCAATTTATACATGCTTCCAAGTTATTAATAATTCTCCAAGTTATTAATTTCCCTTTGTAAGGAAACTTTTTAAAAGTTTGACCAGAATGCAATTTACTGATGGATATTAATTTAAAAAAAAAAAAAGAAGAAAATCCTCTGAGGAGTTTAATTCCAGATTAAGACATTGAAATATATCTACATGCATGGGTGCATGTGAACTGTTGGTCTAAACTCCCATGATAGTCATTAGAGTTCTATTCAATGGAGTCTAGAGACTAGTCATCTCACCAGAAAGTAAGCACCAGGCTTCATACAGTTGTCCTGATTGATCTCCAGCTGCCAGTCCCAAAAGGTATGTATATCCTATATGTCCTGAATCATATTTTCTAGACCTACTTTTAAGTCTCAACAATTCTAATGCCTTAGATACTGCCAGGCACATACTGAACTGGGGCCCTACTTGCTGAAACACCAAAGCACACACGTACACAACTCAATGCAGATATCTAAACTGAGGTGTCTTGACTGACTGCCTCTGAACTGGCTCTCACCCTTGCTGTCAGTAAGGTTGCATCTACATTGCCGAGTAACTATGATCCAGAGTCCACTCATGAAACCCAGGCCCTGGATCACCTGCACTGCAATGTGTGTCATGCCCTGTGTTGTCTGCTGCTCTCCAGGTCAGCTGTGGTGCTGGGGACGGTTTGCTCCAGGGAACGAGGTACATGCGAGTTCCCTCTACCCTACACAGTCTTCCAACACTATCCCAATGGACCTTGTGTTGCAAAGCTCTGAATTATGCCCTTATGTTTCCTCAGTCTGTAGATAAACATCCTCAGTGTCATGCTGTAAAAACACCACTATGACATGGGCATGTGAGGCTTAGAGGAGACACTGCTGTGCATTGTGGACACAGGGACTGGGATTCAGTTGCCTAATTCTAGATATTCAGTGTTATTTTATGTGTTGACAGATATCTCACCTTGCCTTCAGCTGCTGCTCCATAAGCATATGGGTTTCTGGAAAAGCCTGTGTCATTCATGCCAACTCTGTGCAGATGGTTTGGATACATTAGGGCATAGAAATGGCACTGGGAGCTAGTAATCAATTTTTGTAGTGGTTGTTTTTAATAATACAGATATAATTTTTATCACGTAGTTCATAATGATAATTATAATATTGGCATGTTTTCTTTTAAATTTTCCAAGTCCTTCCATTGCACAAATTGAGGAAAAAATCATATTTCAAAAGTGAAATGAAAATTCTGCCTTTATGTTTGCAGGGAACAAGATGGCAATGTCAGCCAAGTACATCCTAGATTCTGAGGATCAGAAGGCAAATAAGTAGAAACCCACATTCACTAATGATACCTCATATAATTTTTGACCAATTTCATTCTTATTTTAATCTTGGCAGACACATGGGATTCCTGTTATTTTTGTATACTTATAGTTGATGACATTGCATTTATTCAAAGTAAGCTTAGGGGCAACCCCTTTCCTTAGGGGAAAGAGCTAACCACTGTGGGAAAAATTAATTAATTAACAAGTTGTGGAAAGGCTGCAGAGAGAGAACATCTTAGGACATGGAAGATTTGGAACAGCTTTGATTGGTGAAGCACCATCTGACATCAGTGTTCCTCCGTGTGAGACAAAAAGTCATTTGTAAACAAACTTTGAGACATTAGTGATGACATTTGAGAGATGAAATCTGAAAACCTGTCCTGGTGAAACCAAAACAGAATAAATGATTCCCAGTGAGTCAGAAAAGAATTCAGTGCTCTAAAGAAATGAGTCAGAAACTAAATATATTGAGTAGGCTAAAGGCATGAAAAAATAACTTTAGCAGTAGAAAGAAGCTGCAGGAAACTCAGCCTAATTCAGTCAGTGGCTAATGTGATCAAAATCTATGAACCAGTTCATTTGTATTAAATACGGCATGAGGTATTTTGATCACTTTGAGAAAAGTAATATTCAATAATCTGTTTGCTAGCAATAGGAATTAAGTGTTTTATGAGAAAGGCAAGAATTCCAAGTAAGGGAAGGGAAAACAAGTAAAGAAACAGAGGGCCAGATAATGAATAATCACCAATAAGTGATGGAAGTTGCATTGCTCCCACACTGGACAGAGCTTGCAGCTGCAGCCTGGAGTTATTGGGCGGTCTGCAGTCTGGAGGACTTAGAGACCCATGCCATTGCTTTGTCATTGTGAGCACTTCCAGGTGCTCTGCTTACTATGGTATCCATCCATATAATTACATCAGCTGTTCATGTAAGTGTGGCAGTACTAATAAAATGTCCTTTTCCATTACTGAATACTCAGACTAGAGTTTTGTGATACTCATAGCAATTTAAAAGCTATACATAAGCATTTAGTGTATGAGTCACGACTATTTGCCCCTGGTTTAGTCATTAACTGTTAGGAAAACTGCACATAAAATGGAAGTTAACTCTAACTAGAAAGCACTTTACATCACTCTTTTCTCTGTTCTAAATTATGCTGTCAGGCTGGGGAGATTTGCACCCTCAAAATGGAGTTGCAGATGAAACCATACCGGACATCTTACAACAAATTCCCTGCTGGCTGCATTCTTTGTCTCTTCCTCTTCTTCTGCTAATATGAGGGTCTATGGAGAAATATTCTTACAAGTAATAAAGTGTTTCCTTATGCTGAATGTGTGGGTGTGGAAGAGGAGGGAAATGTAGCTTATTCTATTTCCTAGATCTACAGTGAGATCTACAAAGAGAGTGTGCAAAAAATGCAGAGGTTAAAGGCAGAGAAGCAGGTAGTGGTGCCTGGGCTCATTGTGCATACTTTGATTTCTATAGACAGTCTAAGAACAAAAGAACAGAATGGAAATGTAGTGGGCATGCGGGAGATATGAAAGCATCAGCTGGAGTGAGTAATATACAGGATAATAGAAAAGAATCTATATTTGGGAGACAGTCAGATGAACACCTTTGCAACTATTATCCAAGAGCGGATTCCTGTTGTGTCCAAACAGGAGGTTCTAAATAATTCAGTGTTATTGTTTCCATTCTTGCCATAGATAGTAGCAAGGCATGCAAAAAGGGAAAAAAGTTTAATTAGACTTTTTGCCAGTTTTGTGCTGTGGTTAAAAATAGCAGTTGAATTTCTCAAATTTACATACTGATTTTTTATTCTATGAGGATAATATATGCCACTACCCTCACATCATTCCATTGCAAAATATTAAAAAGGTAAATCAGAATATTGTCAGCAGAAGGAAATTTAAAACTGATTGAGGATGCTTTTCATCCATATGTAGCACGTTGAGAAGAACTGGTCAGCCACCATGATTATGCTCTTCTTTCCCATCCCACAGACTACTCCTATATGGAAGCAGGGTCAGAGCTGTGTCTTGACAGAATCAGGAACACAAGCACTCATAAGAACTCTTTGTTTCCTGGAGGAAAAATACCATGCATATTCCTACTCAAAAAAATATATCTGAAATAGGAACAACAAAATGTTTAAATGGTATTGAGAATCTTGGAAAACTATCAAACACTAGGTATCTAGACATATGGAATTATTCATAGCACTTAGACTAACACTTAATAATTCTCTACATAGATAGTGCTCCATTTTGATAGAGAAGTAGTGGTAGTTCTTAAGGGGTTTATTCAGAGATACTATACATTTATCAGGAAACTACCTGAGTCTGTCCATATGGAATATTGAGTCCAGGAGTGTCTGACTATGCTTCAAAAAAGGCATCTGCTTTTCTGCACTCTTTGTGGTAGGTAATTACCAGATGGAAAATAAAGGGAAGAGGAAGGCCTACTGACCTTCCAACAGGCTGTCCAGGGATAGCCACCTTGCTGTTCTCCATGTCTCCTAAAAGTACATCTCTAGAGAAAGGAATAGAAATTCAAAATCACTTTTGTTTACTTGGTCCTTTGCATGCCCACTGACATGTCTCACCAAGAGAGAAGGAGGAGGATGTTTCAACCATAATAGCATATGACCTGATAACCAGTGTTATCACTCTTCAACAGCAGTAGCTGCAGGTTTGGGTCCTTCTGTCAGAGGAGGAATTAAATTTAAGTCTCCCACTTCTAAGACAAGTGTTTCAGGTGAGACACAAATATAGAAAGAATGAGCACTGCTGCCACCAACACTGAATGAACTCTGCTCCGTTCTCTGTGAACACTGCAGTTTGTATGATGCATGGAGATAAAATAATGCTGAAATATATGAATTTTCAAAATCAATATGCAAATACACTTATCGTTTATTTTAAGCTAGTAATCCAACTTCATCTGTAGTTTATTTTTTTCAGATTTGCCAGCTATCCAGATACACTAATAATTATTGTCTGCAACTCATATCACATCTCTAGCTCCTTCCTACTGCATCTCTTTATTTGATACATTCTTGAAACAGAGGACATCTGTTTGTACCCACTGTAAGATTCATTCAAAAACTGT
Organism: Mycteria americana; assembly: GCF_035582795.1. Lineage (NCBI taxonomy): Eukaryota > Metazoa > Chordata > Aves > Ciconiiformes > Ciconiidae > Mycteria > Mycteria americana. The sequence continues at coordinate 213,316,530 of NC_134365.1, forward strand.
GGAGAAATAGGCATTTTATGCAACATTTTCTCCAACCAGTACTAAATGTGTCCTCTAAAATTAGGCGGATTTTGCCTTAAAAGTGCCTGTATCATTCCAGCGTGAAAAGAGGTCAGGTGACAGTCTGTATTTGATCAGCTGAGTTCCATCCTGTGTTAATTTATTTTATCTGATGGAATTTCCTTTTCAGCACCATATTTCTAAGTCTTAAGATGACTAACATTACAAAGATCATGGTGTCAAAAAGTATACACTCTTCAGCGAGACGTTTTGAGGGTAAATGTAAAGTAAGTGTGTGAAGACTGATGAACATTCTGTTTAAGAAGCTTCACAGCTTAGAAGTAATTATTTTTAAAGAGATAGTTGCATGAGTTAAATTATTAAGATACCTCCTGGGTTTATCGTGCTTTCCATCACTATCTTTAGAGCTAACATTAGTGATAATAATAGATAATAGAAATAACACTTAGCAATTAATGGTGACCTCTTTTCTGAAGATCAAATATAAATTAAGCTTCCCAATCTTCTTGTGAAGTCATATATCCATTTACATCAATGCTCCTGTTACCATTTACCACATTCTTACTTACCCTACTTTTGAATTATGATCCCTTTTTACATCTTAATTTAAATTACATTGTAAGCTTTTGAGAGCATAATTACCTCTTCCTTTAGATTTTTCATTGGCAAGTACTGCATTGCAGGACACTTCCATAATATTAATGATCCTGGGGCCTTACCAAATTATCACAAGACTTTCAACAGTACAGTATGAATGGGGACAAGTTAAGAATTCAGCCAACCTACCCAGATTTTAGAGGATATTTCAAGGATGATCCACACAAGCTGCAGGTGGATCTTCCTGAATGCACTTGTTCCACTATTGGAAGGCATCCTCTGTCATCTTTCTGATCTCCCATCGGCATATGGTGACAGATTAATGTGGTGATGTGTTAGATCCCAAAATACCTTACTGAAATGACAGTAATACTGAAATACCTTACTGAAATGACTGGAGGGATCATCATTGTTACGTAGTTTGAAACCAGGGGGTTGCATATATCTATGCTGAATGAAGATGAAGTAGATTTGTTTCACTAGACACGTTTATAATTTTAAATATAAATCTTATCCCAAGCCATTTTCTTTCACCTAGACAGACAATAGTCCTTTTCTTCCTCTTCTCAGCTGTCTTGAATGTACTTCCAAGGGTCAAGACTTCTGGCAAGAATAAGGGAAAAGGAACTTGCAACTGACATAATAAGAACAGTGAGAATCTAAATCTTCCTCATTTCATATGAAATTACTATAAAGTATTTTTGTTCTGACTGGGAAATGTGCATTTTGTTAAGAGTTCCATTTCAAAATCAAGTTTCATACTACATAAAGATCTGAACCTAAACTTGGGCTTGAAATTTTTTATGTTGAGGGATGTTTCACATTCAAGACCAAGTTTAGATGGTAAAATATGGTCTTTACTGCTCTAATAGGTCAAACCAAACTTAATTATAGTTGAGTGCTTTGCTTTGCTCTTCTCCAATCTGATATTTAAATGTAGATGCTGTCTTCTGTGCTATCACATCGACTGTGACATCAAAACACTGTACATAGTGATGAAACTGAACCTGCTAAATATGTATTGGTGACCTTTCTGTACTGTTCCTTCTGAAAGCTCATCAATGAGGTTGAAAATTTAAGGCTCACAACACAAAGGTCACCCATCACTTACTTATGTTTGGGGGGACTTTGATCAGGAATTAAAAACATATTCATTAACAGGTCTGTGTTTCAAGAAGCCACTTTTTCACTAAGCTAACTGTCCAAAAGATGCACTACACATAAATGAAGTGTTCTGAGTAGAAGAAAAGTTTTTTTCTCAAAGAAATCAACATGAATAAAAGACTGAGTACCCAGTGAACAGTCTAATAGAGGTGTGATGCAATTAGCAGATAGTTGGCACTTCCTCTTCCATTCTTCCAGGTCTCATTTAACAGTTACCTTGCACCACTTGTTTTTCAGACTTGGCACTACAGTCATTACTGGTGGTGTCAGCTGAATGTGGAAATAGCGAGGGTTAGGAGCAGTGTGTCTAAGAACGAAAGTTTAAAAAACAAACTTTCCTACAAACTGTCCCACACCCTCATTCACCATTCTTCTTCTTTGTTGAGTAATCTTTTGTGAGCATTCTGTGCTAGTTTCTTCCATTTTCCTAGCAATTACCCTCCAATACAGCTTTTTTGCTTGTATTCTGTGTTACCTCTGAAGTATTCTTTGCAAGTAGCTACATTACAAATAAAAGAAAATCAGTTCCAAATTACAAACTGCACAGCAGTGTTCCCTTTACTTTTGGATATAAACCATGAGCAGTCAATTGAATCAATAATATGCTTGCTCAATGTTTTTATTTGGATAAAGAAAGGTCTTTAATTATTCCCACTAATTTAGTTTCATCAAATGAACTTTACTCTTAAATTGTGTATTTTGGAAGGCAGCAACTGATATTTTCATATCTTGGCAAAGACTAACTACAAATGGGTAGTTGAATAATGATATGATTCAACTGATACTTTGCAAATGGGTACTTGTGACCTGGGAGAATGTTGATTATTTGTCTCTTGCAATCAAGCTTTCCTGCTGATTACTATTTATTAGCTATAATACAGTGCTACCCAGCTCTTGCATAGACATCTGGGTTTGCTGTGCTATGTACCACATGAAGAAATGTGCTATGAGGTAATTTGGAACAAGTATCTAACAAACAACAGGAGTGAAGAAAGAAAAGGGTAAGAATGTGAGACTATAATGCTATGTACTTAGGAGATTATGATGTCAGATGTCTCACATTTGTTTTTAACAAATATTATGTTATTTAGGATGAGGATAATAGTTGGCTGATTTACTGAAGACATTGTAGCAGAAGAGCTCCAATTCTACAAAACGACTTGGGTAGTTCAGTGATATCGACGAAGCCAATAATTCACATGAATAACAAAAACCACAGGTTAAATGAGTTTTTTAAATTTTGACACTTATTTTCATTCCAAAAGAGAATGAATTGTTGTTTGTTTTTTTTTTTTCCTAAAAGTTACAAATTCAAAAATAATTTATTTTGGATAAGTCAAAATTGTTCATATTGTTGACATTTTCTATGTTACAGTAGAATATGGTATTCTTTTGCAACTTTACATTTAAAACTGAACATTGAAATTCCATTACAAAAATGCCGGAATGAATGTTTTGATGAGATCAAAATATTCCGGTTCAATTTTTTTCCAAAAGTAATTTCAAAATCATCATTTTCTCATGTGATGTTTTCTGCCAAGTCCAATAAGGACAACTGGGTGGTCGACATTGTGAATGTGCAACATTAAGTTTTGGAAATTTAGTTCCAGGCAAGGAAATCATAGTCAACCTTTTCACCATTAGGGCATGGATTGGCAAACATGGTGTGTTTAACTTGCGTAAGAATCCCTGGTGAAGACACTGGAACCACTCACAAGATCTCTGTCCTGCAGCTTCTTCCTGATGTGCTCACCATTGCTACTATGGGTAGTAGTGGGTTAAATAAAATCAGATGGGTTTGCACAGTCATGGCCATAAATAGCATCAATATCTTGATTGGGGTATAAAAATAACTGCAGGAGACCAGAGAAATATCTATTTTCACTGCTATTCTCACTCTGAGTGTGGTCAGATATTTATGTCAAGAACATGAAAAGCTCTTCCATGAGAAGCAATGCTTTCTTTCACGTACTTTCTCAGCTTTTGGCAAAGTTCAGCTTAGGACCTCCTGGTCCTGCAGTTATACCTATGTCCTATTTTTGATCCAGTCCTTTTCTTCCATTAATTTATCTGATTTATTTTTCCATTATTGAATTACATAATGTTGTGGGTTGACCTTGGCTAGCTGCCAGGTGCCCACCAAGGGAGCATGGACTGCTCCAGTGTGGGTCCCCCACAGGGTCACAGGTCCTGCCAGACAATCTACTCCAGTGTGGGCTCCTCTTCACAGGCCACAGATCCTGCCAGGAGCCTGCCCCAGTGTGGCTCTCCACAGGGTCACACCTTCCTTCAAGGCACATCCACCTGCTGTAGCGTGGGCTCCTCCATGGGCTGCAGGTGGAGATCTGCTCCACCGTGAACCTCCATGGGCTGCAGGGGACAGCCTGCCTCACCATGGACTTCACCATGGGCTGCAGGGGAATCTCTGCTCCGGCGCCTGGAGCACCTCCTCCCCCTCCTTCTTCACTGGCCTTGGTGTCTGCAGAGTTGTTTCTCTCACTTATTTGCACTCCTCTCTCCCAGCTGCTCTTGTGCAGCAGTTTTTACCCTTTCTTAAATATGTTATCACAGAGGTGTTACCAACATCGTTGATGGGCTCAGCTTTGGCCAGCGGCGGGTCTGTCTTGGAGCCAGCTGGAACTGGCTCTGTCCAACATGGGGGCAGCTTCTGGCATCTTCTCACAGAATCCACCCCTGCAGCCCCATTGTTACCAAAACCTTGCCACGTAAACCTAATACACATGAATACTTTTGGAGTTGACGACACTCTTCGTTGGAGTTTTGTTGTCTATTGCATTTCTGTTCATAAAAAAAGAGATATATTTTCTTAGAGAGCAATATTCAGGCACTTCTGCATTTCTCTTTCTCTCATTTTCTACAACAATAGGAAGATATGCACTGTATTTTCATCTTCTACAAAGCTACTTCCTTTCTTATCTTTGCAGACGATTTTCTCAGGAAGTGTAAATGCTAAAAAGCATGTCCAATAAACTCTGTCAAAACCAGAACTGATGTTTACTGAACCCACAGAAGAACAGCACTAATATTAAATTGTAGAATAGTTTTATTTCCATTCAGAGAAGGATATGAAATATTTTGGGGTGAGAAGATTCTGAGATTAAACAAAACTATGATACGAAAAAGCCCGTATTTATTCATTCTTCTTTTCTAGCATAATGCGTTTGATTGACACAATGTGTATTCATTAACAGGAGGATGTGAGCTATAAATACTGTCTTCAAAGTATTTTTGTATCAAAATCCCTCATTGAATTCATTATACATAATTGAACATTAAAAAAAGAAGACAGAGACTCCCTTAAAAAAGAAAAAAATTAACAAACTGTTTTGTAACGGAAGATGTATGAAGTCTATTTACTCCATTTGATATGTGGCATTTTATGTATTACTACAATACTTCAATAACCCCAAAACAATGATGGGTTATCAACAGAGTATTTCGTAAATATTGAAGATTGCAGTCTTCATCCAGACCTGTTGATTCTCAGTTCATGCAGTGGCTTGTTGCCAAGAGAGAAAGCTTGCTACGGAGGCCAATTACGCTAAGATTGGTTGCATAGGTTGCATAGCATTTTTAGTCAGTAAAGTTAAGATAACTGACACATTGCAGAAGGAGACAATAAAAAACATTTTCTTGGATGATGTCAAGTCGCTTTTGGCAGAAGCTGGGAGGATCAGGTTGACACTTGGTCAGAATTTTTTATGGAGCAGAGGGAGGAGAAGAAACACAAAGTCTCACTGTCAGGTGAGGTGGTGGCAATGGATACAGTGGGAATTTCAGATCTACAGCATGGAAGAGGGACTAGCACTAAAGTGAGGCATGAGCAGTGTAGGAGGAATGTTCCAACATTTTAATTTAAAGGAATTTTGGCCCTCAGACCTCTCCATTTTCCTATGCCTCTCGAGGCACTGCTGCAGCAGATAACTAAATTTTGGGAACTAAATTTTGGGCTATTTAGTGCATCAAGTGAAGTAGAAAGCAAACTGTCAAAGGGTTCCTGTGACATACTTTGGTCTGACTGCTCCAACCTGTTTTAAGGTTTCCCCTGAACGGTGTTGTTTCCTCAGCACAATAGGGAATAAAGCTGATCGTTTCTAGAACTGCATGATATTATTTTAACAACAAGGTTTTTTCCTCTGAAAAGTATGGTTTAAAGGTAAACAAAATAAATAATTTGAGAACTCAACTTGACGTTGGCAAATAGAAGGAAAAAAGGAGGTGAAAACAGGCTGGTTCATTTTGGTGAGAAAATGGAAAGTTTCCATTTAGGAACAAGCCAAATATGAACATTTCTGTCACTGCATCTAAATAAATACATAACAGAGCTACATAAATCTGTCTACATATGTTTCTGTCTATGTTTCTATCTGTCTGTGAATCTGCATTAATTCCTTTAAGGGCACTTTGTGGCAGATGGTTAAGGAAGAGGCCCTCTCCAATAAAGTCCTTAGAAAACTCAGAATTTAAGAAAAAAAAAAAAAGCATACTGACTGAAGCACTTAGCCAGAACTGAAGAGGTGTAAGTTCCACTCCTACACGTACACACGTACGCACACACACACACGTCCACCCCCTTTGTGTGATAATCAGGAAGTTTTCTTGTTGAGCTTGTATTGCCTAAAGAAGTTTTTCCACCCACCTTTTCCCCCGCACTGCATTTTCCTGTCCTTGCATTGCACTGACTCCACAGACAGCTTGGGAAAGGAAAATAAATTAGATTTTTTTTGTTGCAATGTCATGAGGACTATAGTGCTGGGGAAAGGAGGTGAGAAGGTGTGACTGCGAGAGGTGAGAGCAGGTGTGACTGACACTGTTAGGGGCAGCATCACTCTAGATTGACATAGTAGTGAAACTGCTTCTCGAACTCAGTGTCTAGAATTTTTACATGATGGATATTTTTACATGACGTTAATCACCATAAGTAACTCATAATGGAGATAACGGAGACTAACAAACTTTTTTTCTATTAGTGGCTGTCGCTGCAGCATTTTTTCACACGGAGAAAAAGTTTCACATGGAGAAAAAGATACCTAGGGAGAAAGCAGGATAATACTTCACGTCCTGTATCCATGGAACAGAGTTTGCTACAGCTAAATGATGTATAAGTAAGCTGGGAAACTTTTAGAACCTACCAGTTCTTTCAAATGTATAGTGAATGTTAACAAGTTAGTGGTATTTCCTTGGACTTGTTTTTTTATCATGTAGGACAGCTAAAAAGAAACCATTTCAAAGCTAATTGAAACAAACAACTTATTCAGCTGATTTAACTTCTTTACCTGATGATAAAAGTATGCCAGATTGCCTTTTCTCAGAAACTACTAAAGACTGATGTGTTAGAAGTAAAGCTGTTAGAAGATCTGAATTTCTGTCTCATGATAAAATTTGGGGTTAATAGGAAAAAAAATCCTAGGAAAAAAATAGGAAAATACGTTTCAAGATTCATATTTTCACAGGAAATAAATTTTTTAAAAAGAAGAACAGATGTAAATTTTGCCTTTCCAGCTACCAGCATAGCAGGATCTTATCCAACTCGTTTGCTTTAGTGCAGGTTGCTAGAAGAGGATGGAAAATATGAGAAAAATGAAATTTTTGTAAGTCAGAATTTCTCCCAGAAAGTCTCTCTGACAGAAAATTCTACTTTGAAATCTATATTTTTTGCCTTATCAAGACTCAATCTATGTTATATCCTGATGTGTGGATGTTGTCTGTGGATGTTGTCTATCTAGACTTCAGTAAAGCCTTTGACGCCATTTCCCACAGCATTCTCCTGGAGAAACTGGTTGCTCATGGCTTGGATGGGTGTACTCTTTGCTGGGTAAAGAACTGGCTGGATGGCTGGGCCCAAAGAGTGGTGGTGAATGGAGTTTACTCCAGTTGGTGGCCGGTCACAAGCGGTGTTCCCCAGGGCTCGGTGTTGGGGCCAGTTCTGTTTAACATCTTTATCAATGATCTGGATGAAGAGATCAAGTGCACCCTCAGTAAGTTTGCAAACGACACCAGGTTGGGCGGGATTGTTGATCTGCTTGAGGGGAAGAAGGCTCTACAGAGGGATCTGGACAGGCTGGATCAATGGGCTGAGGCCAATTGTATGAGGTTCAACAAGGCCAAGTGCAAGGTCCTGCACTTGGGCCACAGCAACCCCATGCAGGGTTGGGGAAGAGTGGCTGGAAAGCTGCCAGGCAGAGAAGGACCTGGGAGTGTTGGTTGACAGCTGGCTGAATATGAGCCAGCAGTGTGCCCAGGTGGCCGAGAAAGCCAATGGCATCCTGGCCTGTATCAAAAATAGTGTGGCCAGCAGGAGTAAGGAAGTGATCGTCCCCCTGTACTCGGCACTGGTGAGGCCGCACCTCGAATCCTGTGTTCAGTTTTGGGCCCCTCACTACAAGAGAGACATTGAGGTGCTGGAGCGTGTCCAGAGAAGGGCAACGAAGCTGGTGAAGGGTCTGGAGCACAAGTCTGATGAGGAGCGGCTGAGGGAGCTGGGGTTGTTTAGCCTGGAGAAAAGGAGGCTGAGGGGAGACCTTATTGCTCTCTACAACTACCTGAAAGGAGGGTGTAGAGAGGTGGGGGTTGGTCTCTTCTCCCAAGTAACAAGTGATAGGATGACAGGAAATGGCCTCAAGTTGTTCCAGGGGAGCTTTAGATTGCATATTAGGAAAAATTTCCTCACCGAAAGAGTTGTCAAACATTAGAAGGGGCTGCCCAGGGAAGTGGTTGAGTCATCATCCCTGGAGGTATTTAAAAGACATGGTGATGTGGTGCTTAGGGACATGGTTTAGTGGTGGACTTGGCAGTGTTGAGTTAACAGACTTGATGATCTTAAAGGTCTTTTCCAACCTAAATGATTCTATGATTCTGTGATAGATAAGAGAGTGTTTTGAGTTACAGAGTTTATAAGCTTCCTACAGAGAAAAGAAAATTTAAATCAGAGGAAGAAATACCTGCTCTTTTTTAAACTATTTAAAAATTAAATGGTTGTTTAGCTGTCAGTGTATGAAATGTCACAAATGAAATCAGGTGACTTCTTGTTTCATCCAAAGAGTCTATAACACAGGTATAAAAGTAATTGAGATCTGTTGAGCTCTCCCCAGTGTTTGACTTCAGTCACTATACAAATCTTCCTACACAAATCTTGGTAGATATGATCCAAACAATATCATTTGATTCTTTACCTTCAGAATTAAGTGAATGAACTTGGAAGAGGTTTAAAATCAGAGTAAGCAAAATGAATGGGTTCCATTTTAAGGAAGAAAATGATGATATCTTGATGACACAAAATATCATCTTGTGTCATCAAGATGACACAAGACATGATTGACATCATTGACAACACATCTTGTTGTCAATGATGACAACACTGAAAGGGTTGTCCAGCATTGGAACAGGCTGCCCAGGGAAGTGGTTGAGTCGCCATCCCTGGAGGTATTTAAAGGACGTTTGGATGAGGTGCTTAGGGACATGGTGTAGTGGTGGTCTTGGCAGTGTTAGGTTTATGGTTGGACTCGATGATCTTAAAGGTCTTTTCCAACCTATACGATTCTGTGATTCTGTGATATTAATGTCAGCTTATATCATAGATTATGTCAACAATTCACCTTGGCAGCCATAGGGAGAAGATCATAGTTTTGGGATGACCATGGAGGCTATTTCTAACTGGAAGCATTTCCCAGCTCTTTGCCAGCACGTATAGAAGGGGAAAAATGCTCCATACTCCTGTCCTATAGATGCAGTACCAGCCTGCATTCAAAATCCTAAATGTGGGGGAAGGAAGAAATATGAGGCTGTCCAGAAAAAGGTGGTAGGTGGTCCTCACATTAAGATGTTGCCTCATCTTGCAACATTGTTGCAGATGCATATCTTGCAACATGGCATAACCTTGTTAATGCCATCTTCTTGTTTTTTTGATGTTGACATGGCTATTCATAGGCTTATTTACACTCCTCCAGTTAGGTTTTGCTAATTCCTTTAGGTTCTGGACTTTTGAAAATCTCTTGAGCCCTTTTAGATGTCGTCCAGCCTATCCCATGTACAATTGCTCTCTTCAGCAAATTTTATCCCGTTATAAGGGCTTATATTTCCAGTCAATCCCAGGACCATCTGTATCTCCTTCTGACCATTGCCATCTGTTTCAGTTTCTGACCAATTACCTTCATCACTCTAAGGAGTCTATAAATCACACAGAAACTAAGTAATGTGGCCTTATTTTTGTTTACTGATAGGAAAGCACCCAAGTCTCTTCCACCAAAGAAGACCTCAAAATTGCTTGTATGGCAAATACTTCTGTAAAATTTCCTTGCATGGAGCTTTAAAACTCTAAATTTCTCAATAAACTGTGTTTGAAAAAAATATTGGAATATAAAAAGAAAATAAATAAAGTAAGAAAGAAGCATATGCAAAATTCTTCAAGCTTTTCTGTGATAATCTTTTAATATATATCTGAGAATGCATTTTGAGAGCAGTCAAGAGGTTTAGTTAGTTTCATAAAGGTTTATCATTTGGAAAATTTACTATGACTCCTAATAGAGTGAAACTGTATTTAGTTCTGGTTTTTTATGAATTACAGGCTTGGTAGAAATCCACCTTAAATTCTGAACTCTAAATAACCTTCTTGTCTCTTTGAAAAATGGCTATCTTGCTGTAGAGAATATTAAGTTTTTAATACTCTGTGCTGGTCATCGTAAATCATAAATCATAAAGATCATCATAAAGAATCATAAAGAATGATCAATCATAAGGAATTTATAGAAATTCGTTTTTGAAATATTTTTGTATATATGTGGTCAGCTCAAGTCAGTTTGTGGGATCATATCACTCTTTCCTTAAATGTGTTTTGACATCTGTCAGTTCATGCAACTTGTCACAAATCCTGACAAGTTGGACCAATTATATCCCAAATTATATTTATCCCCCATAAAAAATGTGCCAGAACAGTATTTTTGTACTATTTTACTTGTGTGATTCAGTGAAGACACAAGCCGACATGATTTGTGTTGATCTCATAAGCAGCAATTGGTTAAGCATCTTGAAAGATATCACTTTGCATTAATTGTTTAGCAAACAGTTTCAAACCCTTGTTTTCTTAACTTAGTTTGTGTTCACAAGTAGCCCAAGAGTAGAAAGTGAGCTACTTTTTCAACTAAAAGTTGATGGGTTCCCATAAATGATCATCCAGTTTATATTTAAATGGCCTGGTCCTTCTTCCAGTAAAGTAGTAAAAGTTTAATTGAATTATTCATGATCAGACTCACGCTCTGGCTAAAGAATATATTTGCTGGTTGTATAGCCAAAGCTAAAATGGTGTTTTGTTTGCTTACACTATGAATGTCTCATTTAGATGGCACCCTTTTGCACACCAGGTTTACATGCTGCTAGGAGCTGTGCAAGCACAGAGCTAAAAGATGGTTTTGCTCTAAAGACTGTAAAATATGACTGTAGAGTCCAGCCTGCATGATTTAAATGTCCAAAATGGGCACAACTGCCCTGAAATTTTGAGCAGCTGGCCTAATATGCTCCTAATTGAAAGACAGGACAACACACTATGCTCCTATACACTCAAACAAAGAGGCAAGTTCCTCTGAAATACTGAAGCAAGCTATCCAGTCCATATGTTTCACTGATCCTCTTTCTTTGCTATGGATTTAATACAGAAGGTGGATGTCTCGAGGCAATTCAGGAGCTCCCTGTTCCACCAAAAGTATAAGTCAACGTAGCACGTTTTAGGTATCTTCATCGATTATTTTTTTTTTTGTTTGCTTAGCATCCTAGCTGCAGTTCTAGGATCTATTCCAATCTCACCAAACATGTCCTTGTCACCTAGCCAGGCAACAGCTGGACAGCACTTTTCCCCTTTCTTTTGGGCCAAGTAGGCAAGAGTCAAAAGGCACCATGAAGAGCAGGGGGGACTTCTTTCAGTGGCAGTGAAGTTTCCAGGTGAGGGGAGAGGAAGTTTTCTTCCCTGAATAACTGATTTTATGTTACAATCGAATTATAAAATGCGCACATACAAGGAAAATGGGACTTGACAACATGACAGGCAATACTGTATTCTCAGTGATCCAGCAATCAAATCGTTATTGAGCTTTGGGTGCGTCATGGTATTGAAGAGGTTTAAAGAGAACAATGGAGTGAGCTTGAAGATATCTATGAAGCACTTCTCCCAGGTGTGACAGAGCATACAAAAGTGCCTATTTAAAAATGTAACAGGCAGGTGAAGGAGGTTGACATCACAGGCTGATCAGAAGTGAATTGATGTTTCAGGATGCAGTGAGGGATGATAGAGTAGGTGAGGAGAAGCTGCTAACAGCCTTGGAAGGGAAAACAACTGGAAGTGAAAATAAGTACTTTGGCAGGGAGTCAATGGAAAGATGTACTTAAGTACATCTTTAACTGTAAAAACAAATAATCCAGCTGACTTTACTGGAATTACCTTAATTAAGCATATCCATAAACACTTTGTTAATTTGGAGCTACAAGGAGTAGGTACCTGGAATACTCTGGGTTGCTAGGGGGATGAAATCATAAAAAAATAAGAACATGATGGTTCCTTTTTAATTTGTTAGAATTAGCTACTGAACATCTATTAGTGTTTGGAACATATACTTCTAAATTCTGCTGCAGAATGTATTCTTTTGCATTTCTAAAAGGCCAGCTGTCCTTCCAGAATCTCTGCATGTGATAAGCAGGAAAGGACTCTTACTGGAAAATGTCAGCCTTTCTAAATCTCTGCGATGCCAGAGAGGAAGAGATACATTTAGCTACGATAGATACATGTCTGCATTAATAACCAGCATCTTTGCTGAGGAAACTCCCTTGAGGATGCTATGTCCACATCAATGAAATGCCCTCAGACTAAGATGTATTATCTTGGCAGCTGTTCTGAAGTGAAATTCACAAAATCTGAGATGGTGATGTCTGCCAATACATATTAACAAATAACAGAATAAAAGGATGTGCAACCACAAAGGCTGAGCTGAAATAACAGAGAGATTTGACAGACCCAGTAATGCAAGACAGCTCATTCAGTGTGAAAGCTGAAAGTCTGTCCTGAATTTACTTTGTGGTCTATTATTCTAGAGCTTTTGTTGCTAAGGAGGCCAGAGATTAGTAAGGACTATAGGAACTAGGTAATCTAGACTTTTATATTCCAGCATTGATTGTCTCTTTCATTAAGTAGTTTTATATGACCTTGAATGAACTTATTTTTCTGGGTTTCTATAGGATGTGTGTGAAAGAGTTTTAAACCTTATCTACTTTATAGGGTTTTAAAGGCATTGTGCATGGTTAAAATGCTTTCATAGCTTTAAATGTAAGCATCATACCTGTTCTTACAGATACATACAAACACGTTGTCTGTAAGTAGTCACCCATTTTTAGACTGAATTTTGTAGCTATGACTGATGAAAACACATTTTATGATTCCTTAGCTATTTTTTTTTATTGTGGACAACCATGAAGCAATGGAGATCAATATGAGGTTGTCACAGCCTTGGAAAGGGAGGAGGCAGGACACATTCTGCCTGTCTCATGATACAGAAGAGGCCTCAGAGCATGATCAGTGAGCCAGTCAACATTAATGTACAGTGATCTCATAGATTGCCAGTAGTGCCCATACAGCAATGTAGCAAACACTGGTTTCAACAGATTTTCAAAATGAAATGGATGCAGAGAGCATGATAAATTCAGGTGTATCGTGAAGTTATCTGCTTTTCTATACATACTCATGTGTGTACTTATGCATTTATAATTCTAGAAGACTCTTTACCCAAAGCAGTGTTCAGACTTCCTAATTGAAATTTTACCTTGTATTTTCATATTAAACCCAATGATGATGTTTGAAGTGAAGCTTAATTTTGCCTAAGTTTGTTATACACAAAAGCTGGACTCGATATCCTGCTCTGCAGAGAAATGTGGTACAACTTGGGTCACATCATGCAAGACATAAGGCTTGGGAAAAAAAAAAAAGATAATTTGCGGGAAGAGCCTCACATGTTGAGTTTAGTCTGAAATACCTGATGGTGGATATCTGCAAGATGATGAAATCCTTTAGAGGATCCAAAAACCCTCTGGAGCACCATGAACTAAACCAGCAATTTTTGTCACATAAGAGCTCCTATAAAGGTTTTTCTGCCTCAGTTTACCTCTCAAAACCCAGGAAAATATTCCATAATCGTGTTTGTTTGGTTTATGGCTATTAGACACCTCTTGTACTTGTGGTTTTATTAATCATTTTAGAGTGCTCTGACATGTTCACATTAAACCACGGGATTACATTAAAAGTGTAATAAACTTGAATTTTACAAAATATAAGGGTATGTTGAAAGATATAAACGATTTTTAAAACTGCTTTGTATACTAGGTAAGTAGTTCAGACTGGATATACAGCATCTTCCCGGAAACTGGGTGTTTTTTTATAAGATCTTATAGTGAAAATAGTCAGGCATTTTGAGACATTTAGTGTGTTAAAGGAGTCTATCTATGACTTTTGACAGCTTCTCAGGTTGTTTTCTGTCACATCTGGCAAATTCTCATGTCGTGTCCAGCAGTTTCTCACCGTCTATTCAGTTAGATAAACCTCAGGCTAGCCATTGATCTTCACACTGCAAGAGAGTGAAAATGCAGAATTTAAAAGAAAGCAAATATTCTAGTTCCAATTTCTGTTCCACCTGTACTGAAACTCTGGTGAATTATGTGAAAAACAGAGAACCGAAGGTAGTGTATAAGGAAAAAGATTTAGCTAGCTAAAATTTTAAGACTATTACTTGAATTACTACAAATGAGTGAATTCCAGCTATGTGATGAACTGTTAGACTGTCATTCAAGTGGTATGTTACCTGATCATAGCTGACCATTTTTCAACATAATTCATGTTTTTGTAATGGAATAAGTAAACAAATTGGAGCATTAAGCAATACGAAATAGTGTCTGTATTTCTTTTTAAGTTTGATTAGTTCTGTTTCAGTTAGGTACCTAGGGGCTAATTAGTTAAATTGATAGAATCATAGAATCATAGAACCATGGAATGGTTTGGGTTGGAAGAGACCTTCAAAGATCATATAGTCCAATCCCCCTACCATGGGTAGGGACATCTTTCACTAGGTCAGGTTGCTCAAAGTCCTGTCCAACTTGACCCTGAACGCTTCCAGTGACGGGGCATCCACAACTTCTCTAGGAAACCTGTTCCAGTGTCTCACCACCCTCATCATAAAAAATGTCTTCCTTATGTCCAATCTAAACCTTCTCTCTTTCAGTTTAAAACCATTGCCCTTTGTCCTGTCACTACAGGCTCTGGTAAAAAGTTTCTCTCCATCTTTCTTATAAGCCCTCTTTATATATTGAAAGGCTGCAATAATGTCTGCCCAGAGCCTTCTCTTCTCCAGGCTGAACAATACCACTTTCTCAGCCTTTCTATGGTTATTGCCAAATACTACAAAATGTTTATTAGCCAGTTAATAAAAGCTTTCCCATTTGCATCAAATTAACTAGGTTTCCAGATATATTAACTTGTGCTTAAAGGTAGGAATTGCTCTGAGGGGATTTTGCTAAAGAGGCTAAGGATAGTCGTCCTGTTTCCACCTCACATCTATGACTCAGTCTCCCAAAAATTTTAAACAAGAGTTTTACCATTACCATGATACAACAGAGGCTCAGCTGTTCCAAAGCTACTTTTTGCTTTCATCAATAATTAAGGAAGGAAAGTATTTCACTAAGATTAGTTTTGTGTGTAAATGAAGCCAAAACTCAGGACAAAAAACTTCATGTCAAGTTCTGCCTACAAGGCTACTTTCAAATAGTTTCTCTGCTCAGGCAATGGTTTTCTCCTCCTAAAGCAAATACAGAGCTAGAGAGAGCATACTGAAGTGTGTGTTTTCAGCAGTTTCTGTTAGATTAGCCCTTAGGCTTTTCCTCAGGCATTTCTTTTTTCCTCTGTTGTACTGAAAACCAGCTTAATTTCATATGCATTATACAGCTGATTGATTGATTAATTATTTAAGGCTTATTGTAATTGATATTTTGGAACAGCCCTTGAGGGCCAGCTGTGCCTCACCTGAATAATGAGCAGAAATTAAGCAGTGATTATCTTCAGTTTTCTGAAACCCTAATTCTGCCCTTTGCTTTTCATGGTGTTATGTGACTAGCATATCCACACACCCCTTCATTTTTGCCTAACTCCAACTTCTCTGATGCATATTAATGACCTTTGCTCCATACAAAGCCATAGGGTAGCAGAGTTAGAGAGGAAAGGGTTTCCTGCTTAATCAGGACTACACACAACACTTCATACCTGCTAAAAATACAAAATACCATGCTGCATTGGCCTTGATGTTACATTTATGTAGCTTATGTGCATGATGATTCTCAAAGATTTCTCCGATTTTCAGTAAAGCACTGACAGACAACTGATCAGGGGAAAGATCTGGGAAGCAATGGACTGTGACAGTTCCTGTACTCTGTCAATAGCTTAGAGAAAGAGTTTGGAGCATTTACTTAACCGAATTGTGTCTCATGTTCCAAAGCAGTGAGCATGAGGAAAAATTAACATTCATTTTTAACTAGCACTTAGAGATCGTTGGGTGACTCATTCAATTTAAGTGAAAGTTATTATTACTAATTATTATCAATTTGGGGAAATAGATTTAGTATTGTTTTCTTCATGGTTTAATTAGTTCAGTTCCCCTGTTTCTGGGTGTTATTTTTTCCTCTATCAGTTTGAGCTATTGTTGTTTCTTTTCAAGAATATTCTAATTTTATTCTGATAAGTTTACTCAGCTTTATTGAGTTTCCTTTTAGAGTTCTGTCCTTGCGCATAGGAGCATCAGTAAGGACCAAAGGTTCTTGAGGAACATTAAATAAATGGAGTTCGACCAAAACCCCATTAGCTTTTCAACCTGAATAAAGATGCAAGTCCTCATGGGATTGGTTGTGTTTATAGTCTACTCAGAATTAAAATGAACTTTTTTTATGGCCCACAGAAGTGATAGTTTGGAGTGCCTTAACTCAGTTCCTCTGTGTGGACTAGACTCTGGAAGCTGCGTTATTTAGATGGATAATTGCTAAGCAATGCTAATGTTAATAAAAAAGTGAAGAGTAAAACTTGGACTTCAAATCAAGGACAGGAGGAGAGACAGGAAGAGCAAGACACTGTGTGATGTCTTCAGAGGTGGCATTCATCTAACCAGATGTCTACAATATAAATGTCTACATTCATAAGAGGTGGATCCTGGCTCAGCAGGTTACAAAGGTATCGTTATTTCTGGTGCTGCAGGAAGCCAGTGAGCCTGGGGGGCTGAAGGCAGTTCCTTCCCCCCCCCGGCACTACATGAAGTGCGCTATTTGCCTTAGGACAAATATTTTGGATGTGCTCTATTCCTTTCCTCCCAACACCACAGGTAGCAAGTAAAAGTTCCAGTAAATATGGTCAACTTCTTCCACTTTTTCATTACCTGGCTTCCATGTATTTAAACTCTTGACAGGCAATGTTCATGTAGAATACAGAAAGTTCAGTGATTTCCTTGAGTTCCTCAAGGTGTCCATAGCAGTACTGGGAACTAAGCAAAAATCAGACACAGTCCATAAACACAGTAAAATCACTTTCCCCTGGACTTCATAGAAGACGTAGTCAGAGGTACAGATTTATTTTGTATATGGGCAGCAGAAGGGCCACTGGGAGAGAGGATTTTTTTACATTTAAGAAGTTTCAGGGATAAGTAGAGATGGCTGAGGAATAAAAATTTATGGAAGGCAGGTTTCTGAAGACAGGATTGGGTGAAGAATCAGATGAAGACACAAGAATGCTCATCTTTGATAGTAATGCTGCTGGATGTCCTTCATGACTCTACCTTCTATCTGGCTATAGGAAATACATTTTAAACTGAGCAGTGAAAGTAAGCAGAACAGTTATTAAGCAGTAGTACAACCCACTGTTTGTACAGACTGGCAGCACATCTTACTTTGCTTTTCAGTCCATCCACTGGCACACTGTGGCTTTATTCTTTTATATTTTCAGGGGGGAAA
The DNA here is from genome assembly GCF_035582795.1 of Mycteria americana. Lineage (NCBI taxonomy): Eukaryota > Metazoa > Chordata > Aves > Ciconiiformes > Ciconiidae > Mycteria > Mycteria americana. The sequence goes on from NC_134365.1 coordinate 213,334,344, forward strand.
TCTGTAGTAGAAATTCTGACTTCTGTGCAAAACATAGTAATTTTTTCTTTTATTATTTTCCTTCTCCCATCTCCCACCATTTTTCTTTTCCAACTATTGCATCTTCCTGTTGTATCATATTTTGAACACTCTGAGACTGAAAATGTCTTTCATTTGTATTCACAGTGATTAATACAATGGATCATGATCCTTTGATCCTGGCTTCTGTGCATTATGGTGAAGCAGATAATAGCAAAGCAGCTGTGGATGACAACAAAGAGTGAATAGTGTCACTTTGGATTCTCTGAACAGTAATCAAGTTCTAGTTGCAACAGATGATACTGACCACACTTTCCACAGACACAAACAAAAATCTTCCTCAAGGCTCTAAAATCCTAGTTTGTCCCCTTGTTATGCCCCTGCTACTTAGTTGCTGAGAATTGCATGGTTATTTTTTGTAGTAGCTCAGAATGCTGGAGGCACCTTGCTATCTCCCCACTGTCATTAGTCCAGGTTCTGTGCCTTACAGAAAGGTGAGGACTCATCATGCCATGTTCAAGTGACGGTGTATTACACAGCTCTGCAGGGACATTGCCAGCAAGATACTCTAGCAGACACCCTCCTGGTTATTACCTGAATATCACGTTAGAGGCATGATTTTGAGTTGTAGACCTTACTAGTAAGTTGATTGCATTAGACCTTAGAGAAAACAATAAGTCCCTGTATTTTTGCTGTTCTCAAAAAGAATTCTGAAGAATTCTTTTAAACCAAATGCAAGTAACTAATTTTATAGAAAAAAAATATCCATTGCTATTATTATGAAAGACAACAACAAGATCATCACAGCAGGTCTTTTTCTCTTTGAAACCTTCAGATGCTGGAAATCAGCTTGGAAATTTCATGGGAAAGTTGAAACAGATAAACTTTCCAAAAGGAGAGAGGAGGTTGAAAGAAATCAGACTTTGGTTTCAGAACAGAGTGCTGTTACATAATAATTGAAAAGGCAAAAGAGGGATAGCAAAAATATTACTGGATGCCCAAATAAATCCTATAAAGCATGTAGTTCACTGGTGAAAAAGAAAACAAAAATGTGAAATTTAATTTTTTTCTTTTGTATCTCACAAACAGAAACAGTAGACAGATATATTTTATTTGCAGAATTTAAATCAGGATTTGTTGCCTTAAACTGCTTATACTGAGAGGAAGTCAACATAACATCATTAAGCTTTATGCAGGAACCATACCCAAAATCAAAAAAAGTGTCATTCATACTGCAATATACAGCAATGGTGAGCTGACAAACATGCATGAGTTCACTCACACACAAACACACATAGGGACGCACCGGATCATGTGGAGGCCAGCAGGCATCATTGCAGAAGTTTTCCACCTGCCAGCCTTGTTAATGTTATTTTTACTTATGAACCTAATTTATACAGCTTACTGCAGCCTTTGGTTAAAATTACCCACATTATTCATGTACTTTTCAGAATTACAAATCACTTCACATGCCATAGGGATAGGGAGCTATGCAAAGCACTCTTCCTATACATACCAACAAAGCCCAGTGCAAATCTTCTCAAATGTATTTATTGGAGAATTAAAGCTGTTTGCTTATAACAAATTGGAAGTCTGTGGTGCAGAAATATTATGCATAACCTTGTAAATCAGATTAACTGGTCTTCCTTCTTTCATACAATAAATTCCATAGGGAGCATCTGTTCAAGGCAGTGCCTGACGACCTGGCACCAGATCAGAAAGCTTACTGCTTTCTGCACTAATTTTGGAATCTGGTCCAAGTGGGAGCATCATTACTTAAACTCAAATCTATTTTACACTGAGATTAACATGCTGTGATACCTGCTCATTGTGGTCCATTAGTCCTCATACCATTTGGGCAGTCAGCTGTGGTGTGTTCAGCGGCTCAGACTGCTCAGTTTGAAATGCTAATACATTTCATAACATCAACATTCAACACTGTTGTGGCCTTTTTAAAGCAAACACACCATTACAGTTGATGAGGCAATTAGAAAAGCAAAGAGGTCTGAAAAATCAGAGAAGTTTGTTACAAGAACAGACCTGTTTTTTAACTAGTATTTCTTTAAATTTGACAAGAGAAATACTCAGTTATTATGAAGACAAGGTAAAGGGTATTGAAGAAATATCTGTTTAAGACTGAGGATTAATAACTGGGGGGCGCAAACTGCAAAGGAAGGCAATGGGGTCTTCAAGTCCTCAAACAAGAATGGAAAATGAGCTTTAGATGTAACTGACTCAAGGGAAGGATACAGGGTGAAATTCTGTTATGTGCCTCAAATATGGAAATGCTGTCATTCTTTGCCTTTATGGTGAAGGCTTATTTAAGCTGCATAACATAATCTAGAATCGGTTTTGTAATGATGGAGTCACTTGAAAGGATAAATGTTTAACTGAGGCCTAGGATCCGGGCTCATGGATGTAAAGGACTATGAAGGCAACAGGCACCTAAATCATACTGAAATAAGAGGATCATTTTTGACCTAGCTACTTAAAATGAAAATAACTGGTCTGGAAGAGTCATCAGTTTACAATAATGAAGGATTAGATAATATCTACCAGTGGTCCAACTAGTCAATAGTGGTTGTTCAATTACTTAATAGCGGTTGAAGAGTAAAAAATGTATTTCCTTACTGTTGGGAGGGTTCCTCGAAGAAATTGCATAACCAAAAAGAATCAATGTATTTGTTCTAATTTTTGTCAATTACAGGTTGAGTGGTCTCTTTATTTCAGCAATGCTTCAAATCAAACATTTGTATTTCCTGCATCAATGATGAAAAATTCATCTTTGCACTAAATGCTTGCACAAGGTTTACATAGCATTGAAATCCTAGTAGATGAGAATAGCTTCAGCTGAAAGGTTTATCTGTTGACATGAACTTGTCAGGAAAATCTGATCTGATATACTCCCTGTGAAACTCAATCACAAATAATCAATACACTTATCAAATGAGGACTTCTCATATGATATCCTGTCTTCACACTTCAAGACAGATGTGAAGATTGACCTAATATTCTTTTTATTTTTATATCTAAATAACTTTTCATTGTGTACTCAACGAACAGTGCACTGGTTAAAAAATAACACTGCCGTTCATTGGAGTTGGGCAGAGACAATAAAATCTATTTATGTTTTCAATTTTTCTAGCAATTGGGATTACATTTGGCTAAAAGAGAAAAAAAGTCCTTAGAAAACCCAGTATACTTCGAACAAATACTTCACAAAGGATTCCAATTCACTTAAAATTATTCAAAGTCTACTTGCCACTGATAATTCTTAAATTACTTCTAGTTTGAATATTTGTTTTTTCTTCAGCTTAAAAAAGTGATCAAATAAACAAGTGATTAATAACAGTTTTGGCTGTAACTTCAGTAGTGAAAGGGATACCAGACACTCCATAATAAACCCACTAAATCTTCAGAGCTGGTACTGGGCCATCTAAAAGAAGATGAAGTAGTTTATCACTTATTGTTTACGAAAGGACCTTAGTGATCCTTAGGAAGTTGTGGGGTTTTTTTTTTTGCCCTAACGCACAATCAGCCAGTGGAACCAAGCAAACTCACAGAACCATGGGAGGAGAGGTTTCCCAAAATAAGGAAAGATTTTCTAAATAACCCAGTTCTTTCACTGGAAACAGTCTAAAACCTAAAACCTAAACCTAGTATTGGATCTGTTCTCTGGCTGTTTCCTACTCTTAACTGGGAGACTAAATAATTTCCTTGATGAAGCTCTCAATAGAGCTGGAAATTTATTTTTAAGGGTGAGACACAATCTTTTTCTGGTCCAAAAATACATTGCAAATCAAGAAGTTTTCCCCTGTGAGGAGAGGGAAGGAGGATTTTCTTGGAATTAGATTAACAAATGAGAAAGGCAGAGGTATTCCCATTTCAATTAGTGGTTCAGTGGTCAAGGTACTCAACTGGTGAGCAGCAGATCTGGGCTTCAGTCCTCTCTTCTCTTCTCAAGGAGACATAAATCCAAAATCACTTATCATTTAGGAGAATGCCCTGACTACAGGGTGAGAAGCTCTGGGCTGTGGTATACCTAAACTCATTTGCTGATGGTCTTCCATTTTGTTAGGAGCACGGCCCTGTCTGATTCTGGAGGAATAACCACAAGCTAAAGACTTATTTCCCTGTGTGTTGAAAAACAGTTTTTTAGAAGCACTTGGGGATACTGGCAGATGAAAAGCTGGACATGAATCAACATTGTGCACTTACAGCCCAGAAAGCCAACCGTACCCTGGGCTGCATAAAAAGAAGCATGGCCAGCAGGTCGAGGGAGGTGATTGTCCCTCTCTACTCCACTCTCATGAGACCCCACCTGGAGTACTGCGTCCAGCTCTGGAGTCCTCAGCACAGGAGAGACATGGAGCTGCTGGAGAGGGTCCAGAGGAGGCCACAAAAATGATCAGAGGGCTGGAGCACCTCTCCTATGAGGAAAGGCTGAGAGAGTTGGGGTTGTTCAGCCTGGAGAAGAGAAGGCTCTGGGGAAACCTTATTGCGGCCTTTCAATATATAAAGAGGACTTATAAGAAAGATGGAGAGAGACTTTTACCAAGGCCTCTAGTGACTGGACAAGAGGCAATGGTTTTAAACTAAAAGAGGATAGATTCAGACTAAATATAAGGAAGAAAATTTTTATGATGAGGGTGGTAAGACACTGGCACAGGTTGCTTGGAGAAGTTGTGGATGCCCCATCACTGGAAGTGTTCAAGGTCAGGTTGGAAAGGGCTTTGAGCAACCTGATCTAGTGCAGGATGTCCCTGCCCATGTCAGGGGCATTGGACTGGATGATCTTTGAATGTCCCTTCCAACAAAAGCCATTCTATGATTCTATGATTTAGCATGTTTGGGTGGGATCCTTTGTCTATCTGAAAATAAGGCAACTAACCAAACCAAGTTATATGCTGTAGTCACCTCATCTAGAAAAAAAGATGTGTAAGATAGGTAGATGTATCATCTCCTGCAGCTGCTTGTTCCACTCCATTTGCTATAGATGGAACACAAACAGTGTCCAGCAGGATGACTAAGTTCCCAACTAACAGGGTTAAGATCCCAAATAGAATGTGCTATAGGGGACAATCCATCTATCCTTCCTTTATAAGTAATCTGTTGCCTGATATTTTGCAAGTCCTTTTATTTCATGTGACTTTATTTCCATTCTCATTCTTTGCTTTTCATGTCTAATTAGAATTACCTATTTTAGAAAAGGACTCTCTTACCCTTTCTTTGTGTCATGCTTAACATGGTGAGGGCAAGATCTTAGCTGGGGTCTCCAAGCAACATTCAGTACTAGTTGTATTCATAATAATAGTAATTAATGATAGACAGTTGAAGGATATCTATACTTAACACAACATTGCTTTATCAACAAAGTAATTAGTAAAAAATGTCCCCCCCGTCCTCTTTCCATCTCCCTCTTTCTTTCTTTCTTCTCTGTTAAATATCTGTGCCACCTTTGTACTTTTGAGACGTTTCCTTAGGTTATCGCCTCATATGAACACTGCCTGTTACAGTCCACCACGGTCAGACTATTCTGAAAATTGATTGCTGCTGTGAAATGGCTTGATTTTTATGATGTTCATTAATATCTGAAATCAATACAATGTGCTGAGTGTATACATGATGAAAAGGACTTTGACTTCCCCAGCCAGCCCTGAGCCTTGCGCCTGACAGGGAGCGTAGATGAAATCTAACCTGGGGCTGAAATCCTGAAGAATGCTGTCATTTCTTTCTATGCAGTACTTAAAAAAAATTCCAGACACTAAGGCTGGTTTTGTTTTGTTTTGTTCTTTTATTATTTTTTATTTTATTTCTTTTCTCCCTCCTCCTGGGATTTACCCTGGGGATTTTTATAAAAGGCATTTTATAATGAAGCTCTTCATTGTTGATGAACACTGACACCAAATTCAGTATCAGGTGTTTAAACAGGTCTATGAGGTTTGCAAGAGCCTTTTGAGTTTGTGGTTTTGAAAAGGCAAAAATGAAAATGAAGCTCTCGGGAAGCTTTAAATATGAACAAAGAAAAAAAAGCCTTTGATATCTCAGTCTATTCCCTGCCTCTTCTTTCTGTGTGCTCCTTAGTTATAGTTCAAATTAAACTAAGTCCAGGCAGGTTTAGATTTCAGATTCACTCGTAAAAACACACAGGGAAAGTCTCCTGCCACAGTCTTTTAGACCTAATTATGACCTTTGGGTATACCTCTAAAAGGGTAGTAACATTAGGGAACTTTCTAGCCTTTTTAAAAATATATGTTTGTTCTGGAATTAAGATAAAAATTAGCATCAGAGATTGATGGGAGTAAGTTTCTAATATTCTGATTTTTTAAAATTCCACGTCTGAAAGAAAAGTAAAATTTTTGAATTCCTTAACAAATGGTAATTCTCTAAAGAAAAAGACTACAGCCATTAAAATATTTTTCTTCAGCTTTACATGAATGTTTTGTTTTATGGGATCATTTTGAATGTTTTGATTAATTTGGTTAATTTGTACTTTATTATAACTTATCTGATTTGAGCTATATAAAAATGTAACACATACTTTACAACACAAAAGAAATTTACCTGCAATATGCTTCATATATTCTAGTGCACAATAAAATCTATATTCTATTATTTTAGTCTAAAGGAAATGAACCAAAATAAGACAGGCTGACATTTCTGATGCAATAAGATAAACTTTTCCCATTTAAAATCACATCAAAATTAATATAAGGTAAAAAGTATAGTCATTGTTTTTTAAAAAACTGATTAATTTAGGCATTTTAGAGGCAGTTTACAAAAGATTTAAGTAGTGTTCTTTATTTTTCCTATTTTCTTGCTTCAAGTACTATTACCAGTGATGACATTATTATTATTATTATTCCAGATCTAGGAGTACTTATAACTACTCCTGCAGTGACCTTATCAAGCTAGACACCACACAAATGTTAAATGAAAACTTAGTCCTTAATTCACATCTTTTAAGATCCTTGCCATGTACTTTATGATTTATATCATGTAGGGAATATTACTTTTAAGCCTGCAAATTATCTTTTTATTTTTCTTACTAGTAGTTACCGCAATTGCTTTCCGAATGATTTGTATATTTAAAATATTTGCATTTGTACCTTATTGTTCTAGGAAACAGGTAGTATTTCACAACCTGAATTTTCATTCATATACCTCAACTCCCATGACAACTTCTGTCGTGCTATGAGTGAACATCCTGCTTTCTCATATTCTGTAGTTTACAAGAGACTACATGCATAAAGTTGAAAGTTTTGTTAATACAATTGGTCCAGAAAAAGTTCTGGGGAGATTTCTGGATCACAAAATTCAGCATTGCTGATCAACTATAGGGAGAAGCAAAACAAAAATATAATTTTAATAAAAAATGGGCAAGTACCACAAGGACAGATTAAGAGAACCCATCCCAGATTACATTTTGACATGGTACGTAGGCTACTGACAGTCGAAGGTACAGTTCAGATACTCCTCAGTCAGAGGGAACTGCGATTGCATTTCCAACATCCTTTCTAAGGGTCCTAAGGAGAGAACGTTACCAGCAGTCTGGGGAATAAAGGTCCAATAATTAGCTTCTTTTCCCAGAAGAAAGACATTCAGAAAAATGAACTTTCTTGCAAACAGTTTAGGGTGACAGAAATCACATTTTTTTCCTGAAGTCTAACCTAACAATTAAAAAACAATAAAACAAAATACAGAGAGACATGTTGCTTGCATGTTTACTTAATCATATCTCATTGCAGAATTATGCCTTATTTTCTTTCTCTTTTCTCTGTTGTCTTTGTTATTATCCTTCTACCCAGTCCAGAATTTTTAGTTTAAGTACAACAAGGTGAGTCGGTTTATTTTCCCAAATTTCTAGGCAAGTCAACAATATATTTAGAAACCTTTTCAATGTTTCTGTATCCTGGCTGGCATCCTCAACATCGTCCAGTTCAAAGTAATTTGCAAGTTTCATTAAGATTGTTTACTCCCTCTTCAGACCATTAAGGAAGAAGCTAAATATGATAGATGACAGTGTTTAGCACATCACGTGAGGCCATCATCTTTGCACTTGAACATCTCACAGTCAAAAAGAGTTTCAGGTCCTCGGATCATTTTGCCATCTGCTCTATGGCCAAAAGGCCTCTTCTCCATGTCCTTCCAGGAGAGCCCAGCGCTCTAGAATAACTGCATATATTTTTAAATGCCCCTCTAGGCAAAACCTATCTGCAGTGTTGCTGTCTGTAAGCATTTTGCTGATGGTTTTCCTTCCAACACCTAAGCAAACAATGGCACTATGTAAAGCAACAGCAGTGCCCAAAGCACATTTCCTTTACTGTCAATGGCATCCTTGAAATCATGCCGATTAAAGGGCACTTGACAGGGAGATCCAGCTAAATGAGCACAGACTGATCTTCCTGAATGCTCTGAACACTCATTAATCTGCCATGCCAAGTGCCAATGCTGATCCTGCAAATGGTGAAACTTGCAATGTAATGTCAACTACACTGTAGGATCAGTTCCCCTTTGCTCCATCCCTGCCCGCAACATTGGCATTCAGGTTACGGCAAACCTTCTTGAAGAAAATATATTTGCTCGTTAAAAATATGGCATGGCTCCTAAACATGCTGAAAGTAAATATTATTCCAAAAGGGAATGAAGAGACATCAAGTCTAACACTCCTGTTCTCTTACTAATATAATGGCATAATACATAGTAATGGAGTGGAGGAGGAATGTCTTAATAGTCATTTCATGGCCCATGTGAGACAGCCTGGCAATTTCAGTCCATGCCCAGATAGATTAATTTGCCCACTTGTTTCATTGCCTGAAGGCAGTACAATTTGGGGGGCTTTCAGTACTGTTTTCTTTTCAGTAGATGTGTGATATAGAAATGTTTTGCTACTCTGATATTGGATCAGTCAATTAGATAATATACAGGGAAATATTTAATAAAACTATAAATAAGATGTCAAGAATTTGAGTTCAAAATTTCCCCCAAGTGACTATTTATTCTACAATTTCTATAATTTTTCTAGCTTATTTTCCAGGTTATTATGTCATGGATTACATAAACAACCCTCTCCCCCCCCCCAAAAAAAAAAAAAAAAGATGGAAAAAGATAAAAATGGAGGCTAGGGACTGATATTGTTATAGGCAGAGGACCAGAAACTTAAATAAAGTCCTAAATTGCTAAAATATCAAACTGTATTCAGCTGCAGCTGTTGTCTTCCAGAAAGATTTTGGGCTAGATGCAGTAAGGAATGTATCCATCTCAGAAGCGTATATTGCAAAGTCTGTAGTTTTAGGTTCCTGATCCTTGTCACGGGATTACCTAGCTCTGTGTTTGGTACCCAAGCTCTCTGTCTAATATCTGAATAGAGCAAGATGCTTCAGCATGTGGTTCAGAAAATCTTTGTGTTAAGGATGCACAAGAGAACAAGGCAGATACAGATCACAACATCTTTAAGTACTACTGTTCCTTGGGTTCCAGTCTGAACGTTATCTTGAAAATAGACTTTTGTTTTCTCTTAAGACATGGGTAGAGGAGGAGGCTAGCTTCTTTATATCATAGCCTAGTAACCACAATATGCTCCCAGGACATACTGAAAATTTCGGTCTCATTCCCTCCTTAGCTTGAGTGTGTTCAAACTCGTATTCTCCAGTTTCCAAAAAAGTGTCATACTCATCAGTGTATAACTTATTTTTCTTGGAAAGAGGGTGGAAAAGACATAATACAAAAGAGGTGAGACTACAATCTATCCATCCTGTTAAAATTATCTTTCTGGTCAAAAAATAATTCAGGATGTGTGACTCATTCGACGTAGAGACATCTTATACACACTTGGAGACTTGAATGTGAAGAAGACTTGACAAACAGTGACAATTTCAAATCTAGGCAGCAGTTGCTTAAGGATTTTAGGATTGCGTTTTGTTCAAGTACCTAAATTCTGCCTGTCATACTCTACCTCATGCTAGAAGCAGTAAAGAAGTATTCAGAAATTATAGACATTTCTAGAGATTAGATAATGATAAATTCACAAAATATCTGGTTCATCTACCTTGCTGAATTGTTTGAAACACTGTTGAAGACTTTAATGGTTCTCTTGGAGAAATTTGGTATATGTATAAGGTTCGAACAAACTGAAATGAAGTAACACTACCTGTCTTAAAAAAGAAAGTGAGGAAAGAGCTCAGCCAACCTAATTTCACTTCTGCAACAAATAAACAATTTTTCACAAGAAATGGGCAGTTTCCTTCTGGTGTCATAAAGAAAGGACTGTGTATTCTTCAAAAGTAGATCATATGAAGCCAACCTAGTATCCAGTTCAGAGCATTTGTGAAGAATGACTGACTGTATCTTAAAAACATTAAAATTTTTATTATCACACATAAACATTCTTATAAGAAGATATGAATCTAGACTTCCCTGTGTTAGGTGCACAACAGACTTTAAAACTTTATTCAAACTGTATTTCTCACTTGTTAGCTTTCCAACAGGAGACATAAGCTCAATGCCCTTCTTAGATATCTGCCTTGAATCAATTTTTAATTGATATTTCCAACACTGATACAAATTATGATAAATAGAATATGGTTATTAAATCTGTAAACAGTACCATGCTGGATGAAGCTGCTCCTAGAACAGAATAATCTGCCACTTAAATACTGGATGAGGAATTATCGACTGAGAAGCAGTTCTGTAGAAAACAAGACCTAGAAAATTAAAATGGATCACAAGCTAAACTTGAGTCAACAGTGTCATTCCATTGTTAAAAAAGGTAAATATACTGAAAGTATACAAAGAGGTAATACGTTTTAGAGACATGAAATAGTCTTTCAATTCTACCCTGCTCAGGCAAGGTACAAGATGGAAAAGTACCATATCTTCACAAAAACTGCACATCATCCTGGATGGACAACATGAACTAATTGGAGATCAACCACAAGAAAACCATAAATATGAAAAGAAGTGTAGAAAACAAGATCATGAGATTAAAACTGGACTTGTTTAGTCTTAAAAAAAAAAGAAAATTAAGTGGAGACAAGGTGGTTGTCTTCAAAGCTGTTAAGGACTCCTAAAAACATCAATTTGAGAAGCTATTCTCATATTTGATAGGACAAGACTTAATGGGCTTAAACTGAAAGAGAACATAGAAGAACAGGTTAAGAACTAGGGAAGTAAAACTTATGAAAAGACTAGTTTGGCTTGAGACAGATTGTCCAAGGTAGCCATGAAATCTCAACCATTGTAAAGAGCTTCTAAAACAAAAATTATTCTGTAATTATTTAATAACTAGCTGTTCTTTTGCCTGAGGGCAGCTTAGTCTGAAATTCAGGACAATATATTCTTGCCTTCAACCCTGGTCTATTATTATCTTTTCCTTATTTGGTTTCTGCATCCAAAAGCTGAGTATGGTAGGGTCCCACGTGGTAATACCCTCTGAAGTTACAGTTCAAAAACCACCTGTACTCCTAACATATTCAAATGCATTTTTCAAATATTCTTCTAAGAGGCAATCTTTGTTATCTGCCAAGTGGAAACAATTATCCAACCTGTTCTTAAAATGATACTATCTCCAAGAAAGTAGTTAGTCACACAGTATAGGCCTTCTCATCCCACATGGTATACTTTAAGAATGATTAATATGCCCCAAGAAACTTCATATTATCCCCTTCAAAATCTTTTGACAAGCACCCCTGGGAAATGCAGTCATAGATCTGCCTTCCTGTTACTACTGTAAATATTCATGGATCCCTAATAGACCTCACTGCTCTCAGAGTTCAGATCGGGAGAGTCACGAAACCCACTCTTGTCCCAAATGAAGATGCTGAATATGAACGTGCACAATCAGTTAAAGTGAATTTTAGGTGCTCTCTTTGGAGTAGCCTTGCCATCACCTACAATTACTGTGGGAAATATTAGGTATTATTACAACAGATGTTAGACATATAGAGTGATTACTGCTATAAATGTGAGTTTTTGTGAGTCAAAACTATCAGGTTTCATTCAGTCTGTTCAACATAAATGTGGCCCTCTTTACTGTAGTTATCTGAGTTTCAACGTATAATACATTTATTCTTGCAACACCACAGTCAGGAAAACGTTTTTAAGTCCATTTCACATATGAGGAGACAGGGCAGAGAGACACTTACCAGAAAACTCAAAAGATTAATTGAAGGCCTTCAGAGTCTACCTAATCCCTGAATTATGCTTCTTTTTGCTGGATGACTTCTGGTAGTGCTCATCTACTGCAGCAGCAGAATAGGACATCAGGTGTATTTCAGAAAAGACCAGTCGCAAACCTTAATAGATTTGAGAATTAATATTACATGAAGGTATGTTCCAGGTTGTGAATATACAGAAGTGTAATGTTGTTCACTTGTAGAAGGGACCAACTCTTTTGAGAAATATAATAATTAATAGCCTAAGCCAGAACTGGGACTGGGTCCAAATACCAGTGAAGAAACCCCAGGCAAGCTGCATTCCTTAGGAATTCACTACACCCACAATGAAGGATAGAGGATCATAGACTGAAGTGTTCCCACCGCAAAGCCCTCTCCTTTCTGACACAGCATTTGTCTCCTGAAAGGAACAGCCTCCAGCCCAATACTGTCAGTCTCATGTATCCTCATTTCTGTCTGAAAACCAACTAGAAAATGAAAAGTATAACCCCAAATGAAAGTGAAAGAAAAGTTAGAGTATCCCTGGAGTCCACTAGGAACTGAGCTTTCATTAATGATTTCATTTTGAAATGAAATGATGAAGTGATAAAGAACATATCTAAGGGAAATGTATTAGAGTTAGGTAGACAGAAAGAGCTATTTCACAAACAGAAAGCACAGAAAATTTTTAATCTCTCCAGTCTGAAAACAAGGAGAGCAGGCAGAGATGGCAGCATGTTTCTGCAAAAGCTGTGAAGCTTAAAATCCTTTAGCAGACATTAGCATCACAGAGGACTTCAAACATCGCTCAGTGGACAAGGCCACAGAGCTGCAGACATGCCAGTTAGCAGGATGGATCAAAGGAAATGTGCAGAAAAGTCTGTTTCCAGACTGCTCCCTGTTCTCACATAACAGCAATGTTTAAATGAGTCTTTCTTTTAAAGTTATGAAGTGATAATTTAAAAATAAACAGGATTGAGGTACATTAAACCATGAAACTAGGTCATCTTTTTCTTAAGAGGAATAAATTTATTATTTCAAAATAGCCAAGAGAAGATGAGAAAGAGAAGAGAAACTTTGTTATCAAAGTGATACTTCTGAGCTCTCTCAGATGAGAAGATAATGAACAGATATATTTAAACTAATTAAGTACAGTTATGTTTTGTATATATTGTATATTACCTCACTAAAACGATTTAAACATTTTTTATTTAAAAAAAGACCTAATGAATGGAGCCAGTCTAAAAACCTTTGAATGAAAACTTCTGGTCAGAAAATACCTAGTAGCTGAAACTTAAAAAACTCACAGAAGGAGCTTAATTAATTTCTTAATTAAACATGTTGAAATTATTTATAAATGTCAAAATATATCATTAATTATTTTTGAAATAATAATGAACTACTTTCCTGATTCAGAATACAGACTTTGGTTTTATTTTACATTGTAGAAGGTGATATGAGGCTTATATAAAATAAAACAGTCAGTATCTAAATTAAATATTATAAGATCATTTCAACAAATTATTTCAATCAGACTGAATTGAATTTTAAGAGGATTAAAGTGGGGTTTTTTGGTTGGCTAATATTTTTGAGATTATGAAAACCTTTCTTGTCCTCAAATGTACAAAACCAAAAATCTCAAAACTGTTCACAGAAAAGGAAATTAAAGTATGATGTCATAGTAACTAAAGCTTCTTTATATTGACACATCTTGTACTATCTTCATCTATCAAGCCACCAGTGACATAGGCAATCCTTTTGGGTCTGAATTTTATGAACACTTAGCAACTGATAAGTGCTGTTTGAAGAGCTTTCCGTTTGAATAGAAAAGATGAACATCCAAGGCAATAGGTATATGAGGTCTCCATGATGATATAGATAGCTAACGACAGAATCCTAACTGCAGTCATTGGTGTTTTATGTCCCTTATAAGGCCTTAGCTGTTAGATCATGCACTCTGAATCACTTTGAGTTTGTCTGTGTTTAAGGATGGAGTAGGTAGTTTCCTTAAATTAATCACTGTGGGAATGTTTGCCCCGTGCTGCTCCTTTGCTGTTTTCTAGTTCTCTGATACCTCTCCAAGCCCAGCCAACATTGCCTGGCTGCTTTGCTTGAGTAGCCGTTTCTTTGGAGAAAAATTCCCTCGACATGATCGCTTGGTTCTGCGTGAGGAGCAACAGATAAACCTTCTTGACAACTCCTGCCAAAGAGCATAACCTCCCAGGAAAACAACTCTTCTGTGAAAACTAATTGCATATAACAGGCCATATTTTCATCAAGAGGTCTTCCATCTTGGCTGCATACTGTGTTGTGCCACAGCTCTGCAGTGGCCTTGTGAAGAAGCTTCATAACAGCTGTTTCAATGTGAGGCTCCAAATGAGGCACGGCGCTGGAGATACAACACGGTGTCATGCTGAGGACAGCCTAGCGGGACTTATTCTGGGTTGGTGTCCTTTCATCAGAGCAGCATTTGGCTACTTGTATTCCGAATGTTAGACATTAGTTTATAAAAAAGAGTGGTATCCTTAGAAATATGTGTGTACATATATATTTATATATTTCCAGGAAATTTAGACTTTCAGATTGAATATCTTATGAGGAAAGAGCTCAAAGGCCTTGACGTTGCTATCTAGCACTCAAGATAATTGAACTGGAACAGCTCAGTCTCCGAGTGATTATTAAGGAAAAGATCTGTTTGGACATGTTTAAGTGGAATATATTTTGAGGAACTATTCTCATTTAAGGTGTTTTTTAAAGGCCTGCTTTCAAAATGCCCTTTTTATTTTATTCTTTGTTGGTTTATACATATATACTTAATATAAATACTGAAATCCCATTTAAAAATCATTTAAATAAAATATTTTGATGAAATGAAAACAGGTTATAATTTTTTTTCTTTTTTTTAGCACATACAGAGAACTCCAGAATTTCAGGCATGTGTGATTTGATTTAATCTGGTTTGTACTCTTTAGAATGAAATAACGCTCTATTATCTTGTTCTATTTGCAGACATAACTGTACCAGAAAGCTGTGATTTTCGTAACGTTATATCAGTGGCATGTGGTTGCTGTAGCTGCTCAAGAGATTTGGTATTATGTCCCTATTCTTAGTAGCAATGAAACTTTAAAAGGCTCACACAGTCACGACAGTTAAATGTGGACAGTATCTAGTAGGTATCAGTAGTAGTAGGTACTACTGGTGTTTTGCCATGATTAATTTGAATTGTAACATTCAAAGATACTTCTAACATTTCCATTCGGGAAACTATTCTACACCCCCATATCCTTGACTTTCAGGAAGATCATCCTGGTAATCAACCAACACATTGCCTTTCATAAATATCTTCCATTACTCCCACATGCATTTTCAAAATTATACCTACTTAGATTTTTTTAGGTACTTCTGGCAAAGTTCTTCCTATTGATGCCAATGAAAGATAGTAAAAAATGAAGCTCTGTATTCCCTGTATTGCTTGCAAAACATCTACTGACAATTTTAACCTGATATGGCTTCTTTTCTGTGGCTCAGATACAGCATAGAATATTATTCTGTGTTTTGCTCTTCCTTGTCTATAAAAATGATGGTAGCACTTCTGCTTAAATAAATATGCTTTGTGATAGGTAGGATTATTAGCAGCTAGATGAATGACATAATGCATTTCTTCAATGTCGCTTAACCCTTCTCTTCTTTGACTTTGTGAATTTTCACAGCATGCTGCCCAAAGCAATTTTACATCCTAAATCTCTCCTAAAGGTTGATTCTCATCTGTGTTCACTGAAACTCTCTTATAAACCAAACACTTATCTGATAACAATTTGCATGTGCAGCTAATGATAAAAAAGCTCATGTATTCAAAAAGAAATGTGTGACACCCCAAAAATCCCTGGGCAGAAGAAAATGTAGTTCATTATTCCGTTTGGCTGTAGGGACTTTTTATCTCATATTGATGACCTATAGTGTGATAGATCAGTTGTCAGTGTATTTCATTTATTATTTTAAGATTAAAAACCTTGTTGTTTTGCTGTGTAATGCAGATAAGAATTTAATGGTTTATGTTTAGATAGTTTAGTTGGCTGAATTGCTGAGCAGGAGGAGCAGCAAGAGCAGCTTGCAGTTTGCCTGACCCTTTTCTATCAGATTGAAGTATTATTATGTACTGTACTATATTAAGCTTCATCTGGAAAAAAGCACAATCTGTTCTTTTTAAGCTTCTTAATAGTTTCTAGTACTGATTCATTGGAAGTGGAACTAACAGATTGTTATAGTTAGACTGTAGGTGGGGATGCATATGCTTGAGTTTTGAACAAAATTCCAACTCTGAAGCAGGGATAAGTCTTTTGCATGATGATGTAATCGATTTTTTTTAAACATGCAGAGACATATGGGAGTAGCTTTTGAACTGGGCTTAGGGCCAGACGTTCAGGTAGGCCACGTGCAGGATTCAGGCTGGCATTTTAAAAGAACCCAGCTGCCAGTTGTTGTCATGAGTATAAGACATATTTACAAAAGCCATCAACAGCTAGCAGCTCTGATTACGCCACCGACAGACAAACTTTCAAGAGGAGATGAACATCCAGTAAAAAAATTGTGATACCTCCTCCAGCAGAACCAGTCACAATACAGAGGTGCTGGTTTCCAAACACTGAAATGGAGATGGAATTTGGTGGGGGAGGAGGAGCTGAACTGACCATACTTCCAGCTTGTGTTGTTTGCTGAGTCTTTTCTGCTGAACTGGAACTAGCCAAGCAGAAGTAAAACAATCCCTCCTTTCTGTTTAACTTTTCCTTAGGATCTTTCTTTAAATTCAAAAGTGGAAACAAAATACCTACATGGATAGATTGCGAGGATGTAAGCAGCTTCCATCACAGGGAACTCACAGAAGACGTTGCTTTGGTTCCAGCATAGGGCTTCTGAATTAATTTTCACTTGGAAGTGAAACTACAAACTCCTCAGAGTCAGGCTGCATAAGTCCTCAACTTGTCCATCCATGTGTGCAAGCCTGAAAGTCCCCGTATCCTTCTCCTTGTGTCATAGACCTGGCTGAAGAGTGGGAACTGCCCAGGCAGTGGACACTTGCTCTAGCTGTGGCAGTTTTAAGACTACTACTGTGGAAATGCCACAGTTCAAGAACCAAAAGTCCATGAGGAGCCCAGTTCCATACAGAAAGCATGGAGATGCTCTTCCACTGTGAACCTCACATCTCATCCTCAAGGAGACGATGTAATGTAACTTACCCAGTTTCCCACTCCCGTTCCCTCAGTGTTACATGTATACCTTCATGCATGTACAGGTTTTCCATAAAAAGAAAGATAGCTCAGAGGAAATTCATCCTAATATGTGGTGAAAAGGAGTTTAGCAGAAAAGAATTTATTTTTCCATCAAGGAGTGTTCATTATCCCCACAGTATAGCTCAAATTAAATATACATACCTCATCAAACCTCTTGCACAACAGGGGAATTCACTATGAATAATTAATTAAGTAGAGTTTAATCAGCAATGATCATGACGAGAGCTCCACTGGTGTATTTGTATGAGCGTATTGAAGCAAAGCTGCTTTCTGTTTTCATCAAATGTCCCTTGAGCTCATGCCATACAGCTACAGTTTTCCCAGTTGGAGAACTCAGTCACTCTCAGATTTGGACTGCCAGGATGTTTTTCTTCCAAATGTTAAGAACATAACACTTTGCTAAGCGGCCTTGGTAGTTTAACATGTTTCCTCTCATTTTGGATGGCGCATTGCGTTCTGTATAGTTTCAGAAAATCTCCCTGTCTTGATACATGATGAGACCATGGCATTTGTGCCAGAGCAACCTTTATTTGACTGGAAAAGAGTTAATGCACTTCGTGTTCATTGCAAGACCTACTGTTTTTCGGTACTATTATTAAACCTATTCTCAGCTTTATAGCAAGCCTCAGGGTAACAGTTTGTACGTTTATAACACTTTCAAACAAAGTGTGCAGCATCTGGAACATTGAAGAGATCCAGTTTTGTATGTCAATTAGACCTGGCTGTGAATTTTCCATTGACAGTTTTTTGACAGAAAACGAAGTCTTCAGAATTTCAGTCTCTTTGTTATACTACAGAACAGCTTTTCCTCAAACTTCCATCTTCTATCACAAAGTTTGATATGAATTATTTTCCTTTTTATTTTCTGTTAGGAAAAATGAAACAGAACATTTAACATTGATCCAGATTGACCTAAATGAGAATAATTTTAAACAAAGTAGTGTATTTCCTGTCAAACAATTTTATTTTAGATGGCCTCAGCGCCCGGTGGCAGTTATATGTGACTGACCCCCATTTTTTGTTCAGACTGACTTCTGAGGCTATAATACATCTTTCATGAGGCACTAGATTTTCAACCTCTAGCTGAACTGTTTCAGCATCTCACGGGAATCACTTGATGCTCATGTATCACAGGAAACATAGTTTGCCCTAAGAGCGTGACACATCGGGAAGCACTGGGCACCTGATTTATGACTCCCAGGAAGCATTGCAACAACTGACTTTAAAAATCCTATGACATTTTGTCCAGGCACAATTTGCATAGTAATGGCTTTTCCATCAGGCCTGATCACAGCAGGGAGGAAAATGAAAGTCGTATTAGCTAAGGAGATCTGCATTCAGGTTGCCGTTCTGGTTGGGTACCATTTTGAAATTTCAAGGTCTCAGTGATTCATTCCTGATGTGAAATGAAGACAATGGTATTTCCTCTCTTCTGCTCTTTGTCTCTTTTGGCTGTTCAGATGGTAAGATCTTCAAACTGGAGACAGTGTTTTTCACATTCCTGTACAGTGCTGAGCCTAATACAGCCTCTAAACTCTAACACCAGAATGACAGGGACGATTCCCTAGGTGGGCAAGCTGAATACTTGGTGGCCTCAATGTCCAAGGTCACAAAACCAAATGACAGCCCAACTCCACTTGTCTGATTCTCACTGCTTCACATGCATTTTCACTGTCAGTGCTCTTGTATACTCATAGCTATGCTGGTAAAAGAAAACATTTTCGTTACAGATTCTTCCATTTGCAAACTAACAGAAATAAGTGAAGGATCAGCAGTTCCTTGCAACAGCATTACTTTAACACTCTCAGTCTTATTAATTTACTGAGTGTGTTTTTGTGGAATATTACTGAGGGGTTAAGGCAATATTTTGGAGAAAGATTTCCTGCCTCAAAGGCCTTCTTATTTAAATGAGACATGAAACAGATTTAGACAACCAGATGGAGAAGCACAGGGAACCAGAGAGGCAATCCCGGTCAGGATGATTGTCAGTGGTATCAGTACACCCACTGTTTAAGCACTGTGACTTTCATGTAGGCCTGGCAATGAAGAATTTTCCATGGTGAGACAGAATAAATAACAGTAAATGCATCTATCTGTTAATATTGATTGTCAGTTTATCCCACAGGGGAAGAATAGATTGAAAGAAAATATGAAGTTTTTCTTGTTGGATTGGTAGACATTTAATTTTTAAAAAATAAACACAGAAGTACAATTAGTCCATCTGTGATCCTGTGATCTCTGTAATGCTAATCCTTAATTTTGCCGTCCATTCTCCCGAGTGACCGGAAGTTCTTTCTTCATAGGATAAGTTTTACCTTTCAGTGTAATTTTAAAAATTGTTGCTTTTCAGATTGCATTATGAAAAAAGTCATGTTGTTATGAGTCTTTGTTTTGTTTTGCTTATATTTACAATATTTATTCTGAACATACATTTTGAGATTTTCTGAAATAAATCCCAGAGCGCTTGACCACATTTAGTCGACTTAAGAGAATCCGAAGAGGCTGTGCAATTTATACATACATTATTTTAAACATTTGGGACCAGATCCTCAAAGGTATTGAGGTACCTAACAGCCTTTGACTTCAACAGAGATGCAGGCTCCTAAACAGAAGTGAGATTTCTGGGAAAATATGTTGACCTTGCCTTGAAAAAATGGATTAATAAATTAAAATGTTAATGTTATTTTGCTAAGATTGGTACGCTGATGTGTATGCAGATATGTTACATATTCTTTAAAATATTTGCTGTTTCCAAAGCAAGAAAATCTTCTGCAAATTTTACTATATGCATATATGTTTCTGTTTGTATTTAGGAAACTATGGTGAAAGTGGAATGGAAGCTTTCAAAGATATGGCAGCCAAGGAAGGGATCTGCATTGCACATTCCTACAAGATCTATAGCAATGCTGGTGAACAGAGCTTTGACAAGCTGCTGCGAAAGCTTCGGAGCCACCTGCCCAAGGCAAGAGTGGTTGCGTGCTTCTGTGAAGGCATGACTGTGAGAGGGCTCTTAATGGCTATGAGGCGCCTGGGACTCGCTGGAGAATTTTTGCTGCTGGGCAGGTGAGTAATACCATGCAATTATAGCCAGCCTCTTTACTGAGTAAGGTAAAAAAATAAGACAGTCCAGTCAAGCATATGTAAAACACATACTCGGGGTCTCTCCTATACATGCACATATCTAAAAGATAGAAAGTAATGTCAGCCATGTCATAGTGGTGCATACTCTACAAATATATGCATTATTCTCATGACATGCCAGGCAAACACAAGTCTGCTTCGCCAGTCTTAATAGCATTGCATAAGGGAAGGCTGACACGAAAACATTTGATTTGTATCATCCATTTTGTTCACCACAGTTTAAAATGCATCATGTACATATACAGCCTGAAGCTATGCGTCATTTGAGTAACACCGTGTTAAGAATTGCTGATGTGGCCTCTGGGTGGACATGAATTAGATCTTCCCAAAACAGAGTTTGTTAACCATCACCTTTTCTTTCTGAGCCAATGTGCTGACACGTGCATACTGTCCTAAAAGCAATATACAGGTAATCCTTTCTCTTACATGGAGCTCAGTATCAGTGATCCCCTAACCACCAAGGGGAGAAAGGAAAACTCACTCAGATGTGTTCACCAAGCGGGATAAGACCCTGGGGTAGTAAACAGAGAAGTAAAAGATATTGACGTAAACCTACTGGGAGCCTTACATTTGCCACGTATTCAACAAGTGGGACCTAAATGACATGAGAAAAATGGTGTCTTGACTAAAAATGGCACACGCCAGGAGTCATCTAATGCGGCCTGCTGCCTTTCTAGTGCATTATTAGAAGGATGACCTGATGCTGTCCCAGGAATGAACTGTACAGGAACACAAATAAAACAGTGTCAGTGAAACCAGTTGTCCTGGTGAGACCCTCAGGGAAACATGTAAGGATTGCAGCTCTTCCCAGCTGTCTTGGAAACTGGGATGCTGAGACTGTCCCACTGGTAGGACACCAGCCTCTGTTCCCAGTCCGCTCTGTTGCACACAGCTGCCCTTCCCCCTTGGGCAAAGGGGAAAGCAAACAGGCGACAACAGGGACTCCTGCCTCTGCCCTTACTCTTTGGCATGAGCCCACATTTTGGCAATTTCAGATGTGAATTTCTCAATTATTTCTCTGTCTTATGGCAACTGTGTCCACCCTTCCTTTCAAATACATTTTATCTGCAGGATCTTCCACAGATTATCTTGGTCCTTTTCTGGACTGAGACCCAAAGGGACCACAGCCCTCAGGGTGAGATTCACCTAAACATATTTAGACGTCTACAATTTAGGTACTTCCATGTGGGCTAGTCATCATGGTTCCCTCTATAGTTAACTGAGAAAAATAGGGCTTTCTTAGGTCCCTTGTTTGTAATGTGGACATTTCAATTAGCTCAGAGAAATCACATTCTAGAAAAGGGCTTGTACAAAGACTCTCTTGATGACTAGCTTTGGTGGAAAAGCCTACTTGCCAGTTTTTTAAAGTGGAGCAAATGCCACCTCTACTATCTCTAGCTGAATCTGGTGCTACATGACCTTTGCTGTCTTCTTTTATACTAAACACAAGAAGTTGCCAATTCTTTGCAGCAGCACCCAAATTTAGAAGCATGTAAGCATTGTTTTCAAAAAATATGTTGGATCTTAACTCCTCCAGACTCCAAACCATACTTAATTTTGTATGGGATTTGTTTATGTACAACAGTGCTAAATTTAGCCCTCTGAGATGCTTTTATGAATAAGGACTTCAGGAACTGATGGTTGTGAATAAGAATGGAGCAACACAGCTTAGCTCTTCAAAAAAGTAAGGTCTAGAGAGAACTGACTTTGCTTTTTTTCACTGAAAAATACCTGTTTCTAGCTGCAGTGGGAGCTGTCATGCCTAATTATTAGAAAGCTGTTATTCAGTATATGACTTTCATTCAGTAAATTGAAAGTGATAGCTTCTCTCAGAAGTCTAAACTGTAAACTGTTTGAAGTTAAAGCAAATATCCTTAATTCTAACGGACCTATTTATGTGTGTCCATGCCTGTGGCAGTACTATACATTTATTTGTGAAAACTGTAGCATGAACTGGAAGTGTTTACAAAGAAAGAAAAAGAGAAGTGTAGGAATTTTTTTTCCTATCCTTTCTATTTATTAACAGAGATTCCAAGGTAATGACTGAGAAGTGGCTTCTCAGACATAGGTTACCTGTCCCCAGCCAGTAGCTGCTGGGGACAGATGAAAAATAATTGCACCACCTTCACCCAAGTAGAGCATTTCTATGGCTGCATCAGACAGCTGAGGACAGCTGGAGTGATGTATTCTCTCTACATATGGCTCTGCACTTGGGAGACCCCAAGGATCTAGGAGCCTCACATCTCCTTTCAATAGATTTGTTTCAGATTTGGTTTTAAAACCAGCTATAAGCCACAAATAAAACAACTAGTTTTGCCTACGTAGGACTTTTTTTTTACTTTGAGTCACCCTTAGTCAGGAGAGCAGACTCTTTTATGTCCCTGCAGTGCAGCAAGACTCATGTGCAGAGTGTGGGATGTTGTGGAGCAGTTATTTATGTTCCACAAAAATGTTCATTCTCACAAAAATATTCATTCTCACAAAAATGTTCTCCTTCTGCTGTGGGATAATCTCAAGACTTCTCAGCAGAGGGGAAAGAAAAAGGTAAAAGAAAAAGCAGGGAACTTGCAGGAAGGCTTCTTCATGTAGATGGGATGCAAGACAACAGTGTCATTGTCCATTGATGGCCTGAGTTCCTGTAAGGGTTTAAAACAGAACCTTGATGTGTTGTGTACTCTCTTGGTTTCAGCTGTTTGGCTTTGTTGGCTACGAATATTTCACTGTTGGTCCAGAGTTAGGCTGATCAGTTGGTTATGTGGAGAACAGCCTAAGGCACTGACCTGGGATGGATGTGACACTAGGACAAACCCAGATCTTACAAGCAGATTATGTTGAGGACTTTTTTGTGCATCATTTATATACAGGAAAAAGGCATTTAGCAAGATTTTGAAAAGAACAGGTGCTTCAGAGCACTCAAAGGGGAAAGAGCTACATCTGAAATAAAAGAAGGCTCATGCAACTGATTTCTCTTGTGAACCTACACAGGAAAATGGACTAGGATAAGATTTGTACTTTCACTCGTGCTCTGATCCTGGAGTTGCTCTGGGCTGCCCATTCAACTGAGAAGGTTATAAAAGTACACTCCGAGTGTAGGGAGAGTGCCTGTCACTGAAATGCAATGGGCTTACTCGGAAAACTTTATCTACTAATGGATACTTATTTGTTACCCCACAAATGCATTTTGCTTCCCCCTCGTTCTGTGAAGTGGAGAATTATTTTATTTCCAAATGCACAGAAAGAACTAAAGTCCCAAAGCCACACGGCAGCTCTGTGGGAAACCAAAAGAAATCAACATTTCCACTTCCTCTTAGCTTTTTTTATTCCATTTCTGATTTTGGTTTACCTCTAATGTTTCCAATCTGCAGCCTTGCAAATACTGAGATTTTTGGAGGGTGTGGATTTCTTATAGCACCTGTTCTATGCTCAGATAAACATAAAATGGAGTGGCCGAGGAGAGTACGTATCAAATAAATCACCCTGTAGAGCCTCAAGGGGAGGAGAAAAGATATCCTTCAATAAACACTCCACTCTTGACATACTATGCAGTTCCTGAAATTGCATTGCCTATCTGTGACAGAGATGAAAGATGGCAAGTCATTAGTGATTGTAGAGTTCCAGAGCTTTTTGATTCATGGAAAACATTTTAAATGCTCAGCAAATATTTACCTCATGCACCTTGAGGAATTGGACTTAGCCTCAGATAAAAAGGTGAGTGTGCTGACTTTCAGGTGTGAAAAAATGTTATTTTAACGTAACCGTTATTCAGCTTAAATGAGACATGGACATCCAGCTTCATCTGTTTGTGTTTATTGCTTCTGTCATCCACAGGTCATATGCCAGGAGATATCCTTATAGATAAAATTCATTAGAGAATAAATTATACATTCACATAACAGAATAACTTTGGGACATATTTCAGAAGGAAATATGGAGTATTAATTGTATAAATAAAACCAATTTGGTTGTAGTTGATTTTCAGCTGTTCCTCATTTTATGTAATAGTTGGCCCCAATAGCTGAAATCTTGTCTCATGTTGTATGAACACCTTCATCCTCCTCCTCTTGACTACTAGTGTCTCTGTGATAACTCTTGCCAGTGTTAATTTTATCTGGTGACTTTTATCTACAAGGATTACAAAACATCTCTCGGAATTACTAAACGTTACAGTGCCAGTTCACATGATTTTTTATAAAACAATAGAAACTATCAGCCACAACTGAAATTATGCATATTGGCTATAACTGTCCTAAATAAAATGGGGTCAGAGAACAGTACTGCAGTACTGGATAACTTTTTTCTTTTTTTGCTCACTGGCATTGTTTTATCCTATAGTAACTAACACTTTTGGGATGGGACTTGGGCATAGTGTTGGCGACAGCACTGTCAGGGATTGTTACCAAGAGGCAGTTTGGACACAGATACTCTGTTTTGGGGTAGAATAGTGTCAAGATATATGGATGCAGGCCTTGCATGCCTCTTACCTCCAGATGAGATAACTGTCCCTGGTTTGTTTTATTTAATAGTATAAAAGTAGCTATTGTACAAACCTACAGGTCAAGAGACTGAAATTTTGCCAAGGATTTGTGATTCCCAATGCAAGACAGTAGGACTTTTCCTACCTTAAGGAGAGAAGAAGGGAAAGGAGAAGGAAGAGTAGAACCATATAGAGATAAAATGGCTTGGTCAATATCTCCAGCTTCCAAATGGCATTCCAGAGGCAGTATTGATCTGCAAGGCATTACTGGAACTTCCATATGCTTCATGTTCCAGTATGTGTATTGTGTGTCAGACTTACTCGGGTATTAACTACCTTGTTTGAGTAAAGAGAAGTTAATTAAGATTATCTGGACTTCCTTTTGTATAAAAGGAAAAAATGAAACACAAACAGTAAAAAAATCAATAGAGGTGGAAATGTTTCCTTAGGCTCTAGTACTGATTCTGATTTTCAGCCGTCCAGTCGGAGAAACATGGCCAAAATTTATCAGTCTGATTTGATCTCCGCATAGCCCGTAGATACTTATTCAGTCAAGGCCTTACAGAAATTTTATTAAATTGTGTATTGGTTATGATAGCTGCAACAAAGAGATGGGAAATCTAAAACTACAGGGCATCCTACAGAGTTTCTGTGCTTCCTTGAAGTGCAGCCAGGACTTGATGACTATGTCTTTAAATATCCTTGCAAAGATTGAGAATCACATCCTGCATTTTCAGAATTCACTCTGTTGTGTGATATGCAAAAGGCTGTGCCTCAGGAGGAGGGGAACCCTCTCGAGCATGCCATCATTGGCAGAGCACATCCAACTGAAGGTGGATAAGGTGAGGACACCAATTCTAGAAGTGTGATGATCACAAGCAATTCAAGTGATGCTCTGCAAGAAGGCAGAGGGCCCAATGAAGCAGTGCCCATTCTTCTCAGAACATCACACGTATTGTCTGGCTTTCACAAATCATCTTTCCTAATAAAAGAAAGATACCTACTTAGCTCCTGAGGAGATGGATTGGAGGAAATTGTTATTGATTCTGAGGTTCACAGATGTTGCAACAAAAAGAGCTAAGTAGAAGGTGAGTAGTAGAGATGAGGATAAGGAGGGAGAATAACATGTGGAGGACCATTAGTTCCAGGAAGTCCCAAAGGTAATTTGGCTGATAGGAAACTCAGCAATATATGAAGAAAATCTGGTTAGCAACCAAAAAGAGCAACTATTGCTGAAGGAAAATTAAAGCAAGATAGATGATCTGAGGGAAATGAGTTCTTTTCAATTATTTAAAAAGAGATCTTTCGTGAGACTTGTAAAAGTGTCTGTTGGATGAAGAAAGATCTCACTGCAGAGGATGTAATGATTTCCTTCCTGAAAGTATGCTGTATGGTGTGGGTTAACATGCCTTTTTCTGTGTTTATACAAGTCCAACTGGCAGAGAAGTTCCCATAAAATAAATGAGGATATGAAATTTTGCAGACCTGGAGTATGCTCTAAATTAATTTTTTGTTATTTCTGCTGCTTCAGGGAAAAATTAATCAGCCCGTTCTGTTTAGAATAGTTCTAATTGGATAACCTTTGAAAAAAATGTGGAAGGTAAATGTAATATAAATGTACAGATCTCTTCTCCAGGGACAAAATAAACAGGTGAAAAAAGGCTTTCAGAGTACAATCATGCAACCCCAGCCTGTATGAAGAATCTGCTCCCTTTTTCTTCAGTCCACGGTAGATAGGAGCCTGCTACAGCCTCACCTGAATGCTGTTTCCTCTGAGGCAACTGTCTGCTGCCCACTCATTTATTTATCTCTCAGTTCTCTTGTTCAGGCATCAACATGTAGCCCAAGGAAGCAGCTATTGTATTATACCTAGTAATTAAATGCACCGTAATTAGCATCATTAAGTCAGAATCTTCATTGCCACCCAAAAGACAAAGAACTTAAAAGTAAAACAAAGGTTTGCTTTTCTAGAGCTGTAAAAGAGATTAGGGAAGTGAAAAGCTGTCTTCCCTCCTATATCCAAACAGTGTCCTTAGAGGTAAAGCAGACTAGAACGTAAAGAATAACTTAGCTTTGAAAAGGAGCTTTGTGGTCTCCATTTACCTGGCAGCCTTGGAGCTCAGAGACCCTCAAGGTGAGCAATAGCAGCCCCCAGCTGTGTCCTACTGCAGATGGAAGAGGTAGAGTGGCTGACCAAGGCCGTTTGTGTAATAACTGAAAGGAGCATCATTTTCTTTCCATGATTGAGGATAACAAGCTATGCTTGAGGATTTTAGGGAGGTGGGTGAGGCAAACTTCTACACTGAAAGCAAATCAATCAAGCTGATTTTCTTAATCTTCTTTTCTCTCTTTAAAATCCTTTTTTTTTTTTTTTTTGGTATCTACCTAACCTGTTTCTAATAAATATTTCATTTTGCAGTCCAATTTCACAGTCACTAATATGGATGGAGGTAGTGGGGGATGGGAGTAAGCTCTAAGCATATTTGGAAGAATGTCTTTATTTTGCCCTTGCAGGAATGCTGTATCTTACCGGGGGGGGGGGTGTGGGTGTGACATGGTGTCAAGCAAACATCAGAGAATTTCCTAGTGTGCGTACTGGCAAATGAGCACACCTTTTATTTATGTCAGTAAGAGAAGCATATGTCTCTGAGAGGAAATTCAGGTCCTACACACCTGAAAACATAACATTAGGAAATAAACACAGCTGTATCAGGTCAGGTCAAAGGTCCACCAAATCAATGTGTTGTTTCTGGAAGTGGTCAACAGCAAATGACTGGCAAAAAGTGACACCAGGCCAGGATGGAGCAAAGTTCTCCTGGAACATTCTTAACTCTACGACTGGTTTGCAGTTCAGGAACTTCCTAAATCAAAGTTGGTGTCTTTGTAAGGGAAGCTCTTGTGCAGTGCACTGCTATGAGTAAAAAGGAAGAAGGACAGACAGGGGTAGATCATGAATGCAGAGCTTAGTCCTAGGAGATATGAGCTTTAATACTAGTACTGGCACTATATTTATAAGTGATTTTGCGTATGTCATTACATTTATATGTCTTTGCTTTTTCTCTGTAACTCTCTTTCATGACTACTTTAGACAGTGAGCAACTCAGGCTAGACACTGTATTTTACTATGTACCTGTGTTGCCCTTTGGACTACGAGGCCCCAAGCTTTTTTGATTATTCAGGTACTACCATAAAGCAACACTACTTCAGTGAGCTCAATAGGCAGTCTTACTCAATAGGAAACCAAATAATTAGTTTACATTGGTAATTAATATATCCTTCTCACGACGTGACAAATCATGAGTGTGTCCAATTAAATTATTTACTTCCTGAAGGATTGGATCTTTCTTATCTTATCTAAAAACCAAGGGAAGGTAGCTTTGTCAGTCAATACACTTGAGCAGAGTTGTGCCTTAGCGCTGTAGAAAATGGCACTGGCTGGGAACTCAGGATGTCATTCAAGTCTTTAACTTCTGCACTGCGGGATCATCTCTACCTAATTCATGCTTGGTCCACTCTTGGAAGGATCTGCTTACAATTTTTCAAAGATCAAAATTCACAGCCTCCTCAGGCAACTGTTTCCTATGCTTAACTAGTCCTTATATGCTTCCTAATATCTAACCTAGCTTTTTAAACTGTTTTTTTAAGCCTGTTACTTCTTGTCCTATCCATGTGAACAAAGGAAACAGTTAATTCCCTGGCTTTCTAAGACTACTATTTATATATTTGAAGGCTTATGCTTACCCTCAATCTGCTTTAACAACTTTCAGTATGAAAGGAAAACATGTTTTATGCTTTGGAATAACATGAGATTTATATTCTCCCAGTGGAAATGAGACATGGGGAAAAGCACAGAAAAAGCGGTGGCAATGAATCCTGAAGCATTATATAAAATTTGTTTTCATTGCAAAAGGACAAATCCATGAGATTACCTATACAGTTAAAATATAGACAGTGAGGCAATCTCAAAGACAGCTCCATATTGCCAACAGACCCGTACTTGCAGTTCGGCATGAAATCAAGTCAGTAGCATTGCTGGGAAATTGTGTCCATTTGTGGGTGCATCTCTGTTCTCCCACAAGAAATATACGCTTCTGATTTTACTTTCTACTTTAAAGCTCTGCTCTATCCAACAGCTTATTAAAACTCAGAATGGGAGAAGTCTATGGGTGGCTCACTTAAGATTGTTCTCTTCAAATATGTCTTCTGAGAGTGATAGGCAGTGCCCACAGAGAATTTTCTGAGATGAGCCTATTTTGAGGATGAAAGAGACTCTTCCAAGTCTATGAAAAGAAACTAAAAATACCCTTGGAACTGTGAAAACATTGTCTATTTAAGCTTGAGAAAAGATGAGATGCTTTCTTCTCAAAAAAAGAATTCAAGAGGTGAAAAGAAATTAAGATCTTAAATTCCAGCATTGTTATTCTACCATTCTGTGTAGGTTACATGACAAAAGGTAACTATTTAAAACATTAAAACTAAGACTGGAAATGTGATCCAGTATATATTCCTAGAACAATTTAAAGGTAGTCTGAACAGGATGAAAGCTAGTATTGTCGTTGAGTTTTTCTGATCTTTAGAACAGCTATAGATTTTTGGTTAATGAAGTTAAGTGAGCCTAAAATGATCTCCGTTAAATGCTTGGCATATGTTTGTCAAAAAAAACCCCAAACCTATTTCTGTTCCTTTAAATTTAACATTATGGCAAATAGAGGTTTGCTGGAAGGTACTGATTAGCGGTTAAGATCTGTTTCCTTTCTATTATGTTTCTCTGTAGTATGTGGGTATGTTATTTTCCATGACTTCTTTTTTCTTTCTTTTTTTTGGATTTATCTGCATCATCACAGACTCTGCACCTAGGAATAGTGACTCACTGCACACACACAAACCACACACACATGTCTGGGTACAGAGAAGGTATTTATGAGAGGGGAAGACCCAGGGGTTTGTAGCTGCATGTTACCACGTCCTGATAAAGAGCATCTGTTCCAGATCATGTGATCCAGGAACAATCTCTTCTCTCAGCAAATCTGCCATCAATTCTGTTCACATCTTGCTTTCTGCATCCACCAGAGGTCCTTTGTGTAGACAAACAGGAGAAAAGTGTGTGGCAGATAAAGGGAAGGAAGTACTGGACCACAAGGATTCATTCAGTTGTCCCAGCTTCGCGGCTATTGTTACATGTGCTCCATTTTTTGGTTAGAGAAGGAAAGTGGGAATCAGAAAGGCAGAGAGGTGCTTTCTCTAGCTCCACATTTGAAATGATTTAGGAGTACTTAAAACACCCTGAAGATCTGAACATGAAAACATTACCCATGCGGCAGAGATTTATACCAAAGAACCCATCTCACTAACACTGCTGAGTGATTATGGAAGAATCTTACTCGGAGTAATGAAAACTTCTGATTTGTAAACTTGTGGTGTAATTCATTTTTCTATCACTCTATTAAAATGACAAAGTAGCACAGACAGCAGCGCATTTTCCCCTCACTATGGCTGAATTGATAGTTTCTAGTGAAGCCATTGTGTCTCCAGAGGTTAAGGCTGAAGGCGACTGATAACGTGGATGAAATACCAAAACTCTCTAAACCTCATTCTGGTGGAATTCAGTACATTACTGCCTTGAAAAGACATTATAAATCTTGGCAAGAGGATTCTGCTTTCAGGGGAGCAGATAAAAAAGCCATGTACTATATCAAGGAATAAGGCCCAAGCTGAATTCTGTAGATCTTTTCCTATTAATTAGAAACACTATAATAACAGAATGGATTAAATGAACAGTATTTTAATTAGGAAGGCAAAGTTAATAAAATAAAATCTATATTTACTCAGAGGCCATATCCTTCAACCTTTATTCATGTTGATTAGTAACAATGAAGGAAGTGGAGACTGGTTGAATCATAATGAGTAAGTCATCTCTATCCTGGGAAAATGTATAGTTATAAAATGTTGTGATTGAATACATTTTAACTAGTATGCTGTTAAACAGTCTTTGTCTCTAAGTGCTGATATGCACAAATCAAGTTTAAGCTTGGATGCTGACTCTTTTTAACCATGATTGGCTGAGCTGATTTTTAATATAGTTCTACCAACGCATACCAAAAGGAAAATTATTCCTTGTATCCTAGCAGTTAAAATAAAGCAAGTTAAACATGTTTCTGTTGGAATCATTTTCCAGACTCTACATGTGTTCAAAGGTTTCAGGGTTTGGCTAAATCAGATCACTTTTCATAGCCAAATGTGCATCACCTGGAGGTTGTCTGAGTAACAAAAAGTGCATGTTAACCACCCGAAACCTGATTTTATCTAAGCATTTCTGACATGACGAAAATTATACTGTAATCTATTGTCAGCTCAGCAATATCTTGAGAAGGATGACTTTCACAAAATGCAGGTCTTAAAGTTAGCTGTACACTTAACAGAGATTTTTTGGGGGTTAAGCAGAAGTAACATACTAAGATGTGTTATTTAGTTACATGTTCTGACCACAGATATTTATACAAACATCTAGAAACTCCTGCATAGAAGTGAATGTCCAGAAACCAAAACACTAACTTCATGTTGTTAATCTGGTTTTATCAATAGCTGACTACTTGAAATGCCCTTACATAGCAGAAGAGCAATGAATACACAGTTGTTTTTTTTTCTTTGGGAAAAAAAACCTCAGAGGCAGAACTGCTTCTGAAGATGTCATCTCTTGCTGACACTTTCAAGAAATTTTATGTATATTTTTTCTTTTTACTATAAGATATATAACGAATATTATGTAGCAATAATAAGAAAATAGATAGCTTAATTACTTATGTAGCAATTGCTCTGTCAGGAATCTAATTACTTCTTGCTGCTCCATAAGTCCTTGTTATGTGGGATCTCCCAGTACAAGGGCTTGGGTAAATGTAATTAGTATTTTCTAATCATCTCCCTCCCGTTATTTTACACTGCATTGAACTTAATATGCCAATTTCAGCTACTGGCAGCCAGAAGCTCCGTGACAGTTTGCTATTTCATTCTGGTTGTGCTCATGTAGCCAGAAGACTAAATGATTCATACTCCACAAAGCATTAACTCCTTTCTCCCAACCGAAAACAATAGGGCCAAAGAAGCACCCTGGGAACAACAGCAATAACAAGCAGCAGCAAGTATCACAGAACCCGTGTTTCGTTCAACTACAATAATTCAGTTGGGAGGTGCAGAAAGTCATACCCACAGGAATGCAGCCCAGGTGTTTCCAACCAACCAATGTAAACCACACATCTTTCTTCTAAGCTCTCCTCTGAAGTGCCCAGGAATGCACCCAGGCTCAGGATATAGTTCCCAGGCAGGGAAACAATTGCTTTTCTCTGAGGCTTTGTTATAGCAGGCTGTATTTGACTGTTGCATTTCTCAAAGAGTGATGCTCATCTTGAGCTCAGGATGTATCCCAGAGAAAGTTCTTTGATTCTCTGACATGGACATTCACTTCTATGCAGGAGTTTCTAGATGAATGTATAAATATTTGTGGTCATACCTATCAGAGAAAAGGACCTACTTCTCTTCAAAATAAAACAGTAATGGTTTTACATCATAAATTCATTCTTAATTCAAATGGATTTTTATCTGGACATTTCATAGCACTGATGGAGAAGAGTAAGATTGATCTCACTTGTCGTGGTTTAACCCCAGCCGGCAACTAAGTCCCACCCAGCCGCTCGCTCATTTCCCCCGTGGTGGGACGGGGAAGAGAATCGTAAAAGTGAGAAAACTCGTGTGTTGAGATAAAGACAGTTTAATAGGTAAAGCAAAAGCCGCGCACGCAAGCAAGGCAAAACAAGGAATTCATTCACTCCTTCCCATGGGCAGGCAGGTGTTCAGCCATCTCCAGGACAGCAGGGCTCCATCACGTGTAACGGTTACTTGGGAAGACAAACATCCTCACTCTGAACATCCCCCTTTCCTTCTTCTTCCCCAGCTTTCTATGCTGAGCATGACACCATATGGTGTGGAATAGCCCTTTGGCCAGTTGGGGTCAGCTGTCCCGGCTGTGTCCCCTCCCAACTCCTTGTGCCCCCCAGCCTCCTCGCTGGTGGGGTGGGGTGAGAAGCAGCAATGGCCTTGACTCTGTGTCAGCACTGCTCAGCAGTAACGAAATCCCGGTATTACCAACACTGTTTCCAGCACAAATCCAAAACATAGCTGCATACAAGCTACTAGGAAGAAAATTAACTCTATCCCAGCCAAAACCAGCACATCACCTAAGGCCAGTGCTAAATTTGTATGAGCTCACTTAATTAGTGGAGAGGTACAGGCATGTACACAGGGTGATTCAGATCTTAAGTAAGGTAAATTGTCCTCTGCTGTCCCTAGTAAAGGGCATTTGGGGAGAATACATCCAAACATCTCTTATGTGCTGAGAATCAGGGAAGATGAACCTTGACCAACGTATCCCTCTCTCAGACGGCATATTGGCTTCTTGGGGAAACAGATGTGCCATTGTTCTTCAGGTGGGTGGACAGATGTGAAGTGCTTCCTTGTGTACAGGTTTAACGGACACCCATTCTTTAAAAGTGAGGGAGGTCTACGGAGGGAGTCTACTCAAGGGTAGGAACTTACTTATGTTCAAGAAAGAGAATTCTTCACCTTGAATCTTTTTTCCCAGAAACAGTATAGTAAATTCACATTCCTGCATACTCCTGCACCTTCTCTCTGTGCTCGGAGGCAGGTTCTGGCACCTTCTGCTACCTTCTGCCTTGAAAAGGAGCTGGCAGTTAAATGTGCCAAGGGACAGCTGAGCCTACTAAACAGAGACCGAATGTTTCCCCACTGACTCTGAGGAAGTAAGTGCCTGAAAATCCTTCCAGCTTTGGGAATTCCCAGCCAGGCCTGTCCTGAAGGGTACAAACTTCAAAACTTTGAATGAGTTGCTATTTGTGCATCGCAGAAGAGAAATTTCAAGGAAGAAATTTGATTTCTGGCTCTGGTTTCAGCCCCACTGATTCTGTCTGGGGATATCACATCCTAGCATTTCTAGTTGTTTAGGTGGCTGAGAGTTCCCAGAGACAGACCAAGGTGAATCTGGATGCATAAAACTACAAAATAGTTTCTAAGATTGCTCTCTCTTCCTGGTATGTAGCAGCTTTAATGGTGACCCTCTCCCACAGGGCTCTTAAGGCAGAATCCACAGTCTCATGCAGTTATTGTTTCTAAAACTTTATATGCTTATAACAAGTGAGTAGTTAATATCAGAAGAAGGCAAATGACTTTTAAGATTGTCTACAAGGGTATTTTTTGAGCTGCTGTCTTTTGAAAATGAATTTTATAAAAGCAGACTAAGGTTTACATGGCTGTTTTGTTTGTATAATCTGCATCCGTGGTCAAGAACCAGGAAACTTCATTTGGAGTGTTCAGAACAAACCTTTTCTTTTTAAAGAAATTTACTGATCAGTATTCATTATTGAACTTGCTACCTAATTTTTACTGAACCTTTATTACCAATAATTATTCATTAAAATATTCATTTCAGAAAAAAGTGCAAGATTTTATTTTGATAGAACAGAACTTTTATAGAAGTCCTCAGCTCTAATAATCCATGTTCCTTCAAAGAACTGAAAAAAAATTTCAGGGGTAAGAATACTTTCTAAAGGTCTACAAATTAGATTATTTTCAGTACCACAGTTACAGAACTTTGCAGCTAGAAAATTTTGTCCTTATATGATTTTTTTTTTTTTTGGTAGGCATTACCCTCCTTTCTTGTCATTCGATTCATTTCATTATGGTTGTATCACATTGGGGATGTAGTTCTCATAACTATTCTAACGATGGCATTTAAATAGGCTGTCAAATCAGACATAGCAGCTGTAAGCAATACCAATAAACATTTATTTTCTTTCACTCTTTTGGGTGGTGTTTTTTTTGTTATTGTTGATTTTTTTTCACCCCAGAGAAAAATTCATTTCAGATGAAATGCTAAGCTTATTCTGTGCCAAAACATGAGGACAGTAATAAGTAATGTTTATGAATGAAGCTTCTGTTCATGAGTATTTCAGGGAGAGAGATGATTTCTGCAAAGCACTTTTTGCCTTGGCATCCTATTACAGCTGGGACATGCTTCCTATCAAGATCCACAAAATGTCTCATCCTCCTTTATATCTCTGTTTGGATATTATCCTTTAAAAGCAAGGCAATAGTTAGCATACTAAGAGCATCAATTATCATATTACTTCATCATATTATTTATTTGTATTCCCCTATCTCCATGTATTTTTATGTTGTTTTTTTCTCTTGTGTCTGATTTTACGTCTGAGGATTTTATGTGGCCTGTGCCTTCAGAGTTCTTAACACCTCAGACTACTAGATTGTGCCTATGAATCTTAAGTTCTAAAGTAATATTAATGATAGATTCTACTCACTGCTCCTAATTAAGTAGTTTCCCATCTATCGGTTTCAGTCATTAAAATGTTTTAGTCCATTTACTCCCTGTCTGAGCCTTTTGCAGGTGAATCCTCTCTCACATGCTTAAAAAGACATGGAGACTTTGAGCATTCAGGAGAAAACAGATAAATCAGTCATTTAAATAATAGATTGTTCTCAGCCACTCTTCACATAAACAGTTCCAAAAGTCAGAGATGCTGTGCAAATCACGGGGCACAATTTGGCTTTTATTTCAGAATTAACATCTTAATTTGCTATCTTGTTATTAGATCTTAGAAAAAATGTTCCAACGGTCTTTGGTATTTAATTAAGACATAGTAAATGGTTTTCTAAATTGAATTTTGTATCCTACCAGATATGGTTATTGAAAAAATCAATTGAATGGAAACAAGTATCTTAATAAAGGCTTTTCTACTGCATTTGAAAAAAGTTCTGTGCTTGGGTTAATGCTGATTAAGGAAACTTCTCCGGAGCCTTGAATTATCTTTACCTTGAACTAAATGCTTTGCAAACAAATGTAAACCTGGTTTTGCTGTATTTGCCTTGCTATTTACCTAAAACTAGTTTTCTGAAATGAAAAATTCTTGTTTATGAGATAGTCACAGATTTTACACCATCCATTCAGCTTGTCTTTCTTATATGACATGCCCTTCAAGTGTTAGGTTAGAGACACTAACTAATTACTATGCATTAGGGTCCTGTGCCAGATTATTACTGACTGTGTGAGAGGAATTTGTCATTCATTAATACACAGTTCAATTTCAATGTTCTAAAAACTGTGTTGAGGTTAGATAGCTCTGTCAGTGCTGAACATTATTTAAGTTACTATTTTGAACAAACTAACTTTATTCACACTGTTCCTTACTGGGCTTTTGTTAAGAGCTGGACACTAATTTTTTACTGTTCTGCCTCCATATAGTTCTATGTTCAGAAACGCTAACCTAGAGATTATTAAATATCCACTGTACAAGGATGTGCATAATGAAATAATCCCCTATCTTTACAGAGTTAAAATTTAACATGAAACACTGTTTTCAAAAATTTCATACAGCTAATGAGAAGGCTGGAGATTTCCATAATCCCTTCTTCCATAGTTAAAAAAACTAGTATTCAGTTTCTTCTGTGAAATTCACTGAATTTTGGGATCTGGAACAAAAGTAATCTGGAGTGGGGAAAGACAGAAGGGAACCAATATATACCGCAACAAAGTAGATTCATAAGTGCAACTGAGTCATTAAATTCTTGTCTGCAGATGTTGATTACATACCTTTCCCCATGGCATTCACATGTCGTAAGGATTGTACAGTGATCTACATTGTTTTCAACATGTGCTTTGTAAATCTATGAGATTCATGCACTACTTCAAAAAGTCCACAGAAGGTCATTACAATCAATAAATTCACATTTGTTATGCATGCTTCTATTAATTATGATAGATTTCTTCTGAAATTATGCTTTTATCTGAATTATGATGTAAAATAATATTAATAATCTGAATAGTAATGTAAAGCATTCAAAGCAAATTCTGATTTCTCTGTATAAGAATCTTTCCTTTCACCCATTAAAATCATTAGAGAAGGTCCCACAGAATTTAGTAAGGCAGAGGCAGGAAGTGAGACAGTATTTCCGAATCATACTCTGAAAAAAAAGATCTGGATCTCCTTGTACTTGATCTGCTAAAATGTATTAAAAAAGCAGTCAAACTGTGTTAAGTACTTGAACAGCAAAAATAATTTGCATAGCCTCCTTTAACTGTCCTATGTGATTTGCATGAAACAAGCTGGAGGGTCACTTTCAGTAACAATTAGGATCTTCTAGAATGAAAAAAATAGCACAGAAAAAATCCATTACGCTGAAATTAAAAAGAGATTGTAAGAATGTGTCTGTTTTTTTCCAATTTCTGATCTCCTCTCAATATGTTGAAAGATATTTGAAAAGTTGAAGAGTTCCATGCTTACATTTTCAGGAAGAAACTTGTATTTGAAATATCTTTCCAATATTGGCACTGTATTTTCTTTTTACAAAATATTAGTAATCATTTGAAATCAAATCAGAAAAAAAATAAACGAAAGTTCAAAAACTAAACTAAAACATCAAAATTCCCCACTTTCTGGCAGGAAAGTGGGGAATTTTTCAAATTCTGATGAGACAAGAAATACCACATTCAGAAAGACCCTGGACTTTGCATCCTAAGGGACAAGTTCTATTGGAATAACCAATAAAACTTTTGTTTTAACCATTGTAAAAGTGTTTTTTTTCTATTTTATAATCCTGGTAACAGTGCTATTCTTGGAGACATATACGTGTTGCACACTTCTCACTTTTGACATTTTTCCTTTGATTTTGTGTTTATGTGCATCATCTCTCTGATGACTTCACCGTTCTGTAAGAATAATAAGTAAAGTAATTGAGAATTATCATGGAAATCTATGTCAGATGATAAATAAGCACTTTACGAATGAATATCTCATGATGACACTAATTTAAAAACAAGCTCTTTAAAATTGTGCATTTTGTTATGGCAGCTGAATTGCTGGCATGCCAAGGAGCTCACAACACAGAGAAGCTTCAAGTAGGCTGAAAAACCCAATGAAGGAGAGGGATTAGGTTAAAAATACCGAAGTGCTTTATGCAAGCATGATGTATCATTGTAAGGGAAATGAAGTGTGTTTGTTCTGAACCGAAACTTGGGCTGGCTGGCTGTTTTGCAGGGACATTGAGATGTTAACAGGGAGGGAAAAGTTGCTGGATTTTATGTACATGGGATTATTTTTGTGCCATGGTCTCCCATTGCTTAAATCTGCAAGCATTTTTCAGATGTCCCAGTGTATTGGGTTTGCATGGCAAGGTTTTGGTAGCGGAGGGGCTACAGGGATGACTTCTGTGAGAAGATGCTAGAAGCTTCCCCCATGTCCGATAAAGCTAATGCCAGCTGGCTCCAAGATGGACCCATTGCTGGCCAAAGCTGAGCCCATCAGCAACAGTGGTTGCGCCTCTGTGATAGCATATTTAAGAAGAGGAAAAAAAACGTGCAATCACAGCCAGAGAAAGGAGTGAGAATATGTGAGAGCAACAACCCTGCAGACACCAAGGTCAGTGAAGAAGGAGGGGGAGGAGGTGCTCCAGGCGCCGGAGCAGAGATTCCCCTGCAGCCCATGGTGAAGCCCATGGTGAGGCAGGCTGTCCCCCTGCAGCCCTTGGAGGTTAACGGTGGAGCAGATCTCCACCTGCAGCCCATGGAGAATCCCATGCTGGAGCAGGTGGATGCCTGAAGGAGGCTGTGACCCTGTGGAGAGCCCGCACTGGAGCAGGCTCCTGGCAGGACTTGTGACCCCGTGGAGAGAGGAGCCCATGCTGGAGCAGGTTTACTGGCAGGACTTGTGACCCCATAGGGGACCCACACTGGAGCATTCTGTTCCTGAAGGACTGCACCCCATGAAAAGGGCCCATGGTGGAGCAGTTCTTGAAGAACTGCAGCTTGTGGGAAGGACTCACATTGGAGCACTTTGTGGAGGACTGTCTCCCGTGGGAGGGACCCCACGCTGGAGCAGGGGAAGAGTGTGAGGAGTCCTCCCCCTGAGGAGGAAGGAGCGGCAGAGACAACGTTTGATGAACTGACCACAACCCCCATTCCCCACCCCACTGTGCTGCTCTGTGGGAGGAGGTAGAGAATTTGGGAGTAAAGTTAAGCCTGGGAAGAAGGGAGGGGTGTGGGGAAGGTGTTTTAAGATTTAGTTTTTATTTCTCATTATCCTGCTCTGATTTGATTCGTAATAAATTTAATTAATTTCCCCAAGTTGAGTCTGTTTTGCCCATGACAGTAATTGGTGAGTGATCTCTCCCTGTCCTTATCTTGACCCACAAGCTTTATTTTCTCTCCCCTGTCCAGCTGAGGAGGGTAGTGATAGAGCAGCTTTGGTGGGCACCTTGCATCCAGCCAGGGTCAACCCACCACACCCAGGTGTTACCTTTTCATGTGGGAGACCATGTCTGATGTGTTGGGTCCTGGGACAGCTGAGAGACTGCAGTCCTGGGCTTCAGGTGGGGCAGTGCCATCTCATCCTCTCTGTTGGGCATATGGGTTCATTGATTCTGAAATTACTACAATATGAGTATGCTCTTACCCATGATAAAAACGTGATTTCCATCTAGTCATATTCACAGGCCTCTTTTGGGGAAAAACCATGATGATGATCCCTGAGTAGACTTTCAAGATCAGTATGAGCCAACAAGTATGAAATATAAAGTAGGTAGCATTCATGTTGTTTATTTAACATTTGGGTTGGAAATCTATGGCTGCTGCTATAAATCATCCCCTCTGTTGTCTATAAAGGGAAACCAGCCAATTAGCTTAATCAGCTAATGTTAGACTCTGAGATTGGATGTTTTGAATACCCTTCAGAGATTCAAATACCTTTATAAGGGAAAAAATGTATTTTCATGCATTAACTCAAATGTATTGTTGGACTTTACTTCCTTAATAGCTGAAAATTATATTGCCTAATTACCAATTGCACTGTTTTAAATGAAGTCGTAAGCTGCATGCACCATATGGGTAAATTCCTCAATTCTGATTTACATGAACATGGTCTCTAAGGAAGGGTGTATTCATGCAAGTTCAATGACATCCTAATGGTCTGAACCTGGACTGTTATTTCACAGAATCACAGAATCACAGAATCATATAGGTTAGAAAAGACCTTTAAGATCATCAAGTCCAACCGTAAACCTAACACTACCAAGACCACCACTACACCATGTCCCTAAGCACCTCATCCAAACGTCTTTTAAATACCTCCAGGGATGGTGACTCAACCACTTCCCTGGGCAGCCTGTTCCAATGCCTGATAACCCTTTCAGTGAAGAAAAATTTCCTAATATCCAGTCTAAACCTCCCCTGGCGCAACTTGAGGCCATTTCCTCTCGTCCTATCACTTGTTACTTGGGAGAAGAGACCAACCCCCACCTCTCTACAACCTCCTTTCAGGTAGTTGTAGAGAGCGATAAGGTCTCCCCTCAGCCTGCTTTTCTCCAGGCTAAACAACCCCAGCTCCCTCAGCCGCTCCTCATCAGACTTGTGCTCCAGACCCTTCACCAGCTTCGTTGCCCTTCTCTGGACACGCTCCAGCACCTCAATGTCCCTCTTGTAGTGAGGGGCCCAAAACTGAACACAGGATTCGAGGTGCGGCCTCACCAGTGCCGAGTACAGGGGCACGATCACTTCCCTAGTCCTGCTGGCCATGCTATTTTTGATACAAGCCAGGATGCCATTGGCTTAAACACCTTCAAATGCAGAAGGAGGAGCCCATGTCCATCTGCATAACTATGACGGAAGTCGCTTGATCCTGCTCATGTGGAAAGTCTGTGGTAAGGCTTAAAATCAAGCTTAGACTCTGCATATCCTAAAAAGAAACCCATCCTTTTTTCTTCATACTAAATGTCTCTTCAGTGTCCAAATTCTATAAGTAAAGCATCTTTTATGCCTATGGATTACTCAGAAGACATTTGGGTGTTTAGAATAAATAATAAATAAAATAACACTTAAGATTTGTTATGTATGTGACATTTTTCTTGAACTTCAAAAGAACCCAAAGGCATTTTCTTTTACTTCCCCCTTGAAAATGTCCAATCAAACCTTTTTGGCCTTCTTTGATTTGAAAGAAATGTCACGTTTGGGGTTTTGTCCTTCATCCCAGAATTATGACAATGGATTTACAACCACTTGCGAAATAAGCTAGTAAGAAAACGATATTCCTATTACCTATATAGACGATGTGCGAACTTTAAAGTGTGAATCACAGAATCACAGAATTGTATAGGTTGGAAAAGACCTTTAAGATCATCGAGTCCAACCGTAAACCTAACGCTACCAAGGCCACCACTACACCATGTCCCTAAGCACCTCATCCAAACGTCCTTTAAATACCTCCAGGGATGGCGACTCAACCACTTCCCTGGGCAGCCTGTTCCAATGCTTGATAACCCTTTCAGTGAAGAAAAATTTCCTAATATCCAGTCTAAACCTCCCCTGGCGCAACTTGAGGCCATTTCCTCTTGTCCTGTCACTTGTTACTTGGGAGAAGAGACCGACCCCCACCTCTCTACAACCTCCTTTCAGGGAGCTGTACAGAGCAATAAGGTCTCCCCTCAGCCTCCTTTTCTCCAGGCTAAACAGTCCCAGCTCCCTCAGCCGCTCCTCATCAGACTTGTGCTCCAGACCCTTCACCAGCTTCGTTGCCCTTCTCTGGACTCGCTCCAGCACCTCAAGGTCTCTCTTGTAGTGGGGGGCCCAAAACTGAACACAGGATTCGAGGTGCGGCCTCACCAGTGCCGAGTACAGGGGCACGATCACTTCCCTAGTCCTGCTGGCCATGCTATTTCTGATACAAGCCAGGGTGCCATTGGCTTTCTTGGCCACCTGGGCACACTGCTGGCTCATATTCAGGCGGCTGTCGACCAGCGCCCTCTGGTCCATTTCCGCTGGGCAGCTTTCCAGCCACTCTTCCCCAAGCCTGTAGCGTTGCATGGGGTTGCTGCAGCCCAAGTGCAGGACCTTGCACTTGGCGTTGTTGAACCTCATACAATTGACCTCGGCCCATCGATCCAGCCTGTCCAGGTCCCTCTGCAGAGCCTTCCTACCCTCAAGCAGATCAACACTCCCACACAACTTGGTGTCGTCTGCAAACTTACTGAGGGTGCACTCGATCCCTTCGTCCAGATCATTGATAAAGATATTAAACAGAACTGGCCCCAACACAGAGCCCTGGGGAACACCGCTTGTGACCGGCCACCAACTGGAGTAAACTCCATTCACCACCACTCTTTGGGCCCAGCCATCCAGCCAGTTCTTTACCCAGCGAAGAGTCCACCCGTCCAAGCCATGAGCAGCCAGTTTCTCCAGGAGAATGCTGTGGGAAACCGTGTCAAAGGCTTTACTAAAGTCTAGATAGACAATACCCACAGCCTTTCCCTCATCCACTAGGCGGGTCACCTTGTCATAGAAGGAGATCCGATTAGTCAAGCAGGACCTGCCTTTCCTGAACCCATGCTGGCTGGGCTTGATCCCTTGGTTATTCTCTACATGCCATGTGATGGCACTCAGGATGATCTGCTCCATCAGCTTCCCCAGCACCAAGGTCAGGCTGCCAGGCCTGTAGTTCCCTGGGTCCTCCTTCCGGCCCTTCTTGTAGATGGGTGTCACATTGGCTAATCTCCAGTCAGCAGGGACCTCCCCAGTTAGCCAGGACTGCTGGTAAATGATGGAAAGGGGCTTGGTGAGCACTTCTGCCAGTTCCTTCAGTATTCTCGGTTGGATAGCTAATAGATAGGTGAATTCAGCTAATGCGAATAAAACTAATAATATATGTATAAATTTATTTAAATAGCACATCAATTTTCTTTTTGTTCTCAAAAGCCTTGGAGAAAAATCAAAGAGAAACATAATGGGTAAATCAGATGTTACATGCCAGTATATAGGCAAATTAAGTTGCTGTTACTCATTGTCTGATTAATGATGGATCATGGTTTCCAATATTTAAGG
Organism: Mycteria americana; assembly: GCF_035582795.1. Lineage (NCBI taxonomy): Eukaryota > Metazoa > Chordata > Aves > Ciconiiformes > Ciconiidae > Mycteria > Mycteria americana. The sequence goes on from NC_134365.1 coordinate 213,377,361, forward strand.
ATAAATATAATATGAAGAAAAATTGAACTAACGGATAAAACTAGAAAAAGATTGTATCTAAAAATGGAGGAAGACATAGTATAATAATATATTGGAAGACAGAGGGGAAAAACTGGTACACTGTGAAGAATGTAAACAATCATAAACTAAATGGAAAGGAAACATGAAACAGAGACGGTACAGAAGAGAGATGATGTTAAGGAACAACAACAACTACTGTGATAATGAACCAGATCATCAGCTGTGTCTCACTTGGAAAAAAGTTTCCTTAGCAGGAATTGAAAGCTTCCTTAACTCCTCTGGGCCATTCCCACCATCCCAGTTGCGTCAAGGAAATATATTGAGGATTGACAAATAAGGAAGGTTTCTTTGTTTATCTGTATGATAACCCCAAACACTTACCCAAATTAAACTGGTGGCTCAAAGTGCCTTCTGCTAACCAAGAATGACTCTGAAGACCTGATTTCTTTTGCATTCTTCATATGTGACCATTCATCTTACCAGTACAGGGTTTTAAAAATTCACCATCAAATGCTACCGGAAAATAATATAATAACACTTCAATTTTTATCAGTTATTTTTCTACTATAACTTCAAGAAAACAAACAATTACAAATGCTCCCAAAAATCTTAATTAGTGATGAGCAGTAATCCTTACGCCAAGACAAAGATTTTAACTCAAAGACAAAAGGAGATGAGTTTTGGAATAGTTTCCACTTGTGTACGCATGAGAGTGTTAATTAGTTACTGCTGAAACTAACAATTCCCAGATACCTCTCATCACATGAATTTTGTAGAAATGCGAGTTTAAAGCCATTCTCAGGACTTGAAACAGGTCCAGACAAAGCTATTACTTTTAAGATGCAGTATTCATATTCATGGCAAGACAGTAACACATCCTGTTTGATTCCCATGGAATGTTTTGCAGCTCAACTTGTGATAATTTAAGTACCAATATAGAAAAGTGACAATATCAGTTGGCTTTTTAGCTGCTGCCATTTTATATGCGATTTCAGTAGGAAGCAGAGGCAGCTGGAAACGACTTACCAAGATCTCCTCCATTGTATTTCATTATCACCCAGTGGCACACAAACAAAAACAGTCTGTTGTACTTTGTGGAAATTTTACATAAAGAAATTGGGCAGTATAAGCATGTCTGCGACCTTGAAGTTGAATGATTTCAAGCTTTTTCAAAAGCTTCAGAGGTCACCATGCATTGGCTATGAAGATTTTTTGTGGCCACTTAGTATGTGTTCAGGTTTAAAATCTGGCATTACCAAACTTTAGCTCTATAAGTGTTAACAAACTGCAGTTTGGGACAAGGCTTTTTAAAAGTTATCCAGAGGAGCTGGACGGCTCAATTCTTTGACTAAAGCTGTAGTATAAGTTAAGGTAAACAGACTTACAGGTTAGGAGGAAAAGGTTTAGTCAACACGTTGAAGCAATATTATATGTATGTTATGTAGACTATAATTGGTTTATGTAGGTAAAAATGTATGTCTGATCCTTAGAAAAGGTCTGTAAGGGCACTGAGAATGCCTTGGGACCAGACTCATTTTACTTCATTTTAACGAGCTAAAACTTGGATATCTGACCCAAGCTGGTAAATTAGTTTTGCTCTATGGTAAATGGAAGGAGACATTTCTGGAGGACAATTCACCGTTCCCTAAAATAGACTCCGTCTGTCTTTCCATCAGTTATAGAAGGAATCCAAGAGGTCACTTTTAGATGTTGCATCTTACCCTGTCTGGCCCCTAGCTGCCACTGCAAAAAGGTATGGATGTCCTTTAAGTCCTGTTTTGATTCTGCTAGCCTTTTGAAGATGTCTCATATGCTATAAGGTGAAGTAGACACCTGTATATAGGCAACTGAATCAAATTCCAGTTGATGAGATTTGGCTAGATAAACAACTTACAGGTGATTTACAGTTTAAAAGTTAACCTCATCCCTACTGTTTTCAAAATCTCTCTCTCCCTCCTGTCTCCCCACTGGACCTGTAGATTTGTAATAATCAGCAATGCAGTAGTAAAACTTAGTTTGACATAGCACTATTTGATAGAAGCATAGTGTCAGAGTGTCAGCTTCAAGATCAAAGACAGAAATTCAAAGATTTCTTTTTCCCAAATGTTATGTTAAACATATACTAAAATAAAAACTATGTGGTCCCAAGTATGTAGGAATGTTCTAAGTACAGTGTAAAGTAGAAAAAGAATGCAGGAGGAGGTTCATATAGCAGAGTTATAATCTACCCTAGTAATGGGTCTTCTTAAATACATTTTTGTAACTTTCCGTGGTGGATCTGTTTACAGGTGTTTGACGACTGAATCTCAGGCTAGATATTTGATTAGTATGAACAGCATGGGTATTAATTTGCTTAGAGACTCAGGAAGAGAGTAGGCAAGCATTTAAATCAAAATATATTGAATAAATACATTTCTGCATGGCTGCATACTCGTCAGTGGCTTTAATCCAAAAAGAGAGTTTTATTTTCCATGAAACAAGCAATAAAAATTGTATATATGTTTGTTCATTTGTTTGTTTGTTAGTTAGTAAAATGCCTGAGGAAATAGTCATCAGGAACAGTGGCCATTATGCGTGGCCAAATCTAGAATTTATTTTCCAAAAATTCTTGATAGATAGATAGAATTTTCCAAAAATTCTTGATAGATAGAAGAGGAAATGGCCTCAAGTTGCGCCAGGGGAGGTTTAGACTGGATATTAGGAAATTTTTCTTCACCGAGAGGGTTATCAAGCATTGGAACAGGCTGCCCAGGGAAGTGGTTGAGTCGCCATCCCTGGAGGTATTTAAAGGACGTTTGGATGAGGTGCTTAGAGACATGGTGTAGTGGTGGTCTTGGTAGTGTTAGGTTTATGGTTGGACTCGATGATCTTAAAGGTCTTTTCCAACCTATGTGATTCTGTGATTCTGTGATTCTGTGATATGACTTTTTGCATATAACACTTGCTCTGCTTTTTTATTCTTCAGTCTATAGTTCAAGAAGATATTAGAAAATATTTCATGCATGTGACAATTAGCTTTTGCAAAAGCTTATGTGTATATGTGGGCTTGGGGAGTTATGTGTAGTATTTTGAATATATTCAGTTATTTATTTCTAAATATTTACATGATTTAAACCAAAGTTTTTACATTCATCTCCTTTTCTGAAATTTAAACACAGACCTTGAAAAATGTTATGCATATGCTTAATTTTAATTGTAGATAGGATCTGAAGGATCTTCAAGGTGAATTTGAGGGTTTTTAAGCAATGATTACTGATGGTTTTAGCTTGCTGGTGAGGCACCTATGCAAGTGTCCAACTTCCATCAAGGAATACATCTAGGGGAGGTGAATCTCAGCATCTGATTCTGCCTGCCCAACCTGTTCCTGTGCATAAGCAGTCCAGACAGGTGGTGTGGCAGCCTCAGGTTAACGGAGCCCTTCATTTTGTTGAGACAGTGTAGTAGTCATTGTATGAACAGCACTGAATGTCTTCATAAGACTTTATTATACATTTCTAAAATATATGCAATAAAAGAACAATGTAACATTAATTAATAAACAAACAAACAAAAATGCCACAGCCAGGTGGCAAGTCTGATCGCTTTCCAAGACATGCCAGTCAGAAACAGGCTGTTACGTGTCTAATCACAGGCTAGCTATGCCCAGCACTTTTCTAGGTTTTTTTATTAGTCTTGTTTATTTCAAATATTTTACAATAGGAATATGCTCAGTTACTTGTTCTGGAGTAAAACATCTCTTGAGGGTGGTAGGGAGCCCTCGTGTTTGGTTATGGCCCAGAATGGATTTCCCTGTGCGGTTTGTGTGGCCCCAGGTACTTCAGTGACTTTCAGGTGTACCACATAAAATATTTCTGTTTAATATGTTTGTTTCAATTTTTTTATTTTAATATTTAGGGTTGACTGTAAGCATAGAGTGAAGACTGGGGCCTTGCTGTGCTAAATAATATAATGTGTCTTATCCTTAAATACTTATACATGCTAAAAAGTATTTTGCTAACAGAAGGACAGCAACTTTCAGGGTGTCATTTAACTCTCAGTTGATCCGGATTATAATGGACTCTAATCAACTGAAAGTAGAGTGCAAAGTTAGCCCAAAGTGTTACTTCTTCTGAGATTTGTTTTTAAGTGGAAGTGGAAAGGTTATTTTGTATTAGTTTTTAAGAGATTTTGATTAATAAGAGGTGATTTTTTAGAAGGTGCCTCATCAAAAAGGATTTTTTAAAATTATCCTACTTGTTTGACTTAACAGCACTTCCTGGTAGAATAGAGCACAAAAATTATAGAATAGAGCACAGGAAGTACAACCGAGACCCTGTTTTAGCTTGCGTCAGTTAGTCTCCCAATAATTGTTTATGCTTATCCATGTTCATCTTAGATATTCAGCTCTAAATCTGAGCTATGAATTAAAAACATTTAGGAAAAGATCAGAGAAAAAATGTCACTAGCAAACAGAGAACAGAAGGTATAGTAGCAGAAATGGAGTAACAGTGTTTGATTCTGTGTAAATACCCTGTAACGCTTCAGCATTCATTGGCAGTTCTGTGTTCAGGTGCTGCTGCCAGAGATGCATGTCACAATCTGTGGGTGACACAGGCACACAGGGAAAAGGATAAAGAAGTTATAAAAACTTATAGAACATACACAAATTACTAGGGCCCAAAATGGTAATTCTCTTCCTGCTTACACCTTCTTTCAGGAGGCAACATCCAACTCTTGATCTGCAATGATATAAATTGCTTCATTCTCATGTCACTTCAGGTCTTGTCTCCTTTTTCCACACCTGTCTGTAACACAGAGAGTGCAGAATTCAGCTATGCAGTGTTTTTGGGGTGCATGATGCACTTTCACACTTCAGCCTCCTGTAGCCAGTGTAATCCTTCTTATCAACTGCGACGGCGAAGAAACAAGTGGTGTGTTGACTCAACATGAAATGCTGCAGACCATGTAGGGATGCCACCCATGCTCAGTTGCAGGTACTCCAGCAAAGGTAAGCATTCTTATAGAAGCTGGGAACCTCACCCAATATCTTGTTTAATCAACAGCTTATCTTGTTTGTCCCGTCTTTTCCCAAGTTCCTGGTATTATGTTACTCCAGGAGGCCCTCTAGATTTCTTGGCCCCTTTATTTCAGATGAATGCATTTCTATGGATAAGTATATTTTCACATTTCTTAAATGTCATATAGATTTCCACTGTTTCACCATCTCGTTACCTAGCTATTTCTCCCCCAACCAAGAGGTCTCTTCCTCTCTGTTTACTTACAAGGCTGAATGTTTCAGGCAGTCCTGTCTGAATCTCCGGCAACAGCAAATGTAGCATTGCAGGCTGCAAGATGCAGGCGCATCCTGAATCCGGCTGTAATGTGTCGTGACTCAGCAGTTCAAGTGGGTACCAGCCCTCTTCCAGTCACGTCAGCCCCAGCAGGCATAGTTTAGGGCAAACATGCCCCGAAGGCAATTTGTGTACGTAATTTGCACTAACACAGAGTCTGTGTAGGGTGCAGGTGACTCTAAGTCTAGTGAGCTATGTAATTTGCTCAAAAAGGCTTATGAAAATAGTTAATTACCTCAGAATATAATAATACATTTGCGTTACTAAGTAACGGATGTTGCCGTTATATCATTTAAATTTAAATAATGATTAATCTCCACCTACACCAGATGAAATACAAGAAGTCATAAATTTACCTAAAGAAATTAAATGGTAGAAGCAACAACTTACATGTTTAAACACATGGCAAAAGATTAGCCTACACTTAGAAGGAGTGGCCTTTATCTCACAGTCAGGGAGGAGTGAGTTTTCATTAGATTTCTCTGGTTTTATATACTCCCTCAGAAGTACGTGAGGGGGAAAGTGAAACCTGGATTTATTTAGTAGAAGTTTTCAGAAAGTTGAGATTTGTTTTTTCTAATGCTTTAGTAACCTTCATACGTAAAAACTTTAACCTGAGGCAAAAGTGGAAGTTTCCTTTTTTTTTTTATTCTGCCTGAAGAAATCACAACAATTTGCCTAAGGACAAGTAAGATTAACCATAATTAACAGTCATACAATGTTTAAACTTTACTAACAGCAGCAGCAGCAAGTCATTCTCTTACATATAAGTGTATAGCTATATTTAAATTACACTTTTATATATTGCTACAAATCAAAACAGCTGATTTTGTCACATAGGACATTAAAAGCATTAAACGTAGCCCTAACTATCTGCAACTGATCCTTCAGAGCAACCAACATTAGTTTGGCTATGGGTCACAACTAACCTGCTTAAAAGGGACAGGGCTTATTAACTCAATAGCACCACCCCATGATTTCAGTTACAGTATTTTTGGGAGCCAGGCTAGTATCTGCCCAATATTGCATGGTGTTATGGAGATAAACAAGACCTCTCAGATCTGCGTCCCTGTCTTCTGCATCATAAACCGAGCTTGAGCTGCCAATACCCAGACACTGTCATTCAGTGCCATCCAGTGATTGAAAGGAAAAATGAATTCAATTTCCGTGGGCAATGCCAAGCCATAGAAAATATTGCTGGCTTCAAAACTAACAGGAAGTTTCCAAAAATCCTCTCTCAAAAAAGTAGCACTTAGGAAAAAAAGAAGGTTGAACTCTTCTCCTTGCACTATGCAAGGAAATGGCATATTTACCCAAGTAAATGGCATAGGGAAAGAAACTGAATTTTCCCTGCCCACCAAGGATGGTTACTGGAACTGGTATATATTTGATGGAGAGAGGATCCCTGTGGAAATTGACGTAGAAGTGAGGATGAATGTTCACCAAAAAGGACAACTGAAAAATATGTAGACTAATACATGATTCCTGAGCAACAAGGTGGAGTACCTAGAGATGGAAGTCCAGGTGGTGAAACAAAATGTTACAGAAATAACACCACAAGCATAGACAAACACTACAGAAATGACATGGTGACATAGTTGTCATGGTACAGAGCATTGGTACTCCTGGGCATGGTGTTTAGGAAGGTAGAAACACAAATTATTGTTGTGGGGTCATATCACAAATTAAAGATATGATAGACTTTCTAGAGATAAGAAGGGAGATAAAGCATAAAATAAAGTCTGTTTAGGTTGAAACAACCTTGGAGTGGTTGAAGAGGTTCTGTTAATTTAGTGCTGCGCATCAGCTGTACTTGGAAACAGAAATAAGCATTAACACAATCTGTGTCTTAGTGGGAAACTTCAACTTTCCAGAAACAGAATGGAGAACAAATATAAACAGTAATGATGAGGGCCTCCTGTTTCTGAAAGTGGTAGCCAGGAGACTGTCATTAGGAAGACAGTTTTCTACAACAGTGTCTTCCTTAGCATCCTCCTTGTTTACGGGTAACAGGTCTAAAATAATATACCTAAGAACCTTAGATAAAGTGGCTGATAATTATGCAGAGCTGTGTCTCAAGATGTGTAGAAAAGTGGTTTAGGCCCAACAGGACTAACAAACAATCAAAAAGCAGAGATTTAATAACGAATGGACAAAAAAGAATGAACAAGAGAAATTAGGTCTTTGGCATCTCTGAGTATAGGGATAAAGCAAAAATTTCTGTAAAAGTAGTAGAGCAATTGAAAACAAGCAATGAAAGGTTCTTCCACCATGTAAAGCAAAAGAAACCCAAGGAAATAAGATGTGAAGTTGCTATACAGTTGAAGTGAGACAGTGATTAAAGATAATATAGGTATGGTCCAAAAGCTGAATAAATACTTTCCCCTCACTTTTCAGTAAGGATAATGTTTCCAAATATGAGGAAAAGGACACTTCCATTGGTTTAATGGATATTGGTTTAATGGATATTCCACCACTGGAATTCAACCATCTGAGGTGGGAGCAAAACTGAGAATGCATCTTAATCCTCTGTTAAAGGTTGTCCTTAGGACTATGTCAGGACTAGGTTCTCCTGTGTGGACTACACTGACTGTTAGTCTGAAAGCTTGAAGACTCCGGAGCGGTCAGAATGTAATGTTCAGAGCACACGAAACCGTATCTGAACATGCTCAATGGATTAACAAACAACTGGCCATGCCAGAAAAGGCTTCGCATAAAGCAGTCATATGGACCAATTGAAGGTAGAGGGCGCAGAGGACTTGGACTACACTGTTCACACTAGCTCTGTAAAGGCTGCTCTTTCACCTTGATTGAGATGTAGCCAATGCACCCAATGATGCAGACTAGCAGTTTTCCATCCCAGAATGTTGCTGAAATTGGTAAATGAAGTTGTGAGGGTGGTAGCAAGGCTTCTTGGTAAACAAAATGCCGTATTTAAGAATTGGGGATATCCTGCAGATAACTAAAGACTTGTAAGTTTTGCTCCAAAGTATGCAGAGATAAACAGAAATGGAATAAAATTAAATAAAATGCAACATGCTCACCAAAGGTAGATTGCACAGGAATTACCTGGTAACTTTCTTTGCAAAGATAAATAATTCTCTGACAAAAGTGAATGCATTCCATCCATCAACTGAATTTCTGTAAGACAGCAAGTATAGTACCAGTGAAAAAAATGTTAGCTGAGATGAAATGAAGTGTAAACATTTTGAAAAATCAAAAAAAAATTCAAGACTTCATGACTACTAGTTTTGTTGAAAGAGAAAATATTGCAATAGGGGAAAGGTAAAGATGTGTCTTGAGGCCAAGTTTATTCGTTTCACAAAGGCACATGTCACAAAAAATAAAAGAGCACTAATGAAAGTTGCTGATAAGTCAATATTGAGACACCCTGCCAAAACAAAGAAGAATCAGAAAACTGAATGAGAAGACAAAGAAGGCTGTAGTAATTCACATGGGATGAATGTAACGCTACAATGTTCAAAAGTGTGCATCACCACACCACTTCATTTTTAGATGGTTTGGCTGAGGTGAGAGTTTCCACTATTTGCCACCAATGAAAAGACTTTCACTACAAGCATGCAGTTAATAAGAAATATCATAAAGTAAACACATGCACATAGTAACTCATCATAGAAGACTATGTTCTATGACTGTGCTCTGCTCATCTTAAAATGAGCTGATGATTTTACAGCAGGGATCAGGTAGTACTGCTCCCACTCCATATAGAACCACTGTCTAAGGTGCAGCTGAGATGAGATACTTGGACAGATAGATCAGAACCTTTGTTCTGATCCACTATGGTTGTTCTTACAGTCTCATCTGGAAGGTTCAATAGTGTCCTCTGTGTTTATAAAAAATACGGTACAAGTGGAACATGCATGCAAAAGTACTATAGCGTGGTTTGAGGAATTAAAAGACCATTTCAGGAAACTGTAAGAGTGAAACTTTGTTCAGTATGGCACACTGAAGGCAGAAAGATGGCATATTTCCTCTCAGTAAATACAATATGTCAGAGTAAATACAATATGTCAGTAAAAGTTGAAGAGAGAGAAATGTTCCTTAACAAGAACAAAACCCAGTAATGGGTCCTCGGGCAAAGAAGGTCAACAACCTCCCGGATGGCATTAGGAAGACCACTGCCAGCAGACTGAAGGAGGTGATCCTTCTCCTTTCCTCGGTACTGCTGACAGATAACTGGAGTGCTGTGTCCAGTGCGGGGGTCTCCTGTCTGAACATTTTCTTACACATTTTTGTACATCAAAGTAGCGGCAGCAAAAACCAAGCTTCCAAAACCCAATTAGCTTTCAGAGAGAGCCTGAGCAGTTTGTGAAAGGGATTACATCACATGGTACCTCTGTCATTAGGGAACTGGTCTTAGTGAGCCAGGAAGACTCTCCCAATCCTGTTTCTATGTGTCAAAATGAAAAGGGGAAAAAAAAAAAGATTGCAGGTTTTTAGTGAGGCTGCTGAGCAGTGAGTGAGTCACAGACTTGCCATGAACACTTGTATTTCTAAGTCTTCTAAATTGCTTCTTTACAGCTCAGCAGGAGCAAGCCAGAGACCACAGTAAAAGCTTACTCAAATACATTTTCAGCACAGTTTCAGAGGCTTTGCTTTCATCAGAACTGGGGGATGGTCATTGTTTTACGTTCATCTTAAGCATCCCATGAGAAGCAGCTATGTGAACTCATGCCTTTCATGGAAAACAATGATTAACCCTCACAAATGCTTTAAGCACAGAAGCCAGTAACCCTTATTCTGCTGTTTCTACCACACTTAGTATGAGAAAATAAAGGCTTTCTGTCAAACAATACAAGGACAAGAGCAGCTATTTAGACTGCTCAAGAGATCCAATAAAGACACTAAAATATTTGAAGAGGAAAGGATCTTTTACAAGGAAGGACCTCAAGCAGAAGTGGGCAGGCTTCACAGTGGATGAGGATAATCTGACTCATTAGTTAAGTTGCATTGACTAGACCCATAATAGTAACACCCTCATATTTTACAGTATCCTTTTGACGTTGACAGGTTTGCCTCTAGCTGGTGCAATCATTTAAAGTAAATAGCACATAACTATCTAATGAACATGTGGGTCTCCTAAAGTTCCTCTCCCCCCAGTGCTCAGAATATGATGGTGGATGGTAACATTCCCACTGAGCCACATTTGGCATTGCTACTAGAGCTGACTATCCTTCCTTATGAAAGGATATCTTGTCATACACCCAGAACCATCATACTCAAGTTCATCTTTATATTGACGCGTCATACTCAAACTCATCTGCCCACATTCCCTGTGCTGACACATTGCCTAGCTATGAGCATTTGGCCCTTCTCTGCAACCTCAGATACTCCTCTAGTATAGAAGGAGACAAGATGATGAAAACTTAGCATTTGGGAGATTTAAAATTAGATAAAATGAAGCAGGAGAAAAATAAATGTAGGGAATAACACGTTATGGCTAGAGGATAAATTAGATGACCTCAAAATATATCAGCAAAAATGCAAAAACAATTGAACACTAGAATAAGATGGGAAAAGATGATTGCAGGAAATATTTGGTGACACTTTTCACAGTCATTAAGTTTTTCAGGTGCTTAAGTGTTTTGCTGAACTGAGGTGTAATTGATGTGAAGGGATGAAAAAGATTTGAAAGGAATTAAAAAGAATATTTTTTCCTTTGGATTTTTAAATAATGCAAAGAACTATTAATTCAGTCACCTAGAAGCTTAGAAAGTAAACCGTGTCTGGGTAGGTATCTGTTTGTGTTATTGTTCAGGAATTAATCTCCGGTTTTGTGTTTTCTATAAAGATTGTCTCTGGTACAATTTCACATCAGCAACAACAAAAAGAAGAAATCTATAATGAAGATTTCTTCATTATAGTATAATGAAGGCATAAAATAAAGCATTATATTTAGTCCATTAAAGATAGTTATTTGACTCTTTTTAGACATCAGCCTATACAATATGTAAGACTGCAAATTTAAAGCATATATGTTGACCACTCAGACCAGTAATTAGAGATGGGAAAGCCAGAATGTTAAATTTAGAACATCTGACATTTTTCAAAAGTGTTCAGGGCCAAGATCTTCCCTTGCAATCATCCAGCTAAATCCAATCATCCAAATCGTTAAATTATCCAGAAGGGAATTAAGAAGTCTAAATAAATGGATTTGTTTTACATTTAACAAATTATAATTAGAATGAATCTGTAATCCCTTTCACTGACAACTTTTTCAAAGATTAAAAATTAATGAGGTTCTTTCTTGTCTTCTCTTTCACCCTGAAATTTTCTCTCACAACATTCAAAAATCTAACTGCAAAGTTAACTGAAAGTTTTGTCCTGATTTCAATTGCTGTATGAAAAAACGACTGTTTTTCATAAATCTTGTCCTGTCTCTCACTTCGTTAACAAATAATTCATTTCTTTCTTCCAGTGTCCTCTCCTTCTGTGGTATACTGTCTACACTGTCTTGACTATTTGCTATGCTGCATTTATATATTGTCATATAGACAGAGTTCATCATCAGAATAGTCAGTGTGACAATTTACTAAAACAGATTAATCTAATCCTTCAGGAACAAAATCTTCCCATTATGAATGGGAGATCCATGTCCCTTTTATTCAAGGGGTCTGAGTTTGTTAAAAAGACAAATTACAAAGCGCTAGTCTGTTCTCATCAAGCCCCTATTCTATAATCTAGGTGGCATCCGTGTGTGATCTCTGTAGATCAGTAGAGCCTAAAGGTAAGCTTTATCCCACTTTACCTACATGTTGTCTCTCTCACATAATATGGTCATTTAGTCTCTCTCTGCAGTTATGTAGGTAGATGAGTTGCACTCAGGACAAACAGGTTTAAATGCCTGTCTTGTGAGCAGGCGATTCACCCCTCTCCATTAATATTGCAGCTAACTTCTAAGTAGTTTAAATAAAGTGAGACAATCCCACCCTAAATGATTAGAATTTTTTTGAAGATACTGTCTTTTACTTACAAGCACTTACCCAATGGACCTATTTTCAAGGGATTAAAATATTAGAGATACAAGAAAGTATTCAACAGTTTTTGAAATCTAGGGTACTTGGTTCCTGACGGTTGCTAATAGAGTATCTCAGTAGATTCCTATCTACATTGTAATCTCACTTTTCTAGTCTCACAAGTTTTTACAATCAAGACTCATTTTCCTGGAAAAGTTTTAAGAAGTATGTCCTGATATCCAGTACACACAGTCCCTTCCTTTTCATGTTGTAACTTGCAGTCTGCTTGCAGTTTGCTAAATGAGCGAAGCAGTATGTAGCAAAGACTTTGAGGCACAAAGACAAGTCAAACAAGAAACCGAAAAAGATATGGTATGCTTACTTTTAACAAAGGGATTTTTTGTTCTAAATGATTTTCAACAGTAAGACAGAATTTTAATTTATTTCTTCAGTATAATTGAAACTTTAGAACCAAATAGAATGGAATTCCTAAAAAAGTCTCTTCTGATTTTCAGAAAATACTAAGCACTCATCTTCTGAGAGAGAGTTCATTAAGTGGTCTCAGGATGGCCACTGAGGATCACCACAGGCACCCTGTATTTTCCATCCATTCTAAGTCAAAAATTCCTATTTGGGTGCATCAGTACCAACAGGTAACATCATCAGAGACATAGGGTAACGTTGCAACTGCTGCCTTGCAGTAAAGGTTTCATTTGCAGCAAAGCTGTCCGTATCAGATCATGTTCACTTGGCATCTTCTATAATGCTCATGAATCAAAAAAGCCAAGTGAACAGGAGCACACAACCAGCCTCACAAACAGACATGAGTGTGGGAAGCCAGGATACCATCTCAAGTATCAAAAGTGCCTGCCACCAGTGTAGCCAAGAACAGCCTTAGTTTCCGTATGCATTAAGAGGCTATAACAACACACCTCCAGCTCTTGGCTGAATTTCTAGATACACCTACTAAAGCCAACTACTGCAGATAATTAATAAAGAAAAGCCAAAATAGTTTTGGTCTTGTTGAGTGGTGCAACAGTGTTCACTTCAGACTAGAGAATAACATCTTTACTGGTAAGTGTCTGCTAGACCACAGTGTTGTCCCCACTCTAGTTTGATATTCATCGCTTCTTTACATGTAATATTCTCCAAACTGGAGATGAATACTGAGAGTGGGATTTAACTCAGCTGAACTTAAGCCATCTGAAACTTCTTATCCTGGCTGTGCTGTTCTGCTATTTGAAGACCTTGTAGGAATATAGGTGTCTCCTGCTGTCGGGTTATGCTTATGTAGTTTACATTTGATTGCCTACTTTTCATTCAATCTTCTGTCAGGATGAACTACAGATACAAACCTGTATGGACATTCAGCTCTGTGATGCAGAATCTTTGGGATCTTTTTCTCAAGAAGTTTTATTAATTTGCAGCTATTGCCTTCCTCCCTCTCATTTGTGACTCTGCGTTACAGAACAGCATCTCCTCATAGGGTATAAGACTCTAGCAAAGCTACCACAGCATGAATTTCTCCCTTAGCCATGACTGACAGAAGGTTTCTACAGAGAAGCCCTCCCTCAAGCAAAGATGGGTTTTGTATTTGTTAGCACTTGACTTCTACAGTGAGGAAGATCAGGGGAAGCACACAGGGATATCTGATTTAACTCACTGAAATACATAATAATAAGGATTTTATCCCCCTCCCCTCCTAGAGTGATAAGCCAGGAATTATCCATCTTTTTAGTAAAGGGAAACAAACGTACTGGAGAGGAAGCACAGACACTTTCATTCTGGTGTCTTAAAGTTCTGGAAGACCTTGTGGAAGGAACTGATTTGATTCCATCAGAAACTGATTGCACACCCTCAGTGCAGGAAAGCTCGCTGCAGGTCAAAAGAGCATTTTAAAGGGGAGGATCGTCTGTGACTTACATTCTGATGGTTTCATAAGGAATTTCTCTACAGTCAACGTAACTTCACATTCTGTTGGGTCTGGAATGGGTCATGCCTTTCCCAGCAAGAAAGAGCTGGATTTCCCACCAGAGCTGGACTTCAGTGGGATGAAGTGAATGTCAGAATTTGAGTCTGAACAAAATCCTCTTGACATCCTTTTAAACAAAACTATATTTCTTCAAAAAAGTAGCATTTCATGTTCATTATCTTTTCTTAAAACTGTCACTGGGGTTTTTGGCTGCTACCAAGGTAAAATCATCACATCTTTAAAACCTCTTTTCATACATAGTGATGCCATCTTGGCCTTTTTTTGTAGTACCTCATGGGTTACTCATCAGTTCCTTAAATATTGAAATACCATGACCTAGCTATTCTTCACAGATACAATAATACTTATGTTATTAAAGACGACTGAAGCAGAGTGTAACATATTTCAGGTTTCTCCTGGTCAACTTTGGCCTTCCGTAGGTAAAATTGGGGGGGGGGGGAAGGAAAAAAAAAAGAAAAAAGAAGAAAGAGGAGCTAACCCTTTGAAACATCAGAAACCACTGCCCTACAGTAGCAACCGTATTTGTTTTTGAAGAGAAAATATAGTGCCTTTTCTTCTGGTTTTGCACTTGAAATAATTGCAGGCTTTATTCCAGACCATCATAATGAAATAAATAGTATGAGAATGAGCATCAGAGTGCAGACTTATCCTTTGGTACTTCATTAAAAAATCATGCAAAACTACTGATGCAAGAGAAATAACCATAAGCTGGAATAGAAAGAGCCGTATGCCACTAGAAAACAGGTTGGATACATAGACTACTTTGTTGCTTTTTCTTGTTGCCATACTAGTACTGCCAATGGCTATAACAATAACAATGATTTACGTTCTATAATCGCTCTTATTCCAAAACACATCATAGTGAAATTTATGCAAATCATAGTGAAAATTATGCTTTTGGTTATATGCCTTAGTAAAGGCACAGATGCTTCCATTCCAGAGTTCCACTAGTGCCATGAAGAGCAATTTTATCTTTACTCTTCACAAGGAGTAAAAAGTGGTAATATGCAGCCCTCTTTTGACTAGGATGCAAAAGTAGTGTGGAAATACAGAATAGAAATCATATTTTTCTCTAGTCTTAAAGAAACCATTTGAAAAATCTTAGAAAGAAATTGTACCTCAGAAAACTACGTTGCATCTCTGGAGAGGTTATAGCAGAAAGCTAACATTTGTTCCTTGTAACAGCTCGTTCCTCAATGACTTGCATCACAAAGCTAGCAGTGCCGCCTTCTCCAAAGACTGAATGGTACAAGCATACCAAGAGCTCCTAAAGGTAAAAGATAGCAATATGATAACAACATAAGTATTATTTGCCCCAATTACCTGCTAAAAATGTAGTGAAGACAACCCTCAGAGGCATCTGAAGAGGCATTAAAGCCTTACCTTTGGTTATTCAAGAGCCTTTCCTTGTAAATCATTCTGAATCAGCACATTTTCTGGGCATCCCATCCTATCCAAGCACCAAACACTTTAACTCTTTTCACTGACTGGCTGAAGACCTGTTGCAAAGTACAGTGTCATTTCGCCTCCTCCACAGCTGGCAGAATTTCCGTATTTGGGCTCTAAGCCTGGATTTTGCCAGAACGTGCGGTAAGTCTGGCTAACGGCTTTTTGGGTAGATAGAAGAAAATGATCTTTTCTTTCAGACTGCATCACTTTTTATGTTTCCTCTGTATCCATCTTGCTATCAGAGAAAAAGAGACCAGCTGACCAAAAGGTAATGCTTCTTCTTATAAGAAATTTTCCAATTTCAATTTCTTTTTATATTTTCACACTGTGATGATCCCCAAGCCAAACTCATTTTCCTGTGAAAATGGAATGTATGTCCAGCTGAACAATTACAGATCAAAACTTTGGATTCTTTAACGTGGGAAAACCTCCAAGCCTGCAAGTCCAGTGTTCTGAAATGCTGATTCAGAGCCAATAATTTCTACCCTAGATATTTCTGTAACTGGAAGACCTAGGTCCTCTCTATCTTAGGACAACACTCTGAACACCAGTGTACAATAACAGAGTGTAGCTTTATGTACCATACCGTCATAAAAATACTGCCCAAACAAATATTTTTTTCTGGATGTTCTGGACCTTTCTAAAATTAAGATAAAAACCAGAGCACAGAAGGTTCAACTTTCAATTCACTTGAAGACATGATTCTTCATGTTATTACACCAATTTAATGCTGTCATAACTTGAAATCAGCAAACAGGTATGTGAAAATCATGTTTTAGATAAGAAAATATAGCAGATTATAGCGATAATAGCAAATAGCGTAAGAATTAGGAAAAGGAGAAACTTAGATCATCAGAAACTCCAATGATGAGACTCAAGAAAAGCCTATAGAGTTCACAAGTTCCCTTTCAAATTCTTACTTTTTAATAAGCCTAACAATGTCATACAGTGCTATGACTTGTCTGTGCATTTAAGTTTGTCTCTAACTGGCTTGTGAGAGCATGACTTTATTGACTTGCTTTCTGTCATCTCATAGTGGTCATGTAGTTATTATTGATCTGCACCTCAAGCAAAGCAACGTCTTCGCTTTCTCTCAGAAAGTAGGTGTCTATGGCCTGGAATTATCTCACCTAAATGGAGCATTAAATGATGTGCCTAAGTTGGAAGTGTTATTATTTAGATATCTTGTATAAAGGACTCTTCTTGATGACAAAAATAATTATGTCTTAGGCATCCTAGCATGGAGGACAGAGGGGACGCAGTAACAAGTGCTGTCTATCCTGAAGATGACCAGTTTGTACCACTAGTCTTCAAAGCCAGGAAAGTGTCTAACGTTGCTTTATTTACCCATATAGATATAGCCATATAGAGATGACATATAGTGATAACAAGGTGTTAGAGGGACTCTTTGCAACTCTCCAGTTTCTCCGTTATGTTATTGGAGAAGCTACTCAAGTTATTGTGGAAAACTACTCCTTAGTTGGCCTCAGCTGAGGGAAGTCCCACTGCAAACTCTCAGCACACTGAACAGGGTTGAAGAGAGAGCATCTGCCACAGAGGTTAATAAAACACAATATGGAATAAACCAGTAAGATGCCAAGGGTCTGTTGTATTTGTTTGTTTTCCCGCATTTCTGTGATCTACAGCTAAGGCCCACCACCTGCTCACATTCAGCTGCCTTCATATGTATTTGGACTAGCATTTAAAATTATCTCAGAAAGCTTATAAATGCAAACTAAGATTTTCAGGCTATGCCACCAGGAGTGACCTGGAAGTCAGGCAGTAAAGCTGAAATAGGGTTAGAGTTCAAATAAATGGTACAAAAATATAAATTGCCAATTACTCTGCTTTTGAATGAATGCTAGAACCAGCAAGCTTTTATTTTTCTTTTTTCTAAGCAAAGCAAAATTCAAGTCTTTGATAAACTTACTTACTGGCAGGGTTGTAAAGCCGGATTTATAAAGCATTTAAGATAGATACATCTGGATACATACCAGTAATTGTTCAGTAATTAAAATCTCTCACTGGGTTTTATATTGGTTGCATAGAAATAGATACCACCTTCAGCTGAGCTATGAAACTTTTAAGGAGTCCCAGTGCCAGCTCCAGAAAGTGCTCAGCATGGGCAGATCTACAGGATACAATCTGCATTAATTCTTGCAAAGGCCCATGAAACCACAGTGCAGGAATACATTAACAGAAGGCGAACATCTTGTCCTATTTCACTGCCTACATTGGCACTTCAAGCACCAAGGAACTACCAATTATTTTAATTATCTTCTCTCTGCTAACAATAGTGCTTGACTTCTTAGGTTTTTGAAGATCTTTTTCTGGAAGACAGATACTTTGTAAATGGAGATACTAGTCCAGGACAGATTCTGATGTTTTTACTCACACCAAATAGTAAATTGCTCTGGAAGTAGTTCTGCTAATTATGACAGGAAAGGTTGTTAGCAGCAGCAGGAAACATTTCAGGTACCTTCTCTGAATTATCAAGGCAGAAGGTAGAACCCTTTAGGATTTCAGGAGAAGTGTAGAAAAATTTACTGCTTAAAAAATATCTTTCAATGAAGGACATATTTCAAGTACTTCACCTATTTGAAAAAGACTATTGAAAAGCTTATGACTTTAATTTACTTAGCTTAGCTTGATGAGGCCTTAGATTCGGGACTTTGATCAGTTCCTTATCTATTTGGAATCAATTAGCAAATTAACATTCTGGTTCTATATTTTGATTACAAATATCCCTGAAGTACAAAAGGTTTCAGAACTCATATTTTAGTCCTTGTTCATTGATAAGTAGATTATTATTAAAGACTGTCAAAAATCTGTTAATGTCCTCTGGGGAATGCTAGTGTCGCAGTAAGTTTTTTGCACTGAAATTGGGATAGGAAACTAAAATACCACACTCTTTTATAGAATGGAAACTCAGATGAGGAAAAAGTCAATTTGGAAACACTGGGAAGGCTATGTATACAGAGGCATTAATTGGATTTAGTACTTATTAATCCTATGTGCATATCAGGAGAGCTGTAATGGTGCCCCTGGTTTGGTGAATTCATCTTGTTTCAGTATGGATCACATCATAGTTGAACTAGGAATTTCTAAGTCTGAAGGTGCAAGCAGATACAAATTAGATTAAACTCAATAGTCAGGACCAGTAAAGATTTGCTTCATCTCTGGGCTGGATGCAGAAGGAAATAATTCATTGATAAGGAGGTAAACGTCCTTGTGGCGAATGTAACAGACCTCTTCTAAAGACATATTTTCAGTAAGGACGGGGTCTGATTGGGATCAAGAATCTGGAGGGACAAAATAATTGCATTATACAGAAGCACACAAAATGATAAATGGGCATATAAGTCCTCAGCACATGAGAATCACATCTTTGGTCCACGTATAATTTAGTTTGCAACGATATCAATTACTGATGATCCCAATACAACAACTGGAAGCTAAAAACTTGAAGTTCTAGTAAAAACACATTGATGAAGTTTAACGCGCTGGTGCATCTCCTGAGTGCACAGCAGAAGTTGCATTCTTTGGCTTCAGAGGAGACCTGAAAAAGTTCTGCTTTTGGGAGACTTCTAAATTTTTTCATGAAGGCTGAAGAGACTGCTGGGGGAAAGAGTTTGCAGCAGCTTCAGTGTTAAGTTGAAAAAAAAAGTTGAAAATATTGAGAAATAATTTTTCTTTACTTTCTCTGATATGGAAATCTCCTTTTTTTCCCAGTAACAAGCTTAGGATCATAAAACAGTGCTATTTTTCCCAAATTTCATCTAGGCGGACTGGAGTTGGATAGAAGAACCAGGTAGGACTAGTTTTTTAGTAGCTTACAGTCATTGAAGTGATATTTGTCTCTCCAGGTTATCCACAATAAGGACATTATATCTGAATTCATTGTGCAGACACACTTTATATGATAATTAGAAAAAGATCCTTCTAAAATATGGCTGACCTCATCCTATAAAGGGTAACTGAAAATGTCCACAAGAGGCCATAAGTGCTTCCTTTTCTCCATTGACTCCCAGGAGGTCTGGGCAACTAGCTCAGGTGTAGGCATATACTTTGTAATGTCTAGAGTAAATTCAATGAATTTCAGGGCTTGTTTCTGCCCATAACGACATAGTAACTTTTGGTAGGTGTATTTAGGATATCCAAGAACTCTCCATGGGGCTGGCAAACAGCCATGAGAGATTTGCACTCTGTAGTGGTGGCTGGAGGCTGGTCAAGATACTTTAGAGCCTATAAAATACTGAATCCACCCATGTGGAGCCAATGAATCATTCTCTTGAAGTCTCATCTATGAAATGATCTGGAATTCCTAAACTGGGAAAGGTTTGAACATCTGAGAGAGAATGTATGCCTGTATCTCTAGCCTAACATAAACATGTATTGTTCACAATGGCTGTTCGCTAAGAGCCCTGCAAAACCTCTTTCACATATTCTATATTTACACTCACCTCTTATTTGCAGATTGCATTCATATGTGTACTGTACTTACACGCATAATTTATACATTTACACAGTTGCACTATTACAGAAGTTTCATGGGACAGCAGCAGCCTTCAGAACAAACAAATACGTTTCAAGTTGAGATCAGTTCTGAGATATGTCTGTCCTGGATAACAGTGCTGGTTGGCATGGGCAAAAATTATACCAGGGTACATGTTAACATTTAAGCAGTATGGATGGGTGATCTTACGTCTCTTACATACCAGTATAAATACAGCTATAAAGGATGGCTTAACCCTTTGCCTTTCAAGGTACCTATGTTTCATCTCTTCAGTTACAGCTCTGATGTATTTCCTGGATTTCTGAAGTCTTTTTAGATTTGTTAACATCTGTTCTTCTAAACAGTTGAAGTTCATGTTATGATAGCGAATTCTAACAAGAAGATATAAAATACCAGAAAGGAAAAGGAAAGATAAACAAATGTCCTATGACCTTATGAACCAGCCTGAAGAACCATTCTTTAATAATCCTTTTATTTTTAAGTCAGGTAATTTCTATATTCATGAAGCAGCTATACATACACATATATAGATACATCGCAAAACAATGGGTGAACAATTGGCTGAAGGGTTGGGCCCAGAGGGTTGTAGCAAATGGGGTAACATCTGGTTGGTGGCCAGTCACTAGTGGTGTTCCTCAGGGCTCTATTTTAGGGCCAGTTCTCTTCAATGTTTTCATCAATGACCTGGACACAGGAGTTGAATGCACACCGAGTTTGGCACTGCTACAAATTACAAGGAGCAGTTGTTTCCCTTGAGGTTAGAGAGATCTTGATAGATTAGAGTGCTGGGCAATCACCAACCATATGAAATCTGACAAGAACAAGTGTCGGATTCTGCACCTGGGGCAGTGTGATCCTGGATGTACATATAGACTGAGGGACTAGCAGCTGGAGTGCAGCCCTGCAGAAAGGGGTCTAGGGATTGTGGTTGACGGTAAACTCGATATCACAGAATCACAGAATCACAGAATCATATAGGTTGGAAAAGACCTTTAAGATCATCGAGTCCAACCATAAACCTAACACTGCCAAAAACCACCACTACACCATGTCTCTAAGTACCTCATCCAAACGTCCTTTAAATACCTCCAGGGATGGCGACTCAACCATTTCCCTGGGCAGTCTGTTCCAATGCTTGATAACCCTCTCGGTGAAGAAAAATTTCCTAATATCCAGTCTAAACGTCCCCTGGCGCAACTTGAGGCCATTTCCTCTTGTCCTATCACTTGTTACGTGGGAGAAGAGACCGACCCCCACCTCTCTACAACCTCCTTTCAGGTAGTTGTAGAGAGCGATGAGGTCTCCCCTCAGCCTCCTTTTCTCCAGGCTAAACAGTCCCAGCTCCCTCAGCCGCTCCTCATCAGACTTCTGCTCCAGACCCTTCACCAGCTTCGTTGCCCTTCTCTGGACTCGCTCCAGCACCTCAATGTCTCTCTTGTAGTGAGGGGCCCAAAACTGAACACAGGATTCGAGGTGCGGCCTCACCAGTGCCGAGTACAGGGGCACAATCACTTCCCTAGTCCTGCTGGCCACGCTATTTTTGATACAGGCCAGGATGCCATTGGCCTTCTTGGCCGCCTGGGCACACTGCTGGCTCATATTCAGGCGGCTGTCAACAAACACCCCCAGGTCCTTCTCTGCCAGGCAGCTTTCCAGCCACTCTTCCCCAAGCCTGTAGCGTTGCATGGGGTTGCTGTGGCCCAAGTGCAGGACCTTGCACTTGGCCTTGTTAAACCTCATACAATTCACCCCAGCCCATCCATCCAGCCTGTCCAGGTCCCTCTGCAGAGCCTGCCTACCCTCCAGCAGATCAACACTCCCGCACAACTTGGTGTCGTCTGCAAACTTACTGAGAGTACACTCGATCCCTTCGTCCAGATCATTGATAAAGATATTAAACAGAACTGGCCCCAACACCGAGCCCTGGGGAACACCGCTTGTGACCGGCCGCCAACCGGAGTAAACTCCATTCACCACCACTCTCTGGGCCCGGCCGTCCAGCCAGTTCTTTACCCAGCGAAGAGTCCACCCGTCCAAGCCATGAGCAGCCAGTTTCTCCAGGAGAATGCTGTGGGAGACTGTGTCGAAGGCTTTACTGAAGTCTAGATAGACAACATCCACAGCCTTTCCCTCATCCACTAGGCGGGTCACCTTGTCATAGAAGGAGATCAGGTTGGTCAAGCAGGACCTGCCTTTCCTGAACCCATGCTGGCTGGGCTTGATCCCTTGGTTATTCTCTACATGCCGTGTGATAGCACTCAGGATGATCTGCTCCATCAGCTTCCCTGGCACCGAGGTCAGGCTAACAGGCCTGTAGTTCCCCGGGTCCTCCTTCCGGCCCTTCTTGAAGATGGGTGTCACATTCACTAATCTCCAGTCAGCAGGGACTTCCCGAGTTAGCCAGGACTGCTGGTAAATGATGGATATGGGTCAACAATGTGCTGTGCTGGCCAGAAGGGCCAACCGTATCATAGGATGCATTGTCCCACTACACTCAGCATTGGTGCAGCCCCACCTTGAGTACTGTGTGCAGTTTTGGGCTCCAAAATATAAGAAAGATATAAAAATATTCGAATGTGTCCAAAGGAGGACAACAAAGATGGTGAAATGACTAGAGGGGTGTGACTTAGGAGGAGTGGCTGAGGATGCTAGGTTTGTTCAGCTTAGATAAGAGGAGGCTGTCTGAGGGGTGACCTAATTGCTGTCTACAACTTTCTCATGAGGGGGAGCTGATAGGGAAGTGCTGATCTTTCTGGTGTCCATTGATAGGACATGAGGGAATGGCTTAAAGCTGCATCAAGGGAAGTTCATATTGGATATTAGGAAAAAGTTCTTCAATGTGAGGGTGGTCAAACACTGCAACAAGCTTCCCAGGCAAGTGGCCATGGCCCCAAGCCTGTTTGTGTTCAGGAAGGGTTTGGACAACACTCTGAGATACATGATTTAACTTTTAGGTTGCCCTGTGTAGAGTCAGGAGCTGGACTTGATGGCCCTTCTGGGTCCCTTCTAACTCAAAGTTTTCTATGACTCTATAATTTTATGATTCCACTATATACAGTTCCACAGTAAGCTCAGGGTATCATATTCTATCGGTTTAAAATAAACTCATTTCCATTTACATAAAGTTAAATTGTAATGTTACCTACACTCAATCTTATATCAGCATTTTAAAGTCAAAACTACTGATAAATATTTTTTAAAGGAAAACCGTGTTTTCCTTTGTTGACCCATCACAAAATTTATTACTCGAATGGCTAGTAATAACCATTCTTTCTCCATATCAAAGACAAATTATTGTAATTTCCATCTGCTTTGAATATTTCTGGTTCAGCAGGCTTTTGCTTTTTAAAATCTAAATTCTTTTTTTTTCCCTATATTCAAAGAAAACTAGTAAACTTTTACATTTAGGCAGCACTGCACAAGAGCTAAGGGAAGATTAGAGGTGATTACTCTGCTTTTCTGATGGCTTTCCTTGGGATATCATAGAACAGTAACATATAAAGCACAGTTTCCCTGCGCAACTGAATACCTCATCGAAAATTTTAATGCATAAGCCCTATACTTGCAACACAAACTTTCCAGGAAAACAGTACAGAGATATGAACAAAGCAACGATTTTAAAATGTCATTTTGGGAAAGACAGAAGCAGAAATATCATCCTGATCTTTAGAACTTGGGGAAAAAAATTTGCTCATGTGGTTTGGCATTTTTCATCATGTATCTGCTGCTGGGCAGGAACAGTAGGAGCTCTTTCATTGTTGTTTCTTTGGGTTTTTTGTACACATGATGTCGTATGACTTGAGTTGCCCTGATTCTGTTTCTGGCAGGCAGTATGGTTCACTGATAATGTGTAAAAAGTCAAACTGGCTCTCTGCCAGCATGTGAGTCTCATACTCAGATCCCATTCACTGTTATACTACTGGTGATACATGTCCCTTCACTGTCACTGTAAGTATATTATTCCTCATCCATACGCTGCTACATGCGTCTTCATTCCTGTCAGTCCCATCTCTTTGTTCGACATAGTCTATGTCTCTATGCCTTGTATGTTCTTCCTTTTTTATTCCTATTTCCTGTTTTTGTTTCCTCTTCCTCCTTTTTCTTGCCATGTCTCCCTTCTGACACAACTTTCAGAAAGGAGTGTGGTTAATACGTATCTGTCCTACGATGAGGAGAATTGTAGAGGTCGTGATCTGTCCTCCCAGCTCATGGTCTCAGGACCATGGTGCTGGACATGGTGTCGCGGATGGAGTGAGCGTGCACTTCACTTGTTAGAGAGAAGTAAAAATATAGTTTATTGATACAGAATAGGGAGTTAACAAAGTTCAATGCGACAGTGTTTTAACAAGATTCCATGGCGAGGTGCACTCGATTATTTACTGCATAGAGGACAGGGTCAGACAAAACTGTCAGGGAGACCCTCCCGTTGAGTCATGAGGTTTGGAAAAGGATCCCCTTGCTTTCTAAACTCCTTCTCAGAGAGGAGTCTAGGTGCGGCTAGACCCAGTCCTAGTCCCAGACTTGGTCAGTGGTTTATGTCTAAAGGATTATATATATATGCGCAATCAATCCTTTATATCACTTAGCTAAGATTTCAAAGTTTAGCATGCTATTAGTCACTTACCGAGGATCTGTTGCGGCAAGGAATCTCTCAGCCTCGAGGAGTAACCCTGAGAGGCGTCCCGGCTCAAGGGGAGATCCTGGCGTGCAGCTCGCTGCCGTGCAGGAGAGCTCAACGGGCTCTTGGGCTGCTCACTATTTATGGGGGATAAGATGATTGACTCATAGTCATATTTGCATGCCGACCACAGGTTTTAGTTTCTTGGGTGGGTGTAAAACACAATAGCCCTAGGCACAACACAATAGCCCAACACAGGCTATTGTTGGGCTAATAGCCCAACCCTTAGGCTATTGTGTTGTTATCTGTCTCCTGAATCCACTTTGAGCCGATGGTGACCAGATGCATCCATTTACAATCACCACTGGTGGTTATCACCTAAGCAGGGTTGCAGGAGATAAAGGTCGAGGGCAGGGGAAGCACAGGGTCACATATGGATACGGTCAACTAAATCTCATATGGAGACTACCCGCTACATCTTCACTTTCATATTCCCTGCTTCTTTTTACTGTGGTCACCTCTCATTGGCGATAATCATCTTGAAAAACAGCTCTTCCCACTTTGCTTCATGCTCCTTCAATCATGCTCAAACCCAGAATGTCCCCTCCACTATGTGTTAGGACTCCAGTCTCTGCTGGTTTCTCTCCTTTGATGTTCATTAGCCTCCACCCCTGAACCATACGTTATTGGAAGTATCAAGGACCCTAGTGTAAAGGACTATGTATTCTACTTCAGAGGGATTTGCTAAATCATTAGTCCTACAGAAAGAACATAAAGAAGTAGGTTGCTTGGTTTTCCCTCTTTATTAGTGGATGGAAAGTAAATGGGGGTTATTTCCAGGAGCCTGACCGAATGTAGCTCAGCAATAGATCTGAGTACTGAAAAAAGTATCATACAGCAAACAATTTCTCCCTGGTAGTCTGCTGTGTATGATTGGAATGGTAATGTACTGCCTATGAGACAGGAAAAGAAGAAAAATCCAACAGCAAAGTGTCTTTTCTGAGGGCAAATTTCTCTTCTGGGGACAAATGTTCCCATCTGGGGACCTGTCTCAGCCTCCCATACAACTTTAAGCAAAGCAGTGTTTTCCCTGGATTTTGCCCACTGAACTGCTCAGGTTTAAGCTAACCACCCTGCACACTGATTTAAACCTACAGGAACTCTGAACAGAAGAGATCACTTTGCTCACTAAAGCAGTACAAGTTTTCTTTCCACGTTTTATTTTCCTTGTTGATTCACTAGAGGGAAGGGATGCCATCCAGAGGGACCTTGACAGGTTTGAGAAGTAGGCCTGTGCAAAACTCATGAAGTTCAACAAGGCAAAGTGCAAGGTTCTGCACCTGGGTCAGGGTAACCCTGGGTATCAATACAGACTGAGGGATGAAGGGATTGAAAGCAGCCCTGAGGAGAAGGACTTGGGGGTACTGGTGGATTAAAAATTGAACATGAGCTGCCAATGTGCGATTGCAGCCCAGAAAGCCAACCGTACCCTGGGCTGCATAAAAAGAAGCATGGCCAGCAGGTTGAGGGAGGTAATTCTCCCTCTCTACTCCACTCTCATGAGACCTCACCTGGAGTACTGCATCCAGCTCTGGAGTCCTCAGCACAGGAGAGACATGGAGCTGCTGGAGAGGGTCCAGAGGAGGGCCACAAAAATGATCCGAGGGCTGGAACACCTCTCCTGTGAAGACAGGCTGAAAGAGTTGGGGTTGTTCAGCCTGGAGAAGAGAAGGTTCTGGGGAAACCTTATTGTGGCCTTTCAATATATAAAGAGGACTTATAAGAAAGATGGAGAGAGACTTTTACCAAGGCCTCTAGTGACTGGACAAGGGGCAATGGTTTTAAACTAAAAGAGGATAGATTCAGACTAGATACAAGGAAGAAATTTTTGATGATGAGGGTGGTAAGACACTGGCACAGGTTGCCTGGAGAAGTTGTGGATGCCCCATCACTGGAAGTGTTCAAGGTCAGGTTGGAAAGGGCTTTGAGCAACCTGATCTAGTGCAAGATGTCCCTGCCCATGTCAGGGGCATTGGACTGGATGATCTTTGAATGTCCCTTCCAACAAAAGCTATTCTATGATTCTATGATTCTATGATTCTAAACTGCCAAACCATAATCCTGTTGTTTTGTCTTTGAGTATCATCAGGTTTCTTGACTGGAAAGGAGCGTGTTGCAATATAAACAAAAGAAGACAATGATTGACACTTACTCAGAGACTCCATAAAGATCTTAATGTCTGGGCGCAGCAGAAGGAATTACCTATATACATACATCTCCAATGTAACTATGAAATGGACAAACTGATGAATACAGATCCCTGTTCTGTCATCAGGTTCTCCAGGGTCATGTTTAGAGAGCCTGCTGATGCCATCAGAAGGTCCAGTTTTCTAGATTTAGACACAAGAGTCGCTTCTTACAGTTGCAGGATGTCCCTGTGCTGCTGTGACACATCTGAGGCTTGAGCAAGAGTTGTTTAAGAAGGAAGGAGACAGAAACAAATGTTTGATTGGAACACACTGAGT
Organism: Mycteria americana; assembly: GCF_035582795.1. NCBI lineage: Eukaryota > Metazoa > Chordata > Aves > Ciconiiformes > Ciconiidae > Mycteria > Mycteria americana. The sequence continues at coordinate 213,404,790 of NC_134365.1, forward strand.
TAACATGGGGAAAAAAGAGTATTATTCAGCAGATTCTTTAATATATCCGTAGCTAAGTAATGCTTTGCTATATACACCAACCATTATAAATGTCTTACTTTATATATATAAGCCTGTAGGAGTGTTTGCAGAATAAAATAGAAGCACCTTATGCACTGCTGAAATAGAGTAACAGCTTTACTTTCTCTTTGAAAAAAATGTAGTCATTTTTACCATTATTCTGTCTTGTCTTCTTTTACAAGATGATAGCCAAAGAAATGAATTCATTTTTGGAACCCTGGAAGAACAGAAGATGACTGGAGTTTATATAAGTAATTCTCTAAATGAGCAGTTTCTTAACCTTAGAACAAGAACATGATGACATCAAATCTGAACCTTCTATCTGAAAAACGAGAGTTCAGTACAAGATCCCTTGCCTTTGATTTATCTGGGAAAAGAACATCTGGAACTGAGCAATACTTTAGAAAACAAAACGAATAAGAACCTAGTTTTGAATTTTTTTTGAGTACTGTAATCTGTAGAACTTTAGAAAGCACCCGAAAATCACCTGTCGTGGTTTAACCCCAGCCAGCAACTAAGCCCCACCCAGCTGCTCACTCACTCCCCCACAGTGGGATGGGGGAGAAAATCAGAAGGGTAAAAGTGAGAAAACTCGTGGGTTGAGATAATGACAGTTTAATAGATAAAGCAAAAGCCACACACGCAAACAAAACAAAACAAGGAATTCATTCACTCCTTCCCATGGGCAGGCAGGTGTTCAGCCATCTCCAGGAAAGCAGGGCTCCATCACGTGTAACGGTTTCCTGGGAAGACAAACACCACCACTCCGAACATCCCCCCCTTCCTTCTTCTTCCCCAGCTTTCTATGCTGAGCATGATGCCATATGGTATGGAATAGCCCTTTGGCCAGTTGGGGTCAGCTGTCCCGGCTGTGTCCCCTCCCAACTCCTTGTGCCCCCCAGCCTCCTCGCTGGTGGGGTGGGGTGAGAAGCAGCAAAGGCCTTGACTCTGTGTCAGCACTGCTCAGCAGTAACGGAAACATCCCTGGGTTATCAACACTGTTTCCAGCACAAATCCAAAACATAGCCCCACACTAGCTACTGTGAAGAAAATTAACTCTATCCCAGCCAAAACCAGCACACAGTGGCACTTGCTGTTAGAATGACTGTACAGCAAGGCATAGTTGTTAGATTGACTTTGTGGATAAAGCAAAGTGTAAATCATGGGCTAGGTAACACATCAGAAAAAAAATTGTACTGTGGATTGTTTGTCACAGAAAAAGATACTAGTGGCTTCTTGCTCTTAACATGTGTGGATTTGGGGCAGAAAGGGGTGGGTTTGACTCCAGAAATCAGTAGACAGACAAGAATTTTCTTTCTACAATAGGATTTCTTTGAGGAAAAGCATTCAAACTCTGCATATGTCTACACACATGGGTGATTTGTGTATAGATTTTAAACACTTGTCTCTCTTTTTTTGAGCTGCCAGGGTGCTGAGGACACGGTAGTCGTAGGCTACGTTACACCTTGTAGTAGCACAAAAGTGTTATTCAAGTGAGTTCTGCAGCACCAATAATGAACCACCATATCCTTTCTCTGCGTTGCCCTCATTCCCACACTAGTGCTGATGACCTTTAACCAGCGTCACCAAGAAAATGTTTGTGAATGAGTGAGTGAGGGGAAGCCACCCTGCCTCCATCATGCTTCCCTCCTTCACCATTCTCACACAGCTTCTCCCAGCAACTTGAGGCACAGGGAGAGAGGGAAATAGGGAGTGAGACAGACACACAGCTGGCTGAGTCATGAGTTTTGGTTATGAGGGCTATAAGACTGGGTATTTCTTATATGACGTACATGATTGGCTCTCTTAAGTAATATAATGGTAAAGCTTTGGGAGTGTTGCCAAAGGCTTTAGCAGAATCACTGACTTTTGTGTTTCTGGAGGACAGGGTATATGTGGTTATATGTGTAGAAAAATTCAAGATGAACTCAGGTACTTTTGTCTTTTTAAAAAATTATTACTGTGATTGACAGAACTTCCAAAATGAATCGAGGACATACAAATTCTGTAAGTGGATGTCACAGGTAGATTCATTTCCTCTGCCTTAGAAATGAGACGGTTTCAGCTGGTCCCCTTGGACCAGATGTAGGGTATCATTTTCTATTTTAGTGTAATTGTTCCCAGCAGGTTTTTTTAGGGTTGTTATGGTTGGATATTTTTTCTGTTTCTGTCCAATGACTGGTAAGAGAGTCATTAATCAGACATTGACATCTATTTTGTAGACATTTACTTACCACATTAATCCTAACTCACCTTTTCTTTAATGTGCCTATACTGATGTCCTCAGGACCACTACTCGCATGAACAAGGCCTAATAGAGTCAGACACAAAATTAGACACTTGAGACAATGTTTTCCAAAAGTATAAATCAGCTCCATTTCAGTGACATTGATGGGACAATATCACAGCTCCATACTGCAGTAACATTAGTTTGGGTAATGCAGCAAATATTAAATAAATCATGGGAAAGATTAAGAAAAAAATGTTTATATCTCTCTTGTGTCGACTAAAGCAGGTTTCAAATTAAGTCAGCAATTTTATGGAATAATTTTTTTTCCACTAGAAGATAGAATTAGACTACAAATGCATATTATATAACGTAAGCTCACAAATAGCTGTCACATAATGCCTTTGACCGCATCTGTCAATTAGAGTTTTGCATTTCATGGGCTGATTATGACTTTAGCTACCAGTAAGTCATCCAGACCTCAGGTTTGTGTGCAAGTGTATATGTGTTTATTGTAGATATCCAGGACATCCTCACAGAGCTAGAATATGTGACACAGGATTTACTGATTCCTTCTGAAGCAGCAGTTGGAAGATGGGTGGGATACCCTTGGGCACCACAAATAGAACTAGATGCTTATAATTAGGCAAATGAATCCTGCCCTGTGGATGTTTATTTAGGAAAATATGAAAGGAAAGTTAAAGAGTTTCAGGGCACTGCTTTACTCCTTATCCCTCCTAGACTCTCGGTATGAGCCTCTAGCCTTTCCAGTCACTAAGGGATGACCTAGATGCAAAAGGCCTACTTCCATTTCAGATGTCTCTTATCATCCTGCCTCGCCCCCAGCAGTCATTCCTCACTGCCACAAGTTTCCCACCATCTCTGTATTGTATCTACTACTCTTATGTAGATGGGTTGTAGGCCATTTGAAATGGCTCTAGGTGTTTATGTTAAGTGTCCTCAGTACTACCCTTTTTCTGGACAGAAATCCTGCAAGTCTTAGACAAGGTACTAAATCCTCAAGTCTTGCTTAACACTGGTCAAGAATGTATTTATTGTATTGTGAAAACTGTTGAGATTGCACAAAACTTTCAGTTTGCTTTCTAAGATGTAAAGGAGAGAAGCACATTTTCCTCCAAGTGGCTAATACTGCACCAACAGCCTTAGCAAGTGCCTGTATCATAAGTCTACTGACTACCATGGAAGAGGTGCAGAGGGTAACTGATTTCTCTGGCAAGACCTATTCCTAAATATTGGTTTTATTATAAAATCAGCCTGACTCAATTTCCCTTTCTAGTGCAATGATTATACACATTTTTTTTGTGTGAAACAATCCCAGGAATAGAGACCTTTAGGAGGACTGAATGCAGGTACCAGAGCATTCATATTTGATATGTAAAAAAAAAGAAGCTTGAGTTTCTAGTCTAAATCAAGAATAGAGACTTAAACCACAGTGTCCCATATCTGAAGAGGGTGCCCTCAGTGCTGGTTACCTTAAGACAAAAAAGACGCTCTCTTTGTCTCTGACCTGAGCACTGGAAGCTGGCCAACATTTCCTGTTGAAACTGAGACAGGTGAAGACTCCCCAAAGAATGCCCGATTCTAATGAATCACTTACGTAATTTTTCTGGAAAATTATCAAGCACTTTATCTTTGTGTATCAAATGAGATGATTACCTTGGTAGGTCACTTTGTTTCCTGTACTGGTATTTTCTGCTCCCTCTGGGAGCAATGATAGGGATAACCGGTGACCAGACAGTCTCCCAGGGGTAAAAAAGGGATTCTGAAATCTTAAAAATTCAGACCAGTCAGACTGTCATTAGGAAGCCTGGCTTGCAAGGTGTGTTTGTATCTTTCAAATGAGTATGGTCATTGGGCTAGCCAATATTTTGTTTATCTGTTTGCTTTTCTTGTGGTTCTTTCAAAGTGAAATCAATGCATTGACACAGAAGAGCTTTATATTCCAGTTCTATAATAGCCATTTACCGACCAACACACAAGCAGTGGTCATAAAATTACCTTATCTTTATTCTTACATATCCCCTGCTACCACACAACACCTTTTTCTATCAGCATTCTTCAACTATCAAATAGCTATTATTGATATGGAAAGTAGTGCATAGGTACAAAAATACATGAAGTCAGAACACTTCAAATAACAGACAGAAGTGGGTAATTTATGAGGGTAGATACAATATAAGTATCTAAAGCCAATAGACAAGAATAGGAAGAGAAAACTCAGGAAACCTAAGCAAAGCTTAAAACAATCTTTCAGTTAGAAATCTGTTTTAGCTGTATACCTATGACCAGTTGCCCCAAGACTATTATTTTACAGTCGAATTTTCATATCTTACATAAATGCTGCTGTACTTTCTCTTTGCTTTGGAAGCACCACGTCAGGACAACGTTGGCAAATTGACAGAAATGGTGATATCTCACTTAATTACATTTGTAGGTCTCAGATGTAAAATAAAAGGAAATGCACAAGTAAAATCATTTGGTCTACAGTAGCAGCCTGATTTTACAGCAGAAATAGCACAGACTAGACACAAAGTGATGTCAAATGCACAAACTAATGCAAATACAAAAATTTCTGAGAAATAATGGTTTACGGTTCTGATAAGCACAGGTGTTTTCGTAATAGCAGCCAGTAAAACAATCTGAGACAGAAATGTAATTTAAAATTGATGATCTCCTTTGAACATTGCAGCTCAAAGCATGAAAGCTGCGTATCTCTGTGCCCACTCTGTTTCGATATGACATCCAGCTGGGCTAAGCTTTCTCTGAGTGAGCTGTCCTTATAATCCACTCAAATCAGTACAGTCATAAAACAAATGAGGATTAACAACATCTACTGCAAAATTATGCAGCTTCTGTGGCTTCTATTTTATCTTTTTATTTCAAATACAAATTCTGTTGGTTAAGCGGTAACTGCAGGACCCCCAATATTTGAAACTTAAGTATTTACAGTGTTGTGATGTTATGATGACCTAGCACTAAGGAGCTTTTATCCAGCTTCTATCCTTTGTGGGAGAAAAGAGGTGCATTGTGTGTGGGCATGCAGAGAGAAGGAAGAGATGTTACCAAAGTGTCCATGGCATGAACAAAGTCTCAACACACCTCATCAGTAAAAGCACAAAGGCCATTTCCAGCAGCCTTTGCTCGCGCCACCAAAGCATCAGTAGGACTTGTACTCTTCTTCATGAATGAAAACCCTGTTCAGATCGCATTGGCTGCAATTATGCAAGCACAGGTGACAATACCAGATGCAAGTTCTCTAACTCTTTTGGCACTATAGCGGTCATTCCCTCCTTAGTGGAGGAATTGGGAATATCAGTATTTCACAGACCAGGAAGCAGCCTCGGTCCTCTGTGTGGTACCTTGTGAGGAGGTGTCTTCCTTGGACTGTTATGCACGGCAGCTGCAGAGGCAGTGCAGACCTCTGATTCAGGTTAATCACAGAATCATAGAATGGTTTGGATTGGAAGGGACCTTTAAAGATCGTCTAGTCCAACCCCCCTACAATGAGCAAGGACATCTTCAACTAGATCAGGTTGCTCAAAGCCCTTTCCAACCTGACGAATGTTTCCAGGGACGGGGCATCTACCACCTCTCTGGGCAACCTGTGCCAGTGTCTCACCGCCTTCATTGTAAAAAATTTCTTCCTTATATCTAGCCTGAATCTACTCTCTTTTAGTTTAAAACCATTACCCCTTTACCATTACCATTACCATTTACCATTACAGGCCCTACTAAAAAGTCTGTCCCCATCTTTCTTATAAGCCCCCTTTAAGTACTGAAAGGCTGCAATAAGGTCTCCCAGGAGCCTTCACTTCTCCAGGCTGAACAACCCCAACTGTCTCAGCCTTTCCTCATAGGAGAGGTGTCCCACCCCTCTGATCATTTTGTGGCACAGGCTCTCACACCTGATGGCACTGATGTGAATTCTGGCCGATGAACAGTTCCCAGCACAGGGGGCTCTAAATTGTAACTCCTGAAGATTACTGTAATAGGGAGGGAATTTGTACTTGGTTAACTAAAAAATATGTTTTCTGAGATACAGGCAGGCTTTAAAATAGAGGTGTTTGGTTCCAGCCATTACTGCAAAGAGGTAACTGTCCTCAGCTGCCTTTGCAACCACTTTGTGTACTGGAAGGACTTTAAACAGAACAGTAAGCACCTTTATCTTCAGCAGTACTTTGCTAGGAGAGGCTACAGATGATAAACTGTTAGCCTTGTTTTATTTAATGAAGCTTCATGCTACTTAAACTCATTCTCTCTCTGTATTTTTTATATACACATTATATCCATATACATGGGAACACATTGAAAAAATGAATATTAGAAGGGTAAAATCAAATAGAAATTTTAAGACCTCTTCCTTGATTGGCTGGTGATTTACTTTTGCAGTTGATGAATACCTGTAACAAAGATCATGTTAACTTATGAAGCAGCTGTGTGGCAAAACACTTACTTTTACTAGAAAATTAAACTAATTGAAAAACTAAAAAAATGAAAGAATTAGTTTTTAAAGGTACCTGTCCAAATATAAATATACTTTTCATTTCCTTAACCATATGCCTTAGCGTGTTGGCTTAATCTGTCAAATTGAACAGATTTGACAGATCTGTTGAATCATTGCTTTTTCTTGATTTTTCCTGGTTCTAGCGAGCATGTACTAAAATGAGCACGATATTCCTGGCAGCTACATTTTAATCTCAGCAGTTCAATAGATTATGTCTGTCAGGCATCCAGCTTTTTACCTGTTTAGGCCTATAATACATTTCCATTAAAAAAGGTAGGAATATAATTATGCTTAGAAAAACAATACCAGAATTCTACCACTTTTCTGGTATTGTTCTTTCCCTTGATTGCATTATACAAGGGAAACTGAGCATATTTACAGACATTTACATTTACATTACATTACAGGCATTACATTTCCATTTTCCTCAGACCACTTCTATTTTTGGAAACGCCCATTGACCAGTTACTCTCTTTAGCCAGTATGTTCTGTCTGTGATAACTGGGTATCAGTTGCTGGCAAGACATACAGTACAATGCCAATCTGTTTTTCTCAAAAGGAATGAGAAAGTAATGAGCTGTGTCGTCATAAAAGTGAATTGTATTTCAGTGTTACACAGCTTGCTGTGTCAAGCCCTGATCTTCCTCTTGCCCACTGATTTGCCAGCCTGTTCTTTGTGTCCAATTTGGTGATAATAGAACAATGGAACAACGGTAAGCACTGGATTGCACTCACTTTTATGAGATTTTGTGAACTGTTTGCAGCAGGAGAGGACATTAATCCAATAAAAATTGAAACAGCACACTTCTGATTTCATACCACTTGATTGTCATGAAATAACCCCTGCTTCCCATTGCCGTGAGAAGATAAGAAATGAATGTTTAATAAATAGGTACCCTGTGATAAAGACAAATCTTAATGCAGAATAAGCAACAGTATCAATTCTTACTGGTTTTTTTTTTTGTCTTCTGTTTCAACTCATTAGAATTATCTATATAGCTTCTGATAGAGACAACTGAATCTGTAGTCATGGTCCACAGGTCTCTCATTTAGCATACACAGGGCAGCCACACCTAAATCTTTATTCAACTTGGAGGCATATTAAGCCTTCAGTTATGCGCCGATTTATAAATTAGCACATTTATTCTCCACTATGCCTATGATCATGCTTTCCACAGTTGTTACACAGCAAGCAAATCTGAGGTTAAGAGTCTGATCTGGGGGAAAAACAAATTAACTGGTCATACAGGCAGTCCGTGCCCATCTGAGGCCACTAGCACAATCAGCAGCTTTGGCCAGATAGCCCACCAAGTGCAAAGGTGGAAATGCTAGGTCTACATCTGTGACTGAGCAGACTGGGCTTCACACACCTGTGTCCACTTCATTCTGGAGCAGTGTTTAGGCTGGCCTATTCTGTGACAGTGTGGTGGGTATAAAATCCAGGATGGAAAGGTCTGGGCTAAAGGCATATTTCCCCAGATAAACTGGCCTGGTTTGGTGGGAACTAGTACCTCCCAAAGAGCAAGTCTGGCAACTGCACCAAGCTGGAGGCAACCTGTCCAAAACAGAGGGCTAGGAGACAGCACTAGTCAAAGCGAAAAACAACCCTGAAGTTAGTGACCAGCTATGTTTGACTGTACAGAAAAGGGGTGTAGGGGACTGTGCTATAAGGAGAAGCAGAATGAGCATAAGGAAGAGAACGTTCTTCAGAAAGGGCCTGAGGAAACATCTGTCTTAATTCATGAGTACTGTTTCTTGGACAAGACTGCAGAACTCCACACATTAAAGGGCTACATCCAAGTCAGGGTTGTAGTCACTATAATAAATTAAGAGCAGTATAATTGAGCTAAAACCCTCCCTGAGCACTAAGAAGTGCAGTGAAGATGAATTTCAGATTGCATGAGTCTCACAGATCTACACCAGAGCTGTTGAGTGATGGTCCAACTGTTAAAGGTGATGCAACCTGTCAAGGGTGATCCAACCTGCCTGTGCAAAAGGAAATGGTAAAGTTCCCTAGGTGTCCCAGAAGATCTGTTCTTTTTTGGTTTATTTACTGTGTTCTCATCCCCATTATTTGGAAAATCTCAGTTGCTGTTATTCCATGTAATTACAAGTTAATCTCCCGAGTAATTGTTTTATGTTGGTCTGGTCATTGAATGAGAAACAAGAGTGGTCTCTGGATGTAAGAAAAGTTCATGTCGAGTGCCCATTGAGTTAAATTCCATGCAGAATTGTCCATTGCAAAATCTCCTTAACCTCCACATGTTGTATGGGAAAGTTATTCTTACTCCTTCTAATTTAACATCTCTTTCTGCAGTACAACAGTCCCTTCCACCCATGCAGAGTTTCATTTAAGTCGATAGGACTGTGTCAGTATAAAAGTCTGTGATAACAGATTGCAGTGCAAAATTGAGACATGATTATATACCATATTAGTTTATGCAATATAGAATAATAGAGAAGATATGAAGAATGTCTCTGTAGGAAATGAAAGATCAAAAATGCACCACTGAGCTTAATTTTTTTTTCTAAAATTGGATAGCGGACATTTGGCACATGAAACAACCTTATAACAAAGCTTCTGTAAAACATTTTAGACCTCTGAAGCTAAAAACTGTGTTCTTTTTAATGCCGTTAAGGAGAAGCAAAATTCAAAGGCTAACAAGTTGTAATTGCTTTTTGAAAAGAAGGCTGCCTAAAGTGAAGGTTATTTGGGTCCATTTATAGTGTGTACTGCATTTTCTAGCTAAATTATAGAAAATTATATGCCATGATTTTCTTGCTGCCTTTAACTAGCTTTATATGAATCTCACAGTTCATCTTTGATATTTTGTTGCATTGTAACACTCGTATGACGTTTACAAAAATGTTGTTCCCAAACACCCCAGATTTCTGATAATTAGCTTTCTGCAGAGACTAATGATGAGCATGCTATTCTCTTTGGTGCAAAGCTCTTCAGAGGACCAACCTTCTGTATTTTCTTTGTCTCTGCTACTTACAATACCGAATAAAGTTTATGCTCTTTGAGGTCAATCTTGGGGGAGCACAGGTGAATTTATTATAACCAGCACCATGGAACAAAGAAGCAATGGAATGAGTGTTTCGCTACTTTGTGATAAAAAATAAACCAGGAAGTAGGTCAAGTTCTCCTGATTTAATGCATTCAAATCATTGCTCAGTTCTTGGGCAGTGTATGGAAAGCAAAAGAAAAGTGGAGATTGTTTCAAATATTTTCTCAGTCTTGAATAAAATCACATAACCCATAACGTGCTTTAAAAACATTATATATTAAAAATCGACTTTGATTAATCTACACCTAACTGTAATGTCAGTGCTTTGTAAAGGTGTATGGGATCCTTTATATTTAGAAGGATAATCTGCAGACAAAAATATAATGATTAGAAACTGTCTTCATTGTGGGGAAGAACATGAAATATCATTTGTTTTGGCCTTCTTCTGAACCCAAAGTTTTATTCTGTGGTCAGTACTTATATCATCCCTGGCATGTTTTTCATAAAAATGTGAAAAGGGAAACATAAATAACAGCAAAATAGTAACCTTCTCTGATATTATTTAAAAATAAGCATAGTATAACATGTTGGCTACTCTAAGGAAAAGTCAGGTGATAATACTTAGAGCCACAGGGTAGTGAAAGGGTTTGGAATCAGGTTTGCTGCCAGCATGGCCAACGAAACACTGTGTAAGAGTACTGAGAGTTAAGATATTTGAGCCTAAAACGGTGCAATAAAAAAGGATGAGACAAATTCAGGAAAGGTAATCTCATTGGTGAATATTGAATGCAGTAGTTCCAAATGCAACCTCTGGTTCAGGGAGCTGCTAAATTGCCAGTAGCAGGAAATGAGCATAAATTAACAATGGAAAGATAACTGTACTTATAGCCACTTCTGGCAAACATCAGAGGCAGCATACTGATCCTCATGTAATTTTGATCTGACCCACTGTGTTAGTGCTTATGTTGTTAGATATTTACTCACCTTTCTTTCTTTTTTTAAGCATAGCCTGAGTTTTCTTACAAGTTGGAACAGCTTTCTCCTTATTGATATGCGAACAGGCACTCTGAATATGGGAACTTTAGAGTTAAAGTAAGATATTTTCTGTGTTCATTGCTTGCCAACAGCCATAATGCTTCTCCAACTCAAGTTGAACAATTTTATTGCTGTTCTAGTGTCTATGTGCTAGGAATAAACACAAAGCACAGGCTGCATTTCTATGTCCTTGGAGTTCTTTGTTTCTGCGTGCTAAGACAAAATTGTAGGAGACAAGAGAGCCCATATTCCTGTATTTGATGGACACATGTGGCACAGGTTAGTATCCCATAGCGGGTATTGGATGAACACACATATACATATATACAGACACACAGAGGTGCTGGAAGACTTACAGTCCCTGATGGGAATGAATAGGGCTATGCTCAGGGCTTATTTTAGTCTCACCTAAAAACTTAGCCAGTAATGCTGAGAGATGCTCTGTAGCCCCAAGGTTTCTATCGCATCTCTTGTCAAACTGATCTGCTTTGCCTAGGTTGCTCAATGTTTGTAAGGCTGCTTCGAGACTTAGGGAGAAAGATGGAAGGAGGTTGGTGTGTCTTTAGCTGGTTCATGTCTTCCAGCTTTTTATCGCTGTCTCATCTGATAGAGAGAGTTCATCTGGGAGCCTTTTCCAGTATTGTGGCAAGGTTAGCATCAGGACAGCAGTCAGCCAGAGAAGTCCAAAGCTAAGAAGACAGAAGTGGTTCTAGAGGCTTAAGGGAAATCACTGAAGGACACGGCTGACTTACATCTCAATCCTTGGCTGAGGCTCTTTTCATTAGCATTCACAGCTTGGGTGTCAGGTTGACAGCTTCTACACTAACAAATAATATAAGTGAATGTATTGGCTTTTTATATACTACTGTCTGGCCAGCACTCTTGTGCCTATTTCTTCCAACTTAGCCCTAATTTTCATAAGGTTTTCTTACCTCTAGACTGAATTATTTCAACTCATAATACACCGCATACAGCTAAGACTCAAAACCATTCAGAAACCTTCAGCCTTCTGCAGCAGATTTGACACAGCTTCAGCACCACCTCAGCAGCCTGAATCTGCTTCTTGCCCCGTCCTACTACTGCATCAGGGGCAAGTTAAGAGCTTGAGTTGAGAGTGCATTGGTGTGTAAGCCAATGTTACCATCTGCCACGCTCTGAAGGCTCCTGAACTCTGTGTTCTTACCTCAGACTCTGCCTTTACTCCTGAGTCATATAAAAAGAATCACATACTTCTTAATGTATCTAACTACATTAATTACAGAACCACAGCATCACAGAATGGTTGAAGTTGGAAAGGGATGTCTGGAGGTCATCTGGTGGCTGTGTGGTGCTTAATTGCTGACTGAAGCTAAACCACGACATGATCCAACACCCTGCTCAAGCAGGGCCACCTAGAGCCAGTAGCCCAGGACCATGTCCAGGTGGCTTTTGAATATCTTCAGGGATGGAGGCTACACAACCTCCCTGGGCAACCTGTTCCAGTGCTCAGCCACCATCACAGTAAAAAAGTGTTTCCTGATGTCCAGACAGAACCTCCTGCATTTCAGTTTGTGCCCATTGTCTCTGGTCCACTGGACACCACTGAAAAGAGCCTGGCTCAATCCTCTTTGCACTTCAGGTATTTATACACATTGATAAGATCCCCCTGAGCCTTCTCTGCTCTAGGCTGAACAGTCCCAGCTCTCTCAGCCTTTCCTCATAGTACAGATGCACCAGTCCCTTATTCACCTCTGTGGCCCTTAATTGGATTTTCTCCAGTATGTCCATGGCTCCCTTGCACTGGGGAGCCCAGAACTGGACACAGTACTCTGGGTGTGGCCTTACCAGTGCTGAGTAGAGAGGAAGGATCACCTCCCTCGACCTGCTGGCAATACTTTGTCTAATGCAGCCAAAGGCACTATTAGCTTTCTTTATCACAAGGGCACATTGCTGGCTCATGTTCAACCTCATGTCCACCAGGACCCCTAGGTCCTTTTCTGCCAAGCAGCTTTCCAGCATATATAGGTGCATGGTGATGTTCCTTCCCAGGTGCAGGACTTTGCACTTCTGCTTCTTCAACTGATTTTTTGACTGCATCCTCTTGAGACAAGATACATCTTGCAGTGCATGAGATGCTGTGTGAAATCCCGTAACCACAGTCATTATTTTGTAATTTTTTCCTGTGGATACATTCATGGATGTGTGTTTTTCCAGACTTTTTACTACTGCCCTAGCCACTGGAGGTTGTTCATCCTTGTATTCTGGTCATAAATCACCTGAATATATCAACCTTGAAGGCTAATCTTAATGGGGTAGAAGCTGTAGCAGGCAAGTATGAGGAGTTGAGAGGAAGAGAAAATTTGACCTTTTCATTTTGTCTATCTTTTTTTAACATGAAAAAGTGAGTAAGAAGGGAGCTATGACAGCTTCTAAACTGACTGGAGAAGTTCTTGGCAATTGAACTGCACACAGAGATCATAGAATCATAGAATATCCTGAGTTGGAAGGGACCTGTAAGGATCATCGATGTCTCATATTCCTATAGTGAAAGGAGATCTAGTCACTACCCACTAAAGCCTTGAGAAGATTTAGCTCTCAGCCAGCAGAAACTTAAGTTATGCACATAACATCTAGTGTCACTTGAAATGCCCTATAGTACTCTGGCTTCTGGCTGCAGAAATGCAATGCTGTCCCATAGGTCCTTATCTGCCAGCCCACACACATCTCTTGGATCTCAAAGACTTCTAGATGCTTATGTAGGCAACTGAACTGAACCTTAGTTAACACATACTGAGAAATCTAGAGTACAATCCGTGTTACCCTGTAAGAGAAACCTAAGAGCTCAATGCAGTTGTCTATACATTGGTATCTGGAGCTACTTGAGATGCTCTATGATAGATAAAACACCTACATGAGACTGTCAGATATGGCATAGGACCTATGGGAGACTTGCACCCTTCTGGAGTGCAGAAGGCAGTCAGGCAGGACACCTCACTGTGCCTGAAATGACACCAGATACTTGTGCTTAAGCAACGGAATCACCCTTTGATGTTGATTCACTGCAACAGGAGTCTAGATGCCTCATGGAGAAACCTTATTGGAGAAAGAAACTTACATGGAGAAACCTAAATATATATGCTTTACGCTGGGGTTGGGTATCACCACTACTGTCCTATATGTTCTGTTCATTCTCATGTGCCTGCTCCAATCACATTTAGTACCAAAAATGCAAGGACTATTACAAATGAAGCATCTACTTTTCTGTGTAATATAAATCTTCTCACAGAACTCCTGAACAATCTCCCATAAGTGTTGATTAGAACTTTCTAATCAAATTCTTCATTCCTCTTAGCTTATGAAGTCACAGGCCTCCTAAAGTTGCTTTACTAACATTTTTCTTGCTAATATGACTGCCACAAGTATTTCTGTGATTCAGCCACTACTGACCATCAGTATTATTGGAGAAAGTCTGAAGTGTTCAGTTAGAACTGAGGATACACTTTAAAACAATAATCTACATTTTGTAACGGCAAAAATTAAAATCAATACTTCTGTAACTCATCTCGAGTCATTGGAAGCCTTTAGTATGATGTGCTACATGAAGCAACACTTCAAGTTTGGTAACTCACAGGTGTTCGAATCCTTGCAGTTTCAGTGTGTTTGCCTTTTTAAAACATAGAAACTAGATTAAAAAATATAGAACTGCCAAAAATAAATTATTAGATTTTGTTCCTAATGTGTAAAACTGAAGTATATGATTTTTTTCCATAAACAGAAAAAAATTACTTCTAAAGAAAAGTATCCTTAGAAACTATATTAAAACATCAAAAATATTTGTCACATGAATAACACCAGAAAGATGAGATTTAATATGTATAACATGAGGATCAAGAATTATCCTGGTTTGACGTTACTATTTTTAACAAAAAAATCAAAAAATCACTGCATAATTTTTTATCATTTTCCTATATCTTATTTTTCTGATAGGTAAATTTTCACTTTTAAAAGCACTTTTTCACAAAAAAAAAGCACTTTTACAGCTACAGTCATATCTGTTTCAGTCAGAGTGACAAAACAATCCAAAGGCCCAGAATTTGCCCCTTTGTCAGCAAAGCAGGTTTGAGCCTAGGTAAATTCAGATGTCAAGAAGGGAGAAAAATATCATTGCTAATCTGCTGATCAGAAGGGATACTTACTGTTTTTGAAACTCAGCTACCACTGTGAGGTAGTTGAGAAAATAGAGCTTTTGCTTTGAGTTTGTTTTTGACTGAGTTCTTTCTCCAGATAAATTTAATTTATCAAGGAATTGAGATAATAATGGGAGGTTATTTTAAAAAAAAATTTCTCATTTTGTAGAATGTCAATCAGTTTAACTAATAAATAAAAGCTTTTTTTTAAAGTATGAATTCACTGTGCAAGGAGAATTCAAGATAGGTCTTTCAGTATATGTGCTGTTTCCAATAACTGGCATAAAGCAGCATGCATAAACTTGCTATTTTAAGGTTATATATCATGTTTAATTTACAATGAACTTGCTGGCTTAGTAGGGGAAGAAAATGATATATGAAACCTGGGTGTGCGACTCAGCTGACTGATCTGAGGGTAGCAGGAAGGCATCAGAGAGCAATTCTCACTTGGAATCCATTCAAAATGGAACTGCTGAATCCTTTCATCCAGTCCAGAAGACACTCAATTACAAGAAGTGACATTATACAACATAATAAAAGTAGTGTCAGCTCCAAATCCATGAAGGCTTGTTGACACAGGGAATGAGTCAAACTGATGGGACCATATGGTGAGAAGGAGTGTGTGAACAAGCCTCCTCGTCTTCCATCTAGATAAGTTTGTGGCAGCATTCTTGACTGCAAATACATCTCATACCCTTTAAATCCATCCGTGCAGTGCCATGCAGACAAGATGAATGGTGGTGAGAAAAACAAGGTATTCTATGAAGGGAGGTCCTACGTAGCTCTGTAGCCCAAGCTTGCTAACATTGAGCAGGATATAATGTTTGTACTGCCACAAGGATCACGCATATAATTTGTCATAAACAACATGAATCATTACACAGGAATTCACTTTCCTACAATGGAAATTTAAAAAATTTATTCAGTGATGAAATAAATTATGAAGTAAAGAATTTTAGATTGCCACCAGTTTAAAGCACCCGTGCTGAAAAGGCCGCAAATTCACAGAAGAGAGCAGATAGATAGCAGATACTTCTGAAGCCAATTGCAGTCTTTCTACTGACTTCAGCTGGATTTGGATCAGCTTCATAGAAGAGGCAGGTCACCTAAAATACATTATTTTCCTCCAATCCTCCAAAGGCTGACATACAAAGCCCTGGGTAGGAATACTTCATACTCTGCTACGCCCTTGGTTCCACAGAGATCTATTCCAATTGGAATGGGAGAAGCTTATTAAGTAAACAATGAAGTTCCTATATTATAGGAAAGCTAGATGAAATCATTTTGTTGAGTTGACAGACTGGAAGAGGGTTGAATAGGGTTGAACTGTTCCCTCTGAAAGAGTGAGGCTGAGGGTTGGGTGGGAGAGATAGAAAAGAAGAAAAATAAAAATCATAAGGAAGGGAAGGAACAATTTATAAAAAACAAGAAAATAAGAAATTAATTAGCTATGAGTAAAGAAGAGATTATTTTTTTTTTTTTCCTAATGATGAAAATACTAAGGTTCTGGAGCAGCCTTCCAGAGAAAAATAATGAGAAAAATTAGGTAATTTAAGGGTGGAGCCTGTGTCCAGCTTTACAGGAAGCCGTTGCCCATGAAAAAAGACAGTTGACTATGATAACTCAGAAGGTGCTTTCTTGTGTGTTTGCACTAGGTAAGAAACTGGTTAAGGACACAGAGTTTAATACTAATCCATCATTGTCCTGACTGCTATGTAATTAGCACACTCCCAGGCATGATTTTAGCCTGAACCCAGAAGCACTTTCCTGGACAGGAGCACGGTTTCGGAAACACCTCATGACATAAATTGTTCTCAGCAGGCAGTACGGATGAGACCATCTTGCTGAGGGGAGGGAGAGAAAGAAAACATTTTGTCATGGGCAAATTTCACAGTGCCATTTGTCAGCAGTGCCAGGGAATGGCCCCAGAATATTTTAGAAGTAAAAATGTATCCTTTAAGCTTTGTATTCCTAGTAACTTAACTAGGCATTGTGCCTAAACTGGAGATTTTCAAGTAGGGGACTATCCTTTGGAGGCTGGATACAGCCAGTTACCATCGTGCTATTGCAAAGGGATTTCCAACCCATCAGTAACAGTGACCAGTTTATGGTGCTAAGCTAGTCTGCACGGTAATGTGTTTATAATTATTTATAAAAGTGACCTTTTTTTTCTCATTTTCTTATAAAAACCCTAAATCAGTCATTATATTCCTTCTGGGGGTGTTGTCAGAGACACTAGAAGTTGGGTGTTTTGTTCTCAATCCTCTGACTCCTAGATGCAGGTTATCTAGCATAAGTTAGAAGTGTTTTGGCCCTCTTCCAGGTCACATTTAAATAAATTAGTAAATCTTTTATTCAGGACAACTCTTGTTAGCCCCTAAATTTACACACACAAACTCTCCAGATGGCCTTCAATGCACATAATAATAGACTGAAGAGTTTACTGCGGTGTAATTCCAATTAGATCTTTTACAAGTATGTTGTCTACCTTTTATGGACAAATAAATCTTTTCATGTAATTAGTTTTGGGTTGGGTTTTTGTTTTGTTTTGTTTATTTTTGGTTTTCTTTTTCTTTTACTGAGCAAAACTTTCAGCTGATGCAGTTTTATCTTTAGGGATAAAGATAATAACTACGTTTACATAGCTTGCAGTATTCTCTATTTTACAACTCGGGTTCAAAATATTCTTTCTTAGGTTAGAATAATTTTAAACTGATTCATCAAATAACTATAAGAGGAATCAAGTTCAACTGAATGCAAATAGAATTTGGAGCATAAGTTGCTTGGTACTTGCTCAGTCAAACTGTCATGGAAATGCTTCAAATGGGGATATCCTTTATAAGCTTATGGTTTGGTAAATAGTTTATCAAGATTTTATTTTTAAATAAAATGTTTAGTTTCAAAGTTTGTTGAGTGAAAGTTGATATATTGCATCAGGATACTGATGGGAAACCAAA
Organism: Mycteria americana; assembly: GCF_035582795.1. Lineage (NCBI taxonomy): Eukaryota > Metazoa > Chordata > Aves > Ciconiiformes > Ciconiidae > Mycteria > Mycteria americana. Next base: position 213,422,771 of record NC_134365.1, read on the forward strand.
TTTAGTCTCTTTGCTTGCTCTCCTTAGCTTTTACTATGTTAAAATCTAGAAAACTAAGCTAGAGGGTACCTTCTGATTTATTACAGCTACCTGAAGGACTAATTGCTTCCTTTCCTCCCAGTTAATTCAATATTACCTTAACAGATCCATACCTTAAATAAATCAGGCCTGATTCCTGAATCAGAAAAAAGCAGACAAGCTGACTGATGTGGTGAGCCTAAGTGAAATCAAAATTACAGCTCCCAAGTAGGTGATTTTGCAAAAATGGTGGGGTCTGCTCTTTGTTCTTTTAATGATCTGCAATGCAGCAGAATGGCCACTGGCATGTAGCTGAGCTACAGAAAGGACATTTTCCAAACTCAGCTGCATTCATCCATCTTCATAATTTCTACTTCTTTGCACAGACTTACTGTTCTTTCTATGAGGCCACTTAGCAGCCTCTTAAAAAATGTCACTGAGTTGGGTACCTGAAACACCCATATCTGGGAAGGGATTTCATACACAGTGGCAATCCTGCATTACTACCCTTTCTGACCCAGCATGTCAAAGAGTCTCTGCAACTATTTTCTCATCTTTTAAAAACTCTTCCCTCCTCCTGCCATAGAAAGTTTGAGACAAGGGCTTTACTGTTACTCACCAGTTGTGTAGTACTTAGCGTACCACAGCCCTGGTCCATTGCTGAGATTCCTGTGCACTGCCACCATGCAGGTAACAGGGATTTGGCAGCTGCACTCTGGCCAGCAGCGTCTCCTCCTACCAGTTCACAGAATTACTGGTTTAGCCCAATGACTGCTCTATGCCTCTGAAGGTGCTGCTTGCCAACCACCTGAGCAATACAATTAAATGTTATTCCATTACTTTATTTGAGCCAGGGCATTTTTTTTTTCTTTTTCCAAGATCCAGAGTAGGAACCCTTTTTATCTTTCCCTGCATTTTGTCCAAAGGATGAGTGGCATGTCTCCATCTCAATGTATTCCTTATCATACTCACCACATGGTAAGTTCTCCTTGAGAAGCATGTCTTGTATATACCTTGCAGCTTCTGCTCTCCATGTTTAGCTCTTGTTGCTTCATTTGTAGTGGAAGTTTAAGTAGCCTTATTTTGGTCTGGGCTATTCTGGCAGTATGTGACACTGATTGGAATCAGCATTGCTCTTTTCTCATCCTTTTTGTAAGGATGCTCTTTTTGTAAGGATCAACTTGTGACACCGTCCCTACTCTAGTGCTTCCAGCAATACATGCTGTCACCACTCATTTTTGAGTGTCTGGCCAGGCATTGTAGTGAGTGCCTATCATAAATGGGATATTCCTTAAAACCACTGTTTACAGCCCTAACACCTTGCTTCCAGGCTGCAACTGCAGGTCCAATAATTGAATCGGGGTGGGATCTTAAGTTGCTGCGTCATGTCACTATACACAGAAGACTAGAGAAATCTGAGTAAAAATCACAGATTTTAGGGAAGCTATTTTCCTTGTCTTACAACAGTTGTTTACCTGCTACTATATTTCACAGGTCTGGTGAATGTCACAGGCTCATTCACATTTGAGGTGAAATCTTCAACAGTAAAATTACTGAGATTCCTGCTATGTTGCACAGAGATGTAACCCCAGGTTTCCTCATGTTTGATGAGGAGAATTAGCTGAGTTAAACCCTAGTAATGATGAGTATGCTTCATACTGCAGTTTTCAGAAATGTTGAGTGAAGTGAGACTGAACTGACTACAAGGACTTCAGATCATACTAGCTGTTTGAATTTCCTGGGTGCACAACTCCAATGTGAGCAGTGGTTTTAGCTCTAGTCTTGTTCCCCATGCATAACTGCTTACTTAAGAATGTATTTGGTTTTTTACAGTAGTTGACTTTATTCTTCCTTTTTTATTGCTCACTGTGTTCCTCCATCAGGTGAAAATGGAGGACAGAACAGAGCTGGTATGATGGTTTTATGTTGATTACAGACCACTTTTCACAGGAGGAATCCTACCAGATTTGATGAAGTCAGTTAATTAAGCTGTGTATGAAAGGCCCCTAAATACCAGCAGAGTAGCACGGAGAAGCCCCGTATAAGAGTGAATCAGAGTCTTAAGTTACAATCATCCTTATCTATATACAGAGAGCAAGCAATATTCTTTTCTTTACCTCTATTCTGGTCTTGTCCTATTGCACAATGGTTCCTGTAACTTTAAACGGACCAAAGTCCTTTGGGTCTCAGGGGGCTGCAAGCAGAGTTAGGCACTTGCTGCTCACCTTGTTGTCCTCCATGTTCTGCCTGACCACTGACCTGAGAGGTGGGAGAGGCCCATGTCCATGCTATTAGGCTTCTCGAGGGCATATCATTCTGCTTCCACAGATCTGAACTCAGTCACGATATCCCACCCCAAACAGGGATCTGCAAGCTAGATAATCACGTGTCTCAATCCTCTCACAGGTTTAATTAGGGAACATGCCATAGTGTCGTAGTTTAACCCCAATGGACAACCAAGCACGACACAGCCGCTTGCATATCCTCCCCCTCTATGGGATGGAGGAGAGAATTTGAAGAGCAAAAGTAAGAAAACTCATAGGCTGAGATAAGAACAGTTTAATAATTCAAATAAAATAATAATACTAACAACAACAACAATAATAAGAAGAAGAAATTGTAATGAAAAGGAAAACAAGGAGAGAGAAAGAGAGAGGAACAAAACCCAGGAAAAGCAAGTGATGCTCACCCACTGACCGATGCCCAGCCCATCCCCGGGCAGCGATCGCTGCCCCCCAGCCAATTCCCCCCAGTTTCTATACTGAGCATGAGGCCATATGGTATGGAACAGCCCTTGGGCCAGTGTGGGTCAGTGTCCTGGCTGTGTCCCCTCCCAGCTTCTTGTGCACCTGGCAGAGCAGGGGAAGCTGAAAAGGCCTTGACCAGTGTAAACACTGCTTAGCAACAACTAAAACATCAGCGTGTTATCAACATTATTCTCATCCTAAATCCAAAACGCAGCACTATACCAGCTACTAGGAAGAAAATTAACTCTATCCCAGATGAAACCAGGACACATAGAAAACCTAACAGTTACAGGACTGATCCCCCCAAAAACAGTCACCATTACTACTTTCTTTGAGGCAGGTAGTCAGAGACAATACTTACCTTTCATGTAATAGCTTAATGTTTACAGCACTTGACCAGGAGAGAGGAAGGTTGCATTCTGCGCTCTCCACAGTCCGAAGGAGACTGGACTTATGCTTCTCAAGAAAACACCCTAAACCCAAGGTAGATTAGAAAAAAATGTTGAGGATTTCATCACGCCTCCTGCATCCAGTCCAGTGTACATCCTGGGAAGCTGGCTACGCTGGGACAGGGAGACAACATTAAAACCCCAGTGAAAAGGGTGCCTGGATGGCATACAAGGGGATGTTGGCCAGATTTTTGGCTCTACTGATAGGACCGAAGTTCTAGTTTGTGTGAAATAGTCATACAAAAGATGAAAGAAAGGACCAGCCATCTTCTTTCTTTACAGCGAGTGATTCTTCATAAAGTTCCTTTCTGGATCTACTTCTAGTCACATAACATAAGACAAGAGCAAAAATAACTTAGACAGAAATGCAGAAATTAAAGATATTTCTGAATTTGTCCCATGGAAGGTTGGAGTCCCGCTGTTCAGTACTGTAGGCAGCTATTAATTATTTCATGCCTTAGAGGCCACAATCATGAACTGACACTTCACCGTACCCTATGACAAAACACAAACCAATAGGACTGTCTGTCTTTTAATAGACAGGAGAGAAAATTATGTCTGTCACAAAATTCACAGAATCTCAAGTCTTTTGATAAAATGAGAGATTTACTGCCTTACATCTATTTCAAAGGAAGTGAGGTCTATGTATTTCAGTCTAGATACCTTTCGCCTTTTTTTTAGATTAAAAAGAAAAAGTAAATGTATTTCTGCTAAATTTTTCATTTAGGTTCTCAAAACACATTGCTGTATACAGAAGATATATTATTCAGGTTCACCTAATGGTTTGCACTGTCCATCACTCTATCCAGTTATAGTATATGTTTCAGAGGATAGAATAAAATTAACATTTTATTCTTTATAAAATACTAGGACAAGAAGTTTAGTTCACATACTCTGAATTAAGTTATAATAAAGTAGGCAATTCTAATTACCCTTCAAGTTAAAACAGATGAATGGAATTACAATTGGTTTATAAAAGACATCTAAATCAAATCCACAGTACTTGTGCAGCTGGTTCTAATGAATCAGCATCTTACATAGCACACCTGTATGTCAGTATAAATCTTTGTTTTTCAAGAATGAATCTTTGTAAAAACCAAAAAGAACAGCTGCTTCATTATAAATTCTCAAGTCCAAGGAGTTTTCAAATCTGATGAATGTCCAGCATCACTGACAGCTTCATTTTAACAGACTGGGCTTCTTAATGTGCTACTAGATCAAGAAAACATCAAGGAACAGTGAAAACAAAATGCATCATGCAAAACCTGACATGTTCTGCTGGGAGAGGGCACCGGATCAAAGAGACGGCAAGAAGATGGCATGATGGCACCATGCTGTTTCATGGCAGAATAGGTGGCTATTGCAAAAAAAAAAAAATGTTAGTAAAAGACATGATCTCAAAGGAAGGTGAAACACAAGAGATAGTCACTTGAAGGATGCTCAATGACTGTGGTTAGCTATCCAAACCCTCTACTTCTTAAACCTCCCCGCCCCTCCCCACTATGTATTTGCTAATATAAATAGTACTTCTGTAATGTTGCTTTTTAGACTTGGAGCTGGCACCACTGCTGCCTCTTTGCTGGAATGTTTTACTGTTGTCATTTGGCAGTTAACAAGCATCCTAGAGAATAAAGTAAAGGAAAAATTATCCCTCTCATCATACCTATGGTAGAACTAATGCAGTCATTTTCTTACACTTTCACTGCAAACACTCTGTTTTCTTCTTTTTTCTATTGTTTTCTGTGGTTGCAGCCCTCAGCTATTGCTTCCTTCCGATTTTCATTTATGCTGTATATGCTGTTAAATTCCAGGTTGGGCAGTTCCTGAGTTATATTTTTTCAGTTTGGCACAGCGGATGCACTCTTGCTCTATTATTAAATTCACTTTTGTGTGTGTGCTTTTACAGAGAAGACCTCCTTCCCTGCAGAAATACTTTGAAGATCAGCAAAACCTAAACTAAAATAAAGAGAATTCTCTGTTGTCTTTCTATGAGCCACTGGCAATGCTGTGCTTTGAGCCAAGAGACCTAGGAGCATAAAATGCTGTTGGTTGTATTAGTTTGGTTGGCTGAGTAAAAACTGTATCTTTGTCTTGGTTTAGCTTCAGTCGGCAACTAAGCACCACACAGCCGCTCACTCACCTTCCCCGCCTCGGTGGGATGGGGGAGAGAATTGTAAGGCCAAAAGTAAGAAGACTTGTGGGTTGAGAGAAGAACAGTTTAAATAATAATAATAATAATAATAATAATAATAATAATAATAATAATAATAATAATAATAATAATAATAATTTGTAATGAAAAGGAAGACAGTAAGAGAGAGAGAGAGAAACAAAACCCAGGAAAAAATACAAGTGATACAACTGCTCACCACCTCACCGACCGACATCCAGCCCGTCCCCGAGCAGCGATCGCTGCCCCCCGGCCAACTCCCCCAGTTTCTGTACTGGGCATGAGGCCATATGGTGTGGAACAGCCCTTGGGCCAGTTGGGGTCAGCTGTCCTGGCTGTGTCCCCTCCCAGCTTCTTGTGCACCTGGCAGAGCAGGGGAAGCTGAAAAGGCCTTGACCAGTGTAAACATTACTTAGCAACAACTAAAACATCAGTGTGTTATCAACATTATTCTCATCCTAAATCCAAAACACAGCCCTATACCAGCTACTAGGAAGAAAACTAAATCTATCCCGGATGAAACCATGACAATCTTACAATGTTAATTTTGTTCAGCGAATGATCCAAGTCTTTGCTGCCAAACACAGTCCCATGACAGTGTCCCAAGACAGTTGACAGCAATCTGCTGGAAAACACCAAGAAAGCCATGAATGGAAGAGAATCAAAATAAAAACTTCCCTACATTCCAGATGCCCTCTGTCTTTCCCCTGTCATACTAGCTGTGATCAAAGCCTTATGTTTTATTTTGCTGTCAGAATATTCTAAGCAACTTAAATTCTAATTTTTTTTTTGCCAGAGAATGTTGATGTTATAGCAAAACTAAGTACAGCTTTCTGAGTAACATGGGGATGTTGTACATGCAATGTTCTGGATCAATAATTCCCATATTTTATAAGCTGTTGTGATTTAACCCCAGCCGGCAACTAAGCCCCACACAGCCGCTCGCTCATTCTCCCCTGGTGGGATGGGGGAGAGAATCAGAAGAGTAAAAGTGAGAAAACTCATAGGTTGAGATAGAGACAGTTTAATAGGTAAAGCAAAAGCCATGCACGCAAGCAAAGCAAAGCAAGGAATTCGTTCACTACTTCCCATTGGCAGGCAGGTGTTCAGCCATCTCCAGGATAGCAGGGCTCCAAGTAAATGTCTTCCCAAGACAGTTACTTGGGAAGACAAACACCATCACTCCAAATGTCCCCCCCTTCCTTCTTCTTCCCCAGCTTTATACACTGAGCATGAGGCCATATGGTGTGGAATAGCCCTTGGGCCAGTTGGGGTCAGCTGTCCCAGCTGTGCCCCCTCCCAGCTTCTTCTGCACCTGGCAGAGCAGGGGAAGCTGAAAAGTCCTTGATTTAGTATAAGCATTACATAGCAACAACTAAAACATCCCTGTATTATCAACACTGTTTTCAGCACAAATCCAAACCATAGCCCCACACTAGCTACTATAAAGAAAATTAACTCTATCCCAGCCAAAACCAGCACATAAGCCAAATTTCATACCAGCCAGAATAGAACCCACTGAAAGAGTGTATCTCAGGAGAATTTTATTAGTTTGGGTTGTGTCCATGTGTTGGGCTCATATGTCATGGTTTGGGAACCACTGCCCTAGATTAGGAAAATATGATCTATTCATGTATTTTCATGTCTTTTTTTCCCCTTCTTTTTTATAACAGTTCATCATATTAACATTCTCTTTATTTTTGTAATTTAAAAACAATAAAAACTGTTGGCACTTTTAATTGCACTGAGTATGGAAATTTGTCATTCTTTTTTTTTTTCCTCATGAATTTCAGAAGATTAAGCTGGGGTTTTTTCCTATGAATTAAATATTAAATATTAATATGTGATATTAAATATTTTTATTTTGAGGAACTATGTTTATGTTTCTTCTAAAGGTTTTTTTAATTCTTACTGCTTAATTCTTCCTCTTCATATAGGCATTTCAATTTCAGAATAACACCAAGCTATTTCAAAAACTGTTTTATCAGTCTAAATTTTCTGTGACTAATATAAGCACCTTAGATAAGGTAGTGCTTATACTTTAGAAGTCTTTCTGAGATGGGCAATTCTTACTTAGAGTAAGTACTTAAATTGCCTTTACAGTCCTTTTGGCAGACCTTTAGAAGGCAGTCTGGGCTATAAAAGATGAAAATGTAAGAAATCTTCAGCTGTGTCAGACCCTGGCTGCCAAGTCTATTTTGAAACAAATTCCTGCTAGAAAAGGACTTATGATTTCTTTCTTTCCTGAAGGTGTTGGTTAAGGCAGTTTTGTCTCTTCACTTCCCCACATCTTTTCTTCATCCTTCTTTTTTATGAGCTATTCAAGTGGCTAAAACACTTACAAAAATATAGATGGATATAAATATATATGTGTGACAAATACAGACAAGCATTAGTCTTGGGTTCTTAACCCACAAAGACTTCAGACTTAAGCTCCCAAATCCTAAGTGTACTCTGAGCATCACTATCACTAATTACCTTTCTCATTAAAAATATCAAACGTATTATTCCACTAAAACTAATTAGAATCTCATTCTTCCAAATATTTATAAGGCTGGATGGTCCACAGCATAGCAGAGATTTTTAAGAACATGAGTTCAAAATAAAAACCTCAAATGCCACAAAATACAGTGATAAGATAATCCTATTTTAGCATCAAGCATAGGAGTATTGACAAGTTTCAAAACTTTTGAGAGCTATAAAGTTATCAGCACAAGTTGCTTTATTTTTGCTTCATTGGAGTTACAGTTCACACCCTTTGCTACACTAATGCCGTGTGGGTAGGCAGGCAGTTGTAACACCCTAGACTACTCCAGCTTTACGGATACTCTGATTTATCGTCAGAAACAAAGAAAAAAAATCAAAGAAATATTTGTGTAACCTGGAGGAGGAGGAGTAGCTTCTTGCTGTGACATCATTGGCCTGAACGTTAGGGGGAGCCATCTGCACGGTGCCTCGGCAGACCTCGGTTGTGATCACACTTTCTACTTGATAGCATTTTGTGCCAGGGTATTTCCTCCCAAATTATAAAACCTTTCCCACTCAACTTAATCCTGTAAACACCGTGGAGGAATCCAAGTCAAACTGGTTTCTGTATATCACTAGGTTCTTTCCTGAAAAATTCTACACCTGCAATGACTGGTCTCACGGTAGTAATTGCACATTTATTTTACATTTTCTCATGCTATATTACTTATATACAGTTTCACTTCTTGGGAGAGGTAAAAAAGAGAGAAGTAATGCAGTATATGACCTACTCATTTAAGGAAAATGGTGTTCCCCTGCTATATTCAGGCCCAAAGTTATTGCTGCTTTCTTACACCAACATTCTGCCTTTGCCGGTCACGTTTGTCACGTAGACCTAATTTTACCTCATGCACCACAAGTACTTTGGCTAAATTATAGTTCACTTCTCTCCACTTCTGACATTTCTGTCTCAGAGGATGAAGTAGCTGTGTTTCCAGCAGTCACCCCTCATGGCTGGGTACCATGCAGTCCACACATGTGAACAGTGGTTCTGCCCCTACTACATACCTCTATCTTTTCAAACACAGTATTTTTTCAAACTGAGATTTTTTTTTCTTATTTACCCAACAGTATTTCTCTCTTGTCTTTCCTGTCCCTACCATAGCCCTGAGAAAATCAAAATTACTCTGACACAAATACAACAATACGTTGCTGAATTTCTGTCCCGCTGCACTGGAGAAGTTAGTTTTCTTATGAATATGCATTCTTGGCTATGCAAGTGTCAGCAAACACCCTGGTAAGCTCTGGGTAACTACCCCCTCACAGGCCACACAAGCAGCTCAGTGGCAATGGCATTTCCTTGCATAGTATATTCAGAACAAATACCTGCTTTCCTCTCTCTGAGAGCTGTCTTTCACAATGTTTGTTCAAACTTCTTATCTTTGATACCACTATGGGTCTGTTGTATTTGCTAGATAGAGGCCAACAGGTTCACAAGATATTACTGAGGGGAAAGGATACATGGACTGATAGCCTAATAGTAAGAGACCTATATCTCTGGAGAAACATGCTAAATAATCATTTGTAGTACAATGCCGCAGTCATTTCACCTGTAACAAAGCAGCATTCACGAGACTGTGGTTGCGCCATCCTCCGTTATGCCCAACTTGCAACCCGTTCCTGGAAAGCACGTTCAGCTCCTCTCTCTGCCCAGTCAGGATAGAAATTGAACTGAGCTGTCAGTAAGTTCCTCAGAAATTATTCTGAGCTGCTTATCTCTCATTCTCCTCACTGCTTCTGTTCTACTGCATAGAAATTACCAAAATGTTCTCTAAATCCCTCAGCTCCCAGCTTAATGGTCTAACCATCAAACTGTTTAGTCATGTCCATTCACACTTTCTAGCCCAATTAATAAATTGCTTCAGGCAGGGTTTTATTAAAAAACAATATCAACATGTTGACTTACAGGAAAAGGAATGCCAAAAGAGATCTGATGATGAATATTTGTTTCATTTTATTAAGTAGTATAAACAAATATTCATGCCAGGATGATGAATACAACAGGATTAAGAATCATCATCCAATGAAAGTTTGGCATCCTTTGTTGACGTGCTTGGACCTCTGTCTGAGACTGACAAAGGAAAGTAAGTGAATTTATTCCGGTTTGTTAAGAATAAGCAGGACAATCTTTAATGTGGAATAAAAAAGGAAGTAAATAAAAGAACTGTGACCTTACAGTAAATGTTATCTTAAACAACATACATTTAAAAATAAGCAAATAAAATACTCCACTGAAATAATCAATTTTTATTTAATTATCACAGAGTTACATTCAAAAGATCAATAAAAGCATTTTAAATATCTAGACTAGCAGGTTTGCTACTATGAGCCAGAGTTTTGCTGAAAGGGCTAGCTGGTAAGAAAAGCCACAACAGCTTTGTTGCAAATTGATTGGGATTAAATGGCCCAGAAAACATATTCCAGTAGACTTAGAAATGAAAATGAATTAAAACTGGCATGCAGGTTCTTTCTACTAAACTATTAAATGTCCCTCAAGCTGGACAATTTGGAAGATTTTTTTTTTTCCTCACATTGCTTCCTTTCCTCTGCTCCTTTTGAAGTCACTGAAAATGTTAGTATTGACTTCGGTGAGAGCGGAATTGGACTATATGGAGCATTTTTGAAAAGTTCTTGTGCACTTTCTTTGAGAAGGTCAAGTAAGTCCATTGATTTACTATTGTTAGGTACTTCTGAAGACTCCAAGTTATTTAACATCAGTTCATGGCAGAAAACATGTGTAAGCAAGATAAGCAAAATAAACCATTTTAAAAGGTTCTTTTTTTTTTCCCATAGCATAATTCTATTTAAAATAGGGCTTCTGCCAGCCTATTATCATAATTTTTAAATGAAATAACTGCTGAGAAAAGCTGCTATCGAGACTTGCCATCTTGTCTTGCCATTTGACTTGTCTTCCCAAGGAAGGCAAACGCCATCACTCCAAATGTCCCCCCCTTCCTTCTTCTTCCCCAGCTTTATATACTGAGCATGAGGCCATATGGTGTGGAATAGCCCTTGGGCCAGTTGGGGTCAGCTGTCCTGGCTGTGCCCCCTCCCAGCTTCTCGTGCACCTGGCAGAGCAGGGGAAGCTAAAAAGGCCTTGGTTTAGTATAAGCACTGCTTAGCAACAACTAAAACATCCCTGTATTATCAACACTGTTTTCAGCACAAATCCAAAACATAGCCCCATACTAGCTACTATAAAGAAAATTAACTCTATCTCAACTGAAACCAGGACAATGACCAAAAGTTCCCATGGCACTTATTTGGTTTTGTGCTCCAAAGTCACTTAGGTACTATAACCTTACTAATTTTACCCCTTTTCATAGTCACTTCTCACTTTACTTTTTCTCATGCTTCTCATAGTTAGGCAAGCAAGTCTATGCCCTTAATTAATATCTCTTTTATGCCAGTGAAACAGAAGAATATCTCTTGGCTTTCTCATTCAAGAAAGTACGTTCAATGTTCAACACAGCTTAGTGATCTGCCATGGCATAGATTTCATCTTGACTCTAATATTTCCTTTTATATTTACATTTTTTTAGTTGTAAACTGTTGCTTGGCAACATGGATACGGATTCAGCACATGATATTTTGTCTAGCGTTGAAAGATTACTTTTTTTTCATTTGACAAATAGATTTGATTTCCTTAGTATTTGGAACGTTATGCAAATGTTCTCATAAACTTTTATGAAATATCTAGAATATTGTAGGCACAGAACTAAAATTTGGGAACTAAATTATGGATCTAAATGGGACCTAAAAAATTAAGATCTAGAAAAACAAAGCATATATGTAGAGCCTGTGTTGCTCTTAGTTCATGCTGACCAATGCCAATCAAATTTCTGAAACATGTACTCTCTATCCATAAAATGTGGAAGCAGTTTTCCAGTACCTGGAATATTCAGATTACACTGAATATGGTTCAAATACATTCTAACAGATAAATTCATTAAACTACTCACAGCAATAAACAGTGTTTGGGTTGCCCGTGAAGCTAGTGATTAATAGTTGAAGTCATTAAGACTCTTGCCCTTGACTTCAGTATGAACCCTGAATTAAAGGATATTAAATGGAGATGTGTATATAACATTTTAAACACGGGATCTATCCCTACAATTATTGTGCCATTTACAGAGGAATAGCTAGAAAATATGTTAGCATACGTGAGCCACATAATTTACCATTTTAGATGGAGACATTGCAATTACCCAGCTGTCACAGAGAAAAGCCTTGCTATGTATTAACTGATAAACCATGATAGGTTATGCTCTATTATCATAAGTTATCATTGGGTTAGGACATCAAAGGCCCGGATACACCAAGAAAAGCAATAAAAAATTCCAGATGGAATCGTACTGCCTTGCACTATGTCTTGCATATCACTTTGAAATGTTAACAAGGTACTTCTCAAATGTCACTTATCAAACAACCTCTGTGAAATATGACTGCAATACAGAAGAGCGTGTACTTCATGAAGTTATAATTTATTTTACAAAAAAGAATCAGGTTTTGGTTTTGCATCACTATTTCCTAAAATTTATATAATCCGTGTACATCTGTGTATAATTTAATTCTGGAATGTATTTTGCAATACATTTTTTTAAAGATCTTGTCAAATAACAACCTGTTGTGTTATTGTACTATAGAACATATGTTTAAGTTTTCTAGATAACCCCTACATGCTATTATTTTTTCTGCAGGCCATTCACACTCATTTATTTTCAAAGCCTTTTCTACCAGATTTATAGCCAAAACAACCCCAAAACAGTACCTCAGTATTTGCAGATGCAGGTGTAGTTTTAGCGATAGACCTGTGTTTGCAGAGACAGACATAGAGGCGCTGATACATTTCACATGCAGTATTCATTGGTGGTAACCATAGCCACAGTTCTGAAACCTAAAGCCTGATTATGATGTCTTAAGGGTTTTGCACAAGTATAAGCATTGTTTTCAGTAGTTTCACCCAAAGTAGGTTAAGAGTCCTATCTTAATCCTTTCTTCTTTGAAGACTTACAGTTAGATATAGATATTGTATTAAATGACACTTTTTTATTTGAAGTGTGATCATCTCATCACATTTTTATGCTTTTGCTCTCAAGTATATTCTGGATTGCATTTTTTTTCAACTTTGTCCGTTGACTACTTGTATCATTAAGCAAATTTCTTATGCAGAAGGCAATTACACACCTAGGGTGCAGATCACCCCTGGGCCTCATTCTTATTTTTGTTAAGGCCAATCTCTGCCTACTCGGTACAATAAAGGAGTCATAAAAGTGCTGCTCAGTGAGAATCAGGCCCACTTGAGCAGAGAAACTAAGCAAAATGTAATGGTCCTGATCTAATGGCTTCTTTTGGTCTTCGTATCTGTGAGTTCTTTCACATTATTTTAAAATTCCTCCTCCACATGGGTCATTACAGCTTAAAGAAGTCTCAGCAATATTTATGCTGAGAGAAGTTAAGGTTTTTTTGTGACATACCGAAACACCAAGAGATGGTAAAGAAGCCACTGGCTGCACATTTTTTTAAGATTTCCTGTACTCCCTTGTTTTGGAAGTGATTTAGGAAAAAGCTCTATGACTTGCACTCTTAACTTCACCCAAATTGGAATGATCCCTTATTTCTAAAGACCACTTCAGATCAGGCTTCTATTGCTTTATGTTACTGACATAAGTCCTCACCCATTAAAATGGTAGAACATGTGAGCTGGTGTTTGCTAAACTCATTCAAATTCCACTTTGAGTCTTGACTGAATATAAGAATTTTGTACTGAGCACGAACGGGGGGAGAATGCTGGGTTTGGTGAGCTTTGGTTTGGGTATAGTAAAGCAAGCTCTGTGTATTTTGGTAATAAATCTGTCATGTTTGTGTGGATGTCAACACAGAAATCAAGGCAATGCCTCACTGTGGGAATTATGGTCACTTAAAATGTCTAACTCGAAGAACTGGACAACTCAGGTAGTTGATTTAAAATGAATTGAGTGCATACACATGCATTCTCTTTTGAAAATGATGCTTCTAAATCTGTTTTCTGTGGAAATGAGAACTACAAGCTGCTTCAGCAAAAGATATATAGCAAAGGAAACCACTCTTTGTTTTCACATTACTTTATGCTGCCAAGATGTGAAAGTATTGCTGCGTAGGCCTGCTATGAGTCTTGTAAGAGATTTGTGATTTCCTGCAGCAAAGAATCCTTTAGTCCAGACTTCTCAAATCTTGTGATGTATATATTATAGATTAGCTCTGTTATTTCAGCACATTTATTATGGCACAATGTTTTCAGAAGAGCCTGGCTTTGAATGCTGTAGAGCAAGTGATGAAATGGTCAGGCTGCAAGGTCTTTGACACAATTTCTTCCTTCTGACGACAATGAGCCTTTCTAGTGATGTTCCTTCTGTGATACTCATTAAAATGTGTCTCTACCTCCGCAAACAGTTGACTGAAAGAACTTCATGTTTATAGCCTATGTCACCTGAGTTATTCTGAACTGAGTTTTAGAAGATGAAGGGCTCATAAAGCTGTTCTATAATTCAATTCTGTAGGTATCTATGGGTAATACCAATGTGAGAGCAAGGGGTGAGCTAGCTATCAAACATTATATTATCTGAAGGCAGGCACTGAATTAATTAGAGGGATGTCTTGATCTGAGCAGAGCTAGGAACGAAGTACTGACTGATGCCAGTGGCAAAGCTTCAGCTGATTTCAGCAGGAGGAGGATTTCAGTGTATTTACCCTGCTTGGGTCATTATTCTAGGTCTGACTTGATTTCCTTTGCCATATTTGGTTTGGTTTGCTGAACGGGATGTTAAAAAAATTACTGAAATTACTGATTCCCTGGGGGACTGTGAATATTAATTTCTTTGTATTTTTGATTAATTAAATGTGTGCTAATTATTGCAATTATGGGCCTGAAATGACTTATTCTTTCTCTGAAAAAAACCTTTTAAAACCTTTGAACACAGCGAATTTGCTATCCATTGTACCACTACAAATTTTATATTAGTCTCTCTAGATTTACTATAGAGCATACACTGAAGTCTGGAGATTTAAGACTTGTATTTCTGATCACAAAAAAAAGTAAGAGTCTGCTTAACTCTGTGCTATTAGACCAATGGAACCTTTCTAGGGATGTATAGTTTTAAAATAGGGGCTAAAAATACAAATAATATTGTTAACATATCATCCTCACCTTTTTGTTCCATGTTCAAATGGTTTGCGTGTGACCACAACATTAAGATTCACCCCAAAGTTTCTGATTAGTCATAAACAGACAAATTCTCTCCAATGTAATAAGGTTTAGTATTAATATATGCATTATTATTAAAAGTAACTGCTGAAATATGACATATATTTATGTTTCTTTAAATTTAATTTTGTGTTGTCGGACTTTTTAGCTAATTTTTTTTAATGTTTGCACCTCCTTAGAATACCTAGATATGTCTATATATACTGATTTATTCATACCATTTCCTTGTTTATATATACAAAGATTAAGTATATTATTTATGATTAAAAGTATTATTCTATAGAAAAAATAAGATGCAACCTCTCAAGTGTTGTTTTGAATTATATTTCATAGCAGTATAATAGGTTTAATAATTTCACAAATATATACAAAAAAGCACATAATAGCTGGTATACAGATATGTGAGATTTTCTATTGCATGATACTTTTTTCAGGCTAAATATGCTGTAAATACGTACTCATAGGAAATAAATATATATGTATACAAATATAGATACATACATATATGTGTATATATGTTTATGTATATTACATTTTCTGTCAAGTAAGTGGATGGTTTTACTTAAACCAATTTTTTTACCCATTTCTGAAATATTTTTAAAGTAGTAAGGCTATCTCAGTTATCTGTTCATTCATATGACCATGTTTGAATTTATCATAAAGATTTTTGCTGCACATCCATAAAAGTGGTGCCGTGATGTCTAATGGAGAATCATTCCATTACTGGCAGCCCCAGTAAATCATTGATACAAGATAATTCTGATTCAGAATAAGCTATTTTTCTCCTGGTGGACTTGATATAATGAAAAATCCTCTCAATCAATGCAAGCAGAGTCAATCATGAGTAGAAAAATAGTATTGGCTTATATTTATGATCATGTTGTGCTGCTGTAGAACAAACTGAGGACCCTCCTGCATTCAGCATCATCCCAGAGATGTTTCCATTTCAGGTGGATGGGATGCACAGAAAACAGCTTTGTGACAGTGTTTCAAGACAGTAGGTTTTTGCTTATCATTTCTGCCAAGACCTGACTTCTGTACATGACTTTTTTTTGGCATATGCTTATATAGGCTTAGTACGTACTAACATTGCATTGCATTATGTATTACATTTTAGTGCCTGAGAGGCTCTACTGAAGTCAGGCATTCTAGGGAAGATAAAAATCAGTATTTTCACAGTACGAATACATATTTGATTGAAATGTTTTAGAGATGAACCATTTTCTTCTTTCCTGTTTTTCTGCTTTTGCTGACATTATGTAACTGGTGTTTTTTAGGCTGTCATTATGAGAAGTTTGCAGTTTGAGGAGCTTAGAGTGAATTATAAATATGAGTCAACAGCATTAATATTGTTGAAAAGAAAAGCTGTTGCCATATTTGGAAAATATACTTCAAGGATGTGAAGTAATCTTTCTACCCTTTACCAAAGCAGTGATGGAAGCAGTTCTGATGTCTGATGGCCAGCTCCCAAATAAATTTTAGGTTTTCCAACAGCACACACTCCTTCCTTTGCTTTTACTCCCTCTTAGGCAGTCCTTAACTAATGTGAAACCTGAAAAAATGGTTCCTGCTCCTCTTTTCCCAACATGTTGTCAAAAAAAGAAACCATTCATCAAACTTTCTTCCTCTTCCCACCCCCTTATTAAAGGCTTAGCAGTTCCTCCTGGTAGCTACAGGGAGAAGTCTGGGGACAGTATGGGAACTGCCTGTTGACTTCAGCGTGGGATTGTGGACAAGCATGAAAATGTCCCCAGTTCAGGATAAGGCATCCTTATGTCTATGTGGATTCCAATAGGAAAGTCCATCAGTGCCCTCTCATGTTTAGTCCACAAAGTTCTCATTTGGGCTCACCAGCACCTCCACCCAGGTCAGATCCTTGACAGTTTGTCAGCACTTTTGGAGCATCCCAAGTCTGCAGAGACAAGGACCAGCTGGGCACTTTCAGGAAGAATGAGACTCAGAATGACAGCAAGTTTCGAAAAGAGCTCTTGAAAGGAAAGTTGGAAAGAACGAGGTTTATTTAGTCTAGACAAACCTGAAAGTCTATGTAAATGGTTGCTCTAAAACAATGGCAGTAAAAAAGTGAGGGACTTAAATTGTAGCACAGATTTCCATTATAACTTAGGAAAAACAACTTTAGGAGCTTATAAAGTTGTCTAGGCATCCAAAATGCCTTTCTTCCTGGTAAAATGTCAAATATTTACCTTCTCCTCACTAAAGAATTATTCGGGAATCAAGAGAGCATACTGCACAAGTTGAATAGCCTTGGTGTTTTAAGGGGTAACATTCAGCCAAATTTCTCTTCAGTTTAGGGGGGAGCCCATACAATTTATATCTACAGATATAACTTCCTCCAGTTAGTCTGATTAGCCATGAGAGCTTGCAAGCGTGAAGAAAGGGCATCACACATTGGAAACTATATTTTGTTGTAGACCGGACTACAGTCAGGCTGAATTACTTTGCAGCTCTGAATTACAGATGCAGACAGCTGCAAAACTCTCTGTTTTCATGCAAATTAGATGTTGCTATAGACTACCAATCTCTCAAATTGCCATCACAACCTTTCTCAGTTTGGGGAAGTTTGGATACTCTGCAACTAATTAGTACCAATAATCCCGTGTGCAAGTTACCTGCCAAATTCACTGCATAGCTACTTCTTCTAGATATCATCTTGTAGAAAACAGTGTGTCATACTGCCTAAAAATAAGCAGTTCATTTCTTTCCTTTGAATTACCCTTAAATTCATTTATCTTTACAATATGCATGAAAAGGAAGACAAAAATGAGGAATTGCAATCTAAAAAAAGCCAGGCAGCAAGAAAAGAATCCCCATTCATTGCATACACAGTTATTATAAAATGAACTCATCTAAATGCAACAATTTACAGCTGCTCACCAAAAGCAATTTCCCCCCCCCCAATATTAACCAAACAAATTTACCTTTGCAAGACTGGCAGCGCTTTGCAGAAGAGTGTGAGGACTCTTTAATATTTTTAGAGCTTTTAAGATATAGAAAAAAACCTGAAAAAGCAGAGAAATACAATGAAAGGAAAATTAAAGACAGCTACTCAGTCAACAAACTCCTACACAGGTGGAGAAAAATTGTCAAATATATTCTCAAATGCTATCGGTCAGATTTTTGGCAGGAGAGTGATTACACGTGGGCAGAACAGCAGTTTCCATCATCATTATGTGGCCTGCAAACAGATTTTGCATAACAAAAAAAAGACCAGTCTACAGCCTAATGAATGTACTCATTAACTGTAATAGCTTTAGCTATAGACTGAAGGGGGAGGTACTTTAGAGAAAAAGAAATCAGCTCAACTGATCCCAATATACTGCTGCATTTTCAATTTAGAAAATAAGTGGAACTGTTTACAAAAGGGAGGGTGGGGAGTCTATTTTTGTTGTATACTTGTATCTCTTAGCATTTTGTCTAATCTTAGAAACAGTGGTTTAGAAATGTGTGCTGAATATTCCAGGCAGTTTTCACAGGGATCCTAAAGCTGCATTCTCCAGCTCACTGTTACTGACTCAGGACATCAGTGACCACAGTTTGTCCAGAGCTGGTAACTGGAAAGTTACTTTTGGTATAGTGAGTTTCTTAATGAACCAAACTAGTGGACATGTCTCCAGCTTTCTATGCTGTATCCCACCGGTGTAAAAAGACAGAGCATCCATCACGTTAGCTGTAGAGACAACAGGTAACATGGTGAGGAGCTGTTGCAGGAACATGTCTTCCAGTTAGCAGTCTGGATGTCCACCTACCTAGTTGCAGCTGGTTTAGCATTAGTACTCTCCCTGCTCCCGTCTACCAACCAGGCTTGGTAGCAGCTGAGAAGAGACTACTGCATCATCCTAGACAAGGAAAATCAAGTGGTATCAAAGGAGTGGTATCAAAAGGAGTCTTAGCTCTAAAACCATAAACTGTGGCATCTGAGTGGGATTTGGGTGTGTCAGAGACAATATGTACCTTTTTACTGTAAAAAAAACCCCAAACTGGAACCATTTCAGTGATGCAGAGCAAAAAAAGCATTCAAATAACTTTGGAATAATACACACATATTGCATAGAATTTGCATAGGTTTGTGTAGGTCAGCTGGCTCTGTGTGGAATGCATTACGTAATGAAGACATTTGTGTGCACTTTGGGAAAGACCAGCTTAAAATATCCACATTTTCACTTCAGCATGTATCATCATTTGCTATCATTTGCTATTTAAACAATCCAAATAAATTCTTAATACCACATACCCTTTAAGGAGGATGGTCTTACATTTCAATATGTCAGGTGTATGGTTGGCATAAAATGTACTCTAGGTCTTTCACCATAAATTTTGTTAACTTGATAGTATATACCTGACACCTGATTCCTTGGCAGCATATACCTGATTAACTCTTTTAAAGTGAGCAGCTAACAAAAATCTGCCCAATGGCCAAGAAGTCATATTTGCAATTCACTGTTGTTTAACTTATTAGTACAATAAAATTAAAATAAGTTTATGGTCAAAGTTTCATATAATACAGCAACTGAAAAGGGTTGCAGTAGTTTTGGAGACTGCCAATTTGTACAGTGTCCCCTGGTTGCTCTGCCCCTCTTTTACTATCCAGCATATGTGCTTGCTAAACTTTGAAGCAGATTATAATCAGTAGTCTTCAAATCACGGGTTGTGTCTTTCTCTATATACCCTACTCTCAGCACAATGAAGTTCCAATTCTGATTTGCACTGTCAGGATGCTGCATGGAAAGACAACAAAAACATAACAGGCATCAGCATTGTTGAGGAATACTTAAATTTGAAGCTGTCCTTGAAGGATATTGTGGTACTGAATGGAAAAATAATCAATTACAGTATCTATTTAATCTGTTTTTTAGCGTAGGATTTTCTTCTTTGAAACTTTTTTAGTCCAACTGGCCTTCAAAAGTTGCAGACTTTCCCTGCTTCCTTGGAAGGCTTCTCAAGAATCTGAAAGCATTCACTGTAAGTCAACATCATAAAGAAAAATCTGAACCCTATAGTTGAGATTTAAGAAATGTCATAAACAATATAAAAGACTTGTAACATTTACAAATAAATCCTGCATCCATTTAGTATGTAGGCATGTCAACTTGTGCAATCATTTTGCTGTTGTTCAGATCTGATGTCTTATCATTGACTAATTGGCATCGGAGTTTCAGTTCCCACGACTGAGGTGACTTGAACTACAAAAGTAACTGTTTTTACATATAGGGACAGTAATACAGAATTGCTGCTACGGATATTCAAAACTGAGTGGGTGGTCTTAAACTGCCAAACCTGTGTTTACTTCAGATTATTGGCCAAAATGTCTAAATTAGGGAACATATATTTTCTGTTTTAAAAACACAAAGGATTATCTTAATTATACTGAGACATAGTATGATTTGGGGAATATTTCTAAGCTCTTTGACGAAAAAAAAAGAAAAGAGATTAAACTATCATTTTCATTTAGAGTAATTTTAAGAAGACTGAGAATTTAAAAAGTAACAGAAACAAGCATTTCTAGTTTAGAGAAAAAATGCCTTTTCATTTAAAATATCTTGACTGTGAAAAATGTTAGCTAGATCTAATTAGGATTTTTTTTTTCCCTGTTTCTTTCATCTTGTACATGGGGAAGTGTTTTTCCATATGGTTAATTTTGGTGCTTCCTCCCTAGAACAGGAATCCCGATTCTGCTGGGCACAGATGTGTGACCCACTGCACACTCCTGCATACTCTGACTGCACCACTGGAATTACCTGTGCATACAGTCAAACACAGGATTAATCCTAAACCAATTTCTGTTCTTTCTTGATTCTTCCCATAACAACTGCAGAGAGAGCAAAAACACAGTAACGAGAAAAGAAGTAAGGTAAAACATCATGAGAAGCTGGGGAAACTGTGACGGAGGGGCATTATTTTAACTTGCTTTGCATTCTTTCTCTAATCCACTGGGTTTTATACAATCATCATTCCCAGACATATGTCAAACCTCAGCATAAGCTAATAAAAATACAGGACAGAGCGGATGTCAAGAAGTCAGGTAGCTTACTGTTCTCCCTTCGCCGAGGCAGGGTCATATATATCAGATGGATGTTTGTCTAACTTATTCTTGACACCCCCAAGAGTCTCCAAGCTATTCTAGTCCCTTATACTCTTTACTGTGAGGAATATTTCCCTGGTGTCTAAAATGAGTCGTTCTCCTTCCAGTTTAAGTCGTGAATGCTTACATCAGCACGATAAACAAATTATGATCTTTTTGCTGCAGCTTTTTATGTACCCGAAGACAGTTATCACATCTCTCCCCTAGTATTGTGTTTGGTTCTTTAGGCTATAAATCTTCAGCTATTTCAATCAAGCCTGTTTCACCTTCCCACTTTCTGGTTGATCCTTTACCTGTGTCGCTAACCACTAGCTTTTCCTTTTGTGAAGTTTGATACTAAAAGCTGTCCTGGATTTGTCTTTAGTAGCTTTCTCCCTGTAGTGAACCGCAGGCCAACACTTTCTTTCCTCTCACAACAAAGTGGTTAGAGAATTGCTCTCTGCTACTTCTGATGTCCCTTGTTTGTTACAGCTCGTTTTGTGCCTTGACCTTTCTCATTTTATCACTATCTAATGTTTTTCTTTCACGTTGATCCCTGAAAATCTGAGCTTGCTTCTGCTTTTCATGTATTTCCATCTTTGAGATGGGCACACTAATGTCTTACTGTATTTCCTATCCTTCCTCTGCATGGTACTTTTTAATTAAGTACTTTTTAATTCTTCAATTCCTTAGACATTCCTTACAACAGCTCTAACCTTAAAATTTTCTAGGCTTAGTGAAGTCTGCTATTTTTCCTCTTTGCTCTTTTAAAAGTCACAAATGCTATTTTTCATGGTTGTTCTCACCCAATTTGCCTTTTGTCTTAACCTTCTCAAGCAGTCACTGTAGCACTCCTCAGCCTCCTCCCTCTTGTCACGAGGTACATCTTGTATCCAAGCAGTGTCACCTAGGCTTTCCAAGAACTTGATAGACAAACTACTGCATTCTTCTCCCACTCCTCACTATCACTAAGTCCTGTGCTTCGGAGAATGCTCTGGTAGTGGCTCACAAAAAGCTTTCTCCACATCGTCTTCCAGATATGATGGCATTAATCAGACACTTGTCACAGGAGGGACCATATATTTTTCACCTGTAAGCATAACCAGTAATCAATAGCTCTAATTCCTTCCATGTTCTGCATCTCTGAACATGTGACTGAAACCCTGATGCATGAGGCAATACCTCTTTCCAACTCCATTTGCCTGCTTTTCCTGAAGGCATTAAATCTCTTTTATATTATCTATTTATTTATGCATGCCTAATGATCTTTTCTGAGCAATTGTTGCCTCATATGATCTTACCATGAAATTAAAGGTTTCCACATTCTCTTATGTAGCTTAAGCTGACAGTAGTTCTCTTCCTTTGTCCTGTTTACAGTGATGTGCAACTCTAATCATTTGCTAGTCCTGTAGAAGGTGTCAATCAGCTCTGCAAATCCCTGTTATCCCTGTGTCATGGTTTAACCCCAGTCGGCAACTAAGCACCACACAGCCGCTCGCTCACCCTCCCCTCCTGGTGGGATGAGGGAGAGAACTGGAAGGGCAAAAGTAAGAAAAACCATGGGTTGAGATAAGAACAGTTTAATAATGGAAATAAAATAAAATAAAATAAAATAACAATAATAATGATAATAGTAGTAATAATAATAATAATAATAATAATAATAATAAATAAAATTGTAGTGAAAAGGAAAACAAAAAAAGACAGAGAGAGGAACAAAACTCAGGAAAAACAAATGATGCAACTGCTCACCACCCACTGACCAATGCCCAGCCAGTCCCCAAGCAGCGATCGCTGCCCCCCACCAGCTCCCCCCAGTTTCTATACTGAGCATGATGCCATATGGTATGGAATAGCCCTTTGGCAAGTTTGGATCAACTATCTTGGCTGTGCCCCCTCCCAACTTCTTCTGCACCTGGCAGAGCATGGGAACTTGAAAAGTCCTTGATTTAGTATAAGCTTAGCAACAACTTAAACATCAGTGTGTTATTATTCTCATCCTAAATCCAAAACACAGCACCATACTAGCTACTGGGTAGAAAATTAACTCTATTTCAGCCGAAACCAGGACACCCTGACAGCTGATTGACATCAGTAGCATACTCCACACTGTTGATAGTCATGCTACTTACCAAGTAGATGTGGAGCACTCTTGGACCAGTGTCCATCTTGTCTTTTTGAAGACGTTTTGTGGAATTAAATGCTTAGGTCATTGTTGACAGGGATTGACTAACTTCACCTTTTTGTAAATGTTTTTCAGGAGGGCTAGCAATTTCTTGACTGCACTGTATGAGCCCAAAGCAGCCATCACCATCATGCATATTGAATGGTCTTTATAGTCATTAAGTATCTTTCTGATGACCTCTTCATAATGCTTCACGCATGAGCTTGCTCCTGTGCTGCTCTTCACCTGAATGTTCTCCTCCCTCCATGGTGATTCTTTCCAGAAGAAACAAAAAGACTTCATTCAAACAGGTGGAGATTTCTTTTCTTTCATCTGTTAAGATGTAGTCCTGCATCTCTTCTTTCTTGGGCATCAACACTTTATTGTCAAAGATTGCTTTTCCTTCCTCCCACAATCCCTGTATAAGATAGGCAAGTGGATTGAAGCTGGCACAACAGTGCCACCCATCTGAGGAAGCTCTTATTAGTGCTAGCTATTTCACATGGAAGATGGGAAAGATGGGAAAGGATAAAACACAGAAAATCCAGGAAGCCATATTCAAGTTTCTCACATTTTACCATAGCAAACATGATCCTAAAAAACCTGCACCTCTATCTTCTATCTCCATACAGTATAAAAATACATACTGGTCCTACAGTGACTGTCCTACTTGTTCAGGTATGCTCAGCTAGAGGTGTTTAAAGACTTATTCCCTACCATTAGTATCCAGGGTTGTGAGGGAGGAAGTGAGCAGGGTGCTCACAATCTGTGATCACGGGTGTGCAACTCAGTCCTTTAAATAGGCTCTCATTTGCCTCTACTTTTCTCTTCAGATGTTTAAAAGTAATTGTATGTACAGTAATGATCTAAAACATTGAATTATTTTATTGTATTTACATTTATCTGTTAATTGTTATATTTATTCATTAATAAATTTGGTAAATACTGGTGACTGTGTCGTGTCATTTATTGGAACTTTTCTGTGATATAACACTATGTTGTGATTTACCGTAAGTAAACTAAACAGACCTTTAACAAAGGAGCAGAAGTCTTCCCCTCTGTTTGCTGAAGGATGTTTTTTCACTAAAATCTCCATTACCCTGGCATATCCTTCAAAAACCGGTAGCTGGGACAAGGTACACATGCAAATTATATCTGATAACAGATCAAGAACACTCTGATAACAGACTTCCTATTTCAAGTTCACCTCTTGCTAGTACTGCAACAGTAAAAGCCATTTAGCCATTTTTATCTTTTTCCTTCCTTTTGTGATTCCTTATTTTCTTTGGTGCGCAAGAATTTTCTTAAATGCTATCTTTTTTTTTTTTTTTTTTTTTTTTAGAAACATAATTAACAATTGTATATTTTTTTTTATACGGTATGGTTATTATCCTGTATCACACCACCAGTCTTTAAGGAAAATGCACCAGACATTAGTCTGATGGCCAAGAACATAAACACAAAAGAACTGGATGAGGGGAAAACACATCATGATCCTGAAAGACAATTTCCCACTGAGTTGAATGTGAGTGTAATATTAAGGGCAGCCAGATCTGCGCATGTCATAGTCCTCTTACCTTGTTGACAACTTTCTACCCTGGCAGGCTGATGAATGAGATACATGCATTACTGTGTACACCTGACAGATACATCAGCAAGGGGCTTTCATTTTTGGTGCTGCAGCTGTGCAACTACTGCTTTCTTTCACAGCAAGGTTTCTTCATGTGCAACTCTATCTTTAAGTCTTGGTGGGATCACTTTAAGGACATTTGCCCATTGATTAAAAAGCAACACCATCTATTTCTAATAATCAGAATCACTTAATCACCTAATCAGAATAAAATTGGAAAGCACAGTGTCCATGCAAGGGAGAAAAAATGAACTTGTGTAGTGATCTGTTAAGGATATTCATGTCCTATTTAATCAGTTTGGAATCTTTCATAATTATTCCTGGAATACTCTTCACCTGTACTTCTTTTACTACCTGTGAGGAAGCTGTTCTTAACCACTTTTTCACCTAAATATCCTATACACCCCACTGCTAACATAAAGAACCAGTTCTTTCACTAGCATGCAGTCCTGCACTGCGTTAGTGGTAACCCATGCACCTCACCACTTCTGTGGGTGAGAGTGGAGATTATACTGGACTTATCTGGAGCTTCTTGTCACAGCCAATTTCAGGTCCAAGAGCATCTTTCTTCAGTTGAACTAGAAGATTTTAGCAATGGGTAATACTATTTTGAACCTTTCATAATGCAACCAGCAATGGAGTACAATGATATTGCCAGCTACTACAGTAAAATTAAGCCATTAGAAGAAAGAAGGTCTAAGGAGGGACAGGCAGGACTATGAAAGCAAGCATCTCCCTCTCTGTCCCCCTCTCCCTCATCTCCACACCTGTTACTGAGTTCAGAGGATGTCACAGGTCTAATATCCCAAATACATCTATATCATCCTGTCATCTACATCCCATAAGTGTTGTTACTCTACTGTGGGTACAGAATTTAAATACCACACACTACCGGTGCTTTTTTATATTAATGCAAGCCTGTTTTCCTACTCCACTTTCACCAGCCTTTAGATATTAGTTTAGCATTTGCTTTGCCACCTTGTCTGTCTGAGGCTTTGTTATCTCTGCATTGTTGTCTCGACAATACACACTTTGAGTACATCTTTTGTACAACACTCCTAAGAGCCTTTTGCCCAAGAATCTAAGCTGAAATACTTATTTGAATGGAAAGCAGCTCTGCTGAATTAAGAAGTCCTTCTGCGCAAAAGTTGAGAAGAAGGGTTATGTAATATGAAGTTGTTATTTCTACCTTTTTTAATAACTTAAAGTTATAAAAGAGTATCTCTGTTGCAAATCTTCTTAGAGGGGATAACTATTCATAAAGTAATATTATAAATTTTATAGTAGTATGCTGGATTAGATCTACAAAACTGTTCCTCTGAAAAATGATGAAGAAATTAATTACAAGAAAACATTTTTTTTCTAAGTTGTTTATGAGACACCTCATAAAGCTGGGATACTGACAGCATAGCTCTAATTCTCTTAAATTCTATTCAGTTTTTTTTTAAAAAAAACACACTGCAGAAAACCTATCACTTCCTGCATTCATAAAAACTGTCAGATTTTATGAGGATGGATAAAACTGCTTAAAAACTTACCAAAGATTAAGATGACTGTTTCAAAGAAAAGGTTAAATCGCTCATAAATTTAAAAAACCTTCTGTGGCTTTTATCACAAAACAACCCATAAATGGTTCTAACTTTTCATCCAGTAAATACTCCCGGTGGAAGGTGGGGAGTGTTTGCCTGTACTGAGCCCCCTGAGTGCCGTTAGGAACATTAACACCTGTATTCATCCCTAATTGGATCTAAGCTTGAAGGTAAATTTTCCAAGTGCTGTATTTGAGCTGAAAATCAGTGCTCATCTTTCTCCTTTCATGGATGTATATTTGACTCTTTTGTGCTGACTGAATTAGTGCTTTTGAAATCTGAAGCATGTTTAATAGTCACTTCATTTTCATTCCAGACACTGGATATTATTTTTGCCACTGGTGAAGCTGCTATTTATTGACATTGCAGCTGTGCTAGTAAGACATAGTCAAGAGTCCAGGCTTCAATGAAAACAGTGTCTTGTGCAGGAGTTACCATCTGAGGTCTTGACTTCTGCACTGTGTGAGGACGGCTGAGTCCCCATGCAGAGAAGAGGGAATGTGCTGGGGACCAAGTAATTGCGGCAGGCTTCCTGCATGCTCTGCAATACAGGAGCGAAGTTTAAGCCAGGCAGTGAATGATCAAAATAGAACAACAGAACCATACAGATAAAGGTCACCTACATCAGTTATGCTATGACTAACTTAAAATAGTTAGGGCTAGGTTAAACAATTTGTGAAGTTTTAAAATAAGACAAATTAAGCTTATTTTTTATCCTTCAGTTATTCGACCTTTAGGATTTAAAGGTGCTCTCTATAGTCATTAACATCAGTGCCTTTTTAGAGGGGAAAAAAACCAATCTGAGATTCTTCTACAATTATCTAACTGTTAGCCCTGGGCTTTTGAAAAACCGAAATATCATGTTGATGATAAAACAGCAGAAAACTGCAATGCTCTAATGAGATATGTACATTTTTAGTGGAGCTGAGTGAAACTTTGTAAATGTGAGTACTTCCAAGAAAATCCATTGTGAAACTGGAGTGAGGGGAATTACCCTGAGAAGTTTGTGACATTTTGTTTGATTTGGGTTTTCAGTCACTTCTGGCTACTTGTGGTCAGTGTTACAAGCAGAAGTGTTAACAGAAGGGGATTAAAATTCTGTGTGCAGGACAGTGTCACACAAGTTGGTAATACTCCAGCCACCAGCAACCAAGAAACAGAAGCAACACATGGATCTGCATGATGCTCGGCCCAGCTTCATTAGTCATGTCTACAGAGAGGATTTATTGCTTCAGATGCAATGCCATACTGTCTCAGCATCTGAGCTCTGAGCTGGTATTTCTGCTTGAGCAGTGTCAGCCTATTCAAAATTTGCTTCTGGCTCTTTGTGCCATGCTCCATTGTGCAGTATAGGCATGGTCTGCAACGCTGCCCTTCACACTGTAAGAGGTCCTGTCCTCAAGGTCACCTTCTTTCAGTTAAGAGTAGCATCATCCCAGTGTCAGCAAAACAATGAATCCAAGATTTTCTCCCCAGACCTCAGTGAGGCTTAGCGTGATGCAGAGATGTGCCTATACATGGCAGATTTCAGGATCTGTGATTTTTCATGTTGTTTCAATTACCTGAACTGAAGGATGAAGAACGTATCATCTAAATAGAAGGTGCCAACAACAAGCAAACGTAAGTAAAAGGAAAACACTGAATTCTTCTGTTAGAAGTATTACAGGTGCCTTACTAAACTCCACTCAGAATCACAGGTGTGGGTGTGTGCTCTTAGGCTCTGAATTTTATTTTTAAGAAAGTTCTTTTCTTATTCCATTGAATGGTTAATGTTGTCTCTCATTTATCCCTGCAGTGATGGCTGGGCAGACAGGTACGACGTGACAGAAGGGTATCAGCGTGAAGCAGTCGGTGGAATAACGATCAAGCTCCAGTCTCCTGATGTGAAATGGTTTGATGATTACTACCTGCAGCTTCGGCCAGAAACGAATCACCGAAATCCATGGTTTCAGGAATTTTGGCAGCACAGGTTCCAGTGCCGGTTGGAAGGGTTTCCTCAAGAGAACCCTAAATACAACAAGACTTGCACAAGTAAGTGAATTTATTACTTCTGCTGTATAAACCAGCGTGACTGAAGTCTGGTGTAAAGAGCTCATGTTGGACTGATGCAGCCTGGTCTGGTGGAATAGTGAGTGGGGATGGAAGGAAAGAGACTGGAACTGCAATCCTTGCTCTTTCCAAAATGACAACAACTACAATTTAAAAAGTATTCAGATCTCTAAAGAAACAAATAGGTAGTGCCTCAATACCTAATTCTTCTCTATATTTGAAAAACTTGATGCTACTCTACCTCCATAGGCATCTAAACATTTTAAAAAATGTTGTAATCCAAAATTAAAAACTTCTTTTCTGAAACAGGGCTAATCATATTGCTTTACCTCACAGGAGCAATGAGAGACTTAATATACTAAGAGTTATCTGAAGTCCATATGGTAATGATGATTATTTGTGTACTTCAGATAGAAGACTAGCTGGTTTGAAAGATTTCATTAGGTTTTCTTTCAGCCTTGAGTCATTTCAGGAAATGCCATTTTGAGCTGACCTTTTTCATTAAATTGTACTGATTTTAGCAAAAACTGCTACAACTTTTTGTCATTTTTGCCAAACAGTGGCAAAACCTTTTTTCCCCAGAAAGATGTGGTGCATTTTTCTGGGGTTTTTTATTACTTCTGTTACTCTTTATTTCATGAGATGCCAAGCAGTACTAAGACAATGGGCAACCTGCCAATGCTGGGGCATAAGGTGGTGCCGTGCTGGGCATTAGCCCAACCACAGCTCTAAGCCCCAAGAGACCTTTCCTCCTAAAAATCTCAATATCTTCCACACACCCATGAGACCAAGAAATGACTTTAAGGATCAAAATCTTGGATTTACACAACACAAAGTCTCACTTAATGTTCATAAGTCTTTCTTTCAATTTGTACAAGGTCGCAGAGGAAGTTTGTGGCTGAGCTGGAAATTGAATCCAGGAATCCCAAAATCTCAGTGTACACCTTCAACATTCAGCTGACTTTTCTCTATTATTTTTCTTCTGCTACCCTTCCAACACAGCCTGACACAGGTTTTATTTGTGCTATTGACAGGCACTGCATATTGAGAGTAAACTTCATTGATTTCCCTGTGATAATGTAGATCTCTTTCCTGAGATGTCAGTACAGTGGGTATGGCTGAATACAGGCTAATAAAGACCTGGTTTCTATCACTGTGCTGTGTTAGCAATGACATTTCAACTTGACTATTCTGAGTTTCTTTTTTCACTTACTTTTTACCAGCACTGGGAGAATCTAATTTCTGCTTTATATGAAAGATTGGGAACTGTGAAATGTAGGTGCCTACGGAGCCTTTTATAGTGCCTAAAATACAATTTACCACCACAAAAAAAATTATCTCAGGGATGCAGGGAGATGTTATTTTAAACATGAAGTCACCTAGCCATGGATATGAGACAATTTAGTCATAAAGCTTGAATAGGTCAGTTTGAACAGCACTCATCGCTGGAAGGTTTCCCACAAAGAGACCCTGAATGAGCCACAGCTCAAATAGGTTCCTAAAAGTTAGGAATGTCAAACACACAAAGAAATGTGCACGAATCGCAATCTGTTGATTTTCAAATCGTGAACAGAGAAAAGGACTAATTTCCCAAATAGATTGTTCTATTTACTTTTCCTTGAGCTTTATTGTCGTATTCAGTGCTGGGCCATGATGGCTATAGTAAAAGAACAAAAACCAGATTATAATAGTTTTAATTCTTTCTTCTTGCTGTAGGGCGGAAAATGTTAATTCAGTTGTGGAGTTCCCCAGATGAACAATGCTACGCGCAGCAATCAATTAAAACTGCCCATTTAATCAGGTTTTTCATACAGGAAGTTGTGAGTCATCACGTTACTCAGTTGTATAGTTTTGATTTTGATCTAGACTATCTGTCAAAATTCATATAAAGGAAATTCAAAAGTTGGCCCAAAGGATGACATGCAGATTTATTTAATGACATTTATTTGGTTTATAAGTGCTAAGACACCTATGCTGTTTTCTCATAATAGCCCCAAAACTAGGCAAGGGTATATGATAAAGTGAAGAAATATTGAAGTTAGACAACCTTGTGGATTTACCATCAGGAAAGACACAAATGTCTTCTCTGAGAATTGCAGGAGTGAGATTTTTTGATGTTGGGAGTTTAACCTCAAAATTAACATGAATTTTTGAGACTGTCATGGTAGCTTTTGTTTCTACCTCATTTCCTATGTTCCATATGACTTTGAAAATCATATCTTTATATCGATTCCTAAATTCATATTTGGTTTCCTAACTTCAAGCATTCAAAGTTTTGAGTCTTAAATTCCCTCAGTTCAGACTTCCCGATTGTAAAGGTGATACCTGCTCCTGATGCTCACAAGCATTTCATAGGCTGTCCTGACAGTTTCTGCACAATGATGAATATATTAGTGCTGCCTCAGATTTATCCTGATTAGAAAACAGTACTGTGCCCTTTAGTTTATCTAACTGAATACACTCTCCTCTCCAGTAGCTGCATTAAAAAAAAAAAAAAAAAAAGTTAGAGATTTCTCAGGATTCCAATTAAAGAGATTGAGTTTATTGAGAAATGCTGTAGAGAAATAGAAATCTATTTTTGCACCTAAAGGCAAGCCATTCTTTACTTCTTGGGATAATGATAAAAATATAAACATAAAGCTGATTGGTGTTGATAGATGAGGTCATTATTAAATGAAGGTGTCTATATAAAAAGCAATAACCATTACTTTAGTGGAAAAAAATGAATTATTCTCCACAACCTGGTTGTACTATCACGAAAAAATAACAATAGTTAACAGTATAAACAACTTATTTAAACAGCAAGAAAATAAGCACAAGTAGATATGTCTGAAATCTGAATAGGTAATTGACTTCACCTGTGCCCCAGGTATGAACTTAGTTGTCTAAACCTTTGTATTTACTTTGCTGATCCCTGTCTAGTAAATGTGACAGAAAATACATGAAGTCATAAGTCAATGAAGTCAGCTCCAGTGACTTGTGAGGGTTTTTTCATTTTTTAATATAAGCTATCCATAGACAGTGTCAAGCAGGTATTATTATGAAATGAAGACACAATTTAGTAAGATATGCATAATAAAACTGTGAAATCAGCCAGATAAAAAGAATCCAAAAACAATCCAAAATAATTTTTTCTCCATTTGTTTCTATCTAGCACTAAAAAGTCTCCATCCCTTCACATACACCTAGTTCACACTGAGGTGAAAATTTTAGCATCAAGCCCACTTTTCATTTGCAGATTTGAACATACTTACTTAAACCAAATGGGTGTCACTGCTGTTGCTAAGTTCATTGATTTTCTGCCCAGCTGGAGCACTACAGAAAGTGAGAAGTTTGCAGACTTACCTGACTTGATTTTCAGTGTAATCATTCCATGCCACAGGAGAGCTGTTGCAAGCCACCTCTGAACGCCAAGAGTCAGAGCAAAGAATTTAAAATGCATCTTTAAAAAGAGACATGTAATGGCCTCCAAGCACTAGGGATTTTACAAGAATTGGATTTGGCTTCCCCCCTGGCACCAGTCAGGTATTTTTTTATTATCTAAGGCCACAATTCAGTAAAGTTCGTAAAGAGGTGTGCAAGTTGATCCAGATGAGTAACTCCACTCAACGACCATCTTCAGGTCAAAAAAGGCTAATCCAATCCTTTGGTATTGATTGGCTTTGGACCTTTGAAGACTAGGTGGGTATGTGCTTGCTTTCTTACAGACAAGTGTCCCCACAAGAACTCAAATTCCTAGTACTTTTTCCTCCTAGTGAGGGTGTTTTATGAATGCATTTTAACACAGAGCAGAAACAAAACCCAATGCAAGCAAAGTATGTTGTGAAAGTCTGGCTCAACTGACATTAGTGGAAAAACTCAAGTCTTCAAGGTCATCAGGGGCAGAAGCATATTTATTACATTTACCAGTCTGTTAAATGAATCCTATTGCCTCTGCTGCTAAATGATCTTATTTTTCCCATGCTGTGTAAAAGCCAGAGGCATGGATGGAACAGCATTTTTAAGGTGTTACTTAAACACAGAGCAAAACCAGAATACACATCCCAAGTACCTGTGATCTAAGTGTAAGACAAGAAAGAGCAAATAAATAGAGGCTGAAGCTGATGGAGCGGTGCAACATCTTAGTTTGGCTGGCAAATGTTACAGACTTCAGAAAAAAATGGTATTTTCATGTAAAGGCACAATAGAAACAAGAAGCTGAAGGAAGGTGATGGGCCACTTGTGCAGGTATTTACGGCAGGGTCCTGACATTAAATACTGTGGTTCAAAGCAGCCAGGAACAAAACATAAAAGGAAATGGTGGAGGCTGAGTAGTCACAGACAGAGATCAACCACAGGCAGGACACAGAGGGGACTGCAAGTGAGGAAAGCAACTTATGGCTGACATGCTTGGGAGCAAGTAGCCAGTGGCAGGGTTTATAGGAAGAAAGAATGTACTCAAAGGGATGAACAAGGAAAATGAGATTAGCAGCAGCATTCTGAATGGGTCTTAGCAGGATGCAGAAAGCCAAACCTTCCATTCACAATTTAACCATGTGGCTTCTCTGAGATAAAAACACTTTTTCCAAGGGCGCAAAAAGGATAGAAGAAGGATGACCAATATTTCTCCAAGCAATTAAGAACAGGGTTAAGAGTGAAAGAGTTTATTTGCAGAAAGGGAGATTAGGGAGATTTGGGATAAATATGAGAAAAGTTTTGCAGCTAAAGGTACAGAAAGGCACATAAAGTATAAATGCAAAAAATTATCTACCTGTTTGCTGAATCTCATCCAGCTCCAGATACTTTTAATGAATCAAAAGGACCCACAAAAAAATCCCAGAGTTTCAGCTGAACAGAAATTTGGTTTAACAAATGTCTGTTTTGAGTTTCCAGATAGTACTGAGGAATAAAACATGACTGCACTGCAACATGCTAATAATCTGTTGGTTAAACCTAAGCTCAAATGCCAAAGTTGGTTTAATCAGAACCCAGCTGATAAAAAAATAAGTGCTGTGAGAATGGAAGAATATTTTCCATATTTCAAGGAATGTGTCACATTTAAACCTTATATTCCCCAAACATGAGGCATTCCCACACTTTTATTTTTAGATTGCAAATGAAAACAAAACAAAAAAATTAAGTTAAACTTAATTTGTATTTTTAAACAGTGAATTAAAGGGCATTTTAATACTGAATACATCCTGTCCGTCTTTTAGTTTGATACTTGATATATTATGTCTCATGCTTGGGCACTGGCAGGCTGAAGGATGGTCCAGCCCTCATTATTATGCCCCACATTTCAAATCTGGAGCTCAAACACAGTTTATCACTACTTTTACAGTAATGCTGGGTCAGGTCCAGAAATTTCCAAAGGCAGATCAGCTGTAAGGCATAGATCCAGATCTGAATTTTCTAGAAGCCTGATATAATCTGAGCCAGGAGCCTACACAGACATGTCATTATTTTTTTGACTCACTTAGAGAAAGAAGCAGTGTGGCACTGAGAACTGCTATATGCTCTGTTATACCTATTTGAAAGACTTTTTCATATACATTGATCCTGATTTTAACACACCTCTAACTCAAACCTTTGAATAACTTCAGTCTTCTCACTGCTGTTACGGAATTCATCAAACTCCTCTAAAATCTGACTACAAAGCTACATCTATTTTTCCTTCACTTTATGCTCCCTTCCTTCCTCCTTCCACATATTAGATATACTTGATGATATACCATGCTACTGTGGTTTTATTCTTTATATTGTAATTCCTTTTCTCACTGCCTTTCTGAACTTTGAAAACTATCTGGAAGAGTTTAATAGCATTGTACAGATAGGCCGTGTCTCTCCAGCCTTAAGAATAGAAGTAAATTATAATTAAATATATTCAGATTATATACATTTCTTATTAGATGGATGAATTGGAGTAGTTCCTGTCATTCTTTTCTCTCAGCAGTTCGACTTCCTATATAGATTCAAATACTTCATATAAGCATGTTTGCAAGTACAGAAAGTTTTATGCCAGCATTTAATGTGCTTTTGCATCTGTAGCATTGTGTTTCATTGTAATTTATGACCAAAGAAATTGAATTCTGTAGAAGGCGAAAGGATAGTAATGTTGTTAAGAAAATGGTGTGAATAGGTATCTATTTACTTGCCTTCTCCTAGCACTTACTGTCACTGTGAGTCTTTTTGCTGATTTTACTGAACTTGACAACAGAAGCCAGACCACCACCAGTACGTAGGCACCCAAGGATTCAGGTCAACCTCTAGTGAGATTTGTGAGAGCTCTGGACATGCCTTGCTCATATGGGCTTAAATAGAAGTAAAACACCAAAATCAACTAAGTACTTGAAAAAAATCTTTTGAAAGTCCTCTTTGCATTTTAGGACACTGAATTTGGTCCCTCAGTCATTCTCAAATTTAACATTTTAGTGATAAACATCACATAAAGTGTAGCAGTGCTAGTATTGGCTTTCAGTTGCAAAGAGTGAAAGTTAGAATTGGTCAAAAACATTTGGCAAGTCGATTGCACTGGAAGATATTTCCTTGTCAAATTTGAAGAACGTTCCATAGCAGCATGTTGTTTCAATGACATACACTTTGAAAGAAAACCATTGAAATGAGTCATTTTTTGTTTTCTCATTTCAATAGCACTGAAGTGTTTTGTTTCAAGTTTATAATTTGCTTTTACATTGTTTCAGTGTTACACTGTTTTTCACCTCAGCATCAAAATGACATTTTCCAGTGTTCCCAAATCTCTTTTTTTTCCTCTGAATTTCCTTTTCAGAAAAGATAAAATCCAATCTTGAGTTCTTATATTCATTTTGAATGGAAAGGACATTTGAACTAACATGACATTTCCCATACAGCAGAAAAAGTCTTTGTTTGTCTGTCCAAGAACCTGTAAGAAATTAAATTAGGGAAAATAAATAAATAAATAAACTATTACATTTGTTTTTTAGTAGAAAAAGACACCTGGAACCTTAGAAATAGCAGAGAACTGAAAGTTACTTTTTTCACATTGCTTTAACAGAAAGCTCTGATGACAGATTTTGGAAAAGCTTCCAAAATAAGTCTTTTTCTGTATCTTTAAACAATGTTAACGTAGTAAGTTATGAACACTATGCTTTACCTTGGTTCATATGTACAGACTTTCCTCCATTTTATAAGACTCCACTCATTTCTTCACTGAAGAGACATGCATGTTTCTGGGATGACTGACTTGGTGCCATGCCATCCAGAACACGCAGATCCAGGGAAGGTTACTGATGAGCACTGATCCCTGGAGCACAACTGTGACAGGATGGACCCATGACAGACCTAAGAAGTCCCACACCATAACGTGCAGCAGACAGGACCTGCTATGTCTTGGTTACAAAGGGCAGTCTTTTCCCCTGATTTTTCTGAGATATTCACTAAGGCAAAGGGGAAAAAAAAAACCCAAACAACCAAACAACGAAAAATGTTTGCTGGTGGGCTTGAACTTCAAGTAGTGCCAGCAGAAAGTGAATGTGGGACTATTTGCTAGCAAAACTAGAACTCATTTCCGTCAGCCTATCGTCTCTCAAAACAAAAATTAACACAAAGAATCGATGAAGTCTTTAATGACATATGTATGGAAACTGTATGGAAACTAATTTGTGAATTAGTCATGGGGAAACATTATGGGATATTTGAAGACTGTAGGCTATATTTCTGGTTTCGTCTATGATGTCTTCTAGGATTTTGTTGTAAACAACCTTTTGATCATTAAGAAATTTTAAAATAAAAAAGTGAAACACTACCCATTTCCCTTTATTCCGATGTTAAACTCAATGCATAGCAAACAAACTGCTCTGCACTTTGAAAAAAATATTCTCCCATATTCTGTCTCATATTTCATTCTCTTGTTTCTCCTTGGAGAAATGAAATAAGAGGGGGGCTGCCTGGAATGTAAAGTATTTTCACTCTTCGTTTTATCCTTTCTCCATTCTTTAAAATTCAAAGTATTCTCAGCTTTGGAAAAGTTAGAAAGCAGGAAAAGCATATTGAACCATGGTAATTTTGCACTCTTGCACATCCCTGCTTGATGAGGCTTTGTAATGTTACCAGCTGGCAAACAGAAAAAAATTGTATTTCATCTTCCTTGAGGGTAAAGTAGGGAAAAAAGAGGAATGACAGGTTTTACGTCAAAACCCCATAAAATAATGAATTTTATTGAAGAGTATTTTCTGCTTATTTGCATGCTAACAAAACAATGACAATTCAGAAATTCCTGCAAGATTTGGGTTCGTTTTGTTTTGCTTTTCCGTACTGGGGAGTGGGAGCGGGGGGGGTCTTACTAACTTTTCCTACCGGCCCTGCTCCCAGGCGGCGGCAGCAGCTCCCCGGCTGCCCACCCGCTGCGCGGTGCTCCCGGGCCGGAGCGGGGACAGCAGGAGCTTGGGGCTGCGGGAAGAATGAATGCTGGAGCACGAGAAAAGCTCAGCACCGCCCGTGCCGAGGACTGGCTCCCGTTGCACCGGGACTACGAGGGCCCTTAAGTGCTTTCTTGGCTCAGTGCCCATAAGCACACTAATTGTTTCTAAATAGATCCAAGAAATGAACCGTTGCCAGTTGGAATCACTTTCTTGATGAAAGAACATGTTTCTTTGCCGTCATCTACATATTTGTGTTTCGGAGAAGTGACAACAGAAAAGAACAAATTTGGACGAGGAATTTAGTGCGGGGCAGTCTCTGCACGGTTAATCGCGGGTTCAAAACTGCTTTCAGAGCCAGGCCTGCCCAGCTCCCCATATAAACTCGCAGGTTCACGTCAACAGGCTGCTTCAGCTCAGACTCCATAGCTGTGGTGTGCGCATACCTGAGCTTGCCTTCGCGTGGCCCCAAGCCCCGTTTCATGAGGTGCTGCTGAGTAGCACCGCGTGCAGTCGCCCTGCATAGCCCCCAGTCACCCTCTGCTGCGACGCTGCTGGAGGGTGCCAAACTGGGTCACTCCCAGCAGTGTGGGCAGAAAAGGCGCAGGTTACAACGCTCTGAGTCTATACCTTTCTCAGACTGTTCTTCGCCTTTGGTATAGTCACAGTCCTATAATAAAGCTGGGAACATACAGATAAATCCAGACATACAGAATATATATTTAAGCAGGAAAAAGCATGGATATTAACCACCTACTCCAGCGGCAGCAAATTCCTAAACTGATATTTAATGCTTTTAACCGTATTGCAAAGGCTCACCTGAATCCTGTATATACAGATTCCTAAACGATCCATAGAATAAATATTTACATACTTATATTTCCCATGACATCCAGGATAATTTTACTTTCATTTCAGAGAGAGCGTGATAGCACCTAAAAACTCCAGCCAATAACAAGCCCATTGCATTAAGCAGAGGAAAACAAGGAAGATAATGAGAAGTTGTCCTCTTCCTGAGGAATGTTTAGTCTAAAGAAAGAAGACAGAAAAAAAGCAGTAGAAAGGAAATATTATTAGATGGAAAATTGAAGGACGGATGGGTTATCTCATTTGCCAAAGAAGGGACAGGATTTTTCTATGTGATATTTTGCAGACAGAAATGGTGATGTGACTTCAAATCTGGAACTGTCTTATGATCTCACAGCTTGGAAAATAATAGGATAAGCCCTTATTTACTTACCAAAATTACAAAATAGAATAGGGACTAAACAGAAAAGAATTGAGGGATCTGCTCACATGCTGTAACCACTGAGATTTCCTCATTTCTCAGAGAATTCTGCAATGTTTGATCATTTATGATGGCAAGTACTGTCCCACTTCCCTCATTAGGTATGATTTGATTCACCCTGCATTATTCCATTGCCTTTTACATCTTAATTGCAGGAGGCAGTATTTTTTATTTCTGCAGTAAATATCATGACACAGTGTTACTATTTATTGGTTCTGAGGTACCGCAGGACAGATTACTTTCTATAAACATTTGCACATAATCACCAAATTCAGCACAGATTCATAAATAGGTTGATATTATTCCAAACAATGTTTGTGGGAAAATGAGCTACATCCTGAAAAAATTGCTCAGTCCTACCACAGAAAAGGTACTTAGGCCTTTGCAATAATCATCAAAGGCCAAAATTGCAATAAGCGTCAACTGGAGACCTATGAAGTGCAGCTTTGTACCTGGCCCACGCTCATTGTCTCCTCTGTACCTCCAACTGCTCCTGTCTGCAGCATACTGGGAGTGACGCTGAGTTTGACTGCAAAATCTGTGGGCCAAGAGAGACTCACACCTTGGGGGAGGTTTACACTAAACTGGCTGTAGCCTGACCCTAAAGTAGCCTGGTCCTAAGGTTTGAATACCCATTTGCAGCTATGGTGTGTAAGGTGCTTTCCTGGGGCACTTCATCCAGTTTAGTATCTTCTGAAAGAAATTTGATACACTTGCTCCAAAACTGTGACACACAGCTGAAACCAAAGCACAGTGAGCCAGAACGATTAGGAGATTGACTTTGAAAGCCCACACCTGAACTGAACTAAAACATTCGTGTGAACATGTCCTGCTTATCCCTACATGCCAACGTTAAATGGCATCACACTGGCTTTTCCCAGCCCACAGGAAAGCAAGACATTTTTATTTCCTTCTTTGCAAATTTTTCTCATATATGAATGTGCAAGATGGAGAAAAACAGATCTTTTATAGATATGGGGGTTTTTAATCTAATAGAAAAGAGTCCTACTATGGATATTATAGACAAGCATATGGGTTACAGTCTGTGGATATTTATTCTCTGCCCAGTAATTCTGTAGGAACTCCTCAACTTCTATTAGATTTTTTTCATTATTCTTGATTAAGAGTTTAATGCGTAAAGTCAGTTCCATTGAACATTACTGGCGTCATCATCATTAAATTCATCTGTGCCACCTCTCCATCTCATGATGACCCTGTGTCAGGAAAGCTTCTTGACTGAAGACAGCACTTGTGGATGAATGTGAGAATATGTGTTCGAGTTCCAGCAAGAACAATAGGCACTAACACTTAAATGAACAACTCGTTTAAGGCTACCTAAATCATACTTGTTGCAGAGACAGATTTAAAATTTTTTTACTTTTTTTTCTGGCTGAGAGACTTCCTTTTAGCTTGTGTATTCAGCCTTCCCTTAAAACCACTCATAGGATCACTGAGGTAAATAGGGCTACTTATATGCTTCAAGTCTGAGTGCCTAAGGACTTTGTGAAATGGGTTGAAAATCACCTTCAGACTTAACTATTTTTTTAATACTGGCATTTTTTAAGACCGTGTTATGCTATATTAAGAGCAAACATTTCCTTTTGTCTCAGTTTTTGAGATGTTCCCCTTAAGTACAGAGTCTTGAGGTACTGTAAACCAACAGTCAGACTGGGCAGGTTGGATTTGCCCCTTTATAGCAAAGTGAGGCAGTTAACATCTTGGGGAAATGTTTTCTCCAGCTGCAGGAAGTATATTAAAATTCTCACAACAGCCAATTCCCTTACAACTCTGTTGACAATTGCCAGCAGCTTCTATGAAGAGCTAAGCAGCCTCATTACAAATCATCAGGTGAACTGAATGAGGTTCAATGTTTAAAGACAGTCAGAATAATAATTCTATAAAATTGAAGCACAAAGCCCAGTGGAGAGTGTTCCTGTAAGAATTAAGTTATTAAATTTTTAAGCAATCATACGCAATAAAGCAGCTGAAATATTGTTTCATAATAAATACTATTGCTGATGCAAATCTGATTCATTCTAATGGCTACTATAATTAACTGCACAGTTTGTGAGTTGTTAATTTTGAGGATGAATAATTGGTTAAACCAAGTTTTGTGTATTGCAATGTAATACACTTGTTCAATTTTCCACTTAATTTCAATTAATATGGGTTTTACATGTACTCCACTGTTGCAGTTTTTATGCCTATTATGTTTAATTAGGAAAAAGCAATACCTTGGTAGAACAGAACAAATGAGCAACACTGTGTCTTGTTTCCAAGGTTTTTTTCCATTACAGGTATTTCAAGCTCGTATCACTTAACTATCCAAAGTGTTAATCACTGCTCCTGACGTTGGCCAGAACTGGGAGTGCCAGCTCCCACATGAAACAGAAGGGAAAAAGGGATCTCTCAGTCCCCTCATTCACTTACTGACCTCTACACAATGATTTTCATTTCAAACTGTGTCTTTGCTACCCTTCCTGATGCTTTCAGGACTCCAAAATGTTTTAGTGATTAGAACTGCAGGGTGATGTTCTTATTCACCACTGAAAAGGTGAGCTTGTAGATGCACCTATTTTATGATGGGATCAATCACCAGCTGGAGATTCTTACTCATCTCCACAAAAGGTGCCTAGACGTCAGACTGGATGCTTGTCTTCTGGATGGATATTGTTAAACTAGATGAGTGCCACCCTCAGAGTCATATATTAGTCTTCATTTCTCTCAAGAAAAAAATTGTCTGCACGTCAGCCTGTTTGCGGCATAAATTCCTTCTCACGTTGTGGTGCCCCGGCAGCTCAGACGGGCAGGTGCAAGCTCCATCCCTGCCGCTTGCCAATGCCCCTGTGGGAGGCAGACTCTCACAGAGTGGGCAGAGAGGGTTATTTGCATTCCCTTTGCTCCTGGCTGCCCACACACAGGAATCCCTAGCTGCTAGGGATTGCTGCTTGACTTGATAAAAGGAGAGCAAATGTTCTACTAGAGCTCTTTGTTTGTCCTCCCTCCAGAGCCAAATCTCTCCAGGTGTCTGACAAATTCCCAGCACCATCGATGCAGTTGCTTTATCTCTGACTTTTCTCGCTTCCCCAGAATTAAAGATCTGGTGGCTGGAGTGCAGCTGGCAGCTTTGCTGATGACA
Source organism: Mycteria americana (assembly GCF_035582795.1). Taxonomy (NCBI): domain Eukaryota; kingdom Metazoa; phylum Chordata; class Aves; order Ciconiiformes; family Ciconiidae; genus Mycteria; species Mycteria americana. Next base: position 213,464,237 of record NC_134365.1, read on the forward strand.
TATGAGGCAGAAAACCTCCAGCCTACTCTTCCTTAGCTGGACTGGTGCTGCCGACAGAGCGAATCTGTGTCATTAATAACAATGGGTTATAAAAAAAAAGGCCTTCAGGGTGCTGCTGAATGAATTTTTATTGTGCATTTCACAGAAGCTTAAATAGAAAATAGAAATCCAGACATTATGTTTTAAAAGCCAAACAAACTAAGGTTAACCAATTCTGGCTAAAGAGAGTCACTGCCTAACCCACATCATCAAATCCTTCACAGATATTTTAATGCATTCATCTGCATTGCATCATTATCCTCACTTTGTAAATAGAGAGGAGCAAGACACGTAGAAGTAGGAGAGTTATTAGTGCACGAACTTTTGGTACAGTAAAGGAGTTGTGCCTAGGTCAGTCTGTTTGCACAGGATTGGTTCCCATATCTCTGAAACAAAAGTGTTGTCTACAAGGTCACCACAGAATAGACTCCATGTTAGCATTTACACATCAACAAAAGATTTCTGAGGATTTGGAGAGATTTCTGCAGGCAGGGAGAAGTTCCTGGATTCCCAAAAACGTTATATTATAATGTTCATGACACATGCTTTAAAAAAACACATGGAAGAGAAGTAGTCGAAAGACAACATATGTGAGGTTTGGAGCTGCACAGAGAAAGGCATCAGCTGGATAGTAAAATATTTAAGGAGAACATCTTCCTTCATTCCTTTATTTTTTTTTTTAACATGGTCAGTGTGTACCAGTAAAAGCATCTGCTATGAGCTGTTTAAGACACTTAAAAGACTTTTTCCACCATTAATAACCAACCCACCAACAGGTGTCTGAAGACCTGATCTTATTTCAGCCCCATGCACTAACCACTCGCTTTGCGATGTTCCCCGGCAGGCCAGATGACTCTGAGGACGCAGCACGTTCAGGACTCCAAGATGGGCTTTGTAATCAACGCAATATACTCGATGGCGTATGGCCTCCACAACATGCAGATGTCGCTGTGCCCAGGCTACGTGGGCCTCTGTGACGCCATGAAGCCCATAGATGGTCGGAAGCTCCTGGAATCCCTCATGAAGACTAACTTTACTGGAGTCTCTGGGGACATGATCTTGTTTGATGAGAATGGCGACTCACCAGGAAGGTAATGTTGACATTTGTCAAACTACTCAATACCAGACATGTTAACTGTACATACTAGATGAATGCAGACTTGACATCAGAGCTAAGATCTCATGCTTTTATTTTCACATTTCCTGACTTTCTGTGCTTATTTTTCCAAAATAACTCTTTTTTTTAATGTGCATTTTTTATGATGTTTAAGGTTAAAGACATGAACTTTCAGGCATACAATCTTCCTGCATGAATTTGCATTTTCATCTGTACCATTTAAAGGTATAACTTCTCACTACAAACCACCAGACTTTCAACTTTATGTTCATAGACCATGTCGGCCATCACAGCATTGCTCTCTCTCTCTCTCTCTCTTTGGGTATTTAAATGTATGTGTTTGAGCAATAAGCAATCATAGCAGACATAGTTCTTTTATTAGGAAAGGTAAAACAATATCAGAAATATTGTATTGATTCATCTGGGATTTTTTTTCCATCAGAATTATTAAAAGTCTGCTTCCATATCTTCCAAATAAAGCTTTTCCACTTGCATAACAGACTAAGCTATTAATTCATACTGTGCTGCTGTAAGCCAAATTGAATTTAAACAAAGCTTCTTTTGTTGATAACTTACATACATGTATATACATACATCTATGAAATATAAGACGAGTTTTTCTTTTTCTATGACATATATGCAGTATCCATATAAATGCACATTAAAAAGAGTAATGAGGTTTTTTCCTGCGTTTGTGCCTACTGAACGCAGAAGATGAACAGCAAGTGTGATAGCATTCAAAATGTATTTTTCCCCTATATTTCAGTGGGTAGATTCCTGCCTCATTCACTGCTTTTGCTCCAGTTTGACTGAAGCAGCCCTTTCTGTCTACATTATTGGGAAGTCTTTAAACATCTTTGTGATGGCACCATATAAACAGATGACTAAAGGGAAAATTGTTCATCCTGTACACTCATTTAAATTTTGTCTTCTCCCACTAATGTGAACTGAAAGGCAAGCATTAACTTCCAAGTGGAGATGGGTAGGAAAATGTAAATTCATTGGTCAGAATATTTTGACATTTCCAAAAATTTCTGCAATTTCAGAACTGAATTTTTTTTTCCATTTTATTTGAAAACCTGTAAAGTCAGCATTCTCCCCAACAGAGCGCAGGACAGCCACCCACAATGCAGTCTGTCTGTTTGTGTCTCTGGAGACACAAATTTTCGAACTCTTCCGACTCAGACGCTAAGGAAGTGCACTGTGAGCTGGTAGGAGAACTCAGACACAAACTGGCAGAAAGCCAGGAAAATTTCAGATGGAAATTTATTTTCAGCACTGTTTTGGTGAGCAAGGCTGTCTTCCGCTAAACATTTCTATTTTTACAAATAGCTGAATTCTGAAGAAAAGTGCTCAGTCTGGATTTTTCTGACCAAATCCTTTTTAAAAGACTTGTCTCAGACTTCTCTTAAAGGATTCCCGTTTGGTTTTAATGGTGCTCAGATGCAGGGGACTGCATCCTACCTTATTCCTATCTGTTTCACTCATTTCTTGCAGAAAGACTGAAGACTGCCATGAATAAATAATATGTGGCCTGCCACAAACAAATGATATGTGGCATGACAATACCAATGACAATATCTAAATGTTGCAAAGGGACCTTTAGCTTTACCTTTTCCTCATGTTGGCGTGTTTAACAATAGTGATTTAATTCGTTTTGTTGCAAGGAATTGAATTGAATGTCTTGGGTCTTTTTAAATTCAGTTCTAAGAAAGATGATGAAGGAATTATATCATGTGCAGCCATTTGCTCAGTCTCAGTAGGACATTAGTGTTTCACCGAAGAGCATAGGGACACCACGTTGATTGTGCACTTCAGGGTAATGCAACTTTAAGAAAGTCCAGCCTCACTGGGTTTGTGAGAGACAGTAGTGCTCTGTCTACTCAAACTAATGGACTGTGTGTGGTGACAAAATGTTCCCAGAGTTTGTTTACTTTCAAAACATAGTTCTTTGTTCCTGCTTCTCCTGCAATAGTCACATCATTAAATCTAGTCTATGTGTTTAAATTAGCCAACACTGAGTCAAAATTTACTTTTTCATGATTAAGCAGATCATGTTGGAAGCTCCATCTCTAACTCTCAGGTTTTGAGTAGTTTATAGTCTTTTGAGCACTGTCAAATACTATTTGCAACAGCTGGGAGATGGTGCAGTCATACTGGAACAACTCATCTCCCCTGTTCACTTGTATTGATAGCTGCATCTTCACTTTGTAAAACGGAAATTTAAATCCTCACAGCTGTACTGTGGTGGTGGTGTTAAGCAGGAAATCAGAACATAAAAAGCCTTTCTGACCTAGATAGCTCAGGATTTTGATGTATAGCAAAAAGGTTTTGATATTATACAACAGATGATTAATCCCACAAGATGCTTTGAATCCTGGCCCTATTCCAAAGTCCTTTATGTGTATGTTGAGCTTTAAGCAGATAGACAGTCTAGTGGAGGGCTTGTTTTAGGTGAGACAGAAACATGGAAAAAAATAAATGACTATGGAAGGAACAGCCATGATTTCTTGCTACCTGTAAATACTATTGAAACTCCAAGGCAGAAATAGGGAAGGCAAGAAAAGGCAAGAAAAACAAGATGCTGACGTTTTGGCTCTGCTACCAATAGAATATGGATTCTCAGCAACTTCATGGCACTTCTGTTTTGAAACAAGTGTTTTGCACTGTGATCAGGGCACTGCTGGAAATGTGCTATTGCACCATCTGGTCTCTCCTATCTTAAAGTGACAAACTATCCCTGTGGTATGTCAAGGTAGCTCCAGGGAACCAGTGACTCATGAACCTCCACTATAGCAATGGACTTACTGAGTCTGGCTATTACTATGAGTCCACCAGCACTGTTCTCCACAGGGGGCTTGCAGGAGACACAACATATTGAGACAATAGTTTATTTAATTTGTCAGGTTTCTTTCCAGTATTCCCCTTGAGATGTATGCATGGAACTAGCATGGTAGGGATAATTGTTTAATTGTTTTAGTTCCTGTGGTCTGTTAAGCATTGGCAGTACTTTTGTTCATCTGCCCATAGAAGTCTGAACTGACAACTTTAACAAAGCAATACTCAGAGGAGTGTTACAATGTCCTGACAATGCTGAATAAAGACCCCAGAGTGGCTTCTGGGCTAACTTTTTGGTTACTCTGTTTAATCATTGAACAGGCTGTTACTATGTCTGTGAACCTCAGAAAAAAAACTCATTGTCTGACCATGTGTAAAAGCCTGTTTATTTGGGTTTGTCTGTGTGTTTGTGTCAGTCTGGCATTCACATCTCCAACTTTGATGAGGTCATTCTCAAAGCTATGGACATTTCCTTCTTTATACAGGATGGAAAGTGAAATATTCCAAAATCCAGGAGTATCATAAATTTTTCTTCCTACCTGTGTCATTGCTCATTTTTTCTTCTTTTGGAAAGACTCAAGACTCATATAATATGAGTAATATCATATGGCCCATCCAGTCAGGCTCCACTTTCATTTTCTTTCACAGGTTGCTTGCAGTCCTAATCCTGACCTGTGCATGATTTTGGCATTGAATCCCTGCCATAGCTTCTCCACTGTGACAGTTATACTTTGTTTCCTGATGCAAAGCATTCTGAGATCCATGGATGGAGAATATCATAGAAGAGTTTTATCACAATTTTTTTTATGTCAGCTTCAGAAAAATATTGATGTTAGATATAGTATGGTTACTACTTGTCAGTCTTAAAAGTGTTTCCTCACAACTTAAGAGAAATACTTCAGTATTTTATTTAAGAGATTGCTTGATTTAATGTGCTGGTTCTTTTACTTATTGTACATTGGACTTCACAAATTACACTCTGACAGTATCACTCTTAATACAATCCTGTTCATGTGTTTTGCCTTGGTGTCTAATTTTGTGCCTGATGCCAGGAAAAAGTTGTCTCCTTCTTTATGAACCAGGCAGGTTTTTTAAACCTATGATTGTGTTCATCTTCTCAGTCTATATAATTTGCTTATTTTCCATCAGTGAATTTCATGTTGCTTAGTCAGATTGCTGCAAAACCCACTAAAGAGGAGGTAAAGAAAAGCATGATATCATCTGCTGTGGTTTCCCACAGCATTCTCCTGGAGAAACTGGCTGCTCATGGCTTGGACGGGTGTACTCTTCGCTGGGAAAAGAACAGGCTGGATGGCTGGGCCCAAAGTGTGGTGGTGAATGGAGTTTACTCCAGTTGGTGGCCGGTCACAGGCGGTGTTCCCCAGGGCTCTGTGTTGGGGCCAGTTCTGTTTAATATCTTTATCAATGATCTGGACAAAGGGATCGAGTGCACCCTCAGTAAGTTTGCAGATGACACCAAGTTGTGCGGGAGTGTTGATCTGCTTGAGGGTAGGCAGGCTCTGCAGAGGGACCTGGACAGGCTGGATCGATGGGCCGAGGTCAATTGTATGAGGTTTAACAAGGCCAAGTGCAAGGTCCTGCACTTGGGCCACAACAACCCCATGCAACGCTACAGGCTTGGGGAAGAGTGGCTGGAAAGCTGCCTGGCAGAGAAGGACCTGGGGGTGTTGGTTGACAGCCGCCTGAATATGAGCCAGCAGTGTGCCCAGGTGGCCAAGAAAGCCAACGGCATCCTGGCTTGTATCAGAAATAGCATGGCCAGCAGGAGTAGGGAAGTGATCGTCCCCTGTACTCGGCACTGGTGAGGCTGCACCTCGAATCTTGTGTTCAGTTTTGGGCCCCCCACTACAAGAGAGACATTGAGGTGCTGGAGCGTGTCCAGAGAAGGGCAATGAAGCTGGTGAAGGGTCTGGAGCAGAAGTCTGATGAGGAGCGGCTGAGGGAGCTGGGGTTGTTTAGCCTGGAGAAAAGGAGGCTGAGGGGAGACCTCATCGCTCTCTACAACTACCTGAAAGGAGGTTGTAGAGAGGTGGGGGTCGGTCTCTTCTCCCAGGTAACAAGTGATAGGACAAGAGGAAATGGCCTCAAGTTGCACCAGGGGAGGTTTAGTCTGGATATTAGGAAATTTTTCTTCACTGAAAGGGTTGTCAAGCATTGGAACAGGCTGCCCAGGGAAGTGGTTGAGTTGCCATCCCTGGAGGTATTTAAAGGACGTTTGGATGAGGTGCTTAGGGACATGGTATAGTGGTGGTCTTGGTAGTGTTAGGTTTACAGTTGGACTCGATGATCTTAAAGGTCTTTTCCAACCTATACGATCCTGTGATTCTGTGATTCTGTGATCACTTCAGGAGTTGCCCAGCTTTCCAAGCATGCCTCACGAATAAGTGCTGAAAGAACTGGCCTGTAAGGCAGAAAGGTGGCCTGGTGTTCAGCATGCCAGTAGGAGGCTAGTGAGTCCTACGCTGCTCTGCAGACTTTCTGTAAGACTCTGTGGGAGCTAAAAAGAAAGTAGGAGGAAGAGGAACAAGAACCTTGAAACTCTGATCAGCTCTAGCTCTGCTCTTAACAATTCTGTTCCCAGATAACAAGGTGATCTGACCCAAAAGCAGCCTAGGACTGAGGCATGAATACTATTTCTCTTCCACGCCATACAGTACAAGGAACTAAATGTGTTCTGATCACTGAGGAATTATATAAAAATGAAGGGGATTGTATGGATGGGAGAGAACAGCATTTGCTGCTGCAATGCTGTAGAAGAAAAAGGCAAAAAAAAGGCAAGTCTCAACTTCATTCTTCAGATGCCTGGACTACAAGGTGCCTCTTGATAAGGAGATCTCCCTGAAGCCTCCAGCAAGTGCCAGAGTCCTGGAGACTGTGCCTGAAGAATGATGCCTGATTCCTCTCTAGATGCCACACCAAATTGCATCTTGCTGTCTTACAGCACAGGAAGTTTCTTTTGATCCCACAGGCCTAGGTTGCTTCTACCTCACTTTAGGAGCTTAGCTGTCTTCAGGCTTCCTCTCTCAGGAGGTGAACAAGCACCTGCAGACAGTGAGGAGCAGTTAGCATTGGGAATTGCCATTATAGGTTTAGATTTCTCTGCATGTGATATAGAGGGAGCCTAGGACAGCTAGGGTTCCCTATGCAGTTGGCTTCAGTGCTGAAAGTTACACAGGATGAGTCCTGTCTGGCTCATTTCATTGTTTTCCTTAAATAAATAGTCATTCTCAGAAGCTCAGTCACTTAACCCCAAAGTGTTCAGGGAACTTTCATGGTGATAAAAGAAAACAAATTAAAATACAAAGGAAAAGAAAGGTTATGATATCACAAAAACTATTGGGAGAGACTCAATGGCAAGGATAATGCTTGAAATTTTGCCTTCTTTATTTCAACAAGCTTGATTTTGACTGTATAGTGTTCTTTTAATGTGAAGCACTTCATGATGTTCTCCTCAACTCAGCTATGTCTCCCCTTTGTGTTTCCAAAGATATGAAATCATGAATTTTAAGAAAATGGGAAAGGACTACTTTGATTATATCAATGTTGGCAGCTGGGACAATGGTGAACTGAAAATGGATGATGATGAAGTATGGTCAGAGAAAAATAATATCATCAGATCTGTGTGCAGTGAACCCTGCGAAAAAGGCCAGATAAAGGTAAATATTTTCTCCATTTACTTCAGTTGTGTAGAATGCATAGCCTTGAAATTTGAAAGCAAGTTTGTCTTGACTCTTTCATGGAGACAGTATCCCACACCTTAATTAAAATGTGCAGACTTAGGTACTTAGTTCTTACTCGTATCATAGTCATCTCACTATTTTCATAAGTTGCCATTTTCTTGTACTCCTATATCTGTGAACTGCTGACTTTTTTATACTTATATTCCAAATGCTTTAGAACAGGTATTGTTTGGGGTTTTTTTGCTGCATATTTTTACAGCATCTGATTCAGTGGAGTGCAAATCCCTGACTGGGACTTGTCAGTACAATTACAGGTAAATTATAAATAATAATTGCTACTATTTCAGTGCTAGACATAGACACCTAGACTGGAACATTATTACTCAGACCTTAAAGTCTGTGGTATCATCAGAGAACATCGATAACTACCACTACTTAGAACTTCAGGAAATGTAGGTAATATTTTTTTTAATCATACCTGTTTTACTGCTTCTTTGTTTCCCAGGTTTTTGATTTTTCCTTCCTCCCTTTCCATGCTGCAGTAAGTAAGGAGGGTAGATGAAGCTGTCATATATTAATTGTATTCTATTATCCTTCAGCATCCCATGACACTTACTGCAGAACAGTTAAAATAACTGCAAGTCCTTAGCTTACCTTGTAGCCATTTATATAAAAGCCTGTGGACTGAGGGGATGGGCATAGACAACAGAGTGGTTCAGACTGAAAAAAAGCAGCTGTAATTTCTGACATGTCTCACTGGAAGCTGGATCACTTTTCTCCTGTGTTAACATAGCATGCCTGCAGACCTGGGAAGCAGCTACAGTGAGGGGCCGATGGGAGGCTGACTATGCTCTGCAACACAAAGTGAATCTCTTCAGTCTGAGTCTTCCACAGGTTTAGGACACAGTCACCATGTTTTATTCACTAACTGGTCTTTGGCAGAGTCAGTAAATGAGTTTCATGAGACCAAATGTATATGTCTTCAGTGTAGGCATATACAGTTATATCAGATTTCTGAACTTTCTTTATAGTCAATGGAAATATTATATTATTCCAGATCAGGAGTCATCTCATCCTCATGTAGGCTTTGAAAACAGTTAATGTTAACAGTTAAGATGAAAACAGCTTTGTGTAGAAACACTTCTTTCTCTTCATTGATGGTAAAAGGCACCCAGCCAGGACAGTTGGTTCAGATGAGAGCAGACACATAAAGGAAGGTGGGATGAATTACTCCCACAGTAACTAAACAGGGGTCTGATGTTAGCCTGCTCCAGCCACACAGTCATATATGTGAGAGGATAGAGATGGACAAACAGATAATAGCTTCAGAACTGGGCAGCTCTGAGTTCCTTTATGATCTTTTGCCCCAACACAGATGATGGGAAGTATCTTGTGATCTTCATTAACACAGTCTCCTTCCACCTTCTACCCATGCTCTCAAGAATTCTCCTAAGAGGATTCTTCACTATGAAGCCAGTTTGTCACACACTTAGACACATGCTTGAAGTCCAGTGTCTGAAATGTTCTTTATGCTCCTTGTTAGGTTATAAGTCTCAAAGTTTGAGACTGAAATGTTCTCAGAGATGTTCTCAGTTTGAGACTGAAATGTTCTCTCTCTGTTTGAGACTGAAATGTTGAGACTCAAAAGTTTGAGTCTGAAATGTTCTTTATGCTCCTTGTTAGGTTATAAGTCTCAAAGTTTACTTCACAGTCCTTTATCTTCATGGTCTTCACAGATAATGGGGAGAGCTTGACCCTGCCAAGCTCTGTGGCGGTTTTCCTGCAGAATTCTGTGCAACCGAGTTATTATGCAGGAATTTGTAACATTCAACGTGATGCTATCCAACACTCAGCAACATTTGGCACACCCATCTGAAGGACTTGATAAAATCCAAACACAACCCAACTCTGTAAATTTGACATAGTGCAGACATACGATTATTTAAATAAATACAGGTTTAAAGGATTTCCCAGATGACAAGGGAAAGGGAAAATAATTTTTGTTTAGAAGATAATTATTTTTGTTAAAAGGGACAGAAAAGATTGTTTTACAGTTAAGTGCTGCAACAAACAATTGTTCAAGAAATGAAAAGGGATGAAGAAATAGCTGACTAAGCAATTTAATACAAAAAAGTCTGATCTGATTCTGAGTAGGGGAGAACAACTATTTTGATTCCTAGAGAAGGATGTATAATCGTTCTCTGGATTAACCCCCAGTTAGTGCTGGGTAAGAAATGATCAGTGTACCAGTTTTCTGACAGATTTGTAAAATTCCAAGTATTTTATAGATGTTCATTTGGTGAAAAGTTTAACAGAAAAGTATAAACAAATTGTTTTGATAAAAAGCTTAGGTGTTTTGATAATAACATATGGTTTCTATTTTGCCATTTCATTTTCTTAAGTATTTTATACATTGTAAAATTATGGATTTTTATAATGCATCAAGTTTACCAAAATATGTGTCTAAAAATTAGTACAAGCTTTCTAAGAATTGATTTTCCAGACACAAGAAATTTTTTCATTTGTTCAACTTTTCATTCTAGTTCAAACTGAAAGAAATCCCAATATGTGAATACTTCTGGAGGACAGGTATTCTGTTTTTCAAGTAGCTCTAGTCTCAACACTTGCAGAGCAAATCGCTTATGCTCCCATGGCCTTTCTGCCAGTTTAGCTATTCAGGTGTGGCTTTTTTTCATTTCATACTCTACAATTTTAAAAACAAAACCAAAACCTGAACTTTTCAAGTCCCCATATTGCTGATGAAAATTATATAATTTACACTTTTTTCTGCATTGCAGAAAATACTGCAGCGTTGCAAAGAGCAATCTAGTTCTTTTTTATTACACTCCTTTACATTTCATTTATTAAAATTGCAATAAAGACCTGTGGTTTTGAAGCCACCTTCTAAATTCATCATCCCAAAAGATACATAAGTCAACCTACTTCTTATGCTGTAACTGGGAGTATTCATTTATAAATTGTTTGGGAAGAGAAGAGAAACTGGGAATACTTTATTACAAAAGAAAGACATATTGACAAGAAGCACAGATGTTTTCAGTGCCTAGAGATGATAAATAAGGATCTTGAAAAATCTGCATCTCAGTCATGAGCGTGCAATAACATTTGGCAGTAAATTATAAAATAAGAAATCAGGTCAGATGTTAAAATGGATAAAGATAACATTCTCACTCTTAAATGTTAATTAGAAATGCAGTAATTAAATCATTCTGGAAAAGGCATGTTCAGTTTGATGTCTGGAAAAAATCAGTTTCAACAAATCACTCACAACTGGATGAAAAATAAGCACCCAAAAATCTTTGGATAATGAACCCTTGGGGAAATAACGCTGTTGACATGATTCCCTGTATGCACCACAATGGAGTGAATTATATGCCTTGAGTGTCATGTACTGGCTTCTGTAGGCACATTGCCATCTATGAAATCTTGAGTTATGCTAATTCCAAGAGGGGAAAAACCATCTTATTGTCATTCTGTACCTCCACTTATACTCCTGTGGGTTTGATGGTTTCTTTCTTCTGGTGCATACATGATGGGAGAACTGAGAACTTGTGTCATATTTTATATAAGCAAACATATAATGAAAAGGAATTCCCTCTAAAATATTTAAAAAAAAACCTCTATAAAAAAAAAGATATTAAATTAAATTAGCAGCTGGGGCAGCAGGAATGTATGTTTATGCTGCTAAACCAAATGTCAATTTTTGTCTCAGGTGATCCGTAAAGGAGAAGTGAGTTGCTGTTGGACCTGCACTCCTTGTAAAGAGAATGAATATGTATTTGATGAATACACATGCAAAGCCTGCCAGCTCGGCTCCTGGCCCAACGACGAACTCACAGGTAAATAAGTTGTGGCTGTGCTTATGTTGTCAATGAAAATGGTCATCTGCTGAGCTGAAGAAACAGATGCCAGATACAAGTGAGTATGAGGACTGTTTCGGTTAGATCGAATCCAGGGATAAAGCTGGAATTTGAACTGAGGCTAGTATTTGTCTTCTTGCCTCAACCTGATCCAGGAATCGTTGGTGTAATTCAGACTTTCTAAAGACCTGAGTTATTAGATCTAGAAATAAAAAAGATAGTCCTGGTTTTGTATTCGACCCTGTCCTAACACCTAGCTGGTGGTGCAGATCTTGTCCTTCCCCAAACAGGTAGAGAAATTAAGTCCTTGTCAGAGATATTATTAAGGGAGGTCAAATTTCAGAGTTTTATTTTCCTCCCAAGCAGGTACAGAAGAGTCATGCAATACTTTCTTTTTTAATCTGAAAAAGTGATGAACTAGCTGCTGTACTTACTGATGCTAAGCGCGTAAGTGCTCCAGACTTAGGTTTGCATTAGTCCTTTCTTCATCTGTCTGCTAGAATACAGTGTTCATGTTCTCCTTGCCGTGGCGTAGATCTCGATGCTCTTGCAGAATACCAATTTGACTACTTTAGAGATAAATTACTCCAACACTTGTATCCCACAGCCTCTCTTCTTTATGACTAATAAACAGAATTCAAGTATTCTATAATGCTCAGAGCACGCACCACTTCAAAACGCTGTTCAGGGATCAGGTTCTCATTGTACCAGACTCTGTATGGACAAGGGGAGAAGAGACAGGCTTTTTCCAGAAGAGCTCAAAGACTTGGTTTGCTTGTAATTTCTATGGATGCAGGGAGAAACTTTTGAGGTGAAAGAGAGGGAAGACAAAGGGAAAAAAAGTTTACTGGATGAATTTATATAAGTGGAAGAGTGTCAGGCAAGGCTTGGCCTATAGACAGATTTTTTTTTATATAAAGTTAATCCTTTCCTGGTAAGGAATGTTGCATTGCTGTAATATATGAGCTAGGTTACCTAATTATTGCAAAAATATCACTTAGCCATGAAACTGATGGGGCATTTTTCAGAAAATGTCAAACATGAAACTTTCCCTGAGAAAAAAACTTTTAACTGAGAAAACTGAAACAGCAATAAAATGGATTTGCAAGTGCTCCTCCTGTCACCGAAACTGGGAATAAACCTCGTAACACCAACGTAGTTCTAAAAGGCAGGCATTCTTTACTGCAGCGCTGGATGCACACTAGGAGGAGCGATCCCCCATGCATCCAGCGCTGCAATAAAGAATGCCTGCTTCTTAATACTACATTGGTGTTAAGGAGTTTGATTCCCGATTTCGGTGACACTCCAGCCCCGCTCCCCCAGCCCTCCCTTCCTGGGCACTCAGCAATCAGCCAGCAAAGCCGTCTCATCTCAGGGAAAGCTTTCTTGTGCCAGGAGAATGGAGAAGGGGAGGAAAAGAGACCCAGCCACACATGTCCTCTAGAGCAGAGTACTGAGGGTGTGATATAAGCTCAGGTTCACATCCCAGCTGGGCCACCCAGAAGGCTTCAGAGCCCACATTGCAGGGACCAGGCCACTGCACCAGGCTGGTCAGTTTATGCAAATGGTCAACTCTTCAACCACCGGGGGTCTTGTCTGAGGCGTGGCAGATCCCAGCTCACATCTCTGTTTCAGTGAGCACCTGAGGTTTTACCCAACATAGATCAGCTGGAAAAGGAGCTGCTACAAGTCAGTTAGGAGGGAACTTGCTCCAAGTGGCTCATCGGAACAACAGAGAACCCACTTCTGAAACATCAGTGATGGGAACTGCCCATCGAACTGGTGAAGTTTGGGTAATTAGCCTGTAAGCACCCTATGTAAGGCAAAGTGGAGCAAACAGCCACCAGGTTGGCTCTGTGCACAGGCTCTGTGCTTTCAGCTGGCTCCCCAGGGCATGCAGATCTCCATCAGTCTGGGCTTGTGGGAGGATTTACCCTTTGATGGTCTTACTCAGAATGGAAGAGCTGGATGGGGTGGCACCTCGAAAGCTCTTGTAGGATGTCAATGATTTTCCAACCAGCTCTGATTGTTTTAAAGGAAAGTAGTTGTCTTTTTAGTCAAGCCAACTGCTTTGTGTATTACATGAGCTGCTACACTTTGCAAATCATTAATCTGGCTTTAGATATGCATTTTATGCCCTTATAGGGACCAAAGTCAATATGCACAGAAAACAACCCCTCGACATCAGTGCCAAGCAGTTCCTCAGGAGAGCTAACCCTTGTTCCTCAGCCAGGCACAAATTCAGCAGGCACTATTTGGGAAACTGAACCCTCCTTGGCCTCCATGAGCACAGCTGATACAATATGTGCTCCTGGTAACAGGACACCCATCACCATAGCTTCATGGCTGTGTAGTCCCCACCTAACTTACTATTCACATGATGACTGGATCTTGTTTTATTTAGCTTTGTATCAAAAACAGATTTTAAAAGTCTATTCCCAGCTTATCCATACAATATATGGAGCTGTATTTTTAATGATCATCTTTATAGTCCCAACTTCTGCAGCTTGTAACTCTCAGTCTTGTTTACAACATAAGATTTAGTAATAAGTGTGAATTAAAAGTAAGGAGAGGGAGATGCATTTTATATTCTGGCAAGGAAATTTCCCTTCAGTTTTATAAAGCATAGACCAATCTCCTTGAAATGTCCCTACATCTGATACTGCAGCAGTCTATGTCTCTTTGCTGCTTGATAAAGCCATGTCTTAGGTAATGCCAGCTCCACAAGGCTACACATATAAAAAGCTCATTGGAATAAGTCTTCCTTGCATGACCACCTTCAGATGAAAGACCTGTAAATACATCAGCCACGTACCTGAGAAGGCTTTCAATGTGGAGCTGCAGCTTTCAAACTGCACCTCACTGTTTGCCAGAGATCTGAACTTGGACAAAAACATTTTTTGAATCCTTTCTTGGCTCACACAACAAAACATTGCTCCATCTTTCTTATGCTCAATGACCAGCATCAGTTTTGTGCCACAAACTTCACTATATAAAATGTGTAATGGCAAGGATGTTGCTCACAGAAAGGGCGAGAGATTAAGGCTTTTTTCCAGTCACTTGTGGAATATCAAAATTCAGATGCAGGAGGGGAGAAGACAGAAGGGATGCAGAACATGTAGGAAAATGAAGTTATTCTCAGAACAGAAAAAGACATTGGAGTTCTGAAGTACAGAAAGGTACAGGAAGTCCAAAGGTAGTGGGAAAGACAAGTGGGAGGAAGAGTTTCTCTTGATTAAATCAGTTACTGGACAATATCTCCATCTAGAAGTGAAGCTGAGGTAAGAAAGGGAATGTTTAGCTGCCCATATTTTATTTCCTCACAGATTTCAGTTTCATTGCTTATGCATACAACATTCCCCAGGGACCAGGCTCCTCCCTGGACAAAAAAATAGTCATTCTCTTCTTTTTCTCCAAACTTATCTGTACCACCCCAACATGCACCCAAAGCCATTTTCTTCCTCCTGGTTTAGTATCAAGATGTGCTTTCCGATCTACTGTAGCTCCCCTTCTTCCCCATGCATTGTGTTAGCAACATCCATACATTACAGTACCACTTCACAAATTAGTATGGCCAGCATGGCTGAGCCACAGACTCAATTAGAGCAGGAGAAACTCACGGGTTTAAGTCCAGAAGTATATGCCAACCCCTCCACTATTCCTCAAAGCCCTTCTTTGCATTATATTCACAGTGGGGGGAAGAGAAGTAGATGCCAGGCATGTTTAGATACAAGTGAAAGGATTTTCTTAACACTGAGGACCAAACCTAAATGAAATTGATTTTTCAGTAGCTTGATGAGAATGGCTTTTTGGTTCTCCAAAAACCCAAGTGACTGTGAGATCATGGCCTTCTGCATTCAAAAAGGGTGCCTTGGAAAGACCAGATAAGTTTTGTTCAGCATCTCAGAGCTTTTTCAGTGGATATAGGAACATCTTGGTCCAGTTATCACATTTTTGAGGTGGGAAAAAGGCAATTATTCTCTCTTTCTGTGATTCAGGGACAGCATACAACAATAACAGAAACGAAGTTTTGTCTAGTGACCTCGGGGACTGCAAGGAAAGTAGGTGATGTTAATTTCAGTGACACTTGGATTATCTTCAGGCTGTATTGACATTTTTCTCATTCTCTGTGTACTCCAAATACGCTGGCTATTTGATTTTCTTAATTGGATTCCCATGAAAATAGGAGCTGAAATTTTTTACAGCTCTTGAAATGTTTTCTTGCCACTCAAGGATAAGGCTAAATATCAGAAATATATATTTTTACTATAGTTACAAAAATGCTTTCACCAAATAAGGTACACTAAACCCAGGATAGCAGCGTCATGATCTTGTCTGCCTGTCTGAAAGTGCCAGATAAGAGCTGGATTATCCAAACAACCCTTGAATGGAAAGGACCGGAAAAAGCGCACCCCACCTCTAAGTGACACAACAGCCATTTCAAAGACAACACTGATGCTGTGTCCCGTTTGGCTTGTACCAATCTGGATTCCTCACTGAGAAGCGAGGATGACTGCCTCCCTCATCCGGAGGGCATCGCTCGTCCTGTCAGCCAGAGCTGCAGAGAACAGACAGTGCTGGAAGCTGCTGCTGTCTTGGCTCCAGGCAGCGTCTGGGACAGCCCACTGCCGCAGCTCGCCCAAACCACCCGCAGGGCCAAGGGCAGGGGCGATGCTCGATGTCGGATCTCGGCAGATCCCCACAAGGGCTTGATCGGCTCTTCCCGCAGTGTGCTGGTTTGGGCTGTGGCAGAAGCCACAGGGGTCTGAGGCTTGGTGTCTCATAAGACCGGATCCTGCCCCCCCCCAAAGCAAAAAAATCATTCCTCTCTTGCCCAAAATATTTTCAGACGATAACTGCTTGTTGCCATCAAACTCCTTTCTTGTATTGTTGCTTGCAATAAAGTTACAGCTATTGGTAATTTCAGCAATTGTCTGACAGTTGTGAGCACGAGGCAGAACACAGTTTAGCCTGTGCTGACATTGATTTTGCTGCTGAAACATTACTAGGATCTGGGTTTTGACCACATTGGTAAGGCTGTAATTCAGACCGAGGGTAGAAGAAGGACACAATTTTTATTTGGTAGTTTTTAGCGTTATAAACGCACATCAGCAAGGATAATGTCCAATTTTCACCCTGATTTTCTGTGCCCTGTATTTCTCCTTCCTTATTTCTTATTCCAAATGAAATGTAACCATTTCCATAAGTCACTCTCACACCAGCCTCTTGGAGAAAGCAGATGAGGATGAGTTAAGGGTTCAGGTGGCAATATTATGACCAGGATAATCTGGCTGTCATTTTCGCCCCTCCCTTGTTGCTGGGTTTGTGGACTTCCCTCAATTGTTTGTTCCAGGTAAGGTGTGGACTTTAGCTTCCAGTTCATTTACAACCCAAGTCTCCAGCGTGAGCCACACAGGGCTTCAGGCTCAGGTGAGCTGGTTCAAGAAAGCTGAGCTCAACGAACAGCTCTTGGAGGCTCCTGGGCTGGATGAAGGGGGACTTGCCAATAAAGCCAGAAGGATCCATTTGTAACTGTGCCTTATATTATGGAAAGTTTACTGAACACAACATATTCTGAACAAAACATTTACAACACACAGAGCCAGCATTTTTTGTGAAACTTAAATCAAAACATTAGAGCTAACATAAGGATGGACCTGATTGCTGCAATTCATCAGTTGTTCCAGTCATTCTGCACATTTGTGTAATTAAGGAATCATTCCCCATGTGGTCACAGAGTAACTTTAATGTATTATTCTAAGATTCATAGCCTTGCCTTGACTGCAATGCACAACTAAATCAGTACATTTGAGTTACTAGGGCCTTAGGCTCCTGAGCTACAGATGCCCCAGCTTTCGGGGTTTAAAATGTGACCAATCCCAACTCCTGCCCTGCAGAGGTGGCAGAATAAATACATGCACAGTCCTCAGCTGCATCTATTGACTGTGAAAACCTGCCTTTGCTGATGGTTTCAGTAAATGTGCCAGCCTGGGAACTGCAGCAGCCAAGAAACCAGCACATGGTCACCTCTACATGCCCTGCTATTGCAGCAACTACAAAAGGCCCCACCAGAACAGGGCAAAGAACTGGTGACCGTAATAGTTTACCATAGCACCAGAACTTAGTACTGAAATGCTAAAAATGTCCTGTCTCGCTTCACTTGGTTCACATTCCATGTGGGGGTCAGGGGGCTGATTTCTCACCCAGGACATTGGAGAGTGTAATCCTCACTTTTACCTTGTCAGTTTAGGTAACAAGTTTGGGTTTTATTAAAAAAAAAAAAAAAAAAAAATTTAAAAGCTACACTGCCAGCTTCATCTAGATTTTTATTCTGACTCCTACATTTTTGCACCTCAGCTCTCCATATGTGAAAACCCAAATAACTAATCAAGATATCCCGTCTCCCATCTTTTGGGATTATAAATAGGGAAACATTCAGGAGCATTAACATAAAATATCTAACAGCATAACATCGATATACTTTGAATAATGTGTACCAAATCCTATGTGGAGACTCTCAGTCACAACTAAGATGTGGCTAGGTTGTTGTTTAGATTTCAGCCTTGGTGTTTCGACTTCTGCTATGCATGGAAGGCTCTGCGAAAAGTTACCAAGAAAACCAAGTATTTGGGTTTGTTTTTTGGGGGGGATCAATGCCTTGAACTCACTGCCCAGGATGCCAAAACCCACTGAAAAATATTTAGGACTTAACTAAACCAGCAGTAATTTTCTGTCAGTTTTAGTCTCCATGTGCAGATTCAGTGAGCTTTAGCTCATGATGTTGACTTAAGAGACTTCACTGAATTCCCTTCACTTTCCAGAGTGCATCCTATTCACAAGCCTTAGTCCGTCATGTTTACCTTTGGAACTAGTTTAATTATGTATTTTATATTGCCTACCATGAAAGGGATTTTCAGTGCTAAGCTAATACCGTTTTATGGATGCTGAAGGCATGGTAAAGTCTCGTAGGTGTCAAGGCTATAATATCAAATTAAAACAGTGTCAAGATCAAATCCCCAGAAAATATGGACTATAATACAGTGCTTCATATCTGTGAACTCTTCTCCCAGATGAACTAATTTTAACGCAATATGAAAGATCAGAAATAAATGACCAGTTTACCTCTAGAGAGAGAGTGCAGGGTACTAATAGACCTATGGCAGTGGTCAAGCCTTCAGGAGCTTCTCGTCTCCTTGTTTATGGCACAATTTAGCCCATCCCTGAAGTAGCCAGATTTTTTCCCAAAATATCAGAACCTTTTATTTTTCCCCAGAAGATCCTTATACATCCTTACCTGTAATTTGCTGGTGATTTTTGATGCTCCTTTCAGAAAACCATTCCCTAGTGTGTCAAATGGGACTCTGTCTTTTTATACTGCTTGTCTTGTTATTCACATGCTTATCTAGTACCTTCCTCCCACTGGCTACGTTTCTGGCCAGAAGAACATAGAGGCAGTTTTATGTCAATTTTACTGGGGCTCCAGTCCCAGAAGCAGTGCACTCTTCAGCACAGAGTAGAACAACTCGACACCAGCTCCAAATTGGACTGGCTCTTAACAGCCTTTCCACAAGCCAAAGATTGCCTCAGCACACTGCAGGGACCATGAGACAAGGCTGCTGGCTCTGTTCCACCCGGAGTTTCTGAGCCAGCTAGGAGAGAAGACTTTCCAGGTGCTTGGAGATGTTGATGAAATGTAAGAGGTGGGCTGTGGGGCAGGATCTTGTCCAAATTACCATGGGGAATACACATATTTAGGGCATAGGAATGAGTTTGTCTTGTGTTACCATTTTTCAGCTTTTGCCTTGGTGTAATCCTGGCCATCAACCTAACCTGAATATTCACAGTGCTGTTTTCCCATATTTCTTTTACTTGATCTAGTTGTCCGTTTCTGCAAAGTGCCATTGTCAGAAACCATTAGCTGCAAAGCTATTATATGAAAACCTCACCAATCATTGCTTTATGAAGACTATCCAGTCCTTAAATCTTAATTGAGGAATAAATCATTGCACAGTTTAGCATTCTCCTTGTAAAGTATACCCAGTAATGGGGGAAAAAATGGGACAAGTTTTCAACTCTTTTCTCAGGTATTTTATTAGGAGAATGTAAAAAGAGTAATAAAGAAAAGAAGGCATGAAACAGTCTGAAACTAATGAGAAATGCTTGGTTATGATTCACCTCTGCTGCAACATTAGAAACCAAGTAAAATTCAGCCCCTCTATCATTGTCTGCATGCAAAGGCCAGCTGTCAGATAAAGACCTTTTCTCTTCAAATTTCCTGTCCAAGAATATATAGTAGTATTAGAAGCTGGTAACAGTTTGTTTCCCAAAAACATTAATTTAATTTTGGTAAAATATGAAATAGATTTACAGGTCACTTTTACTCACAAAACTTTTTGGGGAAGATACTACATGGGAATATCCACACACACCAGAGTATGCTTTCTGGTTTTCACCCTTCTTCCACCACTCTCACTGGTATAAAATGTTGATTTTAATGATGTGATTCCTGTGCAACATTAATCTTGATGAAGTCAAAATGAAAAACAGTGTCTCCCTCGCAATGAATAAGTAAATCCTTTAAAACCAACAAGAGTCAAATAGGTATCATCAACTAATGCTATGAGTGTGTTCCATAAAAATCTAAATGTCTTTGTTACAGTAAGATGTGATAATAATTTTATTATTGCAACAGAAAGGTTTGCACACCAAAGCAGTTAAAATATGGATGGCAAATTAACTTGCGTTTAGTAACTAAGAGCACAATTCTGCTACGCTGGAGTGACTGCAAATTTGTATCCTATAACTGCACTAATGTTAAAGACTTGTTGATCCTAATCCTTCTGACTTTTCTGCAAGAATACAGAACTATCTATCTGCCTTGTACTTCTGCCACACAATCTTTGGAGTATACCACCTTATTGTAGGTATTATATTTTTGATAATATTAATTGTGTAGAGATATAGAATACAGAAATACTAGGAGAAGAGAGGAGCTAAACCTAATATCTACCCATACGATTTCATGAAATGATTTTTACTACTAAGAATGTCAGTGGCAGATTTGGAAAATTTTTAAGCTCCACTTAAAAAAAAGCAAAAAGCAAAGTGTAGATCTTGCATGTAGAAATTCCCAAATTATAGTCCTGATGTCTGCATTTACTTCTGTTCATCAAGTCATTGAGGTCCCAGGTTCCCTAATTAATTGGGATTGCTTGGCATCTAGATGCCCATCAGACTGATAATTACCCGCACTGCTAAAAATACAGGTGTGAGCACCCAGTGCTCCATCCCCATGGGGATTGCCACCAGCCACCCCAACTCAGGCTAACACCCTTCTGTCTGACCTAACAAGAAGACAGCAACCTGATTACAACAATCCTAAATTGTGAAGTCATTTAGATGTTGCAATCAAGGTTAGTCAAGCTTAATACAAGCATAAGGGAAATAAAAGCTTTTAGTTGCATTTCCTCCACTCCATCTTCTCCTTCCAACAGTCCTGCCCTGGCTGGCAGTGCCAGCGTGTCTACTATTGTCAGGAAGCTGCACTCCAGAACATCAAGGTCCTGCCCCCGTATTCCTACCCAGGCCTTACAGTGCAAAAAGAAAGGAGGGATGGAGGAGGGATGCCAGCAACACGTTTTCTGCCAGCTTTTACTCCTGTCCATTGATCTGCACACTGTGGAATGAAAAGCTTCTTTGACTTCCTATGACATGCTTACACAGAATGACTTATTAAAACCTATACATAGACTGAAAAACAAGTGTCCTTAGATGGGCTGCACTGCTAATTCAGCTTTGACACTAATTTATTGAATTCAGTTTGATTTCACGAGTTAGATGAGGTTTTAATTCCTCAGAAGCCTCAAAAGGATGAATGACAGACAAAGAAGTGAACAGGGTGTGCCATCCCAAATTACCTATTTTCTGCAACTCTGATCCTAGAAAATTTTTGTTAGACAAAAGGTAGCATATCTGAGAAAGAAGCACACTCTTTTTCTTGACAGCTAGAATCTGTAAGATTCCTCTCCATAATCATTAAACAAGTACCAATATCCTTCACTAATATAACTAGTAGGATTGGCATCTGGTCCTTTAAGTGCATATAGTATGCAGACAACTCTGAAGCATTTTGCACTGAGGTAATGCAACTTGATTCTGAAATTTGTTCATAAATCACTACATTTAAAACAATTTAAAAGGAAAATTCCACTGTGAAGAAAGGTGACTTATCTTAATCAGCTTGGCTATTTTTTCATTCATCGTGTTATACTCCAGATCAACTCTATTACTGAAATAAGCTGTCACTGAAAAGTGTTTATTGTGCCATTATATTAACATAATCTTAGCCTATACTCATTATAATAGCACCTTCCTGAAGAGGAATGTTGTGGTTTAACCCCCAGTTGGCAACTAAGCACCATACAGCCACTTGCTCACCCTCTCCCTGCTCCCAGTGGGATGGGAGAGAAAATCAGAAAAACAAAGTAAAACCCATGGGTTGAGATAAAGACAGTTTAATAGGACAGCAAAGGAAGAGAAAATAAAAATAATAACAACAATAATAATAATGATAAAAGAATGTACAAAACAAGTGATGCACAATGCAATTGCTTACCACCCGCTAGCCAACGCCCAGCCCATTCCCAAGCAGTGATCGCTGCCCCCCGGCCAACTTCCCCCAGTTTCTATACTGGGCATGATGCCATATGGTATGGAACAGCCCTTGGGCCAGTTGGGGTCAGCTGTCCTGGCTGTGCCCCCTCCCAGCTTCTTGTGCACCTGGCAGAGCACGGGAAGCTGAAAAGGCCTTGACTAGTACAAGCACTACTTAACAACAGCTAAAACATCAGTGTGTTATCAACATTATTCTCATCCTAAATCCAAAACACAGCACTATAGCAGCTACTAGGAAGAAAATTAACTCTATCCCAGCCAAAACCAGGACCAGGAAGAGAAATATCAGGAAAATCTGTAACTATATCATTAAAGAATCTCACTCCTACATACTTCAGTTTACCTTCTTTTTTTCTTTTTCTGTAGGTTGTGACCTCATCCCAGTCCAGTATCTCAGATGGGGTGATCCTGAACCAATTGCAGCAGTTGTTTTTGCATGTTTGGGTCTGCTGGCCACCTTGTTTGTTACAGCTATATTCATAATGTACCGTGATACTCCAGTGGTCAAATCATCCAGCCGAGAACTTTGCTACATCATTCTAGCTGGCATCTGCTTGGGTTACTTGTGCACTTTCTGTCTCATCGCAAAACCTCAACAGATTTACTGTTATCTTCAACGAATTGGCATTGGCCTCTCCCCAGCTATGAGTTATTCTGCTCTAGTAACTAAAACCAACCGCATTGCAAGAATCCTGGCTGGCAGCAAGAAGAAAATTTGTACAAAGAAACCTAGGTTCATGAGTGCCTGCGCCCAACTGGTTATTGCGTTTATCTTGATATGTATACAACTAGGCATAATTGTTGCCCTCTTTATAATGGAACCACCAGATATAATGCATGATTACCCAAGCATCCGAGAGGTCTACCTGATTTGTAACACCACCAACTTGGGTGTTGTAACTCCCCTTGGATATAATGGATTATTAATTTTGAGTTGCACCTTTTATGCATTTAAGACAAGAAACGTCCCAGCTAATTTCAATGAAGCAAAGTATATTGCCTTTACAATGTATACCACCTGCATCATTTGGCTGGCTTTTGTGCCAATATATTTTGGAAGCAACTACAAGATAATCACCATGTGTTTCTCAGTGAGTCTGAGTGCCACGGTGGCCCTTGGCTGTATGTTTGTGCCCAAGGTCTATATCATCCTTGCTAAGCCTGAAAGGAACGTACGCAGCGCATTCACCACGTCGACTGTGGTCCGCATGCATGTAGGGGATGGAAAGTCATCTTCAGCTGCAAGCCGCTCAAGCAGCCTGGTGAACCTGTGGAAAAGAAGGGGATCATCTGGTGAAACCCTTAGGTAAAGTTTGCTGATGGGGGAGTGTGGGGAAGTAATTATGATCTTCTGAGAGTTACTAATAGTGGAAGGAAAAAGGAAAATATATTAATTCCCTTTGCCTCTGCACTGGGAGAGGAGTGAGTCCTCTCTCCTACATCTGTAACAGTTTTGGGTTTGATTTAGTCAAAACACTGTGCAAAAACAGGGGACAGAATAATGGGCAAACAATTGCAAGCCTGGAAGTACTGGCTGTGTCAACTGTACACTTAATGTAGGGAGGGAAACAAGATCTTGGGAGAAAAGAAAAAAATCAGAGCAAGAAAGATAACTTGTTGCCTTGTCCTGAATGCACCCATTTACAATCTCTTTCCCTTGAATGACTTGCATAGTGTCTGTATTTTGCCTCTAGTCGCAGCAGTAAGACAACAGGATTGCTGCTAGTGCTACATAATCAAGATGGAGTAATAAATACAAGTGGCATCGTGAGCAGCCACTCTCAGGCATCTGAGGATTTGTTTCATATGACTCTTCTGTTATACTTTTTTCTCCTATTCCCTTGATTTTCCTGTCTTGTATTATCTCTTCCTGCTTTCTTTCTTTTTGTCCTCACCTGTCTTCTCTTCCTTACCTTTCTCGATACCTTTTTTCTGTATTCATCCTCCTAACTCCATCAAATTCAGGTGCTCACAGGCCCTGCTCTTGCTACCCTTCCTGCCATTGAACAGATACTCCCTTGTGAGATATTTCTTTGTTTCTTTCCAAGGAATTATTTGAATTCAGTGATCATGAAGACAACTTGTATGTTCAGTGTATAAAAATTAAAGTAAGTGAACGCTGAAGAGAAAGGAGATCTCGGGAGTGGAAATACAGTCCTGCTTCATAGACAGAGTGTGTAGAAGTGCACCCAGCCCAGCAGTTAATTTTCATCTTTTGATCCCTTTCACTTTTGATATGGGTGCTATGCCAATGATTTGGGTTATTTAATTGCTGGCATAAACAAAGAATTCTGCCTAGATGAAAGTGCAGAGAAACCTAGATGAAAGTGCAGAGCCATTCCTCTGCTATACATGTCTAGCCTGGAAGTGACAAGTAGCTAGATTTTCCTTCTCACTGAAACACACATGGACTTCAGGATTGATAATATGAATATTTCCAGACATGTCATTGTTCACAGCTGGAGTTGGCATGGAATGAGGGCATGTACTTCCTTTTTTGTGTGAACCACAATTTAGGCTCGAGGGAGGATTTTATTAGTAATATCTGCAGGACAGATTATGCCAAAGTGACAATTTGTTTCTGTCAGATTATTACTAATGCTTCTCTTTCAGCAACTTTTAATTGGTATAGAAAAGGCCAGTCTATTACAAGATATTTTATACTATGATCTGTTAATGATGGTATCTTCCAATTCATTTCCAGGTGCAGAGTAGGATGATATTTTAAACTGATAAATCTTTATCAGTTTAATTGATGGTTACCTGAAATGTCCTTTTCTACAACCTCTGTACGCCTGAATGACATACAGGTGTTCAGGTTAGAAGCCCTATAACCACTTCTGGGCCAGCTAAAAGAGACAGTCTTCATAACATGCCCTCAATAGGAGGGCATTCTTCCTCTTTGAGATCATTATTTTCCCTAACTTTTGCTGCAGAGCTCATTTGCTATCTCAAAACATTTTTACTCAACAAGATGAAGTTATAGGTGACAGGAAGATCTTGGGCTTGGGAAGGATTTTTTTGTCATCTGTTAAGGCCCAGTTTTGAAAGACACTGCTCTAAATCTTTGTTTTGTTCTGAAAAGTAAGGAGTGTACCCTGCTATTAAATATCCTAAAAGACAAGGTGTATTTTCTTCTTTTGAGGGCTCTGTTTCCATTTCTTTATATCCCTCAATGTGTAGATAACACCTGCGGTAGAGAGTTATTAGCAGAATGTAATAGGTCATCATTGACAATGACTTCTTTTTCAATAGCACTGTGCTGGAAAAGTCTTCCAGGATTTTGAGAGTGCCCGATATGTGTGTGTAGGAATGAAAAAGGCATCACAAAGCTGATATATTGACATATTTACCTAGATAAGAACTAGAACATTTCATCTGAAACCTGGAGAAAAACTTTCATGTTATCAGTAGTGTTCATCAGCACTTAAACCTGCAACAAAGAAGACACTCCTAAATGCATGTGTCTGAATCCTCAGCTGGTTAAACTGTGATTGTGCCAGTGAGTTTAGCAGTGCTCAGTCAGTGTGTGCCTGAAGGGTCTGGGAATCCAACAGCAAACTGATTCCATCGATCATGGGAAATTGTCTCTAATCAATGCCTATTTGGTTACAAGAAAGAAAACAAAAGGGAGTCCCGAAATGTGCTTAGTAAATTTAAAATGCTGCTCAGGACTTCACCTATGTCTGATATCATCTCCAAGAAAGAACAGAAAACCACTTCCAGCTTCAATTCTGCTTACTGTAGAGCATGAGCAAACAGAGTCCAACCATTTTACTTAATATTCAAACATTTCTTTAAAAAAATCTCATTGCACAAAGTAATATATTTCAAGGTATTGTTCAGTACAATGCTCAAAAGCTTGTTTGGATACTTCTTCAAGTAAACACTGAAGTACTCAGAATCAAAGGAAATATGCACTAGAGCTACATGGCATTATTTAAATAGCTCAGAGGGGTTTTATTTAAAAAAGAGTGAGTCACTGTTGAATTTTAAAGAAACATGCTATTTAAGTCACTAGTGCATAGAGGGGCCCCTATCATTAGCATTTTGCGTCTTGACACTAATTTATAGCACAGTGTAGTATCGCATCAAATCATTGTCAAACAGATAATGCCAATGCTCCATTCAGAGCTTTCACATCAGCTGCAAAATGAGATAACAAGACTGCTTTTGCCTAAACAAAGCAATGCATCTGTTAGAGTCCTAAATGACTTTTTGCATGGGGTGTTCTTCAATTAAGAAAACTCAGACAAGCTGTGGATATGTGTTGGAATGAATCTTCACATACTGAAATAATGTAGAAGGAGAGAGTAAAACTATTCATTACCTAGTGAAATGAAAACCATTTCATGTAGGCTATTGTGATTCAGCAGGACTCACCAAAATATATTCTACCTTCATTTAAAAGTAGGGCTAACAAACCAGACATTATCAAAAGCAACTCCACAAAGAAGAATGCTGAACACTACATAGCTGGAGTCAAAGCCACACAACCTGTGCAGAGAGGCATCTGGACCTTCTGCTTCCAGTTATCTTACCAGTTAATTTCACAGGGACTAGGAAGGCCATAAATAAATTGAGCAAATCTTACCTTAACATCCCAGGGACTATTATCACATATGCTACACAGACCTTTTGCAAGAGTCCAAAATAGAGGGCTAATTTGTCCTCTTCTCATTCTCAAATAACTCTGTATCCCAGGTAAGATAAGGACTGTATATTTCTGCTACAAGAGCTGCTACTGTCATATTTCTAGCCAGGACTGCACACCAAAAGGTCTCAGTCATGCTACCTTGTCCTGGGGGATAGAGCATATATTCCAAAGTTTCTCTTACCTTTCTAATATCTTAGCCCTGGATTTCACACAGTAATTTAACTGTAGGTGTTTATCTCTTCTGAAACATGTCTTTAAATGGCCCAAACCACACATGCTGCATTTTCCAAGCCTACATATACTGAACCTTTAAACACATGCATCTCCCTCCACCTACCTGTAGAAAAGCAAGCTTGCTTTCCTTTAAAGCAGGTAATAAACTGTTCTGAGTGACCACCAAAGTGTTAAAAACAGCCCTAAACACTATCTCTGCCACACATATGTACTAAGCAAGTCTTAAAAATCCTACCAATAGTTTTCTTTCTGCCCTTTAAATTGCTCCCAAATCTTCACAGTGCGGCCAATGCTCCTCCTCTCCAATTCTCCAATGGTTGTAGATGTCACAGTGGTTCCTGCCCTCAGCTGCTTCTTTTGGAGGTCCCCAACCCACCTTTAAGGTTCCTCAGTTGCTTCAGCAGCAAATTCTGCATTGTTCCAGACTGTAACATGTTATGGGAAAATCAAGAGCAACCTGGCATCCTCCTATAGATCAGGCTGTGACCTGGACACAAACAGCAGAGGTGTTCAGGCAGTGAGGTGGGAACTTCTGAAAGAAGAGTGAGGTCAGAAAACACCATTGAGATCCCAAGGTAAGGCTCTTTGCTTGGAGATTAGAGGCTTAGTTCATATGCATCCCCCTTTATTTTTGCAGTGACAGTGAGAGGCAGAAGAAAGGAATTAGGCAGCTAAAGTGTTTTTTAACTGCCAGTTGGCCGTTCTCCCTGTGATGATGTAGGACTCATTTAGGTTTCTTCTACCACGTTCTCAAAAGACTGGTAGGTGCTGGTAGGTGCCGAGTACAAGCCAAAAGTACTCTCCTGAAACAATACAAGACAGATTATCACTTCTAAATGAGTTAGGATTGCTGAAAGTAACTATTCATTTAAGCAAAAGGACTGAGCAGTACTTTCAATCTGTTACCCAGGCAGGTAGATATGATCACTCAACAGGAAAGAATTATCACCAGCAAAGTCAGATAATGTTAGCCATATTCAAGACACGTTGGATGTTTGTGGTATTGCACATAATTCCTCCATACAGATGGGAACAGCACAATACTAGACAACAGAAAAAAGATGCATATCGATTTCTGCACCTTATCATAGACACTTATCCATAGCAACTCACCAATCCCATTGAGATTAAAGTTTAATAGCTCGGTGTGGCAGTGATGCTTTATTCCACCTGGATTTACTACATGATACAGTATTTCCTAAACAATTAAACATAAACTGTGGCTGTCAAAGAAAAATGAACTACTCTTCTGTTTTTAATGTATTATCTTGTCCTCTTAAGAAGTTTGCCTACCACTGTGTGACTGCAGAACTGGGCATTTCTCTGTATACATCTGCAGAAGTGATAGGACTGACAGCTTTCATTCAGGAGGGGGGATCCCTTGCTCTAGTGAGCCAACACTCACCCTCAGGTCAACCACAGAATTTTTATTCTATAAATCACTATTAATTTTGTTTTTCCTTACTCAACTTAGACAAAGAAGCTCACTCATCCACCTAAGAATCAGGTGTCATTTGGGAGCATTTTTTCTCCCTCTCAAGCACTACACTGGTACAGTAATATCAGCTTGAGGGACTGAGTGCCTGCCTTGCACAGGCATCAGAAAAAGCGTTCAGGTGTCCAGGCTCACATGCTGTTAAATGCTATTCCCTGTCTCCTATGAGGAAAACATGATAAGCAAGGTAGGTTTTTCCACTGGACTGGATTCAGCCCTGGACCACCAGTGGCTATACTTAGTGTTTACATCAGACAGTCCCAAACTGTGCCATAATGAAATATTTTGGAAACAGGTGTCTACCATCACACTGTGTGCTCTTTTATCTTCAAGGAACAGCTGGTTTTCCTCCTTATCTGTTCTCTCTCTTTTCCCCTCTTATGACTGACTATATCTGTTTTGTTACAATTCAAACAGGAGCTATTTTAATCCACAAAATAAGAAAAATATGCTTCAGCCTAGAAGCTGCCACTTGGTTTAAAAATCTAAATTTTATATCATACATCAGCACAACGTATCACAGCATCAAAGTCTTGAGATGAGTTTTTCAGAAGCCTGAACTGATATTTCTCAAAAAAACCCACCCTTTTTTCCTGAGGAAATTTTTCAAACATTCCTTGTAATTCTGAATCTGATCAAAATCCATTTAAACCACTGAAAAAACAAGCAAACTGAAAATTTCAGCCTTGAACTAACTTGGGAGATCTTAGCTGTTACAGCTTCTTCAAGGTCTGACTACTGCTATGTTGCATCAGGAAAGCCCTGGGAAGACACTGAGTTTCCAGACAAATGGGCATCCCCATCAGAATAAACCTCTGCCACTGTTACACACACCGTGCCAAGGGGCTCCAAGATGCAGTCCATGCAATTCCCATTGCCCAGATAACAAATTTTGACTGGTTGAAAGCCCCATCCATGAATAAGTGGATAGATTTGAAGCTATGGCCATCAAGCTGTGATTCAAATGTTTTTAGAATATGTGTGTGAGTTATCAGCATGAGGATTTTGGATGTAAACGTGAGAGATTCAAATTTCCTGTGCCTCAGAAAGATAAGTTGCCTGGGAGATGAAACAGGGCTGTTATTTGACATGGAGCTTTCAGTCCTGTAAAGAAGACAGAGTACAAGAAAAACTGGGGAAGTTTTGTGGAAAGCTGAAGCTGGCTCACATTCCTCACATGTACGCCCATTGAGAAAGATACTTACCATGAGTTTCTGCCACAGCATATTCTACTGGGACACATTTCTTATAATACAAGTGCCAATTTTGTCTTCATTTATATGCAGCTTGAACAATTTCTTTGACACATTTGGAATTATGATAAAAGAACACTACACTTCTCTTCCAAACTATTTTGTAAAAACTTTTTACTAACCACACTTTGTCAGGGCATGGGTTACAGGTTCATGCTCAAAATTTTCACAACAAAAGGGCCGAGATACTCGGCAATCTGATTGATGATACGGTACCCTAAGACTAACACTCTCTCAGGTCCATTGCCTGGCAAAACAAGGGAAAACACAACTTTCCCAATCCGTAGAATAACAGTCACAGACTGCATAAAAATCATTGGTTCTGCAGTTTCTGCAGGTAGTTGCACTGGTTTACTCATAGAAACACGAAACCGAATATAGAAGAGGTTGTAACCTCACGATACTGAGCTCAAGACTGGTGTATCACCTCTCGTATGTAGTTATATCAGCAGCCTGTCAGTTATGCCAGCATGAATTGCTTTCTTACTGGAGCCTGATGGAGCCATTCTGTCTCGTATAAAATAAACACTGATTGGAAAAGGCAGAGAGTTATTTTCTAGCCTGTTGGAAAGAACAATGATTTTTAATGTCAGACAATGGCAAAGGAGAGATTCCAGGCTGGGTCTCTTGTAGCCCACAAGTGCCCCATGCACCAGGCTTTTATTATTAGCTTTACACTAAAAGACCTTTACAATTCTGGTTTTATTTAGCTGCAGAAAAAAAGGGACATTATTTGAAATCCTGAAGTTTTACAGAATAGACAAATAATTTATTGGTGACTTTAGTTATTTAAATCAACTCTTGTGTGTAAGAAGAACTAACCAGGAGATTATTGAAGAATGTGAATCAGGAGAACTAATGCTTTAGAAGTTACATTATAGAAATGACCTGCACCATCCTTGAACTGTAGCAGTGAACAGCTTTTAGCCATTGCTCCTCTCAGCGCAATAAATCCCAGTGGAAGCTGAAAAGTGAAAGTGCTGCACAAAACAGGGCCAGAGATTACTGCAAGGCAAAAGACGTCACTGAGAAATCATCATGTACCAAAAAAAAAGTTAATTTCCACAGATGCTGTTTAAGGGCACCATCGACCACAAATTGCATGGAAGTGCTTAGATGGCTTTGCAGTAT
This sequence comes from Mycteria americana, assembly GCF_035582795.1. NCBI lineage: Eukaryota > Metazoa > Chordata > Aves > Ciconiiformes > Ciconiidae > Mycteria > Mycteria americana. Next base: position 213,495,254 of record NC_134365.1, read on the forward strand.
GAGACGATGGCAAAAAAGTGAGGGGTAAGCTTCTTACATGACATAAGGTCATAGGAGCAGGTAACAATTTACATGAGGTGAAGGTTTGGCTCAATGGGTATTGCTCTTATTTAAAAAAACAAAATCTAGTCATACTGATACAACAAGATATTATTTGTTTACTTGATAGCCTTGCTAGAAAAGAATTTCGATGCATGCAGGAAAAAATATTTGACTCTTTAGAGGAAGTCATTATCTTTTTGACTGATTAGTCTGCATTTATTAATGAATCAGTTCCCAAATGGATCATTCAGAGCTATTTTAATCTAATATGCTACAAAAATTTAGATTGAGAGATTACTGAATGGTTTGAGTCCTTCGTTTTTCCCTGAATAATTTAGTCTTGGTGTCTTTTTGGACAAGCTTGATACTGTGATTAATTAAACTTCAACTATTGTGAAATGACTGAAGAATATTTTATGAAACTCAGTGAAAGGTATTAGGTCTGAAAGATTTTGATAAATTACTGCTAAAACATTCCATCTGTATAATGAATTTATATTCTTGAATGTCCTGATTACAGTGATTTTTAATTTGTGTACAGTGCTAGTACTGTTGTTTCAAATTTTCTCCTCAAATTTAATGAAAATAGTGATTGACTGATATAAATTGTTTGGCTGCATTAACTAGCACATGTATGCAAGCCTAATTTTTGAAATTATTTCTATTATTAAGATGGCATCCCCATCATTTTGAACTAAGTATCATAGCTGAACTGTGCAAATTAAATTACGTTGTAAACAGTTCCCTGCCTACTGTTACACAAAGATGCTCTAGATTGCAAAATGCATTCTTGCTAGTGTGCTACAAAAAAGAAAAGGAAGGAACAGTGAAGATGGGACCCAGCAGTTTGATTTGTTTTTTAGAGGAAGAAAGAGCTGAGGAGGAGCTTTCTATTTTTTAACAGCAGTGTCTACCCCCTTTACCTTTTTATCCATCTTCAAGCCTGTCTCTCAGAATTCTGGTGACAAATAAATGTCACCATATACTATATCAATATTGTCCTTACCAGTCATGCTGAAAAGCACCCAGACAAGCCATGCAGATGGTCCCATGTCCATTAGCTCGCATGATGTAGATCCTGTTGCAAACTACCATCTGACCTGAGCACAGGTTTGTCTACCAAAGGAACTTATGGTTCTTTCCAGAGCAAACTTTGATATAAACTGGGTTTGTAATTAATTTGACAAACAAGACTAGGACATCCACCCTCCTTCCAAGGTCCAAACAAGACATGAGCCAGTCTGCCACTATGGAAATACCTGTATGAATTATAAAGAATGGTATTTGTACTTGAATACCGATAGTTGGTGTGGACTAGTAGAAGAGCTGGAATTTCAGCTGACTTAGAACTGCGTTTGCTTACAGATGTTTTTTAATAACTATGACTGAAACTCAAAGCAGATCTCTGTTAAAATATATAAACACAGAACTCTTTTAATTTGCTGTAGTTTTGATTATAGCATTATATATTGCAGTGATTATCCGGTTTGCTGCCAGTTGATGACTTATAACACAATTACACATTGCCAAAAAAAAATTAAGTCATTTTACGGTCTACTATCCAATAATGAGGTAGCAGAAAAAGAAAGGTTAAAAAATCTAATAAACAAGCACTAAAGATGTAAAGCATTAGAAAACAAAATAGAGTTAATATATTAAATATACAGCACAGCATAACAGATCCAAGTAATAAAAAGCATTGGAAAAGAGAAACTTCTTTCTTATAAGTCAGCAAAATTGAAAAATGGTGTGTTAAAATCTATGCCAAGGTAAGGCATTGAAAAGCAGGCCCCCATCCATCCATTTCACAAACCTAGAGAAGTTTCTAACATTTAAAATGCTTCAGAGCAAATGAGGTGCAGCTTCCCTCTTCAACATAATGTAGAAAATAATGAATAAAGTAATGAGACGTTCCTATGGCATCTCTAGTTATATATACCTGAAGAAGAGAGGACAGAAGTTCAGCATAATGAATAGAATGAGTAGAACAAGAAGTCTTGTGTAAATAAGACCCTACTGTACAAAAATCCTATACAATGGTTTGTCCAACATTTCAGAAATACCCTTTCTGGAAGAAGGTAAATAAACATACTGGTAATATTTTGCTATCGGTCTAATCTTCCCTTGAGCCAGTATAATGTTGTATAACATAATTCCATCAAAAATGTCATTTTAATTCACCAGCTGCAATTACATATGATTGCTTAATTAGAATAAGTTGTAAAAAAAAGAAAAATATGCTGCACTTGAAAAAAAAAATTGTGAGTTTGGCTTTAAAGTAATTTTGCTTGCTGAAGTTGTGCTATTAAGCAAACAAAGTTTATATGCCGATCTTTTTTTAAAGGAATAAAAAGTGCCATGCTTAATAATATATAATTTATTTTAGCCATTATATGAATGGGAAAATGTCACACAATAAGCTAGGACCCCTTTAAAAGTATTCAGCTCAATGTGATGTAATGTCAAGATAGCATGATAGCATGCCCAGCCTCACAGAACTGATTGTCAAGAACACAGTAAGTTTGTAGTTCAAAGCAGCCCCTACAGTAACAACGCTAAATATTTTTCATATTTCATTCTTTACCATTTATGCAGAAATCTTCATACACGTATTGTCTTACCTAGTCTAAAGGCTAGATTGTAAGATCTGACAATTAAAATATATAACTGGGTCTGGAAAGGTGGATGGCTTTGTAACATTCAGCAACCTGTTCAAGTTCCAGGCATAAGCACATTGAAAAGACTCCGTAAAAGTGATGGAAAGCAGAGAGACAATATTTCATCAATATAGTGTAAAGCTTTCTGAATCCCCTCTCCTCTCCTCTCCTCTCCTTTCTTCTCCTCTCCTCTCCTCTCCTCTCCTCTCCTCTCCTCTCCTCTCCTCTCCTCTCCTCTCCTCTCCTCTCCTCTCCTCTCCTCTCCTCTCCTTTCCTCTCCTCTCCTCTCCTCTCCTCTCCTCTCCTCTCCTCTCCTCTCCTCTCCTCTCCTCCATTAACTTCATCTTTCAGGGTTTTAAAAAAGTCTTGCTTCAGGTTCATTCCAAAATAGCCAAACTGAGAGGTTTGGGGTTGAAATAATAGATATTACCTACTTTGATTATTGTTAACTTGTGGAGAAAAGCTTGATTCAGAAAGAGCTTTAGACACCTAATACAATTTTCAGTATCTCAGACCAAAAATTGGAATCCTGTTAATTAACAAGGCCCTTAGGAATTAGTCACTGCAATGTGGAACTTAAGTCCCCAGTGTACGATTAGCCATCGCCCTACAATGAGATTTGGCTCTACAACCTCTCTCCTCTTAAGTGTTCCTGTGGACACATCACTTTTGCCACCCTTACAAGGTACAGTTTCATTAGGCCATTAACTCCCAACTTGAAGTAGAAAAGCGTGTTGATTAGAGCTACTGTCTTCCTCTGGGTCTTAAGACTGCCAAGCACACATTTGGTGCTCAATAATTAATAACATTTCAGCGTGGCAGTATGAGATTGAGTTTGAAATATGGATGGATGACAGCTATCCATCTCCTACACAGCAAAGCACCTTTGCTTTGCATTGCATTAAACAAACCAAAGATATCCTGAGATATCTTTTAGTTAGTTAAACTTGTTACTTTTTACTGAAAAAGGAGAGAGGAAAAAATCTTATGTCTAAGAGTAAAAGCCAGTTTCTAATTGCTGGGATTTTTTTTTTTTCCCAGACGACATATTATCTAAAACAATTACTTTTTGCTATTGCAAGCAGTTGTCTTTTGGGTAGTCTTTCTCAACTGGTGTAGTGTGGACATTTTAACAGAATCTGTGTACTACTACCCACATTCTACCCATAGACTATTTTTCAAGGATTTTACTAAGCCTTTGACCAAACTATACCGAAATGTGGGCTACGGCACATCTAGCTCTGGCCCGCCAGCATCCTCCAGATAGGGGATATACTACCATATGGAATGGACTGCTGGTCAAGGCGTCCAAGACCCTCTGCATGGAAACCAGGATAGAGCAGGGGCAGGAGGGGCCATGAGCACACCTGGGCCTCACCCTAACATGAAGTCAGGACCACCAGGATACCAGTACCTGGTTCTAAGGTGTAGGCATAGTCTAATAAAGTCCATATCTAAGGACTATCACCTCTTGTCAGTACAGGGGCCCACACCTTCACTGGAAAAAAAGAAAAAGTAGGACTCTACACATTAAGAGATCAAAAACTGGTTTCTACAGCCTTGTAGTGGATGGCTATTGGTCTCATTCAGGATGATGATTCCCATATTCCCCATTTATTTCCTATAGCATCCATTAATTTTGGTCTACAAGAGGACTTTTGTTGGAAGGTAAAGAAGGCAAAGAAAAGACCTAATAGTCCTTCAAACCTGAGCAGTCACGCTAGTGTTTCCTACCATGTATCACATGTGCATCAAGTTCACTAAAAGCCAAGGCAGTACAGACATGGTTTCTCTCAGCCCAGGAGTAAGTTTCTTTCTCTCTACTGATCCCCTCTGGAGAGTGCACAGCAGTGCTGTGTAAGTGATGCGGCAAAGTATTTGGCAAGTGGACAAGCACTGCAGTGACTGAATTACTGGGAATTACTTCCCAAATTTCCTGTCACTGATCAACACTTATAAAACATATTAGTATGTAACATTAAGCATTTGTTCTTAAGACAACTCACCCTTCTGCAAAAAAATGACACAGCCCACAATGCCACACCCCAAACCCCAAAGAAACACTAAAAATGACTGAATATCTTTTAAATCCTTCAACAGAATTTATAGCTGCCTTTCTGCACAGAAGTAACGTCTTCTCTCTCTTTTCTAACCAATACATAGTCCTGGAATTGACCCTGAGAAAAGAAATCTATTCTTGCTCACACTAGTGTTTTATGCCTCCTCCATACACCAGCTGAAATACCAAATTAATTTTCACATTAGCATTTGTTATGACAACTGCAAAGAAATGTTTGAGGGTTTTTTCTCTCCTTTTAAAGCAAACCTTTGTTTTAGCAACCAGAAAGGGGACATTTTTCTAATGCAAGACATTCTGAGGCAAAATCATGTCCTTTATCTCCTCTGAAAGCTGAAACCCTTTTTACTCAGAACCTCTGGTGTCCCTTTCCAGAATGGTCACCCAAAGAACTTTGCAGCTTCCATGCACTGGTTAGAAGCACTTTCCACACTAGGAGGGTTGATTAGAGTTTGATCACTGTTTTCATAATTACATGGATATTTAGCACTGAATGAATGGCAGTGGCAGAGGTATTATGGTTCAAGGCTTTGAGGCATTCTGTGACCACACACTATTTCTGATGGTGTAATTTGCTCTTGAGTGGATGGAAAAACTTGAGAGATTCATATCAGCCTCTCTGAGATCCGTTCCGCTGACTTTCACAACAGTGAAATTTATTCTAATGACTGGGGAATGGGGAACTTTGGGGTTTTCTTTATCTGGGTCACATCCATCCTAACCAGGGGTTCTTCAGGATGGAGTTACCAAGGACACTTACCTCTTGTTCCCTTCTGTTGGCTACTTTTTAGTATTCAACTTACTGTGAGCATTTAGAGTCTCCAAATTCCTTCTCTTGGTCAACTTTTTCTCCTTCTGTCTTGTTGGGCACAGAGTACCTCTTTTGGTTATCAGGTCTAAATGTAACTGTGTTTCCTTCCTGCTCTTCCTAAACTCTACTTTCTTTGATGTCTAACACCTTCACCCCAACTTTATTTCCTTTTCTTTCCTGTCAAGTTTCTACACATTCTTTTCTCTTTGTTCTTTCCCTCTGGCTACCCTAACTGAATTTGTATGATCCAGCCTGACTTCCTTTGTATTTTTCAGTGAATTTATCTACTCTCTAAGCCCCTCCACTTTTTCCTCTGCTCTAGGAATCGACTTCCATTTAATATGTATGTGTCCTGCACGAGCTTCATGCCTATCTGGGAGCGCTGCATATACCACACTCTGGATTGCCTTAAAACCTTGGTAGCCAGTCTGCAAAGCTCCTGTTGTTCCTCCTTTCAGTAAGGTTATAATTTGTAAATGAAAGGACTTCTCTGCACTGAGCACACCTCATTTTACTGTCTCTGGTTCACTCTCAGATTCACTAAGCTTCTTCCTCAGTTATTTATGCAATATACATTGCCTCTGAGGATCTACTACAACTGCATCCAAAGTTTAGCCTGACTTTGTGCGTACTCAGGTTATTTCTCTTTTACAGGGTTGTTCTCTTCAAGGTACCTTTTGCTATCTAGATCAGGTTAATGGACAAGCAACAAATAAGTAGTTTATTCTGTAATGTTAGCAGTGTTAAAATGTACAGGCTTCCCCACACAAGTGTGTTAAATACCCACAATGCACCTCATAGCACGTGGGAATGGGATATCACAAACTCTTTGAGAAGACATCTGCAGGCGTTTTGCCCAGATTTTATTAAAGCATTTAAATAGGTATTTCAACACCTAGCACAAGAATTTGTACAATTAGGGTGAAATTCACCACTGGGAAGAGAGCCAGCATAAGACCTCTTCAATGCTCACATCCCAATTAAGTGCTTCAGAGAGTAAACAATGACCAGGTCTTATCCTGGTATCCTATCCAGGGATTAATTAGATCCTCAAGTATTAAATTGTTTATCCAAGTGAATTTTTCATCCAAGTGCAAGGTATGGTATTTAAAACACTAAAACATTTATATTACTGCACTGGGCTCTAGAATTGGGATTGATTTCACCTGGCTTTATGTCTACATCTCAGCAAGTCATCTAGCCTCCTTTTATTGCTAATGGAGAGAGAAAGGCCCATTCACCACATGAACTGTGAGCCCACCCAAATTTTATCCAAGCAATCAACTACACTGGTGCTTGCTTTGACAAGCAGATGAACAAGTGTTACAGAGATAGGGGATCAGAGAAAAAGATTCAGCTAGGATTGAGAACATGGCCACCAGCTGGTTTCTCACTGATCCTTAATTTAAGTGTTGTTTCCCTTAAACTGTTTAGCCAAACATTTTGGTCTGACTCCAAAAGGTATTAAAGACAAAAGGTTAGCATGCTATCTATTCTGTAGAATTTTTTAGCTCCTCCTATATATAAAAAAAGAAAATGGTGAGCACCTCTCCTGCATAGCCCTGTTTGCTTTAGCACAGGTCTGGGGTTTTATGCAGCTACTCCACCGCTCCCACGGCTGCTTTGCACTATACCCCACCACTGCCACAGTAGCATTCATGTGCATGGCCCTTTGCACAGCAGCTGTCACAGAAAGCTGAGCACACAATCACTTCTTTCTGTTTGCTCCTGTTGTTGTCGTGATTTATTAGGTACAAAGGCAGGAGACTGGCCCCGCACAAGTCGGAAATAGAGTGTTTCACCCCAAAAGGGAGTATGGGGAATGGTGGGAGAGCTACAATGACCAGGTAAGCAAACAGCAAGTGGCCTTAGGGCAGTGTGATATGTCTGTGAACAAGAGGAGCAGCCCTGGAACAATGCCAGGCCAGATCCTCTGTCTGTAATTCCTGTGCATCCCATATAGTATGTTTAGAAAATAAAAAGAAAAAAGAAAACATGTGGCCACTGCTGATTTCTATGTTCCATCTGACCGCCAAAAAAAACCTGCACCGTGTTCATTTGAGTGATCCAGACCACGTGTCCTGTGTGATGTTGTCGTAATATGGTGCTTGAGGAGCAGAAACCTTACACCTGACTCATTAATCCAGTAGAGCGGATGAAGAAGAGACAGCATTCAAACTTGGAGTAAGCAGCTCCAGAACTCCTCTGGAATGGTGGCCCCACTACATATCAGGGATTACATTAGGTCTAATCAAAAGAGCTTTTAAAAAGAGCAGAGAAAAACTGATTGATGAAAACATTTTCAATATGAAAAACCTGGTTCTTCTCAATCAAAAGATCTTGTGGGAAAGTGCTGAGTTTTACAGTGGTTTTAAGGAAAGGTTTCAAACTCATTTAAAATAGAGTTCAGAACATCTTTTTCATAACTTTCCCCATTTCATTTAATTTAGATGATTATTTTCAATTTTGTTTTGGCCATTATATATTGCATAACATTATACGCCAATGTTACAATTTTGAAGAATATCAAATACTACATTTTTTCAGTGTTACTGGGATGCACTGTTTCAATATGGCCATTTTGATGTTTTGTATTGAAATATTTCAAACTATTGAATTCTGTGAAATACTTGGAGATTTCAACTATTCATCTCATTTTGAGTCCAATCAGATTTCCAAATGTTGAACTCTCCCATAGGACAGAAAATCCATTTCTCCAGACATTTCATTAATAAATGAGTAAGCCGCATGTGTCACAGATGTTTATAAATCTTTCATGAAACAATACTCTTAATAAGCACGGCATCATTGCGTTACATTCTACCATAAGTTAGAAGTATTTTGTTTACCATTTATTAAAAGATCTACTCATTACTTATCGACCCCTGTAAGGTATTTGTAAATGCAACCTTAGAGCACAGCATGACCAAATTATACCTTTACTTTTCCCAAGTGTTACATCACAGGTGAATTTTACCATTGCAGGAGTGCGTTCAGTGAAACACTTGCAGTGTGTTACGTTCCCCTTGGGTACAACAATATTCACTCATGTACATAAGGCTATCAACTATAACGCCACATACCACGCACCTGAGGGACTCCTGCTGTTTGAGTAACATCAGGAACATTCATTGCTGAGTGTTGTACAAAATGTATATATGCCTGTTATTTTTTGTCAGCTGGGATTCTGTTTCTTGTCTGTGTGTTGTCTGGATTTATTTTTTTCCTACATTGCATTGCCTTCAGTGATATTTATTCTTCATTTTAAAGCTATCTGGAGTCACTATATAAGAGAATTTTGAAGAGAAGAAAAGTATATGTAAATGTCAAACAACTGTATTTTGTTGTACAGTATTCAGCGCTGTTTTGCCTGGCCATATATATACACTTGAAAAACTTCTTTTTTATATTTTATATCTTCACAGTGAAGAATCTGTTTGCATTCCAGACTGTAATCGATCTGAGTCAAGTAGAGAGGAGAAAAAGGTTCCTGTTAAAGAGGATGCCCTAACAGTCAAAAAGACTGGAAACTGTGTCAGTCTAATAGTACCACAGCAAGACTGTCAGCTGCAAGACCTACTCAAACAGTTAAGAACACCTGCTGCTTAACAGAGAGTGCAATTGCATTTGATGGCTGTGTTTTGTTGTCTCCAGCCACAGTGTCCTGGCCAGTGGTCCTTGTCAAATTTCATGACCTAAGTAGAGTTGCCACTGAATAGCCTGGGAACCTCCCAGAGAGAACGTAGATGTTGCAGAAAGGAAAGTAGGTGCCATTGTCCTACCTCAGTAAGTATCAGACCACTGCTAGAAGTCACTGGGATGAAGTGCAGATGGAAAAAGAGAGATGCAGGGGTCTGACCGTTTGTGAATAATGAAAAAATCTCATCATCTCACAGGACAAAGGGGACCCATGATACTGACCAAATCCCACTTACATTCTCTCAGTCTAAAAAATGCTGTGCAATTTCATACTGGGCAGTAGTATCCAGCTCATGTTCTCAAAACCCTCGTGCAATACTATTTTTGTGTTCCAACCCTAGTGTGGATATTTTTCACATCAGGGCCTAACTATCTTTGTATATTAGTCTATCCAAATGGCTTGGGATTTTTCAAGATGAAAAGTACATAAAAATAGCTGTAATGGGTACACTATGTGATGCTTTGTAAGGCTATTTCTGATTAAGAGAAGTTATTACGTCCTGCGTCACCTGTGAGCATCATTCACATATATCTGATAAAATCAATTATGGAATGGGATGTTTTATGGGGCTTTCACAAAGCAGGCATCACAACATCATTTTTTTTGCATTTCTTGCATCATGATTGCATTTCTGATTTGATTAAATGCAACGAATAAGAAACTGCTTAATAATTCACAAGAGTAATTTTTCTGCTGGTAAGTCCCATGTGCATAAATACCTCTGTAATTATTTATCAGGCATGCAAAACATCTGAAATTCCTCCAATTGTATGCTCTTTGCAGAGGATAGAATTCAAATCAGCCCTTGACTTTGGAGATACAACTGGGAGACTTAAATCTTTCTTTTTTTTTTTTTTTTTTGTTTTTTCTTATGCACCGTTTATGCTCCTGATTTCAGGGTTGGGTAAGCTGGTGGTTCCTATTTTTTCCAGTTTCCGTTTCATACCTTTAGCAAATTATCAATGAAAAAATTGAAAAAACATGTTGACTAAGCAATGTTGAAAGCATCTTAAAGCTTTGTGCATCAGGAAGCAGAACTCACAGTTCACGAGGGGTCATTGCCTACTCTCCATCCTGTGAATAGGATGCTCCAGTGTAGCAGAGATGTTCTCAGAGATGCTTGAAGTGACATTTTTTGGACAGGAAGCAAAACCCAGCACTAGCCGCCTTAATTAACAATTGCAGTGAGGTCACAGTAATAGAGGAAAGAATTTACATCTAGTATCGAAATAATTTTTGCATTTTGGGTCATGATAATAGGCATCCTAGAAATCTTTCATTCAGATACCAGACACTTCATTTCCCGTTCTAACCAGGCATGCTGCTGAAACAGCTGCCAGCATTAGAATTGCTGGTGGCTGCACTGGGAGGTCATTGGCAAAGTTTCTGTCCATCAGGTCTCTCTCACTTTGAAGTTTCTTTCATCCTTATACATTAAACAAGTCATTCATATAAATATCAGCTGCGATTTTCATGAGGAAAGGAGGTATCAACCGATTACAGTTCATGGAGTAATATAAATAAATGTCCTTGCTGTTGTTAACAGAAAACAACTCTCTTTGCAAAATAATTGCAAAATATATTGTTTACTTCTAGAACTCAGGACAGGACAAAATGACTTTTTGCCCTGTATCATTCTTCTTTTGTGTTTTGTTGATATTTATTTCCATAGAACAAGCAACATGGAAATAACTTAAGCTAAATGACTTGAGTGATATATCACTAGCAGACTGTTTGTGTGTGGCAGAATTGGCTTCCACCCAGGGAAAAAATTATATAGGCCTGTAGAGGTTTCCTTAAAGGCTATTCAAAATGGCAACAACATAAACCATTTCAGTGGTAGAACTGACCTAGTTTAGATACCTTAGAGTTCTGTGTCCGGTTTTAGCCAGTCATCCAGGCTGTCCTACAGTCCCAGAAGAAACTATGACTTTTTCATACAGGTATACTGGAGTTCACCACTTCAGCCACTTATTTCATTTCAGCATGTTGCAAGGCACCCGCATTCTCCCAAGGATAAAGACCTTGGGTCACTACAAGCAAAATGTATATTGATCTGAGATTGGCTCAGGTGACAAGACTAGAGAAACAAAATACACATGTGCCCGTGCTTGCATGCATCACAGGCACACACACAGGTCACCCCTTATGAAGAGTCAGTTTTTAGTTAAATCTGCAGATAGCACAAAATCCTTTTCAGGCGGAGTAATTATATCATCGAGTCTTTAATAAGGTTTCAGCAGAGGACTCTAAAAGGACAACAGCTTCTTACTATTTATTTTGAATAACAAAATTTCTCCTTGGCAGAAAGTTGCATGGACTAAGTACAGAAGTTTATCCTGCTTACCAATGCCAGCTGCTTCTGTGGATAAGACAGAAGGACTTCTCCCTTAAACACAGGAGAAGACTGTCCTTAAGAAACAGGCTTGGTCTGCACAGTGTTGGAGCAATAACTTAACTACATCAGCTTCTTAAAAAACAAGATATTGCTTCAAGTTTGAATGCAACACTCTACTTCAGCCATTGAAACATCTAAACATGACTTTGCTGCCAGTTTTAGCTCAATAAAATTTAGACCAGTGTTCTGAAATATGAATTTTCATGCATGGAATATAAATTAAAGAATTTGAAATCATTCCTTATTATATTCATGTGAGGACAGGTTGCAAAGAGATCATACAGGTTTCCATCAAGTTATTGTCCAGTACCTGTTTTCAGTTGTATCATTTCAAATCTGGAATCAGATACTGATAGTGGTACGTGATAGAGAACAAAAACTCCCTTACATTTTTATACTACTCTCTATTGATTCCCCTTGTATTCCAGTTTCCACTGGTGAATAATACTATGTAGCTATGCATTCTAAGCTTTCTTAGAAAATAATAAATTCCATCATTTTAAACTGATTTTCCTATTTCATTTAAAGTTAATAATAAGAGATAAGTGAGTTACTTATTTTCAAATTACATATGCTTTCAGTAACTGTCCCAATACTAGCCCTTAGTCACTCATCATCAGAATTAATTTTAGCAATTTCAGGTAATTAATGAGAATGGTGTCCTTGCTAAAATATGAGAGTTTTCAGCTGCTGTGACTGTCAATTCCTCTTCCCATTTTTCATTTCTTCTGCATTTTGAAGGACCTCACAAAACACATTTGCTTTAATAGCATCTGGCTAAAGAAACCCTGGTGGCAGAGCTATGCACCATCTCATAGATAATCATACCACAGAGCAAGAAATGCTGAAACAAAACTTCTGCTACCTCAACCAAAACAAAGAACAAAGTGATCTATTCTAGATAGTAAAACAAAGCGTGTAAGGGGAGGGGAACATTTTTCTTAACACTTAAGTGGATAAAAAGCAGTTAATATCCCTTATGAATACAGAACAAAGCCCTAAAGACAAAACGTAAGTGACTCTAAAAAGGTTAAGTAAGGGAAGAAAATGAGAAACAATACTAATTGCTATTCTGTCAGCAAGTGGACAACTGTAGAGGAAATATTTGAAATGTCAGAGACTTCAAAAGCTCTCTTGTTTATACCACTTTCATTTATTGTACATATTATATTATGGTAGGCCTAGCAGGCTGGGAAAAAGCCTAGCTATCAAAATCAAAGCAGCTTTTATGAAAGAGACTGGACAAACAATTAGTATGACTGGTTCTGAGGGAATCCCTCTCATACATAAGACTGAACATAATTAACCTATAGTGAAAGAAAACAAAAAATGTGCCATGCAAAAGGTTTTGTTTTACAAAAAAAAAAAAGAAAAAAAGTATTTTGCTAACATATTGGTTTGGAAGTTATGTCACTGATTGATTGAGTTTGCTCGTCTCTAGATACGACCTATACTCTGCTCTGCTCTACTCAGTGCAATGTGCCAGTAGAAAAGCAGAGTGGGGTAGGAAAACGTGTATTCAGTCAAACTTAGCAGTGGAATTCCTTTGGGGGCTCAAAAGTGTAATTCTGCTGTTCTCATGTGAGGGACTCAAAATCTGTCTGCAAGAAAACTCTAACATCACTGACCTAATGTTTCCCATCATCAAAGGGTCATGGCAGAGCTGGGCATAAAAATTGTAAACAATTCATTAGTAGACATCATAATCTATGTCTCTGATCTATCTTTATTTCTTTATTTTTAAATTGTGTGCATTGCAGTGGTTTCCAGTGAACTTGAGAGAGTAGCAATATGCAGTTAGAGCAGAACTGTAAAGTACTATCACTGGAATTTACCCATAACCCAGCTTCATACCAATATATGAAAACAAGTGGTGCTCCTTTCACAGAGGTGATAAATGATTGCACACAGCCCAGTGTTGACTGTAGTAAGTAGGTGCAGCAGTAAGTAGGTGTTATCTCATTTCTGAGATAACAATTCCAATTACTGCTGGGCAAACTACTAGGATTTTAACTACAGGGTTCATTCCTTGCTGATAAATTGCTGCTTGCTTCCTATTCATTTTTTTATATCAAGGAATTTGCAATGAATAATGGTCAAGTCTTTCAGGCTTCTGCACAAAATTTACATCAAACAGCCACTGGGTCTCCTTTAGAGCCCTAGGAACTCCATGAGAGCCACACATACAGCTTGATTACTCTTGGGCACAGCACGAAGTCTGTAAACAAGTGCATCAGCCAAGACTGACCCAAAACCAAACTGGGATTCAGGGGGACTGGTAACAGCTGCTTCATTGAAGATTTCACTGTCAGCTGCCCTTGCCCAGGGCTGGACACATCCCCAGATTTTATCCTTTTCACAGGCTCCTCAGCCTCATATCCCTCCTTAATAATTGTCTCCTGAATGGTGACCAGGGAGGGAATGACATGTTCCCTTCACAAGCTCTTGCAGCCTGATCTTCAGTCAACCGAAAATGTCCATGTGCATTTAGTGCTCATGCACACACTTAAAGCCATAGGGTCTGAACACCTGTACTAAGTCAGTGCCTGAAATCAGGAGGGGTGCTAGAATATATCTGTTTCTTCAGGCAAGTGTTTCTATTTGCATTGGCTAATCCTTCATGCTAATGGCATTCATTTAGCCTCTGTGGCAGGCAGGAATTTTACAGACCCCTTTGAGCTCTGAACTCAGCAGGAGTTAAGAGATCCCACCAGGTAGCACACCCAGGACTGGAACTAGGCCCTCTATTTCTGCCAGATCAAGGTTAAGAGTGCCAGGTCACCCAGCCTCCTGGTCCAGCTCAAACTCAGCAGGATCTGGGAGGAGATCTCATGGTCATCATACCAGAACTACAGGCAAGATCTCACCTCCCAAAGGATTCAAAACCTGCTCCTGCTGCTGGCACTGAGCTCCCACTGAGCTCAGGACTCAGCATGACCAGGGAGCCAGGGCTCTCAAACAGTTCTCAACACCCACCGAGTACACGTTCCAATGAGAGGAGCACGCAAACCTCAGGCAACTGTTTTCCACTGGAAGACGTGAGTCCCAGCATCTGTTCAGCTCGGAAGCACATCCACAGAGATGCAAAGGGTCAAAGTGATCAGTGCTACAGGTTAGATTTTGCTTTTCCTGCTTGCTCTGATTGAGGTACAGCAAAAGGAAGGGATTGTCTGAACAGCAAGTTACAAGCCACCAGCTGTTCTGCCTGGCATTTTGGGGGTAGGTGCATAACAGTTTACTTCCAAGATCCAGATAACAGCCTGGTGATCACTGCAACAAAGGGGTGAGCCCTTATATACTCATACAGATCATCTCCCAGTCTAGCCTCCCTTAAAATACCCACTGGTTTACATTGTGTTTGTCTGCTGGATTCTGTCACACTGCTTTTGAAGGGGAAAGCTATTGGCATATGTCTTGTTACATGATCCATCGTAATTTCATGTAATGTAATCCTGGATGTGAATCCACAAGAAGGTTTTGTTTACACTCAGCACAACTTTTTTTTTAGGTGACTGGAAGAGCTATTAAACTGATAGTGTGTGGCAAGCCTCCACATGAGGGCTGGTATAAAGTCATCTGTGTTTAGTAAACTATGTGTCTTGCAAACTGTTACACTGCAGGCTAACATGTGTGAGTATATCTATTTCAGGCTTAAAAAGCAAACAAACAAAGAACAAATTTGTGATACTCTGCCAGGGTCTCCAATGTGGTTGTCTTTCCAAAAATTCTAAATGGCTGTAGCAAATGTTTTGGAAACCAAAGTGAATTGTTTAAAGTTCTGTTGCATTTTATATATTAATCACGCTTATTCGTATGTAGAGACTATGTTTTTCCTGTTGACATCATTTCAGAGTCATTGTCTGTTTCAGCTAAGAAATATTTCTAATGGTCTTTCTTAATCCCAAGAACTATAAGTTAATGTATGTATAAACACCAGCTCTTCAGCCTAAGGAAGATGTAAAAGGAAAGGAGTGGTTTCATTCTGTGTGTTTGTAAGTGCTGCAGCTGGCTTCCTTAGGTAGCAAGAGGAGAAAAATAAGCAATTTAGATAAAGAGCAGGGTATGATGGGATCTGAAGAGAAATTACCCTAAGAAGACTCATTTTCCAGGAGAGTGGAGCAAAATGTTTATTGCTGTCTCCAAACTCAGGTCACCATGAAGAGCTGCTTGTATAGCTTGTCTATTATTTCTTTCCTACTAGGTATATAGTTTTATTCTCTGAGTTGACCTGCAATTAAAAATATTAATTTCTTTAAGCTAGTGGTGGCTAACTTACCAGGTACCTTGATGAAGAGGAGGTCATCCATTAGAAGCGTCTCTCCACCCACAACCAGTATAGCCCCTTTCTGAGTATTGCTCCAGTACTTCCAAGTACTGGGATATAAACAGATTTTTTTCCCAGCCGTAACAGACTACACTTCTCCATCTCCCAGTCTACACTCCCTGCCCCATACCAGGAATCCATGGCCATCACCCTACAACAAGCTCCTTACCAATGAATGCTCCCAGGCCAGCCTACATACCTGCCCCCTGCAACCCAGCCAGTCCAGGTCTCTCATCTATTCCCTTCAATCATTTACCTCTTCCTCACTCCTCCATGCATCCCTCAGTCCCACAGCCCCTCTTCCTGACACCAGTCCCACAGAAGGAAAACCATCAAGCTGCTCCCTCTCCCAAGATGGACACTACCTATGTCCCAAGGGCAGCAACAGAGGCGTCAGCAGTGGCCATGAACTAGCGCAGAGTAGGTCATGGCTAGATGCACAAATGGCCTGTGAAATGAGCTGGCACACTCTGCTTGTTTTTCTAGACCATATAGGTATAAATTATAGCTATAGATATATTGCAATAGATAGATATGGATATAGATGAAATTACAGTCAGCTTTATGATGAATATAAGCTCTGGGACACCACATACCCATGGTATAGGTACAGTGATTACATTTTTAACTTTGATGCAAGTTACCATCTTATCTCATTTCTGTTTACAGCTCTAATGGGAAATCAGTCTCCTGGGCCCAGAACGAGAAAAGCAGCAGAGGAGCGCACCTTTGGCAGCGGCTGTCAATCCACATCAACAAAAAAGAGAATCCAAATCAAACTGCAGTGATCAAGCCTTTTTCTAAAAGCACAGATAGTAGCCGACATAGTAGCAGCGCTACATTTCCTGAGGCCAGTGCCAAAACGCTTTACGACGTTTCAGAAGCAGAAGAGCAATACCCAGCTCAGTACCGACCGCAGACTCCCTCGCCTATCAGCACCTTGAGCCACAGAACTGCCTCCGTTAGCCGAACAGAAGATGATGCCCCTACCTTCCAGTCAGAGCCTCCTCAGCGAAGTAGCTCCTCTCAAGGCTCCCTCATGGAGCAGATCAGTAGCGTGGTTACTCGCTTTACAGCCAACATCAGTGAGCTGAACTCTATGATGCTTTCAACAGCCACTCCAGGGACAATGGTGGCCACTCCTCTCTGCTCTTCATACCTGATCCCACGGGAAATCCAGCTCCCTACAACAATGACCACGTTTGCAGAGATCCAACCACTTCCTGCCATCGAAGTCAATGGCGCTTCGCAGTCAGCTAGGAAACCTTCAAATGGCAGCGTCAAAGAAGGCACTTCAGAGACCCCATCAGCCAAGCAAGACCTTGAGGAGTTGGTAGCTTTAACTCCTCCTTCTCCTTTTAGAGACTCCATCGATTCTGGAAGTGCATCTCCCAGCTCTCCAGTTTCTGAATCAGCTCTCTGTATCCCATCCTCCCCAAAGTATGACACGCTCCTCATCAGAGATTATACTCAAAGTTCTTCTTCGCTGTGAATGTAGTTCAAGACAACGTTGGATCTCAACGACTACAAGCAAGTAGTGAGGGGACAGCCAAGCCTTCGAGATCTCCAGTGTTTACGCAGATAGAGTGAGAGGCATTGGGTCATCTTGTGAGAAATGGAGAGGAAGAAGAGGAATTACTTGAGAAGTGGAAACATCAGATTAATTATGCTGTTTTAAAGACAAAATGACTCGTGGCAGATTATCGTGGCCTTAAAAAAACATGGGCTTTTCAGAAACACTGAATCTATTTTTGAGGGCTTATAAGGAGTCTGTTAAATCAGTTACATACCAAGTGCTTTGCTTTAGTATACAATGAACTGTGTGTACAATATACGGGGCGGGGGGGGAAACTAGATTGTAAACAACTGTACAATGGTTTGTTTGTTTACTCTGATTCCTTACCCAGAAGTGAACCTTGATCTTTTATCAAGAATAGAAGACCAAACATTGAATGTACATTTTCTAACAGACTCAAATCTGGGACCAAGCTGTCAAGCTTTCTTTCTTTTTTTTTCTATGAAGATCTCAAAAAGCAGTAATGTATGTTCAATAACTACCAAACTTTTTGCTGAAGCATATTGTGTCCGTGATACGTTACACGTGGATAACACTAAGCTGAGGCTTTGCAGTGAGTGACTGCAATATGGAGGGCTTTACAAGTGACTTCTCAACCTACACATTTGTTTATGAAATTCTCTTCTATCAGTATCAAAAATTTGATTTGTTAACATTGGATTCTCCTTCACAGCAACAAAACCCAAGGAAGATTTCCTGACTATTTCACCATGTTGCCAACTAATAATGAAGTAGCAAAAAATATTTTCTGGAGTACTGTTTTGTAATTCCCTTATCAGGGCAAGTTGTTGAGGTGAATATTCTCTTTCTAGCAGCACTACCAAGCTATATTATAGCCTCACTCCCTGCTGAAATTAACACATTTTTATGGACGTTCTTATGCTAACATTACCAGTTAAAATACTTATTTAGGCTCCCATAGTCTTTGCTTGCAAGGAACAGGTAAACACCCTAAGGATTTTCTCCATACTTTGAATGACAGAATGCTAGGAGACCAATCTGGATTATGATGAATGCTAACTGTCAATGGAAAGGTTGTCATAATCATAATTCATATACAGGGAAAAAAAACCTGTGTCAAAATCTGCTTAGAGGTGATTTAGCAACTCTTTAATAAGCAACAATTTTAACCTTATTTAGCTGCTGATGCCTTGCAGCTATGAACTGTGACAAAAAAAAAAAAAAAAAAGAAAAAATACTTTCAAAGCAATACAGAGTAAAGGTTAAAACAGAGAAGACCTAATGAGATATGAACCAACAGAGTCTTTGTTTGTTTCTTAGCAACTCACAGAAGCAAGGGGATTCCTCGTATTTTTTTCCTATATCAAGGTAGTACAGTTTAGTGCACTTCATACCGTCACAGCACTTTTTTAATACAGGCAGGGAAGAGTTTTAAAGTTTGAATAGAAGCTAAATAATTTTTGATAGGTGTAGTTACATAGAACTTGTAAGTCAGGCCCTAAACGCACACTGTATTGGCTCTCTCCTTCATGACATAGCTGTCCTCAGGTGCCAAACTTTTATGGGTTTGTTTTATTTTATTTAAGGATAGTATGAAGTGGTGAGTGATGTACTTCAATTCAAAGTTGAGTTCATGTAGCCTTATATAGAAGACAGCATCATGGAAGGGAGCCTTGAAATAAGGCTGCTATATTTCATTTTCAAAACCTTTAGATTTTATTTCTTTAAAGATAACAAAAATTTTGCAATCAAAATTCATACCCCCTTTTGCTCCCCCATGCCCAGAGTAATAAATATTTGATCAAACAAAAATAAAAGATGAAAGCACATTCACATACTTTAGCAAAGAGCATTTTCTATTCCTTTGGGAAGGTAGTTTCACCATTATGTGCTGCACCCCAATTTGCTGCTCAACAACATTAAAAAAAAAGTAATAAGTGACTGAATCCAGGCTAACACCTCACAGAGATCCTCTAGTGACCTGTACATCCTGCACAAGGCAGTGTTATCCAACAGCAATCTGTGGGCATGCTTATTTTGCCAGGTACAGTCGCTTACTAGCTATGCCTATAGCATGAACCGGCAGGTCACAAAACAGCTCTACTCCAGAAGGCAGATAGACACACCAAGTCATGACTGTAGGTCCTTGTTGCTTATATATAGTTCTTGCCTCCTCACACGACTGATTAGCACAGACTCAGTTCTGTGCAGCTGTACGGTTTCCAGACCCGAGCTTAGTTTTGCCCTCCTGGTTCACAGTATTAGCATGTCTCATCATTCCCTAGCTGCCCATGTCTTTAGGAGAAAGCATCTTCTTCCACAGGTTACAACACACATTTAAGGGAAGGGCATATCCAATCAGTCTGTGACACAAACATTCTCATTTAGGGAGTCTAGACCACTTAAATGTTGTTCATGCAAGACTTATATGATAATATATGTTTCCCATTGTTGCAATATTGTTTTGATATATACAGAGTGTACTGAGATAGTTAATGTGAATTTCAAAGGGATTCTCTTACTATCTGTTCTCTTATACTTTAAGCTGTTGACCAATGTCCTTACTAGAACATTCTCCACCTTGATCTTTACCTGGCCTTTTAGGTTCCCATTTCCGTAGTCTTTTCTTACGTTGGTGGACACTTAATATTAACATATTCCTGCTAAAATCTGTGGGCTTTATCGCACTACGAAATAATCAACAGTGGAAATAAGGATTATACAGACAGACATAAAAATCTTTTCTTAAAAATAAAACTAGTAAAAAGGAGTGAGAAATAGAAACTGTCAAACCGTGACTTAGCATAAATATACCTCTTCTGCTCCCAAATTGCAATTCTGCACAATCCTGGCCATAGCTATTGCTCAGAGCTTCTTGACAACTTTCATATATATCGCCAAGATGATATATGTATGCGTGCACGTGCATGCGCACACGTGCGTGCGCACACACACACAAACCCTCAAACATCTGAATACATGTTTTAAGAGGCTAAACCCCTAATGTTACACAACCCAAATTTTAAACACTTTTGCTCACTCTCACTTTGGGAGGAGGCATGCATCGTTTGTATATCCATTAGCCACAGCAGAAATTCTAATTGCACAAGGAACCAAGGATGGACCCTGCTGAGTCTATCTTTGTCAGTCTATCTTTAATGAAAGATAGGTCAGCCGTAGTGGCATTTAAAGAAGGCAGAATCCATTTTAATTGTACAGGCTGGAAAGTGCCAAAGTCACCTTGTATGATATGTTTGGATTTCAACAAAGGGAGGAAAGATGTTTTGGGGAAGAAGATAACAACTATGTAATGACTGTAGTAGTAATTCAAAGGAGCCCAGTGGGAGATTTGCAAGACTGGAAAGTCCTTTGATAGAAGCCAGTGGGTTTGACACAAGAAAAAAGAAAATTATGAATGACAGACATTATGATTTCATTATGCTGTTTGTATGCTAGTCTCTGTTTAGGACATTAAGATATAAAGGCAGGGTTTTTCAGACATAAAAGCAAAGGTTACAATCATGAACACTTTCCAATCTAACTAAAGAATGTGCAAGTACCAACTGAATGGCTTGAAATTGCCTTTCAATTTAGTGCTGCTGCCAGAAAGGGAATTAAAGGAGTTGAAACTACTGTCATTCTTGATCACAGGGACCTCGGAAAATCACTTGTTTCTTTTGTGCTTGAGGCCAACCCTGAAGAGTGAAGGTGTAACCACCTCTGGAATCTGTGCTTTTGAAACAAAGTGAATCGCTCTGGCAGGCCAGTTGGGAAGAAGTATTAGCAATATTGAAGAAGAACTGTATTTTTTAATTGGCTCTGAAGAATAATTGCGTGACTTTGGAGATGTGCTTCCTTGTACTTCTATCTGAACATTTGGTGCCTAGACTCATACAGATACCTTAGACCAGAGATTTTTAGACCACGATCCACAAAGCACTTGCTGATGTTTCATGGGAGCCTGGTTGATCACAAGGTGCTGGCTTCTTCCATTGATTTCCAGCTACAAAAGCAAATTAGAAGTTAAATGCTAATTAAAAATTAACTGTTAAAGTTTTAAAAGAAAAAAAAAAAAGTTAGCTTGCTTGGATGTTTATTCAGTTCCTGTGTTTGCAAAAGGAAAACTTTGTGATCAGAATTGGGAGACTTAAGATCTCTAAAGAGAGTAAATGGGAAGGCCAATCCATGATTCAGACTCTGGATGATAGGGGAGTTCACCTGGGGATGTTTTCTTTAGAGAGAACAAGACCAGACTGAAAGACAGCATAACAGTGGGTGTAATACTGTAGAGGAAGGTATGCAACTTCGCTATTCTGCTTAATACACCATTTATGAGGTGAGAGGAAAAAACATGACAGCAACAGACAGCATATAAAAACTTTTGGGTCCTTAGGGAAATCAGAGCACTATGCTCAGGATTAATAATGTGACCATGACTTTTTTATTGTATTGGAGACCAGTGTCAGGGCTGACCCAAAAAAGGACCTTGGTGCCTAAAGTTAGGATTTCAGCAGAATTTAACACCTACATTTAAAACTGAATTTTAAAACCACTATTCAACTGCCACCTTACTCAGGCATCTAGCATTGTATGTCTGCATATGCTCAGAACTACCCTGATCTTGACACATCTAAGGATCTTTGCACCTAACTCATGCTAAAACCCATCAGGGATCCAGAAAACAGCAATTCCTAGGTTACATCCCTGTATATCCCTTGAGCGAGCACACAAGAGCACACAGCACATAGGCCAACAGGATCACACTCCCTACAAAATAGAGTAGAAATCATCCTTTGTTTTAAGGCTGTGGGTCTGGTTATGCTGCTGTTTTTATAATAGCCTTGAGGTTAGAGCAATCAGGCAGAAGGTGAGAGACCTAAATTCAGACCCAACCATTGCCAGAGGTGACTGAAATCTTCCTCCTGGCTGGAAAGTGCTCTAATGACTCTGTGTTGGGGCACATTCTGTTCATCTCACTAAGGTAACTTCACAAGACAGAAACAAATTCAAGAGTCCCAGAGTAGAAAAGGAACAGCTACTCTGCACTCCGATAGGATGTACACTTGATATAATTCGGGATGGTATGTGACCATTTAATATAAAATACTTAAAAAACCTCTGGAGCAGGAACCAGGTGAGTATTTTAACTACAAAGAAGTGAAGACAACATTTTTTCTGTGCTATGTATTGGCTCAAAAAAACTTTAAATACTTCCCTGAAAAGTGCTTTAGTGACAGGAGAGGAGGATGTGCCCTTTCTTACCTCTGTGTCTGCAATCATCTTGTCTTCCACCTGGAGTTCTCAGACCCCTCCATGGAAAGGGTGAGTTTGAGTCGTCTTGGATAGGTGAAGGAATTAAACTTGGGAGTCCCACTTCTCTGAGACTGAAAAAAAAAGGGACTCATTTCATTTTCCTCCAGCCATCTTTTACAAAGGCCACCCATCTTTGAAAGAAAAATTATAGCCACGTTCAGAAATGGGTCCCAGTTGAAAATTAGTATTTTCTGTGCATTGCATTTCCATACTGGCTCAAGTAGAGTAATCTCAGGCATCTCTTTCCTTGTTGCATTGCTTTTCTGGGCACCTAACTCTTCTCACAAACTTCACGGTAAGGTTAGACATTTAACAAAGAGTTCTGGCCTCCACACTAGAGCCAAATAGTATAAAAAAATAGGTCTTACACTGCATAACTTTAAGTGCTGAAGTCCTTTACTGGCATCAGCCCTTAACCTATTGAGATGAATGGAATCACTCCAGATTAACATCCATGTAAAGAAACTCAAAGGTTGATAGTGGCCAACCAAGTCTAGATCTTGGCTACTTGCTTCAGCAGAGAATGATAACAACAGGATGTTCTTCCCACTTTCTTTTGAATCAACCAGCAGATTTATTTTATTAGGTTCATTCTTGAAGCAACTTGCTAGGCTTGGTGAATAGTACCTTCCCACCATTATTCTTTATCATTGCTACTCTAGCAGGTATCCCAGGGAAAATCGTACTTAGACTAAATGTGTTAAGGGATGTGAGAGAACATGTCCAAAAATAAGAAACAGGTCACAGTTTTCTGGCAGTTTCATGAATCTCATAAAAGGAAGTCAATACTCTCCACGAACAAGAAAATCATTCATCTGCTACCCATTTCAGTGTGCACTGCACGTATTAAAAACTTCAGCTGAATTATCTGAATTCCCTTTTTTTGCTATAGTTTATTATTATACCCTCTGTTCAAATCTCTGCAATTGCCACTCACAATTTTATACTGTGAAAAGGAAAAAAGATACAGATCAGTGAAACATAAAGGTAAGTAAAAAATTTATCTAGGTGAACTGGTGTATATGGCTGGTTTTGTCTCATCTGAGTAATGACAGTACAAACAAACAATAACCATTAAGTCACTCCAATCTGCCAAATGGGAACAAATATACTATGTATATTACATGTACTAATAGGATTATATGGCAGCTGCTGGTGGTATTTGTAATTAGAAATCTATATAGAATATAGATGTTTTAGAGAGACGGTGCCAATTCTAAAAGATTTGTGTGGGCTAAAAGTGCTTGTAATTTTTTTTAATTTGCTAATAACTTATGAACAACTGGTTTCAAACATTCTGTGAGCGTTTGTTCTTTTTTATGTTGTTGCTGCTTATATTATTAAAAAATAGAGAATGTAAAGTTATTATTTTGATGTGAACTGAAAATGATTTTTCATAAAATTTAACATTTTTATCAGCTTTGGTTTTGCTTTCTACCTGTACAAATGTAATTTATTTTAGCATTGAAAAATACATTTGCTTGTTTCTCGATTGTCTACATCATGTTATAGTTGGTGTTTATGTAGAGTCAGGTACTTTTTGAACAGTATTAAAAAAAATCTGTGATATGACTGAAAACTGGATTTTTTTTCTCTGAAATACTTACAGCTAGGTCTTCAGTGCATTTTTCTGCAAACCAGGTGTGCCTATACACAAACTCTTCAATGATAATCTTTCTCCCTCTCTCTCTCTCTCTCTGTGTTGTTTTAAAGGATTAACTTTACATCCATAAATTATAGTTACATACCATTCTAGTATAGTTTGATCTTTCTCTTTCGAAACAAACACAATCTCATTGATGAGGCATATATGGATTTTCAGGTCGAGAAGAAATAGTGTAATAATCTAGTCTCGAACAACAGAAAACAAAGCTGTTCAGTTGAGAATTCCTATATCAGAGCGTTATTTTTATAGCTGTTGTAAGAAACCACATTACTCCTACCGTTGCAGATTCACATCGAGTCTTGAATTGCAAACAGAACATCTGAGAAAAATTTCTATATCCTTTAATAATTTGGTTTCTAGTGCTCTGCAATTGTCATCACTAGAAATCAATGCCTTACCTCAAGTCTGGCTACATTCTATTTCCAGCCAATAGGTTTTGTTTTACTTTCCCTGCTAAGTGGAAAAACCAAACCAAACCAAACCAAAAAAATCCCAACAACCCCCCCCCCAAAAAAACAACTTTCCCATTCCAAAATCTGGTCTTAGACGGGCATGAATCTGGAATTATTGCACTGCATGCAGTGAAGCAGCAGAATGTGAACTGCAGCCCTCAGATGAAAGACACACTATTTTCTAAATACACACTAAATACACACTAAATACACACTATTTTCTAAACACACCTCCAGAGAGACTGCTAATTTGTTTTATTTGCTGTTGAAGAATTAAGGGGAATAATTTCATAACACAATGGTAGGTAAAGTGCCCATCTCCAGCTAAAAATAATGTGAATTCACATCGTGTCTTTGAACCTGAAAGTCCACATTCCAAAGTAAATTCTTTCAGTGCAGAATTCCATGGGAGTTGTTTCAGCAAAAACACCGCTTTAGGTGAAGAATGTTTTAGCAAAAGAAACAGTGCAATTACATTGCACTTTGGAGACAAGGATTTTGAAAACAATATGCAATAGCCTGCTTCATTGCAGAATATTTTTTAAAGCATTCTCTGGAACACTGGATCCAGGTTTTTTTGTTTGCAAGAAAAATTAATTCATGCCATGCCCCATCACCACCTCTTAGCTGTGCTTTTTCTGAGTTTCTATTATCATTACAGTATGATGACCTTCAGAAACTAATAAACTAATAAATCCCATCCCAAATTTAATCACAAATCAGTGTTTACATAAAAGGAGAGGGGTATGATTCCATTACATGCCTTCAGAAATATCAGGGCACTTAGTGGTGAGAAAAGCAAAAGCTCAATTTCTTGGAAAGTTTGAATTCTAATTTCTCTGCCTGTCTGGAGTATGATCTTTCTTTCATGATTGGTCCATAAATGCCATCTGATACCAGAGAAGCCTTACTGCCAGGGCTGCTATGTTCCTACCAAAAAAAAAAAAAGAAAAAAAATCACTGGTTTTGGTGTAAAAGGTTTTTTTTTTAAAAGCCCCTTCTGATGATATTAACCTTATTCCATCTGCCTTAGTCATGAAGCAGCAATAGGTAAAAAGTGTCCTTAAATGAAGCAGAACACGACAAGAGTAGATAAGCAAGTTCAAGGCTTCCCTACGCCCTACTTAGCTGAAATAATACATGGACTGGGTGCTCCTTTCCTTCTCCCATCCTCCTTCTGCTCGCAGCAGGGTTGAACCTTGGGAAGGAGGCTGGAATTTTAAGAACTGCAATCTGCCTTTGTGTCTGTTCAGGGAATGTTTAATAACTTGTTTTCCTATTGTAGGAGTTTAAGACCAAACTGCAGTGGAATGCATGAGGCATTTGTTATAGCAAAAGAATGAGACTAGGTTTCTTTCACATATACGGAGACCATTGTGATTTATTTACATTTTTTCAAGGAAGTTCAGCTTAAAACCACCATCTGCTTTTATTTGTTTGTCTGCTTGTAAGCCAAGTCTTACAATTTAGTAATTTTTTTTTAAGCTAAAACAAAGCAACCCGCATGCTTGTTTGCTATAATTTTGTAACAGGGATTCCAAACTTCCCTTTACATAACTTACCACACTTAACTTCTTCCCAAAGATCAGTAAATTAAAAGCTTCACTGATAAGTGTTGCCTGGGGTTTCTCACATATGCTGTGAACATATATATGGAAAGAGTGAGACTTCGGATTTGTGCTTGTTTGGTAAGGTAAAGAGTAGGCTCGAGTGCTTGTCACAAGATTTATGCGGTGCGTTATACATGCTGTGGGCTGGTGCTTGGCCCTAATGAAAGCAGTTCCCCGAACCTGGGTCTCCTCTACCGAGCACCCTCTGCCTGAGCCACCCCTGAGGTGCTCCAGAGCTGCAGTTATGAATGCACTTAAATATGCGTGTAAGCAACAAGGATATCAGTTGAATTTCAACTTAAGAATCACTTTAGACTCATATTTAACTAACTGTGTAGATACATCACTGATGAATCTGGAGAGGAAGATGCAAAGAGGACACGGGCTCCTAAGAATCTCAGTCTAAGACTGAGAGGACAAGACTGGCTTCTGAGGACAAAAAAACACTACAGGGTGTTCACAAACTAAGGTGTCAATGACAAGCTTGCAAATGAAATGCCAGCAAGGCAAAATATGAAAAGGAGATGTCCTGTATCTATGTAGAAAGAAAAAAAGTAGCATATGGAATATTGAGCTAAATTGACTAAGACAAATAAGGAAAAGGACACCAAAACAAAAAATTCAAGACTGCATTAGAAGTGCTTGCTGACATATTACTAGAAGAGTAATCATGAGACTATGAATTTAGGAAGCAACTAAAGAGGCCGACACAACTCTGGAGGCCCAGCTGAAGGCAGACCAGTTAGAAGTGCTAAGTACCACGTTGCCATAAAGCAGACTGTGGATGGAAGAGCATTAAAGAGCAGGAGAGAAATCCTAAAATGATCTTAATAAGGTCACTGGATTTCCATGCCAGTGTCATACAGAAATCCTGCCACAAGCTATAAACTGTGTGAGGTGCCAATAATTTCTTCAGGATTGATTTGTCCCATTTCCTCTTCCGAGTCTTTTTCTTTGTTATTTTCTGACCAGAAAGATGCTGGACAGTTAGATAATTGCTATAGGAAAATCTGGCATCAAGTTAGTGCAGCAAAGTTGAAAACACAAAGACTTGCCACATTCTTCTTTGGGAAGATAAGGCTGGCAAGCATTGCCCATATATGAATACCAAATGTCAGAAAGCGTTCAGCCAAACAGCAGCCTTCACCAAGCTCCATCTTAAAGCAATATAATAGAGTGCCTTGGCTTGTGCCACTTACAGTTTATCCCAGCTGCCTTCCAAATAGCCCTGGGAGGCTTGGAACGATGACTTCATTAGGTTACAAAATACCAGGCTTCTTGGTTGCACTGCTGCTCCAACAGCAAACAGCATCTGTTCAGGCTGGGGAAGAGCACGACGATAGCCCAGATATAACAAGACATGTATGTCTCGAGTGAATTAAAACCCCCTAACCACAGATGAAAATCCATAGTTGAACACAGTTACAGAGAACTCACATCTGCTGCAAATACCCACAGAAATAACGGGAAGCTCATCGGGCAATGACAGCTTGAATTCAGTCCCAAAGGTGCACATTTCTTGTACCACGCAGCAAAACTTTGCCTGTAGCTTTGTTAAAACAGGCTGAATGCCAAAGGAAAGGAAAGAAATCATATAGGATTGCATAGAAAAGGCCAACTCTGCTGTGATGGATTACATGAAAATATAGGAATTATCTTTTGCTCTATTATTCCTAAGTTATCTGCTGATGACAGACCATGGGATAGTGAGTTTTTAATTCCTTCATTATCCTTTCACTACCACAAGCAGACAACAAATTCACAACATGATAACCGACAGGGGATGCTCGATCATCTCATACTGCATTGATAGCAGTTGTCTTCAAAACAGATTGGGAGATACAAGCAATGAGTCAACACTGGCTGAGAGGGAACAAGCCGTCAGCTGAATGAAGCAAAACACCACATATGTTTTACCAAACAAGGTAAAAAAAAAAAAAAAAGACTCAGATTACAGCAGTATCAATCCTGAATAATTTCACTGAAAATACTGATGATGAGTGTGAATGAGACTTCTTAGTGTGTAACGGATCAGAGTCTGAGGCTGTGTTCAGAGTGACTGGCAGTGTAATACTTGCTGTATTTGGTTTTTCTTAAAATGTTTCCATAGCAGAAGTTTGCCAGAGAATGTGCAGCTTTTGTTAATTAGTATTTGTTTTCCCAGCTTCTATATTTGATAATTCTCAATAATTCCTTGGCTTTGAATTTTCCTCAAAAAGTTGTCTACAAAAACCAGTGTACCTGAATTCCATTGGAAATCTCCTAAAACCTTTTACTTTTGTTATTTTCATCAATCCTTGGTAATTTTGTATTAGTACTGCCAGAACTGGTTATTTTTTACTTAAACTAAAACCCAGAAAAACAAATCCCAGTTCTAACGAAGCCAATGGGAATTCAGCCATAGAATTACTTGACCAGTGAGTAAGTCTGAAGTTTATTGTTAACCCTATTTGTGTTGGAGCTGATAATGGCCCATATGCATCAGCAGGGGCACTGTTCCTGGTAAGTAACAGCTGAAGGGGGATAATTTTCTGCAGCCTGCGTGTTTACAGTCCTGACTAGAGCTGGACTTCCTCCTGACTAATACCCTGGTTTATTCTGCACCAATTACCTTTCATGCAAAGCTAGTTTTCTGGGAGAGTAAATTCACTACGATAGTCAAAGGCTACATCACGCCAGTCAGTCTCAGTGCCAGAAAATGTTCCCATTCATCTTAAATTTACTAGGATAGACTAGATATAAAGTCATGTTCTCTGTTTGAGGACTTATTCAAACTTGAAACATGAAAAAAAAATCAGGGTGGAACACTAAGAGGTCAACACTGTTGGAGCAAAACTGAAAGGAATGATCACTCTTTGGTGAAAATCTGTCTGAATTTAACAGATTTCAAGTCTCGTTTGTTCTTCTGTCCTACAGGGAAGAGGGGAGAAGCTTCAAACCAGTATTCAAACCCAGCCCCAAGGAGTTTTTGCTACAGCTGCTGGGACATCAAACCCCAATCATCAGTCCAACAGTTAAATCTCTTTCTCCTCGGTGATGACAATGGTTTCAGTGGAGTTATCAGGCAGTGGAAGGGTATTGAGCTGGGTTAAACACATGCCATTAATTCCTAATACCCACTGGCTAAGTAATAAACATGTACTTTTTGTATACGTTACACGCTTTTTGCATTAGGGGGTTTGGTACACGACTGGTCAAGGTGCTATTTTATGCAGCCTTCAACAAATAATAAGGGCTGCTCTTTCTCACAGCACTTTGTGTTTTCTGAAGTTGCCGTTTATGCCAGCATTAGAATTGACTTCTTTTATTTATGATTTTTTAACACTAGACAGCCGTAAAAATATTCTAATTGTTCATCGCCTTTGCTTTCCTGTTTCTCTTTACAACTTCCTTCTAGAGCAGATTGGTACTTCTAATGCTGTATTTCTGCAGTGTGTCAGCTCACATTGCACAGCACCCAACAGCTGAAGCATGTTACCTACACAAGGAAATAAGACTGGGCTTTTTCCTCCACCCACACATCAAAACAAAAGTCACAGAATAGGTCAAATGTAATTATGGTTTGTATGACATGGTTTCATTCTTCAAATATTTCTGTTTGTTAGTTGTCAATTTAGACTCGACAGACAATAATAAGGTTTCTGATATTCAAAGCCACTGTGATACTACCTATAACAATTGAGTTTGGCATTTTCAGTAACTAATTATATCCATATTCTATCTGAATCACTTTTCATTATAAATATTTTTGTATGAGAAGTAGAGAGACACAAAAAGTGGATCTCTTATGGCAAAGTGGTACAGATTTTAAAAGGAAAATTTACTTAATTGTTTTAGTATTATTTTAGTATTTTTGCCTTACTAAAAATATGTCTCAGTCATAAAGATAGAAAGGATAATAGGGTTTAGTTCATTTCTTTGAGAGATCTCTTCATTATTGGCATCAATACACAGAGTTTCTGAGTCAGTTGGCCATGGTCACCCAAATTCATGCATGTTGATGGCCTAATGCAACTGTGTGGTAAAATGTACTCTTTCAGTTTTCCCTGAACTTTAGCTATAGAATTTTTGCCTCACTTTTGCACAAGCTTAAAGCAGATGCACGGTCTGGTATGCATCAGCCAAAATATGGTAACTCAGCAAGCTGAGCGGTACACGTCAACCCCCCAAAAAACCCGAGACAACCAAATTCCCTTTTTCCTAGTATTCCCTTTAACTAAACAAAATTGTCTGTCTTTAAATAGTCAACATTATGGAAAGTCAAAAAATAAGTTGACAAAGAGGAACCAAGTTCCAAATTAATGAGTTTGCTAAAAGGAAGAGAATTTTGGTCCACTGTAAAAGAGATCAAAACACGGGGAAAAAGTATGAATAAAATGCGGTATGTAACTTCTGCCTTTCTAACTCCATTAGCTGTGTTTCCAGTTTTATAAATGATAATAAAACTTTGTTTTGCACTGATATAGTTAGCATTGCAAAATCCGAGTGAAGACAAGGCAGTGATAGCTTTTTATGCAGTGCAGCAAACCTGAGGTCAGTCCATGCTGGATAATTTAAGGCTGACCCCGAACACATCCTGTGAACCACCCCTCATACCTCGTACTCAGTGGGATTTAGCTAATTATCTCTATGACTTGTAAAAAGACAGAGTCTTGTCCTGTTATGAGAAGGATTTAATGGTCAGCTTAAAAGGTCTGAAACCCTCTCATCCATTCTACTTCCTCAGCACAGCTTCATTCAGCCTAGGATCTGCAGGCAAATACTCTGATCTAGTGCAATAAATCTTACAGCCAGAAACTTAGCTTTGCCATTTCTACACTTCCCATCTCAACTGCCACTTGGTTAAAGTGTTTGCAAAAAAGCCTGCAAGGAAAAATATCTTTGCAAAGCTCTTCCTGAGGGTTTTATTTCCAAATAAGGTTATTTAAGCACTGTTTTTCTTCTGTCTAGCACAGCCCTACTTCCTAATGTCAGAAATACCTTTGGTGGAGCAAGAATGGTGCTGGTTGTCAGCTCTGTGGATTTTGCTGTCTTATCACGTCAGAGATAATCCTATTATTTCTTCCTTGAAGTTGCTTCATAAGGATGAAGAAAATGAAAAGGTATAAACCAAGAGATAGAAAAATGAAATAAAACTCACAAAACATTATGGAGTAGAGAAAGCTGTAAATATCAGGAAATTTTCAGGTAATACACTTCATTCCAACCTGCTCAATCCCTTTTTATGCCTTATTACTTGGCTCAGATGATCCTTAGCTTCAGCAACTCCTCTCTGTCATTGAAACCTCTAATGAGATACTATAGTGTAAGTGATTTTCCCCAAATCCTCTATAAAGTATATGCAGAACAAAGAATTTAATTCATCTCAAATTCTAGACAACACACTTAACGTATTTTCTCTTCTTTCACCCCAATGAATCAATAACACTTTGGATCTTCTGGGTTGCTTGGAGCCAGCTAAAAACTATCACCGAATGCCACACTAAAGGAGCTGTTTTTTCCCAATATGCATTTCTAGAGCTGGCCATTTAAACTCGGTGAAGGAATACAGCTAAAGTCCTCCCAAAAAGGCTATCTCATGATCCGCAGTTATTACCTCCCCCTTTCATGTCCTTTTACCCACTTCTTCCCACAAATATTTGTTATGCTAGTCCTTCTTTGGTGCTCTGGAAAAATGTTTTTTTATGGAGGTGATTTTTTTGCACATTTACTGGAAATACTGCTATGACCCTTTCACAATTGAATAAATACTCTGGTCATAATGCAAACATAAATATGGATAGTTGCATCCTGGTAGATGTACTTTTTATCCATAACATTATTCATTTATTTACTCTTATTGTGTCTCACATAAATGGTCCACAAATCCAAAGAGAGGAAACAAAACTTCTAAAAACTTTGTACATTGGCCTTCATTTGTATCATGCTCAGAATTATTCACCTCAGAAGACATCTGCTCCTTAAAGTCACTGCTAAGTATCAGATGTTTTTCAGAGTGAATTATACTCCTGCATAACATCAGGTCTTGCCACTTACTTTTTTCCCAGCACCTGTAAAATTATTGGCAGATGCAGACTGCTTTATGAACTGGTGCCCCTTTTCAAATCGCATCAGCCATACTGAGTTAATGGACCATGTTTCAGCACAGTGGGTGGGTGGCAAACCACACGGAGCTATTTAGCATTCAAGGAGACTGTTCTTTCCTTCTTGTCTAAAACCATTACTTAAACCTCTGTAGTTATCAAGTAGCAAGTGCCACTGTGTACTGGTTTTGGCTGGGATAGAGTTAATTTTCTTCACAGTACACAGTATGGGCTTTGTTTTGGATTTGTGCTGGAAACAGTGTTGATAACCCAGGGATGTTTCCGTTACTGCTGAGCAGTGCTGACACAGAGCCAAGGCCTTTGCTGCTTCTCACCCCACCCCACCAGCGAGTAGGCTGGGGGGCACAAGGAGTTGGGAGGGGACACAGCCGGGACAGCTGACCCCAACTGACCAAAGAGCTGTTCCATACCATATGGTGTCATGCTCAGCATAGAAAGCTGGGGTAAGAAGAAGGAAGGGGGGGACGTTCGGAGTGATGGCGTTTGTCTTCCCAAGTCACCGTTACGGCTGATGGAGCCCTGCTGTCCTGGAGATGGCTGAACACCTGCCTGCCCGTGGGAAGGAGTGAATGAATTCCTTGCTTTGCTTGTGTGCATGGCTTTTGCTTTACCTGTTAAACTGTCTTTGTCTCAACCCACAAGTTTTCTCACTTTTACTCTTGATTCTCTCCCCCAACCCACCAGAGGGGAGTGAGTGAGCGGCTCTGTGGGGCTTAGTTGCTGGCTGGGGTTAAACCACAACACACTGGAACCTGTTTAGCTTACCCCTCTGGTAGGAGGGGATAACTCTGCAGTAAGGCCAGTGTAACAAAAGGAGATTACATCACTGTTCTCCAAATAGCTGACAGTGCAACAGAATGGGGAAAATAAACAAAACAAAATAAAATAAAATAAAATAAAATAAAATAAAATAAAATAAATAAAAATTAAAAAAAAAATAAAAAAGGACTGCTGAGAAGAAAACCTTCTATACTGGAGAAATACAGGATGCCATGCTGTTTTGTTGATATTCTTTGTTCTCATCCATGACGGTTATCAGGCAGATACTGGACTGAGTTTGTAACTAGAGCAACTGGCATAAAGTACCACTGAATTCACCAGAGCTGTATTGATTTACACCAGCTGGGTAATGGAGGAGGAAGTGAGCTCAATTTTGCTAACAACCCCAGTGAAAGCCAGCTTGGCTTTCATTTCTTTTAAGCCAGCTTGGCTGAAAAGACTGTAAAACCTAAATAGGAAAGTCAGGAGGAGAAACAGAAAGCTCACACCAGGGAAATGATATATCCACTACCACGAAGCTGGGTTGCATTTAGGACTAAGGCTCCACACTGCTCACATCATTAAGGTGTTGCTGTGTCTGAGAAAGCTTTAAACCACCCAGCCTGGGGACTGGTAGCAGTTCACCAGAGGTACCACAGGATCTACCTGTGACCTTAGCAAACACTTCGACATCAGCTCATGTCATGTTTTTCATTGCCACAGCTCATCTGGTATTGACAACTACCTTGGGTGGTCTAGGACTAGGGCAGAGGTATCTGCACCTCCCTGCAGGTACAGCAGTGATGGTACCAAGAACCACAGGCACAGGACTCAGGAGCTCAGCTTTTTAAAACAAGGTGGGCTCTATTTCCCCTTGGCAGCAACAAACACTGATGTCTGAGTAGCTTTAAAAATTGATTTGTGAATACTTTGGAAATTTCCAGCCTTTTTTGCATCCACACGGGTTCATCTGAAGGAGATTGTCCCTCACTTAACAAAATGAGATGCCTGAACACCAGTACTGAGCTCCTCTCCTAATCACAACCGCAAATACTATGTCAAGAAGCAGACTGCTCTCTAACCTGCTGCATTTTCAGCTTTAAACACGATAATCCAAGAAAACCTGCACAGTATGAGCAATTCAAAATTCTTCAGCTGAAGATTTCTCCATGTCACTGCTTTTCCCTGGAACAACAGAAATGCATAAATTCATCCATGACAATGTGTTATCTCACATCTTACTACCTCCATCTGCTGTTTTGTACGTGTACTATCACTTTCACCTTCAAAGCCTGAAAAAAACAATTGTGTTTTGACAAATAACATAGGTAGATCCCAGACCTCTAATAATAATGGCTATTAAAACTAACAGAAAAATTGAAAGAGCCCCATTTAACTGCCTTTGCCTTTTTCAGAATTTGCAGAAGTTAGTATATCGTCATCAGGCAATCTATGCACCCCATCACAGTTCCTGTCACCTCAGATACAGAGATACTGTTTGTGTTAGCTCTGGAGAACACCCTGTGATCCATGAACCAAGCAGAACATGCTGGCTCACATATATATTTTATTTAGATACTGGAAACCAAGTGGTGACCTGCCAGGAAATTTGCTATAAGTTAGTGTTCAAATATTGTATCTATTGATTATGATAAAATACTAACGTACAATATATTTTTTTTCTGCAACTATCATGTATATTGTATGAAATTCAACCGGTTTTGGTAAACAAAGGATGCTAGTTGAGGCTCAGGCCATCCTGAAGGTTCAATTCTTGCATTTTTTTTCTGGTTTCTTGAAATTAATGCCTTCATCTGAGAAGGGTTTCCTTATGTCATGACACTAATACTTCTC
The DNA here is from genome assembly GCF_035582795.1 of Mycteria americana. Taxonomy (NCBI): domain Eukaryota; kingdom Metazoa; phylum Chordata; class Aves; order Ciconiiformes; family Ciconiidae; genus Mycteria; species Mycteria americana. Next base: position 213,530,558 of record NC_134365.1, read on the forward strand.
CATAGCAGAAAGTGTTGGTTTTGTCCATTAAACAGGAAAACATTTGTAGCAGATTTCTGCTTCTGGATTTTTTTTTTCATACCATTAAACAGAATGCAATTCTTCATTTCAGCTACTAGGCAACTAACAATTTTCACAACAGTCATCAAAATTATTCACAGAGAGGAGGAAATCTAGTGAAGAGAGATGTCAGATGGCTGTTGCTTATTTAATGCCTTGCTTGCAAATGAGGAACTATAAAGTAATTGAAAAACAAACTGAAAATTCGTGGCCGTCCATTGCACAGTATATGCTGTCATAAATTCATAAGTGTTAGGAGAATCAGGAATGTAACTGCTTGAGGATTTAAATTAAAGGAAGAGGGATGAGGAGCATGTTCTCCTGGGTTAAATATGCTTCACTGAGACTATAAATCAAACGTAATCAATATAAGAAACACTAGTGACACGTTCTTGGGAGCCACAGAAGAGCAGTGAAAAAGTAGCAGTTTGGAAAGCACTCCAACTTGATGTTTTAGAAGAGAGATTTTCACGAACATTTATTTTTGGAGACTTTTATTTGTTCAAAGTTATGCAAAAGCAACTGGCTTTGGCAGGACCAGCTAAACAAGCACTGGTCCATCATATAGATCGCTAGCTTCATAAAATTCTTTCTAATGACAAAATCAACAGTAAGTGACATGACAAATCCTCTGTGCAAAAACACCAGCTTCAGGGAAACTTCAAAATCCTAAATCTTCTTGTCTTAATTTCCAAATAAGAGATGATCATGTATCTGCCTCCCTTAGAAGGCATTAGAAAGATGTTTGGAAAATACTCTGAAGATGAAAACGCTTATATAAGCACTTACATATATCACTAACAAGAATAAGAAAGACAGCTTTTACGTATGTCACACTATACACATAAATGACATCATGCTTGAGAATATAATTGTGTAATGGCTATTATTTTACTATTCCGTCACTGTTATAGGCAACCTTACACACAATATGACATTTTAAGAGCACTTAAGATTATCTGAACATATGCTTTAATTTTCTGCATGTTACAAGTGACATGATTTTTTCAGATTTTCTTATATTGGGATTGGGAACTCATTTGAAGAAAATCTATTTTCATTGTTAAAACAACTCGCTCAGTTATCAGAACTTCAGCTCTGATGAAGTAATCAATAGTCCTCAAAAAATGTTACTTTCGCAGACTGTGAAATATGTGTTTGCCTGGAAAACTTACATGCAATTATTGTAAATTCTTAACAATAAGGGGTACAATCCTTTCACATTCTGCAGCTGAGACCCATCGTGTCCTAGTCCTCTCCTGGGAAAGTCAAAATATCTCGTAATCCTGGAGTCTGTCATATTCCACAGCAAGAATGGGTCTTAGAATATGTTAATCTGGTTTAACTAATCTTTATTTATTTGAGTTGGAAATGTAAACAAGCGAAACAAAACAAAACTACAATGACTGTAAGTGATTTATATACAGTTGCTAACTCATTGTGGAACTGAGAACTCTGCCCAATGCTTCCCTGGACTTTCCAGTTAGTAGAAATGATCCATGGTTCTTGCTGGATAATTCTGAGCAAGTCCCTTCAGTCCTCTGTGTCCCAGTACACCACTCTGCATGGTGATGGATTGTACTTTGGAAGTGTCTATTTCTTTCCCTCAGAAAGAACCTAGACAACTCGCTTATAGAGAATGCTTGGTTTTTGGATTGGCGAAGTTAAGTGAGTCCTTCAATTAAATCCTATATTTTGAGATTGACTGATGAAAGGTGAAGTGATAAAAGCTTGATAGCACTACTGAACCTTTCAAAAAATGTCAAGGCTATGTAATAGCCAGTGACCTTGTCCCCAAGATTGTCTTACCAGCTGCCTTGTCTAGTCCAAAATGAGATTTATTTTCAGTATGTGCTGTATAAAAATCACAATAGTTATACTTTTCACTGATTCCTGGTGGAAACAAGAAAAAAAGTTCATATTTATTGAAATGGGGAAAAAAGTGAGGTGGACAGCAATAAATCCACCTCAATGGATGTTCTCATTCATACCTCTTTTTTTACATCAGGATGAAGTGGTAAATTATTACTACAGTGTTGTGTAAGCTGGTTCTCCAGTGCTACTCAAATAAGCAAAAGGGCCCAAAGACTTATCAATGGCATTGACAATAATGCAACATTTACTGCTAGAGATCCTCTTCATGTTCAACCCAAGCTGGTGACCAAAAGATGGTATGATCCTTTAGCTAGCAGACCTTGGTAAAACAGTTCCAAGCATTTCTCTAATAATTTTTCACAAAATCCTCCTGCTGGATGGCACCAGACTACATGAATTCAGAAGGAGAGATGGGTTTGGAAGCTTAGATAACTGAGGTTTAATCCTCACTGGTTTCGTGTACAAAAGTGAGCAAGACTCACAAAGCCTGACTCTCCAAAAGTGATGACTGCACTTGGTTTTGTCTATGCTTTGAGTATTCTCTGGCTTCCCTTGGAGCCCTACCAAAACCCAAAGCCATGGAGCCAGGCATTTTGTTCATAAGAGGGGGTTGTTCATGTCCTGCTATGCACAGTCAGAATTTTAAACTGCAGTCAAGTCCTGCACTGAAGTATTTCCACAAAAGCCAAAGAATCATGCTCATTGCTTGGCCTTGCATTCACTTTAAAATGATTTCATTTTTGCTTCTGCCTCTGTTTATTTGTGTTGCTCTGGCAGAAAAAGATCATTTCCAAACTCACCAAGAGAACCACTACCAAAATGTCCAGCCCAAAAGGCAGTTTTGGTGCCATTGGTACCAATGGTGGGTTTGGTGAAGTTTCTTTTGCTTTCTTTCCTTTTTTTTCTATTTAAAATGTATAGCCAGCCATACTTAGAAATATCCAATAGTTAAAACAGCAGTGTAAGCTGACAGTAAATTACACACATTGATACTAGTGTGCACAGACGAATCCTTTCACAGAAGAAAACACTTTCCTGGGAAAATTTCTATTACAGACTAACCACAAGGATTTTTCTCTCTGATTTAGACTGTATTTCTCATTCTAAAAGGATGTACAAGTGCAAGATGAAAAAAAAAAGATGAGAAAGTAGAGGCAGAAAAAACAAAGATTGCAACTCCAGAGCCTGATTGTGGAACAACCAAAGGAAAACATTACCTCATTCCTGAGTCTGTCGGTATAATGATCCTGCGAGTCTAGTTTTTATCAAACATCCAATAAAATAATAACAGATAGTTCACTTATGTCCTAGTTTTGGCTGGGATAGAGTTAATTTTCTTCCTAGTAGCTGGTATAGTGCTGTGTTTTGGATTTAGGATGAGAATAATGTTGATAACACACTCATGTTTTAGTTGTTGCTAAGCAGTGCTTACACTGGTCAAGGCCTTTTCAGCTTCCTCTGCTCTGCCGGGTGCACAAGAAGCTGGGAGGGGGCACAGCCAGGACAGCTGACCCCAACTGGCCCAAGGGCTATTCCATACCATATGGCCTCATGCTCAGTATAGAAACTGGGGGGAGTTGGCTGGGGGGCAGCGATCGCTGCTTGGGGACGGGCTGGGCATCGGTCAGTGGGTGGTGAGCAATTGCATTGTGCATCACTTGTTTTGTACATTCTTTTATCATTACTATTACTATTATTATTATTATTATTATTATTGTTATTATTGATGTTATTATTGATGTTATTATTGTTATTACTTTCACTTCTTCTGCTGTCCTATTAAACTGTCTTTATCTCAACCCATGGGTTTTACTTTTTTTTTCTGATTTTCTCCCCCATCCCACCGGGGGCAGGAGGGAGGGTGAGCGAGAGGCTGTATGGTGCTTAGTTGCCAACTGGGGTTAAACCACAACAACTTAACACAGTGTGGATACACAGTGCAGGCACAGCATTTACATGACTTGGTATCAGTGGACCCTCTATTTCAAACTTGATGAAAGTGAAGAATCTTTTTTAGTGTCATTCTCACTGTGTCTGAAATAATGTGGTTTATCTTTTGTGACTGAATGTTGATGGAAATCCTCAGAGACCTGGAGCAAGGATGTGTCTGTACTCCCTGGTTCTGGCAACTTGTTCCTCCTGATGAATACTAACTTGCTCTGGTCCTCTCTAGGATTCCCTCTGAATCTCCAAATGACTGCTATGAAGCCACAGATGAACTAGCAAGTAACATAGGTTATCCCTGCGAGGGAGCTAGTGTAGAGCAAGTCAGGTGCAAGCTGAGACAGCTTGATTGTGATCTTCCTTTAATCTAAAGGGTTTAAAGGCTTGTATGCTGCAAAAGTAGACATACTTGCTTGCCCCATGCATTCTCCTTCTCTGTCTAGGGAGATGCTCTGGAGAACTTGATGGTGTTTTTCTAGTCTTTCACTGCCCCCCCTCCAAGACATTTTCTTCCTGTGGAAAAGGATGAGAGTTTGGCTAAAACGTATTCTGTAAACTAGCATGTTGTTCCGAGTAATCACTTATATATGTAACGAATGCCTAAATAAACTCTATAGCAATTACCACTTCTTGAACTGAGAATGAATCAGAGGTTCTGACCTTCTCTCGGAAGATTTTTAAAGTCACTACACTGTGCCGACAAATGTTTTCATTGCCAGGGTGATGAAAGCAAGAAGGATGTATGCTGAACATGTATCAGATGAATGCAGTATGTCTTCACTACAGAAACCTGCCAAGTGTCAGTTCTGGAGTATATGATCAAACTGATAAGCTCTTCTGAATTATTTATTTATTATTCGAACCAAAGATTTGCAGTAATGGGCATCTCAAAAAAGGATAACACAGAAAAACTACAGTGGACATAGCTGATGAGTCAAAATTTATCATAAGCAATACCTGCAACACTGCATATATGATATGCTGGATAATATCATGATACTGTGTAAAACTAACATGATGTTTGTAAAGAGAACTGTTTACAGAAGTGCTGCAACTGAGGAGTACTTTCAAGCCATGTATAAATTTTCTAGTGCTTCCTCCAGATTGTTCCCTGTTGTAGTCTGTTTCCTTCTTTCCAAATGTTATAGAAATCATTGCCTTTTCTCTTCTAACATTTTTGTTGATTTGTTAGCAGCACAAGCACTAACTGAATTGTTAAGGCCAGGGGTCATGAAGACATATCTCACCAAAGAGATGTGCCTTAACTGTGATTCCTAATCCTTGTTAAGATTCAGAGCCCTTCAATTACACTGTTAGTCTTGCTTATATGCCTCTTTCCTTCGAACACATCTGTGTTAGTCTTACTGAACTCCTGGTCTTCTTCTATCTCTTGGTCAATATTATGTTTGTTTGAGAAAATTTAAAATCTATCTTGAGACAGAAATAACTATCTTCAGTGTTGTCTCTACTGCTGCCTGATTTGCTTCTACTTCATCTGCTGTGTATCCCACAGTATTTGGATGGCTGCTCTTGCTTTGTGTTTTTATTTGATGTCATCCCCAGTGCACAGGGGCTCCAGCTCTCCTTGGCAGCAGTAGACTGCCCATCATGTGAAGCAGACAACCACAGCACTAGTCTCTGTGTTTTCTAATCCAAGAGATGAGTCAACACTGTCTCTTCATTCCTATCTTTGTTGCCATTGCCATCAGTCACTTTACTATCAATGCCATTTTCATGTTGCATTGTGAGTACACAGAACAGGACATCTTGTGCTCATGTTCCCATGTGGTGTTGAACTGTTTGAATTTAGTGGCAGGTTCTGTGACTCACCACCTCATTAGAATGGCTGGGATACTCTTGTCCTCGCTGTGCATGCCTTCAGTTTCCTGATGCCAGCTACAACCCACAGCAACATGTCACTTCTTATCTCATGGTGAAAATACTACCAGAAAAAACCCCAGCACTTGGGATTTTCTCCAGGTGAGGGTGTTCTTCCATTTACACTGACTACCTCTGCAATGAAGATGAGATCCAAAGACTTTGTCACCCAGCTATTCCTGTTCAAAGATTTTCAGAGGAGTAGGAAACTTATGTCACTCAATATACCATATGATTTTTATCCCGTGTATCTAGTGGAACTTCTTTAGTCACTCATGATAAGAAGTGTCTTCTTTCATATTGTATGTTAAATGTCTTTCAACCAGTGCAGCTAACCTGGCCAATGTTATGCTGCTATCATGCTCAGTGCTAAATTCAGTAAATGCATTAATGTCACCGCTTTGCAACCTTCAAGCTTCCCTCCAAGTTAAAGGAATTGTGCATGTAAGTGAGCTCAGGGACAGACAGTTTGTGGAGTTTTAACTTTTGTTTGATCTCTGAATTTCCTCCTTGAAGCACATGTTCTATTAAAATTTTGACCAAGTTCACCATGACTTGTCTCCCTCTTTTCACACACCAAGATTTTAGTTATACTGAAAGTTTACTGAGTAAGGAGCTTTGTTGAAGCTGAGTTTTGCACTTGATGGTATTCCTCCATTTCAGCTCCTATGGACTCCAAGGAACAATGTTTATTGCTAGTCCCCTTTGTTTCTTTTACTAACAGCTTCAGACTGCTTGTGTTGTATATGCCTTTTACTTGGCCACATTTTCTCCAGTCTAAAATTGCCTTTTATCATTTTTGTGGGTTCATATTATGGCTAGCTGCACCATCTATAAGGAAACAAATTGCTCTTTAATGTAAAAGCAGATCATAAAATGCAGCATCCTTCTTCTTCAGTGCAGCGAGAACCTTGGGATCTGCCAGGCTTGCTGGAAGTGCCCTCCTTGTCCTGGTTAGTGCAGAAAAAAAGCAAGGTTCTTTCTTTCTTTCTTTCTTTCTTTCTTTCTTTCTTTCTTTCTTTCTTTCTTTCTTAGAATGGGACATGAATTGATTCTTTTCAAACCCTATTTGCTTCACTGGCCATAGTTCAGGCATTTTTACTTCTGCTTTCCTGTTGACTTCTATGAGGTATGAACTGTATTGTGCTATTTATCTTCCTGATTCTCTTGTCCCTCTCCAAAAAAGATTCTTTGTCGTAGTCCTGTGAACTTGTTCTGAGCTAGTGACTATTACTATCTTAATGCTTTCAGTGGACAAATTCATCTGTCCTCGATAGTAGGTGAGATCTCTCTGGAGCCATATCTGTTTCTCTCAAGAGCATGTTCTAAAACCTGAAACCAACTGCCTTGCATATGATGCTGCCTTTAACAAGGCTGTGCAATGCCTTATTACCGTAACATGAAATGCCTCCAAAGGTCCATGTGGGTGCAGAAATTCTTCACTCTGTTAAGTATTCTCTATTCTGCTGCTTGCTTTTGGCTTAAAAAAAATTTCTCTCTAAAGCCGCTTTGTGTGGGGGGTTGCAACATTCATCGGTCACCTTTTTTGGCTCTTCCAGCATGTTATGCATTATTCTTGGCAGCAGGGTCGCATTCACTCCTCATTCTTCTTCTCCAATGAAACAAAAAATTCTAATTTCTCTAACTTCATATTTTTTGTTCACGGATGACACAGGTTCAGTTCTTGCTTTTTTTGTTTTCACCTTTGTGCTGCAAATCCAGCATCTTTAGAAAGCTGAATTCCTTTATGCCATTTTCTTAATCCATTTCCAGTTGTTCCCTTTTGCCTTTAGATCATATTTTCTCTTGAGGTTATTTTCATTATCAGGTTCCAGATACATAAATACATGCATAAATACTAACACGTGGACTCCAAGCATGTAAACTAAAATTGAATCTTTAGCCAGAAATCTATTTATGCAGACAGCCAACTTCAGCCAATGTTCCAGCCATGCCCATGAAGATAAAATGCCTGGTGTTCTCTCTAACATGTTTTTTTCTCCACTTTAAATGCTTCTTTATAAATTCTGTAGAGATCACAGCACCTTACCTCTTCTAATCTGAGGCCTTTGCAGAGCTTCTGTTTGTATCAGAATTTGTGATGAACTATTGATCAAATCTCCATCATAGCAGAAAAATTTCTCATTTGAGAGCAAAGCAGGATTAGAACCTAACTCTTCAGAAATAGTCTTATTTAACTCAGTCAGGACCTGAATCTGAATGTGCCATAAGGTACTGCCATCTGCCCAGTTATCTCATCCTAGGAATCTATGAAGATATCAGTTGCAAATAAAAATTAACAATTTTTAGGAATACTCTAGAAATGTGAATTCAGGTAAAAACTGCCAGCAAGCCAGGAAGAATATTCTTTTCTACTGAGTTGTGGTATTTTATGGTTGCAAAAACAATAATTATAAAAAGAAAAGATCACGAGTTTTCATCTTTTATTGAGTTTAACATTTAAATAGCTGACTTTTTTCAAATGAATGCATCTTTAAGGATACAGCATATGTAACAATACATAACTTACTCCCAGCATGGCAGAAAAACTGTAAGGACTTTGAGTTGCACAGGGACAGTAACAGCACGGACTGCTCTTGGCGCAGCTATCTGACACTCTCCTTCCTATGGACTGGCTGTAGAACAAGACAGCTAAAAGCTTAGTGAGTCAGGTCAGAAAAAATAATTTTTAAAATGTCTGGCTAATAAATGCAATTACACTCTATTTCTTGGCTTTAATTAAGAATATAGGTTACTATATTCTTATAGTATGATTTGTTTTGTATGATTATATTTTTATTGGCAATGATTTCACAGCAATATTTTTCAAGGTAAACAATTACATAAGAAAAGTAAGTCCATGTGGAAGTTGTAGTCCAGATAACAGCAAAACAATCTCACCCTTCAGGGGTGACTGCCTCACTGTTTTGGACCATCTAAAACTATTATGGATACCAGTAATTGAGACAGTGTATCATCTCACACTCAGCTCATCAGGCACTCACCTGGCAGGAGATAGTGAAAGATATTAATAAAAAATTACAAAAGGTACTGTGGTGCCAACAATGCCTTGAGATTTATATCAAAAAGAGACAGTAAACCTTCTAAAGTAAACATAATTGTTTACAAGAATCCATACAAAAACAGAACTGGATTTGTATGAAATGTCTCAGGATAAATGTGAAATATGCAAAATTTATATTTGGCCCATGGTATAGAGGAACCTAGTGAGTATGTGCTCTAAAAAATGAGTCAAGCGTTCTCTTCGGACAATCAAACTGCAAAAAAAATCTTTTTAAATGTCTATGGATTGAAGATCCTACAATTACTTAAAATTAAGACAATTTTAGTCTTAAAATTAAGACAATTTAGACAATTAACTAGTAATTGTAATACCAGAACCAGAAATCACTCCTGCTACAAGGGGGAGTGTGCTGTATATACTACCATCTATGTAACACTCTCGTGAAAATTACCTATTGCAGGACAGTTAAAGTCTGCTATACTGGAAAGATGATTCGTTAGTTTTTATATTGAAGACAGATTTCTGCAGCAGATAGAAATACATTAGGTATTATAGCTTCTTTCATCTTTATGTATGAATGTATTCCAGTCTTGGCTATTCTAGAGTAATATATTCCAGATCTGGCATACCCTTATTGTAATGGAGAAATTTTCTGTAATGCTGACCTATTATTACAGACACTAGATGCAATCTCATGCATTTATGTAACATTTAAATGGATTTCTTCAAATTGGTAAAAACCTTTCTTTAGTTCCCCTGAATAATGAACTATTAAATGTTATATTGACAAAAACTTATAGACTCTTTTGTGCTAATGCATTCCACTCTCAGTCTGCAGAGTGAGAACACTTTCATAGTATTTCTTTGCGGATTAATTGATCTAACTGTAGTGAGGGCTCTTATCATTCCATTGCCAGAGCTGAATTCTGCTTTTAATCATGCTGCAATTGGTGCAATTGTGCTGCACTATGAATAGCATAGGAGAAGATCATGTTTATGATGAGGTGGCCCTGCATTTAGTAAGACCACTGTGGACAGAGGAGAAAAGGGGCAGCAATAAGCAGTAAAATAAGCAATAAGGATCCAAAGGTATAGAGAGCATCTCTGTTGATGAAGGCTGTCTGATGTCTCTCTGTCAACAAAGAAGCGTCACTAGAGTGCCACTTATACTTAATTGGCAGCATCCCTATGTAGATGCTGTTAGTCAGCCCTGCAAGGAGACATTTTGCTGCTGCTACGTTGTTCCCATGCACTGCAGAGGGGTGGGCAGAGGTATAAATGGAGAGATTATTCCCCATACTGTCAGTCTTGGATGAAAACAGTTCCTTTATAGGATCAGAAGTCCATGCCAAGTGGTTTGGATCAAGTCTCCACAGACTGATACTTTACCCCTTTCTCCCTGTTTGCTCTGGCTATGGGTACAGCATGGTGGTGTTCTACATCAGTAGAGCATTAAGGATGTAGGCATGATTAAAGTATTTTTCATGTAAGGGAGAGGACAATTTCACTTATCTTTATAAAAGCTATAGATGTCATTTCATTTGGACTCCATAGATAGTCAATGTAGAGAGACAACTACTTCCAAGAGGAAATTCATCCTCCCACCTTAGACATTTACATCAGGACAGGAAAACCTGTTGTCCAGAGATGTCTCGCTCTCTATCTTTCCATGTAACAAACAGGGAAAATATATGACTAGCATAGACTAAAGGCTCATCTTTAGACACCTACAATTAGGTGAGCAGCATTATTTTTACTGTCAGTTTTCAGTGGGAGGTAATGCGGCCTTTCTCAAAATCAAATTTCTTTCTGACAGTAGCATCTATGGGAATGGAACTGAGAACGTATAAATCTGACTGCAATTCCCAGTCCACTTAATTGTCAAGTAGAAAGACTCAGTATTTTGCAGAGGTAAAAGAAATAATTCAGGTGGCTGAATTGACTGGCTCAATGGACAAGGAGAGAGCAATGGATGTTGTTTACCTTGAGTTTAGCAAGGCTTTCAACCATGTCTCCCATAACATCCTCATAGACAAACTAATGAAGTAAGGACTACATAAGGGAACAGCGAGGTGGATTGAAAACTGGCTGAACTGCTGGACTCAAAGGGTTATGATCAGCAGCACAAAGCCCAGCTGGAGACCAGTCACTAGTGGTATACCCCAGGGGTCCATACTCCGGTCAACAGTGCCTAACATCTTCATTAAGGATTTGGATGATGGGACAGGCTGCACCTTCAGCAAGTCTGTAGGCAATACAAAACTGGGAGGAGTGGTTGTGCTGCCATTCAGAGGGACCTTACAGGCTGGAGTATTGGGCCAAGAGGAACCTCATGAAGTCCAAGAAAGGGAACCGTGAAGTCTTGATCCTGGTGAGAAATAACCTCAGGCACCAGGGCAAGCTGGGGCTCACAGCTGGCAAGCATCTTTGCAGAGAAGGACTGTGGGATCCTGGTGGAGACCAAGTTGAACATGAGCCAGCAATGGACCTTTGCAGCGAAGGAGGTCAACCGCCGCCTGGGCTGAATTAGGCAGAGGGTCACCAGCACGTCAAGGGAGGTCTGACACATCTGCAGTGCTGTGTCCAGTGCTGGGCTCCCCAGTACAAGAGACATGGACATACTGGATTGAGTCCAGGAAAGAGCAATGAAGATGTCTGAGGGCTTGGAGAATCTGACATATGAAGAGAGGCTGAGAGAGCTATGACTGACCAGCCTGACTGATCAGGGAAGAAGAGGAATCTCAGGGGGAATCCTGTCAATGTGTAGAAGCACCTGGAATGGGGGGAGGAAAAAAGATGGAGCCAAACTCTTCTCAGTAACACCTAGGACAAGATACGGTGGGCACAAATTGAAATACAGGAAATACCACTTAAATGTAAGACAAAACTGTTTCACAGTGAGTGTGGTGAAACACTGGCACAGGCTGCCCACAGAGGCTGTAGAGTGTCCATTCTTGAAGATATTCAAAACCGAACTAGACAAGGGACAAGGCCCTGGGAAACCAGCTTTAGCTGACCCTGTTTAAGCAGGGGTTTGGACTAGGCAATCTCCAGAGGTGTCTTTCCATCTCAACTGTTCTACGATTTTAGGTTTGTAGAGTAGAAAAAACATAAAGACCTCTTTCACCCTCACTTACACCATAGGCTTTGCAGTAAAACATCCTTGAAAGACATACCTTAGCATTTCTGGAAGGAAGTAGTTTGGGGGTTTTTTGACCAGACTTCTAAATGCTGTTGCAGACACTGAGCAGCCAAGTGTGAATAATTTGGCTTGTGTGGCTCTTGCACAATATTTATCTATTCACTAATGACTGTATCATTTGGACACTCTCTATTTTCTTAGTCTTCCCTAAAGTCTTAGGTATAGTAAAATGCTCTTTATACTGAATGATTCATCCCAGATTTAGCTTGGATAAACCTTGTTGCTTTCCTTTTTCCTTCAAAAGCTTCCTTAAAATCTTCTCCATATCATCTTGCTCTTGGTCATAAAAAATCAGATTAAAAAAGTCCTTCTGTGACTCTTGGTTATGAACTGTATATATTTTCCTACCTGTGTGTCTGTTCACTATGTATCATAGATGCCTGTTATGCTAACACAATTGTTCTTGTACTCTGCTCACCTTCCTTTAACCACATATGCTCTTCTGAGCTGTAGAGGATTTTCCGGCTCCAGTGCACTTTGGAACTCATCCCTCCAAGAAGCCAACAAGGTTGGCTCTCTCACAGAGACCAATTATTTTAACTCCAATTATTCTCACTCTCAGTATGATTTGACAGAGAATCCACTTTCTTTTCTATACATTTCTACTGTCTAGGCAGCTTACTAACACTTCTCCAGAAGTCTTTTTCTCTCTACTTTTTGTTACCTGCAAGACTAGAAGTTTGGCTTTAGCCTTTCCAACTGTCTTTGCTCAGAGCTTGCAGCAACTGCAGCCGGATGCACTTAAGGGGAATGGCTGTGCTGTGTCATTGCCTGCTCCAGGGTCTAAGCTGTAGGCTCTTCTTTGATGAAAGAAGAAGCAGGGAGACTTCTTCACAGGTAAATTATGTGGGAAAAAAACCACAAAATGTCTTTGGGTTCACTAAGAATTTTGTTGAATTAGGTACCACAGAATTTCAACCCATAATGCCTAGACTGTTTTGTTTTTTTGAAGTCATCTTACAGAGTAGCTCTAAACATCTGGATCCTTTCAGTTTTAATGACATTTCCCTTAGAGACAGACTTAGAAATAGCTCATCAAGCATAATGACGACGGGATGAGTTAAAATATGGTGTTATTGCCTCTTCTGAGCTCCTAATGTCTATTTTGTAGCTGATTAATTCCCTGGGCTAAATTACACCCTTGGATAGGAAATGGCTATCGCAAAAACCAATTGGAGTTTGACATGGTCATCAAGGGATGATAAGTAGCCCTCAGGAAAAACAGTATAAACATATTGTCTCTTCTACAAGTCGATCCCACTAATTAAGAAATCAGAATGTGATAGAAAAATATTGATGGTGAACAGATGCATTTGCTGAATGATTATTGTAAGTCTGGTTTCTAAAGCTAACATATAGAGCAGAGCACTCAATATTTTACCATGAACTTTAGATGTCTAATTAAGTGTTACTGTCAATTCTCTGTAAAGCACCAGAAGTACGGCAAGCATTTTGCTAAAGTTCACCTCTACATGTGAAACATTTTACATCTAACTTAGATAAAATACAGGTAATACACTGATCTCATTGGCACATTGCATTCTCCCCATCTGTTATGTCCACGCATTTTTCATCTTATATTGTAAATTCTTCAGGACGTTATCAAAGTGGCTGTGATACTAGCAGCCCTGGACACCATAGATGGGATTCACTAATTTTAGGTATCTGTGATATAAGACAATCACTCCAAAGTCTCCACTTATTCAACACATTAAACCAAACTGGGTAAGTAGTCCTATTAGACAACTGGAAACTGAGACACATTAAAATTAAAGCTAATAATGAGCATGAACTTGTCACTAATACACAGATGGTCTGTTTGGTCTCACATTTAGGTTGATGAGAACTCTAAGTAAGCATTACCAGATCACTCATATATTTCAGTGCTTAAGGAGATGTGCTTAAATTAAGCTATCTATATTAAAAAACCGTGGGCGAAAGATAAAATCCTACCACATTTATCAAACAGGGGTTTGTGTTTTACAGCTTCTGATGTCTCCTTGTTGTGCACTATGACTTTTCAAACCTTAATAGGCCATCAACTTAAGAATGATGGCGAAAGGGTAAGGTTCATTTCCTTGAGCTGTCATAGACCAAATAAATGTGTCACAAATTGCCATTGTCCTTCATATTTAGTTACGCACTTTTCCTAATTTCTTGACAAGATATCTACCCCCCCAAGATGACCTGGAATCACTTTACTCCACTTCTGTGTTTTCCTTTCAAACTGAGTGTATTTAGAAGCATCATCTGTAGCTCATTTACGGAAGAAAGAAATTAAAAAGATTTGTCTATGGCTGAAACATGAAGCACTGGGAAGAAAGTGCCTTATATTTCTTCCTCCCACTGGAACATGTCAGTATCCCATCGTCTGTGGACTTGACACATAAGAAACCACCTTGCTTTTATACATTCAGTTGAATGGAAGTGATTGCTGTTGATGTTTGTTTTGCTCAACAGTGTATTAACTGTAAGCTTCAACAAAAATATTTGTCAAAAGACGGAGCATTTTGAAAACCTCTGTCTCAGGCTGGTGCTATAATCATTGATGTGAATTTAACTGGCAGATGTGCTTAACAAGTCCCTTTCCATCATTTACCAGCAGTCCTGGCTAACTGGGGAGGTCCCAGCTGACTGGAGATTAGCCAATGTGACAGCCATCTACAAGAAGGGCCGGAAGGAGGACCCGGGGAACTACAGGCCTGGCAGCCTGACCTCGGTGCTGGGGAAGCTGATGGAACAGATCATCCTGACTGCTATCACACGGCATGTAGAGGATAACCAAGGGATCAAGCCCAGCCAGCATGGGTTCAGGAAAGGCAGGTCCTGCTTCACCAACCTGATCTTCTACGACAAGGTGACCCGCCTTGGTGACCCAGTGAGGGAAAGGCTGTGGATGTTGTCTATCTAGACTTCAGTAAAGCCTTTGACACGGTTTCCCACAGCATTCTCCTGGAGAAACTGGCTGCTCATGGCTTGGACGGGTGTACTCTTCGCTGGGTAAAGAACTGGCTGGATGGCCGGGCCCAAAGAGTGGTGGTGAATGGAGTTTACTCCATTTGGTGGCCGGTCACAGGCGGTGTTCCCTAGGGCTCTGTGTTGGGGCCAGTTCTGTTTAATAACTTTATCAATGATCTGGACAAAGGGATTGAGTGCACCCTCAGTAAGTTTGCAGATGACACCAAGTTGGGCGGGAGTGTTGATCTGCTTGAGGGTAGGAAGGCTCTGCAGAGGGACCTGGACAGGCTGGATCGATGGGCCGAGGTCAATTGTATGAGATTCAGCAAGGACAAGTGAAAGGTCCTGCACTTGGGCCACAGCAACCCCATGCAACGCTACAGGCTTGGGGAAGAGTGGCTGGAAAGCTGCCAGGCAAAAAAGGACCTGGGGGTGTTGGTTGACAGCCACCTGAATATGAGCCAGCAGTGTGCCCAGGTGGCCAAGAAAGCCAATGGCATCTTGGATTGTATCAGAAATAGTGTGGCCAGCAGGAGTAGGGAAGTGATCGTGCCCCTGTACTCAGCTCTGGTGAGGCCGCACCTCGAATCCTGTGTTCAGTTTTGGGCCCCCCACTACAAGAGAGACATTGAGGTGCTGGAGTGTGTCCAGAGAAGGGCAACGAAGCTGGTGAAGGGTCTGGAGCACAAGTCTGATGAGGAGCAGCTGAGGGAGCTGGGACTGTTTAGCCTGGAGAAAAGGAGGCTGAGGGGAGACCTTCTCGCTCTCTTCAACTACCTGAAAGGAGGTTGTAGAGAGGTGGGGGTCGGTCTCTTCTCCCAGGTAACAAGTGATAGGACAAGAGGAAATGGTCTCGAGTTGCGCCAGGGGAGGTTTAGACTGGATATTAGGAAATTTTACTTCACTGAAAGGGTTATCAAGCATTGGAACAGGCTGCCCAGGGAAGTGGTTGAGTCGCCATCCCTGGAAGTATTTAAAAGACGTTTGGATGAGGTGCTTATGGACATGGTATAGTGGTGGTCTTGGTAGTGTTAGGTTTACGGTTGGAGTCGATGATCTTAAAGGTCTTTTCCAACCTTTATGATTCTGTGGTTCTGTGAATTAGGAATGTCTTTACAAGGCTTTATCTCAAGTCTCTGAAACCAATTTTACAGTGAAGTAAATCTGGCCTGTGTGCTGGTAACACAGTGAACTGAAATTGAAATGTATTTTATATGTCAAAAGCTGGACCCAATAATGAGTTAGAGTCAATGCTTAGAGTTCAGTCATACTGGATTACCTCCTTAAGACTGAGAAATAAATTTCCCAAGCCTGTAACAATCCACAAGTCCTGCTCTTTCTCCAAAGAGCCCAAAGGCACAGGGAACCTCTGAAAAGTACTACCTCACTGCATGCAGGATGTAGTGCAAAGTTAGTTCCATCTCTCACCATGAAGACGATGCTGGAATAACCCTAAAAGTCCTAGAACAGAAGTTAGCGTGGCATCACCTTTTAGGAAACAGTGTTGATAAACAGAATTGCTTCCGTATACTATAGTCCCTTCAACTAATGCTATGATAGCTTGTTTCTGCACTTTTGAAACAGGCATATTTAAGACCTTTTGTGAAATAAATCTGTGGACAATAAGTAGTTGATATATAATCTTATTGATGTCATTTGCTTTAGCCATAGGCTTTTTTCTTTAAGAAACCAAAGGATGAGATACTGTCTTGGAAAACAACTGGCTTAGGATAGAAGCACTGTATCCTTATAAGGTTTATCTGTGGTCTTTCATGTTTTCCTCTGTGCTTTTCTTTACCTCTTTCAAGGTCAGACTCAAAACTGAATATTCCAGAAAAAAAGAAAATAAATGAGCTCTGCATATTGAGATAGATTGTTGAACTTGTCTAAAAGAAAATTTACCTCAGACTGAGATCCTTTCATTCCTTAAAATACTTTGCTCTCCTTCCAGTTGCTCTCTTATTGTCATGAGACCTCATCTGCTTTGCAGAACAGACAATTTTCTAAATCCCGGTGACTTACAGAAGTTATTTGTTGGATCAGAATGGGCCCAAGCATGAGAAACTGCAGACCTTCCTGACAAAACAGATTTTCTCAGAAGCACAGCCAGACTTTGAAGAATAGGTAGAATCAAAAGTTGAATTTTTAGTTGACTGAGGTTGTAGTAAACTATTTTTTAAGGAACTCAAAATGGAGTCAGTGCCTACTCAGTTCCAGAAAACAAGGTGAATGATCCAGGCACCCTGGGGCTGCCACCGCCTGGTGTAATATAAAGTCCACAGGCAGTAGGAGCTGCCCTTTGACAGCAGTCTGGAGGTCTTACCTTGGCTGTCTCACCTCTTCCTTTTCTTTAGGCTCACATCTTCACTTTCTTTAGAATAGGACAAGACCCCTCGTCCTACTCACCAGCTAGTGAAGTTGGTGAACATCACGCGTGGAACTGAAAGTGTGCTCATGCAGAAAATTGGAACAGATTTTAACAAGATAGAGTAAACTGCAAGTATGGGGCATAGCGTTTGGCCAGACAAAGATTTGTTTTTACAGATTAACCAGCCATTTGCTTACACATAACTATCTCCTTTTAGTCTCCCTTCTCCCAAGTTTGTTCTTTCCCACTCCATCTTGATGTCTCCCTTTTTCTGGCCCTGTATCCTCCCAAATAAACAACCCTGCCAGTTCCTTTTCCCTCTTGGTCTCACTTTTGCTACCTTTTTACCCAAACTTGGCATTTCAGATGCTGTTACCTCGATCATCTCAGCCATACTCGGCATTGCTGAAGTGGTTTCCCAGGCCTTGCCACCTCAATTCCCCCGACGTCCCCAGTGCTCCCCTCCTGGTGTCGGTGGGGTCTGGTTGTTTTTCACACAATTCACCTTTAAACACCTGTAAAATTTGTCCATCCCTGTCGTGGTTTAGCCCCAGCCGGCAACTAAGCACCACGCAGCCGCTCGCTCACTCCCCCTCGGTGGGATGGGGGAGAGAATCGGAAGAGCAAAAGTGAGAAAACTCATGGGTTGAGATAAAAACAGTTTAATAGGTAAAGCAAAAGCCGCGCACGCAAGCAAAGCAAAGCAAGGAATTCATTCACTACTTCCCATGGGCAGGCAGGTGTTCAGCCATCCCCAGGAAAGCAGGGCTCCAGCACGCGTAATGGTTACTTGGGAAGACAAACGCCATCACTCCAAATGTCCCCCCTTCCTTCTTCTTTCCCAGCTTATATATACTGAGCATGACGTCATGTGGTATGTAATAGCCCTTTGGTCAGTTTGGATCAACTATCCTGGCTGTGTCCCCTCCCAGCTTCTTCTGCACCTGGCAGAGCACGGGAAGCTGAAAAGTCCTTGACTAGTACAGCAGCAACTAAAACATCTCTGTATTATCAACACTGTCTTCAGCACAAATCCAAAACATAGCCCCATACCAGCCACTATAAAGAAAATTAACTCTGTCTCAGCTGAAACCAGGACAGTATCCACCCCTTATTCCATACCATTTACGTCATGCTCAGGTCTCACACTATTCAATACATTCTCATTACCCACCATCACCCTTCCCATCCTTTGATATAATACACACATATCATTCCCTTAGTCTATGGACCACCCCTACAAAATATTTGTAAAATGTCCACAAATGTCCACAAAATGTCCACTGAGTTCATTTAGTCCATGACTTTGGGCTTCATCTCTTATGGTTGTTACTCAGGACAGGAGAGGTGGTGTGTTGCTTGGAGTTATTGGGCACCAAAACCAGCTCAGGTCAGGTCACTGCTGCACTTGCACTGCTTCTTGTAAGGCTTCTCCTCCATTGGTTCAGGTGGTTCCGGCTGTAGTAATTCCTATAACATGCAACTCAAATCATGGGTTACAACAATTTAAAGGTATATCTATTACAATGTCCACCCCTGGTCCTTTTGGGCCAGGTTACAGGGTTTAACATTGCAATGAACTCCTCCCCTTGCTCCTAGCCTGGCTAGCAACAAGGGGTTCCTGCTATAGTAATTCCCACAACACGCAACTCAAATCCCGGGATACAACAATTTAAAGGTATTTCCATTACAATCTCCACCCCTGGTCCCTTTAGACAGATCATCAGGTTTAACATTGCAATGAAGCCCTCCCCTTGCCCCTGCTCCAGCTTGGACTTATCCACAGAATGCAGTACCTTCAGAAGTAAACTTGCTCCAACATGGCCTCATGCACAGCCACTGATGCTTCAAGGTGTACCTGCTGCAGCATAGACTTCGTCCACAGCCACAGATGCTTCGAGGTATACCTGCTGCAGCATGGACTTTATCCACAGCCACAGATGCTTCGAGGTGTACCTGCTGCAGCATGGACTTCATCTACAGCCACAGATGCTTCGAGGTGCACCTTATCCAGCGTGGACTTATCCTTGGACCACAATCCCTTCAGAGCTATACCTGCTGTGGCACAGACATAACCATGGCCACAGACGTTTCAAGATATACCTGCTCTGGCATGGGCTTATCCATGGGCACAGACGCTTTGGGGTGTCCTGCTCCCACGTGGATTCATCCACAGGTCACAGTCCCTTCGACTCGAGTTCACACCGGAGTTCCAGCCTGTCCAGTACAGCAGCATAGAAACAGCAGCAATGCCCTGGCCATCTGCCAGCCCAGGCGCAAGGCCATTGCTGTTATCAAAATGTTCCCAGGCACAGCACAGTAAGGTGATCAGCAGTACAGCAGCACGGCAAGCAGTGAAAGCGAAAAGCCGCCACTAACGAGCCCTAGGCTCTAACATACAGTAAGGCAAGCAAGCCTATGGCAAGCACAGAAGCCTGCTGATTAATAGCTAAACAGCAATAACAGCTATAAATTCTATCTGGCACATTCCAATCAAATCTGTCATTATCTCAAACCCTTCGTGCCCCACGTTGGGCGCCAAAAAGGACTGTCGTGGTTTAGCCCCAGCCGGCAACTAAGCACCACGCAGCCGCTCGCTCACTCCCCCTCGGTGGGATGGGGGAGAGAATCGGAAGAGCAAAAGTGAGAAAACTCATGGGTTGAGATAAAAACAGTTTAATAGGTAAAGCAAAAGCCGCGCACGCAAGCAAAGCAAAGCAAGGAATTCATTCACTACTTCCCATGGGCAGGCAGGTGTTCAGCCATCCCCAGGAAAGCAGGGCTCCAGCACGCGTAATGGTTACTTGGGAAGACAAACGCCATCACTCCAAATGTCCCCCCTTCCTTCTTCTTTCCCAGCTTATATATACTGAGCATGACGTCATGTGGTATGTAATAGCCCTTTGGTCAGTTTGGATCAACTATCCTGGCTGTGTCCCCTCCCAGCTTCTTCTGCACCTGGCAGAGCACGGGAAGCTGAAAAGTCCTTGACTAGTACAGCAGCAACTAAAACATCTCTGTATTATCAACACTGTCTTCAGCACAAATCCAAAACATAGCCCCATACCAGCCACTATAAAGAAAATTAACTCTGTCTCAGCTGAAACCAGGACAATCCCTCATGGCGTTATCCATGACTTTTGTCACCTTCTCACCCTGTAAGCTGTTACCATCCGTTAGTTTCTCATGATCTGTGCAGCTAGCTAAGCTTCGGGCCAGGGCCTAGTCATCAGCCTGCCCACTTTGCCAGTGACATTTTTATTCATGAAAAGCCAGCTTTGAGAGTTAATTTTCCCACTATTAATCACTTTTTTTTGGCCAAAGACTACTCTGGAGGTAGCCTTCTGCATACAGTACTATCAAATAACCTTGACATGTACAGGTTAAATGACTATAGTAAGAGTGATATTAATTTCATTTAAATATGCAGAAATAAGTCATCTAAGAGGGCTAAATCCACATGATTCCTGTAAATTCTTCACAGGCAATGAAGAAAAGTGGACAACTCTGATTTGATTTAATCCCGTCATCAGTGCCTTAAGAGGCATTAACTAGTCCTCTGAAAGGAACTTAGCTTGACATATACCTTTTACCTAGATGATCTCAGGTGCAATGAATTCAAACCTAAGTGTATTCAGGAGTAATTAATCATCTCAATCAGTGCAAACATTAATTAGAAGTCATTTTCTCTTTACTAGTTTTTCAAGTTAAATGATTCATCATCCAGACCTGCTTGCTGTTTCAGGTTTGAAAGACCCTCCCAAAATCTTTCCCAAATTCTTTGCCTGGCAGGAATAATTTGATATAAATCTTGAGCACTCATACTGCTTGTACAGTGGAATCCTCATAATACTTGGTTTAAGGAAAGGAATTGCATTTCAAGCTTAAAAGGACTCCACTGAAATGGATCCACCAGTTACAGTAACAACATGGTAATTATACTTGATAGAAAATGCTTCATGCAGAGTTTGTAGATATACAAGGTGACTGTGAATAATTTGATCTGGACTCTTGAAACAAAAATAGCAGATCTGCCTGTAGTGAAACTTCTGTCTTGTGAAGTTACTTCTTCCCAACTGAGCTGTGACCCTCCAGGGTAAGCAGATTGTAATCACAGCAACTAGAGACTATAGACATTACAGAGATGTTCAGGAAAGATGAAAAGTCAGCCAAATAATG
Source organism: Mycteria americana (assembly GCF_035582795.1). Classification (NCBI taxonomy): domain Eukaryota; kingdom Metazoa; phylum Chordata; class Aves; order Ciconiiformes; family Ciconiidae; genus Mycteria; species Mycteria americana. The sequence goes on from NC_134365.1 coordinate 213,552,047, forward strand.
ATAGCTGTGAGCACTTTTGATTACCCTCCACGTGAATGAAAGTACATATTTGAAAAGCTAGGAACTCGGCCATTGAGTCCCTTATTGCAGTTTTTATCTTGACATTTAGAAAGTGCCTCTTAACTAAGACTTATGCTGATGACTTTTATATTCTAAAAATATTATTTTTCTTAATGTTTATAAAATATATATTTAAAGTAGTATTTCATTTATTTTATATACTTCAATGATTCAGAAATTTAATTATTCCAGAATTTTTATTTTATGGAAACAACTTTTTGGGTACCAATTCTGGATTTAAAGAATTCAAAGTATCAGAATTGCTTACAGAACAGAGTTCCTCTTTTTCAGCCATCTCTGTTCAGGACTCAAACCATGAATGTTTTGTTTAACCTCCATTGCTATGATAAACTCTCTCAAGCTAGCCTTCTGATTGACAAAAGAAGCTCATAAATACAGGCCAGATGAAGGAAAAATTGTATAAAGCCAGAAAGGGTTTTCAACCAAGTTTCTTACAGCAGAAGTCACAGATTTTTCTCTCTTTTTCAGCCCAGCATCCTGGAAGAATTTCCAAATGAACTCCCAAGTCAGCCAGCCTCCCCAGTAAAGCATTTGCAAACTGTCTGAAACACAATTCATCTCCCAAAGACTATTATGATGGAGTTTTCACATTTTAGTAAAGGGCCCTCTTTCTTCGGCACTGCAAGATCTCTCAGACAATAAGCCAACACATTCAACCTGCAAATTGAACAAAACCAGAGGTGAGATATATGGCTAAAAGCAAAACCGGTCCAGTTCAAACCTGTGTGGGAAAGAACCTGCAACAGAAACTCTCATGTTCTCCCGTCTTTCAGCACAGACAAACACAAAGCTGGGGGCGGGGGAAGGTGTTGTCTGGGGTTTTTCTTTACTGTACTGGCTGTGCATCTATCTTTAGGATAATCAGACAAACATGAACACTTATCTCTGGGCCACAATACATGGATGTAAAATATACAGAGCTGGAAGGTAAATCTATGCTTCTTGCAAAACATGACAGACAGACAAATTCTTACTTAGGATTTGTGGATGAGTATTTCCTCTAGGCATATGTGCCCATCTACTGGTTCTTTTCCAGCTCATTTTAAAGGTTTTTATTTGAAAAGGCAAAACTTTCACACCTTAAACAACAGACTTTTGGATCCGAGCATATTACTTGTAAATTAATTAATTTGTGAGCCACAGCTTCACAGCATCACAATCAGTGATCATTCCCTTATTTTACAGCTGGGAATCTGAAGCAGTGACAGGCAAGATTTAGAGGGGAGACAGGACCAGATCCACAAGGTCCTGGTGTGTAATCACTGTGTTGTTTCCTTGATCTGGCCATTGAGCAACTCTAAAATGTACAGGAAGATACGATTTGCATAGGGTGAGGTTCTGCTGATGACATTCTCATCTGGTACCTTATTCTAATCTCATCTGGTATCCTCTGCTACAAATACTAGGTGAGACTATCATCTCATGTCATCAACAGGATACTATTCTGGCTGAGTGAGCTAGAAATCTAGCAAGAACTGCAAACTCTTTTCATGCTAAATTGAACTCTGAATCACCTGTACCTGCAGTGTTGAGAAAAATGTGTATTGAAAAATGTGTATGAGAAAAATTGTGACTGGTCAATACACTTTGAAACTGGTTTTTACCAGTATGTTTTGCACTGTTTACACACAACTAATATGTTTACTTTGTCAATCTTTTTTGTTGGGGCTTTCTTGAGAGTGATGTGTTTTAATGTTTGGTGGTTTTTGGTTTGGGTTGGGGTTTTTTTAAGTCCTAAATGTGTAAGACTTGAAATACATCTAATAAAAATTACCAGCTTCTAGGCATTGGACTAAAGATAAATGAAGCAAGTGGGGAAAACAACTATTTCTAAAAGTCAACAACAAGAAGAGGGCTAATTGGGCCTCTCGGGAGGGTCAAAGGTAAGTTAATCTTTAGAAATGAGATGCAATGAGTCTGATGCAAAGTCATGAAGCTACCTGACATCAGAAGATAAGATTTTAGCTGCACTTTGTCCTTTTTAGGGGGAAGATTTTCAACTGACAAAAACACGTTATGGAAACTGGTAAGAAAAAATAAAATGTGAGTGAACAATAAGATCACTTAAAACCTGACCATAAAACCACTGATTGGGACTTCTCTTGATCTTTCACTGTGTGTCACTTCTCTGTTCCTCGTCTCTTTGAATTGCGGTTGCAGGTCATGTGAAGACAGCTGTAAGACTCCTATTATCAGATAACCAGCACAGCCTCAGGCTTCAAAGTGAGGAAACTCTTTCTATCGATTCACATTTCTTCACAAAATACTTGTAGGCTAATTTTGTATCAGCAGGCTCTGAGTGGCATCTGTCCACCAAATCACTAATAGCATGGTTTTACCAGGTACTGCTTGTCTTTCACAGACTAAGCCATCAAAATGTCAAAACGAGCTTGCAGGTTGATTCAGCAGAAGTATGACTGTGTGGAGTGTGTTTTGCTGGCTGGTCCAGTAGTGGCAGGATCAATAATCATGAAACCAAACCTTCCGGGGTGACCTATGCTGTTCATGGTTTGGCAACACAATTGCTGCATCACCTCTGCATTGCCCACACAGGCTTTTCAAGAGCCTTTGGCCCCATGCAGTTATTTCCTTATCTTGAAGAGCTAGTACTGTACTTAGACATTAGAAAGGAACGTCCTAGAAATCCCCCTGAAATAATCCCTTGAATACCTCTGATGGATGGAAACATCCTGTATTTATTAGCACCACTTGTAGAGTTCAGCGAGAAGCAAAGAGCTCCTTGATGGAGTGACTTGCAAACACTACACCTAGATGAAGGACAACACAGCCCCACAGGATAATGAACCCTGCATCCATCCCACCCATCTTTAAGCACCTAAGAGTAAATCTGTGCTGCTAAAGAAAGAGTGCCAAAAAGCAAGCTGAAGCACTGGACCTATATGGCTTGCACTGCTGGTTAGCTCTTCATCCCCCTGGGTTTGTTTCGGACCATTCCAACTAGCTCCCCCCAGGAAACATCTGCTACAGAGAAGGCCAAGTCCAACCAGTGTGAAAATGAGTTAGTAACTGATCATTGATTTAGCAGTACAGACAGTTTCATTTACCACTCAAGTTAGGCACACAGTCACCCACGCTGTCCACTATAGTCAACAACAACCTCCAAATTCCAGGATCTGAGTTACTATCTGATGGTTTCTTCTCCACTGACAAAGGATAGGAATGTGCTTTACTAACCTACGTACCTCATTTAAGCACACAAACTCGCAGCTTCCTACAATCTGGCATTCATCATGTTAGTAAAACACTGGCAAAAAATGGATCGGTATCTCCCCATTTTTCTAATGGATGTTCATCAAAATTATAGGCAGCAAATTCCCTAGAGTGGACACACAACCAGCTGCCAGCAATGTTACAAGTTTTGTGTCTTATGATAAGCATAAGAAAGAAGTTCTTAAATCTAAGTGTATGAGCAGAACCAGTGCAAGGGACAGTAGAAAGCACTTGCAGAATTTCTGGGAAAGCATGTAAGATACACACTTTCTGCCTGAAGGCAGTGCACTGCGTATCGGCATCATTCAAGAGGAAGTGGCTGCTGTCTGCTGTTCTCAACTGTGAATCAAGAGTTAATCATTCTCCTGAAGTCACAAGGCATTATGCTGTGGTTTGAATGCCTCAGCTCAGAAATCCTTTATGAATCCTGGCTGCTAGTTAGCTAACTGCCTTTACCTATTTCAGTGCCATTTGACCTGAGGAGTAATATTTGATGTAATTAGATCTATTGATCATAAATGCAGGGTTTGTAGGATGCATGCATCGCTACTATTTTTTTCTTTTTTGAACAAAGACTGCAAAGCTATCTGAAAAAGAATCACTAACCTATTTATTATATTTGCTCTCTGGTTGCAATTGCCATGCCTCTTTTCCCAGTTCATTATTAAACCCTCATTTTGCAAAGCTACTTTAATAAACCTCTGCTCTTTATTTCCTACTTAAAGCTTACCCCTTGTTCCCTTCTCCAGTCGCTATTATTACACTGCAATGATCATCAGCGTGCATGAAGGCAGTTGTCAGGTTCCAAGAAATATTTTATGTGCAGCTAGGCTCGTGTATATGCATGAAGCATTGGTGAATGAGTAAATTTCATTATCTTTTATGTTAGCACAGTCAGAAAACAGCTGAATGCTGCTTGAAAAACAAATAGGCAACAGCTCAGGAAAATCTATTAAAAGTATTGAACAGAGTTGGCTAGTGGAGATGCCATGAATGTATCCAGCTTGGCCCTTTGGCTCCACTATAAATGCTAGGTATTGTCTCTGGGAGGTATAGGTAATGGGCTGGACGGCACCTGGATGACTATACTTTTGATAAATTAATATACATCTTTGGAGAAGATTTTGTCTCTCAAGTAATAGGAAGAGATTACATTCCCCTATCCTTTTTCCCTGTTTGGGACCACCTACAATAACATCTTTACTTGATAATTACTCTTGTTTCTCCCCTGATGAATCAAAACGTCCAGCTCCACAGATGGCAAACTTGGGTGCTTATATATGAGTTGTACAAAGTCATATGTAGAGTCTGTGGCTTAGCCAGACTTCCTTCTTCCACTACCCACTTCCTCCACCCTTCCAAATTAGGTGACTTCACTACATATGAAGTTGCCATGGAAGCTGGGCTCTGCTAAACACATCTCTCTGCCAGGTGTGTAGCTCTCACTATCGTGAATAAGAATTGCATGAGCCCTTCAAAGGAGGAAGAAATCCTCTGAGGTTTTATCTCCAACTTGTTTTCCAAAAGCCAAATTACTCTCTCTGTGTTTCATTACGGCATGTTTTATCCAAAAACTAGATCATTTTGTCATTGAAGTCTTGGTTGGCAGCTCATTCTTTAGAAAAACATATGTTCATTCTCATTTTTGGAAAAATGAAACCAGTGAAATTCTATTTAAATTGAAGACAGCCTTTCCCAGTTCTACCCTGGGACCAATGGTTAGCACATGTTGTTACTACCCCAGAAGTCAGCAAGACCCCTAAATGGTGATCTTACTCCAGCTCCATGAGACAAAGATCCGGTAGCAAACAGGGCACTGAGACCTTCTCAGCAAGGTCCATGAACTGCACAACTATGCTGCCCTCTGACTCTTCCCAAAATAAGATGGCATTAAATTGGCAGGGCAGCAACAGCACTTTTCACACTTAATTTGCACTAGGTATCCAATACCCACGTTGTCTTTTGCTTCTGCTTTTGAGCAATAGGAATGTAAAATCTCAGTGGATTGGTGTTTCATATTCTTTCTGCACTGGTGAAAGGAAAAAGCATAAGAGCATTCAGACCGAGAGATTTTTACCTAAGCAGCACTATTTTCCCCTATAAAATAAAACAACACTCTACCAAAACAAACATCCACTGTTAACCTTCATGACAGAGGAAGGGGAATCACTAGGAAGAGAAGTAACAATTCAGGGAAGAGGTTAATTACATGCTTTCATGTACTACTAGAAAGAATTCAGATGCTCTAATATAAATAGCCCAGATTCTTCTTCTTTGTGTGCTTCATTTCTAAGTTCATATTTGATCCTGCCAAAACTCAGTCTGTGTAGAAAACCTTTTGGCAAGACTGCATGAAATAAACTCAAAGATTCTTAGAATTAATATTGTTTCAGATTTTTTTTTTTTCTGTGTGCAAAAAGACAAAAGAAAAGGCTTTCAGGATTAGTCCTCATAGTGATCCATCTTTTACCCTGTGGTACTGAGTGATTCCAAGCCCCTGCGCTTCCACCCACACACACCACAAATGTTAACTTCATGTTAACCTAATAGACTTTGTCCAGCCTAGCTGCTGGGTAACAACGGCTGCTTCTTGCAAGCCAAGAACACAAAAGAAGTGGGTGTTATGGGACGAATTGTTGCTTAGTCCCTTTCAGCAGCAGCTCTCTCCACAGTCAGAGGATGGTATTTTAAACCCCATGCACTCTGCTTTGCCTGAGACCTTTGAATAGCGCTCGGCACCGCACTCTGTTTTAGTGTTGTATGCGCCAGGCTTTTCTCGCAAAGGAGAGAGCAACAGGACAGCCCAGGTCAGGCAGGGAGAACATCTCTTCAGCTGGAGCCCAGAAGCCACGGGGAATCCTCTGCTCATATAAACATCAGTGTGCTTCCCAAGGGCTGCTCAGCAATTTGACCAGAAAACTCAGGAATTCAGGTATCAAGTAGCATTCAGTATCACTTTAGTATTTTAGTTAGTGCTACACAGATCTTTTAGGGAGAAAAAAATGCATATTATTAACTGCATATTTAACAGTTAATTAACAAACCTCTCATAGGCACCCCCTTCTTGAGAAGGAGAGTTATATTAAATATTTAATCCATGGAGACATGCTTGGGTTCACATCCGTCTGGAAGTTTTAAGCTAATCCCAAAGACTGATGAGTTGCAAATTTTAACATGCAGTTGGATTGTCTGAGCACCATGGTTCATGTTCACGAGCATGGACCTACAGCCACTCTCCCAGATGCTCATGGCAAACTTTCTGCCTTGGGTAACCCACCTCTACACCTCCAGCCTCAGCTTGAACTGGTATGACAGGCTGTGGTCTAGCAAAGCTGTATTGCATGTGTGTTGGACGCATGTATTGTATGTGTTCTGTCCTGCCAGCTCAGCTGACATGGCAACATTACCACCAGCGAGATCCGTCAGAGCCCTATATTACACCTTTTCCCTTTCTTCTCCCACCTGTCATTTGTCCCAAATGTCTTTTTAGGTAATGAGGTGTCCCAGCACATCAGTTTGCCTGCAGCCTCCAGATTCTGTCAAGATATTAATAATCAATCTTCAAACTTGAGAATTATGTCTGAAAAAAAAACGCTGGTCTTTCTTGTTCTGCCCTTATGGAATTTCCTGTTTTTCTTCATTTTGTGCCTCATGAAACCACTCCGATCTTGACTCTGTAGCTCTTCCCTGGAGAGATGTAGTGAGATCTCTACATGGGCAACTTAGGCACAAGATGCAACCCAACCACCACCCCAAAACCTCAACCATAAGCTAATAGCCAGAAAAATTACAGAGGACCAATAAAGCAGGAGTTAATCCAGTGTTGATGACACATTTCTGTGTCTCCCGATTTTGTTTTTTCATGCTTGTTTGAAAACAAAACTCAGAAAAAAACCCAGCTGCTGCAAAAAAGTGAAGTGAAAACACCAAATATAATGTCATCCTGGAGAACACAAATTAAATATATTATGAAACTAGTTATGAGAAAGCCCTTAGTTTGCAACATGCTTGTTTTTCTAGACAGGCTCTTGCTCAAACAGTATGTGTCCAACGGGCTAACAAATTTCTTTATGACCTTCCTAAAATGGGGGCAAGTGCTGAGTTTCATGGACTTTAGCTTTTAATGCTAACGATTAACAAATCCTTCCTACTAGGTAAGGAGCAATCACAGGGTTGTAAAAGCAATCTTGACTGCTTAAATATTCTAATATTTCACAAACACATACACACACCATATTTTTGGGTATCTGTGTTAACCTCTAGTTTGCAGTAGGATTTTATATCATTGCACACTCAGCAACGGAAGCTCTTTGCTGCAGCGTTCAGTCTGCGTTCAGCAGTTCCATGGGCAGGGAGGTAATTGCCCAGAAGAGGAGAGGATGTGAACGAGAGAGGTTGAACTCAGGAGGTAGAGAAACAAGTAGCAAGGCAAGAACGAGTGTGAAGAGCAATGAATGGGCACTTCACACTGGGAAAGAGAAGGGTAAACTCTTCTGACTCCTTTTGCAGGTAAGCAAAGAAGTGATACGATCACTTGACACTTGCCTGACATTTATTTGGACAGAAGTGTCATTTATTTTTGTAAAATGAAGTACACAGCTGTATTCAAACCTTCCTGCTATAAATGAGCTTTTGGAGAGTCCGGAGTAGGGACTGCACTTTGCCTCTCCTGTGAACAGGGGACGGCAGCCTTGTAGCAGAAATATCACCCCAAAGCTGGGGGAGATCTGGGGGCTGTTTGCAAAACTGCTGCAGGTTCACAGTTGCTGATGCTGCTAATCTCAGTACAAACCTCCCAGCTGGGGTTTCTTTCTTCCTCTTACAACTATATCATATGGAGGTTTAACCTTTCCTTTCTCAAATGCACAAAGCTGCTATCACTCACTGTCACACGGAAAACGCTGGCAGTACAGACCTTACAACATCCCCTCCACCCCAAGGCCTCAGGCCAACCAAAAAGCGAAGCAGCACACACAAGATAATCCGTCCAGGCTGACAGGACACACCAGAAAACGGAGGCAGTTGTGCTGACCACACGTCTCTGATCTCTTCTGACAACTACAGGCCACTGTTTTTCAGCTGAACCTCAACTTACCCAGGCCAAGCCCCACTACATCCCTCTAGAGAGCTGTGCTTCAGGAGCCAGCTGGACTCCTCGCTGCCCAGAAAGGGGCGAGAGCAGTGCCAGAAGCCCAGGTGTACGTCAGGGGCTGTGCTGGCTCCTTTCCCAGCACTGGAGAGAGCTCTCTCCTGCCCACAGGATGCCACCAGTGAAGGAGGGCTGATTGCTTTCCCATGTCCTCAGGCCATTTCAGGACTGTTTAAACATCACAAGACCTCTTACAGTCTCTTTCTGCATCCAACCTGCCCCTGTACCATGGATATGGGGTAAAGAGATGACTGCAGTTCTAAATCAGGCAAGCTTCATATGCCCCATGTGTTCATTGGGGCCTAAATGGTATGGTTTCATTGCCCCCTTACAGCATTGCAGAAAGACATTGGGCAAGGCTTTCCCTGTCGTGTCATCATGAAAACAGAGCCAAGATCCCCACAGGGGTGCATGGTACGAGGATTACAGACAACAGGAGACGTTCAGACTGGATATTAGGAAAAGTTTTTTCACCATGAGGACAGTCAGGCAGTGGGACAGGGGCCCAGAGAGTTTCTGCACTCTCTGTGCTTGCAGGTTTTCCAGACCCAACTGGATAAAGCCCTCAGCAACCTGACCTTGTTCATAGCTGATCCTGCTTTGGCCAAGAGGTTGGAGTAGAGATGCCCAAAGTCCTTCCCAACCTGAATCATCCCATGATCCTCCACACTTCGGACCTCTTCTTTTGCAGAGGGATGGAAGAGAAGTCCCCAAGTGCTGTTCATCAAAGCCTGCGATCTCCCTGCTCCATGTTGTTGCTCAGGAAGATGAACTTCCCTGTGCAGGGACTTTTTCTCCCACTCCTCCATGAACCTGCTGTCAGAGACTTTCCCCTCTACCTGAAGAAGGTGGTGGAGGCCATGGTGTTGAAGCAGAAAGCTGAGTAAGTCTCTGCTTACATATATTTCGTCTGATATATTTGGGAAGGAAGGGAAAACAAGGAGAAGCCAACTTAGTCCAAGCCTTCACAACCCCTAGAGCCAGTGACTTCAGCAGATGTCTGCAGAAGATTTCAAAGGAAGGAGAGAAGTAGGGGAGCATAACCTCTCCTTGTTTTCTGTGTTTCCCTAGAAAGAGACTCATTGTTCCCACAAATGGCAGGGGCTTTGGGCCACAACCGCAAAAAGTACAGGTGCATCCTTACACATATGAGAATGCAAGTATTGTTTTGAAGGGGTGAACATATGTATGTTTGGCAAGCAGGTGCTTCCCTGTATGCACATAATTTGTGAGCAGATTTTGACTGCTCTTTAAAATTATCTTGTCCATAAACTGTGGCATCAAAACAGTGCAAAACCAGTGAGGAAAACCCAAATAAAGCTTCAAATGGCCAATTCTGAAACACACCCTATCAGGTCTTACATCACTTTAAGGGAGAAATTACATCTGTTAGATGTGAACTTCTAGCCATTGTCTTGAATTGGACGATTGGATAGCCAGTCCATCTTCTGAGGACATTCAACTTTTCTACCCCCTCTGGAAAAGCCTGGCCCCATTGTTGTATACGTACTGTGCTGAGAAATGGCAGACACCTGATTTACAAGCAAGATTAGGTAAGTGCAGTAAGATCACGGGAGCAGAGGTGAAAAGGCAGCCTTCACCTGCGCGGAGCAGAGCAGTGCGATTGCCAGCCCTGTGCCTGGGCCAGTCTGTGGGTCCTGTGTGCGTGTCCCCTGTGCTGGCTTGAGGCTGCTGTCGAGCAGGAGTCCGAGATGGTGATGACACTTCAGGATGCACGTCCCTGAGTATCTTTCCTCTATGTGAAGCACTATTTTGTTGGTACCTCCTTGAATAGGTCTTCATACTGCCTTGAGCAGGTGCTCAAGGAGTATTCAGCAAGTCAGGGGAGACAAGAGGTTTTCTCTCTCAGTCTGAGGAGTGTCAGCTTTATTGCAAATTATTCCAAATAACATCAAAATCTGGAAGTGCCCTTCCAACAGGCATTCAGCACCACAAAAGGAAGTTGTTTTCATGTGCTCTGAGCAGGCTTTGTCAGCTCTATTGTGGACTAGCTGGGGAGAGTGACAATGATTCCTTACCACTTTAGTGACCAGGAAACCAGAGGGGGATTTTGATGTACCCAGTGAAAAATGAGAAATGATGTCCACATCATTTAGAAATGAGAAATGATGTCCATAGGCTTGGTTTAATCAGTACTCAAACCAAAAATCCTCAGGCTTGGTAAAATAGTGTCAGTGTTCAGAAAGGGACATTTTCCACCACTGTGCCAAAATCGGTTGTGGCCTTGGAATTACCAAACTGAAGTAATCATCATTTTGGGTAACTATGAATCAAGTGATATTTGATGCAAGCCTGGAAGATGGTCTCTCCAGTGTCTTTCCCAGGTTTCTGTGATGGTAACTACTTCGGGATTGCATGAATGTGTTCTGCATTTTCAACGTCTCATACAAAGTGGCCACATACTGCGAGGCAGGCTGAGAAGATGGATTTATACTGTCTCTTAAACAGATGGGCCGGACCCTGCTCCTGATTGCAGCTTCATGCATCTGTTTATACTCATGTGGAGGTTAGATGCAAAGAAAATGTACCAGGGGTAGGGCTAAGTGCTTCAGGCCTCATTCCTCTCCTCCCATCTCAACACTGCTGTCTTAGAAACTATGGCTAGCGTAAATAAATGTAACCTCCCTGCGAGAGTGTCATTGCGCACGACTCCAGAGGACAATGTGGGGTTTCCACTACGTGGTGCCATGCAAAGTCTGTCTGTATCGAATGTGGATCAACACAGGAATGTTATCGCTATGAAAATAGTCAGGTGGGCAGGGCTAAAAGCTGGAGAAAATGTGTATTTTCAGTCTTACAGAAGCCTCCTTTTATTGCTTTGGCATTTGCAAACTTGCATGAGGTTGTCAAATAAATCAAATGCATTAAATAATGCATTGTTTATAGTGCAACAGTACCTAGGATTTGTAGGACTCTACTGGGGTAGGTCCCGTACAAAAGCAAAATAAAGAGACAGCTCCTAACCCTTGTGCTCTGTCCCCCTGTGATTATCCACACACTAGACAAGACGATAACTAGAGACAATAGATGGGGAGTACAAACAAAAACAGTGAGAAACTAGCCCTCAGCTTCTTACCCAAAATGGTGTGAAGCAATCCTAAGGTTAATGCAAGCAAGCCCTGCAGCTCTGTAGTAGGTCTGATATTGCTTCCAATCAAGTAAAAATTGCTCGCAAGAGGGAACAAGCAGTGGAGAATCAAAGCGGAAATGAGAAGGGAAAAACTGAGAACAGCAAGATGAAAAAAAAAGCAGAAAACAAAATACACTGGACAGAAGAAGGAGAAAAAATAGACATGGTAGTTTTATAATTTTTAAGGCTCAGATGATGCTGTGCCATGTGACTCCAGCTACTGGCAGAAAATTACATGTAAAAAACCCCCCAATTTTGGCCTTTGTTTCTAAAAAAGCGAATGCAAAAAAGGCCGGGGTCTAGGTCAGCGTGGATGGTACAGCTGTTTTGTGGTGATTAAGACGTATCTGCTGCAGTACAGATAAGTGAGGGCTCCGGGCTCGCGGCACGTCCTTCTGCTTTCGACATGGCCCCACTTCCACCTGCACGAGCTGGCATGCAATTGACACGAGGTGGGAACAAATCTGGAGCCCTGGCGCCTGCTCTGCTCCATCATTGCGCTCTCCTCCCCCGACTAATTAGTACGGCTGATTTTAACGGACAGGCTTTTTGTGCTTTCCTACTGCATTTTGTGTTTATGACAACTTCAGTCAAAGCAAACCACCTTTGCCTCCTGTTAGTTATCTCAAGCCATACAATGCAGGTGTGCCAATTCAGAGTATCACAAGACAACTCATTCTTGTAATTTTGCGCTTAAAAGAAGTCAAAGCATCCCTATTCATGTGGATGATATCCAAAAATCTTGTGTGCTGATGTTCCAAAGACTGTTGTGGCACTATCTCAGAGCATTGGCATGTTTTAAGGCATCTCAAAATAGGTGCAAATTTCTTTTAAGCATCTTGGACATAGCGATTTTGTTAACAATATTTTAGAAAACTACATCTGAAAATTATGGGAGCATTTCCTTTTTTCCTAAGAAAACTGAATGAATACACACTGAATGGCTTGCTTCAAGTTTCTCAAATGTATTCATAGCTGAAAGTCTCATGTTTAAAGATGAGATAGACTCAAGACAACTAACTCAGTGGCTTTATAGACTAAAACCAGACAAAGCATCTTCTGACACTCAATTTATTGTATTAGAGCCAACACTAACTCAGTTAACGTTTTTATCTGAAGAGAAACTTTGGTCTCTTTGAAGACAGAAAATGATCAGCTATTGGATAACAGAAATGAACAGTCTAGTGTTGTCATTTTCTTAGTTTAGCATCATGCAGAAAATAGGCAATTTTAAACCTGGTGGCATACGTTAGTGAAATTTCTTTAGGTTCCTACTGTGCGAAACAGTGGGAACAGAAACAGGTTCCTTCAAAGAGCAATTCAAAACAGGAGTCTAAATTAGGCTCCTTAAAGTATTCTTAATATGTTTTACATGCATGCCTACTCATCCTTGGAGAATTGTAGGACTGGAGATGTGCCTCCGGGCCACCGAGCTCAGTCTGGCTGTGGCAAACAGGCACTCTGTAGTCCTTCACTCTGCTCCACCCTAAGGGCACTCCCAGTTTTCCTCCCTTCTCTGGGATAACCCAGCTGCTTCCAGGTTAGGAGCCACCTTCTGATTTCCAAACTGAATTTTGACCTGGCCAGTATGTGCCCATCTGCCGCTCTGCCAGCAGCCATTTGGCTTCAGGTTACACACGTCCTCGTCTCTGGTGTCACATCCCCCAGTGCATCAACAGCCAGCAGTGGCGTGTCCTGCATTTCATAATCGCCTGAATGCAAGGAGTGAATGGCAGAGCTGATAATAAACTTCTTTATCTCCTTTAAATGGAGACAACCAAAGTGCACTTGCGAAATCTGCAATTTGGATTGAAGTCTGATTGCAATTGTGTCTCAAAAGAGCTGAGGAACAGCCTCAGATAAAAAGCTTTTTAATTTCATATGTAAAACAAGGAGGAAGAGAAAGAGTCCAAGACAGACTCCATTTTTTTGTGGCCCTGGTGTCAAAGGAGTAAAAACCAATTAGAGACTGAAGTTGGTGACAAACAGAAAGGCAATTACAGAAAGTTTTCTGGGAGAAGATGTTACATTTTTTTCCTGCCAACCTTCAGGTTTGATGGAAAAATGGAACGTTTTGGGTTGGCAGCATTTCAGAAAAAGTGCTACAAACTGACAAGCTCCTGACACACTTTAAAATGCATCAGTTGTATAATCCACAAGGCAGCTTGGAGTAGCAAGTAAAGAAATAAAAGAAAAAAAAAAGAAAAAAAGAAAAAGCATCCAGTGTTTGTTTTCAAAACTCCAGGTGGAAAAGCCATAATGAATATTTGGCATATGCACATGGTTCTTTGGTACGCACAGAGTTTAACCGGCATTTGGCTTTGAGGTCACACCACACAGCTGCATGTGTGTATTCACCCTATGCAGACCTGTTTTAAAACTAGGCAGGAGTTCAGTTGAGTTGTAGGTAGTAATCATAGAAAGGATGTCCACTAAGCACTTATAATTGCAAATATCCTTTGGTTTTTCATTTTTCTCAAATAGGTGCATACCTGATATAGTACTGGAAGGTTTCTTGTGGTCTGCAAGCAGCAGTACATAGCAGTAAACAGAGAAGCGTTGGTATTTGAGTGGGAGCTTACCTCGTTCAGTCTCAGTTTAGCAGTTGATAAAGCACAGGAATGACTTATGGGTGCCCTCAGTTCGCCGGTTCCTACCAGGCAGTAATGGTCTGCAGTGCATTGGAAATACCTTTCCACCTGCCAAGTAAATGTGCTCTGCAGACCGTAGCACCCCTTCCTGCACTGAAGGTGTCTTTGTCACCAATTTCTGAGAGAGCTCATCCAGGCAGGATGAGCACCAGTAACAGCCTCCTGGATGGTTCAAGCTCCCAGAAGTCACACGGGTGCATGCACAGAGGACCTGTGTGCTACGATCAAATTTTGCATCACTATGATTGAGGCAGCGCTCAATTCCATGGCACAAAACCAATTTGGTTTTGCAGCAGGCAGCAGAGCACCCCTCTGGAGTCAGGACATAAACCCCACCTCAGGACAGCACTGAATGGATGACCTTTTTGTCTGGAATAGGCAGACCCTTGTGCAAACCAGTGCTTTTACCAAACAGCTGACTTGCATCTCAGAATACGAAAATGTGCCAGAAGCCTGAGAGAAGTGGGTTAGATGATAAACTAATTAGTCCCATGATGGGGTGCAGTTCAGCACTCCAATAAATCCACTGCTGTGACTATAGTGAAAGACGCTGCCATTGCCTTCCTCCAGCTCCTGCCTGCCTCTCTCCTGCCTTACATCAGACCCAGCGACCCTCTAGACACAGGTTCAGTGAGTGGTTCAGTGAGCCGATACAATGGAAAAATATTCCTTTTTTGGAACGGCATGTTAGGTTTTTTTATCTCATCACCTTGCTCACCTGTCACTGCTCAATCTCTGGCTTTGATGCCACAAAAAGACCTGCTGGGCCTGGCGGAAGAGGGAGAAAGGAAGAGGCAGAGCTGGACCCTTCTTTGCTTCGGCAGCCTGCAATTACACTAGCCAAAGCAGAGCATCAAACTGCAAGCAAAGGCCAGGAAAAGGAAATCAGTTGTCATTTTAACTGTTTACCCATTTGGAAGTTGACTGGAAAGTATAAATATAATGGATTTTCTTGGAAGTTTTTTATTATTGTTTTATTTCAACATGATACATCTGTATTGCTATCAGGATGTCTACTTTTCATGGCCATCCAATTTCCCACCTGACCCACGCATTGTAACATCAACATGCAGGACACTAGATTAATTTAACTTCTCTGCCTTTTTTCCCCCCCAGTTCTTAACAGTGAAAATAATAGTGTATACCTATGGGGTTTTGTAGATAAGTAATTATTTCAGGTTTGTAAAACCCTTTACACTTTGAAGATTAAAATGTTAATATGTGCTAAGCACTGACAGAAAAGCTGTTTGTATATGAGATGTGATGGTTCTGAAAAATGGCATTTCCCTTCAGTGAAGGCAACTCTGAGAAGGTCACTTTATGATCTTCTTCACCTGTTCATTGAATCACAGGGCTGGAGGGCTCTCCAAGAGGTCACCATCCACTCAGTACCAGCTTATGTCTTCCAGTACAGCTGGATGTGCTCTGGGGAGATGTTTCTGGACTCTCAGCAGCTCAGCCATATCTTTCTGGGAGTGGCTACACCAAACCAGACTCAATCATCCAACTGACACCTCCTTGATTCCTTGATGCTGTAATATTCTACAGATCTAAATACCTGAAAGAAAGAAGATTTTAAAGTCGAGTTTTTCTGTATTAAAACTTACTGAGCTCCTGGCAGTTTTGAAGATAATGGGATTTTCATGTTGCTTTTAATTACAGCAATATTCCCTGTTATTCCGCCCTAATTGGAACATTAGCCGGATATTTAATAGTGTCTTAATCAACATGGAATTAGCATTATTATTTTAGTAGCTATTACAATAACCAAAGTGATAGTTTCCAGGAAGCCTCCACACAAATTTCCTAACTTCCTAAATAGGAGTGCAAATTCAACACCATTTAAATTAAGACATGTTTTTCCAGGAACAAGGCATTTATATTTATACACACAGACACATATATACACGTTATGCACTCAAGTATTCTGCGTATCACCTTTCACAAAAAGTTGGCAGAAAAAATAAGTCATCAGTGGACAAAAGCCAGGCAAACTAACTGAAAGGTGATATTTATATTTGACTTATGGGATCAGATTCCACTATGAATTCCTACCTTGCAGTGTGCTGTAGGAAAAACAAGCCTCCACCGCCACCCTTCAGCAGCAATTGCAGTAAACAGTTTCTTTCCCCCTAGCTCCAGCTATTCCCAGCCACATGCTTCAGCAAGATGGTCTTCCAGGTGGACCAACACAACCGGTTTGGAGACGTGCTAAGACCCATCTTGGTGAACTGATGTGAGTTAAAGTTATCTTCCCATTCCCCTTTCTCCTGCCCCCCCTTTTTTGCCGGTTTTTTACTCAGCTGTATCTTTTCCCAGTGCATTTTACTATGCTGCACTGCAGACAGGTGGATAGGTGTGTTAGCGTACCTGGGAGGAATGATGCTGTCAGTCAGAGAACCCACCAGATCATTAAAACACAGGCTCACACTGCGCTTAAATCCCACCCTAATGCTATTTATTATTGCTGTGATTATTATTATCTAGGCTTTGGACTGTGGTAGCACTTTAGAAAGCTTTGTGAATTTAGATCTCCTAGGCAAAGTGCTGTACATCGAGCTGCACACAGACACTTGAGAAACCATCCTGCTCGTTCTGTCCAGAAAATTAATTCCCATAATTGCTAGCAACTGTTTGAATTGTTCCATATAGCAGGTGTCTTCCCTTAAAAACCCCCAAGTTATAGGTGCAACAAATGAATACATATTAGCCTCCCCCCTCCTAAAAACCTCCAGAAAAAAGGCTCTGCAGTTTCACGCAGAAATAAACAGGATGAGTTCAATCATGCATAAAAGCATATAGTGCTAAGCTGGCTTAAGTACCCTGCAGTAAAAAAAATGGTCAAATTTTATAGTGAGATAATGATCATGTATGAATTAATGCTCTGAAAAATAAGTCTTGGAGTACAGCTCTTCACTTTTTAATGGCACGTAATTAGGACACTGTTCTTGCAGAGAGCCATCTGCAGAACAGCAACAACTGTCTCAGTAAGGAGTTAATTTCAGAGCCTACACAGGACCATAAAAATGTTCGTATTCTTGCACCTTTCCAAAACAGGCAAAGGAAAAGGCAGTCCTCAGTTATGCTTAGGTTCTGTACTTTTAAAATTAGTTCCATTATACTGTGCTAACAGCTTCATCAGCGGTAGGGGTGATGATACAGTGATAAAAGTGCAGCAGGATTTGTAAGGAGATATCATTTTTTTATTAGACAGATACAGCTGAAATAAGTGGATAGCTTTTGTGCACAAGGATCCTTTTTTCAGTTCAGCTTTCCCTAAAATTAGCTTTTTATGAAGCATTCCAGGCACGTAATCTTTGTATTCTCTCCTTTAAAGTTGTGGATGGCTCATTACCACTTGGGTCATGGTTAGCTCCCAGATTCGGGAAGTGACCTGACTGAATAACAACCACCCCTAGGGTTTTTGCTCCCAAAATTGTTTTCAGCCAGATCATTTCCTCGTATCACTTCACCATACTCACACAACACTTCTACTTGTACAGGCAGTGCCACGTCAAAGCGGCCAGGATTGGGACGTTAGAAATAAACGCTTTATTTGGCACTATTTGCCAAAATCCTGATTATAAGCATTCAACAGCTAATCTTCACATCTGTTGTCACTGAAGGAAAAGCTCCATTTTTCCCCATGAAAGTGCTGCTGGCTGTGCCGATCCCTGAGCTAGCTCTGGTGAGCGCTGGATCCTTTGCTGAGCTGATTCAACTCACAAACCCAGCAGAAAGCTATTCACTTTCTGGAGGATTTTGACATTTATTTTTGAAGGTTTTAAACCCCCCCTCCCCCAAGATAGTGACTTAATTACCTTACAAAAGAGACCAGTGCATACTATAGCTATCAGGAGGGTACCAGCCCAACCACTCCCCTTGGGGACAATAAACCACCACATTGACCTGGCTCCTCCTTGTGTGACTTTGTCCTCAGTTTGAGGAGTTTTGTAAAACACTGATAAAACACAGTGTTGGGAGGTCTCGTAAGAGATTTGATAACATTGTGGCTTCAAGAGAGCAGGTAACAGCTTACCTGAGTGTACCGATAAAGGACAAGTCTGTCACCAAGCATGGAAGATGTCCCGTGTGTCTCACGCACATAGCGGTACTAACTCAAGGCTGTATTATATGACAAACCTGGGTATGTCAGTGCTTGAGAGCCGGGGAGGTTTTTATTCCACGGACGTAGTTAACTCAGAATTACTATTGGAGACAAGGCACAGGGAGTTTTTACCTTGCTCAAACAGGCAAAATAAACTACAGCTCAAGAGCAGAATCAGAGTGAACTCAACGGGCCACACTGAACTTAAACCACCTCTGCCTGGTCTCAGGGATGATTTTACAACCCCATTATGTTAAATACACCTTATTTGCAACAATCCATTGTGACTCCAAGGCAATTAAAGAGAAACCCGTATGTTTTTGTGCAGTGACAGCCTGCAGTGGCTACAAACTGAAACTGAAAATTGAGGTTCAAAGCACAGTACAAATGCAAAGAGGCAGGATCACCCAACCACCATCACGGGGACAAGATGGTGATGATACCACGGACCTTTTCTGCTTCTGCATATAAAACGTGAAGAACTGTAACACAGACATTTTCCTAAGGTCACTGGGAACTTTTGGGTTGCTTTTGGAAAGTGTGGAGCCAAAAAAAAGAAATCTTGTTGGTAAAGAAAGGAGACAGGATAATGCTGTGTAGCCACATCTCATTAGACAGGCTTGATCAGGAATGGCAGGGCACATGCACTCGTACGGCAAGTCCAGCAAAATGTAGCTGCCTTTGTAAAAAACTCCTAGAGCTCTTTTTTTTAATGCCCATAACAACACTATTGGCCAATGCAGTCTTAGTGAACTGAAAGAGCATTTATTTTCTTATCTGTAACATGTAGGAAATTCTGCTTTTCCTACTAAGTCAGTGCTTCAGCATCCTTAAAAGACTGTCGCAAAACAAGTGCAATGTGTTTTTATCTCTTTGCCGGCCTGAGTAAGAGCATCTATTAGCTGGTTGTTCTAAGAATCAGCAACAAAATGACAAATTAATCCTTCCCCAAAAGGTTGAGAATATGGCATAAAAGCAAAGTGATAGTCATAAAATAACATATTACTTAAAGCAGTTAAAATTTACAGATGTAATTCCTAATCTCCTGATTTAAATCAATACTAAAAAAATTAGGACACTTCTAGTTTAAACCTACTTTAGCTCATAAGTGAGTTAGTTCAAGCTAACTCTTTAAATCAGTAATAAGAGTATCTACATGGAGATTTATACCGGTTTAACAAAATTATTGTAAATTTCTATCCATTGTTAAGCTAGTGCATCATTTTCATAGCCAACATAGTACTATATGTATTTATTGCTCCTCTGAAAGTGGTTATTTTTTATATAATGCTTTTTTAAAATGAAGGTATATTTACTCATTAGTAAGTATTTCAGCCTTCTTGACTGCATATATAACTTTGGGGATATGAAAGCATGCACATTTTGAATCTGGAGAGACAGTGGGACAAGCACCACTTCCCTGCACGCTCAGCCATGCACTGGGCTGCACTCAGAGGCTCATGGCTCAGTGGAAACACTTCTGCCCTTCCACGACACCCATCCTCTGCAAACAGTCTGGTTGCTGGACGTGCAAGCTTTTGCATGTCACTTCCACCTTCGGGGGGAATTTTCTGCACTTTTTGCTGACCGCCGCTGTGTACGGGGGGCTCAAAGGGGATGCAGGTTTTTGGGGTCCACACCCCGTGCAGGAGCGGTGCTGTGTGGTTTCCCAGTCACAACGCATGGCTGCTTCGGAAACTCTGACTCACTTTGTGCTGCTAAAACCCGTGGTGGACAAGAGGCCTCGTCCTCCACAGCTGCAAGGCGCCTGCCTGAAGTAACACCGGGGACCAAACCCACTGGCTCGCCCCTCGCTCCAGGGGCTCTGGACTGCCCTTTGGGGAGGCAGATGGGCTTTGGGGAAGAGGATGCCCTTTGGGGAGGAGGACTCCCTTTGGAGTGAAGGGTGTCTGTTGGGGTGAGAGATGCCTTTTGGTGAGGAAGATGCCCTTTGGGGAGGGGGGTGCCCTTTGCAGGAGAGGATGACCTTTGGGAAGGACACCCTCTGGGGAGGAGGACACCCTTTGGGGAGAAAGACACCCTTTGGGAATGAGGACACCCTTTGGGGAGGAAGATATCCTTGCGAGATGGGTGAGGGCCCATCTCCTTGTGACGGCCCTCAGGGAGGACACCCCCTTCCACAGCAGGGAGCACACCCCACCTCTGTCGGAGGTGGTACACACAGACACACGGACACACGCCGGCCTTCCCCCACTCCCCGCGACCCACAGCCCGGCCCGGGTCCCCCAGCGGGAGCAGCCGCGGGGGCCCGGCCCCTCCCGGCGCTGCGCGACCATCCCGGGGCGGGCCCGGGCCCGTGGGCGGGGAGGCGGCGGGGCGGGGAGGCCGCGGCGCCCAGGCCCATTTCGGCGGCGGCGGCGGCGGCAGCGGCGCGATGGCTGGGCGGGCACTGTGGGCCGCGGCGCTGGTGCTGCTGGCGGCGCTGCCCGCGGCGGTGCGGGCCGACACGCCGGCCAACTGCTCCTTCGCCGACCTGCTGGGCACCTGGGAGCTCCGCGTCTGGCGGGGCGGCGGCCGCCACGGCAACTGCTCCCAGGCGGGTGAGACCGCGGCGGCCCTGCCCCGTTCCCCTTCCCCGGGGCGCGTGGAGTCCCGGGGTCGGCCTGGCCTCGCTGTGGGGGGTCCTTGAGGGAGGAGTGGGGCGGGCGGGGAGCGACTGCTCCGTGCCGTGAGGCCCTAAAACCGAAACCGGCGGCGGGGAGGCGGGTGCCTGTCTCCGTTGTGGCGGGTCCCCGCACCTCCGGGTCGGACTCGTGCTGCTGAGTAAGAGCTCTGCTCGTTCGTGCGGAGCTCCCTGCCGGGCTTAAGGCAGAACAAGGTTAATTTGAATTAAGCAGCATGAAACACTGGCGTTAGTCTGGCTCTGGGTGACCACTGTGGGCAGCGCTGTTACTCTTCCACTTCAGATTTTTGGGGGGTTTTTTTGTTTGTTTCGACTTGGGCTGAACTAGGCCTCTTCGTGAGCACCACCAGCTCATGCCGGTTCACTTCTTCCTTCCTCATAGCCCGCAGATGCCTTCCCTCTCAGCTCGGCCTGTCCTGGAAGTGGCTGTTCCCAGCAGCAAAGCGTGGCTGTGCTTTGGGTGACACCAGGCCGGCTCCTGGGAGGCCACCGCTGCAAGAGCTTGCTGCCTAGGGAGCCTGATGGCATCAGGAGAAACGGAAATATCACTTTCCTTGACGGGGTGATAGTAGTGGGGAGTTAATTATTTAACTATTGTATGTCAGCGTTATTTAAAAAATAGTTGCATTTTTCTAAATCATCTTTTTGATCAGATGAGGCAAGTGGCAGTAGGAGCAGTGGAGGTGAGTGGTGGAAGGAGTCAGAGCATTGGTGTGAAGGAGCGTGGGGTGGCTCATACCTCATCCCAGATGTTTTAGGGGAAGACTTGTCATTGCAGACACAGCACCTGAGTGACACAGCGTCCAAGTCCTGTGTAGCTGTATAGCAAGTTATGTTTAAATAAGCTGATGTTTCCCAGTAACTGCTGTTTGGTGCTGCTGCTAATTAAATGTGCAAATACTGTCTAGCAGTGGAAAAAATGAGTACGTAGACCCACTGACCAGTAAGTGAAGTCCCTGAAGCATGTTTGCTTGGTGCCTTTTTGCAGAAGACTGTATTCAACAAGTGTATTTCAGCATCTTTTGGAATAAAATAAATGTTACGACATACTTTGTACTAATTTTTTTTTTGTCTCTTCCATGCAATAATCATGCAGTAATGTTGGTGTTTCTTGCAGGGCCTGTGGAAAGAAAGGTGCTTGTGAATCTTCAGAAGTTATATGTGGCCCAGGATAGCCTGGGAAACTATGGTTTCTTCACTTTGATTTACAATCAAGGCTTTGAAATTGTGATAAATGACTACAAGTGGTTTGCATTTTTTAAGGTGAGTTAACTTGGTGTGTTCTGCATCACTGACTGTTGCTAAAATGGCCTGTAATTAGGCTTCTCTTTAGTCTCTGAGTGCCACGGTGGGGCAGTTGGGGCACTTGGTTATCTTTAGCTCCAAAGTTTGCCTGGATTACCAGATACAGGACTTTTTTTTTTTTTTTTTTTTTTTAACATAAAGAAACAGTTATCAGTGGCTAGGTGGGAAGCAGAGGGAGGGAAGAGGTATTTATATTCCACACTGGGCATTATCTGAGAAATCTGTTACAGATGCTGCTGCTTTCCCTTCTGGGCATGCTTAAAGCAGTTGAAGGCCTTCACTAAGCTAACTCTCTGAGTGGCCTGGAAAAGTTTTTTTTTGGGGGGGTTTTCTTGCTGACACATTGGACCCAAGTGAAATAGCAAACATCATTGCTTTTATCTTTCCTTAAAGATATTCTCAAATGCATGAAAACTTTAGAAAGGCCATCTGTTCTCCTTGCTGGAGGATTTCTAGGATCTTTAAATTTTATTCCAGAATACTACTGTAACATTTAATGAACCTTCCTGCTGCCTATAACTGTTCTTTTAGAATGATGCTGTTATCTCCAGTCCCTGTTAATAACTTCAGATCAAGCTGAAAACAGTGCTGGTAGGCAGGGGATAGGCAGGAGAAGACCCACTTGCTAAGGAGCGCTCTGCTGCTCTTCTGATGAGTGGCGTTATGAATCTGGAGGGCGACTTGAAGCAATCTCTGCAGGATGACTATGCTGCCTGGGAGACAGGTGTTTTGTGCAGCAAGACTGCTCAGGTGGTGAGTGCAGCCCTCGGCAGGTGCAGTGAACATGTTTCTTGGTTGTTTCAGAAAGCGTGGTCTTGTGTCTGGCTTCAGATGAACCAATAGGAAACACCCAGGCCTTGTCCAAGCATAAAATCTCTGAACCTTGGCTAGTAAGGAGGGTGAAGAAATGACTTTTGCTTTAAATTGTCTTTCTGGGAGCCATTGTAGATGGTTTATTTCACAGCAGCTATTTTTGAGTCAATGTTTTCAGATGTTGACAAAAGTGAGTGATCCACTTTTCCAGGAGAACTGTAATCCTTACTGAATAGAAATGATATATGAGGCCCCGATTTAAATGCAGCTTCCTCCATGCTGATTGGAGCTCACTTAAGTTAAGGGGAAGGGCTGTGTAGGTTCTTTTACAAGACTAAGGTGAAGTTGTTTGCATGCTCTTTGTTGTGGGTTAACCCCAGTAGGCAACTAAGCACCACTCAGTCAGTGGGATGGGGGAGAGAATTGGAAGAGCAAAAGTGTGAAAACTCGAGGGTTGAGAATAAGGGTAGTTTAATAGGTAAAGCAAAAGCTGCATATGCAAGCAAAGCAAAACAAGGAATTCATTCACTACTTGCCACCAGCAGGCAGGTGTTTAGCAATTTCCAGGAAAGCCGGGTTTCATCATGCATAACTGTTACTTGGGAAGGCAGACGCCATAATTCTGAATGTCCCCCTTTTCTCCTTCTTTCCCCAGCTTTATATGCTGCGTGTGATATCATAGGGTATGGAATATCCCTTTGGTCATTTGGGGTCAGCTGTCCCACCTGTGTCCCCTCCCAATTTCTTGTGCCCTCCCCAGCGTACTCACTGGCAGGACTGTCTGTGGAGCAGATGAGGCCTTGATGCTGTGTAAGCCCTGCTCAGCAACAACTAAATCATTCCTGTGTCATCAATACTGTTTTCATTACAAATCCAAAACGTGGCACTATATGAACTA
Source organism: Mycteria americana (assembly GCF_035582795.1). Lineage (NCBI taxonomy): Eukaryota > Metazoa > Chordata > Aves > Ciconiiformes > Ciconiidae > Mycteria > Mycteria americana. The sequence continues at coordinate 213,576,078 of NC_134365.1, forward strand.
CTATAAATAAAATTAACTATCTGCCAAAACTAGTGCGCTCTTATAACTGTAAATCTTTAAAATAAGAATGCTGCATAAGACAGGGTCTTATACTTAAGCAAAAGCAAAGTGTGAGAGAGAAATACCTGCGTGACATTCTCTCATCTGTGTAAGGTATTGACACTAAATTGCTGTGATGTGCACTCCTCATAGGTTTGACAGGTTATAAAACAAAAACTACTGACACTGAAGGGTACTCTAACTGGGCAGAATTACTCTGAAGCTTCTGGGGCAGGGACACCTCTGTGAGCTTCCCTACAGTGAGAAGGCCTGCTTCAAAAGTGGCAGGAATTGCTGCCTCCCTGAGGACAGTGGAGCACTGTATGTTGTAGTATTGTCCATGAAATCAGGCTTGAGGGGTCATTTCTGGCAGGTGGAATTCAGCAGTCATTGCTGGCCTTGGTGGACTCATCTGAGGAGAAATATAGTTGAACTAGTGGACTGGGAGTCCTTAGGCTGATATTTTACACTGAAATGCAGAGTTGCTTTACAAGCCAGTACGGTGAGCAGTTGAAACAAGTGATTATCAGACTAATTCTTGAATGTGAGGAATTTAATCATAAAAACAGTGAGTGGCCTGCTCTGGAATACAAATGGAGCTGTGAGGCACCAACTTGAAGACAGTTGAGAGTCAATGAAGGCCCTACTGCTGCTGTCTATACCTTGTGAAATACATCCCTGTAAGATGAGCGCTAAGTCAAGTGATTGATAAGCACTGATCTCGTGTATTCCTCTGTGCTTATGAAAATGTAAATGCATTGATTTGCAAGAGTGCTCTTAAACAATATATCAAAACTGTGTTATAGAATAATTTAGGCTGGAAGGAACTTCTGAAGGTCATCTGATCCAACTTGCTGCTCAAAACAAAATAAGTCAAATATACACCTGAGCAGTAGCAATGCACAACAGCTTGCATTTCATGGTCATGAATTTGTCTTAGCCCTTTGTAGGCAAATGGATTAATTGATAGTTTTGCAGTTGCTTTTGGTATTGAGAAATAGCAAGCTTGTTTGGCTCATTGTTCAGTAGTAGGGATTCCATCAGCAAGACGTGCTTAAATTAAAGGCTTCTTTCCTTAAATATCATATAGAGGATTAGAGCCCAACTCAGTTACCCTCTCTATAATTTTGCTGCTCTAAAGGAAACAACAGATTACCAAAGTGCAAGTATAATGGCCGAGAAGCGCGAGGAAATACCACAGCACTTAGTAAATGCTTTTTTTTTGCTGCAGACAACTAGTTGACTTTGTTAGGCAACAACTTGCACTACTGTCAATCTGCAAAACTATTATTTCATAATTGTCGGTGGAGACTTGAGGGGAAGAAGTGGCTCCTTACGAACTGCTTGACCTTGTGACATATTTAGATATGCGTATCCATTTACTTTTAATCCAGTAAATATTGCACTACATATGAAATAGAAATACAAAATATCTAGTCCTGGTATAAACTAAAAATGTGGTTTCTTCTATCAAATGCAACTAACACTCTTTTAGGACCTATTTGGTTGTCTTCTACTGCAAAGCTTCCAGGGGACAAGTAATATACTCCACTCAATGCATGTTTCAGAGGTTTTTGAAGAATGATTGCCTGTTGTTTAAAATACTTCTACCATTTGCACCTGAAAGTAACATAAACATGGCAGACTTCATTTGCTTAGTGTTGGTCATAATCTAGAAGCCCTTGGAGTAAAATAGCGTAAACTAGAATGCTAATTGGTGAGGGCCTTCCTCCCTGGAAATGCAGCAAGAGGAAAGCATAAAAGCAATCTCTTAGAATATTGCTTAGCCTTGATTGCTATTGAGAATGTGGAAAGTCATTAGATAAAGTCCCTTTGGAATTCATGGAAAGGAAGAATTATCTTTGCTGGAAGTCTCTTGCTTTACAGCAAGAAGATACAGGACTAATATGTTTAATATGGAGTTTTGCTATTGTTTTTACTACTTGGTAAAATTACTTAGTTTCACTATGAAATAACCTTCTAATGTGAACACTCTTCTGGAGTTACAGCTTGATTCTGGAATAACTTTTTGGTTCATGGAGCAGTTTGTGGTGGTGGTTTCCAGAAGAAATATTTCATGCTGATGAGTTGTTTCAGAAGAGCAAAATTGTTATTCCCTATTTTCAAAATACTGATTTTTAGTTCAGTTGTTATAATGTAGTAATTAGGCAGAAAATAAAACTCTGAAGGTGGTCTAATACATGCTTAAAGAGTTCTGCTCTTTGGAAAATGCTTACAGGTATCAGAGCAGCCATAACACAGAAAGCCTTGCACATCTCCTTCCGTGGCTGCAGGTTTGGGCTTGTCAGAAAGGTATTCATTGCTTAAGGGCTGCTCATAAATTTCAAGTTCTGTTTATGTTGCACTAAAGTTAAATTACGAGGCTAAAACCTCATCATGGTGACAGGTCAGATAAAGCATCCCTATTTACCTACTATGATCCTTTAACACTTTCCTCATATTCTGTCGTTGAACAGAGAGGATGGAGTTGCCAGGCTAAAGGAACAGCAGTATTTGAGCCAATACAGTACTTCATGTGTTTCAAGCATAGAAGTGCAACTGGCGCTAATTGAACTTGCAGGGTATTTTTGCTTAGTGTTAAAGAATGAAGCTATTAATTACTAAGAATGCTGTGGGCTTGTCTAAATGGTGGCTTTATCAGAGCTACTGTAGTGCGTGGATATAGACACAGCCTGTTTGATGATGATGATGCATGTTTCAGTGAGTTTTTAATAGCCTTTTGTTCCTGTGGCTTACTAAACAGACACCCACTAAAACTTTTGTAGGGCCTCACTGCCTTTACAAGTTACTTGTTCTTTTACCTGGGGACTGTGGGGAAACGACTTTCCACACCAAAGGAGTGGATTGGGTGAGCTTATCAATGTATTTTTTCCTCAGTTTGCTTTAATAGCTTAAGTAAATAAGCTCTAACGGTGTTTTATTTCTAACTGTTGTTGTACATAGACTTGTCACTCAAGGCTTGCCAAGTTAAATGCATTCTTGTATTCTGCTTCTCACAAGTCATAGTTACTCTGCCTGGTGTTTGTTTGCAGAACAAAAGAACTTGTTTCTTTATGAGAATGCTGTTGTTTCTTATTTAATGTGTGCTGCTGAAACATCCCTGTACTGAATTTGGATGTGAAATTAGTGTACTGACTCTTGGCAGAAGCTTGAGCATGTGCTTCTGCTGGATGATATAAGGATTCTGTAGGGCTATGCAAGATACAAGGATCTAAAGATTTTTTTTTTTTTTTTCCCCTCAATGGATGGCAAAAGAAATAGGAACAGCATAACATAAAATGCCAGAGTGAGGCTGAAAGGAAAGTTGAGGCTAACTTGTTTCAATTGTTTGATATCTTTGTAGTATTTATTTAATGTTAAGACTGCCACTTTGAAGGGAGACAGTCTCATAAGATTCTCACTGTTTGTCCCTTAAGCTAAGTGGTGCTACTTCTCACTTTTGAAATGTCCTCTAGCAAAAACCAGAAGTCTGGCATTTTTTCATATTAAAACATTAGCACTACTTCAGCAAAAATAAAGAAATAAATTGTAGAATATTCCACTACTCAAGTTACTAATCTTTTCCAGACTGACTTGGTGACATCTTTGTCACATCTTTTCCTCTCTTCCCCAACGCCCCCAAATTTGGTTAAAACCAAAGACTTCCGTTCTGAAATAACCAGCCTAGACAAGTGACAGTAGTTAATGTTTAAATTTCAGAATGTTAACAAAAAATCTGAATGCATTTTATTCCGTGTTGCTAAAATAGAAGTGTTAGAGTTGCTAATGCTATTTAATCATCCTGCAAATCAATTGAAAGTTAATTTCTAACCTTAGTTGGGCTTACCTAACTGGTAATGTGCAACTGCTGCTTCCCTAAAGTGTAAATCTGAATTGCACAATGTTTCCTAGAGGAAAGAAAATGCATCTGTAGTTTATATTTGCTTGCATTTTATATCGGGTAGCAAGGTGCAGTTGTTTGTTCTGATAACATCATCTGCTGTATTTTTGAACAGTAGGGCATCTGCAAGTCTGCAATCTGTTCTAATTAAGAATGTGCTTCCCATATTAGAATGCAAAGGCACTCTTGTAAATTTGATGACAAATGAGTGGTAAGTCTTTCCACCAGGCTTAATGTGGAAAGGCTTAGGGTAGTCTGCCTCCTGGAACTTGAGTTTGCTTATTGCCTGAACATTGCTTAAATTGAGAACAATAGATGTAAAAGAGGATGGGATGGCAGCCTGTGTATGTAGCACTGCTGAATCCCTGTTAAAATGCTGTGTCCAAAAAGGTCTCCATCCTTTCTTGCTTTCCTCTTAGATTAAAAATTTAAAGAAAGCTTTAAACAATTGCATTTTTTACCAGGGCTAGAATTGAACATGCAATTAGATTATGTCATGATGACCAACACAGGAAAGACTTTACTAAAAGTATACTGTACCAAAAAGCTTAACTAGGTTTAGGTATTTAATAGCAACCCTTGACATTTAGGTACATGAAGCCTTTTAAAGTTAATGTTAGAGTTGCTTGACGAAATTCTGGCATTAGGCAAAGTCACATGAGTTGTCAGACTTGAGAAAAATATGCATTTGAAATAGAATTAAAGCTTAATGTTTTCAAACCTTAGAATTTGAGCTGTGAGTATAGTTTGGGTGCCTTTCTACAGGAGTTGTTCCAGATTGGTCAGGTCACTGGATGGAGTTTACTTGATGCTGCAGATGTGAGCATTGGCTGATGAAATTATCACATGTGGCATGGCTGGAGTGGTCTTTTATTAACTTGAAAATAGAAACCATCTTCTTAAGTCTGCAGAGGAAATGCATGCAGCAGTTGTCCAGCAGTTGCTGATGGTCACAGCTGTGTGGCCGTTATCCTCCATGAAGGATGCTGTTCTTTGATAGGTTCCACAGATGTGCTGGGTACTGTGCTGGCAGCTTCAGTTGAGTCTGGCATTGTAATTTGCATCCACCTGAGTCAGCAATTGTTCATGCAATGGTGCCACGCTGAACTGGTGCAGCTGAAGTTAGTCACGCCCCTGTATGACTGTTGTTTGGGCAGGCATACTCATAGTAGCTCCTCTGAAACTGGTACAGTCAGATTTGCTAGATCTAATCTGAGAGCGCCCTTCTCTGGTCACAATAAGAAATACTGCATGTGGTTTTAGCAGGGAAATATTGATTTGACGGTGTACCTTCTGGTACTAAGCAGTGGGTCTCATTGTCATGGCACTGGTGACTTTGCTCTCCCATTTTACTTCCTCTATCATGTGGCCCATTGGGGAGTTAACTAGGTTGTAGAAATTAAGCATAAGTATTGGGTTTTTAAAGGTTTATCATCCACCTCTCTACATCAGTGGCTTTCAATTAGAAGTCAGAGGAGGGAAAAAGCAAACTGGGATCTTATGGTTATATTTCCATTTCCTAGCTGAAAATGGCTCTTGGAGTTCAAATTCCCTTTATCCAGATGCCATTAATAAGCTGTAGTCTTAAAGTCTCCATGTCCCCTTTTTAAAGCCAAGTCAGCAGTAGTACATTATCTGCCAGTCTACCAAAAGATAGCTACAGAGGAATTGAATTGCTTAATTTTAGGCTTCTACACAGACTGTCTGAAATTGGTTTTTTGTCTCTTGTCTATCTTGAAACATTGCCACTGACTGTCCCCTCACTCCCTTCCTAGTTTTGTTGGTATGTTCGAACTGAAAGAACAGCATAAGAAACTTGCTAAATTTACTTCCCTGAAAAATAAGTTGCACAAATGGTGTGAATACTATTCTGGTTATCTACATCTTAAAAAAAGCAACACATTTAATCTCCAAAAAAAGGAGAGGGATTTCTAGGGAAAACAAACAAGCAAAAAAAAGCCAAGGCAGGTTGTCATTTTAATTTGCTAGTTAGCAGATAACTCATTACCTTTTTTCTGTGAAGGTAAGGCCCAAATCTGTTCCACTTGTTATGATTCAATATAATTCTCCATGCTGGGCAGGACCTGCATTTGAATGTTGCAGGAAGCAGGCCTTTTCCTTGAGTATTCTTCAGGTATTCAAATTGAAGGCCTGTACTTATCAAGAATGGTTGTGCTTGGTCTTGTTTTAATCTGTGGCAGCTTTTAGGTAGACAAGACAGGTAGGTATTAGTTTACACTACCATGTAGAGCCAAATAAAGCGCTCTCACAGTAACTTATTGATGTAATGTCAATAAATTGTTGCTTCTGGTAGTGTCTGGATTTCTAGCAATGCTGTTCTGAAGAGGGTATTTCTCAAAAGCCATCTCTGGACCTTGCCCTTGGTATTTGGCCAAGTGTAGTTATTTCCCATATTGCAAAATCTTGCACAGTAAGATAGGATGAATAGAACAAGGTAACAGCTCAGCCTTCTACTGCCCCCATCCTGCTCCAGTCAGCAAACATGCTTACCGTGGGAGACAACCAAAGGTGTAGATGTGATGCCTCTGCGACCTCCGAACTGGGGACAAAGCAAATTCCCATTGTTCTAAAACAGTCAGAGGATTATACTTTAATTTTATTCCTCTGATTGCGAGACTTAATTATTTCGCTATGTGTCCTCCGTCAGATTCCCCACAGAGCCTTGACATAGTCACAAACCTCCCAGTCCCTTTATTTACTTTATTTGCCATCTTGAGGCATTTTCATCACTGTAAGCCACCACCTTCTTCAGTGAAGAGGCTGAGCAAGCATTTTGTTGAAACATAGCTACAAAACCCCTGTACCACTGTACATGTGCAACTCGAATGGGATGGGATTTAATAAAGTATTCTTGGACTAGGAAACTTGGATTCCGTTTAAGTGATTGGTGTGATTAGAAGAGTCAAGTTAAAGGTTTTATTGCATGGGGTTTTTGGGCTCCTGTGTAGCTTAATACAAAACAGACTTTAACCTTAAGAGATGAGTAAAGATCCTTCCCCCCCCGCCACCCCCCCACCCCCCCCCCAGGACTTTCTGCTGTCAAAGAACTTCTAATCCAGGAAATTTACACAGCTGGGCAAAGTGTTAGTGCTAACTGTTGTATGAAGACACGTTTTACTGAATAGATTAACTTATTACTCCTCTTCAGTGGAAAAATGAAGACTTGTGTGTCTGAATAAGGACGTATTAAGACTTGGGACTGTCATTTTGATACTTCAGGTGAAATTGTATCTTGATGCTCTTCTACCACAGCTCAAACTTAAAGCAGTTGCAGGAAGTCTCATCTTTGGTTCTGACTTCTAAAACAGAAATGCTACAGTACAATTCTCCCTGAGAGGTTACCGTGTAAGAAACTTGCCATCTTCCCTGTGTTTACTTTTCAGGCTGCCATGAATCTTAGTTTCTCAAACTTTTGCAGCGGTCCAGGGTTAGTTTGACTAGTCAGATATTTGGTGCTTGAAACCACAGGGCCTTGAAGAGAAGGATAAGTACTAAGACTTTTTTTACATTTTGCCTAGAAAGTAACTGTTGAACCCAAACAATTAGCACCTGTTAGTTGATACTGATACTAATGCATGCTTTGTTGCTAAAAGTGCAAGTCACAACCTGTTTGTCTTCCTCTAGCAATTTGATAAAGATCAGTTTCTTTCATCAGCTTAACCTTTTCTTGATGCTTCTTTGTCTTGAAATCAAATATGATGCTGGTTGATGTGGAATATATGTTTGGCCACTTTCTCTGAAACACAGGCAAAAAGCATCTGGGTGGGTAGGGACTACTGCTATGCTAACAAATGCATCTACTCAACACAAGCATAACCTCTTCACATTACAGTACAAAAAGGAAGGCCAGAATGTAACCAGCTACTGTAATGAGACGCTACCAGGATGGGTACATGATGTGCTTGGCCACAATTGGGCTTGTTTCAGTGGACAGAAGATTTCTTCATCTCCCTCAGATGTTCACATAAACGAGCTACCTCTCCAGAAGCCCAGGGGAAGGTAAGCAACAGATAAGTGACCTTTTACTGGAAAAAAACATTTGGTAACTGTGCTTCACACTTCGGCTAAAACCTCATGGACCAATTCTGTGGCTGAGGGCAAAGTTAATGCCAGTGATAATGCTGGGAATAAACCTGAATGCACAAAGGCAGAGGAGGGTGTGCCTATCGCATCGCACACTTTTTCCTTCAGTCTGTGGTGAAGCCCAATTATAAAACTAGCATGTCTAACGAAGATGATTGTAGCCTAGTTAGTGTCTCAAATTTCAGAAACCTTACCTTGATCTGATAATTGCATGTTCCTTTATCAGTACCTACCAGAAGACACTTCCAGAGTTAAAGAGTGTTTTCCATACTCAGTTTAGAGAACACTTTTACTTTTCAATCCCAGTCCTTTTCTTACTGTTTTATTTGGTTGCTTTTGTTTGCAGACTTTCAAGCAGACGTTATGTGCACAACTCTGACTTTGTAAATGCTATCAATGCTCGACAGAAGTCCTGGAGAGCAACAAGATACAAGGAGTATGAGAACTTTGCCCTGGAAGAACTAACTAGAAGAGCTGGGGGTCTCTCTTCCAGAGCTCCAAGGTACTAAGGCCGTTTGTTTTGCCATAAACCCCACTGCTGCAAAGAATCTGCTTGTATTTGTCCTGGCTCTTCCTAGCTGTGTTTTGGCTTGTAGTTCAGATGTTTAATCAAGTTTCAAGGCCTTCCAGTGTATTTTCATGGAGTACCAACATATTTCCTCAATTGAATGATTATTCTGAACATCTGTTGTCTCAAGTAGTTGAGACAAATAGGGTCATCTACCCTTTAATCTTGCCCAGTAACTTGCTGCTGAATTCATATGTGCAAGGAAGAAGTGGGGACAGTCTCACTTGTCATCTCACTCTCCTGTCTGCCCATCAGCTGCTTAACTGTAGTCGTGAGTTTCTGGTTGACCATCTTCCTGGTTCTACTGGTTCATAATTGCAATTAAAAAGCAGTGAACCACATTCTGCTATTAAACATGAATAATATTTTCTGAGGAAATTCTCTGGTTACTTCGATAATTTGCCATGCGTGCAACCAGGGTCCTCTAATAGGAGTAGTGTGTCTTCGTGAAGAAGCATGAAGTAGCCCCGAGAGTGCCTTCAGGGTCTTGCAGATCACATAGCAGAGAGTGGTAACGGGGATGGACGCATGGTCCTCTACATTAATTTGAGAACTAGAGTTCTTTGATCTGAAGTTTCCCTTCTTCACAGCTGTTTTACCTTCTTTGTATTTTTGTGTTTTCCACTCTGCTGCTGTGGGTAGCAATGCTACTTACTTTTCCAAACTGTGGCAATTGTATGTAGAAGAAGGTCCTACTATACAGTAAAAATTCTGATTTGCATGGGAGTATCATGCAGATTATCATGGCTTCATCCTATAGATAGAAGTCTCCTTGTAGATGGTCTTAAATACAGTAACCTATTTGGAACCCTGTTGCACCATGTAGTGCCATCACAGTATTTTGTTGGCCCTCTCGTGCTTTCAGAACAGACTCCAGTGTCTGGTGTTTGTGAATGGCACTTGATGCATGACTTATGGACAAGCATCAGGTTATGTGAAAGCTGAATGCAGGAAGCTCTCGGCTTGCTGATATATGAGCATCACTTGGCTGCAAGTGGTAGATAAGCACAAGTAACATTCAATACTTCTTCAATAGTCACAGTAAAAACTTGCTCCAGGGAAGTCTCTGGGGCAAGTGGGACTGCAGTTATTGAAGTGTTGATGTAAGCCATGTCTGTGTCTGCAGTTACACAGTTTGTAGTTGCTATCGGTGCATGCTGCCAAGGCGAGATGCCTTCTGCAGTCAGATATTCTACATACCTCGTGATGGCAGAGGTGTAAAATAGCTGTTGCAGAGATGCGTTGCTACAGTCATTGAGAGTTACCTCAGCACTTCAGTTTGGTTCAAAAGTATTTGACCTCACCAGCTTGTGGATAGTTCATAAGATAGTTCCCTCAGGGAGGTATTTGGGTAGGTCTTGCATCCTGATTAAACTAATCTCTTGAGACTGACACGCACTCAGCTTAGATGGAGACTACTTCAAATTGCTTAGTGTGAAGTAAGTGCAACTAGTAGAAGCCAGAAGATGACAACCGAGCATTATGTGATTGTTTCCTTGCCTAGAGTGTGATGTGTTACTCAGAAGCATTTTCTCCTCTTTAGACCAAAGCCTGCACCTCTAACACCTGAGTTACTCCAAAAAGTTTCAAGCCTGCCAGAATCCTGGGACTGGAGAAATGTGAATGGTGTCAATTATGTCAGCCCTGTTCGGAATCAAGGTGAAAAAAAATATTCTGAATGAAATGCTCTAGAGCTCCTTTGATGTACTTTGTAATTTGCTGTTAACAAGAAGGTTTTGTCTAGTGTCTTGCAGTTGACAGATTGCACCTTTACTATGAATAACCTGGGGAAACTGGGTGGAGTCCTGGCTGACAACACTGTACCAAAATAGAAGGTGGTACTGGCTTATCCAGACAGCAGAGTCTCTTGCTGGAGTGAAAGCCAATTACCACAGTGCCCTGCATAAAGACAGCTGTCAAGTTTTGTCCAAACAGTCTCAGTCATAGTTTTCTGCACACTGACAGAACTGATGTACACTTAATTCTTTCCCTGCTTCCTGCTGATGGCAAATTATCATGCAGCTTTAATGAATAAACTAATGAAAATTGTTTATACTGCCTCCAAATCTTATCACCCTGGTAACTTTAGGAGTTACTTAAATGGCTATTTGCAAGAGATGTCAGTCACTATGAAAAGTGCGGACACTGATAAATATAGAACACTTGTAAAAACTATATATTTTTTCTTTGCCCCTGTGAAAGGCAAGTATTTAGCTCAAAGTAGACTTAAAAGGATACCATTCTGGTCTATGTTTATTCTGTAGGGAGTGCTTTTATAGTACTGTGGTGTGAGATACCTGAATTAGATAGTTACATACTGGAGGCCAGGAGTGGACTCAGTTAATGTGTCCCTTCTCTGATCCATCATTTCCAAATAAATTTGCATCTACTGGTAGCTATTTGGTTGCAACTTTGAGAGGAAGGGAACATAACATTAGCATGGTGGGGAGGGAATCACTTAAGTCACTGGTCCCTCACTTATGGCTTAGTTCTTCTGCCAAATTCTGCCAGCTGGACTCCTGGTAGCAGAAGAAACATGGGAAAGTTTGCAGGAGTTGTAGCTCACAAGCTGACACACAGCATCACTAAAAGGTGGCAGCAGGAAATGATACAGTCCTACGTAGGTGTGAGTCCTATACTTTCTCCTAGTGTGAACTGTGAATATCCCAAGGGCTCTTTTACCTTCCAAACAGTTGAACGCTCAGTCCCAAACTTACCCTTTCTCCATTGTGTTGCTTCAGAGTTTCTCTAAATGAGAACTAGTCTGTTGCTTCCAATAATAAAGCTGCCTACACTTTTCCTGTAATCTGAGAATCCATGCTGAGTATGTTAAATTTCTGTGGAATACACATTCTGCTCCATTAAATAACAATTATAGCTTTCAGGCTTTAAAAAAAAAAAGCACAAACCAAAACCTCCAAAAGATGACCTTGTGCAAAATAGTGCTGACATACAAAGTAAGTCTTGCTTATGGTAGCTTGTATGATTTTTCTGAGGCACTAGATATCAATTCTTCATTAAAATGATGGTATTAGAAAGTCTTAGTTGTATATCATTAAGATTATTAGATGACTAATTAGAAAATGCCATGGGAGACAAGGCTGCAAGCAGTAAGATGCCAGTTGTGTGGCATATGCAGAGAGGATTGTATGAATTACGAGATCATGGCTTCCCAGAGCTCACGTGCTGGTGGAGTCGCTGCTCTTTACCTAAGGAGAAAAATGTACAGCATCTGCAGTGGACAAGAATTAAAAGGGAAATGTGTGTTCTCTGTAGAATACCTTGAGACATGGCAGGCTTCATGCAACTGCAGTTGTCTTGGACTGTAATATTTACTGCCAGCATGTTAGCATCCCTGCTAGTATTTCCTATAGTCAAGAAAGTAAAGGTTGAGTTCTCAGGTTGTTTATAGAGCTGTAACTGCATCTTTGAGCCAAGAGATGTCATCTTTGAAGGTAGCCCTGTTGTTGCTTGTTATCAACTTTGCTGGGGGGAGAAGAGGGGAACCTACAGATTTCGTTAGCCTTAGAGTGCAGTTCCAATCTCTTGCTGACTTCTTTCTGCAAGCTTTTTCTGCAGATCAAAGTAGGTAAAAAGCCTGGTCAGCTGATTCTTCAGTAGGTGTGCTGTGTCCTTACTCCTCATAATGTAACAGCCCTTTGCAGCAGAGTGAGTAGAATCTGATGTGGCTGAAGCTTTAATTGACACTGGAAGAAAATTTGTGGGAAGTTTCAGTAAAGCAACTACTCTTGCAGCTGTGTTGGCTCTCTGCTGATACAGTGTGGTTGTTATGCTGTGGGCATCACAAATACCACTGTGGTAGCAGGAAAGAAATTTAGCAACCACCCTAACAGACTTCAGACTGAAATGGTTGCATTAATTGTATTTTTTACATTTTTGCACACAAAATGCAACAAAGTGTTCTGCAACATGGCCCATCTTGGATGCTGTGACTATACAATGAGTGGGAGGCACCTTTTACTGCTTCAGTTTGCCCTGCTGGGCAAAGACCGTTCATGTTCAGGCTGATTTTGCCCCTTCTCTTCAGAGATACGTCTAACTGAGTGAAGGTACAATTTCACAAAGTCTTGCTTTTGTAATAGCTCTGCTTTTATACACCTACACAGTTCAAGAGAAAGTATTTTGTTTCGTTCCTCAAGCCTCCCTCCTTTTCATAGCCCTGCAATATTTGACTTTCCTACTGTCAGGAAACAAAAGGAAATCAGGCACCTTGGTGACAATCAGTAGATAAAATAGGACCTCATCCAAGTAATTGTCCTTCCCTGTGATGCTTGTCATTCTACTTCCAAAGGTTTTTAATGTGTTAGGGGAAGCTCCTAGGGAGCGAAGAGGCCTAAAACTAGAAGGAATACTAAATTTTGATGCAAAAGTAAGGAGACTTAACTCTCTGCCAGGAAACAGAAGGAAAATTAAGGTGCCTCTGAAAAGCCAGTGTAAAAAATATATGCCCTTGGGAAGTAAGGGGGGCTGGGATGAATCCACTATATCAAACCTGCTATTTGTGCCACTAGACTCTGAAAAGTCAGTTATTTTAGGGGTAGCTCTAGAGGTGGAATATTTTTTCAACTGGAAATTACAGCATTATATCCATTAATAGGTTGAAATAATCTAGAACAGTATTGTCAGCATTCACTTAAAATAGTTCATTGCCCCTTAGCATGTGTTCCATAAAGGGTTATTGTCTGAGGCAGTAGGTTATGAGCCTTCTCAGCCCTGCTAACGTGGTCCCTGTAGGTTCGTTCTGAAGGAATAGCGTAGGTTTTCAATGATACTACTGAAAAACACTGAAGAGCAATATATCGTCTCTTATTCTTGAATAAGTTCAGTGTTCCTTCAAAAGTTGTTAGAACTTTTTTTGAATTGCATGCTTAAAAGCTAAATGTGTATTTAAAGTTTTTGCTCTATCAGTGTTCAAGTTCTAATCACTGTCTGGTAGGTTTTGACTCTTTTCAGTGGACTCTAGCAATAGTGGTACCTGAATGCAGGTGATTTGCCTTGTTTATGTTGCTGACTGCTCTTTGTGGTTTCTTCTTCAGACTCATGTGGCAGCTGTTATGCATTTTCCTCCATGGGCATGCTGGAAGCAAGAATACGTATCCTTACAAACAACACTCAGAAACCGATCTTTAGTCCTCAGCAGGTTGTGTCTTGCAGCCGGTATTCTCAGGGTAAGTATACTGGTGTATACAAAGATAACTTTCAGTAATGATAATGCTGCAGAAGGAGACTGTATATTAAAAACTTCCATGCCTTCCCCATCACCCACGATTTAGTTTTTTCATAAAGTATATGGCAGGCTATACTTTATAGTACTTCTGGTTTTGAAAGATTGCAGAAAATATTCCAGAGTTGTCAGCCCACCTTACTGTAGGGATGGGATTGAACCAGGAGTAGGTGGCCTTGTGCTCAGGATGTTACTGGATTTTAGGTAGATCTACCTGGGAGATGGGGAATATCTAAGGAGTAGGGCTGAAAATATACCTAAATTGTAATGCATGCCTATAAAGAGTGGAACCAAATATCCTCCCAAAAGCATATTCAGAGGGAGGAGGAGCATATGGGGAGGGGGAGATGAGCAAAAGCAGTGACTAAAGCCTTTCAAAGGACGGTACCCGTGTTAGGACAGGTCTTTTTACTGTATGTAACTAACTGCTTTTCCTGATGGGGAGTGTCAGGAGCAATTGTATGAGAAGGTGGTCCGTGCGTTAGTGTTCCTAGTATAGCTCCCACTGATGTGAATTTTGCCTTGTGTGTTTCAGAAAGCTAACTATAGCTAACTGGAATATTAGGATTATCTGGGGTCACTGCAGTTTGTGTTCAATACTGTATCTAAAAGTATTCCAAAAGATTTGAGCAGGAGTCTCCCACCTCAAATAACTCTCCAAGGGAATAAGCAGATATTTTTTTGTTTAGGTTGCGATGGTGGCTTCCCATACCTCATTGCTGGAAAGTATGTCCAAGACTTTGGTGTGGTGGAAGAGGACTGCTTCCCTTACACAGCCCAAGATTCTCCATGCATTTTCAAGCGCAGCTGTTACCACTACTACACTTCTGAGTACCACTATGTTGGTGGTTTCTATGGAGGCTGCAATGAAGCCCTGATGAAACTTGAGCTTGTTCTGAGTGGGCCAATGGCTGTTGCCTTTGAGGTTTATAGTGATTTCATGCTTTATAAAGAGGGGATCTACCATCACACTGGGCTACAGGATGACTTCAATCCTTTTGAATTGACCAATCATGCTGTCTTGCTGGTGGGCTATGGTACAGACCCAAAAAGTGGTGAGAAGTTCTGGATTGTGAAGAACAGCTGGGGCACCTCATGGGGAGAAGATGGTTACTTCAGAATCCGCCGTGGCACTGATGAATGTGCAATTGAAAGCATTGCAGTGGCTGCAACTCCTATTCCAAAATTATAAATGTAGAGGTCTTCATCCATCCAGTGCCTTGTCCCCAGCTGGAAGAACATACTGATTGTTAGAAACTGCAGTTAAAATCTGTCCCCTAGCTTGAACAGGGGAGCTTTAATGAAATTTTCCAGAATAGAGTGAACAGTGGTGAGAAGTTCATCCTAGGTGAGAGGATGAACACTGTTAGCTCTGCTCTGTGCACTGAAGGCTTCCTCTCAAGTCTGACAGTAGCTCACCTAGAATGCAATGGCTGTCTTGGTAACAGTGGTGATAGTTATTCATCACTGGATATACATCTTCAGTCACCAGTTGCATTTTCTTCCGTGGACAATCTTGAACTTCAGATCTCAGAGGGAAGCATCTGCTATGATAATCTGTAACTACTCTGAAAGGACACTGTAGTGCCTTACTTCTCAGAAATCAGGAAGTCACTGCAATTTAGAACATAAGTGTGTATTGGGGAGAGAATGGGCAATTACACTGATTAAAAGGAAATTTTAAAGCTTTAAGTGTCCTGCAAAAACTGCATGTCAAACCCTTGTGACAGTAAAAATCAATTCTACATTTCTGGCTGTTACTAAATGTTCCAGTTCTGGATTTTATTGCTGTGCTTTGCAATTGATCATCTCAGAGTTCAATAAAAATTACCCCACTCCTATAGGAGTTTGTACTTGTGGAAGTAGTTGGTTTGTTATTTCAGTGACCTGTCTTAAGGTTTGAACTTCCTGTCCAGAACTTTTTACTTCAGCAGGATCTAAACTGATGGGGAAAAGGAGGATGAGAGGGGAGAGGAACTAGGAATCATCCAGCTGAGGCCAAGGTTCTCACAGCAGCATCAAGCAAGGTTGTCCAGGAGTCTAGTAGTTCTTCCCATGGACATGGGACAATTCATTGAGTAAATGGCTAATTCCCCAGTAATCCTGCTTAAGTCCTCTCTGTTAATCTGTTGCTCTATTCCTTTGAAATATGCAATGTAGAAAAATAGAGTGGGGGGGGGGGCTGCAACACTTGGAATTAACCATTTCTTTCTAACCTTTCTTTCTAACTTGGTTAACGCAGCACTGGTCTTTGCTGTTCTTTGCATGGGTAAATAGGAGCAGCTTAGAGGCATTTCCTTCCCTCAGGCCATATGGGATCCAACTGCAAGAGCTGGTAAACCTTAGAAGTGAGGAGGTACTGCTCCACTTTGTGATGGTGTGGGCTGTGACACAGCTTCATCCACTGGTATCCTTCCCAGTTTCATGGGTAGATGACTTCTTTGGTAATCTTCTGTTAAAATAATATGTGACCAAAGTAGTTAGTATTTTTATGTATGAAATACATTCTTATCTTTTTTTTTAGGGTGCAGGGAAGTTTATAAAATACAGAAAAATAGAACGGTTGTCTGTAATCAAAATATCCCGTTTAACTTGGACAGGAAAACTCCCTTTTACTTCAGGAGCAGAATTTCACAAGAGCTGCTTGACTCTAGTTTGCTCATGTTGAGGGGCAGGGGAGGAATAGCTTAATGGTTTTGGCTGTTCTTTTTTTGAACCCTGTGCCAAAAACTATCAAATCATGTTTGGAAATTTAGACCTTGTGTTTTGGCAGAATTTGAACAAGAACATCTAGAACAGCTTGTATTATGCATTGGATCATTTTAGCTGAGGGAATTGGGGGGAGGGGGGAGAGCAGGGCCCTTTCACCTTGGTCCTTCCCACTTGGATTATTTGGGTTGCTGCAAAACTGAGAGTCCCAAGAGGACTTAATCCCTTGGTAGCAGCTGCAATTCTCCCATACGCTTGTTTGCCTGAAATACACAACCAAGTACACAACACCTTTTCTCTTGCACGTCTCCCTCTCTTCCCCCCTTCTTCTCCTGTACTTGTGCTTTCCTTGGGGAATGTTTTACTGGGGTGGGAGAGGCAATACTGCTTTCCCTCAGCAGTGTGTGCGTGTGTGTGCGTGGTATGTGTCTGCTGTTGTATCAGGCATAATAACGGTGTGATAGTTCATGTGCTGATAAACAACTCTTAGTAGGTCACCCACCACCCTTTTTCCAGATATTGATTTGAATTATAGTAATAAAACTAAAGCTGAAAATTGCTTGAAACAATCACGGATGGAAGAAATTGTCGCCTGTGCTTTGGTTATAGAAGACAAGACTGTGTTGGCTGCTGTGCAATGCCAGCAGCAAGCTTCCTGCTATGCTGATATTACAGCTACACAGCTTGACCTAATTTGGATGACAGCTTCTCTATACATAAGCAGCCGTGTTGACACCAGTATAAACTCTCATGAGGTGCAGTAGATGGTCATCTTTGTGTAGGTGATCTGCAGGCTTGCCCTGCCACCCGTGAGTGCCTGCAGTTTCACTACACAGATACAATGCATTTTGAATATCCCATGCATTTGGAAGTGTTAGTTCTTAATAAGCAGGTATTTTCATGAAGTTATGGCTTTGTATATATGTGCTAGGTTTTTGGATTTCTTTAATGTCTGTAGCACTTGAGATTAGTTTGAGAATAAGGATATAAAAGCTAGGTATTTCTTACTATTTTCACTATCCTTCAGCCATCAGGAAATCGACTCATTGTCAGACTGCTGACACTCATGGCACTACGAATATAAAACTTGCTATTCACCATGCCTCATATCACGTTAGCTACATGTGTTTTGAGTAAGATTGTGTGTTATTTTCTTAGAAATTCCTATGTCTGTCTATCTGTCACTGTGTGTGGCAGCTGTGCTGGTGCTAACGTGAGGATGGGAGAGTTCTCAGAGCGGTCTGTCACCATCGCCACCTCCAGCGACTGTCATCAGATGTACTTGTTTGCCTCTGGCTCACTGCGGTATGTGAATGTCCCTGTTTTCTCTATTTCAGAGTTGCACAGAGAAATGTCAATCAGCAAGACAGAGCTAGTTAAGTGGCCAACATGACATATGTGGATTCTCAACTTTTATTTGGGGTTGTGGGCCAAGTACAGAAAGTACATTCGGGAGCCTCAGGCTGAAGACCAGCCAGAGCATTTCCTTCCTGCAGGCCACAAGGGATCCAACTGCAAGAGCTGGTAAACCTTAGAAGTGAGGAGGCACCGCTCCACTTTGTGATGGTGCAGGCTGTGGCACAGCTTCATCCACTGGTATCCTTCCAGCTCCTTGGAAGTTGAGGAGCAGGGCTAAGCTTGGCTGGAAGGAGTACAGAAGACTGGAAGTAAACTACTGCCCACAAAATAGACAAAATGGAGAGATGTGGGTCCCTGCAACTTCAATTCACTTGTTTTTTAAGAGGCTATACTTTGTTTAGATGGCTTTTACCTATAAATGATGGAGTTATCTGGAGTAGCTTAAAATGGGAAACAAGCTACCGCTCAGGAGAATAATTACAGGTTTGGCAAATATGCTTTGCAGTGAACAAGTAGGGGCCCAATCTATTTAACTTATCAAGGAAGGTTAATAGATAATGTCATGGCTGATAAATACTTACAGGGGAAACAGAGCCAATCATCAGCCTAGCAAACAAAGATATTAAAAGTTTGGTGTTTTGAAAATGAATACATACAGAGGACTAATAAGCTCTAGCTGTTTAACAGTGAGCGTAATAAATCCTTAAAATCTATCAAAAGCTGTGGTGGAGTCTCCATCACTGGAGTTGGGTGATTTTCTAGTTTGAGTGCTTCCCCTGGCACAAGAATTGCTCAGGGAATCCTGCAGTTGGTTTATGAAGGAGACCTGGCTGGATCATCTCATGATTCCTTCTTGCTCTGTGATCTGAGGACTTGAAACACAAGGTGACTTTTGACTTCCAAAGTTGTCAGTCTAATTTTGCACCGTAAACTGCATATAGAGCGACAGCAGAGATGTTTTCCTAGATTTGTTCAAACTGCTGAAATTGGGACTAAGTAATTTTAGAGTTGTAATGGTCCAGGGGTCTTCGGAAGACAGGGAAAACCACAGTGTGCACCAATGGAGCTTATTAAAATAGCAAGCCTGGGAGAATATTATACTTTGATAGCTGCTTCCTCCCCCCCAAATGAGCTGCAGTCTCATCCATTGCTTTCCTCTTCATTGCTGGAGGCTTAGAACTAGTTTGTAAAGTGGAGTTAAGATCATTGGACTGCTTTAAAAAGTTCTCCTGCTAACGTCAGACTTCCTACAACCTCCAAAGATTTTAATCTGTATTTCTCAACTACTTGGCTTTCAAGGTGTGATTAAAATAAGGTTGTAGGTATTGTTAACTGAATAGATCCAAAGATGTCAAATGGAGAATTTTGAAAAGCATTTTTTCTCAATTTTTGTATTTAAAAAGGGACAAATGCTGGGGGATTTTTTAGGAGAAAAAAAGAAGATGGACTAAAGAAGCCTTTTTTCAGTGGTTTCAGTCTACAAAACAGCATCCTTTACCAAGATTTTCAGTTTTCACTTTCTCATTCTTCCCTTCCCCTCCAATAGCATGGGTTTTTTCCCCACCAAATCATTCATTTCTTCAGAATAGCCGTTTCTGGTGTGTGTTAAAATTCCCTTTAAAACATCAAAGCTGTCACTGATTTCACTTTCACCTCAATGGATGGGACTTACTTAACTCTGCTCTAGATGATCAGCAGGGATCGAGCCGCCTGATATAGCTGGGACTGTCTCGCTTCGGGTTGAAATAATGTAGGAAATGGTGTGGGCTCCAGAATGCGCTGAAGAGCACTGCATAACGCCTGGAGCCTCTCAGGGATGTGGTGCAGCAACGGGTGAGGAGAGAGGTTTGGGGGGACTGTGCCCAGGTCTGCCAGGACTTTGTGGGAGCTGCAGGGTGTTGCAGGAACGGGGCCGGGATGGCTGCGGGGCGTTCAGGTCACAGGTGGCCTGAGCCGCTGTGCAGAGGTGCCTGTCCTTGCTGAGTGTCTCAGCACGGCCTTACTAAAGCCCTTGTTTGCACCACTTCAGCTGAGAGCAAAATGACACTTGAATTGTAAAATAAAGTATATTAACTAGGTCAGAAAGCCTGTGGGTACTAACACTCTTGCACCCAGACTGATTCATGGCTAACTCTGGTTTCCCTCACTGCAGTGCATTATACATGTACACGTATCTTTAGCTACTTTTAAAAAAAGTTGATCTCAATTTGAACCTTGAATTTGAAATTTTGAGGGAGAGCCCAAGCATATTTAAAAAAACAACTCCTTTCCATATCCTGAATGATATGGGCAGCATGTGATAACCAAAGAAAAGGTGGAAGCTTTGACCACAGTATAAAATAACAAAACATCCTTGGCTACCCCTTCTAACAGTGAGTTTTAAGTGAAAAGGCTCACACCCTGTTTGACTGAGAGCCAGGGTATCTTGTGTGATGAGAAGGTGTTGGGAAGTGCAGCTCAAGCAAGCTGAGGTTTCTCTGCGGTTGCTATGGCTTCTGGAGGTGCTGTCGGCTGAAGCAGTGTGTGAGCGTGTGTGTGTGTGTGTGTTTAGGTTTCAAAAAACGTAAGAAGCATTTAATGGCAGCTGGGAAGTTATTAATGACCCCCAACATTAGGAGGTGGTCAGGTGCAGTACATTAACAGAGCATCAGTTCTTATCAGTTCCCTCTGAATGACAGGCGGGGCAGGAGGAGGAGAAGTTGAAGCTTTTCTATGCAGGCTATAGAGAAACAGGCATGTGCATATACAGAATTTTTCTATATCTGTAAGAGGAAAGACACTGACATGTCCTTCTGCCAATTATTCCTGATCACTTCATTTGGATCAGCTGACTTGATCCAGCAGATGCTATTTAGCATGAGATGCACAAGCTAAATTAATACCTCTCTCTTGTGGTAACATCTCCCTAGGCTGATGGTTTAGCTCTTTCTTCACCAAGCACATTTTGCTATTTGCACTTTAAGATATATATGCATGTTTATATTTGAAGTCATCCCTGGGACCTCTGACTTACCTCATTAAATAGAGAATATTTTTAAGGGCTGTGTAGAAGGGCTGATATCACTTTAGCAATATGACAGGTGATAAATTTTAAGTACTGTCATAAGCACCAAAGATATTGAAAGTGATGTCTATGGCCTAGGAGGATTTCAGAAGTTTGGAAAACGTTGTGCATTCTTAAATGTCCAGCAATTCCAACCCTGATGCTCTGCATGTAAGATGGGAAAAATTTCCAAAAATATATTAACTAACTGTACAGAATCCTTACAATTATATTTAACAAAGGAAATATATTATATACAGCATATAGATTTTTTAAAACCTCATTTAATTACCTTTTCTATTACCCTCTTTACTTATTCAACACTTGTGACAGTAATATAATATAAAATGATGGCCTCTTCTATTGTTCTGTTTAGTGTTTAGCCAGAATAAATAGGATTTTTGGTCTGGACTGTACATGGGATTCCCTAAGACTTTTCCTCTCATTAGCATTGATGCCTGAAGGAAACTACAGTATCTCAGAAGATAAATCTTCCTGAAAGCAGACATGCCGTGACCTCTGGCAAGCCATTACTTCCCCTGGAAACTGGGATACCCAAAGCAACAGTCTCTTGACTTTTGGCTCACTACTCTGCTCTTGGTCCTACTGCACCACTTCTTGCTCCCAGCCCCACTTCGACATGAAAGTTCTGGCAAACCTCTTGAGCCCACTCAAAATCCTGATCCTATTTTGGGACCCTCTCACCTCACCCTGTAAGTATTTGGGCATAAATAGGAATACTCCAAAAGGTCAACATTTGCAGATCAGGTAAGTCTGCAGCCTATACTGTACTGTCGCTTTACAGAAAGATTTCCTTCTGAATCTCATACATTAATAAGTCTGCTGAGGCTGTGGATTTTGTCACTCAGTTATGTTTCTCCCTCCTTTTCTGAAGCCCTCTATTAACCTTGGGATTATATGCACAGGTTTAAATTTCAGCAGGATAATAACTGCAGGAAACTGCATCCAGTTGTGGGGGTAAAAAAAAAATCAATTACAAGAAATTGACTGAAAGGCCAAATCAAATACATAAAACTCAGCAGTGGGATGATAAAATATAAGCAATTCAACGCTTGTTTTCACAGAACGTATCTGTTTTCCATGTGTGCTGCCCTGAGGAAAGAAGTAGAAATAGGGTGATTGCATCTTCTTAATTGCTGGGGGCTGATTTTTCAACTGTAACATTGCGAGGGTGATTTTTTTTCTTTTTTAATTAAAGAGGCTGGCAAAACAGAACTTGATGTTAGCTCTGTCTTATCCATTAGGATTGTAGAGGTTTGTAATGGCAGCATTAAAACTGCTCCAAATGGAAAATGAATGGGACCGTCTGGGTGTGGAAGAACCAGGAGGGCTGGCAGGAGATGGGCTGTAGGAAAGGCAGGTGCTGATGGCACCCGGGTTGGCAGCATATTAAGTTCCCAGACACCCAGAACAGGTAACAAAGGGCAACCTAAAGCAAGGGACATCCTAAAAGAAGGAAAAATCTTAAAAAGGACAGATCACCTACCTACCTATGCCATTAAGAGGTGATGTTGAGAAGAAAAGGACAGATACTTTTCAGCAGCATCCAGGTAAAAAGACTAGATACTTTAATAAGCGAATCCTAATGCTTCACAGAAGTGGGACAGAATGGAGAGGCAAAAGATCACCATCATTTTCAGATCCAAAACAGTACAAGAAAGACTGATCGAAAAGCAGCGCCTGAAGGCTAACCTAAAGGTGAGGAGATGATGTGGGCTGGGTAGCCGGCATCCCTTTTCCTTCCTGTTGCTGCAAGGAAACCTGGCCATAGCACTGGGATATACATGGATATAGGTATACAGGCTATTTGAACATACAGCATGGCACTTGTAAGAAGGTGGGTGTGAGAGTGTTGCTGCATGTTTTAAAATAAAATCACTTTCCCCTCCTATAGGTCTTGCATTGATGCTGCTGCTACAGGAGCAATGTGAATTACTACAAAATCTCTGGCTTAAGAGTTCAATTACAGTCTCCAAGTACATCTCCCTTCCTCAGCATTAATTTGTATTGTATTTTGAACCTATGAACGATCACATATGGCAAAGCTTATGTTTACCTTCTAATTCATTTACACCCTTCCCTGCAATCCCACAAAGAAAAGAAATGTTGGCTCTGCCATGACAGGCGATGGCCCTCCTACACGTGTTATAGATGAAGTAAAAATTCATAGCTGGGAGCCTGGTTCTCAGTGGAAAGGGCAGCTGTCTCATTGCTAAAATGACTTCCAGGATGGGTAGGGGTTTTTTTTGTTTGAAAAGAGTGCTAAAAACAGGATAAATATGGTAAAAAATGTAAAAAGCTAACCCATTCTGGCATTTCTGAATTACTTAATAATTTTTTTCTTATTTTGTAGTGTGTTCATAAAAAGCTACAAAAAGGGAAGATTTGAGAAAAATATAAAGTTTCAGCTGCTCGGCAATGTCCTGGCATTCCTTTTATGGATATAAAAATAAATAAATAAAGATATACAAACAGAAATGACTTTTTTCTCTCTTTTTTTACAGTTCAGAATATGCAGCCAAACATCCCAATCTAGAAACCCTTCACCAGATGGACTGAGATCCATACAGTGTTACTTATCCTCCTTATCTCTAACCTTCTCTTGTCTTGCCTGCTGAGATAAGGCTTCCAGGACCAGACCTGGCCACCATCCAGAGTCTGAGCAGCGTTCAGCGTGCAGGAGCCTTTCTTGTTGAGCCCTGAAGCGCTATGCCGAGAGCAGGCTAAATAATGACCAATAAAAGGTGGAAGGAGCTCAAGCCCAGCACTGTCTTTATAAACACTTTTATTGTGTCTTATTCCCTTTTCAAAGTCTTGTCTCTGGGCAACAGGAAGAAAAGTGGCCTCCTGGCTGCTGTTTTGGGGTCAAGTGGTTCCTTCTGGAAGGATACTTGAGCTGCTCCTTCCCTGGAGCATGAGTGAGGGTGGTGGGCAAGGGGAGACCTCTGGAAGGAGAAGCAGCAAAGGGAGAGCCTGGAGGATGAGGAGGGCCTGATCAAGAGGGCAAAAGACAGCCAATACAGCCAGGCCTCAGAGAGGACAGCAAGAAAAGATCTGATGGTGTCCCAAGGAGTCTACACAGAGGTTGCTGAGAGTGGGGAAAGCTCAAAAAGTTGCTGTGAGCAAGGTTAAAAGGATGTGAACCTGTGCTGCAAGGAGACAGTGGGCACATTTTCATCTCTCTGAATTCCCAAAACTACAGCTTTGTTCTAATTCCTGCTGTACTAAAACCTACCTTTAACATCCCAGTTCCTTTAGGTGGGCTGAGAAAAGGTGCAGTCACATTGACTGATGTAGCAAAGACAGGAGTCCGTTCTATGTAATGGTCAACTCGGTGCCTGGTCCTGCTCTTGGAGGAGCATGCAGACCTACATGCTCCACTGAGCCATTGCATGTCTGAAGGCAAGGAGAGTTTTTTGGGGCAGAAACTCTGATGTAGCCTGGCTGGAATACACCAGGTGAGGAGTTGGCTCTCTGGTCAAGAGACCACTCCATTAAACCTTTCATCAGGCGAAAATGTCCACCACTTTTACAAGAAATGCTTGCTCTGAGCAGGATACGGCTTTTCTTGATATTTGGCATTTGTGGCAATGTTTTGCAGTTGGTTTGTGTGGGCTGCATGAGGGCAGTATTCGGCCATTGCAGCAACATCATCACCATATGAAGTCAGCAGAAGCCTTCAGTCAGAACAGATCATTCCCTTGTCTGTGTGGGGCAAGGAGATGTTAGACCTGGGGAAACATATGTTTTTTGGTTGTATTAATGAAAAACGAGATCCTGGTTCTGGCTAAGAATGGATACAAATGAGGGTTCTAGGCTTTGCTATGTTATTAATAAAAGCTGCTGTAACTGGGGATAGTATGGACGTATAGTCAGATCTCGGAGTTAGCTCCTCATGCAAGTGAAATGCTGTGGCAATACATTTATAATGTGCCTTGAGAAATGATTTTTTTATTATTATTAACAATAGGCACTAATATATTTCTGTGTAAAAATGTCCAGAATCATTATACTTTCTTAGGAAGAAAAAGGGGAACAAAAAAAGCCTTTTTTTCCAAAAAAAAACACCAACCCTCATCTCTGCAGGTATAAAGCACTTCCTTTCTTTCTTGACCTTTCTCTTGAAGGGAGCAATAATAATGTTTCAGTTGCTCCTGTGAATGGCAGTGTGATGTGTCCCCGAAAGGTAATAGGTATGCAGTTCAGTATGTCTCTGCCTCTCTGCAATCAGTAATGGGAGAGAGGTTGCTGCTTATTTAGAAATTCTCTAAACTGAGTCATTACTCATATTGCATTTCACTTGCATGTTATGCTCTTACATCTAAATATTGAGGGTTGGGCTGTGATAAGACACAGTGAGTATTGGTAATGACTGGGTACCACTGTGTCTGTCTGTGATTCTGAATCTTAAATAACCACGGAAAACTCTTCAATAAGCTAGAATGAATTTCTGCAAATATTAAATTGTCACTGGAAGGGAGAAAACAGGGTGTAAGTTCAGGAAATCATCTATCATTTTCAAGCACTTTATTCTTGGGCAAATAAACATTACTTACAGTGAGCAAATCCTGACTCCCTGAGCAATGTCACTGGCTTCAGTGCAACTGTTCAGGCCACGAAACATCAGGCTCTATGAGTAAGAGTGTAGGATCTGCCCTCCCTTTTTGGGTAGACAGATACCCACAGGCAGCCAAACTTACTAAGCATCCCAGACAGATGTTGAAAATTGCCATCAGCACTGGGTGTTTTGCACAACTTCTTCTGTGCCTTTTGCAGCTGTTTTCAAGATTAAGTGGTTTTGGTTGGTTTTGGGTTTTTTTTTTAAGAGTCTGTTAATGGTGTTTATAATAATTTTCATAAGCCTGTCAGTCTTTTTTTTTCTACTTCTGAGTACGGCTTGGCTTGGATCAATGCTTTCTTTACAAAAACTGTCAGCGTGGCCTCAGGAAAAGGAAGCTAATGGCACTGGGCTTCCCAGACTATTGCATGGTGGCCAAGCATGCTCAAGACATCACAGAAGTGACCAGAAAGGCTACGCCTCCCGAGATGGATCATTTTGGGATTTGTAAAACTCTCCACACCTTTCCAACAGCACTTCTGTTCTTGCAAACTTGTTTTGGCAATCAAGGGGACATTGTTCCTGTCACCAGCGATGCAACTTTGATGGCATTTTAGCCTCTAGTTTCTGTGTAATGCATCCAGTGCTAGATGTTGTAGAGTTTTATCCAGCTAGCTGAAGTCACTGCTTGCTTTCCCACAGCTCAGCTATGCTGGATGTAGCAGCATCTGCAGCTGAAATGAGACTTGAGGATATCAGTTTTCCTTCCTCTCATCGCCTGAGTCCCAACTGTGTGTTTAATTTTCTCTGAAAAGACAGACTTGCTTGGACTGAACAAAGGGAGGGTGGAGTTCAGGATCCTGAGAAGTGGGAAAAAAGCAAAACCAGGGTTATAAGCCTTGACTTCAGGAGAGCAGACTTCAGCCTGTTCAGGGATCTGCTTGGAAGAATTCTCTGGGAGGCCCTGGACAGAAGAGGGGTCAAGGAGAGCTGACTGATTTTCAAGAATTGCCTGCTCCAAGCTCAAGAATGGTCCATCCCCACATCCAGGAAATCAAGCAAAGGCAGCAGGAGGCCTGCGTGGATGAACAAGGAGCTCCTGACTAAAGTCGAACATGAAAAAGAAACATACAAGAGGTGGAAGCAGGAACAGGTGACCGGGAAGGAATATAGACTCACTGTCCAAACCTGCAGGGATGCCACCAGGGATGCCTCCAGCCAAGGGAGCTGGCTGATGTCATTGTGAGACCACTCTTGATTATCTCTGAAAGGTCATGGTGAGCAGGAGAGTTTCCTGAAGACTGAAAGAAAGCAAATTTCAGTGCTATCTTCAAGAAGAGCAAGAAGAATTCAGGGAACTACAGGCTGGTAAGCAGCACCTTGATCCCAGGAAAGGTAATGGAGTAAATCCTCCTGGAAGGCATTTCCAAACATAGGAAGGACAAGGAGGTGATTTGGAGTAGTCAGCATAGATTTATGAAGGGGAAATCATGCCTGACCAAACGGATAGCCACCTATGATGAAATGACGGTGTGGACAGGCTTTTGATGCTGTCTCCCATAACATCTTCATAGACAAACAGATGAAGTATGGGGGGGTTAGGTGAATGGGCAGTGAGGTGGATTGAAAACTGGCTGAATGACCAGGCTCAAAAGGTTGTGATCAGCTGCACAAAGCCTAGCTGGGTGGACTAGTGCTATACCCTAGGGATCAATACTGGGGCCAATACTGTTCAACATCTTCATTAATGACCTAGACAAGGAGACAGGTTGCACCCTTAGCAAGTTTGCAGATGATACAAGGTGACTGATACACCAGATAGGTGTGCTGCCATTCAGAGGGACTTCAGCAGGCTGGGGAATTGGGCAGAGATGAATCTCATGATGTTCAACAAGGGGAAATGCCAAATCCTGTAGCAGCAGAGGGATAACCCCAAGGATTGGTGCCTGCTGGGGGCCAACCATCTGGAAAGAGCTTTGTAGAGAAGGACCTGAAGGTCCTGGTGGACAACAAGTTGAGCTGAGTCTGAGCCTTGCAGCAGAGAAGGCCAACATCCTCCTGGGCTGCATTAGGCAGAGCGTCCTCAGCAAGTTGAGGGAGGTGATCCTTCACCTCTAGCACTGACAAGATAGATACACTTGGAGTGCTGTGTCCGATGCTGGGCTCTCCAGTATGAGAGACAAGGAGGCCTGAGTCCAGCAAAGGACCACAAAGGTGACTAAGGGCTTGGGGCATCAAGGAGAGGCTGTGAGAGCTGGGACAGTTTCAGCCTGGAGAAGAGAAGGCTCATGGGGATCTTATCAATGTGTATAAATACCTGACGGGGTGAGTAAAGAACACAGGCAAGGATGGAAATTCTATATAAACATAAGAAAAAGGCTTTTTACTGTGCATGTGGTCAAACACTGGAACAAACTGCCCAGAGAAATTGTGAAGTCTGCATCCCTGAAGATATTAAAAACCCAACTGCACATGAGCAACCTGCTCTCACTGACTCTGCTTTGAGCAGGGGGGTTGGACTCGATGATCTCCAGAAGTACCTTCCCACCTCAGTGATTCTGTGATATTTTAAATTATAGTGAACACAACTATTGTGGTTTAACCCCAGCCAGCAACTAAGCCCCACCCAGCCGCTCACTCACTCCCCCACAGTGGGATGGGGGAGAGAATCAGAAGGGTAAAAGTGAGAAAACTCCTGGGTTGAGATAAAGACAGTTTAATAGGGAAAGCAAAAGCCACACACGCAAGCAAAGCAAAGCAAGGAATTCATTCACTCCTTCCCATGGGCAGGCAGGTGTTCAGCCATCTCCAGGACAGCAGGGCTCCATCACGTGTAACGGTGACTTGGGAAGACAAACGCCATCACTCCGAACGTCCCCCCCTTCCTTCTTCTTCCCCCAGTTTCTATACTGAGCATGAGGCCATATGGTATGGAATAGCCCTTTGGCCAGTTGGGGTCAGCTGTCCCGGCTGTGCCCCCTCCCAGCTCCTTGTGCACCTGGCAGAGCAGGGGAAGCTGAAAAGTCCTTGGTTTAGTATAAGCACTGCTTAGCAACAACTAAAACATCCCTGTGTTATCAACACTGTTTTTCATCACAAATCCAAAACATAGCGCCATACTAGCTACTATAAAGAAAATTAACTCTATCCCAGCCAAAACCAGCACAACTTACAAACTATACTCCTGATGAACGTTTATCAGGTAAAGGGAGTATCTTTTGCTGTCTTGTTCCATGGTTTAAATTTGCAGTTTGGGGACCCAGTCCTTAATGGAAATTATTTAAGGCAATGCACATTAATTTAGGATCTATTCTTATAAATATCGCTGCACATGAAGTTGGTGCTGCTGGGTGAGCACCATTAGAGATTGATAGTCTCCAAGAATCAGACTTAAATCTACTTGAATCAGCCAGCAGTTTCGCTGATGTGATTCAGCCCTGTTCTTAAAGAAGATTTTCTCTGTGGAGGACAGGGTAGACTAAGCTCCTGCTGTGAGGATTGCATATGGACCCTCACAGGAGCGCACAAGACAGATTACTGACCATCAGAAACTTTCTAGCTTAATTTAGACATACCTTTCTGTAGCACTGTAACTGTTCGATCCTCATCACACAAGTAATTCACAGTACCTGAAGAAGGTTAAAACTGCTGCACTGTCAGTTTGGTCCAGGCTTTTGTTGGTAGCTCGGTAGAAGCAAACCTGCAATGAGTGTGGTGGCTCAGTCTACAACCTCAGCGAGTGCGCTTACACTTCGTTTATTGAATCTGAGACACGACAATGTTCGTTTGGAACCGGCACATTTCAGACTAATTCTGTGCTGTATGATGCTTTCACTGCCATCTGGCCTCAGGGACAAGCCATTTTACTTTTCCCAGAGTATTATTGACCCCCTGTTATTAGATTTTACCCATGGCAGGCATTCTGGTCCTTCCCCTTATTGCTTTTCAAGTTGCACTGTGTTCATCTATTCCCAGGTGACTGTTCAAATGCACTTGGTGTAAAATGCACTGCAACCCATCTAAGATTTCACTGCAGGCCACAGAGGACAGACCTTAACTTGGATTTTATTAGGCTGTGCAGATCTATACAAAAATTAAAAAAAAAAAATCAGCCTTGAGAAAAGGCAATTACATCAAATTATTATTATTTTTTGAGTCTGATGGAATAGAAACATGTGTTTGCACAGGTAACTAAAACCATCTGAGATGCCCTGAGGCATCTGTACAGGGCTGGTGGATGTGGAAGGTATATTGAAATGTGCAATAAGTAGCGAAGCCAGGTCCCTTTATCACGCTAAGAGTTTGTAATTGTGAGAGATCCACAAATTCTCACTCTTTAAATGCAATGGTTCATGCACCTATAGGCTATCAAAATTTGGAATCTCTTTCCCCATGTTCTCACTGTTTCTCTGCCCTGAATCCTATCTTGCCTTGAGGTCTGATCTTGCGGGATCTCTAACCCTAGAAACAGATCCATTGCTCTAAGGGGCAAAATTCTAACCTCAACCAGTAACTCGTACCTGTATAAGACTTTTTAAACAGGACCATAATTGTGCTAGAGGGAAAGGTTTTAGCTCGTTTCGAGAGGTGTAGTTCCTGAGATAAAACAGACACTGCCACAGACTATTCCTGCCATCCAGACCTTGTTTTGTAGGACAGCTGGAGCATAATTCCCAAGAGGTAGCACTTGGGCATGCCCATTTAGTACGTTTGATGAGTCAATAGTAATTTTTAACTGAATGTCTTAATCACAAGAACCATAGGAATGGAAGAAGGGGAAATCCAAACTAATTAAGTCTTTCTAGTCTAAAAATAAAATCAGGGGGAATGTACCATTTTGTTAAAACAATCTATTTCTCTGTAAGAGATTATTCTCGCCATGATTGATCATTCCCATAATGAAGTCAGTGAATACACTATGACTGAAATGAGGAAGACAATATATTAATAAAAGATGAACAGTCTCCTGTGCAGCTAACAATTTAGTATTTAGTCCATACCCCAGGATTAATTGGGATATGGAAGTCTGGCAAAAAACTGTGTAGAATTTCAATGCTTTGTATTTTTTTTTTTTAAAGCAGAACATAAAATAATCTTCTGTCATATTAATTTGTGTGTGTGTGTGTATGGTACATACATACATACACACACACACATATGTATTTACCATTTCTCTGGATTATGGTCTCATTTATATTGTATGATATTCAGTAAGATCAATGGGATGGCATAGGCCAATCCCTTCAAGACTTTCAAAGCTGCCAGGTACAGCTGTGGTGTAAAACCCCTAGATAATTAGATGGCAATCCTTTAAGTACATGCATTTCTAATAATTTGAATGTGTTTCCTTGGACAAAAACTATTACCTTGTGGTTTCATTCTCAGACAACATTGTCATTTTTAAAAGGTATGTTGGTAACAACCATGGTGCTCACTCAGGATTGACACCCTTTTCTGTGGCATATGCCATGCAAAGAGAAGGAGTGATAAGATCCAAGATGCATTTATGCTGTCCTTGATTCCTGTCAAAGTAATTGCATCTTCAATTTTATCACTTCTCTCAGAGAAAAAGATCTCTACTAACGACATAGAAATAGTGAGAAATTCCTGAAAGTTATCCCTGTAAAATGAGTTTCACTTTTATGCTGAGGCCAACACACTCTGTAATGCCTTAATTTGATGGAACTTTCTTAATGTTATTATTTACAACAGAGAAGTGTACAGTTTGTATCAATTCCTGCCAATTAAAATAGAGTGTTAATATGCTCTATTAATATTAGTATAGGTATTAAAATAGAGATAGTAGAGCATCAGATGACATTATTGTGGCAAATAGCATAGTGGATAGGCAGGGAATACAAAAATAAAGCAGCATAGATATACATAATGTCACATGGGATTTTAATTATTATTTACATTGATTTAACAAAGTTTTAAATGTATGTCTTTCTTTACCAGATAAAACACAGACAACCAAAATATAAACAAAATATCAACTAAATTGGTGGCATGTTTACAGTTCTTATTGCCTGGACATTGTCGACGGACTTGAAGCAACAGAATAAGGGCTGAGAGACACCATCTGGTTCTCCCAGCTTAACAAGTTACTCCGTGTGAGCTGAGCCTTTCTAACTACCTACCTGTGGGTGGGAAATGCAAGCTAATATGGTTTATATTAACAGCCCTTAACTGTGGTCTCAGCTAAGACAGAGTGCATTGCATCAGCTCCAGGCTAAGTGCGCTTCCCTGGACACCTCTGCCTGCAGCAGATCATTCAGTCCCAGTAACCTGGTTGTGTGCCTGAAGGGACCAGCTGGCATTGTCAAACAAGTCTTGCAGTGATCACTTAAGACATGACCAGCCTAAATTATCCGCCTTCCCCCATGACAGTGCTTACTGTTCCTGCAGCAAAGCTGCAAATGAGCAGTACATCCACACCCGGTCCCTTCAGATGACAATGAAACCAAACCAGTACAGACACAGTTCAGGACGTGGGAACAGTCCTCCAAAAAGGTGGAGCAAGGCAGGGCTGAGGACCTCATCCCACCTCAGGAGCATTCAGCAGACGGTGCCTATAAAAGCCAATTCACCATGAAGTCTGGAGATCTGCATACAGCTTTCCCTCAACAAGACGCTTCAGTTCATGCTTCACTTCAGCTCAAGCAAATCATCCCTCTAAGTGCAACGAAGCCTCCTACGTGCTCACCTCATATCTGAACACCTCGCTGAACACCTCACTTGTAGCCCTACCACCATCCCGGGGTGACCTTGATTAAGCCTATGAGGAGCATATTGTACCAGAGTATTGCTGGGGCCAAGAATTTAGCCAGGTTCAGAGAAGAATTGGAAACAAACAAATAACGTGATTATCCAGAGCTATTATAGCTAATGCTAACAAAAACTTTGGAAGAGAAGTAAAGCCTCATGCTTCTGAGTGTAGGCCAATCTCTCACTACGCTTACTAATAGCCTAAGACCTCCAGTTACCTAATATCTGCTCACAAGGATCTTCCATGCACTGTTCTCTGAGCATTGGCCATCATCAAAGAAGGATAAAAGATCAGATGTAATTTCAACCTCAGCCAAAACACCAGTTTCATCATTTCCTAAATTGCTAAGCCCTCGCAGCCTGTTCTTTTTTTAACCTCTAAAAAGGAAAATCTTCAACTTTACAGGAGAATTGAGAGTGCTTAGAAGTGCTTGGGTACTGGATCCTTTCCGAAAACAGCAGTGCTGTGAAGGTAAGATTCACAGACTGCACACTACCAGTAGCAACAATAATAAGCTTGAATCATGCAAAGATAGTAACTGATTGGAGTGAACTGGTTTGCTTCTCAAATTGTAGTCTTTTATGATGTCCGTAGCTAACAAGGCTAAGCCCTTTAAAATTTTCTCTCCAAACAGAAGGATACAAATGACAGTTTGTTTTTGGAAAGAGAATTTATCGTATTGAAAAAAAAGCCTTTTATTAAAAAGAAAAAGTTTCAAGGAAAATAAGACATTTTTCTCCTCAAATTACTCATTTCCACTTTGTGTGTGTGTGTATATACAAACTTTAAAGTTTGAGTTTAAAGACTGATTATAAAAGGTTGCATAACATAAGTGTTGGGAATTCTTTGTGTACTAAAATCCAGCTTTTTGGATAGATGACAAATTTCTAATGCCATTTCAGTGCACATTTGGATAAGAACTCCATCAAATAGTATTTCTATAAGTGTAAAATGTGTTTTCATTTTATCAAGATCATCAATAAATCTAAAAATCATTCATGGATGAGTTTCACACAATATTAATATTCTGGGGGTTTGCTATCAAAACTGTTAAAAGAATCAAACACCTCTAGGCAATGGGTAGGGGTCTCCAGCTAAGCTGCCAAGTTGAAACTGTCACCGTGTTCTTCGTTTAAAATATATGGTGAATCATGTCAGTGGAATGATTTACTCAAATGTGTTCAATTGTTTGCAAGTTTGATATCACTTATTTTGGAAAACAGAGAACCATTGAGACACTGGCATTCATATGCTCTAATGCTGTTATGCTTTCATAACTTCTGATTATCGGAGTCATGGGATAAATCTGGATTTTTTGCATTTTGGAGTCCGGTTGTATGAAAAGACAAAGCATGAGCTGTGTGCTGCATTCAGCAGATGTGAGCACGCTTATAGGTACAGACAGACTATCACAAGTATGTTTATGAAACTTAAAAATATGTATCTGTTATAATTAAGTTCACACAGCCCTCCTAGCGTGGACACATGTAAAGATGCTTTATATTGCTCTAACTGCCACTTCTAGTGATATAACTGCATTCACACTGACTTACATTGATTAAAACCAAATCGCATCCAAAGTTAAAGTCACACTGGTTTAATTTTTGCATTTTAATGGAGGTGTGAAACCTCTGAAAGGAGATTTCTGCTTTTTTGCAGTGACTGGCATTTTAAAGATGTCTGGAAACAAGCACAGGGTGATAAACTATCACCAAGAAGACAGTGATTAAAAAAAGTGTGTAAAACTAGCGCACAACAGTAACACTGTCCTTCCAGCGAGGAGCGAAACAGGGAACAGGACTGTTGCATGAATTTTCCTGCAAAGCCTTTAGTAGCCAGACTAATCCCAGGCACACCTCGTGCTGACCTTTACACACGTACGCACAAAACTTTCTGGGAGACTTTCTTCCCCCAGTCCCTTGCTTACTTTATCTCCCAGCAGGGCTGCCTGCTGGAGCTGGTGATCCTGCTTCCGTACAAAGGGAAAGAGCCTCCACCTACCTTCTCTCCTTCCCTCCCCGGTTCCTCACTCTCTCCCCCTCGGGCTGGCAGGATTCCTCGGGCAGAGCATGCAATCAGTTTGCAGGGAGCAGCCGCAGCCACAGGAACGATGCAGAAGCACAATCAGAAGGAGCACCTCTACAAGCTGCTGGTGATCGGGGACCTGGGAGTGGGCAAAACCAGCATCATCAAACGTTATGTCCACCAGAACTTCTCCCCCCACTACCGGGCCACCATCGGGGTGGACTTTGCCTTGAAGGTGCTGAGCTGGGATGCTGAGACTGTGGTACGGCTGCAGCTCTGGGATATTGCGGGTGAGTACAGAGGAGAACCCTTTGCCCCATAACCTGTCCACAGACCATACCAAATATAGACCCAAATTAATTTGTACTGATCTTTAAGTTGGAAACTACCAGTGCCTATGCGGTGAGGGAGAGGAGGTTGAAGAGAGAAAACTTAAAGGGCAGAGTGACGTTTTGGAGTTCCCCTAAAGCCAGCAGACTCTCAAACAAGGGGCGTCAGAATGAAACCTGCCCTGCCTGATTTTCCTCCCAAGCCCTTAGACGTGTGTGGGGACATGGGCACCTCTCTCCAAATGCTCCAATTCTTCGCCCGCAGCTGCTGCTCTTCGGCTTCCCTCATTAGACTAACAGATCTCTGTGATGGGAGGGAGAGTAACAAGAATTTCCTGCTACATCTATTTAATTTGGTGGAAGAGATGAGGGATTCAATAAGATGGTTAAAATTATTTTTATAGTTTAAAAGATAAGGAAAAAGTATCACCTAGTTACTTTATCAAAATACCTTCCTTCTTCCTTTCCTTTCTCGCTCTTCTACCTTCCTTCCTTCAGCCCAATGAAATGTAAAAAACTTCTAACATGCTTTGAAAAGAGAAGTGTTTCTATTTGGCAATAATCCCGGTTGTTAAAAATGTATTTACTCATGTTTACTTGTCCTTATTCCAACATCAAGCAAAAAAAGATAATTTACTCTGTGCAGGAAGAAAAAGAATAAGGGAGTCCAGCTATGCATGCTTGCTTACATAATTAAAAAACCACAGAATTTGTCATTGTTGCTGTCAGTGCTTCAGATTTTTTATATTTGCCTTCCAATTAAAACCACAACTTTTTATTTTTGCCACCTCCATTACTAGGAATTAATCATTTTTATTCAGTCCACAAAATAAAAGTTTATCTTGATGACATATTTCACATGCTATAAGTAATCATTTTTCATTTAATATACGCAGGAATCCAAGTACAGCTATGACACAATAGCTTACAGCAAAAAGGAGGGCGTTTTAAAAACTCAATTAAATTAAGAAGTTACATTTGTTAAGTAGGGAATAGAGGTGAAAATTATATCAGCTGTTAGGCAACTGTGCCAGCCTGTGGCCTGAGCTGTGGGTTCAGTGATCTAGTCTGGAACGGTACCGAGTAAAACTAGTGAAACGAGGAAATTCTTGACATTCTTCTCGGCGGAGGGAGTGCCTTTCTTCTACACTTAGCTGCCTCATGTCTGAGCTCTGAATTTGGCACCAAGGCACTAAAACTTATGCAACAACACTGCTTTATCCGAAACATGCATAAACTCAGCTTTTTTACGCATCAGTATAGTCTTGTGGTTTTTATGATATTAAATACATCTATGCTCATTTTTCTTTATTAAAGGTTGGAATAATGGGGAAAGCATCGCTTTTATTGCTCACCAGTGACTGATTATAACCATAAATACATACACATCCAGCAAA
The DNA here is from genome assembly GCF_035582795.1 of Mycteria americana. Lineage (NCBI taxonomy): Eukaryota > Metazoa > Chordata > Aves > Ciconiiformes > Ciconiidae > Mycteria > Mycteria americana. The sequence continues at coordinate 213,612,145 of NC_134365.1, forward strand.
ACTTTGCTGCAAGAGAAAAGGCCTTTAATAGTAAATTCTGAATGCATCAGGGACTTAAAGAATGTATTTGCATGCCTTGTTTCAGAGATTTATTACACTACTAATCATGTGCTGGCGGATCATATGATGTAGCTTTCAGTCAGGCTGCAGAAGCAATTACACCAAGTTGTAGTACTGAATGACTAGCATGCTTTCTGAGTTATCACACATGACAGAGAGAATTACAGCATAGTACTAAATTTCATATGAATTGATCAATTCAAAGCATCTCTGTGAAGGTCAAGACAGTGGCCGGTAATAAAAAGAGTTGCTGTCTCATGTTAATGGCTTCTGTGTAAGGAGCTTTAGCTGTTGATGGCTACACGTAGAAAATAAGTTCTGCATTCAGAATCAGCGTGGGGCTGGCATAGAAGTTATCACAAATAAGGCATCTGGCTGGTGAGAAAAAAAGTTGTTTAAAAATGAAAGCAAAGTAAAACTGATTGGAAATATGGAGGGAATGGAAGTGTTTTATCCTGGCTGAGGCTGGTCATATATCACCACTTGCAAAACAGAAATATGCGAGGATAAGAGGGAGGAAAAGAAAATCTCTGGTCTCAGAACATCCTCTCTCTTTTGGCAGAATCTCTGTTACTAGGTCATGTTTATCTTTGGGGGTAAAGCAATAAATCTTCAGCCTCTAACCAAGCTGAAGGATAATGGCTTAGCATTTAGGACATCTTGAATTGAAGCAAATGTTGCAAATGTATCAATATATAAGTGTGTGTGTGTGTGTGTGTATCTCTATCTATATATCAGGTATCATTTTAGCTCTTACATCCTCTCCTCCCGCTCCATTATACAGCCAGTGAACTTACTACTAAGCATAATGTGTACTCCTCCGTGCACTTCACTGTGTGGATCAGTGGGTAGTAACTTATTTAACAATCTAGAAATAATTTTCTCAAAACTGTTTTGAGTAAAACTAGTGTCAAGCTTATCTACACTATTAGTAGGATTTACATACATGGTAACAACAGTGAATATTTACATACATGGTAACAAGTGACATACTCCAGCCGTGGTAGGACCAAGCAATTTACCCTTACAGACATAAGAAGAAAAAACAAATTTGGTTCATCTGATGCCATCTAATTTCATAGTTAAATGTAGTTCATGTTTCTGTAACATATTTTTCTGCATTCTTTAATTTGGTAAACAAGACTATAATAAGAGCTAATAGCTAAATGCTGAATCTGCCTTTATTTAGATGAGAGATAAACACTGAACAATAAGGATAACTAAGCATTAGGAAAAAATATTCAGGGATAAGGTAGGTTCTGCATCACATATTATTACTTTAAGACTTGGGTTTTTTTAACAGATAATATATTCCTGAAGCTATGGGTGTTAAACAGGAATTATTGGACAAAACTTCATGGTTTATGATGTTATGATATCTGTAACAACACACTGGTATTAAAATCTATGAATTCGTGTCTGATCCAGTGAAGTGCCTAAAGTTTCAAGTGCAAGTGACTGAATTTTCACTATTTTGTGTGGGAGGAGATATACATGGTAAAATTCTCCTTGTCTTTAATTTCTTCCCCACAGTTCCATTTTATTTCATTGAATGTCCCAAATTCTCGCATTTGGTGTTCCTGTCCCTCTTAAAGTGGGCCATCACCTTTACTGCTGTGTGATACATCTTTAAATCTTGCTCCTTAGTCAATTTTTTTTTGTTTCCTTATATTTTCTGCTGCCTCTGTTTGAGTGTCCTTTAAATTCATTAACAGATTGTTAGAAGGAAAGCTTTAAAGGAAACTCTTAATCAGATTTTGAACAAGGCTGCTGTGGTGGGGGTGGCCCTGCAGATGCAGGCTGGGACTGCTTTTGAAGAAACCAGCTATTGTAGACAGCAGATCCGGGTGTATTTGCTCTTTACTTCTCTGCAAGGCTGCTTTCAGTGCTACTGTCCATGTTTCGTGTCCATACAGCCCTGTCATTTCTCTGAAGACCGGTTTTAGCTGCAGATTTACTGCAGGGAGCAGCTCTGTGAGTGCAGCAGAGGGCAGAGAGCAGCACATCAGAGCCTTCCCCCCTCCCCTGCTACTTTTTCACAGCCGTGTCAGCATCACCATTATCCCTCCTGCTGCCTATGTGTGGGCTGGATTATTCATTGCTACCAAAAATATGTTGGTTTGCTTTTACAAGGCTGGATCTCATCTCATAAACAGCTGGTCCAATGCATTGAAGACATCCACAAACCACCAGTGGTGAAAGAACAGTTTCATTTCCTTTCCCTGCAACTTTCACCTTCGGAAACAGCAGTCTTTGCACAGATATAGGCAAATGTCTCTCCAGTTATAAAGTTTTTTAAGACTATTATGCTCCAGAAGGAGTAAACAGACTGTTCACTAATGCCAGGCACAGCATATCCTCAGTGGTTTAGGATTTTAGTGGCTGCTAAGCATGGCAGTACGTATGCATAAATAAGATAGTCATGGTGATTTCTAGGCTAATTTACCTTGAAATTACTGTTCTGCAAACACAAATAAGCCCCTCGCTGTGATAGTTTTATTTCAGTATAGATTTGTGGTGGGATCCATGGGCCTGATCCTGCTGCAGCCTGCTTTTCCATATTCTGGGGTGGTGAACACCATCTCAAGGCTGGGTGAAGTTTCAATCCATAAAGACAATGACTTGAATTCAAGGATGAAAATTCTGAAAGTTATTTTGAAGTGAAAGGTAAAAAATGTTTAAATCTTCTCCAAGATTTCCAGCTTCTCAATGTTGGCTAAAGGCCCTCTGTAAAGCACAGTGGTTCCCAGAAGCATTTGCCTCTTAGGATGAAGGATGGTGGCAAGAAGCAAAACCCATTGTAAAGCTGGGCATTAGGCAGTTTAAATCAATTTTTATCTTGCACTGAATTTCAGATACTGTGGGTGAGGTGGTGGAAATTATTGGAGTTTTAGCACTTCAGTTTTTATAAATTTATCAGAGATGATAGTGGTTAATGGCAAATGTAGATTTCTGTACAAGTCATGGTGGCAAATTTACATGGGGTGCATTTTGATAAACTATGAATATTCAGCTGTTGATTGCTTTAAGCCCATGAAATTATACCTTTCCCTAATGCAGAGGTGCCACTGAGATTAGGATAAATGTGCAAGCAGGTGCCATTCAGGCAGGGAGTCCTTCCCTTTAATGGAAATCTTGTTGCTTTGGCACCTTGTTCTCACTGGGTTCACTTCAAAGTGGGGAAGGATTCATCTGGTTTAACAATTAGACATCTTGTACTGAACCATTTGAGTATAAGCTACTCGCCCTGGGCTCACCAGGACATTGAGTGTGGAGATTAAATATCTCCATCATGAAGCTTATGTCACCACTCTTACGTGTCTATCCTTGCTGAGAAGATGCCCTCTAGGTATCTCTTCTCAGCCTCTGACTACAAAGGAACCCTAATCTTAGATACACCCAGTTAATTTTTTTTGGAACCTAAATTAGGGCTGATGAATTACAATGTAAAGCACTGTTTCAGTGGGCAAAGGGCATCAGACTCATGGGGTTTGATGCCAGATGCCAGTGACCTTGCAAGGGACACAGTAAAGTACAATGGGCCAGATCAAACAAACATTTCACAAGTTTCTGACCCTTCCAATGAAAAGCAAAACCCATCTTGCCCAGTCCCTCTTGCAATAAAGCAGATTCTAATGTTCAAGGCTCCCTGCGAGATACCACTGAATACCTAATGGTTGATCTGTTTTCTAGCCTAATTACTGCCTAAGCCATTGTGCTGCTGAAAACCTAAGGCCAGATTCTGACACCTTTAATACATCAAACAGTGCCTATTTTCATGAGTAATTCTGCTAAATGAAAAAGTTTTAGGAACCTCATCTATTAAGATGGGTATTTGTTCACGTAAGGGAGAATCTTTGGAAAAAAGAGTCCTCCTGGATCCTTAGACACAATATTTAGGTCTCCAAGCACAACGCAAACACTAGAGATCACTTTTTTCATAATGTAAATTAAATAAAAGTAAAGCCATTATGCAAATGACATAAAACGAAAAGTCTGTGCTTTACAAACCACCTCTTTTTCATTCAAAGTTGCATAATGTCTTTATGCCAAGTATGTTCATATATTAATTGCAACTGATGGGGAAAAAGACCACTTCAAAAAGGGTTTAGGCACTTTATTCAGCCAGCAGCTCCATTCTTTCTCTGTCTTTGAAGTGATTGATAATGGAAATTGGTGAGCTCTGTCCTCCTGCATAAAGCTGCTTTTACAAACGTGGTGGCTTTTCTGTGCAGTGAAAAAGCTAGGTATCTGCAAAAGCAGCTGGAAGCAGGAGGAGGAATCAGTATCATACCATTTGTCAGAACTTTGTGGGCCACTACTAGCCAAAAGATCACATCATAAGAGCCTTTTATTCCTCTAATAAGTTTGATTGTTTGTGTTGAATGATTTTATGCTGCAAATCAATAATTTAGTTCATGTTCTATGACAACATGTCCCACCTATCTTAGAGATCTGTGTCCCAATAAATATGTGTAAGGCCCAAGTTTAGCTGTTCTTACATCATCTACATCTCATCTACAGTGCAAGCATCTCAAGAACTTTGCATGAGAAGTATGAGGTATCACTGAAATGCAATATGCATCAAAACCTAATTGTATATGTTGCTGCTTGGCTCACTGCTAAGTTTCTAATCAGACCTTGACTTTTGTTTGAAGGCACCTTCTTGCAGACGAAAAAAAATTACTCAACAAGGAGATTATTGAACAGCACATGATTTAGCCATTCATCTGATTAGCCCACTGATAGGAATCATAAGACATTTTAATAAAGCATAGCCATAAGAAATTTCAATATGACCTCCTATTTCCCAGAAATGATATATTTCTATCTTGCTTTATCAATGGGATGCAGTGTTTGTTTAAGGTAAAAAACATCTAGCATGAATTTGGAGAAGACAGACATCCACTTTTGGTTTCTGTATCATGTGAATGTCTTTCTCCTTGCTGCAACAACTAGTGCATAAAACCAAAGGTAAACATCAAAAACAGATGAAGTTGACCCCATAAGTGCATTCAGTGCTATTTCCATTAAATGGAACTGCATGGTCTCGAAGTCCAGTAATCAGCACTCTTCAGTTCTCAACCCAGACTTACATTTGACAGCACAATTTCCATCAGATGAAACCTCCACAGGTAACCTTCCTAGGGTCAGAGGCAGACTGCTAATCTTCTTGTCTTCCTAACCTACTCAAAATTACACACATTGAGAAAATGAGTCTAGAAACAGGTTTCCATTGAATGTTGTCTATTTTCATAGCACCTTTTCTCAGCTATGGAAGGATATGGTTAAATACAAGAGTTGTCTTGCTTAAAGACTGCTGTTCTCATGAGATGTTTCAGGAATTTATAATTCTTCTTTTTCAGATCACAGCTCAGCAGTAGACATCAATGGAAATTCTATTTTTTCACTTCAAGAAAAATTCTGTGTAATTTATTTCCAATCTAGGAAACATTTTCTCAAAGTTCCCATGAAAACAGCGTATATATTAACAAGCCCACAGCTGATCAACATACCACATCCTGACATCAAGTGTATTAATTTTTACACTGTTAATCATATAAAATGATAGATATTTACAAATGGCCATGTTTGAATATAATAATATACTGTTAGCTCACAAAAATACTTTGAATACACAGAAAACACTTTGAATTCGGCAAAGAAAACCATGAAGCTTCTAAACAGATCTAGTGTGAAATGTCTCCTCCCAGATCTTTTCACTGGAGCAATCCAGCTCTTCATATTGCTGCTGCTGTGCTATTTCTTAGAACACTTTCAATGTTTGTAAGGCTTTAAATTCACCTTTCTCACCTCTGTGTTTTAGTTTGCCAGTAAAAGTAAGTTCATAATGACTCTAATGCCTGGTATGGCTCCAGAGCTTAATTATGTTACTGTTGATTGTTATCACTTGCATGAGAATAGGCAGGATCTTCTTCATGCATGAGCAGATCAGTTGTGTTAGGTGTTTTCCACAAAATACCATAGTATCAAGGAGCTTCCAGTCTGGTACCTAGATTTTTTGTGACTCCTGTTTAAAGTCCTATAACATACACCAAGACCCTTGGTACTGTCCACAGACCCAGAAATCTGGCATCTTAATAAGACTGTACACTGAAGTTCTTGCTTGTCAAAAAGTTATTAAATTTCCTTGAATGTTTGCTTTAAAACTCCTTTTTCATGCTATAATCTCTTGCATTTTCATTCAAAAGAGTCTAGCATGGTACTTATCATTATTTAGACAAAGAGCAGCTTTCCACAGACTTACAAAATGAAGTCCTACCTTCAGTAATGTTCTTTTAGAAAACCTGCATATGAAATATTGACCTACATTGGAAGCAGTGATTTTTACAAGGTGGTGTTTTTTTTCCCCTCTTACTTTCTTCATCACAGGTCAGGAAAGATTTGGAAACATGACCAGGGTATATTACAGAGAGGCCATGGGGGCATTTATTGTCTTTGATGTTACAAGACCTGCAACGTTTGAAGCAGTGACGAAATGGAAAGAAGATTTGGACTCTAAGTTGGTTCTTCCAAATGGCAAACCTGTGCCGACAGTCCTCTTAGCAAACAAATGCGACCAGGGAATAGATGTTCTTATGAACAACGGCATCAAGATGGATCAGTTCTGCAAAGAGAATGGGTTCGTGGGCTGGTTTGAAACATCAGCCAAGGTAATGTTTCCCTTTCTTTTTAAATGTTTCTCCAAGTACAGAGAAATTGGTTCCTAAAATAGTTCACTTGGTTGAAATGTGTACCTTGCAGAGCCCCTCTCTTGGTGGAATTAATTAAAGGTGAATTTGTAAATTAATATGTTTCCATTTCTTTTAGGCCTTTTATTGCAAAGTAAATTATATGCAATGTTCTGAAATGCAGCTGCTCTAATACGATAGGCCAGCAGTAAAGTCTGTAACTGGTCAACAGCTTACTGCGTAATAGCCTGAGGAGGAAGATTACCTTTGGCAAGGCACAAAAGCTACCTCTTATAAATGATATGAAGATATTTTTCATAATTCTTAACAGTGAATATTATCTCTAAATATTTTATAACCACTTTGCCTGAGAAATGCTGATTTGAGACAATAGCTTTACTGTGTTAGATTCCAGGAAAAAAGTCAGTCTATCGTAGCACTTGTATGATGCTTACTGTTATAAGCTCTCCTTTTCAAAAGCCTTTTCAAAAAGGTCACATATCTGGGGAGGAAGGAAAGATCAGTGGTCAAAGTGCCAAATGAGCTGCTCTGAGGTTCAATTCCTTGCCTTCATACAGATTTCCTGGGTGCCTACAAGAAAATGGAGATAAAAATCAGAAAGGGCACTGGGACTTTCAGAGTATAATGGCCCAAGGTACAGTGGACTCGTATATCAAATTGAGAGTTCTCAGATAATCTCAGTGCATGCAAGATTTGGAGAGCTGGCATGTGAAATATTGATTGAATCACAACAGCTCAATGCTTACTGTGTTTATTGTATTCTCCAATTATGAAAGCTGGTGTCATCATTAACAGCTCTGGGGAACGTTTGGATGTTTTAAAGTAAACAGTTTGGCTCTGCTTTGACCTAGATTGTTAGTAGACCGAAAGCCAAAATGCTACATTCAGTTGTTTGATTTCTTTTAACCACTTCATGAAAGTTACTTAAGAACCTTTGGAGTGTATACTTGTATTTTACTTTTCTGTCTTGACTCCTTCTTTAAGCATTAATATTTAAAAGAAGTCTCACTTGTAATCAGCAGAAGTAACAGCAGGTGACTAGCAGCATGTCCTAGTCTGCCTCATTGCATGAGCTCTGGGCTGAGAAGTCTTTGTGGTCAGTGTCTTTGCTTTCCTCCCAAATGGGTCTCAAAACTAGTCACTGTTTCTTCAAAATGCCATTTTTAGGGAGACATTTTGGTCTAGGTCATTGTGTAAATTATCTTGCTCTGTGAACAGGGTACTTCTCATTCCCGCATGTGCAGGACCTGGTTTGAATTCAGGTCTGTGGTTCTCTGCTGATTTGTGCTGTATGAGGCCACCAGAATCCAGTGTTCCTCTCTAGGCTAACTACACTTTTATTATGGACAGTGTCTAGTTCTGATTAAGAAAGAGGCCAAGATCTCTTATATCAGTTTCTTCGTGATAATTATGGCAGAAAACTAATTATTCTAGGAAAAAAAGAAAACCTAGAGAGCAAAGCATTTGGAATAGCAGCTACAAGAAGAAGATGTAGAGAAATGAGGGGATTAGTATAGGATAAATTATTAGTAGTTGTATAATCTGCCCCTTTTCAATATTCTATTAGGTGTCTAACTGTCTTTCAGGCCACAGATAACATGAAATATCTGGTTGTGAGTATTTGGGATCTAGTACACCAGTGATGTGTAACACTGTATATGGCTGTTTTCTTCAGAATTACTTTTTATTTATTTCTGACATGTATGTGAGTCTACATTTCCTGGGGACAAGAACCAATTCACTGAAAACTAAGACGTGAGGGCAAAACCATCACAGAAGTAATGTGGAGAGAAATAAATAACAGATTGTTTTAAAATGCCTGCATCTAAAAGACTTTCGAAGAGAACGAGAGGGAACAGGTTGGACTGCTGTTTAACGGATATGGGGCCATTTCATTGTTCTAGGTTTGGATCAGCAAAGTCATGCAGCTGGTCACTGCTCTTTGGCCTATGAGAAAGGAATCTGTACCATGAATTCCATACATCAGTCTCCAGCAAGCACCTGTCCATCTCTTAAAAAGAACAACCACATTTATTGTGCCAAGGGCCATTGCAGGTCATGGCAGAGAATGAATGTCCAAACAATTTCAAAGGCTGCAGAAGGATTTTACCATGATGATGGAGCCAGTCTTGGGCAGAACTATGGAAGTGTAAAGGACAATTAAAGTTTTAAAAAGTCACAACAGAGGAAAATTCAGTCCAAGTTTTTCTAAGCCACATAGAATTAAGAGTTATTTTAAACAAAGGAAATATCTAGATTTTTCTTGCTTTATTTAACTCAGAAACTCAAGCAGTCCTCAGGTTATCAGTGCAATCATGTAAGAATAGAAAGAAATCCAGCTATGACAAGTCAAAAGCCATTATGAAGGGAGCAGTGAGAGTTGAGGACACATGACTGTGCTATCAGACTGTTCTCTGCTGCTATAGACTAAAGGCTAGGATCTGCTATTCTGCAGTCCCCAGCCCTGATTTGCACCCAGAGTTGGAGGCTCCTGACTTTAAAATGATGCAAAGAAGAATAGTTCCACTAAAGACGGTAGAATCATAACATTTAGGCTAAGTTAGATCAGAATAATTTCCCCACTTGGTCTAAGTTCTGAACTAAAAGATACGCATTTTTTTCTAAACAAAAGTTGTTATTACTACTATTTTAAAATATTGGATGTAACGTATCTGGTATTCTTTCAGCCTAGGTCATATTAAATAATTGAACTTGGATCTGGGGAAAAAACCCCAGCTATGGGGAAAAAAAGCTATGGTTGCTATAGAGAATAGAAACTCTTTTCTGAAGCAGAATAACACTGACAGAGAAGTCATCATATTGCAGCTAGCAGTTTTAGCAGTTCAAATAAGTAATAACTCTTTTTTGTGGTATCCTGGAATAATTAGATCTCCAGAGGTTTTCTGTAGACGTGCTTGGAAATGTTATAGCCTTCAGAGCAAACAGAATATGATTTATGCATTTCGGAAAAACAGAGGTGATTATTTATAAAAATACATCTTTTAGTTCTGGTTGCCTTGCAGAAAGTATCATGCTATATATGTACCTACCATATTTCAAGCTGTCAATGGTTTGAAATTTTTGTCTGTAGCACTGGCAGATTACACCAAAAAACACCACTGTATTATTCCCTGGTGCTGTTTTTCTTAAGTTAACAACTTCAGTATAAAACAATTGAGCCATCTAATGCATTCTCATGTATTAGTTTTGATTCTTACATTAACCTAAAGGAAATATTCAGCCTGTTCCAATCTTCTGCTGCCTACAGAGATAGAAGAACTTGTTCTGATAGTTAGCCATGTAAGAAGGGCCTTGTGGGGCAACAGCACAATGCCGTATAGTCATAAGTTACACATATTGCTACATATCCAGTGGAAAGACTGGTCTCTTTTACATATGGTTATTTGGTTTGTTCATATTGATTGCAGTCTAAAAGGCACATCCCCAGATAGTCACGAAATAACCCTTAATAGTAAATTCTTTAATAAATTTCATTACCACAACTGTTGTGAAAGATGCATTTTTTTAAAGGAAGGAAATTTCTTCTTCCTGTCACACATTTAATTATCCAGCATGTGGCCAGAGCAGCTGAGAGCTCCATTCACATTTCCAAGCCTTTAAACTGTTTTCTCCACCATTCCTAGTTCAAAGAGGTGAGCTTTTGACTTGGATTAGAAAAGCAGCAATTTCAAGCTTATTATCACTTTATAATGAAAACGGAATTTGTGCATCAAAACAGACAAATCAGGCAAAACTAAATGTGCTTGAAAATACCTACTTCAGAAATAACTTGAAATACCTTACAACTGACCATAGCTGTGCTGTGATTATTCCTGAGTTCCTCTTTTCCCTGCTGTAATTCCGCTGTCAGCAATACAGAATTAGGTGAAAAGACATTCACTTTTTGTCCAAATTGCCCAGAAAGGCTGGTAGCCATGCTTTTCAGATCCTTACCAAACTAGGCTAAGCACACAGTTCCTTGTCTGATGAGCATTGTGGCCTAGAGACTGAATGAGCACTGAGTTTCTGGGCTATATGGACACATCCGATTTGGACCAGGAAAAAGTTATAGAATCTTTCCTCCTCTAGGAAAGGTGGATAATATGTCCCTTCTCCAGCTTTTGTCTGAAAGGCAATCTACAGTGTGTCATAGTGCCCAAATGCTGGACTAGGAATCAGGAGTCCTCTTTGCCACTGATCTACCGGGTGACCTTCAGAAAGTCACTCTCTCCTCTGATCCAGCCTCTTCTTCCATAAAGCAAGGACAACAATTCTGCTTGTCTTACCAGTGAGCTCTGTGCATGAACCAAGCTCTACTATCCCTTGTTTAAATCACAAATTCTTCAATTCTTCTGACTGGACAATTAGTATGAAAGTTGAAAAAAACAAGCTGTACTGTAGACTGCAGAGGAACAGGATATGTGTTTTTGAGTTCCATAAAGACAAACGAGGTTTGGACATGTATTTGAATTAGGCTGACACACTACAGCTAATCTGCTGATCTGGTAACTGAAACCAAAGCAATCCATTTGAGACTGTCGGATCCAGTTAGGGATGTGTAGCTCCCTACATTGCCTTTTTAATTCACTCAAAAAAAAGTCTAACCGATCTCACCACACAGAGCTTTAGAAAATATTTCAGCCTAAGGCAGACACCTAAGGCAGAAACTTTCAGTTCAGATATACAGTCACTCTGTGCAGAATCCTCTGCAGAGTTGGTTTCCTGTGGCTAAAAGAAGAGGAGTTGCTTCTGATCATCCTACAAGTATTAGAGCTGTCCTATAGCTCTCTGGATCACTTTTATGAAACATGTTACTTACTGCTGGCCAAAAGCTGTGAATTCACAGAATCACAGAATTGCGGGTGGAAGGGACCTCTGGAGGTCATTTAGTCAACAATTTTGTTGCCGAATATCCAATCAGCTCTAAGAAGTCAATTACAGAAATTATCTTGTTCTCAGGGTTGCAGTCACAGCAGTTCACATCCATGAATTTCATGTTCATGCATCCAGATGGCTTTTAACTTGTATGCTTGTGTTTTCCTAGAAACACAACCACAGCAGTACAGCACATCTTAATCAGGCTCTGCTGCCAGCAGTTTCCAAGGGACCCCTGCTAAGGGAGCATGTGGAGCCATTCCCTCAGATTCCTTGCTCCAGGGGAGTGCAGGTTAAAATATTTTGAAAGTCATATCCCTGCTCCTGGATTTTAGTGCAATATAGAAATAAAATGTGGAAACTATGTGATTCTCACTAGGTTCCCATCTAATACCTGAATATTTCAGAATTTGTAAATGTTTACATAAGGGAAGTTGATTTCCTTTAACTCCAGTAACAGAGTCTAAGGTCATGTCTCCAAGCAGTGCTGGCTTAGACCTTCCCAAGTGCCCATCTTAGGTAGCTATGCCTGCATACACATTGTTGTTTACCCTGACTTTCAAGGTAAGACTCAGAAGCATCAGATTCAGTCAGAGAAAGAAACTACCCAAATGTAGAAAGGGAGCAGTTTTATACCAGAAAACAACCAGACAGACAAATCTAAGATATCTGCATGGCAAAGAAAAAAAGTTTCATTTGGAAGTGAGACAGGCCTATAAAACTAGCAAAGGCCTTTTTTCTTCTGTAAAAAGCTAAGAGCCAGTCTAGTCTGAGGGGATTTATTTCGTATATTAAAATGGAATGCTCTAAATGTTAATGTTCTGCATCTACATTAGAGCTGACAGGTAAGGGGGAAGGCAATCCAGAATGCAAAGAAGCTTGCTGAGCTTATGTACTGCTTTGAGACACATTCAATAAAGTATTTATTTTCTCTCCAGTTGATTGTTGCATTACAAGACTATGATATTATTTCCCATAGCAATAGGTTCAAAGGTTTTAAATCATGCAACTCTACTTACCTGCCTCAAGTTGCTATCCTTTCCCTAAAACTGTCCTTTGAAAACATACATTTGAAGGAGATCGATCTACAAAGAAAACTAATTTAGTTTGTGTCTTCCAGTGTTCCTTTCTGGTTTTCAGAGATTGCTCAGACTTATTTTCTTTGCCTTGCTTTGTTTGGTACTAAAATAGAGAGTAGCATGTGCTGATTTTCACTTTTGCATTCCTGCTTGATGAGGTCAAGAGAAAGACCAACTCAGGTAGTCAGACATCATCACAGGAGCTGGGTTCAGCTCCTTGCTCTGGCAGACGTTGGCAGGCTGATGCAGCATAAATCACTTAGGACTGGATTCATAACTTAGTTCTTGCATCACTGACTGTGACAGTGTCTTTCAGGTGCTGGGGCTTACTGAGGCACGAAAGTCACAGAAATGGGTTAGGCATCTCAGGGGACAGGGCAAGGGGATATGCCCAGGAAAGGATTTCATAAAAGCTAGCATGCTAAATCAGGATGTCAGTGTGAGAAGTAAAGGAAAAGCAGGAAGAGAGGACTAATAGCAACAAAGGCAACATAATATGAGTAAGATCCTTCCTTTTTGGTCTTGCAGTAAAAACTCTCACACAAGCCTTGGGAAAGAAAGGTGTTGCGTTCCTCCCTTATCATGAGAAGACTTCAGACTATGCCATCTCCCACTTTCCAACTAGCCACCATGTGCTGGAACAGGTTTCATGCAGTTTCCTCTGTCTGGGGCTCTGCTTTTTCTCCATTTGATGAACGGCCATAGCAGCACTTCTCTGTCACAGAAAGGTGCTGTGAAGATAAGCACATCAAAGATGCAGTGCTGAGTAATAGCAGCCTTAAATGTAGTATAGGTAAACAGACCTTCCCCAGTGTTTGGAGAACTGTGAAGATAAAAGTGCCCTCAGAGCAGGCTGGAAAACAAGCTACAGCACTACAGGTGCATCTTGTACCATATCAAGAGCTAGATAACCCCTGAACATCTTGATGTTCAGAAGTGGCTCCACCAAGGAGGCAGAGTAGGCCCCTCAGTATGACCTAAAGAATTTGCTCAGAACATGAAAGGAAGTTAGTAAAACCAAAAAAATAGAGAAGAGAAGAGAAGAGAAGAGAAGAGAAGAGAAGAGAAGAGAAGAGAAGAGAAGAGAAGAGAAGAGAAGAGAAGAGAAGAGAAGAGAAGAGAAGAGAAGAGAAGAGAAGAGGCAGGGCAAGGCAGGAAAGGAAAGGGAAAGGGAAAGGGAAAGGGGAAGGTGAAGGGGAAGGGGAAGGGGAAAGGGAAAGGGAAAGGGAAAGGGGAAAGGGAAAGGGAAAGGGAAAGGGAAAGGGAAAGGGAAAGGGAAAGGGAAAGGGAAAGGAAAAGGGAAAGGGAAAGGGAAAGGGAAGGGAAGGGAAGGGAAGGGAAGGGAAGGGAAGGGAAGGGAAGGGAAGGGAAGGGAAGGGAAGGGAAGGGAAGGGAAGGGAAGGGAAGGGAAGGGAAGGGAAGGGAAGGGAAGGGAAGGGAAGGGAAGGGAAGGGAAGGGAAGGGAAGGGAAGAGAAGGGAAGGGAAGGGAAGGGAAGGGAAGGAGAAAGAAAAAAGTCTGAACTGCAGCAATCATCCCAATTCCTGTGGTGTTTTGTGTTAAACAAAAGCCATAAGGGAGATGACAGTTAAGGCATTTCAACATAGAGACCCACTGAAAGACATTATTTCACTCTATTGTCTGACCTATATTTTCTTTCTTTTTTGAAACATAATTAATTTTATTTTTAGGCATAATTGGGGCTGTTTCCATGTTTCAGTACAATTAGTAGGGTGTCTGTGATTCTCTGTCCAATCTTATGCTCTGATTGTTGGTTTCTTTGTATTTGTTGGGTGGATTTTTACCTGCTCCTTTTTCTCTGCCCTTCCCTAGATTGCCTTTCAACACCTTCTGCTCTCTAAAATTACCAGGTCTCTGGGTGTCTGTGTTTGGATAGCAGATCACCTTCTACTGTCTGCAGCTGCTTCGCTGCCTAGCAGAATATTGATTTTTTTTTTTTTTTTTGCAAAACACACTGTAGGAGGAGAGGTGCAGAAATCAATATTTCATTAGACAGACCAGAATACAGCCATGTCTGATCCACAGACCTGGGACACAGAGTAGACACTGTAGGATTAGTGTTGTAACAAAAGGCAACAGTAGCATCAGAAAGGAAGTGGTCAAGGCACAGAGCTGGACAGCAGGAGTTGCTTTGTTGGCATGAGCACAGGCTCCTTGCAGCGAGTGACTTACTTAACATGTCGCTTCTCATCCGTACCACGTACCAGTTGTCATCTGAACCATGGGAGAAGGCTGGAGCTAGACACAAGTTCAAAAACAGCTGTGCTGCCTGCCGGGGTCACCCTGCCTCTCTTGCTCCCTTTGTATCCCAGCAGAAATTTTCATCCGCACAGCTTAGGCAGCTCTTATACATGTTCAGGATACGAAAATGCTTCTCTGATCTAACTCGCATTATGGACAGGACTCTTTATTCCTTTCTTCTCATACAGAACAAAAGGCAGAATTTTAATGGCATAGGTGCAAATGCTTTGAATAGTGAATCCTTGCAAACCAGCACATTTTGCTTGAAGAAGTAAGAGGTCAGTCACAAACTTCAGCAGGGGCATCTGAATGGATGGTGCCCTGGTAGAGAGGAAGGTGGGCATGGACTTAAACTAGAAGCCTTTTCACAGAATCACATAATCACAGAATCGTATAGGTTGGAAAAGACCCTTAAGATCATCAAGTCCAACCGTAAACCTAACACTACCAAGACCACCACTACACCATGTCCCTAAGCACCTCATCCAAACGTCCTTTAAATACCTCCAGGGATGGCGACTCAACCACTTCCCTGGGCAGCCTGTTCCAATGCTTGATAACCCTTTCAGTGAAGAAAAATTTCCTAATATCCAGTCTAAACCTCCCCTGGCGCAACTTGAGGCCATTTCCTCTTGTCCTAATGCTTGTTACTTGGGAGAAGAGACCGACCCCCACCTCTCTACAACCTCCTTTCAGGTAGTTGTAGAGAGCGAGAAGGTCTCCCCTCAGCCTCCTTTTCTCCAGGCTAAACAATCCCAGCTCCCTCAGCTGCTCCTCATCAGACTTCTGCTCCAGACCCTTCACCAGCTTCGTTGCCCTTCTCTGGACTCGCTCCAGCACCTCAATGTCTCTCTTGTAGTGGGAGGCCCAAAACTGAACACAGGATTCGAGGTGCGGCCTCACCAGTGCCGAGTACAGGGGCACGATCACTTCCCTAGTCCTGCTGGCCACGCTATTTCTGATACAAGCCAGGATGCCATTGGCTTTCTCGGCCACCTGGGCACACTGCTGGCTCATATTCAGGTGGCTGTCAACCAACACCCCCAGGGCCTTTTCCACCGCGCAGCTTTCCAGCCACTCTTCCCCAAGCCTGTAGCGTTGCATGGGGTTGCTGTGGCCCAAGTGCAGGACCTTGCACTTGGCCTTGTTGAACCTCATACAATTGACCTCGGCCCATTGATCCAGCCTGTCCAGGTCCCTCTGCAGAGCCTTCCTCCCCTCAAGCAGATCAACACTCCCACACAACTTGGTGTCATCTGCAAACTTACTGAGGGTGCACTTGATCCCTTCGTCCAGATCATTGATAAAGATGTTAAACAGAACTGGCCCCAACACAGAGCCCTGGGGAACACCGCTTGTGACCGGCCACCAACTGGATTTAACTCCATTCACCACCACTCTTTGGGCCCAGCCATCCAGCCAGTTCTTTACCCAGCGAAGAGTACACCTGTCCAAGCCATGAGCAGCCAGTTTCTCCAGGAGAATGCTGTGGGAAACCGTGTCAAAGGCTTTACTGAAGTCCAGATAGACAACATCCACAGCCTTTCCCTCATCCACTAGGCGGGTCACCTTGTCATAGAAGGAGATCAGGTTGGTCAAGCAGGACCTGCCTTTCCTACACCCATGCTGGCTGGGCTTGATCCCTTGGTTATCCTCTGCATGCCATGTGATGGCACTCAAGATGATCTGCTCCATCAGCTTCCCCGGTACCGAGGTCAGGCTGACAGGCCTGTAGTTCCCCGCGTCCTCCTTCCGGCCCTTCTTGAAGATTGGTGTCACATTGGCTAATCTCCAGTCAGCTGGGACCTCCCCAGTTAGCCAGGACTGCTGGTAAATGATGGAAAGGGGCTTGGTGAGCACATCTGCCAGTTCCTTCAGTACTCTCGGGTGGATCTCATCAGGTGTTTCACAGTCAATGTGAAATCTTATCACATTTTCAAGTGGAATGGCCAGAGCCAGGGATGATCTCTATCTGTATCTAATCCCACTTTACAGATATTCAGTAGATCTGGGCAGACACTTTCCAGGAAAACAGCAAACTCAACCCAAAATGCAATTAATAATGTAATAAGGAATATGGGTCAAATTTGTTAAATCATTTAATTGAGAAGGAGAAAGAGCAATGCAGAAAAAGAGAAGCTTTTGATTTTTATATTGCCAAAACTCAATATTTTGACTTTTTATGTCAAAACAATACTTGAATGTTCAAATTGGCTTTGTTCCCCCAAAAAGCTATAGAAGTTTAAAATTAGGTTTAATAATCCAATTTCACTTTGGTTTGAGTTCTGGTTGAAGTAAAGCAGCATTGTTTTTCCCTTCTGAATTTTTAGGCTCAGGTCTGGCACATGGACCTCCATCCATCACCAGTAGGGATGAGGGATGTCCACCTATACCCGTTTTATGCTTTTGTAGGCTTGGGTTCCTTCTCCCTTTCCCACTCTTACAAAATGCTGATCTTAAGCCTCTGACAAAGAGGGTTTCTGTTAATACATCTGAACATTAATCAATTTGGGCACAATCTCAGATAGTCAGTAAGACATTATTGAAAAAATGCATGCTGCCATCCCAAGAGAGAAGCAGCACATGGGTAAATGAAATGCATATCAGTCCATTAATAAAGGCAAAAGATTTTTACATGTGTGTTTTCTGCATTTAACAATCCTGTTTTGTCTTCAGCTTTCTAAGCAGTACTGAGAGATATTTTTTATTGTCTATTTTTTCTCATAAAATTTCACAGTGTTCTGAAAAAGACTTTTGGTGCATGCTTGAGGAATTTGCTTGTCTGGTCTGAGAAAGCCATGTGATGCAGTAACGTTTTAACATCTCAGTACAGAGCTGATTCCCAGCTCTGTATTACTTTCTAGGGGTTAGTATGTAAATAACTTGTCTAAAGATTTGGGTTTTTACAACCAACTGATATTCTTTACAGGTCAATTTTCAGATATTTAAGTTCACTTGTGTAGTTGAAGAAACCTGTGAAATCTTGGCACTAATTAACATCTTCAGTTAGATTCCCAGATTTCAGCTCTTTACTGTGGTGCAAAGGGATGGTCAACGAAGTCTGTGGAGCTTTGCTGTTGATTTCAAGGGGATTAGAAATCAGCCTCACTGAATCCATTACTTTAGCTTTTGATCTTCATGTAATTGTACCATCTCTACTGAAACACACATGTGTACTTTGGTTTCTTTCTTTTATACGTCAGCTTCATACTTAAACATCTCATCTGAATTTTTTTGAACATATGCATGCAAGAAGAATGTTTCACATGTTAAATTTTACAGGTTATTTTATTAATGATGCTGAATTGATGCTGAGCATTTGCTGAAGGTAGACTTCATGGCATTGTGTGCATGGGTGTTTATGGTCTGAGTACAACAGGCTCCAGATTCAGCTTGGAAACCTGAGTCAGTCTTAGATTGCAAATAAACCCACAATTTTTATGGGTCAAGAGGAGTATGTGCATATACGTAAATATATACATATATATTTGTATGCATTTCTATATGTGTGTATGTGGGTGTGTAATATGATTTCCCAGAAGAATGAAGCTACAGTGAGGTTTCTATCTCCTGTCATATAAAATAAGTAATCAATGCCAATAGTTAGAGTAGAAGAGTGTCATTTATGCCAGAAAGCCTGACTTTTCATTCCAAGCATACCAGTGGCTGTCATTAAAAAAAATCCTTACTCAGTATTACTGCTTATTTTATATGCTGGGCTGAGCTGTGTCTCACTGATCAGGCTGTTTCAGCTTTGCTTATTCTACAAACAGAGTGAGGGTTGCTGCAAGTTAAAAATGCTGTTGAAATAAGGCACATGTAGAAAAAGACATGCTTTGCCTTTTGTTCTAAACTCCTAGAGTGAGGATTTCTGTCTTACAAATGAAACCAATGGTGATTTAGCTCTTCTGAAGCAGTACATTGGAGATAACTCAGCCTCAACAAAAATTAAGTGAGGACTCTGGATGATACAGACCTTTTTTTACTGGTTTGTGAATAACTTGAGATTGTATCATTTATTCAATGAATCTGGTTCATCACAGGTTTCTTTGTGAGCATTGTATACAGAAATCTTCCTGAAACTGTGGAAAAGGCTTTAAAAAATAAATGCTATTGATGGCTGTAGTTGCTGATAGGTAATTAATAATTTGAAAATCAGAGTAACCATTATTCAGGCAGTAAAATATGGATTTTGGAGCATTACTTCAGGCATCTGTCTTTAACATCCCTCTGGCATTTGTTTGTTTAGTTTATTGAAGCAGTCAAATCACCAAGAGTTTGGGGTAATTTAAAGTGAGCTCTGTGTATAATTTAAAGGAGATATTAATCATAATATACAAAAAACCTAACTAACTTGAAAACTACGGTAAGCATGATCTAATACAGTCAATTTTTAAAAGCTGTTTATTAAGGAAAGTAAACTTTTGATGTTGCCTAGAGAAAAATTTAATTATGCACAGGAAATATGCAGCATGGTGTAATTAATATTGACTAATCAACCTCTCTTTCTCTTTCACTTGCAGGAAAATATAAACATCAATGAAGCTTCCAGATGCTTGGTGAAACACATAATTGCTAATGAGAGTGATCCAGTTCAGTCTATTGAACCAGATATTATAAAACCACACTTGAATTCCTCCAAGATTGTCAGTTGTTCAGCTTGCTTTAAATCCTAAGAGACTTCCAGACTATTACAAGAGCTGAACAACTATGATTCACAATGTATACTTTATCCAACGTACCCACTCTGCCCAGATTGTCCATAAGCAGATTGCCATTTTCTCAAAAATATACTTAACTTTTCCATAATTTTGACAGCTAAAATTTATTATGAGCTGTTCATTGATAGCAACTATTCAAAACTGTCTTTGGCTACTGGTCAAATAAGACTCATGGTGATGGCTGTGTTTTCCCAGTTGGGTAGCACCAACAGTGATATCAAAACCTATTTCTTTGCAATGTGGTTTCTGAAAGCTCATATTTGTGATGTGACTGCAGTAATACTCTACTTGATCATTGGTCCTCCAGCCCATCTTCTCAATACCCTGACCAGGCAACCATCACCATTATACATTTTCGTCACCCCTCACACTTGAACAATCTTGTTTCATATGAGAAAGATGATAACAATGAAAATATAGCTGTTCAGAAAGAGGCAACAAAAATGTTCACAATGAAATATTCCCATTGCAAGTTCAGTCTCCTGAATGAAGTGGCAGGATTGAACATAGGGTCATAGAATCATAGAATAGTTTGGGTTGGAAGGGACATTTAAAAGTCATGTAGTCCAACCCCCCTGCAAGAGCAAGGACATCTTCAACTAGCTCAGGTTGCTCAGAGCTCCATCCAACCTGACCTTGAATATTTCCAGGGATGGGGCATCTACCACCTCTCTGGGCAACCTGGTCCAGTGCTTCACCACCCTCAACATAAAAAATTTCTTTCTTATATCTAGTCTAAATCTACCCTCTTTTAGTTTAAAACCATTACTGCTTGTCCTATCACAACAGGCCCTGCTAAAAAGTTTGTCCTCATCTTTCTTATAAGCCCCCTTTAAGTACTGGAAGGCTGCAATAAGGTCTCCCCGCAGCCTTCTCTTCTCCAGGCTGAGAAACCCCAAATCTGTCAGCCTTTCTCTTCATTTAGATCTCCAGAAGAACTAGGCTTGTGAGACTGAACCCTGAGATAGTTTTTGCTGCCCCTTGCTGAAGGGTTAATTTCTCATAGTTGTTAGCATTGTCTTCAGGTGAAGCAAGATTAAACAAGTCAAGGGTAACGGGTGACAAAACAGGGCATCGGGGTACAGTCACATAGCTGAAGCGGCTGAGAGTTTTTAGAAAGGTTATCTATTCTAGAAAGCCAGCATCTCCTCTGAAGAGCACTCATTGATTTTGTTCCTGCCTCTCCATCCTTCATGCCACAGGTGTTGTCCCTATGTGTTTAAACTGTGTATATTCTACAAGTCCCTGCAGGCATCCCTCCATTATGTTGATTCTCATGGGAAAATTCACTATCCACACTATAATGTAACAGTTGAGCTTTTCAGGAATGCATCTGTATTGAATAGCAGGGTATTTGCTTTCTGAGAACATTCTTCTAAAAAGCACGATTGTATGAACAATCATAGGAAGTAAAATTAAACAGTCCTAAGAAACACTCCTGGAATACGTGCAGAATTCGTTGAGCTGTACTGTGGAAATGAAATGATTTTCAGAGTCTCACAAGATATGCAGGTTGGTGGAGTCATTCAGACAAGCGTGTCTAGACAAGAAGTCTTGACATCTGGCTGCAAGCCCCTGCAAGACAAACTTTACCTGTCTCCTACCATGGACAAATCACTTCCATTTTCTTTTTCCTACTCAGCCTTTTCCTTCCTGAGCTGTGAACTCTCAGTGGGAGGAGCTGTCTTCTGAGATAGGTTTCTGTCCCTAGAGATGTGTAGCACTGCGGAGGGGAGGAGGCAGTATCTCATGACCTCTTGTCTTTGCTGGAAATTAAGGAGTAAAACTCTCAAAGGCTAGTAAATAGGTGTTGGGTAGGAAAAATGAAAAAAAAAAAAAATCCTCAAGCTGACTTTATCCTGTGAGACCTATGGGGTTCATGTGTCTCTAAAGTTCAGCCTATTACTGAATGATCTGTTATAATGATCTGATATATCTGTTAGAATGATCTGTTATAATGATCTGATATAGGCACTGCAGAGGAGAGCCGGGGCAAAGACATAGCTCTTTATGTGCTCCTCCTAAAGCCTTAAATTGGTATATTTTTGTCACAGAATTTAGAATAAGAAAGCAAGGTCTGTGGTTTTAAAAATAAAAAGCCACATCCAGAATTAATCCACACACATAGATGTAAGGATCCATATATATCATGAGCTGGCTTTTTTGATGAGAGTAATTTTCAAGTTGTCTTGATCACAGTGTTATCCTTTAACACCTATGTTAAACATCCTTTAACTCCTGCGGTGATCTGGGTCAAATACCTTAACCTTTCTGCCTCAGTTTCCTCATCTGTCAAATAGGGATTGATGTACACACCTACCTCACAGCACTCCTTGAAAGTTACTGTTGGCACTGTGCTTTGAAGATGTATGTTATACAAATGCCAAGCTCTATTACTGCTCAGAATGAAATATGAGTGCCCTCTAGCATAAATACATGGTGCTGTAATGCCTTAATGTTCTAAATCTATCCAGGGCTTGTCTGTGCTGCAACAATTAGCTTCAATTATTCCACCTCAGTTAACCTAGTCGAAGTTATAAAGCAACGTGTGACTGCATGGGATGATTAGATTAGCTGCAGATGGGTTGCAAATGGAAAGTGTGGCTGCACAGATGTCATGGTACTAGTTTAATAATCTCAGCAGCAAAGCTGCAATTCAAAACTAATGCCAGGTCAGCTATTTCAGATTTAAAGCATTATTTAAGTCAAGTTGTATGGATGCCTTATTAAGGATAACACTTAATTCATACCTTGAGCCAACACTGTGAGGAACACAAGCACCTAGATATTCAGATGGCTTCTAAAGGGCTAAGTTTTCATGAGTTGAACCGTATGCTTTAATTATAAATCTGGATGCCTCAGGTGAAGCAGAGGAAGTTATTATTTCTTCCAAAAATTATTTTGTGCTCAACTTACAACAAGCATAGCAGTTGCTAATGTGTTTTAGTTATCTTCAGATCATTTGTCTTTGGTAGCTTCTAGCCAATGTTCATTAAGCATAATGGTAACTTTCACAAATGTTTGAGAGCTATGGTTAAAGATCTGGTATAACAGTAATTAAAAAAACCACATAAATAAAATACTTAAAGGACATATAGAACTTTGTTTTTTGCTTCACTGTATTGTATAAACCTGCTTTAAACTATGAACTCATCATCTGTTCCCCTTGTTTCTGTTGTGTCAGGTTTCACTGCACAGTTCTGGGGCAGGTTTTCCGCCTGGTGGACAGAATTTGGCCAATTTCTAGACTAAGAACTATACGAGGTGTAAGTTCTAAAGTCATACATATTTACACCGTAAGGATTAGAACAGTATCATGAAGAATCAGGCTTCCTTAGGAGGTTACATAATTCCAAATGTTCATTTTTATTTGTACTGAAGTGATAAGAATCTGTCAAGTCTCTTTCTATAATGCAATAAATGTGTGAATGCCACCTGGGTATCTAGCAAACAGAGCCTTTTTAGAAGGGGTTGTCGTAGGCAGGCCAGAATAAAAGCTTTAATTTAGAATTAATGAGCTCAGTTTGTGCCAATACCCTTTCAGGAACAAATGTAAAATTTAATTATACTGTGTCAGTCCCTAACAGGTTGGATTTCCTCAGTTTTTATTGATACATTCTGTGCTCTGTCCTCTCTGCTGGTCATTAGGGACCAGGCATCTTAATTGCATGGCCATTTAAAAATGAAACATTTTCCCCTTCTGTTTGCAATAAGTAATAAAAGACATGAGTCTCTATTGCCTTCCAAGTGGGCAAAGATACTGCAAAGTGGATTTAAAATTCATTTTCATTCTAGTTCTCCATAAACACCCCCCTGGGTGTCCCAGCATCTAGAACCACAAGCTGATGTGCAGGTGAGGTGCTGGGTACAAGGGCTCAGCCTGAAACACTCATAAAAAATGGTGGTTGAGCATCTCCACCCCAAGGCTTCATCTACCAACTCAGCCACAACACCAGTAATGACAGGATGTCTTTCATTTTCCATCTTTGAAGCTCCATACAAACAAAATCTCATGTTCCTAAATACCTTGGGAAGCATATACGTATTACTGATAGGAAAATGGATGGAGTGAAAGGTAAATATTATTCTATTAATCCAGAAAGATCATAATTTATTTGACCAAGTTGAGCTTTCAACAGAAAGCCATTTGGACTCTGAAAGTCAGGCTTTGTTCTTGTGCACCATTTTTTTAGATCATATCTTTTCATTGAACTTTTCTATTCAGGAATAGTTTTTCTCAACAGTACCTTGTGTATGCAGCTTGAATTGTTGTACATCAATATTTTATCTTCAGACTCTTTTTTTTGGCTTCTATTTTAACCTACCTGACCATATAAAAGGGGGAGGGAGGGAGAAGGTGCATGTTTAAATAGCAGTTTTGTTTTACTTCTTAAAACAGCTTGTCTAGCTGGATGAAGTGAAATTGGTAAATACATGTGGGAAATGCAATTTTATATCAATTGCCAGTAAACAATCGATGAAAATATATTTTACTGCACCAATATTTATGCATGTGACCGCAGGTTCTATTGTAATAAAAGATGATATTTCTTCTGACAAAACATGGAATATGAGTGTTTTTTAAAATTAATCCATTAACCAAAGTAAGCACATACAAGTAGCCACAAGCTAATTCAGCTTTCCTCATATGTAGCCAATCTCTGATATATATTTATATATATTTATAGAGATATTTTACCAGTTTCATTTAGAATGTTTACTTCTGTACAACCTCTCTTTAAAACCATCCAGGTTAGTGTTTGACATTGATTAAAGGGTTACATACCTGAGACAGAAACTTTCCACCTTTTCTCCCTTCGTCATCCTATTTCATATGCAATTCCAGATGCAGCTTTTATAGCTCCAGCTCTTCAAAGAACCTCAGTTCAAAGTCTGATTTTACAGGCAGAATTTTTGGCTCACAAATAGATGCATCATCAGTTTGGGGGCTCATTATTAAGCACATGCTCAATTCTTAGAAGTCTGGCTGGGTAATAAATGGCCTACATTTGCAAATTGGGCAGCTGCATGTCTAGGATATAGTAACTGCATTTATCTTCAGCTGTCAGGGCAAGCTGGTACCTGCAGCAATGTTACACACTTGACCTTTCATGATTCCCTAGAAATATTAGATTGTTTTATTAATTAAAAAAAAAAAGGAAAAAAAAGGAGGTGCTTGCTTGCAGTGTGAGTCAAGTGTTTATTTTACAATTTTTAGCTTTTCTGCAACGACAAAAAATAACATTCTGGGGTTTTTTGCCTTTTTTCATAATGCAACCTGACATTCTCACACCCTATGGCTGGAGGTGCTGCAAGAGGCACAACCAAATCCCCAGCATTTAGTGACACAGTTGCAGCTACTCCAACCAATCAACTCATAACGAGGAAATATCTTTGACTGCACAATTTGGGAATACTCATTTCCTGAAAATCATCTCCTTTGCAGTTGCAGTGCATCAGCTGCCTAATTAAGATTGGAATCTCTGATTTTTATGTTTCAAATGCAGTAATAATAGTTTACCAAGATAAGATATTAAACTGAGCAAAGCCACAGCACCCGACTCCCCAGAGTGGAAGCTGAGCAAATGAACATCTCCTGGTAGACTTCTCTGCATGTCAATAGCGGGAGAAAGTTGTTCCAGTCTGATATTTGCCTGGTTTCTTTCAGAAAAAGAGCTTTCACTTAAGCTGTAGTGGTTCAATTCCACAGCAACCGGTAATATTTGCAGCTGGTATCTACGGAGTTTAAGTAGTTTTAAAAGACAAGCTACAGTTTCTTTCAGAAATGGCATCTTTGTTAAAGGTTTAAAAGTCGGAGGTGCCTAAACATTTTCTCAGGTATATAAAAGGTCATTTTGGGTATCTAGTTCCCATGCTGATCCATCCATGTATCTTCTGGTTTTGTGAATTCATGCCTTTGGCTTTCACAAACCATGCAAGGAAAAGGCCACTGCAAGATGTTCCTTTAGCAGAGATGCTTCAGCCACCTCCAAAGTCCTGCAAAAGAGATGAACATAATGAACGGGAAGGCAAGGAATACAGCTGGAGTCAGGGTGGACAGAAGCATCTGGGACTGGGCCAGGACCAATTCAAGAAGCACTCAATGGCAATGAAAGATGCTCAACAAATGCCTCAGCAAGATGCAGAAATCATTTAGTGAAAATCTGACACAGTGTTAAGCTTTTATCACTTAGAAATCTGTGAATTTTCTAGGGCACAAAGAGCTATGTTTTTACCTTGGGCGCCTTGAAATTTGCTTCTTTACTGGTTACCTTGCCAAAAATGCCTAGTTTCTTTCAGGAATTCTCTCTCTTTGGCCTTTGGTGTCATCTCATCTCCTTGTCTTGACACTTTGGTGAGGAGCTTTTACCAGAGTCATTAGGACTGAGGCTCATGCTGCAGTCGTTACGCACCTTGCATCCAGATCATGCCTCCAAGGGCCTGTTCTCGTCCTGCGTTAAATCCCGAGGGTTTTAACTCTTGGAGGAAAACCTTGATTCCACACTTGAGGGTGATGCAGAGGTCAGAAAACACAGCACACAGGCAGTTTGTGGGGGGGAACCGCAGTATTAAATATACCGCGTTATTTTACAAAATTCTTCAATTGTCCCTGACAAAAGCAATATAATGACAGAAGTGGACTATTTGACAGGACCCTGTATCTTCCCTGGGAACTGTTTGCATAAAAGGTGTTATTTCCAGATAGAAGTAAATTTCTGAGAGGTCAGTTATAGCATATATTGTGAAACCCAGAGCGTTGTGCCAAACCTCTGATTGAACGTTAAAGAGCCTTGTTAAAGAGCCTTATTTCCCTGGTTGCTGATAGTTGTGTGCTTATTATGCAATGGGAGATTCTGCACATGACAGCAACTACACAGCTATTTAGCCCAGATCTGTTTTCGAATTTTGGAGCCCTTCATAATGAAGACACAAAGGGAAGCTGTGGGGTTTTTTTTATACCTGTCACGGTGGAGTAAACCCTTCCTGGCTTCTCACTGTACTTTGGAGAGAAAACATAGTATAGACTTTGCTTTAGTTTAGACTTTGCTTTAGTTGTATCTGCTAGATGAAAAAGGAACAGGAGTTACAACCTATTACTTTTCCCATTAAATAAACTTGTTATTAGCTTACTTCATCAATTAGCTCATAAAGCATAGCTTTTTATAAAGCATAAACTTCTCATTTTTTTAGCTGTGACTAACAGATTTCTCTCCTAAAAGACAGCCTGAATTGGTTAAATGGGCCAGGGGAAAATCTTCCACCTAAGCATTGCAATGGGAAGAGGGGTTAATAAACGATGAGGTCATCCCACTCCCTTTAGATATTTTATAAACAGGATGTATATAATCCATAAACTATGTGGGGGGATCCATGCATCCTAGGTGGATGAAATCCTAAGCCCTGGACTGTACAAGTAGCCAGCATGAATAATAAACCTTTATGGTAATAGACCTTTTCAGTAGCATATGAGAATATGAATCTTCTGTCATAAAACACAACATCAAAGTTCCACAATTTTTTAACCAGCCTGAAAATGCAGAATATAGTATAGCATGTTTTCCATCTGTGCAAAGGTCGTCTGGAGGCTAGGCAGGCACAGTTTAGGTCTAAGTGACTTTAAAATGAGACAATTTATCAAGGTGCCCTTGGAGGCTGTGACAGTATATCAGCTATTTAGACATAGAAAGTAAACAGCATCAACCATGTTTGGAATGAAGGGGGAATTTAAATGAAAAGCAAATCAAAGCAAATGCTGAAAGGAATAGAGAAATTAACAGGTCAAAAGAAATTGTTTTGTCAGTCTGCTTGACTGGCAGTTACCGCTTATGCAGCCAGGAAGTGCATGTGTACCTGGCACAAGGGAGCCAGCCTGCCCTGCCAGATTCACCGGCTGCATGGAAAGAGGTTTGGTTCAAGTCTGGGGACAGACTGCCTGGTCAGCCTTCTGTCAGGGTCATGGTGAAGGATGGCACCTCCAGCTGTATCCCAGGTCACAGTGTTGCTCTGGGAGGCTCCCAGGAGCGCAGCATCTCTGCTGAGGTTCAGCAGGACAAGCTATTCAATTTTGTGCTTGGCCAGCAGCTCTCTGACAGGCAGAAGTAATCCTATGTATTAGTCTATGTTCCTCACTATGCCATGACATGGAGGTTCATTCTCCCTCCAGACTAGCATGGATGAGCACTGTGGTACTGGCTGGGTTGTTTTTCAGCAGAGGTGATGAGACAGAGCTGTGGTACATCCTCAGTGTCCCGATGCAGTGATGACCCTACCAGCACCAGCTGGAACTCTTCTTTTGAATCATCTAATCCCAGGAGTGAAGAGGCACAGGGACATATGGAGCTCAGCTCTTCAGGTGGAGCTTCCTCCTCCTTCCGTGAGTGACACTCCAGCTTACTTCTACCCTAATTTCTGAGTCTGGTTTGTATTTTAACTTGGCTGGCCACTAACGACTCAAAACATTCACTGCCCAGGTCAAACAAGTAGTGTCTCTCAAGGATCCATACTGGGACCAATACTATTTAATATCTTCAGCGACACAGACAGTGGCATTGAGTCCATCCTCAGCAAATTTGCAAATGACACCAAGTTGAGCAGTGCAGTTGATTCACTAGAGGGAAGGGATGCCATCCAGAGGGACCTTGACAAGCTTGAGGAGTGGACCCATGAGAAACTCATGAAGTTCAACAAGGCCAAGTGCAAGGTCCTGCACCTGGGTTGGGGCAATCTCCAGTATCAATACAGGCTTGAGGATGAATGGGTTGAGAGCAGCCCTGCAGAGAAGGACTTGGGGGTTCTGGTGGGTGGAAAATTGGACACGAGCCGGCAATGTGCACTTGCAGCGCAGAAAGCTAATCATATCCTGGGCTGCATCAAAAGCAGCGTGGCCAGCAGGTCGAGGGAGGTGATTCTCCCCCTCTACTCCACTCTTGTGAGACCTGGAGTACTGCATCCAGCTCTGGAGTCCTCAGCACAGGAAAGACATGCTAGAGCAGGTCCAGAGGAGGGCCACAAAAATGATCGGAGGGCTGAAATGAAGACAGACTTCTCTTATGAGGACAGACTGAGAGAGCTGGGGTGGTTCAGCCTGGTAAAGAGAGAGACTTTTTACCAAGACTAGTGACAGGACAAGGGGCAATGGGTTTTAAACTGAAAGAGGGTAGATTTAGATTGGACATAAGGAAGACACTTTTTACTGACGGTGGTGAGACACTGGAACAGGTTTCCCAGGGAAGTTGTGGATGCCTCATCATTGAAAGTGTTCAAAGTCAGGTTGGATGGGGCTTTGAGCAACTTGATCTAGTGGAAGGTGTCCCTGCCCACAGCAGGGGGGTTGCACTAGATGATCTTTAAAGGTCCCTTCCAACCCAAACCATTCTGTGTTTCTATGATTCTATGAAAACCAGATGTGTCTCATATGATCTCTTTAGGTCCATAAACACTGCTTTTCTGGGACAATATTGAGATATCAGACCTCAAAAAGCCCAATGGTGATGCAGGACACTGGACTCACTTCTCAAGTACCTTGTTTAAGTCTAGAAAATGCCATGCTGATACTGATACTTTGCAGAGTAAGCGAGCAGGATTCTTCAGGCAGTTCAGCTCCCTTCCTCTGTAGTGCAGAAGGTAGGCAGTGGGAGAGGAGGTGGCATTACAGGAATAAGACTTGGGAGCTTAGGGTTGATATAGACTCCAAAACGATACCAGGGTTTAGCAGTAATTAAAGACACTCTAGTGGAGAAGAGAAGGATAATGAGAACAGGCAAAGTAGGCTGGACTAGATGACATTCTTATGTCCTTTCTGACCTGAACTATTGTATAATTTTATGAAAGAGAACTAGCACACAGAAAGGGGAGCTGGGGGCAATCTGGGGGCACAAATCAGTTAGGAAAAAAGAAGCAATAAAGGGCAATAAAAGAAAAAAATATGCAACATAATGGGGTTTTTAACATTTACTTAATAGTAACATCAGACTGCTGCATATATATTCACACATGGAGAAATTATTGCATTACATTTTTCGTGTGCACACACTAGTAAATAATTTCAGAGTCTCGTCAAATTTTTTATTTTGCACCAATGGTTCTAGGTAACTACCCAACAGTGATCTGTGGTTATGCCTCTGCTTGTCTTTTCAACTTCAATCTATCAGAAAAGATTCACTTATTAAAACCACTGCCTGGGAGAGGTGAAAAATTTGGGACACCCTCAACACACAGACACAGTGGAACAGAAATGGGAGGAACTTCCCTCAGTGACCTTGCTGATGAAATTCAGAAAGGAGCTGAGCTGAGAGGAGGAAGAGGGCCAGTCTCTAAAAACTGTTACCCCAAATGGATTATAAAAACTCTTAATTTCAGGTAGTTCAGACAGTAACAAATCCAGCCAGCAGAAAGCCTTCAGGGAAATTGCTGAGTGGGGTTGCTTGAGATTAGTGAAAACTACACAAATAGAGCAAATTGGCAGAAGTAGAGGTACAAGTCTGCCCTTTCATAGGTCTCATAGTCATTAGTATTAAGAATCTGACATTACAGTAGATGCCTTTGATGGCCTAAGGTCTTCAAGGCCAAGAACCATGCTTCCTCCTCCTGTCCCCATCTCCATCCAAGTACAGGTGTTAGACTAACAGAACAAAGTGAAATCCCCTGTCCCAAAGAGGCTTATAATCGAAACATTCAAAAATATATCGACAGCTATTGGAAATATCGTGGACTCTATGACTAGAATAATAAAGCTAGATGAATATTTATCACATACATTAGATTTACTTCTCTATCTACCCATTTTACATGCCTGTTCCTGCAGTGTTTACTCATCTAGCTATATATAATCCATCATTTCAGGATTTCCATCTCAATAAGCTCATGTGCATCATTTGTCTGAGTCACCCTCCATCTTCACACCATAAGCTGCAGTCTGGTATGGGATGGCAGAGCAGCATACACAGAAACACCATGTCTGGGGGGATAGTCAGGGTGCTCAGGATGTTGTGGCAAATCCTCTATGCTGTAGCTCATCTCCTCTGCTTGTTCAGGGGAAATCCAAGTCCCAGGCAGTGCTTTGAGTTCCTGGCAAGTGGGAACAAGGACTGATGCCACACAACCTCAGCTCACGCATGCAGTTGAAGAGGACTTTACTCCTATCTCCTGATGAAGCCAGCACATGGGAACGGGTTCCACATGTCACGCAAGTCAGCAGTTTACAACTCCTGTGGAGTCCCACCTGTGCTTCGTTAGGACAGGCCCATACCACTTTAGATGCAGTCTTGCCCACCACTCTTGATTCAATTCTTTAAAGAAAAGAAAGCCAGATCTGAAAAGGGACATAAGCACACAGTGGAGGACACAGTTCAAAATTTAAAACTTCAGTCCTCAAAACACGGAGGCAGCTGCCAGCCCCGAGACATCCAGCTCCGCAGTGCCTCAGCTCCTGGCAGAAGCAGTGCTCCAGGTGCCTCAGCTCTGCCTCCTGGCATGCTCACAGATGCCTCTGTGGTGACAAAACTGAGCAGCTTAGTACCCAATTAATTCTCAGTATTCCTGCACTACACAGCTCCTCATGAATTTTTAAACAACAACTTCAAAGTGTTACTGCCACCCTCTTTTTATGTAATAGCCCACTGGTTAAAATTTTCAACCTTTTCTTTCTGGTGGGGTTCAAAGCCCCATCTCATGTTGCCCTGAGGTGGAGCAAGCAATAGAACTGTTGCCTGCCTAGAATAAGCCATTTTGGGACCACGCTTTAGACGGAATTAGTCAAAAGATTATCTAATCTGGAAGCAAAAGCACTCACTTGGAAAGTGTGCGAAGACTTGAATTGCTTTCCTTGCTTGACACACTTATTCATGCATTTTAGTCCATGTTTTTTTTAATAGAAAGAAAGAGCAGAACTTTTATCTCTCCCATTCCTGGCTGGATGCAATAAATAACATGTACAAAGCCACACAGCCACAGGTTTCCTTTTCCTTAATAAATCCTGAACTTCTTGATGGAGGATGAATGAGCTTCATCACAGCTTTTATGAGCCTTACACCTCAGCTCACGAAGCCCATGGCCTGGTGATCTGGGGATTGTTGTGGGAGCACAGTTAAGAAGCAAGCCTAAGATTTAGAGGTGCAAGTTCTATAAAATCTATAAAATATCCTCTACAGTTTTATAACAGCTGTCTCTTCTCATTTCTATATATTGCTTCTGTGTGTTTATGCATCACAGGTAAACTTTGTGCATAGAAATGAAACAACTGCATTTGCATTTCTGTGAAGCCAGCTTTGATTTAAGAGATACAAAAGCTATAAATACATCTGGATGCACATCGGTCTTCTGCTCTGATAACAATAAACGCATTTGTGATGTGATTTACCACCTAATAAAGAAATTGAGGAAGAAAATAAAAAATGCAAATTAAAAAATGCAAACAGGGAGAAATTAATTGCAAAATGTCTTTTAAGTGTTAAGGAAGATATAAGAGATAATCTTACAATGGAGATTCATAAAAAGATACTCTCATTAAATAAACAATTGCAAGTCAGAATAAATGCATATGTCAAACAGATGGGGCTGTCAGCAAGAACATGGTGGAGCAATGTGTTGAGATGACTAAAGATAAAACATGAAAAGTAAGAAATAATATGATAAAATTATTTCAATTTAAACAGGAAAGAAAGGCAACATTTCAAATTCACAAGGGAAACAAGAAGGTATTGTAGCTCTTTTTGTGACACATTGAGTAAAGATACATCAGCAATACCAAATTACTGCAGGCATATGATATTTATAAGAGGGGAAATCAAGATTGCAAATGGCACCAAAAATCATAGAGATTTAGACCAGGTCTCAGATTTGGATATGCTTAATGTCCATGGAATAGATACACTGAAGTATCTACAACAAAGAATTCAAGTCAGAACAGATTGAATTCTGGAACTATGGGAGCCCTGCAGTTCCTGCTGAGCTGTCAGTGGGTATGTTACTGTTATACAAGGGAGACACAGGAAATACAAAGTCAACAGCAATGCTTTTCAAGTATTCAAAGGTCATGAGGAAAACCATCCCCAAATAGCGGCATGTTGGTTTCAGAGTCATAAAGTTCTTTTAAAAACGAAGTAAAACCTTCTTTTCTGATTTCTGAACGCTGAGGGCTTCATACAATTTTCCTTCCAGCTTTTCTCATTAAACAAGATCTGGAATATCCCCTTTTCTAAAAAAGACAATGAAAGACAAAATTCCCACAGACCCATGTAATTCCAGAAACTGGGAGATTAACAAACCTCAGCAGAAGGATTGCCACTAACTTGTGTTAATTAGCAGCTTTGACTGACTGTCCAAATTCAACTGTCATTTCTGAAAACATTGGCTTTAGTACAATATGCAGTCCAATATATATATATATGTAGTATTGATATATAGTATTTATGGAAAGAATGCTATACATACATGTAGTATGCATAATTTATGTACCGTATTATCTATATAGCTTACTTATACAATACAACATATAGCAGATGTTAGAGATATGTGTGCAGCTGTAGATGCAGGGCTGCTAAATTTGCGAGGAGAAAAAAATTTCCTGCTGGGAAAGCCTGCTTCTACATGGGCTCCTCTCTGTGGGCTGCAGTTCCTGCTAGGAGCCAGCTCCGGCGTGGACTTTCCAGACGCTGCAACTTCCTTCAGGGCACATCCACCTGCTCTGGCGTGGGATCCTCCATGGGCTGCAGGTGGAGATCTGCTCCACCATTAACCTCCATGGGCTGCAGGGGACAGCCTGCCTCACCATGGGCTTCACCAGGGGCTGCACAGGAATCTCTGCTCCGGCGCCTGGAGCACCTCCTCCCCCTCCTTCTTCACTGGCCTTGGTGTCTGTGGAGCTGTTGCTCTCACATATTCTCACTCCTTTCTCACAGCTGCTGTGCAGCATTTTTTACATTTTAAGTATATGTTATCACAGAGGCACCACAAGCGTCATGATGGGACTCAGCTTTGGCCAGTGGTGCATCTGTCTTGGAGCTGGCTGGCATCGGTTCTGTGTGACATTGGGGCAGTTTCTGTTGTCTTCTCACAGAAGGCACCACTTCAGCCCCTCCAGTACCAAAACTTTGCCACATAAATCCAGTCCAGTCTCAAATCAACTAATCCTATTCACCTTTCCTCCCATCACAGAGTTTCCTCATTCCTTCTACTTCTCATCTTCTTTCAGTGCTGCCCTTACTACAGTCCATTGCCCCAGTACCCTGTGCCGCTCTGCCCAATTCTACAGCCACCACCTAGACTGTGTACCTGGTCCCCAACTTTGCACTCCTGCAGTAAGTCAGCACTTGCTGTTCTTTCACTGGCTACAGAAGGCAGCCAAACTTTGCCCTTCCTTAGCTTCTTCTAGTAGGACAATACTTGTGGCATGCTTAAAAATCTCTAGCAAGAGCTTGCACTTACTAAAGTCAACCAGACAGATCTCTAAAGGCAGAAAACTAGGACAGATCTAGAAAATGAAAAGCAGATATATGGTGGATCAATGGAAAGTAGTGGTTTACATTATAGCACACTGATTAAAGTACCTTCACAACATGTGTGGAAGGGCCATCTCTTGGGATTTATCAATCTCAGTATGTGACAGAAAGGGTGATGTACAATTTCTTATTCCTTGGTGGCTGTTATACAAAAGCAATACCACTAATAGGGTGAAAAATCAAAGAAAAACATCCTCTTCTTAGATTAAGTCCCAAGTGTATCTTTCTTTTCTTGGTAAGGAAGATAGAAATACCAAGGGGAAAGATTCAGTAGCTGAGCCACTCAACTGTACCCATCATGCAGCACATGGACCAATTCCCTACGACATCTCCAGTAGGGTATTTAAATCTCCATCTCCCTGGGGCCACGCTTCAACTCAGCAGCTGAATCCCTTTCTCTCACCTTTTCTTGTGCCTGTTTTTGCTGTGCCATATAAGGAACCAGTGAATGACTGGCCTCACAGAAATCTTCACTAAAACCAGAAGTGGTCTGGCAGCCACAGAAATCATTGCAATCAATTGAGTCATTAGGCTGTCCAAGGTTGCAGTCATTAATAAGAGATCTTTTCATTTGCTTGTAACATTGACAATAAAAATAAGCTTTTCTCAGATCATTCTGCTAGCTTTTCTCAGATATTTTTCCTAACACAGCAAGAATCTCAGGGCAGCAGGACAGTGTGACAGCCAGGGAAGACTTTATGTGTACTCAGAGACCAGACAAATTAGTGGAAGTGGAATCTACTGAAGAACCCCATGCAGACTGAGATGTCCTTGAGCTAAGAATATCTGGTAGCTGTGTCGTGGTTTAACCCCAGCTGGCAACTAAGCCCAACACATCCACTCGCTCACTCCCCCACAGTGGGATGGGGGAGAAAATCGGAAGGGTAAAAGTGAGAAAACTCGTAGGTTGAGATAAAGACAGTTTAATAGGTAAAGCAAAAGCTGCGCACGCAAGCAAAGCAAAGCAAGGAATTCATTCACTCCTTCCCATGGGCAGGCAGGTGTTCAGCCATCTCCAGGACAGCAGGGCTCCATCACGCGTAACGGTGACTTGGGAAGACAAACGCCATCACTCCGAATGTCCCCCCCTTCCTTCATCTTCCCCCAGCTTTCTATGCTGAGCATGACGCCATATGGTGTGGAAT
Organism: Mycteria americana; assembly: GCF_035582795.1. Taxonomy (NCBI): domain Eukaryota; kingdom Metazoa; phylum Chordata; class Aves; order Ciconiiformes; family Ciconiidae; genus Mycteria; species Mycteria americana. The sequence continues at coordinate 213,647,497 of NC_134365.1, forward strand.
AGCCCTTTGGTCAGTTGGGGTCAGCTGTCCCGGCTGTGTCCCCTCCCAACTCCTTGTGCCCCCCAGCCTACTCGCTGGTGGGGTGGGGTGAGAAGCAGCAAAGGCCTTGGCTCTGTGTCAGCACTGCTCAGCAGTAACGGAAGCATCCCTGGGTTATCAACACTGTTTCCAGCACAAATCCAAAACATAGCCCCATACTAGGTACTATTTTAAGAAAATTAACTCTAGTCCAGCCCAAACCAGCACAAGCTGAGACAATATCAAGGACTTGCACTCTTCTTACTCTCCCCTCATTGCTTTTGATGATTAGTGGAAATAGGGCACTGGACCCTCGGTCTGACTCAGGATGACTCTTTTTATGTCATGCAGTAAGTGGAATGAAGTCAGCTGAAAACTTTTTGAGGGACTACAAGCCTTCATCCAATAGGAAGCCAGGGTAATTGGGCAACAATTTTTTGGCCTGTGTTCTGCAAGAATCATACTGCCTGTTAGGAACACTGTTCTTCGGTAATCACTTGGAGCCAAGAAATTTGACATCCTGAGTATTTATATTTTAATTCTTAGCATCATGTAAAATGTCCTTTCGCATAACATGTTGTGATGGGTTGACCTTGGCTGGCCACCAGGTGCCCACCAAGCCACTCTATCACTCCCCCTCCTCAACAGGACAGGGAGAGGAAATACAGTCGAAAAGCTCGTGGGTCAAGATAAGGACAGGGAGATCACCCAGCAGTTACTGTGACAGGCAAAACAGACTTGACTTGGGGAAACTAATTTAATTTATTGCCAGTTAATAACAGAGTAGGATAGTGAGAAATAAGAACAAATCTTAAAACACCTTCCCCCTACCCCTCCCTTCTTCCTGGGCTTAACTTCACTTCCAACTCTTCTACCTCCTCCCCTCAAATAGCACAGGGGGACAGGGAATGGGGGTTGTGGTCAGTTCATAATGCTTCATGTCTGCCACTCCCCCTTCCTCAGTCTCTTCCCCTTCTCCAGCAGGATCCCACCCAGTCCTTCACAAACTTCTCCAACGTGAGTCCTTCCTACGGGCTATAGTTCTTCAAGAACTGCTACAGCATGGGTCCTTTCCACAAGGTGCAGTCCTTCAGGAACAGAGTGCTTTGGTGTGGTTTCCCCACAGGGCCACAGATCCTGCCAGAAAAGCTGTTCCTGTGTGGCCTTCTCTCCATGGGCAAAGTTCCTGCCAAGAGCCTGCTTTAGCATGGGCTTTCCATGGGGTCACAGATTCCTTCAGGCCACATCCACCTTCATGGGGTCCTCCATGGGCTGCAGGTGGATATCTGATCCACTGTAGACCTCCACAGGCTGCAGGGGGACAACTTGCATCACCATGGTCTTCACCACGGGCTGCAGGGAAATCTCTGCCCTGGCACCTGGAACACCTCTTCCCCTCCTTCTTCAATGACCTTGGTGTCTGTAGGGCTGGTTCTCTCACATTTTCTCATTCCTCTATCTCACAGCTCCTATGCAGTGTGCTTTACCATTTCTTAAATAATTTATCACAGAGGTGCCAGCAGTGTTGCTGATGGGCTTAGCTTTGGCCAGTGGCGGGTCTGTCTTGGAGCTGGCTGAAATTGGCTCTGTACGACATGGAAACTACTGTTTCCTAAGGTGTCGACATCTAATCTAAGCTTGTTTCTTTTTCTCCCTTTAGATTCTGGAGAGCAAGAAAGATGTCCCAAGAGAAAATCTCACTTGTTTAGGTATCTGTCTTAGGGAGTCATGAACAGTCTTTGGATATGATTTGACATTGGCTGTGGCAGAAGCAAACACGACCAGCATAACTAGTTGGCTGACCTTTAGACAAAAATTTGGGTGAGATGCATTATCACATGTTCTAATTTATTTGTTCTGCCTACAACAAATAAAACTGAAACCTAGAAAAGTTTTATTGCAAAATGTTTTAAAATGTAAGGAGTACAGCATAAAAGTGGAAAAGAAGATAACATACGAAAATCCTTTGCCTTCTAATAATCTTAGGTTAACAGTAACTCCTGTAAAGGCATTTTAATTTTTTTTTCTTTCTTTTTTAGTATTTTGATACTGTCTCTTGTTTTTCCCCAGGAACTACAGATTTTCTATGAAGCAGTTGAGTTCAGATTTCTATTTTCTTGTCCATTTGGTCCTTGTTTCCTTTGGTATTTGAAATAGTTTGTCTTGCCAGCATCTTCTTTGATGCCCTTTTACAAGACAAAGTGAGACATCTGTTTACTGGTGCTTGTTTTTTGTTAATAGTCAGTTGGCTCTTTCTTGGCTATATCTTACCTTCCTATATTTTATCTTTTGTCAAAGTCAGTAATAGATGATGAAGGTGAATTTTTCCTTTCCAACCTGAGATTTTAGCTAATTTTAGCCAATATTCATGCTGCAGCAAATGTTCCCTTCCAGGTCATTTGGTAGAAGGTGTACTACCACGTCTAAATGACTATAAGCCTACTAATCTTGTCATAACTTGTTTGTGAGGTTATAGCTAGTCCATCTGTAATAAGAATACATTCTATCAACCCACAAACTGATGGAAGTTTTGCATTTGTTACATTCTGTTTTTCCCCCTCTTTGTCTCAATGGTTGTCCCCTTTGCTGTCTGTACAGTTTTGACAGTTTGTGGTTGACCCCATTACACTGATCTAATTGACGACCACTTGAATTATGATGACAGAACAGCTATATTAATCATGTAACAAATCTGACTTCTTTTACCATATTAGCCCTCTGGGAAATCCTTTAGCAAATTATATCCACATGTTAAGCTCCTTTGAACAATCAGTTCAGCTAAAGCCTTAGCCACCAAAATCCATTTCTTTTCTTTAGAAATCAATCTCCTAATTTCTAGTGACTTAGCCTTTTTTCCACCAGGTTAAAACCAAATTATATGCATATTTCATGCCCAAAGAACATTCATTTTAGTAAAGGCAAACAGAATCAATACAGTAGCTGTCAAAAGATGTGAATTGTAAATTTTCCAGTTCTGAAGTATATAACAACACCCTGCAAGCTTGAAGAACTTCATTGTTCTTCCTTTTTCCTATGTGCTGAAAATGACCTGGGATATTTATCAAGATGAATAAAAAGTGCTCAGTTTTCACCTTACCCTGAAAAATCTTTTTGCCTCATCTCATTCTGTATAGTAGAAACAAGAAAGAAAAGTCTTCAGTGTGGACATGTGAGGCAATTCCGACTTTTTTTGGTTGGACTTTTTTGTTAATAGTACATCCTGTAAAGATCATTAACATTTTCCTGTCTTAACTTTGTGATGATTTATATGCAGTGATGTCACAGTTTAGTATAATGACTGCTTATTTGTGTAGGTAGATTGCCTTTCAGATGCATAAGTCTGCACTGCAGCTGCCTGATTTACATGGCCTTCCAAGGTAAGTGCATATGGAAATCCCAGTTGGGAGGCACCCTTTCCCACAGGAACAACACAAAATCTCAGCACCACTTAATCTCATAATTAGTTCAGAAGTCATATGCTGTCCTTGCACTACGTGAATAAATATCAGCTCAGGTGATTCCACGTGAGTTACACTCTGAGTAGACGTGTTGTTCCGTATGCTTCATGTACCTGATAGAAATGTAGGCATTAGCACAATACTGATCCTCACTGCATTTATCCTGCATTTCAACACCACTTCTTAGCTCAGATTTAGCATCTTCCTGCTCTGTGGCTTCTCCAATGGTCAGACTTCTGCCTGCCAAGAAGTCCTAGTAATAGTGTCATTAAGGGGATATTTGGATAGAGCAGGGTTATAACTACTAGTGAAAACCACCCTTCTACCATCACACTCCACCAGTCACGTTAAGTGAATTAGAAAGAAACATACTGATTTCTGTAGGGTAATTTTAAGAATTTCTCTGCGACAGATCTTCAAAGCTCACAAATCTGCCAATCTTTCAGAGATCCAAGACTTGCTCTTGCACAAACACAACAGTATTCTTCAGCAGGTGGACCAACAGCCTGCTGTGGTGGGGCAAAATCTCTCTTGGTATTCAGCTATACACAATGGAGGTAGCCCTAAAAGGCGTTAATCAGAAGTTACAGGTCTTGTCTCAAAGGACTTGCAGTATAATTACTGACTGCACATGAAGTATGAGGCCACACAAGTGTGACAGCAGTAAGCTTACACATCTACTTTATTACTGGGCCTTATCTCAATTATAATTGTCTTAAAGATGAACAATTCTTCTTGCCTGGTATATTGCAGGTCTCATAACAGAGCTACTCTTACAGAGGCATTTGAAAGCAAAGGAATAATTCAGCATGTTAGAGAAAATATATTTGAGCCTTCTTAGTGGGAAAAAATATTTTTGCAAGTATTGTGGATAATTCTCTGAAATTATTTGGTTTTATTATTCTTCCTACAAAATCCTTAGAATGGTATTAAAATGTTAATTCACTGTGTTTTCTGCTAATAAAATATCTTGTATACATGTATGTTGTGTGCAGTGTATCAGAAAGATTATGAAATGTGTTTCTGGAAATACTTCCGCACCTAAGGTAGGTGAACAATCTAACCTACTGGTGTAAAATGTAGTGGTTTTCTCAGTGAGATAAAAGGCATGGTGGCAGAAAAACATCTTGATACAAAACATACACAAAGAAATGCTGACACTGTAAATGATCTACCAAGCTGCATTAAAATGCTGATTTTAACTCCCACTGTGCCTTAGCAGCAAGAAACATTGTGGGATTTTTTTAAAGACATTCTCATTACATTCATGACATTGATTACTTCATAAGGTTTTCCTTTCTGCCCTCATTAAACTGGAAAGAGTGCTGCTGGCGCGTTGTCTGCTGCTGGGGCTCGATCCACCCACACGCAGCTTGCTCTGTCCGGCTCCCACCAGGTCTTGAAAAGCAGACGACTGAGTTGAAAGAGAAATCTATTTATATTACAGAATAACATGCACATGTCTGTTTAAGTTGAGGTCTTAAAGAAAACTCTTTCTGTTTTCTCACCCTTTACTCCTGGGAAGGGGTATTTTGGCATCCAAGAGCTATTTTTCTAGGACGCACAGCAGCATTGAGCTCAGCTCAATCCTATGTTCACCACAGGTTTTAACCAGTGAAAGATTTTAATTTTCATAGTGAACTGTACATCATTTTTGCCTGTACTGCATTGCCTCTGAGATGCAAGGGCAAGGGATGGAAGAAGTACTATTGTGTTGAGGTCTACCTGAGTTCTGACACTGCCCTGAGAGCCTTCCTGTGGGCATATTACATTTGAATTTTGGGGACAATAAACCTTCGGGGAAAAAAACAAAGGTTGAAGACAAGCTTCCTGAGGAAAAGGATAGCTGCCTAGATCAGCAGATACTGCTAATGATGTGGTCGTTACTACCAGAAGAGGCAACAGAGACTTGGCAAGGGGCCTCATCCATAGTGTGTTAGATCCCACCTCACTTTAACCCAGAAAAGCTGGATCTGCCAGTAGATTTTGCCTCTTCCTCCCTCTAAAAAATGTCATCCATGAATTCACAGCTCTTAAGATATTTCTGACCAAAAAAAAGGAAATAGCAAGTCATCACAGAGACAAGCAAAGGACTAGCTTAGCGTATTACTAGCTGTCTTCATGTACACTCCATTTGCATCTGGTTTGGCAGAAAAACAGTTTCACAGTGAACAGCCTTAGGACCTTTTAGGTTGGACTGCAAGCAAAGATAAGAAGTCAGACACAAAGGACACCACTGGGAACTTTTCTCTCTTTAACCACGCACCGCTTTTATTCTAGCACACTCTCTGGGTGATTGCTCCATTACGTTGAATGCCAGCACAGAGCTTCACATCAGGCCCTTTGAAAAACCCAAGTGGCTATATAGATATTGTGAGTTGTGATGGTTGGCAGGAGATGATGATAACAATAATATTTTGGTTTATGTACAAATTCCTGCTTTCTTAAAAACAGGTAAAATCAAATCACCTGGGCAGTTTCCCAGCTCTGAGCTATTTCTTAGCATCCCTTTTCTTGTGCTTCTGTGGCTGTGGGTGATGTGGCTGTGCAGTCCCCCTACACCTTCTCCCTTCCATTTACACAGAGATTCTCCTGTGAAGCAAGAATAAACCATAGCACCTTTTCCAAGATTATTAAAATTCACCAGTGAACTTGCATTGATTTCTGATTTGAGCAGAGATACATGTGCATATTTAGGATTTCTCAATATTTCAGGGACTTTCCTCTACAAAAGAGATCAAATATTTCTCGCATCAGTCTTGAGTGGTAGCTATATTCGTTTGAGCAAGGTTTAAACCAACAGACAAAATTCTCAATCTGCATCTGAAGCTCACAAGTTCAGCTGAGTGGAGAAATGCAGGAGAATACATCTTGCATACGATTTCTGCAACACACATGAACATACATCCCCTCTCTTCCTCCTATATGCCTATGAAGGGAATGAAGAAACGTGGTCAGCAAAAGTATTGCAGCCTACTTTCTGAAGTAACAACAAGCAAAACCACCTAGAAACTCCTTAAAGAACCCTTCTGCTGCCAAGGGATCATCAGAGAAAATTTTTCCATGGTACAGAATTTACTTGTCATAATGGATACAACCTTCACGAAAATCTGTGTAGAGGGCATTCATTTCGGCTCCAGAAGGCACTCTTGCTATTGTAGTAAGAGTACCATATAGTAAGTACTATATTGTACTATTAACCATGAATCCAGTGTGCTGCTGAACAGTCTGGGGGATAAAGTACAAAATATTCAAACTGCAGGAGATCAATCTCGATTATTCTATAAATGAGATTATTGGCTTCCTTGGCTGATAAAATATGGTTTTTGTTCCACAATTCTTACAACTATAAAACTCTGTGAGATTTATAAGAGGAACAATAATATAGATATGAGCTCTGCCAGATGCTGCTAGTTGTGAAATAGCAGAAAATGACACTGACACCAAACTTCTAAAGATCAAGCCATTTGCATACAAGTATCTAAATATAGATTTACATCATGCTTCAGAAAGCAAATTGGGTTGCCTTAAGTGCCTTACATTTGTTTAATTGCAATGTTCTCCATTTTGGTCTGTCTTTTTAAAAATCTTTCTTTGTACATATTTTGTGTAGGTATCATTCATTCCAGTAAATCGCTGGAAGAAAAATAAACAGAGGAAAAAGAGAAATGACATCATAAAAATTACTATAAAGGATACTCCTGAGCAAATGGATTTTTCATGGGTTGTTGTCTTCTACTAATAGATTCATATTCTATTATTATCACAACCATAATTTTATAAATTTGATATAAATTTGATAAAAATTGGAGAGGAAAGAGAGATAATTTACATCAACATTGCTGCCAAAGAAGAACCATTTTTTTATTAGACCGCTCCAAAAGAAAATGGGAGTCAATATGGAAGAAAGGCTGTTCATACCCAGCCTTACTCTTGCTCCAAACCATGATCATTTCCATTCAAAATCAACCAAATCCTTCACTCCCTGTCTCAGAGGAAGATGCGTGTCTAGTCTTCTTTCACAGCATGGCTCCATTTGCCTAATCATGCATCGCTCCATGGAAGAACAAATAACCAGTAGTTCTGCACTGTCATCCCTTCATGACAGCTCCTTCTGGAAGCAACTGCAGCTTTCCACTGTGACAGACTAGAAAACCCTCCTCCGTATCGAGCACTGAATTTTCCTAGATTTCTTAAATTTAAGTTTTCCTAAATTATAAAGCCAGATGTCACATATGAAAAGCATAAAATGCCCTGCTCCCCTTACAAATATTAAATTGATGACTTGATGACAAAGATGACTCAACACACACGCTACAAGATGAAGGACTTGCACCCTGTGTGCTGTCCTCTGCTTGGTCTTGTCTCTTCGTGTATGTTTACTCTTATCAGGATAGTTAACACAAGATTAGATGCTTTGGCCAAAGTTAATAGAAGAAGGTGTGTTGCTGTCTTCCCTTTAGCATCTTTTTGCTTTCCTTAACTTTGATTAGGAAACCAAAGGACTCTAGAGTGCAAGAAACCACTCCAACCTACGAAGCTTTAGGCCATTATTAATGCTAGGATTAAAAGATTAAAACACTTGTTTTGAGTACTAAATAGTCATGTTCTCTTATTAATATCACACTCTACTAAGCATTATGCCATACTTTGCAATGCATGGATTCATCCCACACATCCTGTGCAGAAAAACACTTTAGGCTTGTGTTTAAATTAGAGTGCTCTCCTAAATCAAGATTCCAGGCTTTATGCTCTCTGACATTCATTTCCTCATCTCATTTCCTCTAAACCCAGTTCTCAGTGCCCTTAAACATGTTTACTTTGAAAGCCACACTTAAAACTCAGTGATTTTATGAAGACCCAGAACAAACGCTTAATCTGGAGACATCCCCAGACATCATATACCCAAATGCTTCATTGAATCAGGTCTACTGGGCCAGGGCTAAGTTCATCTTTAAAGGTACTCTGTGCTTGCAGTTCCTGCTGAGGGATTTCTATTTGTGTTCCTGCACAGGCATTTTTAACATCTGGCTGAGTTTGCTTGTACTGCATAGCTGGATGTATGACAGATTCTCAGAGCCAGACATTTATCACTCCTCCATTACCTTACAGTGTTTTTGCTGTACAGTGGGAAAGAGTCTTACTTATCACATTAAAAACGCAAGAAACAATTAAAGAATCCCACTCCTAATGAGATGGTACTTCTCCCATCAATTTTAAGCAATGAATATTGCAAACTCCTTTTCAGGCATGTTAGATTAGTATTCACCACTCTCTGCTGTCACAGACAGAAGCTTCCACTGTAGTGTGCTGAGCTCCTGACACTTGCAGGGTCTGCACCGAGCCTGAGCGTTGGGTGGCTGTCACATCCAATTAATGTCAATCCCACCCAGGGATCCTACCTCTAAGTCACAGTCCTTGGCCAGACAGACTGAAGTGCTATTCTAGTTAGAATACATGGAGCGTATTCATTGAATATAGGGTGTGTCACAAAGCAAAAAAAAGCTACAAAAATTTCTATTTAAAGATGCCTAATTTTTGCCCATGGAAATGAAGGTACATGAAATTATTTAAGTGTTGGAGATCTTAGGGGAAAAAAAATCAGTGTCAGTATTGTAGACCTTAGGGGAAAAACATCTTCATCATGAGAGGATGAATTTACCTCTGACAAAAGCAAGATAAAACCCAAACAGGCATCAGAGAAAATACAACATTGATTGCTGAAGCTATGTGAGTCAGTCAGCAATGTGTAACAGCTCATTATTGTTCACTCTCTAAAGACAGCTACTGCAAGTTTTTAAGTGACAAAAATAAAGCATGCTTCAACTTTTTAAATGAAAGGAGGAATGTGAAACCATGATGTTTAGCACAGAGTTGATCTAGCTGATTAGTGCATGTTCATGTAGAACCAAAATAATGCAGGAAAGAGGTTCAGTCATGAACCTGATGGGTTGAGGGAATGGATGTCTGCAGTTGCTATTAAAGAAAACTTAATTCCTACTACCTATAACTCTATTCAATCCCTTTTCTAATTGACTTGTACGTTCAAATTAACTTGTACAATTGCAACCTATATGTATAAAACCTTTTACAGTCTTTCGGTTTGGACAGTACTGCAGGAAAGGAACAGAATATTATAATGAATAAAGTTATTTATTTTTATGACAACTTTGAAAAATGAGGAGAACAGTGTTGTTTGGTAATAATCTGTATGGCAGTTGTATGTTTCCTGATTTCAGCTGGGATAGAGTTAATTTTCTTCCTAGTAATTTTCTTCTGCTATACCAGCTACTTCCTAGTAGCTGGTATAGTGCTGTGTTTTGCATTTTAGTATGAGAATAATGTTGATAACACACTGATGTTTGAGTTGCTGCTAAGTAATGTTTACACTAGTCAAGGACTTTTCAGCTTCCTATGCTCTGCCAGTTGCACAAGAAGCTGGGAGGAGGCACAGCCAGGACAGGTGACCCCAACTGGCCAAAGGGCTATTCCATACCATATGGCGTCATGCCCAGTATAGAAACTGGGGGGAGTTGGCCGAGGGGCAGTGGTCACTGCTCGGGCACTGGCTGGGCATCGGTCAGCAGGTGGTGAGTGGTTGCATCACTTTTTGTTTGTTTGTTTTTCCCTGCTCTCCCCCTCCCCTTATTTTCCTTTTCATTACATTATTATTATTATTATTATTGTTGTTGTTGTTGTTGCTGCTGTTATTATATTTCAATTATTAAACTGTTCTTATCTCAGCCCATGAGTTTTCTTACTTGTATTTTTCCGATTCTCTCCTCCATCCCCCTGGGAGGGAGGAGGGTGAGTGAGCGGCTGCATGGTGCTTAGTTGCCAATTGGGGTTAAAACATGACAGTATAATAATGCTGAAAGTATGCACAGAGATCTCTCAGCGTGCAATATCTGTGGAGGCCTGTGAAATTCTGAAGGGAAAAACAACAAGAAAATATTTGGCCCAATGCTGGCCAAAGCAAACATTTTTGTTGTGTGAGGGTTTGGATTCCTACTTGGAATAATTTAGGTGGGAAGTGACTTCTGGATCCCATTTAGTCCAGCTGCCTCCTCAAAGAAGGTCTGATTTCAAAGTTAGAGAAGGATGGTCAAGGCTTTGTCTAGTCAAATTTTGAAAATCTTCAAGGATGATAATTCCACCACCTCACTTTGAAATTTTCCTTGTTGGAAGTTGTGTTTGTTGCTCCTTGTCTTTCATTGTGCACCTTGGAGAATAATCTGGCTCCATATTCATGAACTCCCTTAAGACCATTTAGGATACATTCGGGAATCATCTCCTGAATTACTCTGAAGAGATGCTGGCACACCTTCATGACCAATTCCAGCAGAAAATTTAACTCAACTTTTCAGAAGCAAATTAGGAACAGAAATGTAGATGTCATTGCAGGGAGACAGAATTTTAAAAGCAATGATGTATCTAGTCATGCAGAAAATATATATCTCATCTTGATTCAAACATGCAATGAAAACAATTAAGGATGGTTGTCACCGTTAGATCCAATGAAGTATGCCTTCGGTTTAGGCAATATGACATAAGATGAAAATGTTAAAATAGTTAAAGTTCAATGTGCTTTTATTGCTGGGGTTCTCTAGCTCAAATGGGAATGCATCCAAACCCAAACTTGTTGTGGACTTCATTTCTACAGAAAAACTGCCCCAGGTGGAGGATGTACGTAACTAAGATGGTCATTTTCTTCTGCAAGTTCACCATAATAAACCAGTTATTTGCTACATATATTAAACCTCCATAATCTGTGGAAAATCACAGAATTTCTCAATTCATGTTAAATTTACTGGACAGTTACAGCTGAAATAAAATAGGCAAAATATTTTAGAAATCCATAATGTATTGCCTTGACTTTCTGGCAGTGATGCTTTTTTATGAAACTTCTATTAAAATTCAAGGAATTAAAGGACTGGTACATTAACCATTTCCACTTCTACCCACATAGCAGTACCCAAAGAACATGAGGAACCCATACTCAAATCCCTGCTTACAGCAAGGAAACTGAACCGTTCTCTCTCATCTCCAAGAAGACAACTCCAACCATAAATATTAGGGCACTAGATACCTACAGCCCTGTCAGTCTGACCTCGGTGCCAGGGAAGGTTATGGAGCAGATCATCTTGAGTGCCATCACATGGCATGTATAGGACAACCAAGTGATTAGGCCCAGTCAGCATGGGTTTAGGAAAGGCAGGTCCTGCTTGACTAACTTGATCTCGTTCTACGACAAGGTGAACAGCTTAGTGGATGAGGGGAAGGCTGTGGATGTTGTCTACATGGACTTTAGTAAAGCCTTTAACACCATTTCCCACAGCATTCTCCTGGAGAAACTGGCTGCTCATGGCTTGGATGGTCGTTCTCTTTGCTGGGTAAAAAACTGGCTGGATGGCCGGGCCCAAAGAGTGGTGGTGAATGGAGTTAAATCCAGTTGGTGGCCGGTCACAAGTGGTGTTCCCCAGGCCTCAGTATTGGGGCCAGTCCTGTTTAATATCTTTATCAGTGGTGTGGACGAGGGGATCAAGTGCACCCTCAGTAAGTTTGCAGACAACACCAAGTTGTGCGGGAGTGCTGATCTGCTTGAGGGTGGGAAAGCTCTACAGAGGGATCTGGACAGGCTGGATTGATGGGCTGAGGCCAATTGCATGACGTTCAACAAGGATAAGTCCCGGGTCCTGCACTTAGGTCACAGCAACCCCATGCAATGCTACAGGCTTGGGGAAGAGTGGCTGGAAAGCTGCCTGGCAGAGAAGGACCTGGGGGTGTTGGTTGACAGCCGCCTGAATATGAGCCAGCAGTGTGCCCAGGTGGCCGAGAAAGCCAATGGCATCCTGGCTTGTATCAGAAATAGCGTGGCCAGCAGGACTAGGGAAGTGATCGTGCCCCTGTACTCGGCACTGGTGAGGCCGCACCTCGAATCCTGTGTTCAGTTTTGGGCCCCTCACTACAAGAGAGACATTGAGGTGCTGGAGCGAGTCCAGAGAAGGGCAACGAAGCTGGTGAAGGGTCTGGAGCAGAAGTCTGATGAGGAGCAGCTGAGGGAGCTGGGATTGTTTAGCCTGGAGAAAAGGAGGCTGAGGGGAGACCTTCTCGCTCTCTACAACTACCTGAAAGGAGGTTGTAGAGAGGTGGGGGTTGGTCTCTTCTCCCAAGTAACAAACGTTAGGACGAGAGGAAATGGCCTCAAGTTGCTCCAGGGGAGGTTTAGTTTGGATATTAGGAAAAGTTTCTTCACTGCAAGGGTCGTCAAGCATTGGAACAGGCTGCCCAGGGAAGTGGTTGAGTCACCATCCCTGGTGGTATTTAAAAGACATGTAGATGGGACACCTAGGGACATGGTTTAGTGGTGGACTTGGTATTGTTAGGGTAATGGTTGGACTCGATGATCTTAAAGGTCTTTTCCAACCTAAATGATTCTATGATCCTGTGAGTCTTTATTTAGACATCTAACTTACTGCCCAGTTGTTGAATTTTAGTTGTTAATATCCTCAGTGCCTTCTATCTTTCCTTTCTGGGAGAACATGTGTACCTATTCTCCATGGCTACAGTCCTTTGTACTGAAGTTCCTTGAGCCTGAGTTCAGACTACTTCACCTTGTCCCAGTGAGCCATCCTGGACTCCATGTTGGTAACGATGTTCATTAATAATATGACAAAGAGGGCTAGCAGGGAAATGTAATACCATAGGAAAAAAGCATGAAGAGATAAGGCCCACAAAACATGAAGAGTTGTACAGCTCTTCCAAGTCACCCAGACAACTCCATTTGCAGACCTCGTCTGCTGACATCTCAGCCATTGCTAATCACCTCAGGTTTAGTGACTTCTAGGGACTTCAGACAGCTTACATTGTTGTTACTAACAGCTCAGACCACACTACAACAGAAATAAAAAGATAGAGTGTTATGTTGCAAAATTTTCACCCAGTAGTTCCCAGAGCTTGTTTTAAGCAGCTGTCATTATTAGCAAGGGCATCACATTTAGAGAGTATCTAGAACATATATACATTATATATGTGTACAGACATAAATATATGTAACCGCTTTATACTTTAGAATAATATTACAAATAATGCATTCTCTTACCCTGTCTCTGAATTAGGTTCACTATTCCTTCTTCCAGCCTTGCCTGTAAGTTTTTTCATGTAATTTTCCTCTGCTGATTTTCTGCAGGTCTCCATGCCTGCAAAAGACAAACTTGATTTTCACAGTAAGCTGCACCATGACTATGGGGTTTATTGGACTCCCGTTGAGACACATTAATGATGCCCTGCTCTCGGGCAATAATGTCACCGTTATTTTGTGTCAATCTCATCTCTATAGATTTCTATAAAATATGCTCGTAAAGCACAAGCAGCAATCTCAAAGATCTATATTTTCCACTCTTATTAAAGGTTACCTAGAAACATCTGCAGCACAATAACAGTAAACTTTCACACATCCAAGAATACTTGCCATAAACTGCTCCATTGTGCCAATTAAATGCGGTATGAACTCTACACAGGGGAGCACTTTATTGCTTCATTATTGGTTTTATATCATTTTAAGTCCTGTTCACTGCAGAAACAAACATCCAAACAAATATTTAAAAAGCTAAATGGGGAAGTGTAGCACAAGTTAATCTACTACTGGAACATTTAATGTGTGCAGCTCCACATATGGCATATCTGTGTTCAGGGTGCAATAAAATATTTTCAAAGGTACAAAGAAAACAGTGTATTTGCCTTTTTAATAAATGCATAATGGGAAGTGATCCGATTGGTAGAGTGGGCTGACTTAGATAGTAACAGGTGCTGGTGATACACATATTGCAGTGATAGTTTAGGAGGAACATAAACCTAGAAAGGCCCAATTCATTGTTACAAAACCCATGATTGTCGGGGGGGATTAGAGATTACTTGTTGAATAAAGATGTTTGCCAGCAATGTTATTCTTCACCATCCCCTCAGACCAAAAATTCTGGGTAGCAATTGCCTTTGGTGTAATTAAGATCTGGTATTTGACAAAAAGTAGATATGTTTCAAAGCTTAAGTTTCCTTTACAAGTCTAAAACTGTCTGAGCTTGGAGAACCAGAGCCCTTGAGCTGCTGTGAAAAGCCAATGAGGTGGCAGAGCTGGTGTCTTCGTTGCATGATTAATGACAAAACTGGAGGACGTAAATGGCAGGTACCTCAGAACTATAGTGATGGTGCCAGTTTAGTTTCATTAAAATGTTGCCTGTCTGCTATTTCTGTTATTTTATCATAGGATTTGTTGTCAAATTATTTTAACTTTCAGTCTGCATGGTCATGTCCCAAACTCAGACAGCAACAAAGACAGCCATAGTTTTAATTTGAAGTCATATACTGCTGCAAAGAACTATTTTGTGTTTCTGGAGTCATTTATACTTGAAGAGTTCTGTACTTTTAAACTAATTTTCTTTTTTGAAGATGACACTACATTTTGTTTTGGGAAAGGTATGTCATTTTGCTAGTATTTTCCCCTCCAACTTTTCTGCCTTTTCAAATCTCTTTTTGCAGTAGACTATATTGTATTTAAACAATTGTATTTTAACAATAGGAGATCATAAAGAATACAGAGGTGGACAGGACCTTTCAGATGACCTTCCTTCATAAGAGCTTCTCTTCATTTACTATTACTGGAGAAGAAACACTAAGAGGGAAAAAATTCTACATCAGATGTCCCAACACAGTGTTCCTCCTGAATCATCCTGTTCTAGATAAGTTTAGTCCACCCACGGGATATGCCACAACTTGAAGGCATGACTTCCTATTCTTGGTAGCAAGGCTGTGCCAATACTCCACCAGATTTCCCAATCATCCCTAGAAACCCTGTTAAACACAAGAAATTCAGTTCAAGGGGGAAAAAGTGGGTGGAAAAATGCAGTGAGGATATTAAGAATACAAGGTGGAAAGCAACCAACTTGGCTTTCTCTGTATAACCGCTGTAGCCTTTCTGCTTTGAAATAAAAGTAATTAATTTGGAAATGTACAAAGCCACTTCATGAGAAGAATGTCTACTTTAGGATTACACCACTTTGAGTTCAGAATGCAGTGGCCACTTGAGGGCAATTCCAAACTAGGTGTGTACTAATACCTACAAACGTAGTTAAATTCCTGGTGATGGCAAGCTCATAATATCACTTGCCACCATATAATGCATAATCTCATCAACCCACATTTCGTTGTGTTTATTGTACTATTTCTTTCCCACTGCTAAACCAAAACTAGCAAAACTCTATTCACTACTAGTTGCAACAGCCACTTTTGAGACAGATAGTTTAAAAGACTTGTAGAAAACTTACAGTATTAAGATCCTGAAGGGTTTTGAGAGAGAAAGAGATGGAATATACAGTTGAAGCATGCACCGAGAAATCAAGAGGTTTAAGGTAGAGGTCAAAAAGAGTACTTCATTTCAGCTTATGATGGGGAGGAGAGGGAAGAGTAGCAGCAGTGAACTTATTCAGTACTGTAGCCCAGAGCTTAGAAGCACAGATTCAGCCTCATATTTCTATTTACTAAACAGGCAGAATACGGCTCATACCACATCTTCTTTTGGAGGTGAGCCACTGCAGAGTTGTAAGAGAAGCAGCAAGAGGGAAATACATTTTGTAACTCAGCCATAAGA
Organism: Mycteria americana; assembly: GCF_035582795.1. Classification (NCBI taxonomy): domain Eukaryota; kingdom Metazoa; phylum Chordata; class Aves; order Ciconiiformes; family Ciconiidae; genus Mycteria; species Mycteria americana. Next base: position 213,663,616 of record NC_134365.1, read on the forward strand.
CAGTAGGGAGTCCTTTGCTCCTGATCTTCTAGTGTTTACTCCCCTGAGGAGAGCCTCAGTCCTCCCAATCCCAGCTGTAAGCTACTGCCAGAGTTCCTTTTCTGGATTTGCAGCCTTTTTACTTAGTTGGCCAAGCTTCAATAATGTCTCTCCTTCCTTTTGAGGAAAATTTCTTTATAGGCTTGGACTCCCAGCTCTCTCATGGAAAGTTGTAGATATGAGTCCCTGTATATACTATACGCAAGAAGCACCTCACCTACCAGTGAAAAGTAAAGCTCTTCATATGGAAAATACAAATAGCTAATAATAAACTGTAACGTCATTCCTGAAAAGACAAAGCAATTGAAGGCCACGGAATCGACTTGCATAGCAGTGATGTTTCCTTATTTCCTACAAAAAATATTTTCCATTGAGCCTCTGCAATGGTCTCAAGTTGAGATTCTGTTTCTTGGGGATGTTTCTTGGGGATGATTTGTTCTGCTGAATCTGTATGATTCAGGGTAATGTGTCCAATGTCTCTGCTGTCCAGTCTCTGAGCAATGAATGCTATCCTTGTTCTCATTGCAAATGACGGCAGTGCAATTTTCCAACGACCAGAGAACAATTATGATGAATGAACGTTGCTGATAACAACTTGAAAATGTTTTCAGTCTTATGACGTTTTTCAAATCCTTTAATCTGTCACACTGAATGGCACCACTACATTTTTACATTTATAAAAGAATGTTACTCTTTGAATGTTTGCTGCAGCCCCTGTGATCTTGGAGGAAGAAAAAAGGAAAGAAGCAGTCCTGTTATCTTACTACCAGTATCTACCCAAGGAAAAGTTATTTAGCACTTTTTCTGTATGACTATGATGTGATTATAATAGAGATGAATTAGATTCTAATCTCAGAAGAAAACCAGAAGAACGTAATTGAAGTCAATAGAGTTATTTTGCATTTTACTGTATGATAGAGATAGGACTTCCTTCAGTTCCTTTCTTTAGTACTAGTTTACAAAGCATAAAGTCTGCAGTACAAATATACCTTTTTAAAAAACAGTATTTTTACTCTACTTAGATGGCCAGTTTGCCTACAGGATGCAAATGGAGGGTTCAGCCCTTCCTCCCACCCAGATGAATTTCAGTTATTTGTGTATTAAAACTATCTTAATACTCTGATAGCAGTTTCACTCACACAAAACAAAGCACATAGTCAAGTAATGATGCATACATAATGTTAGGTCTCTGTCTCCATTTTACTTCATCCTGTGGTTAATTGCCTCACTGCAGATTGCCAATTAGTTTGAGTCCCAGCTGTATTCAGGAAGCCAACTGGGAATGCCTGCGTAAGCCTTTGAAGTCCTTTGCATTATCTGCTAATCTAAAAAGCTTATCAACACAGCATTTGAGAGGAAGAAATGAATACTTATTAAAAAACATCAATCTTCTCAAAGCTTTAGAAACTGCTTAGACACAATAGGAGGTGCTAAAGTGACTCTTTATCCCCTGTCCTCTCAATTCTCTCAGGACGCTCATGATAACACTGAAACTGTAAAAAAAGGCCTTTTTTTTTTTCTCCTGTTGTTTTAAACAATTCTCTAGGCACCAATGAAACTCTGTAGGAAAGAACAACAGGATGTTTTTGTTAACATGTGCTGGTCATCACCACCAATAAACTCTGAACCCACCTGGCTGAAGAGTTACAACTGAACTTGATATTTTATGCCTCAGAGACAGACTCTGTCATCACACCGTGCTGCAAGGCAGGAAAGAAAGTGCCAGGAGGGCTGTGAAAAGCCTTGAGCTGTTTGACCTGAAGGTGGAACATTTGTTTTCTCTCTGTCTTTAGTAGCAACAGTAAATGAGCACAAACATAAGTATACTCACTGTGAAGCCCTGAAGTCGAAACTTATGACTGCTAATTATTCCCCTATGGTCTGGTTTTCCTCCAACAAAACAAAAGCTCTCACGTCTGTATGCCACAGGCTGATGGTGAGAATATAACTAGTTAATAATGATATTGCACTTTAATAATATGAGATTTGGATGGCTGAAGGCTATTGCAGCATCCCCAGTAAATCCAAGCAGCTGGCAGGATTTTCAATCTTCGTCCTAACTTTGCTGAGGCTTGCAAAAAAGTACCTTAGGCCAAATAACAGCTTTCTGTGGCTCACAGGCTATGCACACTGACTTACCCTTTCTTAGGTCTCTGGACACAGGGAAGGATCTGAGCTTTGGGAAGAACTTCTCCTCTGCCCTATAACAATTAAGGAAAGCCAGAGCAATGGTTTGGTTAGGTTGGTAAGGATCCAAAACAGCATTTCTACTTTTCCTTGCTTCTGGTCACTACTTCAGCAACATTCCTCCTGGCTGTGCTAGCTTGGTTCACTTTCAAAGGATGTAGAGTTCTGTCAATGCCACATGTATCACACTCTTCTTATTCTCTTCCTTGTCCTGAGTCTATTGAGTCAGAAGCAACTCTTTTCATTAGCTGTTGTGAAGAAGTTATAGCTGGTATTTTGGTTTCCTTTCTAGTGACCTTTTACAATAATAGGCATTAACCACTCATGTGTGAAGGAGGGTTCATGAAGGAGCTTACAAAATTAAATACATAATTATGATCTCTTGCAGATGTTTATCTTTCTTGTTTGCTGTTGTTTCCTTTGAACAAAATATCTCAAGTTATTTAAACTGAAAGTCCATGACTATGTTTTGTCAATGGAAAAGCAAATTGGTTTTGGTCCTGGAATAAGTGATTCACCTTGCTAGCATAGCAGTATGAATAGGAGGAAGAAATACTACAAAATTTCAAAAGATGTTCTTCCCATTCTTCATTAATTATTCCTTCCCAACTCCTTTTTTCTTCTCTGCCTTCTCTTTCTTTTCTTCATTTTTCATTCTCAGGTCGTATCTCTGCTTCACATGTTCATATCTTTACTTTTACATTTACTATTGTTACTTCAAACATATTACAAAACCTTCCCTACATAAAAACTGTATGACTATTGGGTATATATGACTATGGGTATGAATATTGGATAGAAAATGCCATTCATAACCTTTTTTTTGTAATACAATATGAAATATCCTGAGCTGTTCCAAACTCTGATCTGTCAGAATCATATTCAAATGCAATAATATTCTGTAAACATGGGAGAGACACAATGTTCTCTTTCCAAGTTGTATGTATTTGCTTCTATGATCACAGGTGGATGGATGGATGGATGGATGGATGGATGGATGGATGGATGGAATGACAGACAGACAGACTAACAGATACATAGGCATATGTGGAAAACTGCAGAATACACATTAGGATATCATGTTAAAAATCTTTTAGTTTTGGCTATTAAAATATGTCACGTAAATTTTCTCTGTTATACACAGACTTGAAATTAAAACCAGAAAGGAGAAAAGTAGATACAGTGCTGCAGAATTATGCAATGGGCTGGAAATTAAAAAGAAAGTGAGTTTCAAGCTCCCTGAAGTATTCTCCTGATGTAGAGAATCAACTTTTTGCTGAGCAGTGATGAGTTAGTTCTTGATGTGAGGGAATGGTGTGAAGCTATGCTCTTTGGAAGTGATAACCTGTAACTCCCCTGGGGCAGCAAATGAAACAGGCAGCTCTGCAAAGTCACTGGACCACAGGGCAATACTTCTGTGAATGATTAAAAGAACAGAGGATCTATGGTATTCAGAGCATCTGCTACTTGAAAGCTGAGGATAATGTTTTAAGCAGCATTTAAGATGTGATTTCTTTCATGACTAACTAATTTTCTGAAGGGACTGGCAATTTTTGTGACGAGTGATCTTACTCACAATTAAAGCACCACTGGAATTTGTCTTTCCCTGACATGTAATTTATGGTGTTCAAGTAGAGAAAGAAAGAAGAGTGGAGACTACAGAAATCACATTCCCTATGTAGAGCGAAAAACAGTAGCATGGGTGCAACTTAGTCTTGATAGGTCCCAGACTGCGTGGACTAAGAATACTGTCATGTAAGAAGCTTCATACAGAACAATATGAGATACAGAAAGCTCCAAGACTTCAAAAACATCTCAGGTACATACTAAAATTACGTTGCTGTCTCTGCAATTTAGAAAGTTAGTGACTCCTATAAGATCTTGTTTTAAAGGTTGAAATAATGTGGATAGACGTATTCATATAATAGGCATACTATCACATAAAGTGCCTACCTACCATAATGCTTATGAAACTCATTTTACAGGCTAGAGTAGGATGTCCTTTGACTAGAGAGGCATGACCCCTGGATAAAAAAAAATGCATCAAATACATACAAACATTCATCTGTTACATTGTACCAGCTTAAGAATGACTCAGAGAGCTGTTATGACTGCATCTGTCTCAACAGTAGTGAACCACGGAGCAGAAGATGGCTGTGAAGAAATTCTAATTATACAGCCTGGGCAGTTCTTAAAACTTTCAGGATGAATGAGAACGGCAACCAGTTTGCATTCTGAAAGGACTAAAAGAAAATTAACAGAAGCAGAGCCTTGCTAGGCTCTGAAAAAACAGCTGCTGTCTTTCCAGGGCTACTCTTCAACACATGCTGTCTAAGGAATAGGCTTTTCAGAAAAAAAGTTTATACACTTTGACAGAAATAGCCAAACATCTTCCAGCCAGTTACAACAGATGGCAGTTCAAAAGACAGAGGACATCTGTTTATGACTCATCAGACTTTGCAAAAGATTATGAGAATTTGAGACAGAGCTCTCAACAGATTTGATTCCTCATAGGTGAGAATGGAGTCACCTCCATATGGCAAAAGGTCTAACGGTGATGCAAATTTGCAAAGTAATACTTGTTATTGATCAAGAAGTTACTGTAGAGGTAATATGCAGGTCTTCAGGGAAAGTTACAAGATGTGGATGCATAATGCTTTCAGACAGAATGCTTTGTTCCCATAAACAAAATTTGTTTTCAGAATATTTCTCCCTTTCATTTTGTAAAAGGAAAATGCAGAGCCAGGAAGCCAGCTAGGAACACATTGTTTCACAAATGTTTCATTTTTAGTTAAAGAAATTATGAAGTAAACTATTGTTGCTAGAGTTGTACAACTGCAGTGATTCAATGATAATGATTGTCTCAACTCTTTTTATTCTCTGTTTGAAGCATCATTGACAGCTGAAAAATATCATTTTGTACCGTGCCAAAATAAGTGTGACTTTGTTATGAAAGATATCAAGAAATTTTCCACAATCAACGATGGTTTTATATCTTCCCAGCTGGTCTCATGTATTTCAAAAATGGTATACTTTAACTCATTTACTAGAGTTAATGCTCTTCAATGTACGTACACAGGGCTGTGTAAGAGAATGGTGTTAAATAACAATGATAGAAAGTTTATCCTCAAAATCTCTCCACAGATGTTCCAATTAACTTCATCAGACTTAAGACATGGCCTCATATAGGCAGAACAGCTATCAGTTGACCACACCATTTTTAATGCCTTGCAGACTGAATATCACATTGTGTTTATAGTGTGCAGATTAACCAAAGAGACACTCTGTGGAGAGGGTGTGACTGTTTTCTGGAGATATATAACAGCAGGGATAAAACAGGGTTATTCTATCTCACTGCTTACGTATGCTCTTGGACTTTATTGGTTTATTTACCTTCTTTCATAGGCTGACAGTAGTCTAATTCACATATAACGTTTTGACTGCATAAATTTTAGTTTGTGCAGAAAATGAATAACTTTTTATAGATGTGAGCAATGTAAAGTGGATTTATAGAATGGCCTGATATTTATGTCACAATGTGTAAGATCCAAGAATTTGCAGGTCCTTGTCATGAACAGAATAAATAACTTTGCTTTTCTAAATATGTTAATGACATGGCATCATGGAAATTGTAATAAACCAAAGGGTTTACACCAGCAGCTCAACTCTGTTTCCTAAACATAGGCAATTCTGTGTCAGGACATCCTTCCTGTCCTCTTGCAGTTGCTCCAGATAAGTGTGGGCTCCTCTAAGTCTTGTGCCATATATTCTGGCCTTGGGAATATATCTCACACAGCCTAGGATATCTCAAATAGTATTAGATGCCTAAATTTAAGTAACTGAACTGAGCTTTGAGGGTGGGATTCAGCTTCAAAAGAAGACATCGAAATGTGAGTGTCTACACATGAGCTGAGTGTTTGAATTCATGCTTTAGTCAATGTAGCTAGTCAATACCATCAGTGGAGTGACTCAGCTCACCCAAAAGCAGATGCCTGAGGGCATGACCTATAATGGCCAAGGCTAAAAAGACTATGAAGTTGACAAATCTGATGGAAGACCTACAGAAGATCACTGCTCTTCTGGAGTGGCACCCGAAGCCAAGCAGGATACCTCAGTGACAGAAATGGCGCAACGTACCTAAATCTAGGCATCTGAATCCACCCTCATTCTCAGCTGACTATGATGGAAGGCAAGGCACGGAGTTTGCCTTCCATTGACACCTAAGTTTGTATCTAACAACCTTGGACCAGTAGTTTGGCTTTAATCCTCAAGCTGCTGTCACTTACTGTGCATTGGTTCAGTTCAAAAAGCAGTCCCACCTTGAATGTATACATGAGGGACTGAGCCAATGCATGGTCATTCAGAGACCATCAAACCATATGCAGTATGGGTACCTTCGACCCACAACTCCAGAGAAAGTCTTGATCCAAATAAACAATGTCCCAAGCCTGTCAGTGTTTAAGAGATATTTGGACAATGTGCTTGGTAACATGCTTTAACTTTCATTAAACATTCTAAACCCATCTAACGTTCTAACTTGGGTAACATTCTAAACCCATCAAGTGGCAAATACTATAGATACAGTGGTGGCAACACAATATTATAGAATCATACAACAGCGTAGGCTGGAAGGGATCTCGAAAGATCATCTGGTACAATCTTTCATGGGAAAGGGAGCCTGTATGAGATTATCTAGTAACCTGTCCAATTGCCTCTTGAAACCTCCAGTGATGGGGACTCTACCACATCCCTGGGGAGGTTGTCCCGGTGAGTGATTGTTCTTACTGTAAAAAATTTCTTTCTTACATCAAGGTGAAACTTCTCCCAGTGCAACTTGTACCTGTTGCCCCTTGTCTTCTCCATGTGGCTGCTTGTGAAGAGAGAGCCTCCATCCTCTTCTTAGCTGCCCTTTAAGTACTGGAAACTGTGATGAGGTCCCCGCTGAACCTTCTCTTCTCCAGAGAGAAGAGACCTAACTTCTTCAGTCTTTCCTCACAGGGCAGTTATCCAGCCCTTTGATCATCTTTGTGGCCCTCCTTTGGACCCTCTCCAGTCTGTCCACGTCTTGAATTGTAGGAACCAGAAATGGAGACAGTACTCCCCGTGCAGCCTGACAAGTGCTGAGTAGAGTGAGATGATCATGTCTCTATCTCTGCTAGTAATACCCGTGCAGATGCAGCCCAGGATCCAATTTGCTTTTACTGCTGCAACAGCACACTGCTGACTCATGTTCAGCTTGTTCACCAGGATCCCCAGGTCCTTTCAGCACAGCTGCTCCCCAGCCACACAGATCCTAGCCTGTACTGGACTCTTTGGTTATTCCATCCCAGGTGCAGGACTTCGCACTTGTCTTTGTTAAACTCCATACTATTCTTGCTACCCCACTCTTCCTGCCTGTCCAGGTCCCTCTGTAAGATGGCTCTCCCTTCTGACATGTTCCCTCACCACCTAGTTTGGTGTCATGAGCAAACTTGGTGAGGGTGCTCTCAATACCAACATCCAGATCATTTATGATGTTGAACAGTGTTGGGCCCAGTATTGATCCCTGGGGGATCCCACTTGTGACAGGCTGTCAGCCTGAGTAAAAACCATTGATCACCACCCTCTGAGTGCAGCCTGTGAGCCAATTTTCTACCCATCTTGCAGACCACCCATCTAATCTGTATTCTGCCAGTTTGTCCAGGAGAAGGCTGCGGGAAACAGTGTTGAACACTTTGCTGAAGACCAGGTAAACAACATCCACTGCACTCCCCATGTCAACAGAAGGTGTTATTTTGTTGTAGAAGGTGATCAGGTTAGTCTGGCATGATTTGTCCTTGGTAAATCCATTCTGTTTTTTCCCAGTCACTTGCTTCATCTGGTTAGTAATACTTTCTAGGAGGACTTGTTCCATTACTTTCCCAGAGACTGAAGTATGACTGATGGGTCTGTAGTTTCCTGGGTCCTCTTTTGGGCCTTTTTTATAGATGGATATGACATGTTTCATACTGCTGATCTACTTCTGCTATGACAAATGACTAGCTAATATTAATGTAGCCTAAAGGTAGGTGTCTTAATCTCATACTTAATCTTAACATGGAATTCTGCCTCTTTTAAGCATAATTTAAGCCAAAGCCCAGCTGATACCCAAGTTTACCTCACAGTGAAGCTCTTAACTGTCATCTTTTTTTAAAAAAAAACAACTGTCTTTCCTTGATGACTTTCCACAAAAGATGATAGAGACCCAAATGTCAATGGACCCCTCAGTCTCGTTTCCACTGTGACGACCAGGACAATTGCCAAAGAAATGTTCACCATGCTTTTTACTTTTGCCAAAACCATCTGAAACAGCTGTATAGTTGCATCTCTGGTTCTCACCATCCACAAGAAGTAGAAGATTTTTGCTACCTGGATCTCACAGCAGTACGTAAGGAGAAAGTGCAGAGGAGAGTTGGCTGTGGTTGTTCAATCCCAGGAAGATGAAAGATGGTACTTTCTCCTATAAAAATGAGTAAAACAGAAATATTTATCCTGTACCTAAATTAAATTCTGCATTCTTATCTGTCTGTTCCAGTCAAGGGACAAAGGAAGATAGAGCAAGTGTGCAGTTGTGAGCTTTGAATAACTTTACTGCTTCTCTTTCTCTGGCAATAAAACTATCTACTATAATAGACTATTACATAAAAACTTTCTAGACAAGTGCTTTTATGAAAATTCAGCAGTGGAAAATTGCTATGGATTGCAGTTTCCCTTGGGAAAAAAAATGATGGGAAACTCCTTTGAATCTTGTCAGCACAATAAACTACAGCATTTCATATATACAAATAATGGGGAGAAATTACTGCAAAAAGCAACCCAGCATTGAATGTGTAGAAAATTGAGAGAATCGATCAGACATGTTTCTGCCTTGATGTTCCAAAATAGATGTAAACAATAAATATCCTATTTTCAAATTATTTCATGATAATAGATGCATCTTTAATGTACTCACACAAGAAAATTAATGATTCAGTATAAACACAGACGGTGACACAGAATACACAGTGTAGCAAGATAAAATGTTCATAGGAATTCATACTAACTGGGAGATATTTTGTAGTAAGACTTGAAGCAAAAAGCAATCTACATTAAATAATGCTAAGAACTGAACAACAGGCAAAATTTAGGCTGGTGAACCTGATGTCCCATTCCTATTGAAATAACACACTTTTCTTCCGTTCTAATCCTCCTGCTACATCCTCAGCTGATCGCAGTGTGGTTCAGAGTCCCAGTTATCGTTCTAATAGATCCTCATGTCATATTTGTATGTTTACATTCAAAATCTTGTTTACGGGCAAAAAGAAAGCACTCCTCTGTGTGTGTATATATATATATATATATTCACACTTTTCTTTCTTCATTGGTCTGCAGCACTGGGTTACACCCAAATGCACTGTATATGGTGCCTTTTACATATGCTATTTCTTTGTTCTCTTCGTTACCCCTAAAACCAGTTTTGTCCAGCTCCAGATCTGCAGGTTTTTTAACTGACTATTACTGAGTTGTTTATAGTGTGGGGTCTACAGTGCCAGGCTGTGCCCCATCCCCTGCCTGCACTCCCCTACCTGTACTCCCCTGCCAGAATTTCTCTGCACTGCATATTGCATTAGAGTCATAAATATCTAATTCTACCTAGAAGAACTGTTTGCTACTGCTACCTATATAAAACTATGGTTGTACCGCACAAAGACAAACAAAAGTAAAAAAAAAAATTAGCACCAGACACTTGATCAAGTAGAGAAATTGTTGTCACAGCCAAATCAGGAAAAGATCAGACAGAGCAAACATGAGTCCTGAGACCTTACAAACTCACTACAAAGCTTATGGCCAATGGCAATACTGTACTACAGGGCTACAGTATGTTTTACAGAGACAGACATCTGTAATACAATTCATTCAGTTGAAGGAACGGAGCGAAGTGTCAATGTACTTCAAGAACCCAGATTGCCACTCTGTGAGTGCATGCTTAAAATATAATGTAATTAAACAATTCTAAAAGTATGTAATAGGCACATGATAGAAAATAATAATCAATAACAAAATGCGGGGAATTGATCAAATATCCAAAAAAGGAAGCCATGTCAAGGGTTCTTCAAATATAAGTTACTCAGCAGTTGAACCCTGTTATTCATTGTTCAGTAACTGTATAAACTGTATATGCTGTAATCCCTGCTATTGGAAAATAGTCCTAAAAATGAATCCAAATCTACCACTGAGTCAAACTTTGTGACTGGGCAAGAAAGGTGAAGTCTGGTCTCTGGAGGATATGGGACATAGACTCTGAGGCTGCCAGCTATGTGCAGTGGGTGAGCATCTCTGCTCCTGAGGTGCTGACTAACAATGTTTTTTCTTAGTGGAACAGGTTAATCAAAAACTGTGCAGAAGACAGAGCATGGAAGAATCAGCCAACAGAGATTTCCAAATTTGAAGAGCAAGAATTTTCTTAAACTTACTAAATTCATGTTAGTTAGGAACCAGGAACTAGGAATGATCATAAGTGATGTGATAAGTATAATACCTTGCAATATATAAGCTCAAGAGAGAGAGAGCCTGCTAATATGGTAAATTATGGTAAAATATGATTTAATTAGAGGTTAATGACACCTGTCATTCTGAGGCAGATGTTACTGAGTTTGCAGAACTTATTGAATTTGCAGACCTTATTGACTTTGCCACTTCCTTAATTATTCGGTAGTATATATCCAGGTCTGGCCTCCTTTGGATTTGTTTAGGTGCCTAAAAATAGGCATATCTGGCTGTTTAAGACAACCTAAGATATCTGAGATATCCATACAGGGCAGACAGGTGTGACACTGGACCTATAGGAGACCCACACCCTTCTGGAATGACAGTCAGAGACCAAGTGACTAAAAGGACACTTAATGCACCTACATTAAAATTGCACACTTCAGGAACCAAGTTCATTTATAAAGTCACAGTCAGTATACACAGTCTTTAAAAAGGCTAGAAAGGGTGACCCTGGGAACTACCGCCCTGTCAGCCTCACCTCTGTGCCTGGGAAGATCATGGAACAGATCCTCCTAGAAGCTATGCTAAGGCACATGGAGGACAGGGAGGTGATTCGAGACAGCCAGCATGGCTTCACCAAGGGCAAGTCCTGCCTGACCAACCTAGTGGCTTTCTATGAGAGAGTTACCACATCAGTGGACAAGGGAAAAGCAATGGATGTCATCTATCTGGACTTCTGTAAAGCCTTTGACATGGTCCCCCACAACATCCTCCTCACTAAATTGGAGAGATATGGATTTGATGGGTGGACTGTTCAGTGGATAAGGAAATGGTTGGATGGTCACATCCAGAGGGTAGCGGTCAATGGCTCAATGTCCAGATGGAGATCAGTGACAAGTGGTGTCCCTCAGGGGTCCATATTGGGACCAGTAATGTTTAATATCTTCATCAATGACATAGACAGTGGGATCAAGTGCACCCTCAGCAAGTTTGCAGATGACACCAAGCTGGGTGCAGTTGACACACCAGAAGGACAGGATGTCATCCATAGGGAGCTGGACAAGCTGGAGAAGTGGGCCCGTGTGAACCTCATGAGGGTCAACAAGGCCAAGTGCAGGGTCCTACACCTGGGTCGGGGCAATCCTTGGTTTCAATACAGGCTGGGGGATGATGTGATCGAGAGCAGCCCTGCGGAAAAGGACTTGGGGGTACTAATGGATGAAAAGCTGGACATGAGCCAACAATGTGCGCTTGCAGCCCAGATGGCCAACTGTATCCTGGGCTGCATCAAAAGAAGGATGGCCAGCAGGTCGAGGGAGGTGATTCTGCTCCGCTCTGGTGAGACCCCACCTGCAGTACTGCGTCCAGCTCTGGAGTCCTCAGCACAAGAAGGACATGGAGCTGTTGGAGCGAGTCCAGAGGAGGGCCATGAAAATGATCTGAGGGCTGGAGCACCTCTCCTATGAGGAAAGGCTGAGAGAGTTGGGGTTGTTCATCCTGGAGAAGAGAAGGCTGCGGGGAGACCTTATAGCAGCCTTCCAGTACTTAAAGGGGGCCTATAGGAAAGACAGGGACAGACTTTTTAGCAAGGCCTGTTGTGACAGGACAAGGAGCAATGGTTTTAAACTAAGGGAGGGCAGATTTCGACTGGATTTAAGAAAGAAATTTTTTACAATGTGGGTGGTGAGGCACTGGCACAGGTTGCCCAGAGAGGTGGTAGATGCCTCATCCCTGGAAACATTCAAGGTCAGGTTGGATGGGTCTCTGAGCAACCTGATCTAGTTGAAGATGTCCCTGCTTATTGCAGGGGAGTTGGACTAGATGAGCTTTAAAGGTCCCTTCCAATCCAAACCATTCTATGATTCTATGATTCTATACTGAGGTTAGGAAGGAGATAGGATGGACCTGGCCTGGAGTTCACTAACTGCAAAAAACCCTCCTTGTATATGCATACATGTGCGAACACATATAGTGAAATACCTGGTAAAAGAGCCTAAAAGGGACTTCAGGGTATTTCAAGTAAATGGGAGGGGAATATTTTACAGTGTGCCATTTTTCTCATTCCGTATTCTTAAATCAAATGGGTTTAGGATACTAATAATATCTTATGAGCATATTTTGTGCCTGAGAGATCTTTCAATCCCAGCAACATACAGAGTTGATTTGGTTCAGGAGAGAGAAAGCATCCTCACAAGTTATAAGAAGCTAATAAAACTGACATTTGCCTTATTATCATCTGTACACCATTATGTGTTTGTAGATAAATAACACTGGAGAAGACTTCTAGTCATACCTGAAGGGCCTGAGTGGAGTCAACTTCTCGCTCCAATCCTGAATGAGAAGATGTGGTCATGGGAAGGACCTGCTAGAGAAAACATGGAAGGGAGGATGAGTGTAGGAGGGAAGGGCAGGTGGGTATAGTGGAGAAGCAGAGGGATACTTTGTGTCTCCACTGCCATTTATAGAGAAACTGGAAATTAGGTGGAAATCAGCTCTAACAAATTTGAATGAAACAAAGAAAAGGTGGGAACAGAAATCATTGCAAAGCAGAAGAGAAGCAGGACAAGTACTAGTAGGATCACAGGGGAAAATTCAAGGCTTTAGGGCTAAGATCAGTCACCATGGAGGCAAGGACAAAGCTTATAGGAGAAGGGAAAAACCATCATTTTCTCCCTGCAGACAGAAGAGAGCTATTGTGACAACGACAGAGTTGTTGCCTTTTTCATGCATTCCCAAGACAGTACAAAAATGCTTTCTCCTGTTCAGGATGTGGAAAGCACAACTGGAAAGAGTTGTTCAGGAGTTCCTGCATGTGCAGGAAAATATGATACTCTCCTTCCAGGGTGTGTGGAGTGTCAAAGCCCGGTCTCTATGAGGTAGAAAAGAAGCCAGAAGATCCATGAGCAGATTGGTACCACCCTGCAGCCATCACTAAGAGAGCAACAGCTGTGTGTTTGAAAATTACAGTCATGCTTTCCTCTGGGCAATGTGGTTTCTCCTGAGCACCAGTAATGAGGAAAGTTTGTATTGTTTTGTTGAAGACAAAAAGCTAAAAAGGAAGTTTCAGTACCCAAGATGGGGCAAGCTGTAGGGAAATAATGTTTCTTATCTCCCTCCTTCCACAGAGGCAAAAAAGGTAACAAACAAAATATGTCCTAAAATATGCTTGTGTTTATACAGGGGATGGAAGACACAGGCCAAGAAAGGGTGTCCTCAAACACAGTGCCAGTTTGATGTTCTCCCATCAGTGGAAGCTCTGAGAAAGCATGAGTGGATGAGAAAGAAAGTGAATTGAGGACAAGATCTGCTTCTTATTTAGCCTAGAACAATGCAAGCCTTTCTTTACAAAGTTACTGTTGAGAATTGAGAAAGTTGGTGACTAGGAAACCTGGAATGATTGTTGCATAACTTTCATTCAGCAAAAAGGAAAGACATCAAATCAGCTGCATTTTGTGCCAACAGTGAGAGAGTAACTTAACTGCTCATCTGAAAGAGGAACGGGACTCTTATAAAAATCAGAGAGTGTTAAGTTTTGTGAAAAATATTAGATCTGAATCTTCCACCACTAACAAAATACGACGGTTCCAGAAGTGGACAGTATCAGCTAGCGATGGTCCAAAATTGGATGAAAGGGGAAATCAGACTGTACAGATCCAATAGCTTCACCTCAGAGAAAAATGGTGGGCCTAGACAACAGAGACATTCATAGAGTTCCTGCTGAACTCCCAGGAATGATCTGGGGCTTTGGTATAATATTTCACTGTGAAGAACAAACCAAGCAAGCAGAAGAGTACAAAAGAATGCTTTACATTATGCAAGTCTTTGATTGATAGCTGATCCCCCCAAAAAACTTCACACATTTTGAAATAAGTATAGAAAGTCTGAAAGTATTTGAAAGATTACAGAAAAAAAGCAGTGTCAATGCTCTCATCTGACCTGCAATCATTTCCTTACAAATTTGAAAATGAGGAAAATCTATTACTTCCCCTTTATCTAAAGGGGAAATTTCCAAGATATGAACATTTTGGGAAAAGGGACATCATTATACTACACTATTAAGTGTTTTATAAGTGTATGCAGTTCATAGTCAAAACAAGCAAAAAGTTTGATAGGATCTTCAGTTGTTGAAATTCACAGATGAGAATGTGCCAACAGTAGTTGCATCTTAGACCCTTGTGTGTTGCCTAAAACAGAGAACTGCTCCATCAGAGTTTCTAACAATAATAATCAATCTATGGGGAAAAAAAAGATTTTGAGAAATGAGTGGAACTGCATTGAAAGTCTGTGAAAGATCTGAAATATTCTGAATTTCACAGAATTACAGTATCACACAACAGCTGAGGTTGGAAGGGACCTCTGGAGGTCATCTGGTCCGATCCTCCTTCTCAGGTAGGGCCACCTAGAGCCAGTTGCCCAGGACTATTATGATTTCCAATCACAAGAGATATCAGCAGTGCCCAGGATGAAAAGGAACTATAGTCAGGAAAGCAGAGTATAATGCATGCTTTTGCATTAAGCAGAGCACCTGGTAGCCTTCTACAATGAGGTGACTAGCTTGGTGGATAAGAGAAGAGGAAGGACATTTTTTATACAATACCTTGTTTGGTGACATAAATGAGAATCCCACCATTTTTCTTAGTTAAGGTAATTTGGAAAACTGGTGCACAGTTTCTTGATACACAGGTTCTTCTCATTGTGGGGTAAGAAACAGAATTAATAAGGACTGGCATCTCCCCAAAACAAAATGTATTGCCATTTTTTATGTGAATTAAACACATTTTAGGAATAAAATGAAGATTGCAGGGGCTAAAATTTTTCTGGCTGTAAAGAAATAGGTAATCTTATGAAAACAATGTGAAAGAGGTAATGGTGCTGTCTGCTCCCTACAGAAGACAAATATAATGCCTAAAGAAAAGCTGAATGACTCATCATACAGCCTGGAGGTATTTCTAAAGTAGCTTCAAAACAAAAATGAGAGTTTAGTCATGATAGCTTCCTGGAGAAGGCAGAGACGTGAACATACAGGGTAAAGAAGAAAACACACACATTACCAACAATACCCAACATGTCAGGGAATTCAGCAATACCAATTGATTGTTTCTTTTTCCATAGAAATGCTTGGCTGAGCTTGCTGTCTGAAAAAAAGAAATCATCTTTGACACCTGCATTTCACTTATAATGATAGTTTAAATTGCAAGAGAGATTTTGACAACAGTAATTTTCCTTTCTAAAGAGGAATGGGACTTTGAGAATTGAGTCCAACTGATGTTGAGTCTGTGACAAAATATCTTCAAATCCACATTCAGCCATAACAGTAAATTATTACAAACACAGACATTGTCAACCTGTGACCCCACACATCATTCAAGAAATCCTGGAGACTTGCACCAGAAATGTTTGATTATTTATTTCGTGTTTCTTCAAACAATGCAGAACGTGACATATGGTTTGTTGATTAGACAACACCACAACCTTCCTTGGTAGATCCCTATTGAAAATGAGGGAGGCATTTCAATACCTAATTTTCTTCCAAGTGGGGCATGAAAACAATAGGAAGATCATTTTAGCAGAGAGAAATCAGATGCTCATGTTCGCCCATGGACTGGAGTCCAATCTAGTAGAATATTGAGGCCACGGGTTTATACCAGAGGTGAAGAACATTGTTCTGAATAATGGTGGAAAAGTTCTTTCAGTCTATGCTGCGTCACCTCAATTATATCAAATACTAAGACAAAACAGAGACCATACCAAACCTCTGGGTTCTATCAAGCCCCTCCGAATTAGCAGTATCAAGACTAACAAGCAGTGTACAAAAGAGATTCATATACCTAAAAAAAATGCTTATACAAATTCATGCAAGTTAAATATCATAATAAAACCATAGCTTCCTTCTACTCAGGAGAGAAGTAATGAGGAATCAGGTACTAAAGGAATCAGGTAGTCAACATGAATTGGCCCAACAAACTGCCAAAAGAACAATAATAGCAGTCAGTTGCCTTCGTCTCCTGATGACAGAGACGTTGGAGTCCCATGGGATTTCTGAAGTTTTTATTCTGCAAGACTAAAAATTTTGTTGCAGAGACATTTAATTCACTGTCATAATGTCACAAATATTGGTTGGAAATACCACTAGAGTACCAGTTTGGATGGAATTGTGTCTTTCAAAACCATATGCTTTTAGTCATCTACCCAACAGTGCATGTAGCAAGAAAGACCTTAACAATAGTAGTTTCAGAAGAACAAGTCTTTAAGAAATGATTACTGATAGTGAGATGGACAACACTATATAGACAATGACTAGTCATAAGAGAAGGAGATTTACCAGGAGAAGGCAAATGCCTTGATTATGTTTCTGGGTATATTTGGAGGCCACTGCTGCCTGAATACTTGGTAGGCCACGAACAGGCAAATAGGTTGCATATGTGCTTATGAAGTCACTTCTGCCTCAGGAGAAGGCAAAGATTGCAGTTCATAAAGAAAAGTTGAATATAGAATCTTCATTTCACCAAAAGAAAAGGAAAAATTGCATCACGCTTAAATTCTCTTCAGAAAACAAGAATGTAAGAGGGAATAGTTCTAGCGTTTAATCTAGACTAGGAAATGCCTAGTACCAGCAATTCCAGAAAACGAGCTGAAGGAGTTAGATTTGAAAATCACATACAACATTCTGACAGCACAGCAGGGATGGAGGACTAATGATTTCAACTGCTATGGAGTGAGGGCAACAGAAATCATAAATACAAAGAATATGTGGGGTGGATGGAGGCTGTGGAGGCCTTGGCTAAGATTTACTAAAGTTAGGGTGGAAACCACTTGTACTCATTTTCAGAGGGCTAACAGTTGAAGAAGCATGATAAACACTTCACTCATCAGCATTCAGCATTATTCAGCTTTATTTGCAGATCACTGGTGTATCAGTTCAGACTTCATTACTGCTAATTCCACAAATATGCTAGAATGAACTTCTGTCTTCCAAAATAAAAAAGTGACAGAATTGTCTTCTGATACTTGTGTTTTATCTTCAGTGATGCCACAAGTGCCAAGAAAGATACTGACAATATTATTGCTCTTTCAGAAAGAGAACAAGATTATCAAAAGCAATTCCACATGCATATAGACTGTGACTCTTGTCTCACATAATCCAATTTTAGCAGATAATTGTGGTTCAAGGGGAAGGAAGATCGTATAAATCTGTGACTACCCAGATTTTTCAAAAGAGCAAAAAAGATAAGAAAGAATTTTTTGTTAATTTAATACCTCACTGAAAGCAGTGTAGAAGACCTATTTGTAGTACAAAAGAAACTGGTCTTTTCTGCAAAGATTAGTATTTAATTGAGGACAGGTACTGGTACATAAAGAAAAGTAGCATCAGAGTTCCTCGTATCTGTGGAATGAAAAAAATGTATCTGCCAGAGAAAAATGAGCTCAGTTCTAGTTATGAGCTAGCATCTGACTGAAAAGGGAGAAGAAAAAGAAAATTTAATTAATTTAATTCCCAGAATAGCCACACATCAAAAATATTTTGGTGCAACAATAAGACTGAAGATGAGACACACCTGAAAAAAAAGTCATATCTTACTTTCTATAAAGCATGAGACCACTCAAGAAGCTAATGACTGTGCTTTTTCAGAAATGAGAGGAAAAGGTGTTAAAGACGCTGCAAGCTCATATTTAACTGTAAAGCATGCAAGGAGATCTCATCCAGCTTCAGACTGCAAATGGGAACCAATTGGTCTTCATTTCCCAGCTATTTACAGAACAGCTGGAGACATCATCACTTATTAAAACTAAACAATGTTTAACATTTCAAACAATTCTCCTTTAAAACGTGAGGTCTGGAATTACCTGTAAAATATTAATGAAACTCTTTTAGTATTTTTTTTTCCAAAGAATATTTGGGGGAGTTTCTGCACTGAAAAAAATGTTCCCAGTAACTGGGAACTCTTCAAGATGTACATTGACATTTCTGTGTGCCACAGGAAAGCAACATCTGGCCACTGTTTTGAAATATTTGTGATGGAATCAAGACACTTGGAGTGAATTTATAAGTCTAGTGATGTCTGTAGTGTAAATGTCTGCATTCAGCCTTGTCCCCTTTGAACTCCTTTGTAGGCAATAGAAACAGCCACTTCTAGGATGTGAGTATCTGACCAACCATGGGATTTAATAAGTCATGTCCTAGGTGTATGATTTGTTCTACATCATCTATAAAGGGATTTTAGGGTCCTGAGCTTGGATAAAGATATCTACATGGAAATTTCATGGGGTTTGTTCAGATGGAACCCTTAGGATCTCTAGTTATAGTCATCCCTCATGACCACCTGCCTCCTTTTGAGGCTTCAGGAGCCACCAAAGATAAAGGGTAAGAATGTGTAAATCATTTTTTTTTAAATCAGCATTTTCATGGGAAATTTCTCTTCTACATAAGCACTGGAATGTGGTTGAATGTGAAGTTGCTGCCTGTCAGAGCACACAGGCAGGCAGAAGAATCTCTTTATTCATAGGCAGTGCCAGTCTGTTGTAAGGTGTTAGCAAAGCCAGGCCCAGACTTGGCTGACTCCTTGGTGAGAAGCAGCAGCGTGGAAAGTACACATTTCAATTGCAAGTTAAACTGGATTGGCTTCCTGCAGAAAATATAGATAGTGACACCCTGCCTCCCTTAGAGTTCTGAGATCTAGAGAGCCCATAAATCAAAGCAGACACAGAGAGTTTGGGTGCCTCCAGCTTCCTGTTTGAGACTAATTAAGCATATGGTGAATGATCTGTAAACAGGTAGAAAAGTGATGTTGAATCTTCAATCCAGTGTCAAACATCAATGTTAGAAGGATCAGTATGTCCTTCTGGTCTATTTCATGGTGGCACTTTTTGTGGCGTACGCTCCTAGTGAAGTCTTTTGAGAATACAGTCTTGACTTTGAGATAACTGATCTAGCATGGGCAAGCATTTGGGGAAAGAAGTCACTTCTATGACTGGAAGAATAGTTACAATTTCTTGGAAGTGAGGTTAGCAACTGGGCCCTCCTAGAGATGGAAAGGTGGTGCATTTGCATTGGGACCAATAATAACATTAAAACAAATTCCTGAAATAGCTTTGGGGGAGACAGAGCAAGAGAGCAAAGAGGACTCCACAGTCAGCTGTGACACTGATGGTGATGGAGGTTCAAGCAAAATACTGAAAACTCTTGACACAAAGTAGCTATTCAGTTTACATTTTGGGGGACAAGCCTCGGTAGCAGTAAAATATAAGAAACACAAGATCACAGTGCAGGACTTCCATATCTTGATAGGCACTGCTAGAACCAAAAAATCTCTGAAAAGACTGGGCATGTCTCACAGTCTGTGTTGATTGCACACAGAGATAATCATTGGAAGGAGAAATATTTAACACCATTGTTTTCTCTTCAATTCTATTTTACATGTCAAGGAAGATTTACATAATGCTGCTTTTAAAAAAATCCAGAATTCTGAAAAGAACATTGCAAATTTATGTCAAATTGGTGACACATTATAAGTCCAAATGCACTACTTCTGACAACAGACATCTGAAAATGCGAAGAGATATCAGACTATGGTTACCCAAGTTTTTCAAAAGAGGCTACAAATAAAGGAAAGAACCACCTGTTGATTCAGTACTCCACTGGAAGAAATACAAACCTTGGACAAAGAGCAGCTTCAGCAAACAGAATTCTGGAATAAAATAAAACATTACCCATCTGTCCTAGTACTGCTGCTTTTGAAAAATGAAGGAAGACTTTGATCCATAGAGAAGTATATATAGGGTGTGTGTTCTTCTTATTGTAGAAAAAGGGAAGAATTTAGCAAAAAGAAGAAAAGATGTCAGCAACACATGCTCTAGCAGATGGAAAACAGTGATATGAGCATAATTGGAAAGAAACACTCAGCAGCATGTCAAGACATTCAGTTTTATTGCTTGGGTGTAAAGATCTCTATCGTACCAGCCTAGAAGCTTTGACTGACATTATTTTCACAGATGTTTTTGAATGAACTTCTACCTCCCAGAAAGTAAAAATAGATATTCCCCTCTAACATTTGCATTTGAACTGCAGTTACACTATATGTGCCAAGAAATTATTGATTGCATAAGTAGTCTATGTTAAAAGTCTCCTTAGACTGCCTCAGAAGGGAATGCTAACACTCCTCTCTAGAAAGGTTGTTTTGAATGTTGTGGAGAAGTTCTGGAGCATATAGGCTAGTGCCAAAAGAAAACGAATTAATTGTGAGGCCACGTGGATGAGATTTATCCCTTTGAAGGTACTTTTTTACAACATACAAAGAGCTGAACCCCCCACTGAGCTAGCCAGCTTGTGTTCTCTTCGTGGTTAGTGGAGCTAAAAAGGCACATTTAAGGTGAGACATCAGAACTAACATTTCACAGGCACCTTAACTCTTTTTATTGTTGATGAAGCAAGCTGAGGGGAGAGTGCTAAAGACAGGCACAAATATTTTCCAGAGAGCAAAATGTGCAAGTGATGAAAGTTTGCCTGAAACAATTATATCTAAGTTTCTGAAGACTCCGAAACCTCTGAAAGACATAACAGCTATACCTAATAGTATATGAGGAAATAAAGGCAAAAAGAACACCAACCAAACAACAAATACACCTGAGTGGCATGGGTGCAGAGCTGACTACAGGTACGTGACAGGAAACAGGAGTCTTGATGAGCTTTTATCCTGTATCTCCAAATCTTTTGGACTGGACTTTTAAAAACGAGTAATAACCTTTGATACCTGTATAATATGTACAAGGAAACTACATTGTCCCTTCATGACATAGAAAAATTAACCTTTTTAAAGACAAATATATCTTTGAGAATTTAATTCCAATGCTTGCTAGCTTTGCGATAATTGAATAATAGAATCATAATTATTCTAAAGACAGATGTTTGACTATACGGGTTGCATTATATGCTGAAATACATTATACACCACAGCAAAAGCTCAAATTTTGGCAAAACAAATCACAAAGCTCTTGAAGCATTATTAGTAAACCATTTTATACCTTGAAAAGTGGCATGCAAGCAAGTGTGATAGATGGAATCTTTATTATCTCATAAGAATAAACTGGTATTTGATTTAATGACACATCAATCAACAGAGGTGAAAAATGGACACAGACATTCCAGTCATTGAACATATTCCATCAATCCTAAGAACCTGGTAGAAAAAGAATATGCAGACAAAAATATTCTGTCCTACTTCCCACAAGCTATACAACTGCTTTCTATGAAACAAGTCAAACCAAACTGAGAAAAGTGATAAAATTATAATATTTTTTTATAAAAATACACTATTAGGATAGCAGGATATTCAGCTTAATTATGAAGCTACAGATTTGACTATCAAATGAGAGCAGAAAACTTGTTTGGCTCTACTTCTATTTTCAGATAAACTGAGATCTTCATTTTGACACCTGCTTCTTATCTGCAGAGATATCATCTATAGCAAGAAAAACATACATAACATAATTACAATGTACAAGGAAAAGGACTTTGAGAAATGACTGATATTCCTTACTGAGCGAGTGACAGGCTGCATCTCCAATCTATCTCCAGTGACAGCCATTTCAGAAGGACGATATAAACCCTCGATTAGCCAAATCATTCAAAAATCAAGTAGAGCTACCTCTTGATTTCATAAGTGACAGGAACCAATGGAGAATGAAGAGGAAGGTCCGTGCCTAAAGCACCAGGAGAGACAACCATAAATTCTTCCCAGGGATGTTCCTTAAGGGAAAACCAAAGGGGAAGTCATGGGCTTACTAATGCAGTAATGCTGCAGGATGTCCAAAACAACCCTTCCTACACCCTCTGCCCAAAACATGGAGTTATGAAAATCCCAACCATATGCAGGGATGTGGCCAACACTGAGCACATGACATATATCAGCAAAGCAAAATCAGATTTGGGGCACATTCTTTGCTTGATAATGGCTAGGAATTGACCTGACAAAACCAACCAAAAAGCTCATAGGTTTATATTTTTCCATGGTTTTAAGGTTTCCCTTGGGGAATTAAGAAGACTATGAGAAATAAGTATCTATCTGCAGAAATCAAGCTAATGTCTTGGAACTCACCCAAGAGCAAACAGCTCCACGTGTTCTGGAATGACAGACACAGGACAGGCTGAAGGTGGAAGTATTTTTATGACATTCTGCAGCAGAAACAAATCAGAGACAACTTGGTTGGACTTCCCAAGATATAAGGGAAGGGAAAGGTTGCTCTGAACATATTGAAAACATAAAAAAAGCACTAACCTGCATGTAAGGCATTTAACTTTATAGCACGAGTATAAAGTTCTGGAACAGTGCAGATCACTGACTAGCTATTTTACTATAAAACCATGTGCATCATTTTCTCCCTCCCTATTAAAAAAATACCTTTCTTTAGAGGATTGCACTTCACTGACAATAGAACATGCATTAGGAAAGTTAACAACATCAGAAAAGGCTTTTTGATAAATCTGGCTTTAAGAAATAAGGGCAAGTGCTTGGTGAATGTATGCAAGTTATAGTCTCAAATCCTGACAATCACCATTGCAAAGACAGATGATATGAGTTTGTGGCTTCCAGATTGTGTATAGTATATCGAGAAAAGAAGTATTTCTAAATGTTTTAACTTGAGAGAAAATGTATACATTACAAGGTCAGCAAAATAAATTTGCAGTCAAAAATTGAAGAAATATTTCTCTATGTGCAGGCACTTGTTATAAAAATTCTGTGTCATGTGTGAAGGGGAAAAGAATTCTAAAACAGAAAGCAGACCTATAAAATCATTTCCGTACTGGTAATATATCTCTGCTTTAGCCAAGAGAAAAAAATATAGGTTCAGACATTTTGGTAATCAGAGATACCTGAAATATAATAAGGCTTTTAATAACAATGATGCATAAGAAAATTAATTTTTGCTTTTGTATGAAACTGTTCAGCTAGCATTTCCATCTATTCTGTCATGACGGAGACCAAAGGGCAGAACTTAGTGATGAAAAATTCATCATCCATAGTTAAGCAGAAGCCAGTTTTTGTCACCTGAGTGCTTGCAGGAAAGGAAGATTAGGATGTACACAATGGGGCAGGAAGCACACATGGCCTGCCTTTGCCCTTGGCCGTAGCGAATACGTACAGAGTTCTGACTGGAACAGAGGAAACACTTATTTCAACCTTTTTAAATGGTAAAATGGATGAATTTGGATGAACTTTCTTGGATGAACTTCCTACTGTGGGTGGAAAGAGTTAATCATAAATTAGAATGCTGTAATAGCATATGTATCCAGAAAAAAGCTGGTACTAACTTGGTCCAGTACCAGTCCTTCATCTATACAGTCTGTGTCCAGGGAAAAAAAAAAAAAAAAAGGATTGAATGCAAATTCTTTTGTGCACAATTGCTGCATTTCACATAATACTCTGAAATAAAGCTGTTACCAGAATAATCTTTCACAGAGCAGGAACAATGCTGAAAATTCAGAAATTTTATCAACACTGCAGCCCTTCAGCTCTACATGAAACATCAGCATAAGCCGACTAGTATAATAATAGTGCAAATGGCCTCATACACAATACACCAAACCTTTATTGTACAAACAGCTAATATATTACAGACATTGTAATATGATTATTATAAAAATGCTCTGATCTGCATATGTTGAAACCGCTGAAGAAATGGAAATGCCTTGCTATATAACTCATTCTTGGTTAAACTGATCAGGGAACAGGTGTCTGCTGAGAGTTTTGTAACCTTTTTTAAAGCTTTGATCTAAAACATATGATCATCTTTCCTCAGAACATAAGTGCAAAGAGCAATGAGAATTTTTACAGCACTTCTGAAAAATGCCAAAGGCAGGCACACACTTTTATTCATATATCACCTGATTTTTTCACTGTGGTGCACAAAATTTCTCTAGCAGAACTCTTAGGGGGAAGATGACTTACACACAGTTTCAAAACAATTTGTCTTTAAGCAGCCTTTCAAACAGAAAAGTGCAGAAATAAATCAATATAGAACCATGTAAATCATCATCCCATACAGGAACAGATTACTAAAGCTCCAAGCAAACAGGTTTCCAAAGATTCAGTGTTCGGTGCACACTGCTTTGACTGCAGAGACAGGGTTTTTCATGTTGGTCTAAAACATTGTACACCATACCAAATTCCAAATGATGGAAAATGAGACATTGGGAACTATTTCCCTCTTTATTCCCTAGGTAATATAAAAATCCCTCAACCAGACTGCTGGTCCCTTTATAAATACAGGGGTCTAGAAGGGAACTTGGCAAAGCCAACTATCCCTGACAGAAAGTGCCTATTTCCTTTATGAAATATGCTTTAAAAATATTTCTCTAACTTTTTTCCTTCAGGCAAAGCAGAAAATCCTGCATTATACAAAGTTATATTTTTAGAAAGTAAACAAAAAGAAGAAAAAAATGACTGTGAGCTTTTATTCATTAAAAAACCTTGACCCTGTAAATGCATGTTCTAACCCTGTGGCTCGTGGGTTCAATTTCCCTGTAATGACAAAGATGGTAGTCATTACGTTTGCGAAGGATTAGTCACTACATTTGCTGGTTTTGCTTAATACATAACAATTAGAACCTCACACTCAACAGTTTTTCTCTGTTTTACCACTTTTCATAGTATCCATTCAAAATGATATGCACTGTCAGAACAGAAAAGAAATATACAACAGAATTGTTCTGTTTTATATTATTAAGATTATTCAGTGAAAGTGGGAAACCAAAGAAAGCTCTATTTTCTTGACCTATTATTTACTGCTTTGTGGTATTTTTTGTTGTTTTTTGCAGTTACCAGGATTCTTACCATACAGACATTTATATTCCAGTTGTGAGCAGTTTCAATTAACAGAACCAAGAGGGAATTAAGCAACTGGTAATGAAAATAGATACTAATAGTCTGTGAAAAAACACACTCAGAAGTTTTCAAATGAAAAGTAAAAGCCTCTTCACATCTGGGTCAAATCCAGGTCCATTCAACGGTGACTGAGAGTTATTACAGTCTCACAGCTGCTCCCTGGCCCGTGGGAAATGAACTGACTTTTACGGATGTGGATCCCATCCACAAAAATGTCATTCTTTGGTCTAGAAATGTTCTGAAAATTCACTTAGTGCTAACCCAGGTCATAAAATATTGCTAACAGTATCTGATGCCCGTTGAAACTTTAGCAGCTGGGGAAAAGCTTTTGAAAAATGCCTACAAATTGACTGATGAGGCAGTGTTGTGTAAAGAAATCTCAGAGCAGCAGAGTTTCGGTTCATGGATTGTATGTTGTCTGCACAAGAAGGCACCTCGCAATGCACTCCAAACCACTTTGCAACAACGTAGGCACAAGCAGTCTTTCCTCAAGTGATAGCTATGCTGAGATTTTAACAGTAGAGGCTTGAATTTATAAGATTTGCTTTTTTATATAAAAAGAGCTTTTTAAAAGTCAGGTCCAAACTTCATTTCTTTCATCCCAGATACAATCTGCAGACAGAAATTATTCCTTTTTTTCCAGGAAAAAAAAAATCAAATAAACTATTAAACCTCCTTTGCCCACAACACATATATTTAAATTGCCTAGCTCTCTAAACCTTGTTGCAGAAAGTACTGAATGGTTTTGAACAGTCAAAGGAAGTCTGATCGTGTGTCGTTAAGCTGGTCTGTGTGCTTCACCACCAAGGCAATAGCAGAAACAACCGCAGAATGCAGTGAGTGGCATCTGAGCCTCTCTCATGTGAACAAGACCTGATTAGGCTCAGCGTTTCCTGTCACTGGTTTGTAGGTAGTCCCTTGCCTGCAAGAGCCAGCAATTGTGACATTTCCAAAAGGGGCAATGTCCAGCGAGGCTCTACCAAGCACCTCCTGCTTCAGTTACAAGTGAAAATTAGCTTCTGCTTCAGCTTGTTGCTGAAGTTTTAATAATCCGCATGGAAAGAGCATGGCTGAGCTAATTCAACACCATCGCGTCCCTTCCAAATGGAAATGTTGAGATTTAAATTCCTATAGATGAAAACTTTGGAACAATTCAATCAATGGGAAGGTTGAGGGAAATTGTCCAAAGTTTTCATTCATGGTCCCAAAGAATCTGAGGCCATTACAATGTGTTTTTTAATAAGATAAAGGATGTTGTTTCTACTGTATTATCTGAATTTTTTTGATTTAGGTTTGTTATGTATTATACATGATAGTATTAAATATTTGTAAAAAGAAGGTTTAAATATTCAAAAGAAAGTAAAAGATTACGTATAAATAAATTTCCCCTATAAAAAACATTATCTAAAATAACACATTCTTACCAGATATTTTCTGTTTTCATGACATTGACTTTCCCTACGAAAAAAGTTTCTCTCAGATGTTTAAAATATTTTTTCTTCTATTAACCAGCACTAGAAGCAGAACAGAAGACTGCCTCCTTGAATAAAGGAACAAAGTTAAAATCAAAATTGTCACACTAAAATAAACACTCCAGTGGTCATTAGTTGAAAGCTAACCTGCGTGATACAGATTCTGCGAGTCTCTAATCACATATGCCTGCTGTGTACATGCAGCACTTAGAAATATAGGGCCTATTCAACTTTTACATCAAATAGGCCTTCATAGTAGACCAACCAAGAAAATCATAATAATACAAAATGGGTTGCTGAACCAATTCAGGTAAAAGACCCAATAAGAGAAACAGATGAAGGAGCTAAGAGGAACCACGTCAGAGCCGTGACAAGGATGTACTAGACAAGATGATCATGCCCTTGCTTATAATTACATAATCTTCATTGGATATGACACAATTAGGATACTATTTTAGGGATATTTTTGTGGCTTTTTATTTATTTCCCATTCTGCATATCAAAAGGTTGTTTTTCAAGGATACATACCTGAAAACTCCTATGAACTATTGCAGGAGTACAACTGTTCACCATGGAGTGAAAAGTCAGTTATCTATACTACTGCTGAGATGCTTAATTGAGGGATCAGAGTAGAAAACCCAAGGAACGTCAACAGAAGGGGCCAAAACAGTACTGATTAGCTATGGCTTTGTTTTTCTTAAGAATTCAGAAGAATTACAAATGTACAGTTTCAAACAAGGCTTTTATCTACATTGGGTGTTCCATACAGCATAAATGAACTTGTAAAAAAAAAAAAGTGTGTTTTAGTAATTATAGTTTGAATTCCTTAACTGTGATATCTAAGTGATAAGCTGTAAACCCATACTTTAAATATTTACCAAACATGTTTGATAAGTTCTACACTTTTTTCTACCAAAACCACTGCTGAATTTCAATTACATGCCAAGATCAGTCAAAAAGACAGCCAGATAAATATTTTTGCTCTGTCTCCTAAGAAATAATTTATTCTATAAATAAATAGAATAGACTGCCCCTTAATAAGATGATTTTATTAGATTTTTGAGAGTGATTTCCTGGATGGGACAAGATTTAAGTTATGAACTGAAATTTTCTATCTAAAGACTGGGCCAAAATGCAAAATAATGTTTCTCGTACTTTTGCAGGGGTCTTTAAGGCATTACAGAATAATCATAAGTCACAAATTTAGAGTTAAAAATTTATTCTTGCATTTCAGAGGCATTAGCACACTGTCCTACATTGACCAGATAGGTGAATTTTATGAATAGGTGACAGTGGAGGGATCTCTTCCAGATTAATGTGTATTGGTATCACGAACAGAAGAGATGTTTGCATACTTTTAAGTAAGAAAAACTTTTCTTTCAGTAAGAAAACTGCCAGGAAGCACAGGGTACAGCAAGGGTAAGAAACTATGACATTTCCTCATCTCCCTACTGTCCTGGTTTCAGCTGAGATAGAGTTAATTTTCTTTATAGTGGCTGGTATGGGGCTATGTTTTGGATTTGTGCTGAAAACAGTGTTGATAATACAGAGATGTTTTAGTTGCTGCTGTACTAGTCAAGGACTTTTCAGCTTCCCATGCTCTGCCAGGTGCAGAAGCTGGGAGGGGACACAGCCAGGATAGTTGATCCAAACTGACCAAAGGGCTATTCCATACCATATGATGTCATGCTCAGTATATAAAGCTGGGGAAGAAGAAGGAAGGGGGGACATTTGGAGTCATGGCGTTTGTCTTCCCAAGTAACCATTACGCGTGATGGAGCTCTGCTTTCCTGGAGATGGCTGAACACCTGCCTGCCCATGGGAAGCAGTGAATGAATTCCTTGCTTTGCTTGCGTGCGCGGCTTTTGCTTTACCTGTTAAACTGTCTTTATCTCAACCCTCAAGTTTTCTTGCTTTTGCTCTTCCGATTCTCTCCCCCATCCCACCGAGGGGGAGTGAGCGAGTGGCTGCGTGGTGCTTAGTTGCCGGCTGGGGCTAAACCACGACACCTGCCTAGTTTAATTACTCTTCATTGGATTCAAAACAGAGTTACAACGGAATTACAAACCTTGATATAAGCTGGAAAGTCCCCCACTACCTTAAAATTATACAGCTCCTAGAAATCTTAGTAAGAGAGGAGTTAAGGCACAGTGGCCTAAGGGTACCAACATGGCAGTGTTTGTAAAGAGATGTAATAACCTTTATGAGACTGCTACAGGTAGGAAACTAAAGGACAAATGTTCAGATGCACCAATTTTTCTTTAAATCTCTTTCTTGGCTTTCTTGTGTACTTTTCCAAATGCATTACCTGACTTCATGAGAAGTAATTCGTCTCCTAGAAACGTTTCCTTGCTAGTAGCATACTTCATAATTCTTAATTTATAAGGAAAACCCTGGTTGTCTACAACTGAACAAACCAGGGGTTGTTGCAAGTTTCTAATCAAACTCCATACCCTTATAGATCTCATCCCTTTATATAAATCTTGATTAGAGTGTCTTTAGCATTACAATACAAGCAGCAGTTTGGCCATACAGAGCTGTATAATTGCTGCAGATCCCCTTCAAGACAGCTTACATTGCTTCATATGATTTTAGTAAATAATTCGACAGCTTTACCTTATAAAATGGATCATTTTCCTAACAATATCGGTAGAACATTTTTCTCAGTTGACTTAAGTTTTCAGATAAATTTGAGTCTGTTTAACCTTCATTGAGTTCTTACACTTTCTTGGGTTCCTCAGTCAACGTTACAAACATTAACTGGTCATTAGCAAATGTTAGATAAAATGTAACTGTGAAGATGAAAATACATGTGTGGAGCCTGAAAGAAAACACGCATTTTCACTACTGTTCTTTCATTTAGCTTTACTAAGACCTCCCATCTATCAACAATTTTGAATCTCTCATATTTTAAGACCTGTAAAATCTGGCAGAAATATTTTTGACATATTGCATGTCACCCTAGAGAGTGCAATATGCAGGAGCTGGAATTTACTAGGCATGTTAAAAAACAGCATTTGCAAAAACCTCCAGTACTAAAATATTTATGGGCTTCCCTCATTTAGAATATGAAAAGCATTTCAAAGCAGCTTCCTTAGTACTCTGGAGCACTCGACGTGTTACTGAAATGTACAAGAAAAAAATATTAAAAAATTAAAATTAAGGTGAAATGTAAATTGTTCATCCTACAGAGTGTATGAAAAGCCTTGAATAGGTTATTTTTAAGGAACTTTGCTAGAGATCTGAAAACTCTTATGGAGTTTTTTCTGGGGGGACACTGCTCTTCAAAGGAGGATGGGTGAGTTACCAGCATATAAGTAGCATTCTTCCCTAAGTGTGAGGTTTAGATATTGATGAGGAAACAGTAATAGATTTTGGTAAAAGAAAGAATTATTTTCTCAACTCCACCAAACCATCATAAATTAGTCAGTGTCTTACAGAACCATTGAAGAATTGGTTTGATATATGCAGTGGGGGAAAGACTTGAAACATTCACTTTTTCAGCAAAATGGAGTGTATAACTTTCTGAACAATATAAAAGTTTCTCATCAAGCTGTTTCTTTATTACACAGCCTTTCCTCAGACAGAACTTCTAATCAAGTTCAGAGACCAGGTTTTGATCAGTCTGAAGGTAGCAGTTTTGCCTCAAACGAAGGACTAAAGCAGAATGGAATAAGAACATGAGGGTTTGACATGATCACATTTTTTTCCCTAAAGAAGAAAAAAAGTAGTGTCTCCAGTTTTAAAAATCTGGGAAAGGAAAACCTGAGATATGCTAAGAAACTTTCAGGAAATTCAACCTTCAGCAGGGTCCTGAAAAACTCAGGTATTTCTCTGTTTCTTCAACAACTCAGACCATTAATACTGCACAGCAAGTACAATCTGCAGAGCATTTAATCTGTTTGCATGTGCTCTAGCAAGACAGGTGGAAAGAGACCCAAACCTTGTGAAAAGACATCTAGTACTGACTAAGGAATCCAAGTCTACTTTATATGAGAACAATTCTGGACAATCTCTGCAGTTCAAGATGAATTGGCTACTGTTACCAAAATTCATTTTTCAATAATTTCTCTGTGAGCGTTAACATAAAATCTCACTAGCCAGCCAAAGATCATAAGCAGTTTAGAGAAGACCGTTGGTAGAGTGCCCTCTATGAACCTCTAGCACATGCCCTCTGATGTGAAGTGAGATGCAGCCTGACTTCTGCAGAGTTTTGGGGAAACATCTTTCTTGGTTTCTGTAAGTCCCCAGACTGCTAACTGCAATGGAGGTCTTTAAAGTTGGCCATATCTTGCTCTTCTGAAAAGATTCGCATCATGTTTCCATCCACAGTACTGACAACAGAGCCATTTTGAGAGGTTACTTTTCACAGCCTTCATACTATACCTCTTAGAGACATATTTGCATGGGCTTCAGACTTACTTGCCATCCTCATAAAGCAAGCAATTATTTCATACAGAAATATCCATACTGAAATATATCCTTCGTGTATTTCCACACATAGATATTTGCAAAAGACCCATATTTCCTGCAGTAATCTGTTCTCAACTCTTAGAAGTCCTAACGTCTAAACATCTTGAGGTGCTTTATACCTTTCTAAAGACACTGTACTGGGTCTGGTTGGGATGGCGTTAATTTTCTTCGTAGTAGTCCATATGGTGCTGTGTTTTAGATTTGTGACCAAAACAGTGTTGATAACACACCATTGTTTTAGCTATTGCTGGACACATCATCAAGTCCTTCTCTGTTTCTCATTCTGCCTCAAACAATGAGTAGCCTGGGGTAGACAAGAAGCTGGGAGGGGACACAGTCAGGACAGCTGACCCCAACTGACCAAAGGGATATTCCATGCCATGCAATGTCATGCTCAGAAATAAAACTACGAGTGGATTTTTTCCAAAGTAGACATTGGTTGGAGCCTGGCTGGGCATCGGTCTGCTGGTGGGAAGTGGTGAGTGATTGCCTTTGCATCACTTGTTTTGGTGTCATCCCCCCTAATTTTTTTTTCCCTTCACTTATTAACTGTATTTATCTTGACCCACAAACTTTACTCACTTTTTCCCTTCTTATTGTCTCCCCAACCCTGCTAGGTCAGGAGTGAGCAACGGAGTGGGGACTTAGCTGGTGACCAAGGTCAACCCACCACAGAAACAAAATATTCCCTGTCATTCCAACATGGTGACTATATATCATTACTGATTAAAAGAATCTTGATTTCTTTTTTTAACTTAAAATAACTGTTCTGGAAACAATAAAAAAGTAGATGAGGGCTGAGATGTCAATTTTTTTCATCAATAATAATAATAATAATCAAAAAATCCTAAAAAAAATCATGATTGCAGGGTTTCTACAGGCAGCTTCCCTAATTGTAAATATGAATACTGACTATGATACCAGTAGCATCAAAAGAAATGTGACACATATGAATAATAAAGCAGATAATTCCATGGTGGATGAGGAAAAATTTGCAGCAATTTTTTCACAAAAAGGTGTTGATAGTAGTTCGCCTGCTGCTTTCTGTACATAAAAGTGCTTCACTCTGTTGGGACTATATTTAGTATTAAGCCTGAACTCACAAGGAATAAATTAGTTTAAAGGATTGGGCAGTACCTATTATAGCAATCTTCTGTCTCTTGAAAATCCTTACTGAGTACACCTGAGCTGTCTGTATAATTTTAAATACTATTTTTCCTCTATTAGCTCTCCAGCACTGAAGTGGTTATAAAAGTGGTTGTTGGTGGGTTTGGTTTTGTTTTGTTTTGTTTTTTTAATATCTATTTATTCAACTTTGACTGCTATATAAGAATATTTAATTGGATACAAAACAAAAATTACCATCTGGTACTAGTGAAAGTGAGTATATATATAAAGCAAGGGTAGGGCAGATCTTTCATGCTAATAAATATGTTTCAGAAATATCACTGTTTTTACATTCACTCAGAAACAGAAGAAATGTATTCATTTTCTCTCCTGCTGTGTATATAACTCCTGATAAAGAAATGCTGGACAGCCTTGTGATTATTCATTTTTCTTCAACTTCTTTTTCGTCTTTGCTAACATTCAGTCTTACAAACACCCAAGCTTAGTCATTGCATTTGTTGCTAATGTGAACATGCAAATACATGATCAGAACCTTCATTTAAGCATGCATACAGAAAACAGGCTTTATATCCACAAAGAGAAATAATGCAAATATATTGAGCAGGAAGAGATTTACCTATTCAAACAGGTGTGCAACTTTTACCTTGCCTAAATATCTGTTAGGACTGGCAAATACACAGAAAACCAGGCATGCAGGCAGTATGCACTTTGTTTGCATATGCAAAATCTGTAGCACATTTCGAGGCAACTTTAATGGGTTATATATCATGAAGAAATGGAAGGCATTATAGACAGACACATGCATATGTATATATACATAAAGAGAGATTAGCTGTCTCATGTTGACTGTGTATTCAAGTTAATATACTTTGGAGCAGATCGTACCTTTCCAGCACAGACTTGGACATGGACAATTTAAGGTGAGATGTCCAAAATCCTCAAAGCTGCCCTGACTCTTCACGCAAAGCAATAAACTAGATCCTGCCATTTACTTCATCTGGATCTGCAAGTGGTTTTGCTGATCGTGTGCCTGCTCAGAATAACATAGATTTAGCCTATAGTCCACACAGCTGCTTCACAGTGAGGTTCCTTCAGCTCTGTGTGGAAGGACTACTCAGCCATTTTCAATACTAACAAAAATACTCAAATCTTTGCGACAGGCAGGAAAATGTTTCTGTGCTTGTTTTCATAACTAGCACAGAACAAAAGAGAATGTGGAGAGAGGAGTTCCCACAAGTTTGTTGTTAAAGCTTTTATATGTGTCAATATGCTCTTAAAAATGATTATATGAGGTTTACTTTTCTATCAGGAGGATGCTGGAATAAAATAGTTTTGGGGGATCATGCTTTATCTATATTACACTGCAATCTACTTACACAAATGGGATGCTTTATTTAAAAACAAATTTGTTTCATTTAACACAAAGACAGCAACCCTGGAAAAAAAACCCACAAATAAATCTCATTTATTTATCCCAGGAAACTTATTTTCTTCCAGAATGAAAGAAAATTAAACAGCAAAACAAAGGAAAAAACGTAAAATTAAAGCCCTTTCGTATCCTCTGGCTGCATTGCTTGCATTCTAGTTCTGCAAGGAGAAATAGTGCTCTTTTTTATTAGCTGGCACTGCAAGAATTTAAGTGACCCAGCAGTCAACGTTTCCCACTGTGGCAAAAACAATTTTATAATTGTCCTGTGAATTAGGGAAGTGAACTCTCGGAGGATTCTCGCATCAGGTATTTTCTTGGGCGATGATGTGGAAATAATAGATTTAATGAGAACAGTGTAATGATGTGGAATACAATTTCATTCTTGAGTAAATTTCACATCTTTTCCAACCAGAAAGTGGATTAACGTAAAGCGTCAAGCAGGGAGTTAACCTGGAGATCGTAATGCTCAGCAAAAATAACAGAATGGCCAGATTTGCGTTACAGAAGACTTTGATACAACGCAGGAAAAATAAACAGGGAAGCATGCAGTGGTTAGAAGAAGAAACGACAGCATTTTTAACATGCTGTGGGATTCATTCATGTGACTCCCCCTCTACTGATGATGGAAATTGCTTGATAGGATCTGAGCCCCCCACTGAAAAACTGTATCTCAACATGCACAGTAATAAATTAGGAATTATGCTTTTATAAATCCTCTACCCCAGGAGCAGCTCTACTCCAATTACACAGCAGTGTCTGGGTGAGTGGAGTGTGCTGAAAGGTGAAAGATTAAGAATCAGTGAGTGCCCTCTACTGTTACCTTGGTCACACCGGGACAATATTTCCACTCTTGCTGTATATGTGCATAAGTCATTGCAGAGAAGTGCCAAAGGCTCAGCAATAAGTCTTCACAGGGAAATTCGGGAATGGGACCATCCCTGTTAGGCACAGCTCTGCGCTATGGTTGCTCTTCCCTGGAGAGAGATCCTGTCTCCTTGAAAGCTGTAAAGGGTGGAGCAGATGCCCCCACTGCAGCAGATCCCAGAGCTCTGCCCCTTTCCCTCTCCACCTGCCAAGTCCCCTGCCTTCCCGACGATCTCTCTGGCACTATCCCCACACCAGGGATTAGGAACAAAGCTGGTTTCCCAAGCAGGTTATGCAATTGATCTTAACTGTTATCAGGATGTGCAAATGGGAGGAAAAGGGAAAGGAAAGACCAAGGCTTACTGACCAAGGCTGCATACCCTGGACCTGGAAGGGACACTCTGCGCCAGGCGCTGTATGCAGAAACACCGGTTTCTGAAGTGTAGGCTTCTCCTCTGTGTAACTGTGTGACTCGACAGCAGATGAATATCCAGGAAAGTGACCAGAAAAGGGACTAGAAAAATAAGGAGGAAGCTTATGAACCTCTCGATCCTCCAGTGCGGGCACCCATTTCTTATGTGATAACCAGCAGGATAAGAGTCCTCTACCTGGCAGATAGGACCCCAGACTCAGACATGAGGATATACATCTACATGTTTATGTAAATTAACACCTGTTGAGTCAATACTTGGGACATGTCGATTTGAATAAGGTACAAGACCCAAAGACACAGCTCTAATTTCATCCTATGTCCATGTAAGCACAGATGCACCGATTGTACAAATACACTGCTTTGTGTGTCCTGCTTTTCCTGAGAGCAAGGAATTGGCTTGGGACACATACACAATAAGCCACATTTGTTTCCAAGATTTCAGCAGAAATCCTTCTCGACCAGCACGAGAAATTGGCATGTGTTAGCTTTGTCTTGGTTGTTGTGCTCAACAGGATAACATCCATGCCAGCCTGATTATATTTCTTTGGAAGAGTACTAATAAAAGAGCTCAGCTCCTTTTATTCAGTGTATTTTCTGTAGACTATCAGTTTTACAGCTGACTCTTACAGCAAGGAAAATGATACTTAGGATGTAGACCTTGTCATACTGGGTACTATAGAAAAGTTTCAGTAAGCAACTCCAAACAGTCTTGCTGAGGATGCTTAAGTCTCTCAGGACTGTAAATCTTGAACAGAAAGTCAAACAGTGACATGAAGAATTGTCCCTTCTCTGGAGACCTTAAAGTTAAATGTTCTAAAACAGATTTCAGATTTCCTCTCCTGCATGACAAGAACACTCTGAAGTTAGTTGGAAAAAGAATAACTCTGTCTTTGCATGCTCTGAATAAATTTATTGGCCTTTGAAATATGAAAGACTGATTTATGGGTAGATACAAAGAATTCTTAAATGGTGACCACTTGTTGAGTCCTTCCTATCATCTGCTTCAGCATATTCTACAGCTGATGCCAACAACCTAAAAAAGGCAGAAGAAGATGGAGAATAACCAACTGAGAGAGAGTCAGATTGCATTAACAATTTGCTACCAAACCACAAGGACAATACTCTTGATTCAAGGGAGGAGGTAATGCACAGACTCTCCCTTAAATCATGTCGTGGTTTAGCCCCAGCCGGCAACTAAGCACCACGCAGCCGCTCGCTCACTCCCCCTCGGTGGGATGGGGGAGAGAATCGGAAGAGCAAAAGCAAGAAAACTTGAGGGTTGAGATAAAGACAGTTTAATAGGGAAAGCAAAAGCTGTGCACGCAAGCAAAGCAAAGCAAGGAATTCATTCACTGCTTCCTATGGGCAGGCAGGTGTTCAGCCATCTCCAGGACAGCAGGGCTCCATCACGTGTAATGGTTACTTGGGAAGACAAACGCCATCACTCCGAATGTCCCCCCCTTCCTTCTTCTTCCCCAGCTTTATATACTGAGCATGACATCATATGGTATGGAATAGCCCTTTGGCCAGTTTGGATCAACTATCCTGGCTGTGTCCCCTCCCAGCTTCTTCTGCACCTGGCAGAGCATGGGAAGCTGAAAAGTCCTTGACTAGTGCAGCAACAACTAAAACATCTCTGTATTATCAACACTGTTTTCAGCACAAATCCAAAACATAGCCCCATACCAGCCACTATAAAGAAAATTAACTCTATCTCAACTGAAGATACTCTAACTCTATCTCTCTCTAACTCCTATCCCAGGACGAATCATCATTATAGCAAATGCTGTGACATTCAGTACTGCTTGAAAGCTTTAACTTCATCTACGATCAAAGCCTGATAGAAGAACACCTCTTATTTCCTCCAGACGTTTCTTGCTGTTGATTACTGCTGTCAGTCAGGGTACGTACTGATGTGACTGCTTAGACAACAGACCCCACCGCACATGTAGATGTTCAAGTCTCCTGTGACAAATCAGTGGTAAATGCAGGAGAATCAAAGGTATTTAACTCTAATGAAACTTCTGTTGAAAACTCCTGAGATTTGTATTAGGAAACCCTTAGATCATGAAACAGGAGCTCAAGCAGTTCTAGTAAACAAGAAAATACCAGAAGGCTGTCAGCAGCAGGAGCGTTGCCATTCTCTTTCTCAGCCTTCTGGCTGCTGGTGGCATCACTCATCCATCATGCCTCACTGATAATTTTCATTCAAAGAACCAACAAAACAGGAAACACTGATATACAGAAAAGCAAGCTAATGATTGTGAAGTAGATCACAGCAGCTGGATTTGCCTTGGAAACAAATTTCTCTTCGTATCTGGTGGGGCAAGGCCAGCACAATCTGAAATTAGAACTGGAATATCCTGAAACTAAGTAGGAATATCAAAACATCTTCTGGTAAGATGTCCATCTTATGAACCTATAGCCACCAATGGTTTAGGCTTACAATTTGGAATAGTTCCTCTTTCCTGGAAAATCATTAAAAAAAATGAGAGAAAACAAATCCATAAACAGTGTCAGTTGGGTTTTTACAGTGTCGTAAGGGGCACTTACTAGTTCTTGTAGAATAAAATAAATTAATGCACCATCTCTATGGCTTTTATGAATTGTTTCCGTCAAAGCTATTTCTAGTAATTAATACACAGACTTAACATGTCACACAGTCAGAGCCCTAGACTGCTATGCAATCACTGCTTGGTTTTATGGTTTTTGTGTATAATCAGCCTCAGGCTTATTCAATTTACAGTAGTGAAAATAAAGAATCATCCCAGAGCTTCTAAACATCCTTGGGACTACTTATCCTTCTTACAGTCTTCCTCCAATCTGTCCTGTAGCCAGAAGCTTGCAAGACGTTTTGACAGTGGGTAGACACAAAGCCAGACTCCTTTTGGAGTCAATGGAAAGAAAAACATTTCAAGGGCATGATCTACTTCATTTTGAAGTCAACTTTTAAAACAAGCCAGTCTAGTTACCTGCCAAGAGATCTCTCTTTCTCCCACTGACCAAAAAAAGGAGTCAAGGTGACTAGGGTCATATGTAGACCTCCACACAGCAAATCCCCAAACTCAGATGAGATGAGTAGCTATTTTGATAAGCTACACCTAGCATGTAGACCAAGGTTGCCTTCGTTTCAAATCTATCTGCAGCTCTCTGCAGCTCCCATTTTACGGCTATTCAACTATTCATATGTAAATTATTTGGGTCAGAGAAAACCCTTCAGCTGCAGACTGTTTGAGAGTGGGATCCTGCTACAGCATTAAGACATAGCACCGCAGTGACACAAATAATAGTAGTAAGTCATTTGAGTGACAGTGATGTAAAATCAGATGGACGTTAAAACATACCCTGTAGGATCATAACGGGAAATGCACAGACATAGTTTCAATAATTCAGAATTACATTAATTCTTCTACTTTTTGCACTAAAACATAACCACTTTCCTCCCAATTCATGTTTCTCCCCCCAAAATTAAGGTTCTCAGGCTACTGTAATCCAATAATATAAGCAACTAGCACTTGCATAGCACTTTTAATCTTCAAATCATTCTGCAGATGTTACCAAGCTAGTTAATATTCTCCTGAGAACGAGGCACAGGAGGTAAGGTTGCCAGCACTGAGAAGATGCTCAGGTAATAAATATGAGGTTAGATTAAATTTTCTGCTTTCAAATCTAAGCAGCTCCTAAATAAAA
The DNA here is from genome assembly GCF_035582795.1 of Mycteria americana. Lineage (NCBI taxonomy): Eukaryota > Metazoa > Chordata > Aves > Ciconiiformes > Ciconiidae > Mycteria > Mycteria americana. Next base: position 213,702,697 of record NC_134365.1, read on the forward strand.
ACGGACCAGTTTATGTCACAGGCAGTTTGAGTATTTCTGAAATTTGAGTGAGAAATTGTCAAAATGAAGAATTTTAAACCATGAGATTATTTATTGTATTAAATGCATACCCTTGCTATTCTCTAGTCATCATCTTTATCCTCCCAAGATGTCACAAACCCTACAAATCCTTTAATGACAAATATTCCTAACAAATTCAACAGGACTTTTCCAACACATGAAACACAGGGAAGATCAGGACAGAATCCCAAGGTCATCAAAAAACTCTACGTTTGGTACCAGGCTTCAGTGAAAGATTTCTCTTGCACAAAATATGGATTGGAAACCTTGTTCTGTTTTGGCTAATATTTTGTTATCTATTGTCTGCCAGTGTAAAATAATGCGGATGAAATCTTGATTCCCTATAGTGAACTCTGAAGATCTGGATTTCACCTTGGCATCATGTTCGTGTGTTTCAAATAAAGAATATTTAAGCTAAATTTTCTCTCAATACAACCAGCTTATAAAAAGCTTATCTGGGAAGCTAGTACATAGATGGTGGTACTGTCTTGTCTATAAGTAGTGTTTTAACACCTAATGAAAACCACAGCATCAATGAAGCGTAGCAGATTTCTGACAACAGCAAGTGGTATGCATATACATTTCTATGAGAATTAGAGACATATTTTCTCAAAACATGACCTTTGGTTTTTTCTCTTTCACAGTTGAAAGATGCTAAAATGTCATCTCAAATTGTTCTTTATTTGCCTTATGGTTTTACTAAATCCTTTTAAAGAAATTAAACAGCCTACACACTGACTCATGACCAGCTTTTTCCATTTATTTTTTAACAGATGCCCAACGGTGTTAAATAAAGAGCACTGTTCCTTCTCTCAGCATAATTTTCCATATGTAAAAATTCTGTATTTTATAGGAGATGCTTCTTATGGAATAAATCTCGCCCACCCTGATTTTAAAAAAACCCTGAAGCCTAAACTCTACACAGTAATAAGATAAGATTTCAATGGAGGTTATAAACCTGTGCATGCATTTAACAAGAAAATTTACTAAAGATTGATTTAGATAAATTCTGACATGTGCTTTTTAAAAAAAAATTATTTTTTATTTACTATTTCCTTAAGTAATTTCATAGTAACTATAGAATAAATTATGCTTGTGCAAACAGGCTTCAGTTTGTTGAAACGAATCGGGGTTGGAAGTAAGAATGTAACACAGAAAATATTACTAACATAAACTCTCATTGTTAGTGAAAGTTTGGTATAAAGGCAACAGATTAAAGAAACAGAGGGCATATCCATGAGGAAGAATCTTTTTTTTTGTTGTTACAAAGTGTCTGCTAAATATTAAGAGTGATGTGGAAGAGAGACGAGACGAGGAAGGTTAAATTATCTGTATGGTCATTTTCCATATCAAGAAGCTTATAAAAGCTGCCAGAATAAATCTGTTATTTCATTCAGTCCACAGTCTGCAGAGCCAGCCAAAATGTAAAACAGCACCTTCATAAAGAATTCAGGGGCTTAAGAGACACATTATTCTTAGCTTTTTTCTTCTTTTTTTTTTTTTAAACATGAATTTACGGATATTGCTGAAAATGTTTTGGAAATGATCTTCAACATTTTCTGTTTACTAAATATCATTTGTGATAAATGATACTGACATGTTTAATTTTCAGTAATCTCATTTATTTCTCAGAGGCTTTAGGGAAAGTGAACATCTTAGCTAATAAGGAAAACTCTTCACCAAAAAAAAAAAACCTTCTTGAAACTCTTTTTTCAACAAAAGGTCTGTTTCTAAGAGAAAAACAAACTTTACTATCTTGAATACAACTGGATACTTTCCTGTATAAAAAAAATTAGTCTTGTCAGTCACAGCATTAGACCGGAAAGTATTATTAAAAACCATCTTGTCTCCTTCCACACAGTGAACCACTATTTGCAGTTTATTAATTTTGTGTAAAGAACTCAGGCCTACTTTTACCAAGACACTTCGTAAAGTATTTCCTGTATTTCTTAAAGCAACCACTGGAAAAGAAACCACTCACTTGGTTTTTAGAGACCTAAAAGTTTCTCCTGCACAGGAAATTTTTCTTTGTTTTACAATGCTCAAGATCTTTTTCAGGAAAAACATGAATGTGTTCATGTGTTTCTTCCTGGTACTGAAATATTTTTTTGGCACAAGGAGTCAAAACCCTTCCCACATCCCACTCACTTCATTGTACCTGCATAGCTTGTTCCAGCTCTGTCGACCATGATGGCATCTTCTAGATATTTGAAGGGATATATCCAGCCACACTGATTTTCAGTCATATGCTGGGGCCATTCAATCATGTTTACACGGTGCTAAACCAAACCTAAGAAATCCCTTTCACCTAATGTGAGTTGCATCTCCCTTTGCCTTATGTCCCACACAGATGCACACACAACACCATGGTCTGCTTGGTCTGCTGATCAGCCAGTGCTCCTGACAGCCAAATAAATAATTGTGACATGCTGGATCGAGCCTCTGCTCTTGTTAGAGAGGGATTTACATGAAGGAAATAAAAAAGAAAACATACATGTCTCAATTGCAGATGCTTTCTTGTTTTGCATGCTGTGAGCACAGAAGAGAAGGAAGGAATGTCAGGTGTAAACTACCAGGCATTAATCTCAGGGTGCTGCATTGCTTCCCCAGGCAAGGATGCCATATTGATGGGTAAGAAGAACTGCAAGACAGGTGGGATTTAGGACCAATCCCAGGCTTGTGTGGAGCACAGCTCCTCCAGCCTTCAACAATGCATAATATACACATAATATAAAATGTCTATGAACTGTTTCCCAAATTACATTTTCTTGTGTGGAATCAGTTTTCAGAAATCAGCTCCCATCTCTCTCTAAAAGTAAAGGCATCTTAAGATCAAAGTGCAGCACGAGCTATGGTATTTAAGTTATAAATGAGTCATAAGGAGGAAAATAAAGTTAGTTCTTTAGTTATAATTGTGATGTAGTTGGGTATCAGGGCTGTGCAGGCATGCATACCCATGCACTTAAGTCATAAATTCCCTGGGTGGTCCAGGAGTTTATCATGTAAAGGGATGAGCCAATGGACTGGTTTGAGACAAAGGACCAGCTTGAAGCTTGGTGATTGACTGAACCGTCACAGCTAAGTGCTTGACCAATTGTTATGGGTGGAAATTTCAGACAGTTCTAGAGATTCCCTCAGGCAGCTCCTGCTGTGTCCAGCCCACACTGTATGCTTGAAGGTGGTGTTCTCCTGGGTGGAGAGCCTGTCCCTCCAGACACACCCTTGTGTGTTTCAGGAAAGATCAAGTTGGGCACACATAACACATCTGTAAACAGTCAATATGAACTCTTCCTGCAGAAATGGTGTACTGGCTCTGGCTGGGATGGAGTTAACTTTCATGTAGGACAGTCTTTTGTATGTATTTATGATATTAACTACATACAAAATTAAGATATTAAATACATACATCTCCCAATCCAGCTGAAGATGCCACTGTGAGGACCCATGCAACAGAGAATCCCTTTGCCATCTGGTCAGCTACCAACTGTCCTGAATTTTCAAGAGATTTGACTGCCCATGCGAGTGTTACCCTGTGCCAAGATCTGAATGAATGAGATTTTCTCTCTGACAAACGCTCTGCCATGATTTTCTCTGAAACAAAAGGCAATGTGCATCAAAATTCCTGTCACTCCCAGAAGAACCCTCCCTCTGTGTTTTATACTAGGTCTCACAGTCCTGCCTTTTAAAATTTATAATTAATGGTGTGTCTTCTTCTGGAGTGATGAAAGTCAGACTATCAAGAACTCTCAAATATAAGGGGACAAGAGGCTCAGAAGCTGGGACTGCAATAATCCACCCAATCCAGTGAAAGAAGAAATATGTAAGATGGGAGAAAGGTGGCTGCAGTGAGGAAAGTCTGAGATCAAGTCAGGATGACAAGTCAACAGGTCCGATCCGAGTCAAAATCAAGCAGCCACCTGCAAAATACCTCAAACAGAGACCAACAGGGAAGGTTGAGCTGAAAAGCACTCCCAGAAGAAGTGGGACAGGTCTTCACTGAGGTTCCTCCCTACTGACCAAAGCAAGAGCCAACAGCCCACTACCAAAGCTGGTCCCAAGCCCACATAGCCAAACCCAAGGATGGGGCATGTCCTCAGGGCCCTGACAAAAATAATAAAGCCCAAAAGGCAAATTGTGGATTAGCTAACATAACAATAAAAATTGTGGATTAGCTAACCATTCTAACAAAGGTGCTTGGAAGCTTCTGCTTACATCATGAATATTTCCTGATTAAGATAATTAACAGATATTTTACCTTATTTTCTTCCTCATCTACTTTCAAGCCATTACCAAAGGCAAAATAAATAATGACATTAATTATTCCTTGTTAAGCACATTCATTTACCAAGAATAATTCTCGCCACCTTTTATATCTGATAATTTATTATCAAATCTCCTAGCAACCACAATTTTTTGTGTTATTCAGATGTTTGGACGTTTGCTGTGAAGATGGCAAATAATAGGTGACCTGCCATTTGAGACAAGTCGCTCCAGAGAGACAAGTCTATATTACCACTCCACCTTGCAGCAGTAACAAAAAAATCCATTTACGGTTTTAATATTGCTAATTCTGTCAAGTATTTTTCCTTTGTCCTGCTTGTATAACTTCTACAAAAGCTAATGGGAGTTTTTTATAAAGACTCTTCGCCTAAAATCCTGTAATTTAAACTAATTTATTCGCTAACTAATCACCAGTGGCAAAGATCCTGCAATGTAAAAATAGCTACTATTTTATTTCGGCTGAATGTCCAGGTAGATTTTACAGGTTTTTTACACAAAAACCTCAATTAAATAAAGTACTGAAAAAATATACAGATGTTAGAACATACGTCATGTTAAAACATTGTAAATATTTCAAGTATTTTATCCAGTAAAATATAATTGCATCTTGCTGTAATGGCAGGGTCTAAGAATAGAAGTGGCTTCATATGGTTCTATATCTGTGACTGTTTGTTTAACTGGTACTTGAACTACTTGCTTTTTAAAAAAATGGTTTTTAGCATGAATATTCTTTATATGCTGGATGTAAAAGCATTACACTAGACATATGTGTGTAAAAACCATTATTTCAGATTTATGGACTATAATACCTTATAATATATAACCCTGCAGGTTAATTTCCTACATGTTTAAGAGAAGTAAAAAGAAAATTATTAGAGGTAATGTGCAGCGCTAGGCTTTTGTCTCTGCGTGCAAAGAGTAGTGTTTAACTAGCCTGTCAGGAGCCCGGGTGGTCGGTGCTTTTCATGAACTAGCCCTGCCCAGTCATCCCTTGGGCTTTGGCCACCATGCTCCCTGTGCAGATGCCTGGTGCCACTGCCATACCCAGGGGACAAGGGGAGCTACTTGCACCCATCCTCTGGCGGGTCACCTGCTGCTGGATTGCAGAAAGGCAGGGCAGTTATTTAGTTATTTTTTACTTACTTAGTCATTTTTTTACTTATTTAGTTATTTTTTAGGTATGGAAGATCCACAAAGAGTGGGTTAAAATGGTGGGCAGTTGCCAAGCCCAATCTGTTTTCTACAGAAAATGCTTCTTCCCCCTCCAGTTCCACCTCCTTCTCTCTTCTCCATCCAAAACAAACAAAATCTACTACCCAAAAAAGAAAGCAATCATGCTAGTCGAGGTTCCCTCGGACTTTTTTTGTAGCTACGGTTGTCTGTACCCAAATTTTGCAGGTCATTCAGCACATACAGATGAGTGGACGAGTTTTAACAGGACCCCATCTCCCAAGAAGCTGCATTTTTGAAAGGTCTCTGAACACCTGAAAACTTGAACCCAGCTGTGATTATGGATGAATAAGATGACATCCCATACTCTCTCTCTGCCTTTCTTCTTCATCTGGAAAACTGGGATAAAACCTTCCTCTTCCTCACCTTTTGTTTATAACGTAATTTCCCTTCTAGGTTGGAAAAGGGATGAAATGACAGTGCTCAACAGGTTCTGTGACTGTGACCTGCAACATGAGTAAGAGTTTATATTTCAGTACTTTCCATATTGATTAAAACACAGACATTTCCCCTCTTTTAAGATTGTCAAAATGTACAGTCTGTTTCCACTTAAGATAGAAATCAGCAACGATCTCCATGCTCAGTGATTCACCAATATGCCCCTTTCCAATAAACCATTCATCAAACAGACTTAAGGAATCAGAAAAGTCTGAAAAACAAAATATCTATCCTTTGCCATCTCCACATATCTGTGTCTTACCCTACTCAGGGCACCTATTAGTGAATAATTTCAGGAATTATTTCCAAAAGCCAGCACTGCTAGAGAGGGTGATACCAAAAAAGCAGCGCTCAAAGGCTAAAAATATTCCCTGTACATCTCTCTCTCTTTGAAGTTATGCAATAAATGTAATCCTGTGGCACAACATAAAACCTGAAGGAGAAGAGCTGGAATTAAAATCCATTTATGCCCCATTCTCCAACTAGTATGCTGTTTGCAGAGGTGGAATGAATATTAGGAATAACAGTCTAAATGTCTTTGACTTCTCACCAACATCTATGTCAAATGAAGACTTAGGGGCAGCTGAAGAGGATCATACAGCTTCAGAGGTGAGGACAGCCTGCGTTTGGACAGGAACACAGTCCTTATGCACAAATGAAAAGTAAAATTTTCTGTCCAGCTGGGCTTGCTTATTTCTCATGTATTGCCACGGCATCTGTGGACAATCACCATCTTGTCTGCAAACAAAACCAGACTTTTGAAACACTTTTAATAGCTTATTCAGAGCAATATTGGGAAGTCAATAGGTTCCCCTGCTGCATTTCAACTCTGTCAAACCGGCACAGAGAATTGCATTCAGAATTGCTCAGCTCACTCCACGTACAAGGAGCAGCAGGCAGAGCATTGAATTAAAATGGTGGATGGGAAGTAAAATAAGCAGAAAAAAAATGTAAAACAGAGAAACAAAAGTGAAAGGACAAACAAAAAGAAACAAAAAAGTAAAAGGAGAAACAAAAGTAAAAAATAGGAGAAACAAATGCTGTCAAGATGAGCAAGAATATTTGCCATTTTTACAGTATCTGCTCTTTTAAACCTTATTTAAAATGACTGGAATTTTGATTCAAAGTGGAGGAATACAAAGGACGGCTGTGTAGCTCTACATCTCGTGGTCTTGTTCTTTTGGTTATACTGGCAAATGTTTTTACATGCCAGTAAAAGATGGACACTGATCAGAAAGCATATAATGCGATTGCAGAATGCCTCACAGCTGTCCATAAGAAATACTCTGCCAATACAGTTCATAAATCATAAACCAGGTTACAAAGCTGTGAGGTCAGCTAAAAGTTCTCGAGACAGAGACCTGAGTGATTTTGTATTTGCCTGTGGGGTGAAAATGTTTAGGGTTGCATTCCTGCATGGGAAGGTGATCCTTCCTTTCTCCTCAGCACTGGTGAGACATGTCTGGAGCTCTGTGTCTGGTGTTGGACTTCCCAGTACAAGAGAGACACAGACATACTGGCGTAGCAAAGGGCCATGAAGGTGATTCAGGGCTCGGAGCATCTGTCATGTGAGGAGAGAATGAAAGAGCTGGGACTGTTCAGCCTGAAGAAGAGATGGGTCAGGGGTATCTTGCTGATGTGTAGGAATATGTGATGAGAGGAGTAGAGAAGGTGGAGCCAAACTCTTTGTGGTGGTGCCCTGTGACAAGACAAAAGGCAATGGGCACAAACTGAAATACAGGAAAATTTATTTAAGCTTAAAACCCACCTTTTTTCCTGTGAGGATGGTCATGCACTGGAAGAGATTGCCCAGAGAGGCTGTGGAGTTTCCATCCTTGGAGATATTCGTAACCTGACTAGACACAGCCCTGAGCTACCTGCTCCACAGGACCTTGGCTTTGAGCACAGGGGTTAGACTAGATGATCTCAGGAGGTGCCTTACCACCTCAGTCCTATTATGTGATTCTATAACAAACCAAATGAAAACAGAAAATCAAAATTATCAAGAAATAACAGGATTACAACCACAAAAAGATCACAACAAAATTGTGAAATAGGCAACGCTGATTTTGTTGAGTCAGCCTTGCTGGAGCTGTGTTAGCTCTGAGACTCACACAAGTAATTTTTGAGGATAAATTGTTTGCCTTTAAATGTACAAGCTGTCAGGTAAAGAAATATTTCTTACAAAGTCTGGGGGTGATATTCACACAACAAGGAGCTTACCACAGCGTTGGAAAGAATCTGGATGAAGCCCATAGTGTATTCAATGGGAGTTTTGACCGACGATACAGGTACTGAAAATTTAACAGAGATCTTGATACTTTTAAGGCTTGTCTAGTAGGAATAATTCAGAACTGAAGAACTGGAGAGGATCTCTTCTTGCTGGAGACTTTAATGCATAGACTTAGAACGTGAGTTTAGTCTGAATTATGCTGGTTTTTATTTTTCTTTCTAAAATCAGTTCTAGTTTCTCTTCAGCCAAAAATCCTAGATATTTTTATTTTTTTCTGAAGGGAAACTGCTACTCAGTCACTAAATCAGATTATCATTTCTGAAGAGCTAGATTAAGATTATTTGGCTATTTCCTTTTCACTTGTTTTAAATCTGAATGCTCTTTAAAGCAGCAGAAGTAGTATTAAAATTTCATTTAACTACAGCTTAAGCCATGTAGGAGTTGTAGGGCTGCAGTATCATACAAGTAGCACATACTTTCTAAGAAATCCTATAGGAGATCCTCCTGCCATCTGCAATGCAAAACAAATCTTACAGTACCATGGTGAAGTTTTGTAATGGCTAATCATTGAGAGAGCTGTTATATAGTATAGCCAAGAATACCAAGGTTAACCCAGTGTAAGTGCAAGGTAAGCATAACAATCTGATTCTCCCTCCACTTATACCAGTTTTAAGCAAGTATGACTGATGCGTTTGGTAGAGTTATTCCTCAGTTAGTGCGGTGAATGCTTCCTATCTTCATTGTCCCACTAAACACAGCACCGGAGGGTAAAGGTAGGGAAAGCAAGTTGCAGCTCTTGGTTTAGCTTTCTCTTATTTTGTTCAAAGATCACCTGTAATCCCAGTCTTGTTTTTCCACAAGATTGCATAGGAAGGGCTAGTTGGGTTATTGCTTTGCAAGGTGGGATAGTTGTATATTGCACATGCCTTCATGCCAAAACCCCAAATGTTTTCCCAGCTTCTGCAGACTGGACTCTGGAAACAAGCAGAAAATACCAGACCACACTTGTGAGTATAAATATGGATGTCACAGCACATCTAAATAATTGTGCCATCAGCTTTGAAATCTGTTTATCAAAACTGTGCCTTAAATTTTTCTCAAATGTGTTATTAACATACATATAGCCAGCGTGACAAATCAGCCTCAACGTAAAAGCAAATACTCCCCAGAGGAAGGTAGAAGTTAAAATAAGCTACTCATGTCTTGAACCACAGTATCACATTGAGGAAATTATTCTCAGGAAGCCAATGTCATTTTGTTTAAAGGAGTAAAAAGCACGTCTCATGAGACACTTCACTTTCACTGGTTCTTTGAATGACTTTTTAGGACAGGTTTTACTGATTCATCCTAGCACCTTTGTTGAAATAAGATCTTACTAGCTGCTTTTTCCTTACAATTTATGTTTTGCAAGTTAATTCAGCATATTGCTTTCTGTTGATAGAGAATATGATCTTAATTTTACTGAGACAATTGGAAGTTTAGCACAATTTTAAATAGGGTAGATGATATTAGAACCTGTAATTTTTGCTGGACTTCAGTATTTTCTGCAATCAGTCAACAAACTGTACAATTACCTCATGACTGACACCTGTTATCCACCATTCCTTTAATAATGTTTCTTCTATTTTCAGAATTCATTGGGAAAGAGCAGGATTTTTGTATTTATGATCTTTAAAGGCAAAAGAAAGTTAAATCAGTTCAGATAAAATAAGAACTTCACTGAATTCTTAACTAAAACTTAAGAGATTTTATCCAGATTCCTAATTTTAGGAAAATTAAAAGAAGGTCATCTGTGCTATCAGTAGTGAGAATCAATCTCAATGTGAAAGTCAGGTATAGAAAGAGTTACATGATGGACTGCTTGAATTGAGCCCGTTATGTGGAAGTTATTAAAAATGAGTGTGGCTGGCTGAAAGGAAAGGAAGAAGGAAATCAGTGGGGTCAGAAACCAGGAAGGAAACAGGGTAGGATATAGAGACAACAAGAAGCTGGAATCTTCAGCTGTAAGCAATGTAAGTGGATAGGAGTGAGCAGTGATAAGAGTTAGAGATGAAGATGTCATGCACATTGAGGTGTACTGGAAGGAAAGAGACTGTGAACATCTGTATCGAGAAGTGGGAAAGGTAATGAGAAAGTTTGCAAAAGATTAAAAAAGATAGTCCAGCTAAGTGGAGGTAGAAGCAAAGATCAGATGTGAATTTGCCATCCTCTCAAAAGCACAATACTGTAGCCGAGATCAAAATCTACAGGCTTCTGTCTTCTGAGACAGAACTAGAAGGATTGTCTTAATATCATTTGGCTACTGGAGAGAAGATTATATGCCATCCTCTATCCTACTCTTGTACAATATATGCCTATATAAAATAAAGCTATTTGGAAATTAAGGATAAGTTCCATGAGGGAAAGAGGCAATCAATGTGCAGGCTGTCTAAATGGCTATAAAATTATACACGACAACTATATACCAGGAGCATGCCAGTCACAGCAGAAAATAGTTCAGAAAGGCCACTTGTAAGGTTGAACAGGTCCAGGCATGGCAAGAACATACCAGATGCACAACTAGGCATACTGCTTGGGGTGTGCATATGTGTGCATCTGTCCGCAAGTTTGCACAAGAGAGACATAGAAATGCTTATGCATGTTTTGCAAAGCCAAAACAGTGCATTAGCGTATATACCGCACATGAAGGAAGCTATAGCCATTTTGGTTTTAAGGTGGTGAAAAGATAGATGCCACTTACTATTGGAGAAGCAGAAGAATATTGTTCTATTTCGTTGCTTGCCAGCCTGCCTGAAAAAAAGGCAAGGATTCATGGCTTGGTTTGTGAGTTAGGGGGAGAGGCAGATTTAGTGGTGGGGTAACAATTTATAAAGGCTTTTGTAGACATGTTGAGCTCATGTCTGTTGCAGATCATCTATATCAGATGCAGATTTTAAAGCCAAGTTGAGCAGTGTTTGCACTTCTGCAAGAGTAACACAGAAGTAGGTAACTAATTAGGACAATTGCCAAGGAATGTATTAGCTGAATACAATTGATCTATTCCAAATAATGCCTCTATGACAAGAGGCATGTATAAATATAAACACTTCTGGTGTGCAGCAACAATGAGTTTTTGACTGGTTTATTTTCTTCCCTCACAGGCAGGAGCTTTCTTGCTTGTGCACGGACCATTGCATACTCCAGGATCTTCTCACATTCTCCCATCCTCCCATAGCTATGGGCTTTTCTCTGATCACCTGTTTCTGGGGTTCTCTGCAACCCCTCTTAATTCCTACTAACCTGATAGGAGGACTGTAGGATGCCTTTCTCTGTGCAAGCCACAGGTTTGCCATACTCCCCATTTCTTTCTCCATAAGCGTCAGAGGCACCCGTTCAGCTTTCAGGCCCTCGTTCCCCTGTGGCCATCCATTTGCTCTTCCTCCCACCATGCTTGTTTCCTTTTTTTCCCTCCAGAAAACAAGTCACTTACTTACAGTGCAAATGTCTCATGAAAGCTTGAGTCAGCAACCACTCTGTTCCTCAAGGTGGGGGAGTAAGATCTGGCTGTAATTAGTGGCGGCATAATTACAGGACTATGCACTCATTCCTCAGCCCAGAGAAATTCTTCTGCTGCTTACTGTAGCTGTTAGAAATTTAAAGACCTTTCCACAGCATCCGTATCTACAGGTTGAAGAACATTTGTTTAGGTTACCAAACTAAAATCACAGTACAAAGTAGGAAATTTGAACAGGGCTCCTGTTTTGTCAGAAAACCAAAGATTGTCATAAGTATCCGATGATGTCCCCACGTCACCCTTTCACCCAGGGTACAGTCTCATATCCAGCACCACTTCATTAACATAAATACAGTCATCAGTTCTTCACACTGAAACTTAAACACCAATGAAAACTACAAATTTTAGAAGGTGGAACTGCAGCTGGGCAAGCCTGGGCTTTCACTCTTCTTCCTAGTAAGATACCTGTCCTCATGCTGTCTTGACTGTAGACCTTACTCCATAATAATCTCTACAGTCATTATTATAATCCTCTGTAAGCTTATATTCAAGACAGTAAAATATAAGAATTATCTTGTATTTTAAATAATTTGTTTATTTGTGATGTAATGGTGATCTATAAACAATAAACATATCTCAGCGTAGCACTTGAATGAGTGTCTGATAATTGCCAAGATGAGCACAATATGTTCATGCTTTCTCTGAGGTCTTTGACAATTAAGCACCTTATATCACTTTATGTCACTGGTCAATCACATAGTAAGCCTATAGTACCATAAAGAAATATTGTCCTTTAAGAAATTAATAAATAACTAAGATCTTAATTTTCCTAAAATTAAGAATCTCAGTCAGAGTGGGATGATCAGCTGGATCTTTTATGCAAATCTGATTAAATAGACAGTGAGGGGTTGTTGTTGATTTTGTTCTCTTTGAAAAAATGAGCAATCAGTGCTCAGTTGCTTGCTTTATAACAACCCATAGTCACCACACCCCTCCCACCCCCAATATATGTATATCTTCATATACTTTTCCAACACTGACTTTTCGTATCTTCCTTTCTTTAATTTTGTTGCTATGGAAATCTTCCCCCATAGTGTCTGCATTGACTCAAAAGTGCTGAAATCCTTTGAACATGCAGCACTCTTATGTGTCTTCAGGACAGTTTGGAATAATGCTAAACAAATTCAAGTGAAAATTGTGTTTATAAAGAAATCCTCTCCGCTATTCTGCGCCTCAGAAGGCTAGCTCCTTTCAATGTTTTCATTTTTATATTAGCAAAAAATAAACAAGCACTCAGTGTATAACCCTTCTCATGCCAAAGTTTTCCAAAGAGCTTAACAAATGACACGCCATCTGCAAAGATTACTTGTCAAGGTGCCTCTGGAGAGCAATTGACAACCCCTCTGTGATACCACCTTGTTACTATATGTCTCTTAAGGAAATGAAAAATAAAATTTCAAAAGTCAGCATCCAATTACTGTTGCCGTATTTGGATAGGACTTGGCAAACACGCTGAACATCCTGCAAAGGATTGTGCAACTCTTGAAGGGCACAAAGGGAGACACAAGGGGTTCTCATCTCATGGGAGAGGCAGTGCCTCCTTCAGTCTCCACTCTACCATTCTGACACAACAGGAGGCTTGACAGTCCTGATTCTGTTCAACTGACATGAGCAAAGGAGATCAGTGGAGTTTTATGCCTCAACGTATCGTAACTTCAGGTATAAAAATGAAAAAACGTGGAGAGATATTTCTGGTAGGTCTTGGAAGAGGTCTTAAGGGAAAAATCAGTAAAAATGACCAGAAAACCTTGTATCAAATAGAATGGGTTTTTTCCACCTAGAACTTGGGCATCAGTTCATCAATGACCACTATAGAGAGTTTTTACAAAAGTCTTTCTCTTGCTTATTATATCACATTCTCCTTCTTTCCTCCTTCAGTCACAACGTCTTTTACCAGAATGCCTTTAAGTAGAGAAATATGAAATTTATAAGTGTCTCGAAGATGTGATTATTTATGCAATCTACCAAGCCATTACTTTAGTCCCCATGGTACCACTTGTGCTTTTCACCTGTTTTGTGTCTTTTTTGGATTGAGGGTCTGACATATATCACCTAGCTTGGCACTCATCTTCAGCAAAAAAACGAAATGAAAAAAACAAGAATGAAAAAGAAATAATTAACATAACATAACATAACATAACATAACAATGACCCAATTCACCTAAAAATGTTCCTCATGAAAATATCAGGAAAAATACTTCAGAAACACTCCAGTGTCTTGAATGTGGCTTAACAAGTACTACCGTTTTCAAGTCATCCAAAGGAAATCTTTCTGTAGTATGAATTATTTGTGCTTCAGAATGCCAACTTTGACTTGTTTTGAGCCCTTTACTTATGCCATCTTTTGGATCTCTCCCCTTAGTGCCGTGCGGATAGTTGTTACGGTAACAGTGAAATGGAGAAAGATCCCTGATGTTGTGATCAAATATGGCACCAATGAAGCAAACACCAGCTGAGGATCCAGTCCATAACTTTTCCTAAATTCAGTATCATGTTATTTCTTTAATAACAAGAGGACAGAATAGTTCAGTGCAAGTGGAACAAACAGCGTTCTGTGTCTATTACACTCATTATCTTCTTGATCATTTTGAACTAATCTGTGGATAATTCAAATCCCTTTGCTAATTTGTACAGAGATGCACTACAGAGCAAGTCAGTTAATATCCCTTTCTACATATTTTATCACAATCATGCCTGGAATATGGCATTTGATTCTGGGCATCCCTGGAGTGCTCTGAGGCCCAGTGATGAGATATTGAGGGCAATAGGTGGAATTCATCTTTGGAGGGGAAAATAGGTGACTTTAGGCATGTTCTGAATGATCTTTTATCCAATGCTATTTCTCTTCCTTTAGAGTATTTCAGGAAAGAGCAGATTCAGTTATCAAGGAGGTGGCGAGATGGGTCTCAATTACAAACCACATTTCCCAGTAATGTGTTAAAAATGAGGTAGCAATCAGTAGAAGATATGAAACTTCCTTAATTTATTAGAAGACCTGTATTCTAGATACTCAAAATATGGTATTGACATATGAAATAACTTTCTTGCTAATTAAAACAAGTTTTCTGTCTTCTGTTCTTCTCATATGTTTCAGGAATGATGAGCATTAACAGTCTTTACAGAAGGATGGTCAGAGTATTAACAGCCTTTACGGAAGGATGGTCATGACTTCCATATATATGAGCATGAAATATGGAAAAGTTTCATTGATCTTAAGAAGAAGGTTTCAAAGAAAGACCACTGAATTCCCTTTCCTCTGATAAGACCTTATCCTGCTTTTCTGAAGTGAAGGGAGTTTTGCTGAAACCTTAATGGGAGCAGGGTCTGGCCTTTAAACAACACCGGTAAATTCAGTCTAGGTTAGAAAACACCAGAGTTTATTATTGCAAAGTGCAGACATTTTCTTATTGTGAACCAACACCATTTTCTTTCCTCTTTCATAGAATTTCTTTGCAAGCAGAACATTCAATTTAACTTTTCAATCCATGAGCAACTAAGTACTGTACTGCCAATTCTCAATGGGATAGTTCAGAATTGGTGATTGACTACATAGCTATAATTTTAAAAAGATTAATTCACTGGTGACCTAAATACCTACACAGTGGCAAATTGAAAAATGTTCCTAGGCAACAAGAACCTATTGACACAATGAAAATTCCTCCTTCAGAAATTGTTACCTGAAGCAAAGCAGCAAAGAATATATATCAGATCTGAAGGAGAGTAAAAAAAAGATGAGCAAGAAACACCCCTAATTTTTCAAAAATCATGATGTACGTTCATATGATTCTGGGTTTTTTTCCAGGGATGGGAGACCTCCAGGAAAATCCAAAAAAGAAGTGCTGCCACATGTGATTGGGGAAAAAAAATCATCAGGAGAGCAGAACTGCTTCAAAAGTGATAGATCGAAGTGCTACCATATCAGAAATATGGTCCTTCTCACAGAAAACTCCTGATCCCCTTGAGATATTTAAGATCACACAGCAGTTTCTCAAGGGCAGATATGTACAGCCTTCACAGTCCTTGCAGAATAACAGCTCTTGATTATTGCATTAGTGTTGCACTCCCTAGCATAAACATTTCAGTAGCTGACTGAACACTTACTGTGCAAAGTCATGGAAGCATCACTTGAGGACAGAAGCAGCCTGTTACCAGTAGGAAAACATTTTTCTTTCTATAATGTCCCAGTCTGAGCTCTGAAGGTGACCTACAAAATGACTCTCCCATCTCCTCCAAAAATCCCTGGGAAATGAAATAAGTAATTTGTCTGGCTGCTAAAAGTTACAGAGACACATATACGGCTTTTCTGTCAAATTAAAAGATAGTTGTGCTCACTCTGACCCCTCTCTGTATCTCATAGGAAGCAACAATCTCATCACATCTCCATTTACTAAAACTATGTTCTGTTCCAAAAGTACCAGACAACTGTTTCTTCCTAAGTGTCTCATGGATTATCATAACAAAGTTAAGTTCAGAGCTATTGTTCTCAGCCTGTGCTTGAGATGAAATGTGCTCTTTCTTGCTCAAGTTTGAAGAAGAGCTTCTGTCTTTAAAAGTTGCCTATTTTTCTTCCAACTCTGTTAGTCTAATAAAAGGTGCTGCTTTTCCCTACTGCCCATGCCTTATGAAGGGAGCAATGCACACTTCCCAGCATAACTGCCGTAACTCTTGGAGTTGAGGATAGTTTCTCTGAGGCCTGGCAAATGAAGTCATCTTTCTTTATAAAGCTAATGCACTGAACTATGGATGGTGTGTGCCTAAGATTTATGGATGAAAACATAGGCTTTGATGATCTTTACTTAGACTATCTTTCTTAATGGGGGAGTCCATTGGTAGAAATTGATGGAGTATGATCCTCTTTAGATGTGGCAATTAGACTCATAGAATAGTTTGGGTTGGAAGGGACCTTTTAAGATCATCTAGTCCACCCCCCTTGCCATGCGCAGGGACATCTTTCACTAGCTCAGGTTGCTCAAAGCCCCATCCAACCTGACCTTGAACATGTCCAGTGATTGTGCACCTACAACTTTTCTGGACAACCTGTTGCCATGTCTCACCACCCTCATCATAAAAAAATTCTTCCTTATGTCCAGTCTAAATCTACCCTCTTTCAGTTTAAAACCATTGCCCCTTGTCCTGTCACTACAGGCCTTGGTAAAAAGTCTCTCTCCATTTTTCTTATAAGCCCCCTTTATATATTGAAAGGTCAAGTTCTCAGAGTAGTCTATACTAGTAGCTACTTTATAATGAAACAGTGCCAAGGAATCTACTTGGGCATTGAAACACGCTGGTCTATATAGTAAACCATTAGCATGTTTTCTTGGCTCAGGAATCATAATTTGCACGGAGCATCCTCAGCAGGTGTTCAGCACACAGCACCCTGTTTTGAAGTCTAGGAGAGCTAACATTGTTCTTTCCTTGCCAAGGGCCAAGCCATGTTCTAAGAGACATCTAATATGCTTTCAAAGTGGTTACAAAACCAAAACCCCTAAATTGTAAGTGAATGGAAGATCACTGCAAGACAAAGTGACTTTTTTTTTCCTTCTTTCTTTTTTTTTTTTCAAAACCATAGCTGTGTTTCCACATCTGAGTATTAGCATTGGTCATTTTGAACTTCAAAAGGTCTGGGGTTTTATCTGTTAAATGAAAGTGTTGTTAAAATTCTCTTTTCTTAAATGAAAAGACAAAATATAATTACACAGATAAGAGACATGGCAGAGTAGAGATATTTTTACCAGAATTTATAGGGAGATTGCTTCAAAGAAGCAAAGCTATGATTTGTAATCGGAAGAGATTCACGCAACTTATTTTGAACTGAAGATGTATGAGAAGGAAGGAGATCATGTGGGAAAGATTTCCTCCAGGGCAACTGGCCTCTTTCTTTTTCTTGGCATTATAAGTGCTGTTCAATGGTACTGGAGAGACATTCAAGTACAGGCGGTTAAATTTCATCTCTGTGCAAATAAATTTCCAAAATCTTCTGTCTCCTCTTTCCAGGAACTGTATGCAGGCTGAACCTTCTGCTGAAATCAGTTTGTTTGTCTGATAGAAAAATAAATTTTCTACTTCTGTGTGAGGCATTTTATTCTGTCTACTAAGAACACAAGAACCTTGACACAGATAGAAATTTTGGAAATAATTAGTAGAAGATGGAAACTAGTGGGCGTGTAATTAATTTCTAGCAAACAACATACTAATACCTAAGTTTGTAAGCTTATATTGGTTTTACCTTGACTACTGTATGAATCAGTATGAATTTGTGTATGGAGGGACAATCAGTTATTAGCTTACTTTTGTTATGTAAAGTGAGCTTTGACATTGCTTAATATTGAAGAGCAATATTATATACGGGATATACAGGATTGTTACTAGAAAGTGGGCTTTATTCTATCCTTGGTCATATATGTGGAATGGAGTTAGCAGTTAACTATATTGTAGTGTCTGGACACTGACCAGTAGCATTATGCGGTGCAAAAAGACAGTTAATTTAATCCTTTCGCACTTCTAGGAATCACCTACGAAGGAAGGACTCCAGACCAGGACTCCCAGATGGGTTAGTGTCCTTACAGAGGGATCTAGACAGATTGGAGGATTGGGCTATGATTATGGGATGAAATTTAACAAGTGGAAATGCCAGATTCTGCACCTAGGACGGAGCAATGCTGGGCACAAGTGTAAACTGGGAGACGAGTGGCTGGAGCGCAGCCCTGCAGAAAGGGATCTGGGGGTGCTGGTAGCCAGCAGGCTCAATACGAGTCAGCAGTGTGCCCTGGCAGCCAAGAGGGCAAACCAAATCCTGGGGTGCCTCGAACACAGCGTAACCAGCCGGTCAAAAGGGGTGATTATCCCGCTGTATTCAGCATTGGTGCGGCCTCACCTTGAGTATTGTGTGCAGTTCTGGGGCCCACAATTTAAGAAGGATGTGAAGGTCCTTGAATGCATCCAGAGGGGGGCAATAAAATTGGTGAAGGGGCTGGAGGGCATGTCCTATGAGGATTGGCTAAGGACTCTGGGTTTGTCTAGTTTGGAGAAAAGGAGGCTGAGGGGCAACCTCATTGCTCTGTACAGCTCCCTGAGGAGGGGAGGGGGAGAGGAGGTGCTGATCTCTTCTCCCTGATACCCAGTGATAGGACGCATGGGAATGGTTCAAAGCTGCACCAGGGGAGGTTTAGACTGGACATTAGGAAGCATTTCTTTACCGAGAGGGTGGTGAAACACTGGAACAGGCTTCCTAGAGAGGTGGTCGATGCCCCAAGCCTGTCAGTGTTTAAGAGGCATTTGGACAATGCCCTTAATAACATGCTTTAACTTCTGGTCAGCCCTGAAGTGGTCAGGCAGTTGGACTAGATGACCCTTGCAGGTCCCTTCCAACTGAAATACTCTATTTTATTCTATTCTATTCTAAGGGGAGAGTAGGCTTTAGCCACTGGTTTTCCATTTTGCTTCCTCCCTTCCTCTAGTTTGCTGAAAAGCTGGGATCAGCTCTTTACAGCAGTGGAGATTTCACCTAACTGACCTCAGATACATACCTGAGGTGGGAGGCATTGTACTCTTTTGCCTTCCTTCTCCTAAAGCTTTCCTAAAGAAAGCTCACTAATTTGAGAGAAAGCCCACCTCTAAGAAGCCAGAGAGGAGGTCAAATCTTTGCCATAAAAGGGCACTTTCAAATCTAAAGAAAGATTGCCTTTGGTCCTTATCGTCACCTTTTATACCAAATAAAAACACAAACATGCTGAACGGTGATGCACTTGTGTTCATAGCCGTATCAGCAAGAAGGATGGACTTTTCATCAGAGCCACTGTTTATGCTCTTTTATAAGAACCAAAGCATTAGTCACAAAGGGAGAAATCCAAGGGGAGACTGTAATAGTTTTGCATTGATCAGTAGATGAGGTTATCTGTGTTTTTCCTTAGACATGGACAAAAGGACAAAGCCAAACTGCATGTGTTAGATTTGGGAAATGTTTGGGTCTCTTCTCTGACTAAACTGGGAAAGAATTTGAACCTCTGCTCCTCACTTAATGCATCACTGTCCTGACATCTGAGCTTCAGGGTGTTCTGGGTGGATGGGGGTCAACAGCTTATATTTACCGGATACTTTTTTAAGGATAGCAAATTTATTGCAGTGTAGAAGAGGAAAGTGTTGTATATCTCAGTTTCATCTGGCAGGAAAAAGCAGTCTATGCCCATTCAACTGATGGTGGAAATCACAGCTACAGATTAAGGTCTTCGCCTTCTTTAAGTCTTCCCCTCTCTATCCCTCTCTCCCCCAACATTCAAGAAGTAAGAAGAGGTTATGAGAGTCTCCAGAAACATTTCACCTGTTAGCGTCTAGCAGAGACACCCTAGAATTTAACCCTCATTGGTAACTAAATAAATGCAGCAAACCCAAGGTAAATGAGAGCACAGGAGATGGCCCTGTTAATTCCAGAATTTCTGTGCAACTTTATTAAATCCAGCCACAACATTCCCCAGAGTCCTGCCCCTCGCTTGATCCCTGTTTTCTTGAGGATCTCCCATCTAGATTATTGCTGTGGTTCCCATTTGGCTGGAAACTTTCATCTGTTCGTCTCTTGTGAGGGAGAAAATGTCATGAGGACCTTTTTGCTCTCACTTTCAAAAGCAAGTATGAGATTTTCCTTGAATTGCTCTGCTCTGGCTCTCTCAGAAGCCACCTGTTGGGTTAAGAGTTACTGTCGCATACAAATAAGAGTCTGAGGGGTGGCTGAGGGGAACCCTCCCGTTGAGTCACGAGGTTCAGACAGGACCCCCTTGCTTTCTAAACTCCTTCTCAGAGAGGAGCCTAGGTGCGGCTAGGTCCAGTCTTAGTCTCAGACCTGGTCAACGGTTTATTTTCTAAGGACTGTATGTGTAGCCACTTATTGGTTCAGGGTTTTCACTAAGGCGACAGCATTAACTTTTACACCCCCCCAGTCTGGTCGTGTTGAAGGAACTATCACGGCCAGAGCAGTGAAGAGTGCAGTTTATTAGAGCAACAGACACACAGATTCTTTGGATTACCGGTGATAAATTAACTGTCTGCAAAGCACATACAAATGTCAAGAATATGAGTAGGAATAACACGGCCGGACACAAACATGTATATAACACGGCCGGAAGAATATGAGTAACACGGCCGGATATAACACGGCCGGAGGAATACGGGTAACACGGCCGGACACAAATGCGTTAAAAGAAAATAATAAAGCGACTCTATAGAGATTTCTAAGTTTCCCGGGGAGGCACTTGGTATAACCAAGTGTTCGACTCTTACCCAAAGGCGTCCCGATGGGGGGGGAAGAGAGGCTCAGCCCGTCGACTGATCCCAGAGGTCAGAGTGATACACGATGGTGTCTTCCCTAACATTCTCTTTCTCTTAAACCATTTTATACTATTTTTCACCTTTCGGGTGGAGCTTGAGTGACTCTAGTCATACATACCTTTGTTTAGGATTGGTGTAAAGTTTTCTCGCTTCGCTTTTAAAGGTATAAGCTAGAAAAATTCAGTGCGCAAGCTCAGTGAGGGGTGGTCGCACCTTGAAGGCGGGTAGCTTTTGGGATGGAGGTGTGTTTTGGTATTATAATGATGTTATAATGAGCAAAGTTCACCAAAAGGACAGCATTTTGTCAAAAACGTGGCAGGCTGTTGGCCCAGGGTAGTAAATATGCAGCTTATCAGTTCTTTGACACCTTTACGTTCCCCTATTATTGCAGAGCCTGGCCGTGGCATCTCCACACCGCTCCACCCTCTGGGTAGCGCCTCTTAGAGTCAGCACGCCAAGTTCCCCTGGCATTACCAACATTTAAGGTTGCAGGCCTAGGGAACTCCCATGCCATGGATTCCTTACATGTCAGCTGCATTCCACCTGGGAGGCTTCTTCAATGCTGTGCCTTAAGTGTGAATATAAGTTTTAATTTTTAAGTCACCTCAGCCATTATCCCACACCACCCTAGTACTGTGCTACTGACCCAGTTTCTTCCTCTAGTCTCATGAAAATAGGGTGGATTTTTTTCTTCCTAGAATGTTCTGCTATTGCTTTATAGTCCCAGTTTCCTCCAAAAACTGTAACTCCCATAATCCCTCTGCTTTAGTATAGCATTTGGGACAGCAACCTGCTAGAGTTAATACTGCTTTTAAATGGGAAAAAAAATGGCCTCATTCAGCATAGGATTAAGACATTCATTTGCTCACAAAGGGTGCACGAAGCCCCATGGACTTGTGACAATATAATAAAGAGAATATATTAAAACATCTGGAACAAAGATGGAAGTTTGTTCTCCTAATTTGTGCTCTCCAGAAAGAGCAAAATATGAATATTTTGCCTTTTCCATAAAATGGTGGAAACGACATATTGCTATACAATGGGACTACAGAAGAGCATAATGAGCCAGTGTTCTCAGATGCTGTGAACTTGTCAGTCTCTTCACTTCTGTGATGGAAAGTAGGTCTGTTGTTTTAAACTACATTTTTTATGGTACTTTGGAAAAAATAACTTGGATGTCCCAAGTTTCATGAAATAACTGGTATGCCTACCATAGTGCTCCTTCTCTGAGTCTCCTGGCTCTTTAAATATTTATATTTATTCCCATGTTCTTAAGTTTCCCAGCCAAGATAACAGTAAACTAGAGAACAGAAATATTTAAAGATATCCCGGGGGAAAGATCGTTCACCTTCATATGTACGAACAGCAACCACTGCCTATGAGTTCATGTCATCAGTTGAATGCCATCTTTTATTACAGTATATGCAGTCATGTTTGAATGAAGACTTAGCCATAAGCTGAAATTCTCAACAGCAAGTTTTGCAGGTATAATAGAAGGTGATGTGACAAAAATCCACACAGGATGCATCTACAGCTAGGCAGGAAATGGTTTTCTAGGATTACCCTGAAGTAGAGAGGTGACTGGACTTGAAGATGGGTATCTCTAGCTTGTGCATCTTCACCATCTTCACATTTGAGGTTTATGCTGTGGTCACTCAGTCATTTTGAAGTGGCATCTACAGTTGCCCTTGTTGAATTGATGTACTGTATTTAAATTACTATATAATAGCTGGTACATGAAGCGGAACCTGAGCCTTTTTTCTCCAGCTCACCAGGGTGTCTGGTGTCAGAGGTGTCTGTCTCTAGATCTACAGAGAAGATCATGAGACTTCTGTTTCTTCTCTCATCTTTTGCTTGTAGCTTGTAAAATCTGTAGGTTAGAAACATAAAATTGTTAGCTACTGATCAATGTATTTTTGCATTATTAATATTTTGTCCAGTACAATGAGATATCTGTATTTTGGGGCCCAATAAGCACTACATTAATAGGCTAAGTTCTAATTTTTGCCTATCAAAAATCTCATGTCTACCTAAAACCAGAGAACATCACTGCAGCTGTTCTTGTTAGTTTTCATCTTAGAGGTGGCGATAACCTAATGAAAAATTATATGTAAATTGTAAGGATTAGTTAATTCAAGGCCCGATTATGTAGAACAAAATGGAACTAATATTTCATTTCTTTATTCATCTGTTGAAAGTACAATGAGTAAATACTTAGTGTAAGAGCCTCTAGTTATACAACCAATCTTGCTTAGCTGCAAATAGGTGTCAATAATAACTAATGATGAAGCCATGTGTCAAATAACAGGATATGGAGCACAGCTGGATTTTCAAGATGAATGACAGATTAGAAAAAGCTTAAAAAAAATCTTAATAACACTGCATTGCAGTTATAAAAATATATTCACTTGTCTAATCTTTTTATAGCGAAGTGCGTCACTTCAAAACTCTTACCCATAAAACTCTCTTGTCATTAAATCACCTCTCACCCCTGCATGTTGACACACTCCTCTCATAATGATGGAACGTCACAAAACCCAGAGAGTTACATACTGCTTTCACAGGTGAAGAAATGTGGCCCAGCAGCACCTGATCCCAAGAAATGCTCAGCCTGAGGCCAGGTGTTCCTAGTCGTCTCTGAAGGGTGATCAAGAATTCCCTCAGGTAAAATCCTGCCTATCACTAAAACCCTTTTTTTTCCTTTTGAAGCCTTTATATCCATTGAGTGCCTTATAGACCAGGTCATCTGTAAACTGAATAAAAGGAAAAAAAAGAAGCTGTTCGATACTTTGTGCCTGTCTATTTCTCCTACTGCTCTGGCTTTCTCTAGGGTTTTTCACACTGTTTTTTTCCCATTCTCCCTTGTTACATTGGATATTAACATTTTTCCATGCATCTTTTTTTAATGCATGGAGTGAAGCAATGCCTTCAGAGATTACTTTTGAAATTAAGAAAAAACTACTGAATAAAGAACTCAGATCAGGTCCCATAAGGAAATCTGCACAGGGCTGGCCAAAGCCATTCTTTGTGCTCATGCTGAGGCCGGTGCAGGAAAAAAGGAAGGAAATGAAATGCCTTTGCAGCCATGAGGGAGTCCCATTGGTAGCCAGTGCAGACCAGGGCCACCGAGACCTGCCTTAACTGGGGCTCTCTGTGTGGTAATGCCAGTGGGCTGCCAGCACAACAGAGAGAGCTGGGAACTAGGGCTCTCCGAGCCACTTCATCCCCCTTCCCCTGCCCATGCCAGCCTCAGGTGACGGAAAAAAATGAGACTTAGAGCAAATTTTTCCTGCTGCATTTCTGCAGTGCTCCAGGATATGCTGGGTTGTTCCTCAAAGAAGCCTTCTGATTGCACAGCATCATGATGCATGAACAACTTCATGGCAGCTATAAAGGCAGGACCCAGGCTTTCCTGCTCCCTAAGAGCAGATTTTTATCATTTATAAACTAAAACAAGAAGCTCATTTGACCATTAGCTTTGTAGGGTCACTGTTGGGACCCAGCATGGCTCCTGATGGGAGGAGGAAGGGAAGGATCCCCTGTTACACCATTATTCTCTCTTCTACAGCAATTTTTGGTTTTCCTTCATTCCATTGTCTTAGTCTTTACCTGCTTCATTATTTTCGGCTGATGACTAAACTATTACCTTCTATTTTTCTGTGTGGGTAGGATTTTTCTAATAAAGCAAGCATACTGGCACTAGCTCGCTACTCAGGTCTCCAAAGGCACCCAACACACTTTGCTGAGATTGAGGCTGTGCAATGATTCACAGCAACTGCACTCAGTTTGGCCTCCTTTTGGTCTATTAACTGTCCATAAACAGAAGGCAATTTCCAAACAGTCATTTTCCCTTGGTCTAAATAATTTTCCTATCACTTTTTGTGCCGGTGCAATTCTGCTGGCATTGCTTACAGTTTATGAGAGGAAAACCGGATCTGGAATCTGCAAAAATATTAGTATGCTGCAAACTTCTAAAGAATGGTTCAAAACAACTTATTACTTTCACACATATGCTATTAAAGTAAAAAATACTTTTTTTTCCTAGTTTCTATCATGCATTGGGTTTGTGTGACAAGGTTTTGGTAGTGGGGGGGCTACAGCGGTGGCTTCTGTGAGAAGCTGCTAGAAGCTTCCCCCATGTCCGATGGAGCCAATGCCAGCTGGCTCCAAGGCAGACCTGCTGCTGGCCAAGGCTGAGCCAACCAGCGACAGTGGTAGCGCCTCTGGGATAACATGTTTAAGAAGGGGAAAAGCTGCACGTTTTTGCAGCCAGGAGAGAGGAGTGAGAATATGTGAGAGCAACAACCCTGCAGACACCAAGGTCAGTGAAGAAGGAGGGGGAGGAGGTGCTCCAGGCGCCGGAGCAGAGATTCCCCTGCAGCCCATGGTGAAGCCCATGGTGAGGCAGGCTGTCCCTCTGCAGCCCATGGAGGTTAACGGTGGAGCAGATCTCCACCTGCAGCCCATGGAGAACCCCATGCTGGAGCAGGTGGATGCCTGAAGGAGGCTGTGACCCTGTGGGAAGCCCGCACTGGAGCAGGCTCCTGGCAGGACTTGTGACCCCATGGAGAGAGGAGCCCAGGCTGGAGCAAGTTTACTGGCAGGACTTGTGACCCCGTGAGGGACCCACTCTAGAGCAGTCTGTTCGTGAAGGACTGCACCCCATGGAATGGACCCACGCTGGAGCAGTTCTTGAAGAACTGCAGCCCATGGGAAGGACTGACGTTGGAGAAGTTCATGGAGGACTGTCTCCCGTGGGAGGGACCCCACACTGGAGCAGGGGAAGAGTGTGAGGGGTCCTCCCCGTGAGGAGGAAGGAGCGGCAGAGACAACGTGTGATGAACTGACCACAACCCCCATTCCCCTGCGCTGCTCGGGGGGAGGAGGTAGAGAAAATCAGGAGTGAAGCTGAGCCAGGAAAGAAGGGAAGTGTGGCGGGAAGGAGTCTTAAGATTTAGTTTTTATTTCTCATTACCCTACGCTGATTTTGATTGGTAATAAATTAAACTGATTTCCCCAAGTCAAGTATGTTTTGCCCATGACAGTAATTGGTGAATGATCTCCCTGTCCTTATATTGACCCACAAGCCTTTTGTTATATTTTTTCTCCCCTGTCCAGCTGAGGAGGGGAGTGATAGAGTGGCTTTGGTGGGCACCTGGCTTCCAGCCAGGGTCAACCCACCACATATTAACATATACGCAAATGCAAAACAGTACTCAAAGTTTCACTTCCACAAACTGTAACAGTTGTGCCAGTGGGATGGATGTTCAGATGAAAAATGTAGATGTTTTTAGTTCATATGCAGTGTAAAAATTAAAACTATGAAGCTCCTGAGTGGGCTAAGAGATTCAGATTCACAGTTTTTCCTCATCGTCTAAGTGCACATCAGTCCTTGATGCAATGCCTGCTCTGGCACCTTAAAGGAAGAAAAGGTTGTTTGGTTTGCTCAGAGTATTCCCATAATTAAACCCAATAAAGCTTTCAGTGTGAGTTATTAACTTGGTGATAGAAACAGACGTTTCTAAAACAAAAATAATTATATCTGATGTGATTCATAAAATTTTTAAGCACAGGATATTATCTCCATTCATGATACTTTAAACAATACATTTGAGAATCATTTACTTTCTCTTTCATAAGGCATGAAGTGCATTTTTATATTTTCAGGCTTTGCTCTCCCAAGAGTTAGAAACAGGCCATTAGAAGATGGAAGCTGGGGAGTTATTCCAGCTCCTGTGGATGGACAAGGAGAATCTCTGATTCACCACTAATTCCATGCTGTGAGTTACCACCTCTCTGATCTGCTACCTCTTATTCAGTGAGCACTCCCTATAGTCAATAAGACTAATTATTTAAAGTGCCACAGTTTAGTGGGAAATGTATATGTGAACGTGATGGAGTTTCAGCATTAGGAAGAGTCAGTTCTATGCTGCCAGAGCCTCTTTCCTGGCATAATAAGTCCTATGATCTATGATGAATAAAAACACATTCAGCACAGTTATGCTCTGCCAGGACTAGGACTCAAACTCCGTCAAACTCTCCTTGCCTGCAGTTATGTAGAATCAAATACTTTTCAGTAGCTGCACAAAAGCCATTGCTATGTTTCATTTTCCTTCCCAAAACAAGTCTACTGTAGGTAAAAAAAGCTAACACAGACCTGTCAATGGTGGCAGGTAGAAGAAAATTACAGATAAATCACTGAGCACAACATTTTTCTGAGTAACGTGAAGCTGATTTAAAGCAACAGCTGGCCAAAGACAGTGCCTATAAATTATCTCTACTCAATGAAGAAAAGGTGACAGATTTCAATTTAGAGAATGATATTAATATTAAGGGATAGTTATATTTTTCAAATATTTCATATCTGACAAGAAACACCATTTAATTACTATTAAAACTGACCTTTATTGGAAGCCATATGGCTAACTCAATTTGGGTCATACAGTTTGAGGACAGTATAAAATTCCCAAACCTTAACATGAACAGCTAAAAATGATCTGTTTGACGTCAGCCTCTCCTTTAACCTACAGATATGTGACACATCTGGGGAATTAGGGCTCAGAGATATTGCTCTGCCAACATAACCAGTTTGAGACAAGTATTTTGAGCATCAGAAGCAGAAGGATTGCATGTGCCCAAATTCACTTTTCTATTCTCCTCTTACACCAAACAGAGACTCCTTCAGAGGAAGCACTAAGACCTCTGCGTCTCTGCAAACATATATATATATTTGCATCCGAAAAATGCCTGTATTTAAAGAGAAACTTTAAAATTAAGCATAGAGCTAGGATTGGTTCTGCACTGGGACAAGCAAGGAACAGAAACAAGGTCTTTGTTGCAAACAGGTCTTCTTTATTCCCTTTTCCCAATTTCCATCCACTTCTTACATTCCTAAATTGATACCTACTTCTTTTAAAAAATCTTTAGTCATAACTACGCCATTCATATAGGCTGTTTCTTTCATGCCTCATTCCCCTTTTGTTTACTCCCGATGTTAGTGTTGGACCTCTAATGCAGGTGTCAAGAATCAAGTTTGGGTTATTCCAGTTGGTCCATCAAGTCTCATTTTCTATGAAGAATTTTCTGCGGAGCTGAATTTTCTTAGTGTTGTACTTTGGTCACAATGACTTCTTCATTATAGTAAAAAATGAATGGAAAGCTGGGATAATGTCATCCCTGCTGCAATTTGGGGGAAACCAGCAGAGTTGCATCAGGAATTAATTTGGACCAGGATGTCCAGCTTAGATAAACAATGACTACAGGGGCTATATTAAATGAAAAAAAATCTGAAGGTAGTCAAGCAGTGCAAAAAAAAACGGGACACGAAAGAAATATTTTGTGCTTTCTGAAGTACAACACAATATTCTTCACATCCTAATTCCTTTCCAAATACTGAAAACTGTCTTCTCTTTAAGAGCACTGGGTAATTTAAATTTATTTCTTCTTATAAAATCTTTCTCAATGAGGCAACAACAATAGCAAAAGGACTGGAAACTGTCATACAAAAACACATTTTATCCTTTCGAAAGAGAAAACTGAGGGACGTTATGGGCACAAAACTATACATAGCAGACACAAGTTCCAACAAATCTGTACATTTGTCAGCAGTGGTGACACAGAGTTAGGTAATCTTAGAATTTCAGTTCCCAATAATGCTGTTGTCTTGTGCATCAACAGTACAAATCTCTGAAAAGCCTGGTTGCTCTTAAAACCACTGTAAACACACAAGCCAGCCCCTTTCATAGACTGAATTTTTGGGCTCTGTTTGGGGGGATGACCAGATTAACCATGAAAGCAATTCCCAAAAGATCTCATTCTTGAAAAGACAAAGGGAGAGAGAGAGAAGGAAAGTAGTTTCACTTTGCATTTGCCTTTTTCACCCAACTTTGCAGGAGTTCAGGGACGGACATATGGTGCAGTATGCGCTGTCAGTAAAATGACAGCTACTCTTTCACCCTTGGGCAGCAAATGGAAATGTGGCTGGTTTATAAGCCAAATTCTAAAAATAACAAGTGTTCCTTTAACATGGCAGAATAGTGTGACTCATGCATCATTCTGACATAAACATGACATCCATTGCAGTCAAATCATTATGTCCAAATGCTGAAGTCAGATGCAGTTTGACCATTTTCAAAATTACTTATCAATCTTTCAAAAATATTTAAGCACCAGTAGGAAAAATAACTGCAATCTGGAGATCATTTGCCAAATATTAGATGCTGTTTTTATTAGGGACTGAAATCTGAGCTATTAATTCAATCACTGAAGTTATAAACGTGTTAAAAACAACCCGCAATCAGCCATGTCATGCTGACTATTATATAAACTTAAACGCCTGGGCAACTTAATAGCTTATTTAATAGTTAATGTACTGAAGTGCATGGAGTACCTATTACTGCCATAAATTGACTACAGGACACTGAGTAAGCAAGTAGCAGTCTCTTTCCCTCACCTTCCCATCTATAAAATGGAGATGATGATAATACTTTCTGTGTGGCCAATGTGTTTTCTTCTAAGCAGGAACTTTCACCATTAGCTTGCCAAAACTTATGTATCTAAAATCTATGTGAGTAGTTAAAGCTAATTGTCCAAGATTGCCTTGTAGTGAATGGAAAGAGATAGGCACCTTCACCTCCGAGAAAATGAGATGAATCACCTTCTGGAAGGATCTCCAGCTGGCTATCAAATGAGTCCAGGTGAATAGCTTAGACCTGTATTTTTCAGCTACACTGAAAAGTTCAACCAGTTCTGGCACCCTGGGGGGATGAGGGCTGAAGCAGATGGCCCCAAGGAGAGTCATTCCTTGCGGTGGACCTGTCTCCAGCAAACTCTGCTGCTGTACCAAGAACAAGCAGGACACTAAACTGAATGTGCCAGTGGTCCCAGTGGTGATAATTTGCTCCTGCAGAGCTGTTTACAGCCCAGCATACGCTGGAGTGGCCACTATTTCCATTTACTGCCTCTTGATATCTACTGTACAGCCAACCAACTCCCTGCATGTGTGGATGCTGAGAAGGGTAGAAGGAAAGACTGAGGAAAAGAAGGTTGAACTCTTGTTGGTTTGTGCCACCAGGAACAACACAGAAATATATGCTACATATTCAGTCAAATTCTCTCCATATTGTAATTACTGCTTCCACTTTCTGTCATCCCACCGAACAAAAGTGTAGATGGAGTAAGCAGAGCACATTTTATTACTGTACCAACAAGACTGTTGTTACTGCTGCTAGGAGTTGTTTTTAGCAGCCTGACATAATTAAGCAATTAATATACAGATATAACCAGACTTTCATGTGTCCTATTCCACTACCTATAACATTGCTTGGGCTGTGTCATCATGTCAAACTTTTGATTCACAAAGATGGTTTTTTGAAAACCTTCTATTTTGTCAGGGGGGAATTTTTTTTTATATTACCAGGCAAATGCAAAAGCCCATGAAATTAGATTAACTTCAAAGCAATTTAAGGAAAAGGCAAAGTAGACCTATAAAAGCAGTTGTTTTACTTTGGGCTGGGAGGCTCGATGCAGCAGTGAAAGGAAGGCTCCAATACCCTCCTACAGAAGCACAGACTCCAGCCACTATCATAATGACCATGATCAGAGGATGGAACTCCTCTCCTATGAGGAAAGGCTGAGAGACTTGGGGTTGTGCAGCCTGGAGAAGAGAAGGCTCCTGAGAGACCTTATTGTGGCCTTTCAGCACTTAAAGGGGGCTTATAGGAAAGATGGGGACAGACTTTTTAGTAGGGCCTGTAGCGATAAGACAAGAGGTAATGGTTTTAAACTAAAAGATGGTAGATTCAGACTAGATATAAGGAAGAAATTTTTTTACGATGAGGGTGGTGAAACACTGGAACAGGTTGTCCAGAGAGGCTGTAGATGTCTCATTCCTGGAAACATTCAAGGTCAGGTTGGATGGGGCTCTGAGCAACCTGATCTAGTTTAAATTTTGGCTGCTTAAATTTTGGCTGCTGAGCTCATGGCAAGTAAATAGCCAAAACCCTCCTGGCATATAACAAATCAACCAACTGTACAAATAAATAGCTAAAAGCCAGACATGAGGAACAGCTCCATAGCAGATCTCAGTCCCATTCCCAGTCTAAGAAGCTAGATGCTTTCAGGAAATTTTTTCACTGTGGAGGTGACAAAAAAAGGAAGAGTTCAAAACAGAACTTGACAAATAAATTCAAGCCTAAAAGGAAAAGGTGCTTTTGCTCTTCCACAGTGCTGCTTCCTCTTAAAGTCTCCTTTTACCGGTGATGCGTTTCTATGCTTTCTTTGATAAACACAATTAACATAGTCTGTCATTAAATCTATTTAAGCTGTTGTGCCAGGCACACAGCTACTATCAAGATCTCTAATTCAGCAAGGTAAATATTAACAATAATTCCATCAGCTCCTGGATTTTTCTTGTCTGATGAAGATTGTGCAGCTGCACACAGGGGCTAGATTAGGCACTTCATGGAGAGTATGGTTGTAGCAAAAATGGACTAATGAAAGTTTCAGGTCTAAAAGATGAGGGAAGTGACGAAAAAAGTGGTGATTACTGGTGGTTTGTGGTGCAAGAGGACTGGGACCCATAGAATACATCTGTGATACTACCTTGGGTCCAGACCTAGGGCCTGTGTTCAACCAAGATGGGGAAAATATGAGACCATATGGGCAGTGAAACTTGAAAACTGCAGCCACTTTATAGATTTACATTCCTTCTTTCTATGGACTGAAATGTCTCCAAGGACAGTATTGTATTACTGGCATTATTTGTGTTGGGACTTTGTTCACCTTATCTAAAATATTAATAACCAGTAAGTGATCCTGAGAATGCTTGAGGCTGAGGTGTTAATTGAGATGGTGAAATGAGATCTCATCATCTAATAACAATATACAAGCAAGACTGCCTCCACACAGGTTCCTCTAACAAAAGGAAAAAAATCATGCTCTGTTCTTATACAGGCAATTACTGGTTTGTATTTTCCAACACAAAATCCCACTGGGAATTTGGTGCTAGCAAAAAGTGCTAGTTTCATGCCCCATGCTTGAAAAATGGCACGCCCTTTCCATTCCTTTATATTTTATCAAACAACAACAATTTTCAGTTTCCTCTGTCTAATTTATAAAAAGACTTCCTTAAAATAAAATTACTTGCATTGATTTGCTTGCAGACCCACTGTTAACAAGATTTGCTTCATTACAAATGATTAGCAAAAGTCCAATCGTTGCTCAGTAAGCAATTACATCTAATTTATCACTTCAATAAGACTACTTTGCAGGACACCAAACAGTGGGAAATTTTTAAATCAGGAGGAAAAGTATGTATTTTCCTCATATAGAGAATGACTGAAACTTCTGATATCTTTTCTGTAGAAAAGAAAAATATAAAAATCCACTTTAAATGGAGTGCTATTATAAAGAGTAACTATCCTCGATGTCTTTTGTCATTGAAGATTATTGGTCTTTTAAGACTGCAGACACTGAATAAAAGTGTTTGTCTTTTATTTATGGACCAAACTGCAAGGAGATATTTCATTCTTCTGTGAAAACAGATCATCCAAATAATCTGAATAGCAAAAGAAATATTAGCATCTAAAATTCATCTCCTGTGCACTCATGTCTAGTCTAGGAGCATCTCTTTTCTCATTTTTTTCTGACATGGGTTTCTTGGGGATGCACAAGGTTTATGGAAAAAGGACAAAGGTACTGTAAACTATTGTCAGGGATTCAAAAATTTCAAGCTTCTGCTTCCTACTGAGAGAGAAACATGACTCCTATCTGAATGGGAAGAGGTCATTGTAAACAAGGATTTGCTATGTGAGCTGTGCTAATCAGAATATTATTTTAATTTCATGGAAGGCTTTCAGAAACAACATATTATCATTCATCTAGGATTTGTTTGAAGTGGAGTTTTACTGCTTTGAGTGTGTGTCCTGGTTTAACGTCAGTCCCCAACTAAGCACCACACAGCTGCTCATTCACCCTCCTCCCTGCCACCCAGTGGGATGGGGGAGAGAATGAGGAAAAAAAAATAAAACCCGTGGGTTGAGATACAGACAGTTTAATAGGACAGCAGAGGAAGAGAAAATAATAATAATAATAATAATGATAAAAGGATATACAAAACAAGTGATGCACAATGCAATTGCTCACCACCCACTGACCGATGCCCAGCCCATCCCCGAGCAGCGATCGCTGTCCCCCAGCCAACTCCCCCCAGTTTCTATACTGAGCATGAGGCCATATGGTATGGAATAGCCCTTGGGCCAGTTGGGGTCACCTGTCCTGGCTGTGCCCCCTCCCAGCTTCTTGTGCACCTGGCAGAGCAGGGGAAGCTGAAAAGTCCTTGACTCGTATAAGCACTGCTTAGCAACAACTTAAACATCAGTGTCTTATCAACATTATTCTGATACTAAAATCCAGAACACAGCACTATACCAGCTACTAGGAAGAAAATTAACTCTGCCCCAGCCGAAACCAGGACAGTGTGCAAAGCCACTTTTATTTAAAGTGGCACCAGCTTCCCAGCATGGAGTAAAGTGCTTATCCTAGTGTAGCTTGTTCTTATTTATTGATATTTTTATGCAGGACTTTTATTTCAGTAAATAAATTACATCTCCAACCAAAATAGAATTATCAATAAACTTAAGTATCCAACAGAAATTAGATTCTAATGAAGAAAGGAGAAGTTCTAATGAAGAAAGTAAAAGTGATTCCATATATTACAAAAGGATTACATGAATAACTGGAGCGTTAGAAGTAGCATATCTTCTCTACATATGAAGAGGCTTGAGCTAGCAATGTTTGCATTGATGGCTGCATCCAGTTGAGCTATTCATAAACATGTGTTAATCATTTCAGTGAAGGAGAAAAAATCGACCAGATAGTGTCCTAACCACACTAGGAGTTCCCCATATGTGATTGACCACAAAACCTGACGGATCTTAAGTGTGCCACCCCAACTGTTCTTGGGTTTTGATAATCCAACCTTGACCCCAACCTCTTAAAGCTAAGTGAAATGCATAAGCAGCTCAATGAATCAGAGCCGTAGCTAGTGATAACACATGAATAAGTTAAATGATGCAAAGTCATCAGACACCAAAAAAACCCAACTATCTTACCTAAAAAAATTAGCATGCCATTAGGATAGGATGAGGCCCAGACTAGCAGTAGGTGAGGGCATGCCAGAAAGTGTCTTTCAAATGCAGTTTTAAACCCAGGGCTCAGTTTAGTCTCCCATGAGCAATCACAGCTCAGTTACCACCCACACCCATGCCAGGTTCTGAACATGGTCTGGATTACCCCAGACCATCACCTGAACATGTCAAATCTGTACCTAGTCAATATAGAATTGCTGTTATACAGCATCTGTCAAAAACATGAACTGAAATAATTTCATAAAAGTGGATTTATGAAAAAAATTGGATGATTTTTTTCAGGTTTATTCCTTACAAATTTTTTGAGACCAAATTTTCCTAGAAATAAGTAAAAATAGAAATTGGCAATAGTTTCAGGTACAGAACAAAACAAAACAAATAAAAGCTGTAATAAAAAGCATTATTTCTACATTGCTAGGCACTATGTCCATTTTGCAGAAGAGAAACTTAGATGCAACAAGACAAAGTACAATTTTGAAAGCCCTTGGCTTTATTTGAGAGTAGCCCTTGGGCAGGACTGCACGTGATGCTCCTGACAAGCTTTGATGGAGCGTTGGCCTCTGCTTCAGCCACAGGAGCCAAGCACTGGAAGAAGCAAATTTTAACAGTCACCAACACATTAGATTTCTATTTCCCCAACCACATACCGCCACTAATATCATAACCCACTGTAATTTCCATCTAGTTAAGATGGTAGGTTTTGTATAAAAGTCTAATCTTCCTTTGATTTTTCTCCTTGACTCTGTTCCTGGTTTTCAAAGATGTATTGAGCTGCAGCTCCTGTTGAGTGAGAGAGGGACAGGGTGACACGAGCACTTTTAAATCTCACTTCCCAGATGCATCAGGATCTGTAATAAGGCAAAGAGCAAGCTGTGCCATTATGGACAAGCTCAAGGGGGCAGGGGTCACATCTGACGAGGCACCCAGGGACATCAGAGTGAGGGCTGCTGTGCTGGTTTTGGCTAGACTAGAGTTAATTTTCTTCGTAGTAGCCAGTATGGGGCTATGTTTTGGATTTGTGTCGAAAACAGCGTTGATAATATAGGGATGTTTTCGTTATTGCTGATCAGTGCTTACACAGAGTCAAGGCCTTTGCTGCTTCTCACCCCACCCCACCAGCGAGTAGGCTGGGGGGCACAAGGAGTTGGGAGGGGACACAGCTGGGAAAGCTGACCCCAACTGACCAAAGGGCTATTCCATACCATATGGTGTCATGCTCAGCATAGAAAGCTGGGGAAGAAGAAGGAAGCGGGGGATGTTAGGAGTGATGGCATTTGTCTTCCCAAGTCACCGTTACACGTGATGGAGCCCTGCTGTCCTGGAGATGGCTGAACACCTGCCTGCCCATGGGAAGGAGTGAATGAATTCCTTGCTTTGCTTTGCTTGCGTGTGAGGCTTTTGCTTTACCTATTAAACTGTCTTTATCTTAACCCAGGAGTTTTCTCACTTTTACCCTTCCTATTCTCTCCCCCATCCCACTGTGGGGGAGTGAGCGAGCGGCTGGGTGGGGCTTAGTTGCTGGCTGGGGTTAAACCACGACAGCTGCATAAATAGAAAGAGGGAAGAAAGGAAAGGAAGGGAAGAAAAGAGAGAAAGGAAAGAAAGGAAAGAAAGGAAAGAAGCCCAGCTCTTCTAATCTTTCATCTTTATTTCCTTCTATCTCCTCTGCTCTGCTCAGAAGATGTCTTTTTAAACTTGAATATGGAAAATAAGTTAATGAATGCCTGATAAAAGTGAAATTTGGAACAGGTCAAGCAGCACCAGCTTAGTTTTGTTAGAAACTAGGCTTTAAGACAAGCTGTTGGAAATGCTTCTGAGCCCCAGGCTAGGGAAGAGGAGCAGGAGGAAATAATTGGGGTGAAGGCAACCCCCATTTGGTTTGAAAACTTCTAGCTAAACTAGAGAAACAAAAACCTGAAGATAATAATAAAAATACTTTACTCCCATTGACTGCCCTTTGACTGGTCACTACAATGCATTGCTACTCGGGATACTGAAAAATTTAATCTCACTTGAAAACCTTTGTCCTGAGAGCAATATTTTCAAATAAGAATAAATCTGCCCAAGAAAAGATAAAGGTAAAGATAAGATAAAGATAAAGATAAAGATAAAGATAAAGATAAAGATAAAGATAAAGATAAAGATGACAAAGATAAAGATGATCATTTACCAGGACTGCTGGTAAATGATGGAAAGGGGCTTGGTGAGCACATCTGCCAGCTCCTTCAGTACTCTCGGGTGGATCTCATCAGGCCCCATAGACTTGTGAGTGTCTAAGTGGTGCAGCAGGTCACTCACCATTTCACCCTGGATTATGGGGGCTCCATTCTGGTCCCCGTCCCTATCTTCCAACTCCAGGGGCTGGGTACCCAGAGAACAATTGGCCCTACTATTAAAGACTGAGGCAAAGAAGTCATTAAGTACCTCAGCCTTTTCCTCATCCTTGGTCACTGTGTTCCCTCCTGCATCTACTAGGGGCTGGAGATTCTCCTTAGCTCTCCTTTTGCTGCTAATGTATTTGAAGAAGTGTTTTTTGTTGTCTTTTACAGCAGCAGCCAGATTGAGCTCTAGCTCAGCTTTGGCTCTTCTAATTTTCTGCCTGCACAACCTCGCTACACCTTTGTAGTCCTCCTGAGTTGCCTGCCCCTTCTTCCAGAGGTCGTAGACTCTCCTCTTTTTCCTGAGTTCTAGCCAAAGCTCTCTATTCAGCCAGGCTGGTCTTCTTCCCCTCTGGCTCATCTTTCGTCACCTGGGGACAGCCCGCTCTTGTGCCTTTAGGACTTCCTCCTTAAAGAATGTCCAGCCTTCCTGGACTCCTTTGCCCATTAGGGCTGCCTCCCAGGGGACTCTGTCGACCAGTCTCCTAAATAGTCTGCCAAAGTCTGCCCTCCAGAAGTCCAAGGTGGCAGTTCTGCTTACCCCCTTTGTCACTTCTCCAAGTATCAAAAACTCTATCATTTCATGAAGATGAGGTTCAAGACCATCTAAGGAACCTGAAAGTTCACAAGTCCATGGCACCTGATGAGATGTATCACCAGGTCCTGAGGGAACTGGTGGATGAAGTTGCTAAGCCACTATCCATCGTATCTGAGAAGCCATGGCAGTCTGGTGAAGTTCCCACTGACTGGAAAAGGGGAAACATAGCTCCCATTTTTAAAAAGGAAAAAAAAGAAGATCCAGGGAACTACAGGCCAGTCGGTCTCACCTCTGTGCCCAGCAAGATCATGGAGCAGATCCTCCTGGAAACTACGCTAAGGCACATGGAAAATAAGGAGGTGATTAGTGACAGCCAACATGGCTTCACTAAGGGCAAATCGTGCCTGACACATTTCGTGGCCTTCTATGATGGGGTTACAGTGTTGGTGGATAAGGCAAGAGTAACTGACGTCATCTCTCTGGACTTTTGCAAAGCTTTTGAACTGACCAGCAGAACATCTTTGTCTCTAAATTGGCGAGACATGGATTTGATGGATGATTGATATCCACTCAGTGGATAAGGAATGGGCTGGATGGTCGCACTCAAAGAGTTGCAGTCAATGGCTCGATGTCCAAGTGGAGACCAGTGACGAGTGGAGTTCCTCGGGGGTTGGTATTGGGACCAGCAGTGTTTAACATCTTCAGCAGCGACACGGACCATGGGATTGAGTGCACTCTCAACAAGTTTGCTGACAACACCAAGCTGTGTGATGTGGTCAACACGCTGGAGGGAAGGGATACCATCCACAGGGACCTTGACAGGCTTGAGAGCTGGGCCCATGCGAACCTCATGAAGTTCAACAAGGCCAAGCGCAAGGTCCTGCACATGGGTCGGGGCAATCCCAAACATGAATACAGGCTCGGTGGAGAATGGATTGAGAGCAGCTCTGAGGAGAAGGACTTGGGGATATTGGTTGCTGAGAAGCTCAACATGATTCAGCAATGTGCGCTTGCAGCCCAGAAAGCCAACCATATCCTGGGCTGCATCAAAAGAAGCATGGCCAGCAGGTCGAGGGAGGTGATTCTGCCCCTCTACTCTGCTCTGGTGAGACCCCACCTGCAGTACTGTGTCCAGCTCTGGGGCCCCCAACATAAGAACAACATGGACCTATTGGAGAGAGTCCAGAGGAGGGCCATGAAAATGATCAGAGGGCTGGAGCACCTCTCCTATGAAGACAGGCTGAGAGAGTTGGGGTTGTTCAGCCTGGAGAAGAGAAGGCTGTGGGGAGACCTTCTAGCAGCCTTGCAGTACCTGAAAGGGCCCTGCAAGAAAGCTGGAGAAAGACTTTTTAGAAGGGCATGTAGTGATAAGACAAGGGGTAATGGCTTTAAACTGAAAGATGGTACATTTAGATTAGATATTAGGAAGAAATTCTTTATTGTGAGGGTGGTGAGGCACTGGAACAGGTTGCCCAGAGAAGTTGTGGATGCCCCATCCCTGGAAGCATTAAAGGCCAGGTTGGATGGGGCTTTGAGCAACGTGGTCTAGTGGAAGGTGTCCCTGGAACTAGATGA
This sequence comes from Mycteria americana, assembly GCF_035582795.1. Classification (NCBI taxonomy): domain Eukaryota; kingdom Metazoa; phylum Chordata; class Aves; order Ciconiiformes; family Ciconiidae; genus Mycteria; species Mycteria americana. Next base: position 213,741,449 of record NC_134365.1, read on the forward strand.
TCTTTAAGGTCCCTTCCAACCCAAACCATTCTACAATTCTATGAAATCCAGCCTTCTGCATCGCTCGGGGAAAGGGTAGTGATTGTTCTTTGGTGTTCAGTCTCTTGGAAAGCTACTTAGATGACATTTTCCCTTCCTCCTGCTTGTGGCATTGGCTTCTAAGAGAGTTGGCCTGCTAAAATTTTAGCTTTGAATTAAGAAGTTCAGTAAAGGAGCATTAAAGTTGGTTCCCGATCTGACTTTGAAACTTAGTGTTCAGCTTCAAAAGGAAATCTAGCTGCCCATGAATGCTGCCAAGCCAAACAGCTAGGCAGATGCTGAAAGAAGAAAAAAGACACTTCAGTTTCATCATGTGGATATGGAGAGAGGAAATGAGGAATCAAGTAAGAAAAGTGGATAAGAGAAGGGAAATTTGAGAGGAAATATGAAAAAAAGAAGTGAGAAAAGAGAACTGCTGTGATGAACACAAAACTAGCTGCAAAACAACCATAACAAAAAAGAAGCTTAAGAAGTGCCCCCCGGGTGTCACCTTTGAGGCACAATGTGTCAAACTTGCCTCCATACTAATAACATGATTGTTGTGGTTTAGCCCCAGTCGGCAATTAAGTACCACGCAGCTGCTCGTTCACCCTCCCCCTGCCCAGTGGGATGGGGGAGAGAATCGGAAGAGCAAAAGTAAGAAAACTTGTGGGTTGATATAAGAACAGTTTAATAATTGGGAAAAAAAAATTGTAATGAAAAGGAAAACAAGAGAGAGTAAGAGAGGAACAAAACCCAGGGGAAAAAACAAGTGATGCAACCACTCACCACCCACCAACCAATGCCCAGCCAGTCCCCAAGCAGTGATCGTTAACGCCCTGGCCAACTCTCCCAGTTTCTATACTGAGCATGACGCCATATGGTATGGAATAGCCCTTTGGCCAGTTTGGATCAACTGTCTTGGCTGTGCCCCCTCCCAACTTCTTGTGCACCCAGCAGAGCAGGGAAGCTGAAAAGTCCTTGACCAGTGTAAGCACTGCTTAGCAACAACTAAAACATCAGTGTGTTATCAATATTATTCTCATACTTAAATCCAAAACACAGCACTATAGCAGCTACTAGGAAGAAAATTAACTCTATCCCAGCCAAAACCAGGACACGATTCATCTTTGTGGCAGCCTACAGGAAAGTCATAGTCAAACAAAGCTTTTATTACCATTTTCTCCTGTTCCTCAGCCATCTCTTGCCCTGCTCTCCTCTTGTTACTGAAACATTATGAGATGCTTTTGTAGAAGAGTGTCTATTTATTGGCTCCCAGGTAGGTTTGTTAACACCACTTTTAACCTGCAGTGCTCTGTATCACCTACGCCTCACCCAGAAAACCACCTCCTCTCTGTGCATCTGAACTGTTTTCCAAATGTTCCATAAACTGGACATGTGCTTCCAGTCCATGAGATGGACACCTCACATTTTGTAACAGCTTTTCCCTTTCGGAGGTCATCCTTCACCTGCTGACAGCAGGGAGCACTGCAGACCATTTGCTAGAGCTGGAAGACTCGGGTGGAAACATATTAGTCTGTTCTGTGCTTCTGGGTTATTCCCGATGGATGTGACTATGGGTGATTGGAAGAGTGTGAAGACATTTTATAGTTGTATATTTAATAGGTGTCTATGTCAGTCTGAAGAAATCAATACAGTGAATATTTAATCTCAAAATACTATTAACGATACACCAGCTAAAGATTATTCCTGACTGTGGGAGCACTTCTTGAATACCTGAACACTTAAGTGTCTCAGGATAATTTAGAGAAACGCAGAACTGCCAACTAATGCAGACCAAGGACTTTTTTTTCCAAATTACCTGTGAGTAGTCTCATCCCTTCACACCAACATACAATAAGACCAGAACTTAAAATGGTGAAAGACTTGATGGGTAAAATGGGTACCCCATGTGGCCCCTTGGGCCAGGTTTCTGGAGCATCCAGAGGGACTACATTAAAAAAAAAAATAATCTCTCGGTTGCACGAAAATGTAATTGCTTACAGCTTGAAGCAGTAGCACAGTACCTTTTACCTGGGTCCTTCTGAGCCAAGCAGCAAGTCAGAATGAAATGTCCTTGAGAAGAGGAAACCAAGGCCTTTGATGGAGATCAGACCCTTCCCATCCTTGCACTCCCAAACAGAGGATGAGTGAAGCATGCAGAGATGTAGTGTCTTCCAGATTGCAGCTCTAGACCTCTTTTAGGCATCACCCAGGGCTTGAAAACCTATTTTCTCACGTCCTCCCAGGCCCTAGAGGTGTGCAGGTTGTGAGAAAGGAAAGGCTTCTTTGTTGTTTTAGAGCTTTGGTCCATTCTTCATTTCAGTTACATTTCCATGATATATATAACCCCTCTCCTGGCTTCCCACCCTCCAGAACATCCAGTATACTGAGCACTGACCTACTTGCCTTTGGTCTGTAGGAAACACACATGCTTCTATGGTAAGTGGGATCAAGGTAAGGTTTAACTCACCTGCAGCAACTTTTTAATACATGCCCTGCAACAAGGCCTAACTCTGTGCCATCCCATCCAACACCCCTTTAATTCAGGACTTTAATTTCTCAACTACACTTTTTTTGATATATACTTCTTTTACACCAAGTGGTTTGGGACAAAAAATTCCCTCTATTTTGTTTGTGCTGGAAAACAGCAATAGAAAATCACCTACCCATGCACACAATATATCATCATCATTTTTTACTGTGATAATAATTTTTATGAAAAAATGTTTTTATTTTCAATATTCATCTTGTCTCAGAAAAACTTTTTTTTTTATTTGGAGCTACATAAGAAATGGATTTCACCCATTTCATGGTATTTTTTGTCATTATGCAAGGTAAAACATTTCAACATAAACATCTTGTAACTTAAGCTATGTAAGAATTAAAGGTAAAATCTGTAAATAATTAAATATAGGAATTTCGGGATTAATAAATTGTGGCAAAGGTAGATATGGCAAAATGACAGTTTTTTTCCTTAACAAAATAGAGCATTAAAACATCATCGAGTTTTGCGATATAAAATGAATTAAATGTATTTAGCTTATTTGAACCTTTCAAATCTCTCGTTTCATATTTCTTCCTTTTCCATTTGTTATTTTTACAGAACCATATTAATGGAGCTCCAATTATTTTTAATCATCATCATCTGAATAATTTACCTAAAATCTTTCAGTCTGGTTTTCCTGTTCAGACTATTTATAAAGGGTATGCAAATGCTCCAGGAATTTAAGAAATACACCATGTGCTAAGAGCTAAGCACAAATGTCTTCCAAGTGTGTGTGCAAACACAAAAATTAGTGATGTTTGAGGAAATCATTCAAGGAATTCGTTCACAGGGGCCTTCTACCTCCCATATAATGGAACAAATGAAAATAAATAGGGCTTTCTGCCTTTTTGCTCATTTTCACTCTTGCACACTACCCCAAGGACTGAATAACTGGTCTCTGTTTCCTGCTGCACAACGGCAGGGGACTGACTTGGCATGAAGAACTCACAAGACATGAAGGTGGCACATCATCCACTTTTCCTCCTCAACAGGTCAGCAGCTGGCATGGAAATCCCTCAGCACTGCAAGCCTCCTATGATATTTCCCATGGGGACGTATTGATAGAGTCAGAAATGGAGCTGCAAAATCTTCATGTTGCCAGAAGATGTGTTTTGCAATGTGGCTTCGTATTTTCTCGATCTTTTACTTGCAGCACTCTGAGGAGCAGCGTTATCATCAAAAAATGAACATTGTTTTTTAAGTGCAAAATTAAACACAATGACTACCAGCCTGGAAGGGAAGACTGGGATAGCAAAGTAAAAGGAGTTTGTGGGCTTCACCTCTCCTAGAAGGAGGAGTTGCATCTCAAACATGGTGCTGTCTGAAGTGTCACCTTGACAAGCACTCACAGGGAAATTGAATTCCGGCTGGAGTGCGTAATTCTGCGGGCAGAGCTGATGGGAAAGCACAGCTAGCTCTGGGCATAACAACTTCCCAGGACTGCAGAGAGCTGTGACATCCCTATAGAAAAGCACTGGCTCACTCACACTAACAAATGCTGGAGGTGAAAAATGCCGTTTGCCACAACCCACAGAGCCCAATACCTTCACTTCTAACTTGGTGCAAACACTACCTGTACAAGAGAGAGGTGCAAAGTTTGAGACTTGCAATAGATTCAGGGAAGTACATATCCAAAACCCACTGGAAATGACAAATAATGGCCACAGTGGCCCACAAGGGCATTTTTTTACATACCATGTCAGGCACCTTCTGTTAAACCTGGCACAAAGAACAAGGGGCTGAGTGAGGCAGGGAAAGGCATGACAGCATCAAACACACTTATATTCTCTACTACAGGAGAGTGAAGCTCGTAAGATTACCAAGCCAGATCTTCTGGACACAAGACAAATACCTTTATCTTAACATCCAGCAAACTTCTTGAACCAAGGGAGTACATGGCAGGAAAACAGAAGAAATGCAGAAATAAAAATGCTTGATAATTATCCCCCTTGTGAGTTGAAAAACACATTAGATTCCAAAAAAAGCTAACAGGACCTGTCAATGTTGCCCTGATCAAGAAACAGTGAAACATAAAGTCTCTTTATTATAAACAAGCCCGGAGCCTACTCGAACTGTTACTGCATTTAGAAACTTCAACCTGCCTTGTCTTTGTCATTGATTTACAAGGAGTTATTATTGACAACCCAAGAAAATAACACTCTTCTCTTTTTTTCTAACAAAGCATTCTCCCATTGCCTTGATTATGATCCTAAGGGCAAGTACCAGCACTGATAGGAAAATGTAATGCTAAAATAATCACAAATTGCAAACCGAAGATTTAAAAAAGCCCCAGCAATTTAGTCTCAGAAAAGTTGTTAAATGAGGATAAAACCATAACTCTCCAAGACAGATATTCTGAACTTTGTCTGTCCACAAACATGACAAATGCAGTGAGAAGAGGCTTAGAAAATTTAATTTGAAGTCCACTGTTTTCAGAGCCTCTGAGGAATAGAAAAGTAACTTACACGTGAGAAAGCTTCACTATGACTATGCTGTTGCTACATGAAAATAGCTGTACATTTTTCATCATGTTGGATTTACATTTTGGAACAACCTGCCAGGATTAATACTGATTCAGGGATAAATGCATTGTGCATAATACAGCATTTTGTCAAAAAAAAAATACTTTACATCTATTCGGCAGAGAGGGCCATCATTTATCAGTGCTCACCCTTCATTACAGGAGTTCTGCTGTTGTTCTAACATACGTTTTATTTATAAATAACTGACTGGAGTTTCACATGTATAACCACATTACATCTCATTAGAGTCAAACCACTGACAATACTGCATGCCAGTCCCTGGAAGGGCAACAGGCAGAAAATGGGAATTGACAGAACAGACATTTCTGTACATCCGTCTTTTTGCCCGCCTTCTCAGCAGAGTTCAAGGTGCCGTGTTCATTAAACATCTGCCTTACAGTAAGCAATATATTTTATTAATGTTACAAATAGATCACATTATTCATAAATAAGGAGTAGATTCATTTTTTATCAATTCCCCATGATGACGAATTTTTTGTGTTGTTCAGGCTCCTGCTCAGACTTCAAAATGTCTTTTCTCTCCTTTGACAAGGTCTGTTTGACAAAGGCAGAAAGTTGTCCTTCAAGCTAGTAAGTCACACAACTGTAAGCACAGGGAAGGAGCATGTGTTCTCTGTTAGATATTCCTAATCAGCATGACACGTCAAATAAGTTACTTTATGCAGCACAAAAATGACTTTGGATTATTACTTTGAGTCATATTTTATGTTGTCAACCTGCAGAATTTTAATTAGAATTGAGAATTCAGGAAATCACTATATGCGATCCATTGACTTCTTACAATCCTGAAAATTTTTGTAATTTAAGCAGTATCAGAACAAGAAGAAAGCTTTTGAGGTATATTTTTAGCAAACTAGGTCCAAGTTATTTATAATAGGCAAGGGAATACTTGTAATTCATTTTCCTCTCAAAGTATTCACGTCTGACTGAAGTCTTTCTGCTTCTGAAAAGCTTTATACAGCTGTCACAGCAAAAACTGGCTACAGAATTAACAGGTCAAATGTTCTGTCCCTTTTCTGTCTACTTTTCTGTCTACAGAATGTGCTGCTCCCAATCCTTCCTGGGTTTGGAGCCAAGTCTGCACCTGGTTTAAGATGCCATTCTGTAGAGGCTGGGAAGGCAACAGAAGGAGCTTTTTTTCCTTGACATGATTGTTTTCAGGTTGGCAATAAAGAATCCCAGTAAACTCCTTCCCCATCAGCTGGAAGTTTGCATGAGGTTTGCACACCAGTTCTTTTAGGTCTTCCAGTACCTACCATAGGAATTCAAGAATTATCATCAGAGCAGTTATGCTGCTAGTCCAATATCCTGTGCTTGACAGAGGCTGTGGCCAGCTGTGGCAAGAAATCTTGCAGGCAACCAGCAGTGGAGAACACGCACCAGGGACCCTGACATCTGAAAAGTTAAAGATCAAGCCGTGCCTCTGTTAGCATCCCACACTTATTCCAACGTTGCCTCTTCCCTGCATACACCTCGCAACGACTAAGCCTGCCCTTCTAATAACTTCCTTTAAAAAGCCCCTGCATGAGCTTGCTGTTAATGTCCATTACCATAATTCCAAATAACCTTGTAATCCTGAAAAAGGATGAGGTTTTTTTAAACTACCTTACTCTCCCTTGGCTTTTAGCTTCAGTAATATCATATGATAATGAGTTCTACAAATGGGTTGCAAGTTGTGTGAGAAAGTAGGTCTGCTTTTCAGTTTTTCATCAGCTTTTTTAATAGCATGATGCTAGGACTGGCTTCAACCATCTATACCAAAGACATATTTCTGAGTGTACAAGATGTAAGGTTTGGTTTCCTCTCCTTGTATTGTTAGAAGTAATAATCATTTTTCCTTCAGACAGGAATAAACCCAAAACTTCCTGCAACAGGAAATGAAGTTAAAAAAATTATCCTCTGCAGCTTCTAAGAGTTTATGGTTCCAGCCCAAAGGCGGTCCTTTTCTGGGAATATGAAGCAATTATCAAAATAATAATAAAGGGCACAGCAAAAGACTATTTTCTGTGGCCTCTGACAGAAAGTCATTCCCCATTCCGCACTCAGGTCTAGCCAGATTCACCACTTTGGTTTATTAGCAAAGACAGGCAAATGAAAAGGAAAATGTTTCTTCTTTGTTAAAGGTACAGACCACCACTAAAAATCAGGTAAGTATTTCTATGCTATTTGTCTTCAACATGTTGTCTAAAAACTTCTTTTTGGATCTTTTTTCCGTATGTGTGCTGTTGTGTGCTGTTGTAACACAGAAAAAGGGTTTTGCAAAGGCATAATTTCATTGGTCTTGGAGTTTCAAGCTATTGTTTGATTTCCCAAGAAAAAGGAACTTTGCTTTTATCTTATAACAGCTTTCTTACAGCCATTACAAAAATATTGGAAATTAATTTGCTTTTCCATTGCCTCAGGAATTAGTTAAGTATCTTTAAAGTTTCAATTCTGCCCAAAAAGTGTGTAAGGCTGGGCAGATATGGGCAGGCAAGATATTACAGTCTACTGACCATTATTCTGAAAGCCTTTAAGAAATGGTGGGAAAATAGAAAGCAGTCATTTTGACATTAATTGACATGACTTGGAGAACATTTAGATCAAAAGGAAATACTTGAAAAGCAATCCTAAGAACAGCCAGTGTGGTTTCTTCTGCAAAACAAAGCCAATCTAATTTGTTCCAATTATTCAAAGCTATACTAGAGGTGGGCAAATCTTCTGGATTTGTGAACTTCTGAGACTACTTTCTAGGTTCATAAAAACCAATTAAGCCCCATGAATGGATTTGTTAAAATGTAAATAAAGCTGAAGTAATTTTACTTGTAGACTAAGGCCAAATGGCAATGTGGCTATAGAGGCTGCAATCTTCAGCCACTGAACATGTGCAGATTTTAGTTGTGTTTCATACACAGGGGACGTGCTTAAGGCACCACAGTCCGTTAAGCCATCCTTACATTCCCTCTGTAGTGGCAGCTGGTGGAGGTGAAGGGCCCTTGGTTTTCCACCCAGTCCAAAATACTGTGCCCCCTTCCACAAATTTCGTGAAGTTACCAGATTATTCAGAAGAGAAATGCTGCATGTCACTATATATTAATGATGATACCACTTACTGGGCTAATACCAGAGCCCTTACGTGGAGCCCCCTTAACAGTAAGTCTGAATCCCCCTTGGTCCCAAAGCTTGATAGAGGTTCCTCTTGGTCTTCCTCACTCAAAGTTTGATAATGCGAGTCTCTTCCCAACAGATTTGCTTTGTATTGGTGAATTTATCAAAGCTGTGCTGGGTCTGAATGTCTCTCTCAGGCTACATCTCAGCAATCATGTGTCTTCCTGAGCCATTCCTCCACCTCTGAGACTGGCTTGTGCTATATTCATCATGCTCCCTGTCCTTTTCCAAATAGTTCAACCTCTTTGGCGGCATAGCTCTTCTTCCCTGACAGCTAAGAAGACAACTTGTAGCCAGATCTTTATCTGCAGTAGGGAAGGACCAAGGTGGGGAATGCCCTTCCCTGACTCTAATGACAAGGAGTTTGAGGCAGACAGTACAAGCCAAATTTCTCTGTTCTGTTTCTTCTGTTGGGAAGAGGCTGCCTCTATCCCTCACCACTGACAGTTGCACCAATACTAATCAGGTAAAGGGGTGGTTTGACTAAGTATTACACATGCACCAAAACCCAGTGAAGTTAATCAAGTGCGTTGACAAACTCTCCTGCAACTACAGCTCTGAAAAATGTTTCAAATTCAGGACATGCACTTCATAGAATCATAGAATCATAGAATCGTTTAGGTCGGAAAAGACCTTTAAGATCATCAAGTCCAACCATTAACCTAGCACTGCCAAGTCCACCACTAAACCATGTCCCTAAGCACCACATCTACATGGCTTTTAAATACCTCCAGGGATGGTGACTCCACCACTTCCCTGGGCAGCCTGTTACAGTGCCTCACAATGCTTTCAGTGAAGAAATATTTCCTAATGTCCAATCTAAACCTCCCCTTGTGCAATTTCAATTACCCGACGAGAAGACTTGGAGAAAATGGAACAAAACCGTTCTCAGAAATGCACAGGAAAAGTCTGTGAGACAACAGATGCAAGTGGGAACATGGGAAATTGGGGGTGGGGTGGTGGTGTGTGTTTGTTTTACCATGCAAGTGGTCAAATATTAGAACAGGTTGCCCAGAGAGGTTATTGAATTTCCATTCTTGGAGATATTTAAAGCTTGACCAGGCAAGACCCTGAGCAATCTGACCTAACTGGCCCTGCTTTGAGGGATTGAGCCACAGGACCCCCAGGTGCCCCTTCTGAACTAGACTGCTGAATGAGTCAGTGATTTTACATGTCTTGCTGAACTGGGAACCGAGACTAGTTAGAGAAATGGATCTGGTAACATTTTTTCCACCCATAGGTCACACTAAAATATTATGTGTAAATCTCATAGAAGTTTGCAGTGATATTTTGTCCTTTAACTTCCGTTTTGCTTTCACTTTGTTCCTGAAGACCAAAAGAAGGACTATTAATGATAATCATTTTATAGCCTTAACACATCTTCTAAACCACATCTCCTTTCAAAATGTATTGTCATTCTTATATTTCATTTCTAAATTCGCTTATTGTCCTTTTTTCTCATGTTCTGAAAATAATTCAGAATCGGAAATGTCTGGTGGTGCTATCATTATCATCATTTACAATCATCTTCCTTTCCCCCCCACTACTCAAATAATATAGCAGGAAATATGAGAGCAGTTCAGGACTATTGCAAGCATTATTATCATGAAAAATTCACCTAGAGCTAAATCCATTAAGGAGTCAAATGCCCGTGTCCTAACTAAGAGTCTTTGTGTGTAACAAAGTCCAAAACGGATTTTCTCAGACTCCAGTCACTCAGTTGCTAGGTCATGCTGCAGCACCAATGGACCAGGAATAAAGTTTCCTACAGATCTGCTCCAACCCAGGATTGCGAAGGTCTGAGGGTGCCGGAAAGCCAACCCTACCGAGAGCCACAAGCATGGCAGTGACCATCTCCCCCACCTCCCCACCACGTCAGATACTACAGAATGTCTCAGGGAGTACCAACCAACCAAACCCACACCAGATGAAGAAGAGGTGTTCGCCTTTTCCAAAACAACCAATGATTAGGACAGTCACCTCAGAACCTAGAGGTCTACCTCTTTTCTCTCCTGAGGCAATTAGTCTAATCACCAGGTTCAGTGTAAACTAGGGGAAAGCTCTCTTTTGCTATCATATCAAAGCTGTTCTGCTTTATATGATGTAATTAAATATTACTGAGCCACAAAGTAAGTAAGAAAGTGAGTACATCCCTATAGTAAAATGTTTAGGGTGCTCCTATGACCAGGGCAATACTCATATTCTACTCCCCTTCCAATTAGAACATAAATCCTGTTTCTCCTTGTCATTGCTTCAGCCTTGAGGACATATTTGGGCTGGATGTCATCTTAGGTTGCTCTCTCATAATGATTTCAGTCCCTACATTGATTCATCCCAATTGTAGTAGGACTAATATATTTTTTGGTCGTACCTGGAGATGCAAAATGGGTCATCAGCAGATAGCTGGCTGCCATCATTTCCACCAGTTGCTGCTCTTACCTTCTTATCTGCACGTCATTGACTTTGGCCAGATGCCTCGGTTGCATGCAGCCAGCCAGAACACATTCATGATCTGAAACAAACTTTCATGACCTGACACTTTATTGATAAAAGCAAACTTGCAAAGCATTTAAATATGCAGTGTTTGTCAACTGTTTTGATACTTCGCAATGGTTTGGTAAGTAACTTTCAGCTGTAATTCTTGCTAAATCTGATTGAGATTTGAGAAAAGCCAAATGAAAGATACGTGATTTAGCTAAAACAATGAAAACATACTTGAGCAATAACCTTGAAACTAAGAAACAATCTATTATAGACAGGAGGTTTTTATTGTTGTAAATTTTTATAAGTGTATAATTGGAGTATTTTCCAAGTACATTTTCCCATTTTGTCTAAATAAGACATAACACTAGATTTGTACTGCCTAATTTAGGTGTCTAAACTGACAACAATATTTCATGTTTGAGTTCAGGAGGATTATTTGTGACTTAGAACTAATTTCCAGACTGACTGACCCTCACTCCTATGATGGAGGGAATGGACAGAAATAATTGCAATGCTGGTATTAGGCAGACTGCCAATTTAAAGTCCCTAACTCATCTGTCAAAACTGCTGCTCCCAGGTCATCATGCATCAGTAGAATCAGCTTTTTTTCTTCCTTTTTAAGCTAGAACTTTATTAAATGAAGTCTTCCTTTTCATCTAACTTTGCCAAATATACCTCATCAGTATGAGTTAATAGTCTTACATGACATTTTGAAAATTAAAGCTACAGTTTATGTGTTCATCCTGAGAAATCTATATATGTGTACTGGTTTTGGCTGAGATAGAGTTAATTTTCTTCATAGCTTGTATAGTGATGACATGTTTTGGATTTGTGATGAAAACAATGTTGATAACACAGGGATGTTTTAGTTATTACTGAGCACTTTCTGCTTCTCACCCCACCCCACCAGCGAGTAGGCTGGGGGTGCACAAGAAGTTGGGAGGGGACACGGCTGGGACAGCTGACCCCAACTGACCAAAGGGATATTCTGCGTCATATGACGTCATGCTCAGCATAGAAAGCTGGGGAAGAAGAAGGAAGGGGGGGATGTTCGGAGTGATGGTATTTGTCTTCCAAAGTAACCTACGTGTGATGGAGCCCTGCTTTCCTGGAGATGGCTGAACACCTGCCTGCCCATGGGAAGGAGTGAATGAATTCCTTGTTTTGCTTTGCTTGCGTGTGCAGCTTTTGCTCTATCGCAGCCCATAAGTCTTTATCTCAACCCATGAGTTTTTGTACTTTTACCCTTCCCATTCTCCTCCCCATCCCACTGGGTGGTGGGGTGAGTGAGCAGCTGTGTGGTCCTTCACCACACACTGGGGTTAAATCATAACAATATGGTATTTGCAGAAGTTACATGAGGGTCAATTTTTATATATGAGTTTCTACACAGGCTTTTAGTGTGAAATGGTACTATCCTGTTTTAATATAGCTGCAGCTTCTGCTAATTGTGATGAAAATGACACAATGGTCACTGGCCGCAAAAGCCAATAAACTGAACATCTTCTGAAGCTTCGAGTTTCTTATGGATAAGGATTTTTTTTTTTCCTTTGAATTAGTTCTCCCATGGTCTGTGCCCTAGCCAAGCTCAAGTGTTTCTCTATAAGAGCTTTCAAATGGTCCTATAGAACAGCAAGGCAACACAGGTTGGACACCCATTTTAAGAGCACAACTTCTCTCCCTCACCAACCATGAAAACTGAGGACAATTATACTCCTAAAGCAGGAGACACCATTCAGTGGGGGAAGCTGAGGAAGTAATTTTACACTAAGTTTCTTCCTCTTCTGTCTGTACTGTACCTCATGGATGTCCTTTGGATGTACCTTTGGATGTACATGTACCTCAAAGGATACCTTTGGATGTCCAAGTATAAATGGTTGTAGCAGCTGTTTTCATAGGGCTGAAAATTAAACGAGCTCAGACACAAGAAATGTGTGTTAATATAAGTAAAACAGAATGCGAATAAAATTTACAGAGCTATATTGCATTTTCTAATGAAATTGAAATTATCCTAGAAAATCAGTAGGGCTGTGCCAACAGTCACTTTATTACTTGTGTAAGTTTAAAATTCTCCTGTATGTCGTAAGCCGATAAACTCATAGGGTGTCATTCCTCATATTTCAGAGGTGAAGTCATTGTGTCAGGCAGCACTAGGTGCTATAGAGGAAAGTCACTCCATGCACACTTTAACTGAGGGAAAAATTCCAACCATTTTTGTAAGTCTCAAGATAAACGTACAGTAAAGCCACATTGATCCCTTGTGTATCACATAACACTTCCTTTCAGCTTGTTTCCCTTGTATTTAGTCTGTTTGGCTAAGGTGTGTTTTCCAAACAGCATCCATCTCAACCTGAAGACTTCAAGTGATAAAGAGTACAAGACTCCCTGGACAGTTTGCTTTGGTGCTTAATTGCTGTCATCGTTAAAAATGTGCGCCTTAATTTGAACATAAATACGTCTGCCTTCAGCTGGCATTGGAAGTGGTTCTCATTTAACATTGCTCTCCTAGACAGAAAAGTCCTTTTATACAAGGCATTTTCTCCCATTCATTTACTTATCTACTATAGCACAGTCACTCTTCCATCTTCTTTTTGATGCATGAAATAGGCTGAGCTCTTTTAGTCTCTCACCACAAGACATCTTCTATGCCTTTGCATCATTTTAAGGACTCCATAAATATCCCTTCCTGTGACCAACCAGAAGGGTCATGAATCCTCACTCTGTCGCCTGCCTTCCCTGTTTCCTTTGGCTGGATGGCATGGGCGAACAGTGGCTCTGCAATTACTCCTAGCCCCTTGCAGTCTCACATTTGATGTGAAACCTGGCCTACAACGTGCATTTCTCTTATTTCCCCCTTGTTTTTTCTTCAAGCCAGGCTTGAGAGTTGAACTCCAAAGGATGCTATTTTTCTTAACACACAGAGGCAAAGGCAGCAGTTGCCAAGCAACAAGAGCCATAGGACCTTTTTTTCTGAAAATTTCTTCCTCCCACTCAGATTTTTTCCAATTTGGAAGCTTATAGGTACAGAATATTTGCATGGAAAAGCAGCCACCTAATGTCCTTTGAATCAAAGCAATGATCAAAGGCTTAAAGGCTGTATCATTAGAGAGTTCAGAAGCATCTGGAATTTAATGCTGTCAGATTTGGCTTGGTGGCAGTCAGATAATTCTGAATTTTTAATGTTGTTTTTCCCATCTCAATGGGAAAATGACACTGAATTATTGGGACCTTATTAGTAATATACAATACTGAATTTTGAAGATTCTGACTTTTTTCTTCCTAGAAAGAAACCACAGTGCTAAAGTAGTTATATCACTATAGGACCTCCACGTACACCTAAGAATGGAAAAGTACTGTTAACCCCATTGCACGGATGTACAACCAAAGGATGATGACATGTTTGAACTCTATGATTTTCAGTGCTCACAAATTTGCCAGATCACAGAAATCTTACTGCTCAAGCTTTACATCACTTGTTATACATAAACTGCATGAATGGAAAAATTTCTGTACTCCTGGACTTAGGTTCATGACCAACTACATCCTGACTCCAGGTCAAACAGAGACCCAGGCATCTGCTGTCCCCTCCTCCACACCCTGACTTCCATAGAAAGAGAACCCAACAGAGAGATCACAGCAGATCCACAGAGTGATCTGGTCAAGTCTGCAGGCTGGATCCATGGGGGATCAATATGCCCAATCAGACTGTGGTTAGTGACAGGTGCAGGCTCAGCTCAGGTAGAAAAACAAGTTCCTTTTTGAATCTCTCTCCTGGACTTACCCATTTCAGTGAGATTTCTGTGAGATTCTGTAGGTGTTTTACATGCATCTACATTTTAGATACCTAGACTACACTCACGCTAGTAAATTAAACTGTGCAAAGGAATTTTTCCAGGCACGGGAATTCAATTATTTCTATTATTAAACATTTATGTTTGTTCCCATGCCCCCTAGCATTTTCCCAGAGAGATTCGGACCCAGTCTTGACATGAACACAGGCCAGGAACTATTCCCAGTAGCCGGTTTGGATGCTTGTTTTAAACGAGAGTTTAGCAAGATGGATACAGGCTATTTCAATGAACTGCAAGTTGGCCTCAGAGCCAGGAAACATTCCCAAGAAAATTTAATTTACTAGTATATCGAGTGCTATGATTTAGCCATATCATTGTATACAGCTCGTACAAATGAAACCTCCTTTAATATGTTTGTGCTCTTTAGGTAGTCAGTGGGGCGCTTTGCTTAATTTTAAGTACCTAAACTCGGTGGAAGGAGATGGCTCTTCACCTTTTGCTTTCCGTTTAGATCTCTGGACCTCTCCGTTGATCCTCCACACAGCATGCAAGTTTGTTCACTCCTAAGCTCCCTTCTGGAGTGAATGTTCTCAGCTGATCCCAATGTGCAGTCCAGAAAAGTTTGCTCAAGTAATATCCCATTGAAGAAATTTATTCCAGGCAAAATGGATGAGATCATATCAGATTTTAGTCCCACATTCCCATGCAGTCCCAGGACTCCCAGCAGGCTTTGCTCCCTCCTACATCTCCACATTCCCTGACAGTTGTGTGACCTCAGCCCATGCAACACTTTTGCCTGGTGGGTTATGAAAATACTTTACTGCAGCAAATTAGGTACTTTCAATTCAAACAGACAAAAAAGCAAACAAACAAACAAAGAAAGAAAAGGCTTTTAAGACTTAAAGGCTCCAAAGAGATGCCAGACAGTCCCTACACAGTACAGTCATGACCAATCTGCTCTACAGAGCCAAGTCTTGAAAAATGTAGACATAAGCCACGCAGTACCATTATACTGGCAGCCAGGGATCACTTGCTTTTGAAAGACTGTTTCATTAGGCAGCTGAAATGTCAGTGAAACTGGGAAGATCGATTCTTCTTCTTGGGATCCTCAGTGCTAAATGGCTTGTTGAATACCATCCTAAACATGTCACAGACCCACGTCAGAACAGAGACTTGAACTCAGGTGCTGTGAGTTCCAATGTAATGAAATAGCAACTGCTTGCCATCCCTTGCTAGCCTCAGCTAACCATGCAGGCCTAGATGGCCAGACAATTTTGTATGCATCACTCCTTGCTAATCCCATTCAAACTCTAACTGTGACTCTAACACTCCTCTGTAGAGATAAGCCTAGGAGACCTCCAAACCAAAGCAGTCAAACGTAACTTCAGAATAACCCAGACAATTACACTTCACTCTATAGCCTGTTCTTCTCTCCCCAGGGACAATCAGCTTTTGTAGGACATGATTTCTATTCTTGCACCTATAGATAAGTTTCATTAGTTCCAGGGAACAACCTCTCTCCCAAAGGTCATATTCCCTCAAGTGGCTTTGTAGACAGAGCTGGAAATAAAGTTAGATTTTTGCCTTCAGCACTGACTACACTGAATACTGGTTTGAGAGAAAGTAACTCTCCTTATTTAAACAGCAAGAAGAAGAGTACATTGTCACAATGTGAAAATGATTTTGCAGAAACAAGGTTTTTAGGAGAAGGTTCATCTTTTTTGAACCCCAGATGAGTTAGCTGGAAAAAGTGGATGGCCTTCATCCCGTCTGATATGAAGCAGCAAAATCCAAGATAGGCAGAACACAATTGCTGTTAGTCCAGCCTCATTATGTTAATCAGTTACACAAAGAGGATGGTTAGTAGCTCTGGGGTATTGACAGGAGAAGAGAGAACAGGAACAGTGAGAAAAAACATCATTAGTGATTGTAAAACAGAAAGGGGGCAGAAAAAAGACTGTAATGAACTCCATAACTGGTGTTTCTGCTGAGACCATAATTCTTATAATCCAGTGGTTATGAATTCCTTTTCTAGGCTTGTCTTTAGAAGTTATTTTTTAGGTTTCTGTTGCATTAGGAAATGAAGTGGTTATTTTGTGGAAAATGGTTTTCCATTGATAACTGCGTGTTTCTATCCTTTACCAGTTCTCTGTGTGAGTTCTTTCTGATGTATAGCGGTTGTTAAGTGTCACCCACACAATTTCCAGGAGGACATTTTGTGCACTGCATGATATATATCAAATTCTGGGGTAAAAAATGTATGAACCATGGGTTTCGCTGGTTGTATTGTAGGAGTACTAATTGCGATGGCTGTAAAGATGCCTTGCCAAGTATAACATTTGTTTTGGTGTGTGCTGGATTACAGTAGGATTGCTGCTGCTGGTGAGTCTGGCAGATTGGAATATTACATGAAAGTTAGTGCTAAGAGCTGTAGGAAAAAAGTGTTTCAATCTTCTTTCAAAACAGACTGCAGTTTCTTTATTTTTTTTGGGGGGTGTAGATTCTGGTAGGAACAAACAGAGACAAAAAAGAATATTTAGTGATGACAGCACAATTTTTACCCCCTCTTTCACAAACCAAAGGGTCAGTTAAGTTTTCACTGAACAGATGTACTTATTTGCTCGCCCATAAAAGCAAGATGCAGTCACAGTTATGGATCACATACAAATGTGTGTGGGCAAGTGCCTGTGTGTTTGCCTCCCAGTGGACACTTCTGAACCAGTCGTCTGGAATTCCCAAATTCTAAGTCCACTCCTGTGAGACAAAGACTGAGATAGTATTGTCTTTCATTTCTATTTTTCTTTAAAGAGTAATAAGTACCATATTGTTATGGAAGTTCCTCAAATCCTATCCTCCACAGACAGACAGAAGAAAGGGGTAAGAGATACTGAAGTTAATTCACTAGAAAAGTAAGAATAAAAAATAGCGTTTAGCTTTCCAGTTAATGCTGGAAAGCATAGTAGAATAATACAAGCCTGATAACAGTAAAGAGCTATTGTGAAGCCATATACTTCCAAAAGCAGTCTCACACTTTAAAAGCCTGCCTTTCAGAGAATGGAAGTACATTTTCAGAAGGGGAGGTTCATGGTTTGTTCTATTTTACATTGCCAGTCTGGGTACAGTTTGCTGTTTTCATTTCTTGAAAACATCTCAGTGTATTCATTTGCCGTTGAAAAGACAGTGCAGGATATTTATTATTGTTACCCTATTTAAAGCATCTAATAAAACTGCAGTTATTCTGGAGAACTAAATCAAACCAGTTTAATAATTATCTGGCTGTATGGATCAGGGATCTGTTTGCTGCTGTTGTCCATTGACAATGGAGGACTTCTAGAAGGCAATAAAATGAAAAGAGACAGCATCATTAGCTAAAGCAAACATACATCCACGGTGCCTTCTTTGAGTATCTTAATATGACACTGCCTACCACAAAGTTGTTCCAGTCGCAATTAAAGTTCTATCTTAAACCTGATTTTCTCTATCAACAGGGAACACAGTCACAAATTGTTGCTTTCTGGAAGTAGTAAGAGTAACTTCTGGATTGCACAGATTAAATACACATAATACAAATCTTTTAGAAAGAGATACAAGGAAAGAAAATGAAAATCCAGTTTACAGCTGTATCTTATTTATATCAGCACATATGCTTATATATGTATGCTCCCCACCCTCAGTTTGTTCTTAAAAAAATTGCACAGCTGGGGATCTGACAACTGGGCATGACCTCTGTCCTTGTCTTAGTCTTCTTAGATGATGATGTGATTTTAGGACTCATACAACTTTGTGTATTCTAACAGGTCTTGCAGTTCCATTCAGATTATGGTCCTCCAGATCCTCCTGCTCAGAAAGAATTCCTTCATGAATAAATAAATAATTGTCAAAGTAGTTTTAATCCTTATGTCACCAAGTTAATGGCTGTTCATATTTTGAAAATGCATTACCCTTTCAGTATGATCTTTTGCTATAATCTATGCTGGTATTCTGATCAAATGTAGCTGCTTATAAATGGAGATGTCCTTGTTTGTGTTGTCAGACTCCCTTTATAGACTGGGGAGAAATTGGTATTTCAGAGTATGAGTCATTTCACAAAAACATATGTGGAAAAAAACTGGTTAGACAAATAACACCCAAAGGTACTTTTATTTTCCCTTGACTATACAGTGACCTATGGTTGCAAGGCCAAGTGTAGACATCTAGCTCAGATGTAGACATTTAGGAGCTGAATTAAGGCTGTAAGGTAAGATTCTGTTTAAAAATTACATTTAGATGTATATATGTAGGAGTCCACCTGCTGAGATAGGTGTCTAGGGTCCTACCACAGGACCTGAAGACCTACAGCTCAACTCAGTTCTTTGCCTGCAAACACATTGTTGTTCAAGATGTTGCAACCTCTCTGGCATCTCCTGCTCCAGAAGGGCACAGGTGTGCAGCAAGTCCTATGTCTTCATATGTGTGCAGATATCTCACGTACTTTAGAGTATCTCAAACAACACTAGTTGCTTATATTTAGGCAACTGAGTTTACCTCTGGATTAGATTTCTTCTTTGACTCTAAGGGAACCGTAACCACATGACATGTATACAAACATCTACATTTAGGTTCCCTAATCTGGAGCCAAGTCCCAGTCCTGCCGATGGACACTAAGAAGGGCTAAAGCCTCCCTCCCTCAGATCCTGATGATGAATGATTCTGTGAAGTATTGTGCCAGTTCTTAAGAATACTATATTGTAATCAGGTCATTAAGTTCTTTTTCATTTGGCATACCAACACTCAGATCTCAGCATGAAGCCCTTTGTCACATTCAGAAATACATATATCATAAACACGCATCATTAGGTGAACACATTTATATAATCATGTACAATGCACAAGGGAGTAACGCACAAGGCTTAGTAGTAGTTCTTGATTGCAATTTAACACAATGACAATCACCTCCTCCAGGATGATAACGACTTTGGGGTTACTGAGCTCATTTTCAACCCAAGTAACACTGTGCCTGCCGTATTTGAGGACTTAGCCCCAGACTTATCTGTCCTAACTTTAGGTTCACAACTGGGAAGCATAAGCAAGGAGCTCAGCCAGTCTAAGCCTCTTCAGATCATATTTACACCCAAGGGCTGTGTACTGCCATTTCTTGACTACAAGACCTTTTTGTACTATAGACTGTGTTTAGTTGCTCAGCATAGGTGAGCTAAGTCTTGCCTTTAAACTAAGTGTTCTCTGCAGTTTAGATCTATCTGTGTTTTTGGACTGCCTAGTAACACAGGGTTGAGGGGACACAACTGGGGCTGTTCAGCATTACTGCAGTAAAACAGTTAAGAATAATGAAGTGGCAATTCTTACACAGGCAAAACCCCCATTAAAATGAACTGGGAGCTTGGCTTTGGGGGCCAAGAGAGCAGATTAATTCTGAATTGGCTTGTCCCAGCATTAAAAATACCTAGAGTACTGGAAATGTATATTCTGATTTTCAGGACATGAAAAAAATAACTTGCTATAACATCAAAAATTGGATGATTCTGGCATCCCATATTTACTAAGGTGTTGAAACATGAATGTTTCCTAGGAGATAAAGTATAGACTATTTACATCTGAGATGTGTGCCCTCATGTAATTTCCCTGGACATTTCTAAGATCACTGAATTCCCTAGGGTAGGACATGAATATACAGCTGCACTTGTCTTACTGCTTTTCTGCTCTCTGCCTTTTGGTACTCTATAAACCAGCCAACTGATTTAAATCACAGATTATCCTGTGAAAAAACTACAGATAGTCTTATGCTGTATTTAATCTGATAGTCATATGTATTAAAATCATTGTAATCAGTGCTCATTTCTGATTGCTGACTAAAAAAAGAAAGAAAGTTTTATGTTTAAAATCTAACAGACAGTTACAAAACCTCAGCTGTATTCTTAGCTCTGATACTGACTTACTTGGTGACTTAATTAAGTCCATTATCACTTGATTTTCAGAAGTGCTGAGAGCTGTTGTTTCTATTGACTTCATCTTTTAAAAGCAGCTGCTTAATACCATGGAAACTTAAGCTACTAATCTCTCTCCATCTCTGTTTCCCTTTTTGAAACTGGAGATATTTAGTATTTACCTAACCTTCAAGGGTATTTGGAGGCTAAATCCATTAGTGATTAAGAGGCAATCAGAAAATTTGATCTATTCAATGGACAAGTCTATAAATAAAATAAGTCAGATAGAATGTCAGATTTCTGACATACAGCAATCCCTTCCGATATCAGCTTTTTGGAAAACTATTTCACTCTTACTCTTTCAAGAAAAACAGGTGAGCACACAAACCCCAATGAAGCTCTGAGTGATCATACAAAATAATAAATCCCTGTGGTGGGTTGACCCTGGCTGGATGGCAGGTGCCCACCAAAGCCGCTTTATCACTCCCCTCCCAGCTGGACAGGAGAGAGAAAATATAACAAAAGGCTTGTGGGTCAATATAAGGACAGGGAGAGATCACTCACCAATTACTGTCATGGGTTAAACAGACTCAACTTGGGAAAATTAATTTAATTTATTGCCAATCAAAATCAGAGTAGGGTAATGAGAAATAAAAACTACATCTTAAGACATCTTCCTCCCGTCCCTCCCTTCTTCCCAGTCTCAACTTCACTCCTGCTACCTCCTCCCCCCAGCAGCGCAGGGGGATGGGGAATGGGGACTGCACTCAATTCATCACACGTTGTCTCTGCCGCTCCTTCCTGCTCAGGGGGAGGACTCCTCACACTCTTCCTCTGCTCCAGCATGGGGTCCCTCCCACAGGAGACAGTCCTCCATGAACTTCTCCAACGTCAGTCCTTCCCACAGGCTGCAGTTCTTCAAGAACTGCTCCAACGTGGGTCCCTTCCACGGGTGCAGTCCTTCAGGAACAGACTGCTCCAGTGTCAGACCCCCACAGGGTCACAAGTCCTGCCAGCAAACCTGCTCCAGAGTGGGCTCCTCTCTCCATGGGGTCACAAGTCCTGCCAGGAGCCTGCTCCAGTGCAGGCTTCCCACAGGGTCACAGCCTCCTTCAGGCATCCACCTGCTCCAGCATGGGGTCCTACATGGGCTGCAGGTGGAGATCTGCTCCACCATTAACCTCCATGGGCTGCAGGTGGAGATCTGCTCCACCATTAACCTCCATGGGCTGCAGGTGGAGATCTGCTCCACCGTTAACCTCCATGGGCTGCAGAGGGACAGCCTGCCTCACCATGGGCTTCACCATGGGCTGCAGGGGAATCTCTGCTCCAGCGCCTGGAGCACCTCCTCCCCCTCCTTCTTCACTGGCCTTGGTGTCTGCAGGGTTGTTGCTCTCACATATTCTCACTCCTCTCTCCTGGCTGCAAAAACATGCAGCTTTTCCCCTTCTTAAACATGTTATCCCAGAGGCGCTACCACCGTCGCTGGTTGGCTCAGCCTTGGCCAGCAGCGGGTGTCTTGGAGCCGGCTGGCATTGGCTCTGTTGGGCATGGGGGAAGCTTCTAGCAGCTTCTCACAGAAGCCACCCCTGCAGCCCCCCTGCTACCAAAACCTTGTCACACAAACCCAATACAATCCCTAGTCTATAAATGTTGGATGTCTAAGAAATTGACTTAGAGCAGCCAATGTGGAGAACAAGAATGTTCTTTCTGATGGCCCTATTTCTTGGAAAAAATTATTCCATTTCCAATTATTGTTGCATATTTACTAAGCATTAGCAAATACATTTTCTGCCTTTTTTAAAGCATAGCATACAACTTCCTTTACCTTCAAAATTTTAACTGCCAAGTTGTCTTTATCCTTCCTCTTTCTTTATTTTATGAGAAAATATATAGCTCTACTAACATCCTCCTTTTGTACAAATGCACTTAGATTTCTCATTACAATGAACAGTATCTTTGTTAGTTTCTATTGTACATAGTATCATGATGAAGCAAACAGAAACAATGTCAATTAAGGGGGTTGATGATTGTTATTTAGTGTGACAGTCTGGTTTGGTTGACTTCTAGGAAGTTCCACTAAGAACTCATGGGAATCTCCATCAGGGAGATGGTGCAGAGAACAAGTGAAGTGAACCTGAGAAACTACATAACATTTATTCCCCAAATTCCTTGAGCTCAAAGGCATACCTAATGTGTTTTGAGTGGTATGAATGAATAGGTGCAGCTGACTGAGAATAGATAGTTTTCTTTATTTGAAAATCACTTTATCTGACTGCAAATCTGGAGCTGGTAAAGCAATAGCATCAGCAGAAAGAAAAACAGGAAACTTGAGAATTACAGCTTTAGGCATCTTTCTTTTACCTTCTCTGCATGGGTGGATGACTCCAATGTTATCACACTAATAAGCAGGAAAAGAAAGATTTCTAGCATGTTGCATAACTTCTTTTGAAAAGGGTGTTGGTGTACTAGGCAGCTGGAGGAGAGGGGAAGTGGTCTGAAAGATATCTAGTTTTGGTAGAAAAAGGATAAAAAAATACAAGTAAACATTTTATTTTTTTCTGTTAACTTTTTAATTGTTACAATATTTCTCTAAGTGCATGTGCAGGAGGGACACAGGCAAGTTTTACTCCATTAAAATTTATGGTCTACATAAACAATGCAAATATGCTAATACATTTTTATGGATACATCAAAGCAAGAGAGAATGTGATGGTAACTGTATCACAGCCATAAGCCAGCTCCTTCAGACAAAACCATTACATAGTCTGTCCTAGACTCTCAGCAGAGGAATCGATGTGCATCAGTAAGCAGGAGCAATGCAGATCTGGGTTAAGAATGTTAGAAGTGAAAAATGTGATTTAGTAGGGGAGAACAGCCCAATAGCACCGAGATCCCAAGCTTCTAACTAACAAAACTGCTATTAACTGGGGTGATTCAGGGTGTAGACACAAAGTCGACAAAGAGCCAGCAGGTGGATTCCTGCAAGGTGCTGACAGTCTCCCAGGACAAGCTGTTGAAATCAGTGGAAAGATGTAAGTGCTGAGCACCTTGCCAGATCAGGCCTGTTTCGATGACATGAATAGGTAGATTATTTGAAAAGATTCTCTCTCATTTGTGTTAGAGCTCAGCTACAGTGTGAGAGTCCATAGTTCAAAGGAAATGACCAGCCTTCCCTGATTATTAAGAACATCGGGAAGTGTAAAGAAAATAATATTCAGCTCCCTTTCAATGAATGAACATTAGACATCATCCCTCCCTCCCTCCCTCCCTCCTTCCCTCCACGATCTGCAGCTAACCTCTCAAACGGCCATGCTGAAGGCCAAACAGCCTCCCAGCCTATGCTGTTCCCATCCACTTGCTTACAAAACAGCATCTTTGGATGAAATGGTTTCTTCCAGCAAAATTAGCTGAGCCCTTACTGAGCCCATGTGGCTACCTTGAGTCAGGCAATCACCCAAACTTTAAAATTGGCTAATATTTTAAAATATAAATATTTTATAGCATATATGTTCCATTTTTCTGAACATCAGCTAGTAGCTAGTTACAGCAGATGTAAGCCATTAGAAAAACAGTACAAACTCTGTGACATTTGCTCAGACTTCATATATTTATTATTATTAAATATTTGACAGACAAAGCATCCATTAATTAACAAATGATGTAGTTCAAATCCTGCCTGTCTTTGCAACAATGGGAGATGTTATTAAGAAAAACTATGCCTGGAAATAGAAGCAGCTTGGAGACAGAAAAATCCCATTCTCAATATAAAATGAGTACAATGAAATAGTATAAAGGAAGTTAAGAAGTAAGGACAAAATAAATGGTACTTTCATGAAGTCCAGTTATGCACATTTAGTATGCTATACATAAAGATAACCTAGGCTTAGCTGATTGCTATGCCTGTCACTTACCTCCAAATTACCTAGTACGTCATTGAGTGAGAATGTGACCCACTGAAAGGAATGGGTCCACAGATCAAAAAGATGAAAGCTGGCTAGACTGGGGCCAAACTACAAAGAAAAAAAGAAAGAAAGCATTTTAGATATTATTTATTTGATGAAGAGCTGTCTTCAAGGAGCTTGTATGGGGAAAAAAGAACATTATGCCCAGGGCAAGATTAATAGTGTCCCACATCAACTAGAATTCTATACAGCTAAATACAGCAGAGTATTATCAGCAGGAGAACTGCCATATACTTCAAGGAGCGCAGGAATGGTGTGCTCTGTATACCTCAAATACGAGGTATATGGCAGACTACCACAAAATCTTTCTCCATAGTTATTGTGCCTCTAACACAAAGTTACATCTGGGTACTTCCATCACAAAAATTATCCTTGTGACTCAATAGGGTTCACAAAAACATCCACACCTCAGCAGTATGAGGAACAGTATGACTAAATTAGTCTATTTCACAGCCGACCAGTTCATTGATACAAACATCTGCCTCCTTACTTTTTAAGAACAGACACTTTTTTATGATTAATTCCCCACCACGACATCATTCTTGCAAAAACTCAGCAATAAAGGTTTAGGAGAGCTTTTCATCTTTCCAGTAAAGAAACTCAGTGCACTATCTGAAGCAATTTGTCATATGAAGAGGTTGCATCGTAAAACATATCCCTGTTACAAGATCGGCTGGCATTTTCACCTGTTTTATATAGACAAGGTATCCATCCATAAGCAAGCTTGAATTTTGGTCTAAGGAAATTGAAATTGTGCTTTCCTTTGAAAATTCAGAGTCGCTGAGTTCTTTTTTCGTATTATATTGTCCTTATATTGACTCCCTGTCCTTATATTGACTCCACTTGGATACAGTGTGACTGTGTAGCCCTGTAATACTGTATGGCTATCGCCAACAGCAGCCCAGATGCCTTGTACTGAGTCTGCAGGGCCTCAGGACTGAGGCTTGCCAGGCTTGCTCTGTCTAAACCTTTCTTGACCTGCTTGCAATTCGTACAACTTGATTTAGCTGTAACAGCAATTTCTTTAATTGATTAGGTGTCTGTGGCTAATTTGCTTTACTTTTGTAATCTTTGTGTGATATAACTGCAGTTTTATATAGACAGCGGTAACAAGCAGTTATTCTGTGTGGAGTGAGATATTTATGACTCTAACACAATGATGTAGTGTACAGAAATACAGACTTGGCACCATAGCAGAGGCCCTGAGAAGTGGAAGCATAGGATGAAGCATAGAGGAGTGCAGGCATGGGATGATAAGAGCTGGAGCACAGGCTGGCACTGCAGACCCCATGTTAGAAACAACTCAGGAAAGGTCAGTTAAAAAAACTGTCCTGGACCTGGGCAAAACAAGGCTTTACTGGTAATAAAGAGAATAAAGAAATAGTATCTAACATACGTAAAAAGTACCATATATAGTAAATTCAGGTGTCATTCAGGTATCATGTATCATGAATATCAGGTATTCAGGTATCATGAAGTTTCAGACTAAAGAAGAAAAACAAAGGTGAAAGAACACATTACCAAACATATTAAAAAGTCCCTAAGTGGATGCTAGAGGGACCAACAAGAAACCATCAACATGACCATCATATTCCTTCTGGTGAAGGACTCCAGATGCTGACAGCTGTTTGTAACATCCCCACCCACCCACTCACCAGCACGACATCACCAACCATAGGACCCAGAGGAGCAAAGGAAGGGTGGGTGCAACACCAGGAAAAGGGTGAGAAACTAAGAAGTATGTGTAAACTATCATAAATGCATTATTACTCTTTTGTTTTCTGTAACAAGTAGTTCTGCACTAATAAAGATTAGACTCTTAAGATTTCAATTATACTAACAGTAAATTCTTTGCTTTACTTTTATATATGATGTGCTTCCTCTTTGCCCATAAATAATTTTTTTGAGCATAACAACAGGAAGTTATCAAAATAGCATTGTTAAATTAGATATTGATGATTTGTCATCAATTCACACACTTTTGCAGCCATCCTTCAATAATTCATGAGTTCAGTGTGAATGCTTAAATCATTAAGAGCAATTCCACAGAAAAGCTGCAGCACTAAGCCAAATCTGAGAACATCTGACCTGGTCTTCCTTGGTTTTCATGAAAGTGGTATTTTAGTTAAGTTATAGTGTGCCTTTTGTCTTATGCATAGAAAGTAAATTGAACTGGATCCTGTGAAAGTGGTACTCTTAAAAATAGTAACGTAGCTCATATTTGCAATTATTCATCCAATACTAACAATTTTTAAGAATTCAAGTGTTCCTGAGGACAGGAAAGGTCTGCAAGCTGCAAAGACAGTGAGGCACTGGGTATTCTGAGGATCAGCAGGGCTTCACTTGCTCAATACCAGTGTGTCAACACTACAGACTTTTCTGTAAAGCTTTTAAAAGCCATTTCCTGTGATTTTTTTCTAATTTCCTCATTAAATTTCTTCCTAGTGACTGTATGTCTTTGCTCCATGATACATTTGGGGGTTGGACTAGAAGACCTTTAAAGGTGCCTTCCAACCCAAACTATTCTATGATGATTCTATGATCATAGTTGTATCCTTTACAAAATGTCTACCTTTTTGTTCTAACTTCTCCGCATTTCTGACTTCTTCTGTCCATCTGACCCATGCTTCAAGCCATCGCCTTTCTCCAGCTCCAGCTATTGTCCCTTTGATTCTTTACCTGTGTTTCCAGCCAGAAGAGCTTCTTCAGTCATAGAATAACCCAGCATTTATAGATCTATGTGACAAAATGACCAGCAGTAGCCCATATCAGCTGTCCCCTCTGGTCTCACCAATGGATGGATGGTCTTTCTTTTTAGCATTTCTGTGGTTGGAGAAGACACTTTTACCTGGTTTTACCAGAGAAGACATCTTTACCTGGTCCCATACTCACAGATGTTCAGTCACACACAGCAGGCAGATAAGGCTGACACCACAACTCCATCACATCTCTTCACACCCCTTTTCCAGACCCATTAGCATCTGAGAGTTTCCCAGTTAGTAGCTGAAGAATGGATGAGTAATAGGAAAGTTTGAGGAAATTAGAATTATGAAAGTATTTTTTCCAGGGATTGAAAGTGCAGGTTTAATTTTCCAGCAGTCTGTATTAGGATTTACCACAAAACTGAAACTGAAAGAATTCAAACAAGAAACTTCCATAACAAAGCCATTTGGAAGGGGTTTTTTAAGGCACATTCATTGTACTTAAATGTCTAGGACTCTTTCTTTAAATGCCCCTGGCAAATACTATTAGAAGTGTTACTGGGATTTCAAACTGCAAGTAAAATTTTACAAAAAATGTCAAATGCAAAAACCCCTCAATATATAATACGTTCTTCTCCATATATAATTTTACAAAAATTGTGGTCAGCTTCAAGAGACAGAGAGGAAAAAGTGGTAATACCAATGACATCTACAGTGCTTGCAAAGCTTGGGATCACTAGAGCAAAATATCATAGAATATTTTTACCAGGGGAGGCTTACAACAATGATAGAAGCTAGCCAGCTAACTCTGTTCTCAGTTTACACCCACTCAGTGCCATAACACCCTTCAGAAAAAGACAGATGTAGGGGTGTGAAATATCATGTGGCACGCACAGCAACGATCAGCAGCATATCTGTCAAACGCTCAGACAGTATCAGGGCACAGGGCTGCAGGGACCCTCTGCAAAGTGATGGTAAGGCAGAAATGCGAACCGGTAGCTGGACAAAAGAAACAAGTGAAGCCCACTATGTCGCTCGTGAAAACCAATAGCAATTTGTCCTTTTAAAAATTAACAACATCTGCTTCAATTTACCTAAAATTGCAGAATCCATTGCTACCTCTCTCCCTGCTTCTTTCTTCTTCTAGGGTGCATTTGTATCTTGAACTATTAGCTTGTCATATGTGTGATTAGGTTTCGAAATTTGGAATTTAGCTCAGTTATGCTGCCATCTGTCAGGATCTGGTGCCATCTGTCAAAATAATTCTCTTGGATTCCAATTACTTCCAAACTGGTGGCAACGTGGACGTCTCTCAGAAGTCATGGCATTCAATCGTATCGCATATGTATAAATTCAGATGTGTCATAGTTATTTACCTCATAGTATAATTGTATTATCTGTATCTGTTTCCTAACCTACCACTCTATGCTATAAAACTATCACAGACTTAATCTAAATTCAAAAATTTGACAGCTAGATTTTTTTTATTCTATATCAGGAGCTTTTTTCAATCCTTAATTAATATTGTTTTCAGACATTTCAGATCTGTGTATTATTTGTTCCCAGAATGTCTTTGAACAAGTGAGCTCCTACCTCCTGCAAAGGCAGGATTCATCACAGCTTGTGCTCACCATTTTGAAATTTGATCATCCACTCCAATTCAGTGTTTTAAATCCCTTCCACAGTCAATCAATTCCAAAGAGTTCAATCCTAAATCGGTAGGATAACTTGGCATGTAGAGATGTCTGTCCCTCTCCACTAACTTCTAAACCAGGCTCCTTCTCCAAACACATGAAATAAAAATGGCTTTAGAGTATTTTCTTTTCCATTTTGATGATTATCCAAATTAACCTACCCAGGGAAATACTATGTGATATCACAAGGCTTTTTAATATAGCAGAGCAGAAAAAGGTCCAATAGCTAGAATATCAGCAAAATTCAAACTAAAAGATACAGATTTTAAACAGCAAACTCAAATTGTGTTGAAAAGAGCAAGGAATGTGAGGTTTCAGAACAACACTGGTGATATTTCTAACCAGTAGATCACCAAAAAAAAAAGTATTGAGCTAAAATCTGTGCAAAGCCCTAAAGAAGTATTGTTTTTTGCAAGCTGAAGAAATAGAATATTCATTAAATGAAAGTAGAAATGGAGGTGAAATAAGTTGCAAGAGAGAAGCAGAAGAAGAATTGAAACCAGGACTCCCTGATTCTCAGTCTTATACCTTACTCCACAGGTCAGTCTTCTTCAGTGCTGGTACTGCTGGGCCGCCTTATAATTTTTTGGTAGCCTGTGCCCTAATCTTCTTGTTATTTGCCATCACATCTGCTAATGTTTGCTCTCGCCTTCATTTATTCTTGAATGGCTCTTTCCTGTAATAACCATTTTCTTGCATAAATGATCTTGCCAACTTTTTCTCCTGTCTCATTGCAGGAATCATTTAAAGTCATTATTCTTCTAACCTAATTTTCAAAGCCGATTATGACTTCATTATCTCTGTCTTGCTATGTTATACATCCATATCATGTTTAACATGTAAGACTATCATGTAATGAATCACCTCCCATTTAGTATTTATTTGAAAATTAAGTCATAAATCAAATACCCAGAACTCCTTCATTATAAAAACAATGCAGCTATGACAAGTTAGGTGAAATGAAGTAAATCTATTTGTGAAATGGAAAGATGCAGGAGATTGCCTTGTACCAGGCAGCAAAGATATGGAAAGAGACTATAAGTCTGTGAAAATTGAAATACTTGCATGAAGAAATAAGCAGACTTTCCATTTTTAGCGTGAAGGAACCTCAGAGGGGACAGGATTACTGAAGGCAATCTTAAAGGAAAACAGAAGGAAATCTAGGAGCTAGAAATGTTCCAGTTATATTTTTAAAGGGGTGCGGAGGAGGAACAGAAAGAAACAAATCTCCTGTAAAACTAAACTGTAAGAATGGGAAGCCAAGGAGTCATCCTGGGGGGTTAAACCACCTGCAGCCACAGGAGAGCACTAGGTATGCATAGCAGTGATAGTCCTATTAAGCCAGATGACCAGCCTGACGATGTGGGTCTCAGCACACAGTGGAGCATGTCCTACAATGCATCTGCTCCTCACTCTACAGAAAGTGCCAAAGTCTGGGAAGGAGGTACCCAGCTTCCCTACCCAGGCCATGGGCAAGGGGGGTGTTCCCCTTTAGCTCTGTGGGTCATTCTTTAGAGGCAGTAGCTTTCTTCTTGGTCTGCCTGGAGTGCTGACATCCTACTTTCTCTGAATCACCCAGCTGCACTGGATACCAACTATTAAAAGAGATGCGCATGCCCCCCTCAAGATTGGCCCATATAGTAGGCAGTCTACATATGGCCCTCTGTGGTCAACTTTGTCCTGCACTTGACCGCCTTAATTTGGTGAAGTTCTGCAAGCAGAGTCCTTACTAAGGTACTCAACAGAAATTCTGCTCCTACAAAGCTGAAGGAGGAAAACAAGCCAACATTTTACAATACTACAAAACTGCATTGGATCAAAGCTTCATGTCTCCAGCATTTATAGTAACCTTGGGATAAAAGCAAGTGTTCCTTTTATCTTGTTAAGGCCAAAAAAAATTAGCTGTAGTAGTGAGCCAAGTTGTGCTGAATTTGGCTTTGTTCATGGTTATTGCTCTAACACAGACCATTGAGCAAGGGAGTGGAAAACTGAGCCTCACATTAAAAAGATATGTTATCAATATGCTGGAGTCTAACAAATAGCAGCCTTTTTTTTACCACACTTAGCGGTTTGGTTCCTACACAACTGATGACCAAACTGTTTAGGTGAATTTTCCCAGGTCTCTCAACCAGTGTGGTTAGCAGATTCTCAGAGTTGAACAAAGTCATTGTTGCCACCAACGCCTGGGGAAGGGGTGACAGTGTACAGGCATTTAAGTTATGGTTCTTCACAGAAATGTAGAACAGATCAGAAGAGTTTCACCCAAAATGTTTAATTTCTTTTCATTGGCTACAAAGTGAATTTGGGGCAAGCTCATATGTACCTGACTAAAGTTAGGTGAAATGGATATTGCTGTAGGTTTATAAATTAAACTAATTCAAAACTGTCATCAAATTATAAGCAAAACCGGAGCAGTATGGGAAGGGAAAGCTATCTACTAAAGACACATTTGCCTTTTGTTTGGTTACACACACTGAGTAGTGAGGGGACTCATTTATTGCTGAAGTTGCAGTGGGGCTCAGAGAGATCAGTATTTTTATTTTTTAAGTTGTCATACTTCATTTTCACAAGTCAATGATGTGTCATCTTCAAGAATGAGGGAATGCTCTCAGTTAAGAACAGGTAGGAAAAATATTTGTTTTTAAGAGGAAATTTGAAATATTTGAACCCATGTGCTATAACTAACAGTAACTAGCAGAATAGCTACTTAATGTGGTTATTCAAAACTATGGTGCAACTATTAGTGACCTACTAATGACTTACTGTTGGTGGGGTAGGAGATTAGTTAAGAGTGGTTTTGGTTGATGTGATTTTCTGCCTCTTGCTTTATGAGTGCTTCAGAGTGTGAAAGGAAGGCTTTCAAGTGTCTGTGGGAAATGACAAGTTGCTTTTGCATACAGGGGAATTCTTAAGGCAAAGGAAGAGAACCTTTACTTCACATAAAAATGGGCAATTTATACTTCTGGGAGGCCACGTAATGATACTCAGCTCAGCATTGGCCATTATTAGTGTGGAAGATGATTAGGCTGTGTTACTCCAGGCCTCCTGGATGGTGGTGCAGCCTGGTGAGCTGACCTGTGTGCTAAAAAAACATAATTCTTTTCCTGACTCTGCTGTTAATTTGCTCTGTGATCTCTAGGTCAGTCATCTCTGTGCCTTGCTTTTTCCTTTAACCTGCTGCTTTCTTAGCTGTCTAGACTCTCTTAACATATATTCTTACTGTGACAGCACAGCAGGATGCTGGTCTTCTGGGCACTACCATGTCACAAACAGCAATAACAGTCCCTGTGCCTCCTGTGGTGTAGGAAAGCCCACTGCCTATACATCACTTCTGAGTATGGACTATGATGTTGATGGAAGCATTGAGACTATTGTATGGGTTAAGCACTGTGAGCATTCAAAGGCTTATCTTAGATGAGAGAAATTATTGTGGATGACACTTTTCTGTTTATATTCATCAAAAAAGTACTTTAAGACTGTCTTTAATTATATCGCAGATAATTGTCATGCTGATTACAAGCACTTTACAGTGACTCTTTTGCAGTCACTGATATAATTTTTTAAAATCCACTGGCATTTTCTTGTGAACATCTGTCTGAAGTGCTGATTACAACATCCCCTCTCAACTCTGTAGGGGGGAGCAGCAGGACTGCAGCCTAATGGACTGCAGAGCCAGAAAAGCAAAAAAAGGGGAAATGGCACAAATAGACAGAGGAAATAAAAAAGATGAAAATTTACATCCATAAATGTAATTGGAACGATTTCACCATCATCATCCCAGGATGATTTCATGATCCTTCATCACACCCTGGCACTTATCCAGGTTGCCTTTCCCTCCTGTAACCTATGCTGTAAAATTCATGCTTTCTTTCTCACTCAGTTGTTTTCATGAATGAAGGTTCCCACTATTATGTGGGTGCAAGAGGCATGCCCCACTTGGAGACCAAATTATCTCATGCCACAGGCTGACTTGACATGTAGTATTCGCACTTTCAGTGCACAATTTAGGATTGGAGCACTTAACGGGAATGCTCTTGATGTGCACATGATGGAAGAAGCACTTTAATCAGGTGCCTTATACCATCTAAAGCAGATACCACAGGCTCGGATTAACTGGAAGGGGTAGGATGAAATAGCCTGGGCCCCTTAGCACTTCATGTGGAAGGAACACACACACGGCTGTTAAACCCTTTGCTGCATCTGCAGGTTATGGCTGGATGTTTAACCATCTAATGTTTCTCTTCAACTACCCAATACCTGCTTTACAACAGTGTTTTAAAGCAAGCTAGAAAAACATGGCCAAATTTCTCAAAACTGACTGATTCATTCCTCTTTTAAACCCACACATAGCACTTGAGGTCTACATTTACCATGTTCAGATCTGATGAAGATCCAGTGGTGAGGTGCCTTCATTCCTGAACCTCCGGATGATGTATTGCTCCCACCTTCTTGCAGATGGTGTTAATTAAAGGTGATCTAATGTTATAAATATTTCACAATACTAATGCTAACTCTGGTGTAACTCCTTTCATCTCCCTTTTTGTACTATGTCGTGACTTTGTGCTAAGGCTTCCTGTGACAGTTCCATTTTTGAGGACAGAAACACATCAGTGACATACCTTTGTTTATCACCGTGAACACATTTGTTTAAG
The DNA here is from genome assembly GCF_035582795.1 of Mycteria americana. Taxonomy (NCBI): domain Eukaryota; kingdom Metazoa; phylum Chordata; class Aves; order Ciconiiformes; family Ciconiidae; genus Mycteria; species Mycteria americana. The sequence continues at coordinate 213,774,914 of NC_134365.1, forward strand.
GAAACTTGTTGGGAATTTTATCCTAATTTAATTTAGTTTGCATTATAATGGGTTTCGGCATTTGAACTTGAATGTTTCATTTCAACTCAAACCCTTCCAAATCCTCTGTCTGCAGCTAAAGTCACATCCTTTGGATAGCAGCCACGCTGTCCAGAAAAAAAAAGATGTGAGGTACGCAGTGCTGCCACAGTAAGGGACATCATCAAGAGCATCAGGACAGAGACAACACAGTAATTACAATGTGCTGGTTAATATGAACAGAAAACAGCGGATGGGATTAATATTAAGAAGGCCAACACATGCACTAAATCTTCTTTTCTCCGTGCCTTTCTAATTGCTTCCTACTGTATAATCTGGTTCCAAATACCAAATTAAGACCTATATTTAAACTTTTCCCTAATGTACCCTACTTTATCTTCTTCTTCTCTCCTACTCTTTTGCTGGTATTTCATTTTGCTGTCAGAATTGCATATAGAAAAATGCTGCAATGATCAGGGAAATTCAATGTGCAAGTGAACTAATGAAATTTTGCTGCTGCATGTGCTTTGTTGGGCTTTTTTACTGTTTAAAGTGCTCTGCAAGAGCAGGGCCTATTCAAATGTTCTTCTGATGCTCAGTAATACACAGAGAAGCACCCAAACAGAACAGATCTAGCTGTAAAACAAAACGGACACAGAGGTGATACCAGCTGTGTGATCCTCCCAGTAATTTGTCCAGCTGCTGAAACCTCTGCTATGAATTAATTCCTATGCTGCAGCCTTGTTTGCTTCAGTTCAGTAGAGTAACCCTGGTTCCTGCAGTACTCAAATGGATTTTAAAAGCCTTGAAAATGGCATTTTTATGCTGTCAAATGGCAATGACTTTCCTTTGGCTAGTTCCCTTAATTAAAGGGAAGACGCAGAGCCGACAGCTGGAAATGAGAGGGCTATGGCTGCGGTAGGGGTTGCAGTGACTTCCCCAGGCATGAGGGATGTGTGTGCAGCACAGGGAGGTGGGCCACTGCCGAGTCCAAATTGAAATTCTTGTTCCACAGTTACCGTTCTGGAACAGAGTTATTTCTATATGTAAGTTCTAAGTCCTGCTGTCGTGCTTTTCCCCAGATCCTTAACAGCGCCTGTGGCTTTCCTCTGTCGTGCTCTTAAGGTCACAGACTGAGGATGGCTGTGAAAGAAGCCATCTGAGAAAACACGGGGGCACTGCAGGGTGTTGTGGGTCCAGAGCTGATTCAGGAATGGATGGATGGATGCATGGGAAAGAGGTCACAAACAGGCCAAAAGTGGACCATGAGTGGTGTTAAAGAGAAATGTAGGAGAAGGAAGGAGGTGATGTCTGAGCTCCAGAGCAGGTGGTTGAACTCGGGTTACTCACTGACTCATCATGGTTTGGAAACCTTGGGTGCTGCTACAGCGGAGCTCTCTTCTGGCTGGCACTCCCCATGTTCTTCATGAGCTCGTTATCAGGGTAGAGCACAGGCCTAATTACACTCTCCTAAATAAGTATTTTTACACTGTGCTGTACTGTGCCAGGGAGACATACCCTTAAATAGCCCCTTTCACTTCTATAGTTGTTTGACAGCTACTAATGCACTAAACCCAGTGCAGTGATGAGGAGGTTATTATTAGCCCTGTTGTGTAGCGAGGAGGAGATGAAATGCAAGAATTAAATTACTTTTCTCAAGTTGCAGAGAGCAAATGTGTCAGTGTTACTCCTGCATCTAGGAGCTCTGGCTGCGGATTAGGAGGGGTTTGGACATGGAGACACAGGTGAAAGCCCTCCTGTACCTCTGTCCTTGTACTAAAGGCACTTGCAGGTTTGTACCGGAGGGTTAGTAAAAAAGAACAACCTTTGGGCTTTCAGTTACCTCTGGCTGCTGCCTGGGAGGCAACAGGGTGGTGGAGACTCTTTTCCATGCTGTTCCCTGGTCCTTCCCCACCCGTGCAATGGCCACGGTCTTTCCAGAATTCCTGGATAGAAATAATCAGGCAATGAGCTGTTATTCAAGAGAATTATTTTGAAAAATGGTCTAAAAAGGCAGAGGAAGAGCTGATGATAACCTTTCAGCAGATGAATTTTCTTACCCTTCTGGCAGGAGGCTTTTGGCTAAATATTAGCCTGGTGATGAGTGAACCTTTATGGAGAATGGGCATTTATGTACTCCACACATTTCTAAATAAAACCTTTGAAATCCCAGTGATGGCCTAGTGCTTACCTCTGAAAGCAATCAATTAACAAAGAGAACTCTTCAGTCATAGAGCAACCACTGCAGCACTAATGGGCTGAACAGCAAACTTTTACTTCTACTTTTTTTCAAAGTATATCTGCAATTGTGGCTGGAGTTATAGGCACTGCCTGTGAGGAACACCTGTGTCTGCAGCTGCCCTATGGGTTACGAAAAGGCTAAGGAAAAGCAGGGTAGGGTATCAGTCCAACACTTTTTACCAGTTGTGTGCTCTTTAGAAATCATATTATATGTAGATATCAAAGTTACTTAAAAAAAGGGTTGAATCTGGGATTTCCATTTCACAGGTGGTAGGCACAGGGATCTCTGTGCTCTGAAATGAAGGCGAATCACCGTTGTACCTGAAGGGTGATCCTTCCTCAGCAGGACTGGTAAGATCCCAGTGTAGTGTTTCCCCTCAAACTGCTAGCATTTAAAAGGAAATACAACATTTATGTTATAATGTGTGTAAAGACAAGCGCTGAAAGAAGGAGTCAATCTTGTCTGTGTAAGGCTGCGAATTTTTGCTTAAAGCAAAGTTACAGGATTTATATCCATCTGAATGCAGTTACTGGGAAGTTGAATTGCCATTTTTGGTGAGAACAGAATTGAACTGTAGGCTGGTTTTTAGCCCCATATAGAAGGCAGTGCCTCCAGCATCTACACTAATATCAGAGGGAAAATTCATTTTAGTTAGAATGCAAAGGAAGAAATTGTTTTCTTTACTACAGTGAGAAGGCAACGAGAGAAGTGCAATAGAATAGAAATATTTAGTAAATGAAACACAAAAAGAAATTATGTGCTTTAATATCAGCTATTTACTGCTTTGGCTCAGTGATCATTTTATGCAAAAAGCAGTAATTTAATGTACTAATGCACCACAATGTCACAATGGGATTCCTATTTCTAGAGTCTATTGTTATGATGAATGACATCTATTTTAGCAAAGAAATGGTATCCTTGAATGAAGCTTGTTGTAGGTATTTTTATCTTGACTTTACTGACAGATTGAGACGTAATGATATTTAAAAAGAAATCTATATACAGTGCTTAGAGCCTTACTCCAAAGCAAGGAAAAATGGTGTCTCTGAAGATGATTGGATGTGGTTTCTGAGGCAAGCTGATAGAGATGCTTCAGTACTTGCAAACCATAAGGACCACCATCTGTATTCAACTGTAAATATAAATAAGTAGGAGTTTCTTCTAATCAGCTAATTTTTTTACCTTTACAGTCATTACAAGAAGGAACTGTCTAAGCCTGTTGGATGGTTGCAAGCTTTTTCTTCTGTAGTCCGGTCTGTGCTTGAAGGCTTACAGTTCTGTAGGAACCAAGAGTCGCTGCTGCCCTAGGAAGCCCATGGATGTGTCTTCTTGTGAAAGTAGCAGGAGGTTGCGAGGCAGAGTGAAAGGGCAGTCAAGGTGAAAGTTGCCAAGGCTTATCTTTCCTGCAAAAATCTCTTTCTACTGCCAAGAGGAGAGGAAAACTGCCAAAAGTTTGATTTCAGTTTCTTTCAGCTTGATGCAAGAGCTACCAAAGCAAGGAGCCAAAGGCACAGTTTGATTGGAAAGGCAGCCATTCAGGGCATCAGAGATGTAACACTGACAGGCAATGAGATGCCAGAGAAAGGGCCAGCTGCAAATAATATTGACTGGTGGGAAGCAGGGGAGCTTTTTCATCTGTGTTGGAGGGCAGAGTCACTTTTACATTGATCAGGGATCAGATCTGGGTAATGCCTTGTGTAGGTAGGCGGGAAGCAAGAACTTCTGCATCTGTACATACTGGCTGCCTAAAATATGACAAGTGCACAAATTCACAAAAGGCAAATCTAATGAATTAAAAAGCAAAGCTCACTGGAAAGAGAAAAGAAAAAGACAACAGAAAGATGAACAGGATGGCTAAGCATAATTCCTAGCTAGCTGTCCCCTCTGCCTTCAGCAGTAACACTGTAGGCAGAGTTTGTGATTCTCAGGCTGAATCTTCACCCCTTCATGATGGACAACAAGCACCCAGATAAAGCTGCCTCAGAACTTTCCCATGCCCGTGCCAGCTGAAGTCTAATGCTCATTGCTCTCATCCAACCTGTCAACAGCAGGGTCTGCCACCATCTCTTTGTGGTCTCTGACTTTATTTGGTACTTTAGCTTGGGGTGAACAATCACTCCAAACATATTTAGGCTTTGTTAGCTGACCGAGACATTTAAACATTGTCAAGTCGATAACATTTCCTCTGCCTTTGGGTGTGCAAGCTTTTTTCCTTTCTTTCTTTTTCCTTTTTCTTCTCCTTCACCCTTTCCTTTGCCTTTTGCTTTTTCTCCAGAAAAACTCCCAAAGATGCTAAAACTTATAATAGAAATTAAGCTTCCTTCAGGCCTGCCCATTGGTCCCTTTCATTCCACTCCCTTTTCCACTACAAGATACCAGAAAAATATTTGCATCCCTCTGGAGCTGTCTGGGACGCAGGGCCATGCTTCTCTTTTAGGCCTCAGATACAGTAGACATCTCCATTTTGTCCATCTCTAGCCCATAGGGAATTCAGGCTCATCCGTTACTGAGATCTGACCTTTTAAGGTGATGTCTACATTAGCAATTCCTGCAGTGTAATGAGAGCATATCTGTAAAGCCAAATAGCTGATGCTGAGGATCTGATACCTGCACTCTACAAGCTCAGGGGAGTTTTACTTCATAACTATGGTATATTCCCAGAAGTTAGGCACCCACTAGTGACTGGAATGTATTAAGAGTGCATGCATTGTGTGTAACTTACTGGCCTAGTTTCATTTGAAAAAAAATCTAGTTCACTCACTAAGAGACCACTTCACAAAGTGAATCAAAGCATGGCATGTGGGGACAATCAGGAGATTCCCTTCAAAAGCACAATTTGAAACAAATGAATTTGCATCCAAACCCATATTCCAAGCTGGAGGGAAAACCGATATGAGTGCCCACTCAACTCCTCTCCTGCTCTCATCGGAGAGCTGCCCTGCACCAGTATGGTGAAATCGCCTCCTTACCATGTCTTGTTGCAAAGCCTTTGCTGATGGCATGACTAAGGAACAAACGTTCCTCTTTAGCAGATGCATTTTTTTAAAGAGGTATCAACTCCCTTCTAGCTCCCTTTTCTTTCAGTTGGTGACCCCTGGAGACTCATATAGAAGCCCCAAGAGGCTTGTATGTAGGAAGATAATGTAAATGAATTCTTCCCATAGGGATATTTTCCTCATTTCACAGACAGCTGGTGACAAAGAACCGCAGCCTTTATGAAACTTTTGCCTGCTCCTCGTTCACCAGATCATGGTGGTAACAAACACCCTCCCCATGAGCAGCAATCCCACGTTTTCATTGACTCAGGCAACACCTCTGAGTAAGGATGTGCTGGGAGCGGTTCCCTGCTTTCCTCTCCTTTTTAATCTATTTTTGGTTTTCACATATCACCGTCCTTCCCATTGTTAAACTTAACATTTTGCCGCACATAAGAAGGGAAAACAATTAGGGATGAAGAATTAGCCCAGCTAATGTAAAGTAAGTTACCAGTCCAGTTAAAAAGGTACCTTTACATCATTCAGTTAAAATAAAAGGAAGGATTAATAATGCAGCTAAAATACTGATGTGTGTGCCATACCATCCTAGAGCTGCCCGTTACCCAGGCTTTTTGCACCTCCCTGGTAAACCCTGGATTTCTGGGAGTGCAGACCTGTTTTCTTTAGGCAAGAGAGGAGTTGCCCCAGTGTCCCAAGTTCCCATCCAAGTAGGCTGATGTTGACGATGCTGGTTTCTTCTTCTTCTGATCCTCCTCTGTTTTGGGGTTCACATGAGGTTATTTTTACACTGCTGTTTGTTGGTGTGCTTCTTTCCCATTATTCTACAATATAATATTATGCTTACTCATGGTCAGTTTTGCTTACTGAGGGTCATTTGCTGGAGTTTTCTGTATGTGGTAAGGCCAAGTTTTACCATATATACCACGGCAAACCATGATCATACAATTCAGTTAAACAAGATGCAACAATTCTCCATTGAGACTGAGCGTTAAGGGTAGTGCATAAGGCCTCTGGTTAAGCTGTCGCCAACTGAACATTTTTAATGTTAGACTTTAGGTGCCCAACTGCTTTGCCAAAGCAGCAAGCAAAACAAGTTAAGGCACATGTTTCGGCTAGGATAAATCCTTTCAGTCAGTGGCCTGTTACTAGTAATGACAAGCCCACGTGTCCTGGGCTACTGTGCTCCATTACAGTGTCAGTATCTTTGATGTGTTGAGGCAGAGATTAAACTTTATGCAAGTCAGTCCAAATACTAAATACCCACTAGTAGAAGAACTTCCAGATGTGCAAGACCAGGAAGTAAAAACTAACAACTAGAAGCTGTTCTATCTGTCTTTGATTTACAGCTTTAAGAGCATTTATAATAGCTCTATAATAACCCCTGGTGCTTTGCTTTTGCTTTCACAGACGCATGCACACATAGAACCCTTCATCCTCTGATGTTTGAGACTACTGGGATTCATTAGCGAGAGTATTCATCTTGTTAAGGATGCATTAATAGCATCCACTGTAAGTATTAATCTGCTGTTGTCAAGTGATAATTGCAGAAGATGGTGATTGCATCAACCTTCACCAAGTTCAGCAGATGGAAAAGTCCTTGCACCCTTGCTTTAGGCACTCGCAGCTGCAGAGTATTTTTGTGTTTTCAATCAGGTTAAAAGCCTGTGACACATTTCAGATTACAAAGAACCATAAAACTTGTCTTTTTCTTGTTTCCTAACTGCTGATAAAAGTCATTTTTAGAAACTGATCGCATCCAACACAGGTCTGGTGGCCTGGAGTATTCTTAGATCCCAAATGATAGAGGACAAAACTCTGGGAGAGAAAACTCTTTTACAGAAGGCCTCCTCAAGTGACATTTGCTTCAGGTACAATAAGCAGCACCAGGCCCAATGGGGCGACATGTTTGACCTTTGAACAGGCATTTTAGGTCCAATTCCTCATACAAAGTAAATGTCTGCATCCAAACTAGCCATGTACTCTACAGTCCACAGTAAGAAAGGCACTCACAGACCAAGATTCATCTCATCCTGAAGAAAACGTCTAAAGCAGTGTATTGGGTCTGGCTGGGATGGAGTTAACTTACCCCATAGCAGCCCTCATAGTGCTGTGCTTTGTACTTGTAGCTAGAAGAATGTTGATACCACATAAATGTTTTGGCTACTGCTGAGCAGTACTTGCACTTTATCAAGGTTGTCTACCTAACTGGCCCCCAAAGGCCAGTAGTCTGCGGGTTGGCAACAGGCTGGAAGGAGACATAGCCAAGACAGCTGACCCAAACTGACCAAAGGGATATTCCATACCATATGACGTCGTGCTTAGCAATAAAACCTAGAAGAAAGGAGGAGGGGGGGTGGGGTTATTAGTTCTTAAGGCATTCATCTTCCGAAGCAACTGCTATGTGTACCAAGGCCCTACTTCCCAGGAAGTGGCTATACATCGCTTGCTGATGGGAAGTAGAGAATAATTGGGTTTTTGCTTTTCTTTGCTTCTGCATGTGGCCTTTGCTTTTCTTTATTAAACCACCTCTATCTTGACCCATGAGTTTTCCATCTTATTTACTCCCCCTGTCCCTCTGAGGGGAGGGAGTGAGAGAGCAGTTTGGTGGGCACCTGGCAGCCAGCCAAGGTCAACATACCACAAACAGTCAGATGAATTGTGCCCTAGAAGTGCCCAGTTCTTCTGGGGAAGGAGAAGCCCAGGATGGTCAGTTCAGATATGAGTATCTACACTAAGGTAAGAGGAATTCCACCTTCTACATCCATTCCAACTTCCTGATTAAGAACTGAGTCACTCGTCTCTGTTATCAACCCTTCTTAAGTTATGATGTGAACAGCCCTTCTGCAGGCATGGTAGCAGTCCTGCTTAGGTCAGCAGGACTGTTCACCTGCTCACAACCAGATCAGCTTAACAGCAATGTTGGATCTTGTTAGTGGATCCATTGCTGTGGATGATTAGCACTATATGCTTTAGTTTCCCTGTGTGGAATAAGTGTTGATTCATACTTACTAGCCAGTGAAGTCAACTGATGAAAAATGTTACTCTGATTCTTCCCAGAAATAATTACCTATGTTTGTCCAAGGCAGAGGATCCCATTTCTTCCAGAAATGTTATGGTAAAGCTTTATTCTCAGACATTTTTTTTCTAAAACCCAGTCTGACTGTTATTCCAATTTCTACCTGCCATTATTTCTCAAGAGACAAAGCCAGTCTGTCACTATGGTCTTACAAAGAAACAGGCAATAACCAATTTCTGGCACTCAAATACAAGCTTTCTTTTAGCTAAACTTCAGAAAAATGAAATACCAAAAAGTAGAGGCCTATATGTCAGCAAACAGGAATCCTATTTATTGACAATTTCCAGGGGCTCTTTGAGCAAACGAGCAGTATGAGGATTGGTCTCTGGGAAATGTTTCTGGTAATGCTCAGGCCTGAATAGCATTAAAGGAGAGCATTTCTCAATTTCTCTTATGCAGCCAACTGTGAAGTTTTCATTTCTAGGTTAGGTTTTTTCATCAATTCCTTAATTAAAAGTAATCAGAAGACTGCTAAACATTTTGTTGTCTCATATTAGAAACCCACATGCAAATTTAGCATAGAATAGCATTTTTATTCCTTCAGTAAGCAATAGTTGCCTTGCAATTTCAGGCTTGCAAGCTTTAGAGTCATTGTAGGATTTTACGGCAATACAAAGCAACCTCCTTATAGGAGCTAAGCGCTTTAGACAAAACAGGACAAAGTCTGGTATGAAGATGCTTACATTGTTGAATTTTTATGAAAATGAAAATCATCTGAAGCTACACACAAGGTATGTCACCCAGAAGAGTTAGCTAAAGTTTTAAGTTGGATCTAACTTCTGATCCCCCTTTCATCCACATGCTAAACCATCTCACTGGAGTCTGGTGATGCTTTAAATCACGTTTAATGCCAGCCGGCATATAGAAAAGATATAAGATAAAGGTCCCACTGTTTATTTCAGCTGGCATGTGCCTGATTTGCAGTGGAGATAAAGACAAAGTCCTTTCAGTGGCATCTGATACTTACTCCACCTTCCCAGAAGAACAGAGAAGAAAATATTCATACATGTACCCAAGTTTCAGCACTCAAGAGATCCTTTGGGTATGCCCTGAGAAGCTCTGCCAACATGGAGTGAACTTAGACACATGAAGATATACCAAATCATACATAGGTAGTGTCTAGGTTTAACAGTGTCCCACTCTCGAGATGCTAACTCTGCTGCCAAGACATAGTTTAGAAAAGCACCATATAGGTATTCCCTGTATTTGGGGATGTATCACTGGATTGTACCCAGGTATAAACTCAGGAATCTGAAGAGACGATCATAGCAAAGCCCTCTTGTAGGAATGCAGCGTGACCACCCATGGCCCTTTACTATGTTACAGACATAAGTTTTGGTGCTGGAAAAATAGGGGTGCAGGCAAACGTCCCTGCCTATTGCACCTCACTAAGGATCGTGTCCTGGTAAATCAGTAGAGAATTGTCCTATTCATCCTTGCCTGGTGCCAAAGCCCATGAACATATTTAACCAAGAACCTTCTGAACCTGCAAGCTCTTCTTGTTTGCACATTCCAGCTTGTGCTGGACCCTGGACAGAGCACTTCTCGATCAACTGGTTTTGCTTGCAGCAGGTCTACTATTAGAGCTGGTGCAGATGGCCAGTGACATCCTGGTTAGCATTTTGAGACCCACTTTGTATTTAGAAGTCTAGTTTCACATCAGAGCAAAGATTCATCACAACAAAAATTTCTAAATTAATTTATTTAAAGCTTTTATTTTTAATGGGGAAATGGAACAAATATAGGTTTCAAGAGATTTCAGGCTGTGGAAAACAGTCATCTCTCTAGTGAAAAAGAGAGAGCAAAATTTCCAAACTAATTTCCCTACCTCTCTCACAAGCTGTATCTCCTGCTGCCTGCACAGGGGAGGAGAGGTTGGTAAGTTTACCCAGCCTGAATATCTCACACATAGTTCTGAGTATCTCTTGTCCAAATAGCTCTCCTCTCACTGAAAGGCTCTTCTAGCACTTCACAGCTCAGCTGGCTGGAGAACTTCTCACTTCCATCCTAGATAACTCATAAGTCCATGATCTCCTGCCCAAACTGGCCCTTTACCTTATCTACTCTCCTCAAGCACTGATGTTTCCAAGATGAAGCATTCCAATTTACAGACATTTTACTTGCCTCAAACTGTCCTCAAATTGGTAATGGTTGAAATATGCCCAGCTTGTGGGACAACATATGTCTCTAGCATCCCACCACCGTGGCAAAATGACAAAAGCAGCAATAGAGAGGTGAATTTATGCTTGCTGTGTCTGTAACCTCTGTCAGTCCCAATACTAGCAGGATTATGCCTGTACCAGCTTGCAGTAGATAATTATCATGATCTCATCCAAGCATGCAGAATGTGTTTATCCACTTAAACAGGTTGCTTCCTTCAAGAAATATTTAACCCACAGAAATCGCAGACATTGAATATTTCCACAACTAGATTCTTTCTTGCATTCATGAATCATCAGTGGTCTAATTCTATGGTATTACATATTCTATTCAAGAGCAACACATTTTGTGAGTTTATATCCCATTTTTGTGCCATAATTGATATTCGCAATTAGGTGTGATACAAATTAAATAAGTTAAATTATGTTAATATTTGCAATTCAGAAAAACATATGCTAATGAATTTGTCAGGTAGATAAAGATAGAGGAATTTGTCTTCTCAAACATATAAAAAATTCTTTTTTTATGTAAAATGAGCTTTCAGAGGCTGTGATTGAAGAAGACATCTGTTAGTCAGGCAAATGAGCACATATTTAAGCCACTGACATCAACTGATTTAAGTATATCCCCTAATAGGTATGGGATGTAAGAGAGTGCTTATCTGCTCCATGATTGAGGGCCTGTATTTCCATATAAGTGCTTAGGAGAAGCTTTACCCAGGCAAATGTTTGCCAATCACAGATACCACCAAGAATATTCACTCTGTGAGCAAAGCTGCCTGCATAACGTACAGATGTAGACCCAAAGTAAAAAAAGTTTCATTTTAAGTTGTCTAAATGATGACAGGTTTTTTAATCCAAGCTATAGAACTAAAATATGTGGCCAAAAATCCAAATCTAAATGTAAAGAGTTCTCTAGTACCTTCTGGCATGGTAAGTACCTGCCTGCTATTTCTAGGATCATTTCTTAGAACAGCATCATGGGTTTGACCATTGGAATACAATTTCTGACTTTAAAATAATACCGCACGAACAATTCTGGTTACTTCTCAAGGGAGGAAGAGGCAAAGCAAATTTTCTAAGAAATCCTAAGCAACTGAGAAAGAGTCAATAAAAGCTTCTCAGAGGGGTTGTGGAGTTTCCATATTTAGAGTTACTAAAAATCTACCCAGATATGGCCCTGAGCAACCTGTTCTAGAGGACCCTGCTTTGGGCAGAGGTGGTGGTCTGACAGTCTCCAGAGGTCTTTTCCAACTTCAGCTATTCTATGATTCCATTCTCCTATTATATTCAAGCCTATTGTTTATCCTGAACTGATCTGAACTGGTTTTTCAAATGATGGAACGAAGAGCTGAAGAACTGTTTCTTGAAACTCAGACTTAAGCACAACTGAAGGAAACTCAGAACCTCATTTATGAGTATTTATGAAGTGCCAGTTACAGATTATTTCCAAATCTAGACTACAGATCATTTAAAGCTTTCTAGCCGATTTTTTCAGCATATATGGTTTTTTTCTTTTTTTTTAATTGCAAGAGGAGAAACTTTCATTTGTTTTATATTTCCAAAAGGTGTGAATGCTTTTCTTTGCCTTTAATTTTTATCTGCACTTTATTGTCCTTTGGTAGGATTTGTTTATTGTAAGGTTTCAGTTTTTAAATCCAAAAGGATATAAAATTGCCTTAGGATGAAATCTTCATATCCATTTTTTACATGACAGAGTATAGAAAGTGTAGAGGAAAAAAAAAGCCAACATCACAAGAAACGGTTTGTGCAGTTTCTTTTAAGTTTCAATACTATTTAAGATAAATCTTTTTATAACCAACAGTTAGATAACCTGCTGTTATTGATCCCACAAATATCCTGTTTACTATTAGTGGATTGCATACAAATGCATCATAGTTTAAGAACTGCAGGAACAATGATTTGCACTCTTACAAGGTTTATCATCAAAAATGTGTAATAATGCTTCTCTTTCCTGGGGTGATAGTTGAAAATTCTCTAAGCAGGTTATGGGAAATTAAACTTCAAGATGGTTAGGAAGATGCTTTCAATCCAAGCATTCTTGTAAATATGCTAACTGAGCTTCTGGAAGAATTTTACAGCATTCCTTCAAGGAAACACAATCACTGGCACAGACAGTCTTTGGAAAACAAAGGAGCATAAATTCACTGATTCAAGACTGGAGATTTAATGTGGATTACCGGTTTGCAGGCTGGAGGGGGCTGAAGAAATGAGGATATTATGGAACTGCAAGAAGCAACATATTTTCTATAATAACAGATGAGGGAAACAAGTGACAGAACTGAGAAATACGTCATGATGAAAAATAAATTCTTTAAAAAACAGCAAATTTTTGGCTTCTGAAATAAGTTTGAAATATGGATCAGATTCAGAAAGATTCAGACAAAAAAAGGGGAGAAAGAGTCCTTTAAAGACTCAATCTATTTCTTACCAACATTGTTTTAAATGCAACATGATCTTTACATTTTTAAAGCAACGTTTTCAATCTAATGTGGACTTTTATTTCAAAAGAAAACAAACTGGAAATTAACTGAAACACTTCATTTTTTTATTTAAAAGACTTATTTCATTCAATGTTTTGTTTTCTGTTAAAAACAGTTTACAATGAGACAAGCATTTTCCCTTAGTTTTTTGGTTCAGCAGGCAAACCAAAAATGCCATTATTTACAAATATCTATTGAGCATACTTTGATCCCCTAATCGTTTCCCATAGAAATGCTGAAGCGTCTTTCTTTTTTCTAATTCAGACTCAAAATACTGTAATCCATTGGCTTCAACAGTATGACACAAACCAAAAATTTCATTCATGTCCCTTGGTGATATTCTGAGGTTTGTGTTACAACCACTGTCATAGTAAACGAGAAGAACAGCCCTTCCAGGTTTAAAAGAAATTATTGTTATTTGCTCAGTACATTATAAAAGTTGAGCAAATTTTCCAGCATTCCCCAAGATAACACCAGCAAAAATACCTGCCCAAAGATGAATGAAATGATTGAAGAGAGATCGGAGGACACCTTTATCTTTATAATCATATAGACAAGAATCTTGTAAATAAATCAATTATTATTAATCAATTATTATTCATCAATTAATGATGACTCAGACATGCTCTCAGCCACCTCCAAAACCAGTTTTCAAGACGGATTAGATTAAAAACACTGAGTCCTTGAAGAGCAAGCTGTTGGGTCAAGTGCTTTCCAAAAGTGAATGGACTCTCTGAATGTATTTATATCACAGAAGACAACATTTGTATTTGATGGTACAAGCACAGAGTATATCTACATTTGATAAGATTTACCAGAGTCTACTTGTGCTGCAGCAGTAAGGTGTTGTAACTGAAATCCACGTTAAGTCTGTATATTAATTTGTTCTGAACAACATGGGCATTCTGCAACGTTTCAGTTGCCAAAAGGGATCTCATATACTAGGTAAAGAGAAAGATTACTTTACTGAAATCTAACTAGATGAGATGGTAGAGCATGAAATCTCTAGGGAAACTGCAAAAAAGCCACAGCTTGACCACTTTATTTCTCCTAATGAAAGACTAAAAAGTAAACTAATCTCCAGCTCAACAATATTTCCAGCTGCAGTAGGTCCAAACTCCTTATTTGTTTCACTTACAGAATAGACTTTCCTAAAATGTCTTTTTTTCCTGGATACAATTGACATAAAAAATGTTTTATTAAAAGTAAGCAGACCTAGAAAAAAAATTTTCACTTTTAAATGTGTTGAAACCCACAGAATTTAAAACCGGACTGAATTTTACTTACAGTTTTATCTCACTCTGCAAAGAAAATAAATAGCTGCCAAGTGGATTCTGAATATCTGTTTGTCTATGCCTTTTCAATACCAAGATAAAATGTGTTTTTATTTGATATAGGCTAGCACAACAAATACTATTACATAAAGAAGTATAGAAGGAAAATTAGTTCGTAATGTTCATAGGTATTAGGATAATGAAGGAATGTCCAGGCTATGCTCTGAGGAGATTTAACACAAGAAAATGAGATTTAGAGACAAGACAAGAGATTTAACACAATGACAACAAAAATGGCCTTACAATGAAATTATCTTGTAATGGAAGAAGAAACACCCTTTTTTGTCCTGGAGTGAGACAATATCACCCCTGGAGCACCAGGCAATAGGCTTTAAGTATGTGAAAAATACATATGACTCATCAAGAAAAAATACATCAAGTGAATCTAGCCTGGAATAGAATACCTTGTAGACAACAGAGCAACAGTAATAAGGCTTTTCATGCTAGCTTCTACAACATTCTCAAAAGCAAGCTAACGCAGAATGACCTGGGTGAAATTCTTGTCAGACAGAAAACTGATTGTGAAACAGTCAGAGAGTAATTACCAGGAAGTTACACCAGTAGTTAAACTTGAAAGATTTATCAAGTGCAGTTCCTCCAGGAGTCTGTCCAGGACCCAGTACTAACCATATTTCTGTCCTATCATCCTTGTCATTAATATGTATAGAGATTGAACTTTCAGCTGATAAAAATGGAAAGAACTGAGACTGAAATGCAGTGTGACCCTGATAAACTGAAAAAGTGGTCTGACAACTTAGAACAAAATTCAGAAAACTATTGCACTTTAATAGGACTGATTAGCTTTACAAGCATCAAATGGGGAAAAACTGCTCAGAAAACAGTTCTTCCAGAATGCAGAAATCTGAAAGAACCACAAGTCACACAAAAGTCAACAATATAGCCTGCAGGGCACATGAAGTAATCTTTCTGCTCTCCGTAGCTTATTTAAGTTCTCAGAAGGAGTTGTGTGTGCAATTTTAGACACCACAATGAACCACTCAAAGTCCAGAAGAAAGCAATGAAAGTAATGACCAGAGGACTGTAAAATGTAGCTCAAGAGAAAGAGGTGAAGAGACTGAGGTTTTTGATCCAAAGAAGAAAAAGCAGAAGAATCCCACAATAGTAGTTTTAAAATATATAAATGGTATCTGCAAAGAGGAAGGAAACAAATTGTTCTAGTCCACTGAGACTGGGAAAATTGTCAAGATTTAAAACCTGCAGAAAGTAAAATTTTATTCAGACAATAGAAAAAGTTTTCTAATAGGTAAGACAGTAAAACATTGGAAAAAGATGGCTTAAGAAACCTGTGGAATTAAAGGTTTCTGAAAGACAGGTTAGACAAACTTCAGTCAAAATGGCCTACGTAATAATTATTTGGGCTGAAGGGTAAATAAAAGACACTTTTATGGTGCTTTCCTGCCATATTTTCTATTATTCAAGGAAACCAAACTCTTCTTCCCCTTATCTGTCATTTGCTTTCACCAAGGGCAAACACTTCACTCATGGAAAACACTCAGTGCACTGTAGGTTCTACCACAGTATTTGTAGTGTGGGCTGTGCTATAGCCTGAGAAAATCAAGACAACCCTGGTTTTCATACAGCTCCCTTAATTTGTACATCATAGGACCCTTGACAAAGGAAACATCATTGTTTTCATAAGCGAGTTATGAAAATGATGAAACTTGCCCAAAGTCAATCACAGAGACAGTGACAGAAAGAGGAAGGGACATCATGTCTCTCAAGTTCTTATCTCATCCTCTGTGTAATGTAATAGGTAGACTGGTTCATTCACTGACTCATTCATTTGATTCATGCTGTATATCTTTAAATTCTATAACTGGCCATTTTTAAACATCATGTCACCTTTACACCCTATCATAACTATGCGAAGAAGACCTTGAGCAACCTAACGTTACCTGGAATTTGTCCTTGCTTTTAGTGGGGTAAGGTGGACCAGAGCACCAAGAGTGCTCATATGGCAGCTTAAATTATTCAATACCTCTATGGCTCTCTCAGACAACTACTACATACAGACTCTTATATCTTGAATGTACCTCATGGAGCTGGTTGAAGATAGTTTAGAGTGAAGTGGAGGTACTGTGACCTGTGACAGCAGTCACATACACATCACTATAAGTAGAGTGGGAGAAGATGTGCCGGAAAAAGAAGGATGAACTCCAGCACAAACACACCTTCATCTTCCCTTCAGGAGCCAGGACTGGCCAGATCATCCTGCCTGCAGAGAGAAAAGACCACACCATGTCTATCTGTAAAGAAGAACCATCTAGACCAAACAGAGGTGCTTGTTTGTAGAATAAACTAGTGCTGGCTATCAAACTCTCATTCAGTCTCACTTTCTCTCACCATTGGGTACTGTAATTCTACATGTAACATCTCATCACTACTCCAAACACAGTGTTCTGTCTGGGACCAAAGAACTGCTGGACCTGGCCAGCTAAGGTTGCATAAAGACTGCTGCGGAGCCACGATCTGAACGCCAGTCTACAGTGACAAACTGTTAACATTGGACCAACTTTGCCTAAATAAATTCTATTTCCCCTTGAATCCTTCTTCTCTCCCTGCCCACTTTCAATACTTCATTTTGTTTTCTTCACTTTAGCTGGGCTATACACATACAGAGACTACTTATTCAAGTACAAAAATTGTGCATGTAGTGAGACATTTTCTCTTGGCATAATGACAATTGAGCTAGAACAAAAAAAAAAAAGATTGAAGCAAAAATAACAACAAGAACTGCAAGAATAAATTTGTCATCTTTCACTTCCCCTTAAAAACTGTCCCTAACTACTTTGTGTGTTTCTGAAGTGTTCTTCATATTCCATTTGACTTGAAAAGGTGTCATGCAGAACATCTGAATAATCTCATTAAGAAAGATGCTCACTTGGCATTGGGTATTTTTCAAACAAATAAAACTTCTGTGAATTACAAAGGGGGTAAAAATATAATTTATTCTTGGTTTAGTTTTTCAGTATTGACAAACAACAATTATTTACAATAAGTAAAAGACACAGTACATTGGTACACAGCTTCTATTGCCTATACAAGCATACAAAATCTCTTCTCTCGGACCATGCCTGTTTAAAATCCACCCTGCCAATTTTTTAGCTGTGGTCAATTAAACATTGCTTTGTCATGGGAGGCATACCATTACTCACAGACGCTCACCCGACTGCAAAACAAAAGCAGACTGTCACAGACGTGTGGGTGTTTGACAACCTGCTCTGCACAGCTGCGCGCCGAGAATGCAGGACTGAGCACGGTCCAGTTCAGCTCCTGTGATGTATAATTACTTTTATACTGTTATCATAAAGATGTCATCCTCTCTGTAATTAAATCTGTGCATCATTAAATAGTCACTGCTTTACTATTTACAAAAGCAGTGAATTTAATTTCTCATGATATTATTCTCTGAAAGTATTTTGATGATTTGACATATTTTAATTAGCTCCAAAATAGCGTTCTTCTTGTATCAACTCTGCCAGAAAGAAGTTCTTACATTTAGAACAATGGCAACTGCCTGGCCTTGCAAGGGATCAGTGTTTATCTGTCCTTTATACTTTCAGCACGTCAAAGTCGTCCATTTTATTCATTTACAGGCTGTCAAAAATGAACTGTACTAAATCATTCAGGAAAAGCATACTTGTTTTTTAACTCATCTGTGGATAGTTGTTCCCACCAGGTTTCACCAAAGTTTCAAAACCCTGTTTCTTCCATTTCTAAAAGACATCTGGAAGGTCAGTGATGCCTTTAGACTGAGTCCATCCACCTATGACAAAGGCAAAGCAAAGCTGCAGCTTCAAAGCCACCTGATTGCAACATCAGCTCTCTGTTGTCATCCCAAATCTTGAAAATGGTCAAGAAAAGTCAGGGCTGTGACCAGAAAGGAAGCTAATGGTGTGAGCATGTACAGGGCATTGAGCTGGGCTTGTAAACACAGTTGAGCATGTCATGCACACGTAAGCACAGCTGAGGTAACATGTAAGCACAACTGAAACATAATGTTTAGGTCAGAAGTGGATACAGCAACCATCCGCTGATGTCTCCATGTCTCTATCTTAAAAGAGGGTTTTGTGGCTTATTACTGCCTGCAGATTATCTTGGCCACAAACACTGAGGTTGATCTGGAGTGACACCATACCCAAGGAGCCGAAAGCAGTATCCCACTAACACTCCCTCTCCATTTATCCCTATCCATGCATGCAAATGTTTTGCTCTCCCTGACTTTACAGTCCACCAGTTTGTAGGAATGCTTTGAGCTTTCCTACAGTGGGAAACAACTGTGGGCTTCCCAGCCTGGGCACTGCTGCATGCTATGTGAGACTCTGAAGTGCTACAGAAACTGCTCTTGGGCAGCTGAGTGCCTCTTCCTAGGCATGGGGGCAAACAGAGCCCGGAGGACTGCTTTTACCACTGCCCCTGTGCATTGCAGTCACTAGAGATACTAAATCAGGGTGCTTAAATGCAGGTTACTGTAACTGGAACAGAGTGACTTCCATTCAGGCGTGGGACTTTTTCTCAAATACTAAGCCTCTTCCATCGGTAAATGTCCCCATTTCTGTTACTAATAAGAGATATTAAAGAAGAGATATTAAACCTGGATCTCCCAAATAAAACTCATAAGGTAGTAATTATACATGTGAGAAATGGTGTTTCTCTACCATGTAGCACTACACAAGGCAAAGGGAACTCAGTGCTGACCAACCTGATACAGCAACATGATTCAGAGTGAAACAAACAGATTCCATCCAAAAACATACACGTAGCGCTGCATCCTACAGCCAAGAGATGCCCACAGCACCCATTCACAAGGGTCCCCAGTACTAAGGGCCACTGAGAAGCTGCCTGCTTCTCTACCTACTGGCAGAGTAACCCAGTTTGTGGCTGTCTTGGACTTGTTGCTCCTTCGGGAGCTAAAGCCCTGGGACAAGGATGTCATGTCTCCATTAAGACCATGAATATTACTTTCACAAGTAGCTAGCACAGAACCGAAGGAACAGGAAGAAATTTCCAACAAGCAATTTCACCTTCCCTCTCCCCCTGCCCTCACCAGTAAAACAAACACCAAAAAATCGAAGCAAGTCAAATCCTTTTTTTATGCTATCCAGCTGACCTAGTTCGTGACACAAGAAAAATTGTGAACCTTGAGGACCAAATTCCAGAGCATTCAGCCACAGAGTTTTTGCACTGTTTTCAATGCAAGGAGGAGCAGCAGCTATGGCGCAGTCCTAACCACTCCTCAAGATATGTTAGACAGGATCATCCCCTCCTCCTCCTCCATCAACTGTTCTA